>NC_064626.1:33866514-35352434 GCF_023864275.1 Schistocerca cancellata | reverse complement strand
CGACGGATGCAATTAAGAAGGAATAGTGCATCCGACAAAGAGACAATCGACTCCCAATAGATGATCCTGTCGTTGCCATAGAAACGTTCTTCGATTTAGAAAGAGAGGGCATAGAACCTATAGTATTTCATAGCGACGCAATTTCTGTGTCAATTTGTCATTGTGAGGGATCGACGGATGCAATTAAGAAGGAATGGTGCATCCGACAAAGAGATAATCGACTCCCAATAGAAGATCCTGTCGTTGCCATGGAAACGTTCCTCGATTTAGAAGTAGAAGGCATAGAAGCTATCATATATCATAGCAACGCAATTTCTGTGCTAATTCGTAATTGTGAGAGATCGACGGATGCAATAAAGAAGGAATAGTGCATCCGAAAAGAGATACTCGCCTTCCAATAGAAGATCCAATCGTTGCCATAGAGACTTTCCTCGGTTTAGAAAGAGAAGGCATAGAAACTATAGTATCTCATAGTGACGCAATATCTGTGTTAATTCGTTATTGTGAGGGATCGACGGATGCAATAAAGGAAGAATAGCGCATCTGAAGAGAGATACTCCCCTCCCAATAGAAGATCCATTCGTTGCCATAGGAACGTTCTTCGATTTAGAAAGAGAGGGCATAGAACCTATAGTATTTCGTAGCGACGCAATTTCTGTGTCAATTTGTCATTGTGAGGGATCGACGGATGCAATTAAGAAGGAATAGTGCATCCGACAAAGAGATAATCGACTCCAAATAGAAGATCCTGTCGTTGCCATAGAAACGTTCTTCGATTTAGAAAGAGAGGGCATAGAACCTATAGTATTTCATAGCGACGGAATTTCTGTGTCAATTTGTCATTGTAAGGGATCGACGGATGCAATAAAGAAGCAATAGTGCATCCAAAAAGAGATACTCGACTCCCATTTGAAGATCCTGTCGTTGCCATAGAAGCGTTCCTCGATTTAAAAAGAGAAGGCATGGAACCTATAGGATTTCATAGCGACGCAATTTCTGTGTTAATTCGTCATTGTGAGGGTTCGACGGATGCAATAAAGAAGGAATAGTTCATCCGAAAATAGATACTCGGCTCCCAATAGAAGATCCTGTCGTTGCCATAGAAACGTTCCTCGATTTAGAAAGAGAATGCATAGAACCTATAGTATATCATAGCGACGAGAATTTTTGTGTTAATTCGTCATTGTGAAGGATCGACGGATGCAATAAAGAAGGAATAGTGCATCCGAAAAGAGATACCCGTCTCCCAATAGAAGATCCTATCGTTGCCATAGAAACGTTCCGCGATTTAGAATGAGAAGGCATAGAACATATAGTTTTTCTAGCGACGCACTTTCTGTGTTAATTCGTCATTGTGAGGGATCGACGGATGCAATGAAGAAGGAATAGTGCAACCGAAAGAGATAGTCGCCCCCAAATAGAAGATCCTCTAGTTGCCATAGAAACGTTCCTCGTTTTAGAAAGAGAAGGCATAGAACCTTTAGTAGTTGGTCATAGCGACGCAAATTTTTTTTTAATTCGTCATTGTGAGTGATCGACGGAATCAATATAGAAGGAATAGTGCATCCGAAAAGAGATACTCGCCTCCCAATAGAAGATCCCGTCGTTGCCATAGAAACGTTCCTCGATTTAGAAAGAGAAGGCATAGAACCTATAGTATTACATAGCGACGCAATTTCTGTGTTAATTCGTCATTGTGAGGGATCGACGGATGCAATAAAGAAGGAATTGTGCAACCGAAAGAGATACTCGCCTCCCAATAGAAGATCCTGTCGTTGCCATAGTAACGTTCCTCGTTTTAGAAAGAGGAGGCATATATCCTATAGTAATTCATAACGACGCAAATTTTTGTTTTAATTCGGCATTTTGAGTGATCCACGGATGCAATAAAGAATGAATACTGCATCCGAAAAGAGATACTCGCCTCCCAAAAGAAGGTCCTGTCGTTGCCATGGAGACGTTCCTCGATTTAGAAAGAGAAGGCATAGAAACTATACTATTTCATAGCGACGCAATTTCTGTGTTAATTTGTCATTGTGAGGGATCGACGGATGCAATTAAGAAGGAATAGTGCATCTGAAGAGAGATATTCCACTCCCAATAGAAGATCCTTTCGTTGCCATAGAAACGTTCCTCGATTTAGAAAGAGAAGGCATAGAACCTACAGTATTTCATAGCAACGCAATTTCTGTGATAATTCGTCATTGTCAGGGATCGACGGACGCAATAAAGAAGGAATAGTGCATCCCAAAAGAGATACTCGCCTCCCAAAAGGAGATCCTGTCGTTGCCATAGAAACGTTCCTCGATTTAGAAAGAGAAGGCATAGAACATATAGTACTTCATAGCGACGCAATTTCTTAGTTAATTCGTCATTGTGAGGGATCGACGGATGCAATAAAGAAGGAATAGTGCAACCGAAAGAGATACTCGCCTCCCAATAGAAGATCCTGTCGTTGCCATAGAAACGTTCCTCGATTTAGAAAGAGAAGGCATAGAACCTATAGTATTTCATAGCGACGCAATTTCTGTGTTAATTCGTCATTCTGAGGGATCGACGGATTTAATAAAGAAGGAATAGTGCATCCGAAAAGAGATACTCGCCTCCCAATAGAAGATTCTGTTGTTGCCATAGAAACGTTCCAAGATTTAGAAAGAGAAGGCATAGAACCTATAGTATTTCATAGCGACGCAATTTCTGTGTTAATTCGTCATTGTGAGGGATCGACGGATGCAATAAAGAAGGAATAGTCGATCCGAAAAGAGGTACTCGCCTCCGACTAGGAGATCCTGTCGTTACCATAGAAACGTTCCTCGATTTAGAAAGAGAAGGCATAGAACCTATAATATTTCATAGCGACGCAATTTCTGTGTTAATTCGTCATTGTGAGGGATCGACGCATGCAATAAAGAAGGAATAGTGCATCCGAAAAGAGATACTCGCCTCCCAATAGAAGATCCTGTCGTTGCCATAGAAACGTTTCTCGATTTAGAAAGAGAAGGCATAGAACATATAGTATTTCATTGCGACGCAATGTCTGTGTTAATTCGTCATTGTGAGGGATCGACGGAAGCAATGAAGAAGGAATAGTGCAACCGAAAGAGATACTCGCCTCCCAATATAAGGTTCTGTCGTTGCCATAGAAACGTTCCTCGATTTAGAAAGAGAAGTCATAGAACCTATAGTATTTCATAGCGACGCAAATTTTTGTTTTAATTCGTCATTGTGAGTGATCGACGGATTCAATAAAGAAGGAATAGTGCATCCGAAAAGAGATACTCGCCTGCCAATAGAAGATCCTGTCGTTGCCATAGAAACGTTCCTCGATTAGAAAGAAAAGGCATAGAACATATAGTATTTCATAGCGACGCAATTTCTGTGTTAATTCGTCATTGTGAGGGATCGACGGATGCAATATAGAAGGAATAGGGCAACCGAAAGAGATACTCGCCTCCCAATAGAAGATCCTGTCGTTGCCATAGAAACGTTCCTCGATTTAGAAAGAGAAGTCATAGAACCTATAGTATTTCATAGCGACGCAATTTCTGTGTTAATTCGTCATTGTAAGGGATCGACTAATGCAATAAAGAGGGAATAGTGAATCCAAAAAGAGATACTCGCTTCCCAATAAAAGATCCTGTCGTTGCCATAGAAACGTTCCTTGATTTAAAAAGGGAAGGCATGGAAGCTATAGTATTTGACAGCGACGCAATTTCTGTGTTAATTCGTCATTGTGAGGGTTCGACGGATGCAATAAAGAAGGAATAGTTCATCCGAAAAGAGACACTCGGCTCCAAATAGAGGATCCTGTCGTTGCTGTAGAAAGGTTCCTCGATTTAGAAAGAGAATGCATAGAACCTATAGTATATCATAGCGACGAGAATTTTTGTGTTAATTCGTCATTGTGAAGGATCGACGGATGCAATAAAGAAGGAATAGTGCATCCGAAAAGAGATACTTGCCTCCCAATAGAAGATCCTGTCGTTGCCATAGAAACGTTCCTCGAATTAGAAAGAGAAGTCATAGAACCTATAGCATTTCATAGCGACGCAATTTCTGTGTTAATTCGTCATTTTGTGGGATCGACGGATGCAATAAAAAAGGAATAGTGCAACCGAAAGAGATAGTCGCCTCCCAATAGAAGATCCTGTAGTTGCCATAGAAACGTTCCTCGTTTTAGAAAGAGAAGGCATAGAACCTATAGTAGTTCATAGCGACGCAAATTTTTGTTTTAATTCGTCATTGTGAGTGATCGACGGAATCAATATAGAAGGAATAGTGCATCCGAAAAGAGATACTCGCCTCCCAATAGAAGATCCTGTCGTTGCCATAGAAAAGTTCCTCGATTTAGAAAGAGAAATCATAGAACCAATAGTATTTCATAGCGACGCAATTTCTGTGTGAATTCGTCATTGTGAGGGATCGACGGATGCAATAAAGAAAGAGATGTGCATCTGAAGAGACAGACTCGCCTTCCAATAGAAGAACCTTTCGTTGCCATAGAAACGTTCCTAGATTTAGAAAGAGAAGGCATAGAACCTATAGTAATTCATAACGACGCAAATTTTTGTTTTAATTCGTCATTGTGAGTGATCGACGGATTCAATAAAGAAGGAATAGTGCATCCGAAAAGAGATACTCGCCTCCCAATAGAAGATCCTGTCGTTGCCATAGAAACGTTCCTCGATTAGAAAGAAAAGGCATAGAACATATAGTATTTCATAGCGACGCAATTTCTGTGTTAATTCGTCATTGTGAGGGATCGACGGATGCAATATAGAAGGAATAGGGCAACCGAAAGAGATACTCGCCTCCCAATAGAAGATCCTGTCGTTGCCATAGAAACGTTCCTCGATTTAGAAAGAGAAGTCATAGAACCTATAGTATTTCATAGCGACGCAATTTCTGTGTTAATTCGTCATTGTAAGGGATCGACTAATGCAATAAAGAGGGAATAGTGAATCCAAAAAGAGATACTCGCTTCCCAATAAAAGATCCTGTCGTTGCCATAGAAACGTTCCTTGATTTAAAAAGGGAAGGCATGGAAGCTATAGTATTTGACAGCGACGCAATTTCTGTGTTAATTCGTCATTGTGAGGGTTCGACGGATGCAATAAAGAAGGAATAGTTCATCCGAAAAGAGACACTCGGCTCCAAATAGAGGATCCTGTCGTTGCTGTAGAAAGGTTCCTCGATTTAGAAAGAGAATGCATAGAACCTATAGTATATCATAGCGACGAGAATTTTTGTGTTAATTCGTCATTGTGAAGGATCGACGGATGCAATAAAGAAGGAATAGTGCATCCGAAAAGAGATACTTGCCTCCCAATAGAAGATCCTGTCGTTGCCATAGAAACGTTCCTCGAATTAGAAAGAGAAGTCATAGAACCTATAGCATTTCATAGCGACGCAATTTCTGTGTTAATTCGTCATTTTGTGGGATCGACGGATGCAATAAAAAAGGAATAGTGCAACCGAAAGAGATAGTCGCCTCCCAATAGAAGATCCTGTAGTTGCCATAGAAACGTTCCTCGTTTTAGAAAGAGAAGGCATAGAACCTATAGTAGTTCATAGCGACGCAAATTTTTGTTTTAATTCGTCATTGTGAGTGATCGACGGAATCAATATAGAAGGAATAGTGCATCCGAAAAGAGATACTCGCCTCCCAATAGAAGATCCTGTCGTTGCCATAGAAACGTTCCTCGATTTAGAAAGAGAAATCATAGAACCAATAGTATTTCATAGCGACGCAATTTCTGTGTGAATTCGTCATTGTGAGGGATCGACGGATGCAATAAAGAAAGAGATGTGCATCTGAAGAGACAGACTCGCCTTCCAATAGAAGAACCTTTCGTTGCCATAGAAACGTTCCTAGATTTAGAAAGAGAAGGCATAGAACCTATAGTAATTCATAACGACGCAAATTTTTGTTTTAATTCGTCATTGTGAGTGATCGACGGATTCAATAAAGAAGGAATAGTGCATCCGAAAAGAGATACTCGCCTCCCAATAGAAGATCCTGTCGTTGCCATAGAAACGTTTCTCGATTTAGAAAGAGAAGTCATAGAACCTATAGTATTTCATAGCGACGCAATTTCTGTGTTAATTCGTCATTGTGAGGGATCGACGGATGCAATATAGAAGGAATAGTGCAACCGAAAGAGATACACGCCTCCCAATAAAAGATCCTGTCGTTGCCATGGAAACGCTCCTCGCTTTAGAAAGAGAATGCATGGAACCTATAGTAATTCAAAGCGACGCAAATTTTTGTTTTAATTCGTCATTGTAAGTGATCAACAGATGCAATAAAGAAGGAATAGTGCATCCGAAAAGAGATACTCGCCTCCCAATAGAAGATCCTGTCGTTGCCATAGAATCGTTCCTCGATTTAGAAACAGAAGTCATAGAACCTATAGTATTTCATTGCGACGCAATTTCTGTGTTAATTCGTCATTGTAAGGGATCGACTAATGCAATAAAGAAGGAATAGTGAATCCAAAAAGAGATACTCGCCTCCCAATAAAAGATTCTGTCGTTGCCATAGAAACGTTCCTCGATTTAAAAAGAGAAGGCATGGAAGCTATAGTGTTTGATAGCGACGCAATTTCTGTGTTAATTCGTCATTGTGAGGGTTCGACGGATGCAATAAAGAAGGAATAGTTCATCCGAAAAGAGATACTCGGCTCCCAATAGAAGATCCTGTCGTTCCCATAGAAACGTTCCTCGATTTAGAAAGAGAATGCATAGAACTTATAGTTTATCATAGCGACGAGAATTTTTGTGTTAATTCGTCATTGTGAAGGAGCGACGGATGCAATAAATAAGGAATAGTGCATCCGAAAAGAGATACCCGTCTCCCAATAGAAGATCCTCTCGTTGCCATAGAAACGTTCCGCGATTTAGAATGAGAAGGCATAGAACATATAGTTTTTCTAGCGACGCAATTTCTGTGTTAATTCGTCATTGTGAGGGATCGACGGATGCAATAAAGAAGGAATAGTGCAACCGAGAGAGATAGTCGCCTCCCAATAGAAGATCCTGTAGTTGCCATAGAAACGGTCCTCGTTTTAGAAAGAGAAGGCATAGAACCTATAGTAGTTCATAGCGACGCAATTTCGGTGTTAATTCGTCATTGTAAGGGATCGACGGATGCAATAAAGAAGGAATAGTGCATCCCAAAAGGGATACTCGCCTCCCAATAGAAGATGCTGTCGTCGCCATATAAACGTTCCTCGATTTAGAAAGAGAAGTCATAGAACGTATAGTAATTTATAGCGAAGCAATTTCTGTGTTAATTCGTCAATGTGAGGGGTCGACGGATGCAATAAAGAATGAATAGTGCATCCGAAAAGAGATATTAGCCTCCCAATAGAAGATCCTGGTGTTGCCATAGAAACGTTCCTCGATTTAGAAAGAGAAGGCATCGAACCTATAGTATTTCATAGCGACGCAATATCTGTGTTAATTCGTCATTGTGAGGGATCGACGGATGCAATAAAGAAGGAATAGTGCATCCGAAAAAGAGATACTCGACTCCCAATAGAAGATCCTTTCGTTGCCATAGAAACGTGCCTCGATTTAGAAAGAGAATGCATAGAACCTATAGTATCTCATAGCGAAGCAATTTCTGTATTAATTCGTCATGGTGAGGTATCGACGGATGCAATAAAGAAGGAATAGTGCATCCAAAAAGAGATAGACGCCTCCCAATATAAGATCCCGTCGTTGCCATAGAGACGTTCTTCGATTTAGAAAGAGAGGGCATAGATTCTATAGTATTTCATAGCGACGCAATTTCTGTGTCAATTCGTCATTGTGAGGGATCGACGGATGCAATAAAGAAGGAATAGTGCATCCGAAAAAGAGATACTCGACTCCCAATAGAAGATCCTGTCTTTTCCATGGAAACGTTCATCGATTTAGAAAGAGAAGGCATAGAACCTATAGTATTTCATAGCGACGCAATTTCTGTGTTAATTCGTCATTCTGAGGGATCGACGGATGCAATAAAGAAGGAATAGTGCATCCGAAAAGAGATTCTCGCCTCCCAATAGAAGATTCTGTTGTTGCCATAGAAACGTTCCAAGATTTAGAAAGAGAAGGCATAGAACCTATAGTATTTCATAGCGTCGCAATTTCTGTGTTAATTCGTCATTGTGAGGGATCGACGGATGCAATAAAGAAGGAATAGTCGATCCGAAAAGAGGTACTCGCCTCCCACTAGGAGATCCTGTCGTTACCATAGAAACGTTCCTCGATTTAGAAAGAGAAGGCATGGAACCTATAGTATTTCATAGCGACGCAATTTCTGTGTTAATTCGTCATTGTGAGGGATCGACGCATGCAATAAAGAAGGAATAGTGCATCCGAAAAGAGATACTCGTCTCCCAATAGAAGATCCTGTCGTTGCCATAGAAACGTTTCTCGATTTAGAAAGAGAAGGCATAGAACATATAGTATTTCATTGCGACGCAATGTCAGTGTTAATTCGTCATTGTGAGGGATCGACGGAAGCAATGAAGAAGGAATACTGCAACCAAAAGAGATACTTGCCTCCCAATATAAGGTTCTGTCGTTGCCATAGAAACGTTCCTCGTTTTAGAAAGAGAAGGCATAGAACCTGTAGTATCTCATAGTGACGCAATATCTGTCTTAATTCGTTATTGTGAGAGATCGACGGATGCAATAAAGAAAGAATAGTGCATCTGAAGAGAGATACTCCACTCCCAATAGAAGAACCTTTCGTTGCCATAGAAACGTTCCTCGATTTAGAAAGAGAAATCATAGAACCTATAGTAATTCATAGCGACGCAAATTTTTGTTTTAATTCGTCATTGTGAGTGATCGACGGATTCAATAAAGAAGGAATAGTGCACCCGAAAAGAGATACTCGCCTGCCAATAGAAGATCCTGTTGTTGGCATAGAAACGTACCTCGTTTTGGAAAGAGAAGTCATAGAACCTATAGTATTTAATAGCGACGCAATTTCTGTGTTAATTCGTCATTGTGAGGGATCGACGGATGCAATAAAGAAGGAATAGTTCATCCGAAAAGAGATACTCGCCTCCCAATAGAAGTTTCTGTCGTTGCCATAGAAACGTTCCTCGATATAGAAAGAGAATGCATAGGACCTATAGTATTTCATAGCGACGCAAATTTTTGTGTTAATTCGTGATTGAGAGGGATCGACGGATGCAATAAAGAAGGAATAGTGTATCCGAAAAGTGATACTCGCCTCCCAATAGAAGATCCTGTCGTTGCCATAGAAACGTTCCTCGATTTAAAAAGAGAAGGCATGGAAGCTATAGTTTTTGATAGCGACGCCATTTCTGTGTTAATTCGTCATTGTGAGGGTTCGACGGATGCAATAAAGAAGGAATAGTTCATCCGAAAAGAGATACTCGGCTCCAAATAGAAGATCCTGTCGTTGCTATAGAAACGTTCCTCGATTTAGAAAGAGAATGCATAGAACCTATAGTATATCATAGCGACAAGAATTTTTGTGTTAATTCGTCATTGTGAAGGATCGACGGAAGCAATAAAGAAGGAATAGTGCAACCAAAAAGAGATAGACGCCTCCCAATATAAGATCCCGTCGTTGCCATAGAAACGTTCTTCGATTTAGAAAGAGAGGGCATAGATTCTATAGTATTTCATAGCGACGCAATTTCTGTGTCAATTCGTCATTGTGAGGGATCGACGCATGCAATAAAGAAGGAATAGTGCATCCGAAAAAGGGATACTCGACTCCCAATAGAAGATCCTGTCTTTGCCATGGAAACGTTCATCGATTTAGAAAGAGAAGGCATAGAAGCTATAATATATCATAGCGACGCTATTTCTGCGTTAATTCGTCATTGTGAGGGATCGACGGATGCAATGAAGAAGGAATAGTGCATCCGAAAACAGATACCTGCATCCCTATTAAAGATCATGTCGATTCCATAGAAATGTTCCTTGATTTATAAAGAGAAGGCATCGAAACTATAGTATTTCGTGGCGACGCAATTTCTATGTTAATTCGTAATTGTGAGGGATCGACGGTTGAAACAAAGAAGGATTCGGCATCCGAAAAGGAATACTCATCGCCCAATAGAAGATCCTGTCGTTGCCATAGAATCGTTCCTCGATTAAGTAAGAGAAGGCATAGAACATAAAGTATTTCATAGCGACGCAATTTCTGTGTTAATTCGTCATTGTGAGGGATCGACGGATGCAATAATGAAGGAATAGTGCATCCGAAAAGAGATACTCGCCGCCCAATAGAAGATCCTGTCGTTGCCATAGAAACGACCCTTGATTGAGAAAGAGAAGTCATAGAACCTATAGTATTTCATAGCGACGCAATTTCTGTGTTAATTCGTCATTGTGAGGGATCGACGGATGCAATAAAGAAGGAATAGTTCATCCGAAAAGAGATACTCGCCTCCCAATAGAAGTTCCTGTCGTTGCCATAGAAAAGTTCCTCGATTTAGAAAGAGAATGCATAGAACCTATAGTATTTCATAGCGACGCAATTTCTGTGTTAATTCGTCATTGTGAAGGATCGACGGATGCAATAAAGAAGGAATAGTTCATCCGAATAGAGATACTCGCCTCCCAATAGAAGTTCCTGTCGTTGCCATAGAAGCGTTCCTCGATTTAGAAAGTGAAGGCATAGAACATATAGTATTTCATAGCGACGCAATTTCTGTGTTAATTCGTCTTTGTGAGGGATCTACGGATGCAATATAGAAGGAATAGTGCAACCGAAAGAGATACTCGCCTCCCAAAAGTAGATCCTGTCGTTGCCATAGAAACGCTCCTCGTTTTAGAAAGAGAAGGCATGGAACCTATAGTAATCCATAACGACGGAAATTTTTGTTTTAATTCGTCATTGTGAGTGATTAACAGATGCAATAAAGAAGGAATAGTGCATCCGAAAAGAGATACTCGCCTCCCAATAGAAGATCCTGTCGTTGCCATAGAAACGCTCCTCGATTTAGAAAGAGAAGGCATGGAACCTATAGTATTTCATAGCGACGCAATTTCTGTGTTAATTCGTCATTGTGAGGGATCGACGGATGCAATAAAGAAGAAATAGTGCATCCGAAAAGAGATACTCGCCTCCCAATAGAAGATCCTGTCGTTGCCATAGACACGTGCCTCGATTTAGAAAGAGAATGCATAGAACCTATTGTATCTCATAGCGAAGCAATTTCTGTATTAATTCGTCATGGTGAGGTATCGACTGATGCAATAAAGAAGGAATAGTGCATCCAAAAAGAGATAGACGCCTCCCAATATAAGGTTCTGTCGTTGCCATAGAAACGTTCCTCGTTTTAGAAAGAGGAGGCATAGAACCTATAGTATCTCATAGTGACGCAATATCTGTGTTAATTCGTCATTCTGAGGGATCGACGGATTTAATAAAGAAGGAATAGTGCATCCGAAAAGAGATACTCGCCTCCCAATAGAAGATTCTGTTGTTGCCATAGAAACGTTCCAAGATTTAGAAAGAGAAGGCATAGAACCTATAGTATTTCATAGCGACGCAATTTCTGTGTTAATTCGTCATTGTGAGGGATCGACGGATGCAATAAAGAAGGAATAGTCGATCCGAAAAGAGGTACTCGCCTCCGACTAGGAGATCCTGTCGTTACCATAGAAACGTTCCTCGATTTAGAAAGAGAAGGCATAGAACCAATAATATTTCATAGCGACGCAATTTCTGTGTTAATTCGTCATTGTGAGGGATCGACGCATGCAATAAAGAAGGAATAGTGCATCCGAAAAGAGATACTCCCCTCCCAATAGAAGATCTTTTCGTTGCCATAGAAACGGTCCTCGATTTAGAAAGAGAAATCATAGAACCTATAGTAATTCATAGCGACGCAAATTTTTGTTTTAATTCGTCATTGTGAGTGATCGACGGATTCAATAAAGAAGGAATAGTGCATCCGAAAAGAGATACTCGCCTGCCAATAGAAGATCCTGTCGTTGCCATAGAAACGTTCCTCGATTAGAAAGAAAAGGCATAGAACATATAGTATTTCATAGCGACGCAATTTCTGTGTTAATTCGTCATTGTGAGGGATCGACGGATGCAATATAGAAGGAATAGGGCAACCGAAAGAGATACTCGCCTCCCAATAGAAGATCCTGTCGTTGCCATAGAAACGTTCCTCGATTTAGAAAGAGAAGTCATAGAACCTATAGTATTTCATAGCGACGCAATTTCTGTGTTAATTCGTCATTGTAAGGGATCGACTAATGCAACAAAGAAGGAATAGTGAATCCAAAAAGAGATACTCGCTTTACAATAAAAGATCCTGTCGTTGCCATAGAAACGTTCCTTGATTTAAAAAGGGAAGGCATGGAAGCTATAGTATTTGACAGCGACGCAATTTCTGTGTTAATTCGTCATTGTGAGGGTTCGACGGATGCAATAAAGAAGGAATAGTTCATCCGAAAAGAGACACTCGGCTCCAAATAGAGGATCCTGTCGTTGCTGTAGAAAGGTTCCTCGATTTAGAAAGAGAATGCATAGAACCTATAGTATATCATAGCGACGAGAATTTTTGTGTTAATTCGTCATTGTGAAGGATCGACGGATGCAATAAAGAAGGAATACTGCATCCGAAAAGAGATACTTGCCTCCCAATAGAAGATCCTGTCGTTGCCATAGAAACGTTCCTCGAATTAGAAAGAGAAGTCATAGAACCTATAGCATTTCATAGCGACGCAATTTCTGTGTTAATTCGTCATTTTGTGGGATCGACGGATGCAATAAAAAAGGAATAGTGCAACCGAAAGAGATAGTCGCCTCCCAATAGAAGATCCTGTAGTTGCCATAGAAACGTTCCTCGTTTTAGAAAGAGAAGGCATAGAACCTATAGTAGTTCATAGCGACGCAAATTTTTGTTTTAATTCGTCATTGTGAGTGATCGACGGAATCAATATAGAAGGAATAGTGCATCCGAAAAGAGATACTCGCCTCCCAATAGAAGATCCTGTCGTTGCCATAGAAACGTTCCTCGATTTAGAAAGAGAAATCATAGAACCAATAGTATTTCATAGCGACGCAATTTCTGTGTGAATTCGTCATTGTGAGGGATCGACTGATGCAATAAAGAAAGAGATGTGCATCTGAAGAGACAGACTCGCCTTCCAATAGAAGAACCTTTCGTTGCCATAGAAACGTTCCTAGATTTAGAAAGAGAAGGCATAGAACCTATAGTAATTCATAACGACGCAAATTTTTGTTTTAATTCGTCATTGTGAGTGATCGACGGATTCAATAAAGAAGGAATAGTGCATCCGAAAAGAGATACTCGCCTCCCAATAGAAGATCCTGTCGTTGCCATAGAAACGTTTCTCGATTTAGAAAGAGAAGTCATAGAACCTATAGTATTTCATAGCGACGCAATTTCTGTGTTAATTCGTCATTGTGAGGGATCGACAAATGCAAAATAGAGGTAATAGTGCAATCGAAAAAGATACTCGCCTCCCAATAGAAGATCCTGTCGTTGCCATAGAAACGCTCCTCGTTTGAGAAAGAGAAGGCATGGAACCTTAAGTAATTCATAGCGACGCAAATTTTTGCTTTAATTCGTCATTGTGAGTGATCAACAGATGCAATAAAGAAGGAATAGTGCATCCGAAAAGAGATACTTGCCTCCCAATAGAAGATCCTGTCGTTGCCATAGAAACGTTCCTCGAATTGGAAAGAGAAGTCATAGAACCTATAGCATTTCATAGCGACGCAATTTCTGTGTTAATTCGTCATTGTGAGGGATCGACGGATGCAAAAAGAAGGAATAGTGCATCCAAAAAGAGATACTCGCCTCCCAATAGAAGATGCTGTCGTTGCCATAGAAACGTTCCTCGATTTAGAAAGAGAAATCATAGAACCTATAGTAATTCATAGCGACGCAAATTTTTTTTTAATTCGTCATTGTGAGTGATCGACGGATTCAATAAAGAAGGAATAGTGCATCCGAAAAGAGATACTCGCCTCCCAATAGAAGATACTGTCGTTGCCGTAGAAAAGTTCCTCGATTTAGAAAGAGAATGCATAGGACCTATAGTATTTCATAGCGACGCAAATTTTTGTGTTAATTCATCATTGAGAGGGATCGACGGATGCAATAAAGAAGGAATAGTTCATCCGAAAAGAGATACTCGCCTCCCAATAGAAGTTCCTGTCGTTGCCATCGAATAGTTCCTCGATTTAGAAAGAGAAGTCGTAGAACCTATAGTATTTCACAGCGACGCAGTTTCCGTGTTAATTCGTCATTGTGAGGGATCGACGGATGCAATAAAGAAGGAATAGTGCATCCGAAAAGAAATACTCGCCTCCCATTAGAATATCCTGTCGTTGCCATAGAAGCGTTCCTCGATTTAGAAAGAGAAGGCATAGAACATATAGTATTTCATAGCGACGCAATTTCTGTGTTAGTTCGTCTTTGTGAGGGATCTACGGATGCAATATAGAAGGAATAGTGCAACCGAAAGAGTTACTCGCATCCCAAAAGAAGATCCTGTCGTTGCCATAGAAACGCTCCTCGTTTTAGAAATAGAAGGCATGGAACCTATAGTAATTCATACCGACGCAAATTTTTCTTTTAATTCGTCATTGTGAGTGATTAACAGATGCAATAATGAAGGAATAGTGCATCCGAAAAGAGATACTCGCCTCCCAATAGAAGATCCTGCCGTTGCCATAGAAACGTTCCTCGATTTAGAAAGAGAAGTCATAGAACCTATAGTATTTCATAGCGACGCAGTTTCTGTGTTAATTCGTCATTGTGAGGGATCGACGGATGCAATAAAGAAGGAATAGTGCATCCGAAAAGAGATACTAGCCTCCCAATAGGAGCTCCTGTCGTTGCCATAGAAACGTTCCTCGATTTAGAAAGAGAAATCATAGAACCTACAGTATCTCAGAGCGATGCAATTTCTGTGTTAATTCGTCATTGTGAGGGATCGACGGATGCAATAAAGAAGGAATTGTGCATCCGAAAAGAGATACTCGCCTCCCAATAGAAGATCCTGTCGATGCCATAGAAACGTTCCTCGACTTAGAAAGAGAAGGCATAGAACATATAGTATTTCATAGCGACGCAATTTCTGTGTTAATTCGTCATTGTGTGGGATCGACGGATGCAATAAAGAAGGAATAGTGCATCCGAAAAGAGATACTTGCCTTCCAATACAAAATACTGTCGTTGCCATAGAAACGTTCCTCGATTTAGAAAGAGAAAACATAGAACATATAGTATCTCATAGTGACGCAATATCTGTGTTAATTCGTCTATGTGAGGGATCGACGGATACAATAAAGAAAGAAATGTGCATCTGAAGAGAGATGCTCGCCTCCCAATAGAAGATACTTTCGTTGCCATAGAAACGTTCCTCGATTTAGAAAGAGAAGGCAAAGAACCTATTGTATTACATAGCGACGCAATTTCGGTGTTAATTCGTCATTGTAAGGGATCGACGGATGCAATAAAGAAGGAATAGTGCATCCCAAAAGGGATACTCGCCTCCCAATAGAAGATGCTGTCGTCGCCATATAAACGTTCCTCGATTTAGAAAGAGAAGTCATAGAACGTATAGTAATTTATAGCGAAGCAATTTCTGTGTTAATTCGTCAATGTGAGGGGTCGACGGATGCAATAAAGAATGAATAGTGCATCCGAAAAGAGATATTAGCCTCCCAATAGAAGATCCTGGTGTTGCCATAGAAACGTTCCTCGATTTAGAAAGAGAAGGCATCGAACCTATAGTATTTCATAGCGACGCAATATCTGTGTTAATTCGTCATTGTGAGGGATCGACGGATGCAATAAAGAAGGAATAGTGCATCCGAAAAAGAGATACTCGACTCCCAATAGAAGATCCTTTCGTTGCCATAGAAACGTGCCTCGATTTAGAAAGAGAATGCATAGAACCTATAGTATCTCATAGCGAAGCAATTTCTGTATTAATTCGTCATGGTGAGGTATCGACGGATGCAATAAAGAAGGAATAGTGCATCCAAAAAGAGATAGACGCCTCCCAATATAAGATCCCGTCGTTGCCATAGAAACGTTCTTCGATTTAGAAAGAGAGGGCATAGATTCTATAGTATTTCATAGCGACGCAATTTCTGTGTCAATTCGTCATTGTGAGGGATCGACGGATGCAATAAAGAAGGAATAGTGCATCCGAAAAAGAGATACTCGACTCCCAATAGAAGATCCTGTCTTTTCCATGGAAACGTTCATCGATTTAGAAAGAGAAGGCATAGAACCTATAGTATTTCATAGCGACGCAATTTCTGTGTTAATTCGTCATTCTGAGGGATCGACGGATGCAATAAAGAAGGAATAGTGCATCCGAAAAGAGATACTCGCCTCCCAATAGAAGATTCTTTTGTTGCCATAGAAACGTTCCAAGATTTAGAAAGAGAAGGCATAGAACCTATAGTATTTCATAGCGTCGCAATTTCTGTGTTAATTCGTCATTGTGAGGGATCGACGGATGCAATAAAGAAGGAATAGTCGATCCGAAAAGAGGTACTCGCCTCCCACTAGGAGATCCTGTCGTTACCATAGAAACGTTCCTCGATTTAGAAAGAGAAGGCATGGAACCTATAGTATTTCATAGCGACGCAATTTCTGTGTTAATTCGTCATTGTGAGGGATCGACGCATGCAATAAAGAAGGAATAGTGCATCCGAAAAGAGATACTCGTCTCCCAATAGAAGATAATTTCGTTGCCATAGAAACGTTTCTCGATTTAGAAAGAGAAGGCATAGAACATATAGTATTTCATTGCGACGCAATTTCAGTGTTAATTCGTCATTGTGAGGGATCGACGGAAGCAATGAAGAAGGAATACTGCAACCAAAAGAGATACTTGCCTCCCAATATAAGGTTCTGTCGTTGCCATAGAAACGTTCCTCGTTTTAGAAAGAGAAGGCATAGAACCTGTAGTATCTCATAGTGACGCAATATCTGTCTTAATTCGTTATTGTGAGAGATCGACGGATGCAATAAAGAAAGAATAGTGCATCTGAAGAGAGATACTCCACTCCCAATAGAAGAACCTTTCGTTGCCATAGAAACGTTCCTCGATTTAGAAAGAGAAATCATAGAACCTATAGTAATTCATAGCGACGCAAATTTTTGTTTTAATTCGTCATTGTGAGTGATCGACGGATTCAATAAAGAAGGAATAGTGCACCCGAAAAGAGATACTCGCCTGCCAATAGAAGATCCTGTTGTTGGCATAGAAACGTACCTCGTTTTGGAAAGAGAAGTCATAGAACCTATAGTATTTAATAGCGACGCAATTTCTGTGTTAATTCGTCATTGTGAGGTATCGACGGATGCAATAAAGAAGGAATAGTTCATCCGAAAAGAGATACTCGCCTCCCAATAGAAGTTCCTGTCGTTGCCATAGAAACGTTCCTCGATATAGAAAGAGAATGCATAGGACCTATAGTATTTCATAGCGACGCAAATTTTTGTGTTAATTCGTGATTGAGAGGGATCGACGGATGCAATAAAGAAGGAATAGTGTATCCGAAAAGTGATACTCGCCTCCCAATAGAAGATCCTGTCGTTGCCATAGAAACGTTCCTCGATTTAAAAAGAGAAGGCATGGAAGCTATAGTTTTTGATAGCGACGCCATTTCTGTGTTAATTCGTCATTGTGAGGGTTCGACGGATGCAATAAAGAAGGAATAGTTCATCCGAAAAGAGATACTCGGCTCCAAATAGAAGATCCTGTCGTTGCTATAGAAACGTTCCTCGATTTAGAAAGAGAATGCATAGAACCTATAGTATATCATAGCGACAAGAATTTTTGTGTTAATTCGTCATTGTGAAGGATCGACGGAAGCAATAAAGAAGGAATAGTGCAACCAAAAAGAGATAGACGCCTCCCAATATAAGATCCCGTCGTTGCCATAGAAACGTTCTTCGATTTAGAAAGAGAGGGCATAGATTCTATAGTATTTCATAGCGACGCAATTTCTGTGTCAATTCGTCATTGTGAGGGATCGACGCATGCAATAAAGAAGGAATAGTGCATCCGAAAAAGGGATACTCGACTCCCAATAGAAGATCCTGTCTTTGCCATGGAAAGGTTCATCGATTTAGAAAGAGAAGGCATAGAAGCTATAATATATCATAGCGACGCTATTTCTGCGTTAATTCGTCATTGTGAGGGATCGACGGATGCAATGAAGAAGGAATAGTGCATCCGAAAACAGATACCTGCATCCCTATTAAAGATCATGTCGATGCCATAGAAACGTTCCTTGATTTATAAAGAGAAGGCATCGAAACTATAGTATTTCGTGGCGACGCAATTTCTATATTAATTCGTAATTGTGAGGGATCGACGGTTGAAACAAAGAAGGATTCGGCATCCGAAAAGGGATACTCATCGCCCAATAGAAGATCCTGTCGTTGCCATAGAATCGTTCCTCGATTAAGTAAGAGAAGGCATAGAACATAAAGTATTTCATAGCGACGCAATTTGTGTGTTAATTCGTCATTGTGAGGGATCGACGGATGCAATAATGAAGGAATAGTGCATCCGAAAAGAGATACTCGCCGCCCAATAGAAGATCCTCTCGTTGCCATAGAAACGTCCCTTGATTGAGAAAGAGAAGTCATAGAACCTATAGTATTTCATAGCGACGCAATTTCTGTGTTAATTCGTCATTGTGAGGGATCGACGGATGCAATAAAGATGGAATAGTTCATCCGAAAAGAGATACTCGCCTCCCAATAGAAGTTCCTGTCGTTGCCATAGAAAAGTTCCTCGATTTAGAAAGAGAATGCATAGAACCTATAGTATTTCATAGCGACGCAATTTCTGTGTTAATTCGTCATTGTGAAGGATCGACGGATGCAATAAAGAAGGAATAGTTCATCCGAATAGAGATACTCGCCTCCCAATAGAAGTTCCTGTCGTTGCCATAGAAGCGTTCCTCGATTTAGAAAGTGAAGGCATAGAACATATAGTATTTCATAGCGACGCAATTTCTGTGTTAATTCGTCTTTGTGAGGGATCTACGGATGCAATATAGAAGGAATAGTGCAACCGAAAGAGATACTCGCCCCCCAAAAGTAGATCCTGTCGTTGCCATAGAAACGCTCCTCGTTTTAGAAAGAGAAGGCATGGAACCTATAGTAATCCATAGCGACGGAAATTTTTGTTTTAATTCGTCATTGTGAGTGATTAACAGATGCAATAAAGAAGGAATAGTGCATCCGAAAAGAGATACTCGCCTCCCAATAGAAGATCCTGTCGTTGCCATAGAAACGCTCCTCGATTTAGAAAGAGAAGGCATGGAACCTATAGTATTTCATAGCGACGCAATTTCTGTGTTAATTCGTCATTGTGAGGGATCGACGGATGCAATAAAGAAGAAATAGTGCATCCGAAAAGAGATACTCGCCTCCCAATAGAAGATCCTGTCGTTGCCATAGAAACGTGCCTCGATTTAGAAAGAGAATGCATAGAACCTATAGTATCTCATAGCGAAGCAATTTCTGTATTAATTCGTCATGGTGAGGTATCGACTGAAGCAATAAAGAAGGAATAGTGCATCCAAAAAGAGATAGACGCCTCCCAATATAAGGTTCTGTCGTTGCCATAGAAACGTTCTTCGTTTTAGAAAGAGGAGGCATAGAACCTATAGTATCTCATAGTGACGCAATATCTGTGTTAATTCGTTATTGTGAGAGATCGACGGATGCAATAAAGAAAGAATAGTGCATCTGAAGAGAGATACTCCCCTCCCAATAGAAGATAATTTCGTTGCCATAGAAACGTTCCTCGATTTAGAAAGAGAAATCATAGAACCTATAGTAATTCATAGCGACGCAAATTTTTGTTTTAATTCGTCATTGTGAGTGATCGACGGATTCAATAAAGAAGGAATAGTGCATCCGAAAAGAGATACTCGCCTGCCAATAGAATATCCTGTTGTTGCCATAGAAACGTACCTCGTTTTGGAAAGAGAAGTCATAGAACCTATAGTATTTCATGGCGACGCAATTTCTGTGTTAATTCGTCATTGTGAGGGATTGACGGATGCAATAAAGAAAGAATAGTGCATCTGAAGAGAGATACTCCCCTCCCAATAGAAGATAATTTCGTTGCCATAGAAACGTTCCTCGATTTAGAAAGAGAATGCATAGGACCTATAGTATTTCATAGCGACGCAAATTTTTGTGTTAATTCGTGATTGAGAGGGATCGACGGATGCAATAAAGAAGGAATAGTGTATCCGAAAAGAGATACTCGCCTCCCAATAGAAGATCCTGTCGTTGCCATAGAAACGCTCCTCGTTTTAGGAAGAGAAGGCATGGAACCTATAGTAATTCATAGCGACGCAAATTTTTGTTCTAATTCGTCATTGTGAGGGATCGACGGATGCAATAAAGAAGGAATAGTGAATCCAAAAAGAGATACTCGCCTCCCAATAAAAGATCCTGTCGTTGCCATAGAAACGTTCCACGATTTAAAAAGAGAAGGCATGGAAGCTATAGTATTTGATAGCGACGCAATTTCTGTGTTAATTAGTCATTGTGATGGTTCGACGGATGCAATAAAGAAGGAATAGTTCATCCCAAAAGAGATACTTGCCTCCCAATAGAAGATCCTGTCGTTGCCATAGAAAAGTTACTCGATTTAGAAAGAGAAGTCATAGAACCTATAGTATTTCATAGCGACGCAATTTCTGTGTTAATTCGTCATTGTGAGGGATCGACGGATGCTATAAAAAAGCAATAGTGCATCCGAAAAGAGATACTCGCATCCCAGTAGAAGGTCCTGTCGTTGAAATAGAAACGTTCCGCGATTTAGAAAGAGAAGGCATAGAACAAATAGTATTTCATTGCGACGCAATTTCTGTGTTAATTCGTCATTGTGAGGGATCGACGAATGCAAAATAGAAGTAATAGTGCAATCGAAAGAGATACTCGCCACCCAATAGAAGATCCTGCCGTTGCCATAGAAACGCTCCTCATTTTAGAAAGAGAATGCATAGAACCTATAGTATATCATAGCGACGAGAATATTTGTGTTAATTCGTCATTGTGAAGGATCGACGGATGCAATAAAGAACGAATAGTGCATCCGAAAAGAGATACCCGCCTCCCAATAGAAGATCCTCTCGTTGCCATAGAAACGTTCCGCGATTTAGAATGCGAAGGCAAAGAAAATATAGTTTTTCTAGCGACGCAATTTCTGTGTTAATTCGTCATTGTGAGGGATCGACGGATGCAATAAAGAAGGAATAGTGCAACCGAAAGAGATAGTCGCCTCCCAATAGAAGATCCTGTAGTTGCCATAGAAACGTTCCTCGTTTTAGAAGGAGAAGGCATAGAACCTATAGTAGTTCATAGCGACGCAAATTTTTGTTTTAATTCGTCATTGTGAGTGATCGACGGAATGAATATAGAAGGAATAGAGCATCGGAAAAGAGATACTCGCCTCCCAATAGAAGATCCTGTCGTTGCCATAGAAACGTTCCTCGATTTAGAAAGAGAAGTCATAGAACCAATAGTATTTCATAGCGACGCAATTTCTGTGTGAATTCGTCATTGTGAGGGATCGACGGATGCAATAAAGAAAGAGAAGTGCATCTGAAGAGAGAGACTCGCCTCCCAGTAGAAGAATCTTTCGTTGCCATAGAAACGTTCCTAGATTTAGAAAGAGAAGGCATAGAACCTATAGTAATTCATAACGACGCAAATTTTTGTTTTAATTCGTCATTGTGAGTGATCGACGGCTTCAATAAAGAAGGAACAGTGCATCCGAAAAGAGATACCCGCCTCCCAATAGAAGATCCTGTCGTTGCCATAGAAACGTTCCTCGATTTAGAAAGAGAAGTCATAGAACCTATATTATTTCATAGCGACGCAATTTCTGTGTTAATTCGTCATTGTGAGGGATCGACGGATGCTATAAAAAAGCAATAGTGCATCCGAAAAGAGATACTCGCATCCCAGTAGAAGGTCCTGTCGTTGAAATAGAAACGTTCCGCGATTTAGAAAGAGAAGGCATAGAACAAATAGTATTTCATTGCGACGCAATTTCTGTGTTAATTCGTCATTGTGAGGGATCGACGAATGCAAAATAGAAGTAATAGTGCAATCGAAAGAGATACTCGCCACCCAATAGAAGATCCTGCCGTTGCCATAGAAACGCTCCTCGTTTTAGAAAGAGAAGGCATGGAACCTTTAGTAATTCATAGCGTCGCAAATTTTTGCTTTAATTCGTCATTGTGAGTTATCAACAGAAGCAATAAAGAAGGAATAGTGCATCCGAAAAGAGATACTTGCCTCCCAATAGAAGATCCTGTCGTTGCCATAGAAACGTTCCTCGAATTAGAAAGAGAAGTCATAGAACCTATAGCATTTCATAGCGACGCAATTTCTGTGTTAATTCGTCATTGTGAGGGATCGACGGATGCAATAAAGAAGGAATAGTGCATCCAAAAAGAGATACTCGCCTCCCAATAGAAGATGCTGTCGTTGCCATGGAAACGTTCCTCGATTTAGAAACAGAAATCATAGAACCTATAGTAATTCATAGCGACGCAAATTTTTGTTTTAATTCGTCATTGTGAGTGATCGACGGATTCAATAAAGAAGGAATAGTGCATCCGAAATGAGATACTCCCCTCCCAATAGAAGATCCTGTCGTTGCCATAGAAAAGTTACTCGATTTAGAAAGAGAATGCATAGGACCTATAGTATTTCATAGCGACGCAAATTTTTGTGTTAATTCGTCATTGAGAGGGATCGACGGATGCAATAAAGAAGGAATAGTGCATCCGAAAAGAGATATTCGCCTCCCAATAGAAGATCCTGTCGATGCCATAGAAACGTTCCTCGACTTAGAAAGAGAAGGCATAGAACATATAGTATTTCATAGCGACGCAATTTCTGTGTTAATTCGTCATTGTGTGGGATCGACGGATTCAATAAAGAAGGAATAGTGCATCCGAAATGAGATACTCGCCTCCCAGTAGAAGATCCTGTCGTTGCCATAGAAACGTTCCTCGATTTAGAAAGAGAATTCATAGAACCTATAGTATTTCATAGCGACGAAGTTTCTGTGTTAATTCGTCATTGTGAGGGATCGACGGATGCAATAAAGCAGGAATAGTGCATCCGAAAAGAAATACCCGCCTCCCATTAGAAGAGCCTGTCGTTGCCATAGAAGCGTTCCTCGATTTAGAAAGAGAAGGCATAGAACATATAGTATTTCGTAGCGACGCAATTTCCGTGTTAATTCATCTTTGTGAGGGATCTACGGATGCAATATGGAAGGAATAGTATAACCGAAAGAGATACTCGCCTCCCAAAAGAAGATCCTGTCGTTGCCATAGAAACGCTCCTCGTTTTAGAAAGAGAAGGCATGGAACCTATAGTAATTCATAGCGACGCAAATTTTTGCTTTAATTCGTCATTGTGAGTGATTAACAGATGCAATAAAGAAGGAATAGTGCATCCGAAAAGAGATACTCGCCTCCCAATAGAAGATCCTGTCGTTGCCATAGAGACGTTCCTCGATTTAGAAAGAGAAGTCATACAACCTATAGTATTTCATAGCGACGCAGTTTCTGTTTTAATTCGTCATTGTGAGGGATCGACGGATGCAATTAAGAAGGAATAGTGCATCCCAAAGGAGATACGAGCCTCCCAATAGGAGATCCTGTCGTTGCCATAGAAACTTTCCTCGATTTAGAAAGACAAGGCATAGAAGCTACAGTATCTCATAGCGACGCAATTTCTGTGTTAATTCGTCATTGTGAGGGATCGACGGATGCAATAAAGAAGGAATTGTGCATCCGAAGAGAGATACTCGCCTCCCAATAGAAGATCCTGTCGATGCCATAGAAACGTTCCTCGACTTAGAAAGAGAAGGCATAGAACATATAGTATTTCATAGCGACGCAATTTCTGTGTTAATTCGTCATTGTGTGGGATCGACGGATGCAATAAAGAAGGAATAGTGCATCCGAAAAGAGATACTCGCCTTCCAATAGAAGATCCTGTCGTTGCCATAGAAAAGCTCCTCGATTTAGAAAGAGAAATCATAGAACCTATAGTAATTCATAGCGACGCAAATTTTTGTTTTAATTCGTCATTGTGAGTGATCAACAGATGCAATAAAGAAGGAATAGTGCATCCGAAAAGAGATACTTGCCTCCCAATAGAAGATCCTGTCGTTGCCAATAGAAACGTTCCTCGAATTAGAAAGAGAAGTCATAGAACTTATAGCATTTAATAGCGACGCAATTTCTGTGTTAATTCGTCATTGTGAGGGATCGACGGATGCAATAAAGAAGGAATCGTGCATCCAAAAAGAGATACTCGCCTCCCAATAGAAGATGCTGTCGTTGCCATAGAAACGTTCCTCGATTTAGAAAAAGAAGTCATAGAACCTATAGTAATTCATAGCGACGCAAATTTTTGTTTTAATTCGTCATTGTGAGTGATCGACGGAATCAATATAGAAGGAATAGTGCATCCGAAAAGAGATACTCGCCTCCCAATAGAAGATCCTGTCGTTGCCATAGAAACGTTCCTCGATTTAGAAAGAGAAGTCATAGAACATATAGTATTTCATAGCGACGCAATTTCTGTGTGAATTCGTCATTGTGAGGGATTGACTGATGCAATGAAGAAGGAATAGTGCATCCGAAAACTGATACCTGCCTCCCTATTAAAGATCATGTCGATGCCATAGAAACGTTCCTCGATTTATAAAATGAAGGCATCGAAACTATAGTATTTCGTGGCGACGCAATTTCTATGTTAATTCGTAATTGTGAGGGATCGACGGTTGAAACAAAGAACGATTCGGCATCCGCAAAGGTATACTCGCCGCCCAATAGAAGATCCTGTCGTTGCCATAGAATCACTCCTCGATTAAGTAAGAGAAGGCATAGAACATAAAGTATTTCATAGCGACGCAATTTCTGTGTTAATTTGTCATTGTGAGGGATCGACGGATGCAATAATGAAGGAATAGTGCATCCGAAAAGAGATACTCGCCTCCCAATAGAAGATCCTGTCGTTGCCATAAAAACGTTCCTCGATTGAGAAAGAGAAGTCATAGAACCTATAGTATTTCATAGCGACGCAATTTCTGTGTTAATTCGTCATTGTGAGGGATCGACGGATGCAATAAAGAAGGAATAGTTCATCCGAAAAGAGATGCTCGCCTCCCAATAGAAGTTCCTGTCGTTGCCATAGAAAAGTTCCTCGATTTAGAAAAAGAATGCATAGGACAAAAAGTATTGCATAGCGACGCAAATTTTTGTGTTAATTCGTCATTGAGAGGGATCGACGGATGCAATAAAGAAGGAATAGTGCATCCGAAAGGAAATACTCGCCTCCCAGTAGAAGATCCTGTCGTTGCCATAGAAGCGTTCCTCGAATTAGAAAGAGAAGGCATAGAACATATAGTATTTCATAGCGACGCAATTTCTGTGTTAATTCGTCATTGTGAGGGATCGACGGATGCTATAAAGAAGCAATAGTGCATCCGAAAAGAGATACTCGCATCCCAATAGAAGGTCCTGTCGTTGCCATAGAAACGTTCCGCGATTTAGAAAGAGAAGTCATAGAACAAATAGTATTTCATTGCGACGCAATTCCTGTGTTAATTCGTCATTGTGAGGGATCGACGAATGCAAAATAGAAGTAATAGTGCAATCGAAAGAGATACTCGCCACCCCATAGAAGATCCTGCCGTTGCCATAGAAACGCTCCTCGTTTTAGAAAGAGAAGGCATGGAACCTATAGTAATTCATAGCGACGCAAATTTTTGTTTTAATTCGTCATTGTGAGTGATTAACAGATGCAATAAAGAAGGAATAGTGCATCCGAAAACAGATACTCGCCTCCCAAAAGAAGATCCTGCCGTTGCCATAGAAACGTTCCTCGATTTAGAAAGAGAAGTCATAGAACCTATAGTATTTCATAGCGACGCAATTTCTGTGTTAATTCATCATTGTGAGGTATCGACGGATGCAATAAAGAAGGAATAGTTTATCCGAAAAGAGATACTCGCCTCCCAATAGAAGATCCTGTCGTTTCCATAGAAACGTACCTCGATTTAGGAAGAGAATGCATAGAACCTATAGTATCTCATAGCGACGCAATTTCTGTGTTAATACGTCATTGTGAGGGATCGACGGATGCAATGAAGAAGGAATCGTGCATCCGAAAACAGATACCTGCCTCCCTATTAAAGATCATGTCTTGGCCATAGAAACGTTCCTCGATTTATAAAGAGAAGGCATCGAAACTATAGTATTTCGTGGCGACGCAATTTCTATGTTAATTCGTTATTGTGAAGGATCGACGGTTGAAACAAAGAAGGATTCGGCATCCGAAAAGGGATACTCGCCGCCCAATAGAAGATCCTGTCGTTGCCATAGAATCGTTCCTCGATTAAGTAAGAGAAGGCATAGAACATAAAGTATTTCATAGCGACGCAATTTCTGTGTTAATTTGTCATTGTGAGGGATCGACGGATGCAATAATGAAGGAATAGTGCATCCGAAAAGAGATACTCGCCTCCCAATAGAAGAATCTGTCGTTGCTATAGAAACGTTCCTCGATTGAGAAAGAGAAGTCATAGAACCTATAGTATTTCATAGCGACGCAATTTCTGTGTTAATTCGTCATTATGAGGGTTCGACGAATGCAATAAAGAAGGAATAGTTCATCCGAAAAGAGATAATCGCCTCCCAATAGAAGTTCCTGTCAATGCCATAGAAACGTTCCTCGATTGAGAAAGAGAAGTCATAGAACCTATAGTATTTCATAGCGACGCAATTTCTGTGTTAATTCGTCATTATGAGGGTTCGACGGATGCAATAAAGAAGGAATAGTTCATCCGAAAAGAGATACTCGCCTCCCAATAGAAGTTCCTGTCGTTGCCATAGAAAAGTTCCTCGATTTAGATAGAGAATGCATAGGACAAATAGTATTTCATAGCGACGCATATTTTTGTGTTAATTCGTCATTGAGAGGGATCGACGGATGCAATAAAGAAGGAATAGCGCATCCGAAAAGAAATACTCGCCTCCCAGTCGAAGATCCTGTCGTTGCCATAGAAGCGTTCCTCGATTTAGAAAGAGAAGTCATAGAACCTATAGTATTTCATAGCGACGCAGTTTCTGTGTTAATTCGTCATTGTGAGGGATCGACGGATGCAATAAAGAAGGAATAGTGCATCCGAAAAGAGATACTCGCCTCCCAAATTGGAGATCCTGTCGTTGCCATAGGAACGTTCCTCGATTTAGAAAGAGAAGGCATAGAACCTTCAGTAGCTCATAGCGACGCAATTTCTGTGTTAATTCGTCATTGTGAGGGATCGACGGATGCCATAAAGAAGGAATCGTGCATCCGAAAAGAGATACTCGCCTCCCAATAGAAGATCCTGTCGATGCCATAGAAACGTTCCTCGACTTAGAAAGAGAAGGCATAGAACATATAGTAATTCATGGCGACGAAATTTCTGTGTTAAATCGTCATTGTGAGGGATCGACGGATGCAATAAAGCAGGAATAGTGCATCCGAAAAGAGATATTCGCCTCACAGTAGAAGATCCTGTCGTTGCCATAGAAACGTTCCTCGATTTAGAAAGAGAAGGCATAGAACATATAGTATTTCATTGCGACGCAATTTCAGTGTTAATTCGTCGTTGTGAGGGATCGAGGGGTGCAATAAAGAAAGAATAGTGCATCCGAAAAGAGATACTCGCCTCGCAATTGAAGATCCTGTCGTTGCCATAGAAACGTTCCTCGATTTTGAAAGAGAAGGCAAAGAACCTATAGTATTACATAGCGACGCAATTTCGGTGCTAATTCTTCATTGTAAGGGATCGACGGATGCAATAAAGTAGGAATAGTGCATCCCAAAAGAGATACTCGCCTCCCAATAGAAGTTGCTGTCGTCGCCATATAAACGTTCCTCGATTTGGAAAGAGAAGTCATAGATCGTATAGTATTTTATAGCGACGCAATTTCTGTGTTAATTCGTCAATGTGAGGGATCGACGGATGCAATAAAGAAGGAATAGTGCATCCGAAAAGAGATACTAGCCTCCCAATAGAAGATCCTGGTGTTGCCATAGAAACGTTCCTCGATTTAGAAAGAGAAGGCATGGAACCTATAGTATTTCATAGCGACGCAATTTCTGTGTTAATTCGTCATTGTGAGGGATCGACGGATGCAATAAAGAAGAAATAGTGCATCCGAAAAGAGATACTCGCCTCCCAATAGAAGATCCTGTCGTTGCCATAGAAACGTGCCTCGATTTAGAAAGAGAATGCATAGAACCTATAGTATCTCATAGCGAAGCAATTTCTGTATTAATTCGTCATGGTGAGGTATCGACGGATGCAATAAAGAAGGAATAGTGCATCCAAAAAGAGATAGACGCCTCCCAATATAAGATCCCGTCGTTGCCATAGAAACGTTCTTCGATTTAGAAAGAGAGGGCATAGATTCTATAGTATTTCATAGCGACGCAATTTCTGTGTCAATTCGTCATTGTGAGGGGTCGACGGATGCAATAAAGGAGGAATAGTGCATCCGAAAAAGAGATACTCTACTACCAATAGAAGATCCTGTCTTTGCCATGGAAACGTTCATCGATTTAGAAAGAGAAGGCATAGAAGCTATAATATATCATAGCCACGCTATTTCTGTGTTAATTCGTCATTGTGAGGGTTCGACGGATGCAATAAAGAAGGAATAGTGCATCCGAAAAGAGACACTCGCCTCCCAATAGCGATCCTGTCGTTGCCATAGAAACGATCCTCGATTTAGAAAAAGATGTGTTAATTCGTCATTGTGAGGGATCGACGGATGCAATAAAGAAGGAATAGTGCATCCGAAAACAGATACCTGCCTCCCTATTAAAGATCATGTCGATGCCATAGAAACGTTTCTCGATTTATAAAGAGAAGGCATCGAAACTATAGTATCATGGCGACGCAATTTCTGTGTTAATTCGTAATTGTGAGGGATCGACGATTGAAACAAAGAAGGATTCGGCATCCGAAAAGAGATACTCGCCGCCCAATAGAAGATCCTGTCGTTGCCATAGAATCGTTCCTCGATTAAGTAAGAGAAGGCATAGAACATAAAGTATTTCATAGCGACGCAATTTCTGTGTTAATTCTTCATTGTGAGGGATCGACAGATGCAATAATGAAGGAATAGTGCATCCGAAAAGAGATACTCGCCTCCCAATAGAAGATCCTGTCGTTGCCATAGAAACGTTCCTCGATTGAGAAAGAGAAGGCATAGAACCTATAGTATTTCATAGCGACGCAATTTCTGTGCCACTTCGTCATAGTAAGGGATCGAAGGATGCAATAAAGAAGGAATAGTGCATCCAAAAAGAGATACTCGACTCCCAATAGAAGATCCTGTCGTTGCCATAGAAACGTTCCTCGATTTAAAAAGAGAAGGCATAGAACCTATAGGATTTCATAGCGACGCAATTTCTGAGTTAATTCGTCATTGTGAGGGTTCGACGGATGCAATAAAGAAGGAATAGTGCATCCGGAAAGAGATACTCGCCTCCGAATAGAAGATCCTGTCGTTGCCATAGAAAATATCCTCGATTTAGAAAAAAATTGCATTGAACCTATAGTACTACATAGCGACGCAAATTTTTGTGTTAATTCGTCATTGTGAGGGATCGACGCATGCAATAAAGAAGGAATAGTGCATCCGAAAAGAGATACTCGCCGCCCAATAGGAGATCCTGTCGTTGCCATAGAAACGTTCCTCGATTTAGAAAGAGAAGGCATAGAACATATAGTATTTCATAGCGACGCAATTTCTGTGTTAATTCGTCATTGTGGGGATCGACGGATGCAATAAAGAAGGAATAGTGCAACCGAAAGAGATACTCGCCTCCCAATAGAAGATCCTGTCGTTGCCATAGGAACGTTCTTCGTTTGAGAAAGAGAAGGCATATATCCTATAGTAATTCATAGCGACGCAAATTTTAGTTTTAATTCGGCATTTTGAGTGATCCACGGATGCAATAAAGAATCAATAGTGCATCCGAAAAGAAATACTCGCCTCCCAATAGAAGGTCCTGTCGTTGCCATACAGACGTTCCTCGATTTAGAAAGAGAAGGCATTGAACCTATACTATTTCATAGCGACGCAATTTCTGTGTTAATTTGTCATTGTGAGGGATCGACGGATGCAATTAAGAACGAATAATGCATCCGACAAAGAGATGATCGACTCACAATAGAAGATCCTGTCGTTGCCATAGAAACGTTCTACGATTTAGAAAGAGAGGGCATAGAACCTATAGTATTTCATAGCGACGCAATTTCTGTGTTAATTCGTCATTGTGAGGGATCGACGGATGTAATAAAGAAGGAATAGTCGATCCGAAAAGAGGTACTCGCGTCCCACTAGGAGATCCTGTCGTTACCATAGAAACGTTCCTCGATTTAGAAAGAGAAGGCATAAAACCTATAGTATTTCATAGCGACGCAAATTCTGTGTTAATTCGTCATTGTGAGGGATCGACGCATGCAATAAAGAAGGAATAGTGCATCCGAAAATAGGTACTCGTCTCCCAATAGAACATCCTGTCGTTGCCATAGAAACGTTCCTCGATTTAGAATGAGAAGGCATAGAACCTATAGTATCTCATAGTGACGCAAAATCTGTGTTAATTCGTTATTGTGAGAGATCGACGGACGCAATAAGGAAAGAATAGTGCATCTGAAGAGAGATACTCCCCTCCCAATAGAAGATCCTTTCGTTGCCATAGAAACGTTCCTCGTTTTAGAAAGAGAAGGCATAGATCCTATAGTAATTCATAGCGAAGCAAATTTTTGTTTTAATTCGTCATTTTGAGTTATCGACGAATGCAATAAAGAATGAATAGTGCATCCGAAAAGAGATACTCGCCTCCCAATAGAAGATCCTGTCGTTGCCATAGAAACGGTCCTCGATTTAGAAAGAGAAGGCATAGAACATATAGTATCTCATAGCGACGCAATTTCTATCTTAATTCGTCATTGTGAGGGATCGACGGATGCAATAAAGAAGGAATAGTGCATCCGAAAGGAAATTCTCGCCTCCCAATAGAAGATCCTGTTGTTGGCATAGAAACGTCCCTCGATTGAGAAAGAGAAGGCATAGAACCTATAGTATTTCATAGCGACGAAATTTCTGTGTTAATTCGTCATTGTGAGGGATCGACGGTTGCAATAAAGAAGGAATAGTGCATCCGAAAAGGGATACTCGCCTCCCAATAGAAGATTCTGTTGTTGCCATAGAAACGTTCTTCGATTTAGAAAGAGAAGGCATAGAACCTATAGTATTTCATAGCAACGCAATTTCTGTGTTAATTCGTCTTTGTGAGGGATCGACGGATGCAATAATGAAGGAATAGTGGATCCGAAAAGAGGTACTCGCCTCCCACTAGGAGATCCTGTCGTTGCCATAGAAACGTTCCTCGATTTGGAAAGAGAAGGCATAGAACCTATAGTATTTCATAGCGACGCAATTTCTGTGTTAATTCGTCATTGTGAGGGATCGACGGATGCAATAAAGAAGGAATAGTGCTTCCGAAAAGAGATACTCGCCTCCCAATAGAAGATCCTGTCGTTGCCATAGAAACGTTCCTCGATTTAGAAAGAGAAATCATAGAACCTATAGTAACTCATTGCGACGCAATTTCTGTATTAATTCGTCATTGTGAGGTATCGACGGATGCAATAAAGGAGGAATACTGCATTCGAAAAGGGATACTCGCCTCCCTATATAAGATCCTTTCGTTGCCATAGAAACGTTCCTCGATTTAGAAAGAAAAGGACTGAAACTACAGTATTTCATGGCGTCGCAATTTCTGTGTTAATTCGTAATTGTGAGGGATCGACGGTTGCAACAAAGAAGGAATAGTGCATCCGAAAAGAGATACTCGCCCCCCAATAGAAGATCCTGTCGTTGCCATAGAATCGTTCCTCGATTTAGGTAGAGAAGGCATAGAACTTAAAGTATCTCATAGCGAAGCAATTTCTGTGTTAATTCGTCATTGTGAGGGATCGACGGATGCAACAAGGAAGGAATAGTGCATCCGATAAGAGATACTCGCCTCCCAATAGAAGATCCCGTCGTTGCCATAAAAACGTTTCTCGATTTAGAAAGAGAAGGCATAGAACATATAGTATCTCATAGCGACGCAATTTCTGTGTTAATTCGTCATTGTGAGGGATCGACGGATCCAATAACGAACGAATAGTGCATCTGAAGAGAGATACTGGCCTCCCAATAGAAGATCCTTTCGTTGCCATAGAAACGTTCCTCGATTTAGAAAGAGCAGGCATAGAACCTATAGTATTTCGTAGCGACGCAATATCTGTGTTAATTCGTCATTGTAAGGGATCGACGAATGCAATAAAGAAGGAATAGTGCATCCAAAAAGAGATACTCGCCTCCCAATAGAAGATCTTGTCGTTGCCATAGAAACGTTCCTCGATTAAGTAAGAGAAGGCATAGAACATATAGTATTTCATAGCGACGCAATTTCTGTGTTAATTCGTCATTGTGAGGGATCGACGGAAGCAATAATGAAGGAATAGTGCAACCGAAAGAGATACTCGCCTCCCAATATAAGGTCCTGTCGTTGCCATAGAAACGTTCCTCGTTTTGGAAAGAGAAGGCATAGATCCTATAGTAATTCATAGCGAAGCAAATTTTTGTTTTAATTCGTCATTTTGAGTTATCGACGAATGCAATAAAGAATGAATAGTGCATCCGAAAAAAGATACTCGCCTCCCAATAGAAGATCTTGTCGTTGCCATAGAAACGGCCCTCGATTTGGAAAGAGAAGGCATAGAACATATAGTATCTCATAGCGACGCAATTTCTATCTTAATTCGTCATTGTGAGGGATCGACGGATGCAATAAAGAAGGAATAGTGCATCCGAAAGGAGATTCTCGTCTCCCATTAGAAGATCCTGTTGTTGCCATAGAAACGTCCCTCGATTGAGAAAGAGAAGGCATAGAACCTATAGTATTTCATAGCGACGCAATTTCTGTGTTAATTCGTAATTGTGAGGGATCGACGGATGCAATAAAGAAGGAATAGTGCATCCGAAAAGAGATACTCGCCTCCCAATAGAAGATTCTGTTGTTGCCATAGAAACGTTCTTCGATTTAGAAAGAGAAGGCATAGAACCTATAGTATTTCATAGCAACGCAATTTCTGTGTTAATTCGTCATTGTGAGGGATCGACGGATGCAATAATGAAGGAATAGTGATTCCGAAAAGAGGTACTCGCCTCCCACTAGGAGATCCTGTCGTTGCCATAGAAACGTTCCTCGATTTAGAAAGAGAAGGCATAGAACCTATAGTATTTCATAGCGACGCAATTTCTGTGTTAATTCGTCATTGTGAGGGATCGACGGATGCAATAAAGAAGGAATAGTGCTTCCGAAAAGAGATACTCGCCTCCCAATAGAAGATCCTGTCGTTGCCATAGAAACGTTCCTCGATTTAGAAAGAGAAATCATAGAACCTATAGTAACTCATAGCGACGCTATTTCAGTATTAATTCGTCATTGTGAAGGATCGACGGATGCAATAAAGGAGGAATAGTGCATTCGAAAAGGGATACTCGCCTCCCTATATAAGATCCTGTCGTTGCCAAAGAAACGTTTCTCGATTTAGAAAAAGAAGGCATAGAAGCTATAGTAATTCATAGCGACGCAATTTCTGTGTTAATTCGTCATTCTGACTTATCGACGGATGCAGTAAAGAAGGAATAGTGCATCCGAAAAGAGATACTCGCCTCCCTATATAAGATCCTCTCGTTGCCATAGAAACGTTCCTCGATTTCGAAAAAGAAGGCACAGAAACTACAGTATTTCATGGCGTCGCAATTTCTGTGTTAATTCGTAATTGTGAGGGATCGACGGTTGCAACAAAGAAGGAATAGTGCATCCGAAAAGAGATACTCGCCTCCCAATAGAAGATCCTGTCGTTGCCATAGAATCGTTCCTCGATTTAGGTAGAGAAGGCATAGAACTTAAAGTATCTCATAGCGAAGCAATTTCTGTGTTAATTCGTCATTGTGAGGGATAGACGGATGCAACAAGGAAGGAATAGTGCATCCGAAAAGAGATACTCGCCTCCCAATAGAAGATCCTGTCGTTGCCATAGAAACGTTCCTCGATTTAAAAAGAGAAGGCATAGAACATATAGTATTTCATAGCGACGCAATTTCTGTGTTAATTCGTCATTGTGAGGGATCGACGGATGCAATAAAGAAGGAATAGTGCATCCGAAAAGAGATTCTCGCCTCCCAATAGGAGATCCTGTCGTTGCCATAGAAACGTTCCTTGATTTAGAAAGAGAAGGCATAGAGAATATAGTATTTCATAGCGACGCAATTTCTGTGCTAATTCGTCACTGTGAGGGATCGACGAATGCAATAAGGAAGGAATAGTGCATCCGTAAAGAGATACTCGCCTCCTAATAGAAGATCCTTTCGTTGCCATAGAAACGTTCCTCGATTTAGAAGGAGAAAGCATAGAACCTATAGTATATCATAGCGATGCAATTTCTGTGTAAGTTCGTCATTGTGAGGGATCGGCGGATGCAATAAAGAAGGAATAGTGCATCCGAAAAGAGATACTCGCCTATCAATAGAAGATCCTGTAGTTGCCATAGAAACGTTCCTCGATTTTGAAAGAGAAGGCATAGAACCTATAGTATACCATAGCGACGCAATTTCTGTGTTAATTCGTCATTGTGAGGGATCGAAGGATGCAATAAAGAAGAAATAGTGCATCCAAAAAGAGATACTCGCTTCCCAATAGAAGATCCTGTCGTTGCCATAGAAACGTTCCTCGATATAGGGGGAGAAGCCATACAAAATATAGTATTGCATAGCGACGCAATTTCTGTGTTAATTCGTCATTGTGAGGTATCGACGGATGCAATAAAGAAGGAATAGTGCATCCGAAAAGAGATACTCGCCTATCAATAGAAGATCCTGTAGTTGCCATAGAAACGTTCCTCGATTTTGAAAGAGAAGGCATAGAACCTATAGTATTTCATAGCGACGAAAGTTTTTGTTTTAATTCGTCATTGTGAGGGATCGTCGGATGTATTAAAGAAGGAATAGTGCATCCGAAAAGAGATACTCGCCTCGCAGTAGAAGATCCTATCGTAGCCATAGAAACGTTCCTCGGTTTAGACAGAGAAGGCATAGAAGCTATAGTATTTCGTAGCGACGCAATTTCTGTGTTAATTCGTCATTGTGAGGGATCGACGGATGCAATAAAGAAGGAATAGTGCATCCGTAAAGAGATACTCGCCTCCTAATAGAAGATCCTTTCGTTGCCATAGAAACGTTCCTCGATTTAGAAGGAGAAAGCATAGAACCTATAGTATATCATAGCGATGCAATTTCTGTGTAAGTTCGTCATTGTGAGGGATCGGCGGATGCAATAAAGAAGGAATAGTGCATCCGAAAAGAGATACTCGCCTCCCAATCCAAATCCTGTCGTTGCCACAGAAACGTTCCTCAATTTTGAAAGAGAAGGCATAGAACCTATTGTATTTCATAGCGACGCACTTTCTGTGTTAATTCGTCATTGTGATTGATCGACGGATGCATTAAAGAAGGAATAGTGCATCCGTAAAGAGATACTCGTCTCCCAATAGAAGATCCTGTCCTTGCCATAGAAACGTTCCTCGATTTTAAAAGAGAAGACATGGAACACATAGTATTTCATAGTGACGAAATTTCTGTGTTAATACGTCATCGTGGGGGATCGACGGATGCAATAAAGAAGGAATAGTGCATCCGAAAAGAGATACTCGCCTCCCAATAGAAGATCCTGTCGTTGCCATAGAAACGTTCCTCGATTTAAAAAAGAAGGCATAGATCCTATAGTATTCCATAGCGACGCAATTTCTGTGTTAATTCATCATTGTGAGGGATCGACGGATGCAATAACGAGGGAATAGTGCAGCCGAAAAGAGATAATCGCCTCCCAATAGAAGATCCTTTCTTTGCCATAGAAACCTTCCTCTATTTAGAAAGAGAATGCATAGATCCTATAGTATTTCATAGCGACGCAATTTCTGTGTTAATTCGTCATTATGAGGGATCGACGGATGCAATAAAGAAGGAATAGTGCATCCGAAAAGAGATACTCGCCTCCCAATAGAAGATCCTGTCGTTGCCATAGAAACGATCCTCGATTTAGGACGAAAAGCCTTACAAAATATGGTATTGCATAGCGACGAAATTTCTGTGTTAATTCGTCATTGTGAGGGATCGACGGATGCCATAAAGAAGGAATAGTGCATCTGAAAGGAGATACTCGCCTCCCAATAGAAGATCCTGTCGTTGCCATAGAAGTTTTCCCCCAATTTAGAAAGAGAAGGAATAGAACCTATAGTATATCATAGCGACCCAATTTCTGTGTTAATTCGTCATTGTGAGGGATCGAAGGATGCAATAAAGAAGGAATAGTGCTTCCAAAAAGAGATACTCGCTTCCCAATAGAAGATCCTGTCGTTGCCATAGAAACGTTCCTCGATATGGGAGGAGAAGCCATACAAAATAAAGTATTGCATAGCGACACAATTTCTGTGTTAATTCGTCATTGTGAGGGATCGACGGATGCAATAAAGAAGGAATAGTGCATCCGAAAAGAGATACTCGCCTCCCAATAGAAGATCCTGGAGTTGCCATAGAAACGTTCCTCGATTTTGAAAGAGAAGGCATAGAACCTATAGTATTTCATAGCGACGCAAGTTTTTGTTTTAATTCGTCATTGTGAGGGGTCGTCGGATGTATTAAAGAAGGAATAGTGCATCCGAAAAGAGATACTCGCCTCGCAGTAGAAGATCCTATCGTAGCCATAGAAACGTTCCTCGGTTTAGACAGAGAAGGCATAGAAGCTATAGTATTTAGTAGCGACGCAATTTCTGTGTTAATTCGTCATTGTGTGGGATCGACGGATGCAATAAAGAGGGAATAGTGCATCCGTAAAGAGATACTCGCCTCCTAATAGAAGATCCTTTCGTTGCCATAGAAACGTTCCTCGATTTAGAAGGAGAAAGCATAGAACCTATAGTATATCATAGCGATGCAATTTCTGTGTAAATTCAAAATTGTGAGGGATCGGCGGATGCAATAAAGAAGGAATAGTGCATCCGAAAAGAGATACTCGCCTCCCAACCAAGATCCTGTCGTTGCCACAGAAACGTTCCTCGATTTAGAAAGAGAAGACATAGAACCCATAGCATTTCATAGTGACGAAATTTCTGTGTTAATACGTCATCGTGGGGGATCGACGGATGCAATAAAGAAGGAATAGTGCATCCGAAAGGAGATACTCGCCTCCCAATAGAAGATCCTGTCGTTGCCATAGAAACGTTCCTCGATTTAAAAAAAGAAGGCATAGAACCTATAGTATTCCATAGCGACGCAATTTCTGTGTTAATTCATCATTGTGAGGGATCGCGGGTGCAGTAACGAGGGAATAGTGCAGCCGAAAAGAGATACTCGCCTCCCAATAGAAGATCCTTTCCTTGCCATAGAAACCTTACTCAATTTAGAAAGAGAAGGCATAGAACCTATAGTATTTCATAGCGACGCAATTTCTGTGTTAATTCGTCATTATGAGGGATCGACGGATGCAATAAACAAGGAATAGAGCATCCGAAAAGAGATACTCGCCTCCCAATTGAAGATCCTGTCGTTGACATAGAAACGTTCCTCGATTTAGGACGAGAAGCCATACAAAATATAGTATTGCATAGCGACGCAATTTCTGTGTTAATTCGTCATTGTGAGGGATCGACGTATGCCATAAAGAAGGAATAGTGCATCCGAAAAGAGATACTCGCCTCCCAATAGAAGATCCTGTCGTTGCTTTAGAAACGTTCCTCGATTTTGAAAGAGAAGGCATAGAACCTATAGTATTTTATAGCGACGCTATTTCTGTGTTAATTCGTCATTGTGAGGTATCGACGGATGCAAAAAAGAAGGAATAGTGCATACGAAAGAGATACACGACCCCCAATATAAGATCCTGTTGTTGCCATAGAAACGTTACTCGATTTTGAAAGAGAAGGCATCGAACCTATAGTATTTCATAGCGACGTAATTTCTGTGTTAATTCGTCCTTGTGAGGGATCGACGGATGCAATAGACAAGAAATAGTGCGTCCGAAAAGAGATACTCGCCTCCCAATAGGAGATCCTGTAGATGCCATAGAAACGTTCCTCGATTTTGAAAGAGAAGGCATAGAACCTATAGTATTTCATAGGACGCAAGTTTTTGTTTTAATTCGCCATTGTGAGGGATCGTCGGATTTATTAAAGAAGGAATAGTGCATCCGAAAAGAGATACTCGCCTCGCAGTAGAAGATCCTATCGTAGCCATAGAAACGTTCCTCGGTTTAGACAGAGAAAGCATAAAAAACTATAGTATTTCGTAGCGACGCAATTTCTATGTAAATTCGTCATTGTTAGGGATCGGCGGATGCAATAAAGAAGGAATAGTGCATCCGAAAAGAGATACTCGCCTCCCAATCCAAGATCCTGTCGTTGCCACAGAAACGTTCCTCGATTTAGAAAGAGAGGGCATAGAACCTATTGTATTTCATAGCGACGCACTTTCTGTGTTAATTCGTCATTCTGATTGATCGACGGATGCATTAAAGAAGGAATAGTGCATCCGTAAAGAGATACTCGTCTCCCAATTGAAGATCCAGTCCTTGCCATAGAAACGTTCCTCGATTTTGAAACAGAAGACATAGAACCCATAGTATTTCATAGTGACGAAATTTCTGTGTTAATACGTCATCATGATGGATCGACGGATGCAATACAGAAGGAATAGTGCATCCGAAAAAAGATACTCGCCTCCCAACAGAAGATCCTGTCGTTGCCATAGAAACGTTCCTCGATTTAAAAAAAGAAGGCATAGAACCTATAGTATTCCATAGCGACGCAATTTCTGTGTTAATTCGTCATTGTGAGGGATCGACGGATGCAATAACGAGGGAATAGTGCAGCCGAAGAGAGATACTCGCCTCCCAATAGAAGATCCTCTCGTTGCCATTGAAACCTTCCTCTATTTAGAAAGAGTAGGCATAGATCCTAAAGTATTTCATAGCGACGCAATTTCTGTGTTAATTCGTCATTATGAGGGATCGACGGATGCACTAAAGAAGGAATAGTGCATCCGAAAAGAGATACTCGCCTCCCAATTGAAGATCCTGTCGTTGCCATAGAAACGTTCTTCGATTTAGGACGAGAAGCCATACAATATATAGTATTGCATAGCGACGCAATTTCTGTGTTAATTCGTCATTGTGAGGGATCGACGGATGCCATAAATAAGGAATAGTGCATCCGAAAAGAGATACTCGCCTCCCAATGGAAGATCCTGTCGTTGCTTTAGAAACGTTCCTCGATTTTGAAAGAGAAGGCATAGAACCTATAGTATTTCATAGCGACGCTATTTCTGTGTTAATTCGTCATTGTGAGGAATCGTTGAATGCAATAAAGAATGAATAGTGCATCCGAAAAGAGATACTCGACTCGAAGTAGAAGATCCTGTCGTAGCCATAGAAACGTTCCTCGATTTAGACAGAGAAGGCATAGAAATTATAGTATTTCATAGCGACGCTATTTCTGTGTTAATTCGTCATTGTGAGGTATCGACGGATGCAAAAAAGAAGGAATAGTGCATACGAAAAGAGATACACGCCCCCCAATATAAGATCCTGTTGTTGTCATAGAAACGTTACTCGATTTTGAAAGAGAAGGCGTAGAACCTATAGTATTTCATAGCGACGTAATTTCTGTGTTAATTCGTCCTTGTGAGGGATCGACGGACGCAATAGAGAAGAAATAGTGCATCCGAAAAAAGATACTCGACTCCCAATAGAAGATCCTGTCGTTGCCATAGAAACGTACATCGATTTAGAAAGAGAAGGAATAGAACCTGAAGTATTTCATAGCGACGCAATTTCTGTGTTAATTCGTCATTGTGAGGGATCGGCGGATGCAATAAAGAAGGAATAGTGCATCCGAAAAGAGATACTCGCCTCCCAATCCAAGATCCTGTCGTTGCCAGAGAAACGTTCCTCGATTTAGAAAGAGAAGGCATAGAACCAATTGTATTTCATAGCGACGCACTATCTGTCTTAATTCGTCATTGTGAGGGATCGTCGGCTGTATTAAAGAAGGAATAGTGCATCCAAAAAGAGATACTCGCCTCGCAGTAGAAGATCCTATCGTAGCCATAGAAACGATCCTCGGTTTAGACAGAGAAGGCATAGAAGCTATAGTATTTCGTAGCGTCGCAATTTCTGTGTTTATTCGTCATTGTGAGGGATCGACGGATGCAATAAAGAAGGAATAGTGCATCCGAAAAGAGATACTCGCCTCCCAAACCAAGAGCCTGTCGTTGTCACAGAAACGTTCCTCGATTTAGAAAGAGAAGACATAGAACAAATTGTATTTCATAGCGACGCACTTTCTGTGTTAATTCGTCATTGTGATTGATCGACGGATGCATTAAAGAAGGAATAGTGCATCCGTAAAGAGATACTCGTCTCCCAATAGAAGATCCTGTCCTTGACATAGAAACGTTCCTCGATTTTGAAAGAGAAGACATAGAACCCATAGTATTTCATAGTGACGCAATTTCTGTGTTAATACGTCATCGTGGCAGATCGACGGATGCAATAAAGAAGGAATAGTGCATCCGAAAAGACATACTCGCCTCCCAATAGAAGATCCTGTCGTTGCCATAGAAACGTTCCTCGATTTAAAAAAAGAAGGCATAGATGCTATAGTATTCCATAGCGACGCAATTTCTGTATTAATTCATCATTGTGAGGGGTCGACGGATGCAATAACGAGGGAATAGTGCAGCCGAAAAGAGATACTCGCCTCCCAATAGAAGATCCTTTCGTTGCCATAGAAACCTTCCTCTATTTAGAAAGAGAAGGCATAGAACCTATAGTATTTCATAGCGACGCAATTTCTGTGTTAATTCGTCATTATGAGGGATCGACGGATGCAATAAAGAAGGAATAGTGCATCCGAAAAGAGATACTCGCCTCCCAATAGAAGATCCTGTCGTTGCCATAGAAACGTTCCTCGATTTAGGACGAGAAGCCATACAAAATATAGTATTGCATAGCGACGCAATTTCTGTGTTAATTCGTCATTGTGACTTATCGACGGATGCCATAAAGAAGGGATAGTGCATCCGAAAAGAGATACTCGCCTCCCAATAGAAGATCCTGTCGTTGCCATAGAAATTTTTCCTCGATTTAGAAAGAGAAGGAATAGAACCTATAGTATATCATAGCGACGCAATTTCTGTGTTAATTCGTCATTGTGAGGGATCGAAGGATACAATAAAGAAGGAATAGTGCATCCAAAAAGAGATACTCGCCTCCCAATAGAAGATCCTGTCGTTGCCATAGAAACGTTCCTCGATATAGGAGGAGAAGCCATACAAAATATAGTATTGCATAGCGACGCAATTTCTGTGTTAATTCGTTATTGTGGGGGATCGACGGATGCAATAAAGAAGAAATAGTGCATCCGAAGAGAGATACTCGCCTCCCAATAGAAGATCCTGTAGTTGCCATAGAAACGTTCCTCGATTTTGAAAGAGAAGGCATAGAACCTATAGTATTTCATAGCGACGCAAGTTTTTGTTTTAATTCGTCATTGTGAGGGATCGTCGGATGTATTAAAGAAGGAATAGTGCATCCGAAAAGAGATACTCGCCTCGCAGTAGAAGATCCTATCGTAGCCATAGAAACGTACCTCGGTTTAGACAGAGAAGGCATAGAAGCTATAGTATTTCGTAGCGACGCAATTTCTGTGTTAATTCGTCATTGTGAGGGATCGACGGATGCAATAAAGAAGGAATAGTGCATCCGTAAAGAGATACTCGCCTCCTAATAGAAGATCCTTTCGTTGCCATAGAAACGTTCCTCGATTTAGAAGGAGAAAGCATAGAACCTATAGTATATCATAGCGACGCTATTTCTGTGTTAATTCGTCATTGTGGGGAATCGTTGAATGCAATAAAGAATGAATAGTGCATCCAAAAAGAGATACTCGACTCGAAGTAGAAGATCCTGTCGTAGCCATAGAAACGTTCATCGATTTAGACAGAGAAGGCATAGAAATTATAGTATTTCATGGCGACGCTATTTCTGTGTTAATTCGTCATTGTGAGGTATCGACGGATGCAAAAAAGAAGGAATAGTGCATACGAAAGAGATACACGACCCCCAATATAAGATCCTGTTGTTGCCATAGAAACGTTACTCGATTTTGAAACAGAAGGCATCGGACCTATAGTATTTCATAGCGACGTAATTTCTGTGTTAATTCGTCCTTGTGAGGGATCGACGGATGCAATAGAGAAGAAATAGTGCATCCGAAAAGAGATACTCGCCTCCCAATAGAAGATCCTGTAGTTGCCATAGAAACGTTCCTCGATTTTGAAAGAGAAGGCATAGAACCTATAGTATTTCATAGGACGCAAGATTTTGTTTTAATTCGCCATTGTGAGGGATCGTCGGATGTATTAAAGAAGGAATAGTGCATCCGAAAAGAGATACTCGCCTCGCAGTAGAAGATCCTATCGTAGCCATAGAAACGTTCCTCGGTTTAGACAGAGAAGGCATAAAAGCTATAGTATTTCGTAGCGACGCAATTTCTGTGTAAATTCGTCATTGTGAGGGATCGGCGGATGCAATAAAGAAGGAATAGTGCATCCGAAAAGAGATACTCGCCTCCCAATCCAAGATCCTGTCGTTGCCACAGAAACGTTCCTCGATTTAGAAAGAGAAGGCATAGAACCTATTGTATTTCATAGCGACGCACTTTCTGTGTTAATTCGTCATTGTGATTGATCGACGGATGCATTAAAGAAGGAATAGTGCATCCGTAAAGAGATACTCGTCTCCCAATAGAAGATCCTGTCCTTGACATAGAAACGTTCCTCGATTTTGAAAGAGAAGACATAGAACCCATAGTATTTCATAGCGACGCAATTTCTGTGTTAATTCGTCATTATGAGGGATCGACGGATGCAATAAAGAAGGAATAGTGCATCCGAAAAGAGATACTCGCCTCCCAATAGAAGATCCTGTCGTTGCCATAGAAACGTTCCTCGATTTAGGACGAGAAGCCATACAAAATATAGTATTGCATAGCGACGCCATTTCTGTGTTAATTCGTCATTGTGACTTATCGACGGATGCCATAAAGAAGGAATAGTGCATCCGAAAACAGATACTCGCCTCCCAATAGAAGATCCTGTCGTTGCCATAGAAATTTTTCCTCGATTTAGAAAGAGAAGGAATAGAACCTATAGTATATCATAGCGACGCAATTTCTGTGTTAATTCCTCATTGTGAGGGATCGAAGGATGCAATAAAGAAGGAATAGTGCATCCAAAAAGAGATACTCGCCTCCCAATAGAAGATCCTGTAGTTCCCATAGAAACGTTCCTCGATTTTGAAAGAGAAGGCATAGAACCTATAGTATTTCATAGGACGCAAGTTTTTGTTTTAATTCGCCATTGTGAGGGATCGTCGGATGTATTAAAGAAGGAATAGTGCATCCGAAAAGAGATACTCGCCTCGCAGTAGAAGATCCTATCGTAGCCATAGAAACGTTCCTCGGTTTAGACAGAGAAGGCATAAAAGCTATAGTATTTCGTAGCGACGCAATTTCTGTGTAAATTCGTCATTGTGAGGGATCGGCGGATGCAATAAAGAAGGAATAGTGCATCCGAAAGGAGATACTCGCCTCCCAATCCAAGATCCTGTCGTTGCCACAGAAACGTTCCTCGATTTAGAAAGAGAGGGCATAGAACCTATTGTATTTCATAGCGACGCACTTTCTGTGTTAATTCGTCATTCTGATTGATCGACGTATGCATTAAAGAAGGAATAGTGCATCCGTAAAGAGATACTCGTCTCCCAATAGAAGATCCTGTCCTTGCCATAGAAACGTTCCTCGATTTTGAAAGAGAAGACATAGAACCCATAGTATTTCATAGTGACGAAATTTCTGTGTTAATACGTCATCATGGGGGATCGACGGATGCAATACAGAAGGAATAGTGCATCCGAAAAAAAATACACGCCTCCCAATAGAAGATCCTGTCGTTGCCATAGAAACGTTCCTCGATTTAAAAAAAGAAGGCATAGAACCTATAGTATTCCATAGCGACGCAATTTCTGTGTTAATTCGTCATTGTGAGGGATCGACGGATGCAATAACGAGGGAATAGTGCAGCCGAAGAGAGATACTCTCCTCCCAATAGAAGATCCTCTCGTTGCCATTGAAACCTTCCTCTATTTAGAAAGAGAAGGCATAGATCCTAAAGTATTTCATAGCGACGCAATTTCTGTGTTAATTTGTCATTATGAGGGATCGACGGATGCAATAAAGAAGGAATAGTGCATCGGAAAAGAGATACTCGCCTCCCAATTGAAGATCCTGTCGTTGCCATAGAAACGTTCCTCGATTTAGGACGAGAAGCCATACAAAATATAGTATTGCATAGCGACGCAATTTCTGTGTTAATTCGTCATTGTGACTTATCGACGGATGCCATAAAGAAGGAATAGTGCATCCGAAAAGAGATACTCGCCTCCCAATAGAAGATCCTGTCGTTGCCATAGAAATTTTTCCTCGATTTAGAAAGAGAAGGAATAGAACCTATAGTATATCATAGCGACGCAATTTCTGTGTTAATTCGTCATTGTGAGGGATCGAAGGATACAATAAAGAAGGAATAGTGCATCCAAAAAGAGATACTCGACTCGAAGTAGAAGATCCTGTCGTAGCCATAGAAACGTTCCTCGATTTTGAAAGAGAAGGCGTAGAACCTATAGTATTTCATAGCGACGTAATTTCTGTGTTAATTCGTCCTTCTGAGGGATCGACGGATGCAATAGAGAAGAAATAGTGCATCCGAAAAGAGATACTCGCCTCCCAATAGAAGATCCTGTCGTTGCCATAGAAACGTACCTCGATTTAGAAAGAGAAGGAATAAAACCTGAAGTATTTCATAGCGACGTAATTTCTGTGTTAATTCGTCATTGTGAGGGATCGGCGGATGCAATAAAGAAGGAATAGTGCATCCGAAAAGAGATACTCGCCTCCCAATCCAAGATCCTGACGTTGCCACAGAAACGTTCCTCGATTTAGAAAGAGAAGGCATAGAACCTATTGTATTTTATAGCGACGCACTTTCTGTGTTAATTCGTCATTGTGATTGATCGACGGATGCAATAAAGAAGGAATAGTGCATCCGAAAAGAGATACTCTTCTCCCAATAGAAGATCCTCTCCTTGACATAGAAACGTTCCTCGATTTTGAAAGAGAAGACATTGAACCCATAGTATTTCATAGTGACGCAATTTCTGTGTTAATACGTCATCGTGGGGGATCGACGGATGCAATAAAGAAGGAATAGTGCATCCGAAAAGAGATACTCGCCTCCCAATAGAAGATCCTGTCGTTGCCATAGAAACGTTCCTCGATTTAAAAAAAGAAGGCATAGATACTATAGTATTCCATAGCGACGCAATTTCTGTATTAATTCATCATTGTGAGGGATCGACGGATGCAATAACGAGGGGATAGTGCAGCCGAAAAGAGATACTCGCCTCCCAATAGAAGATCCTTTCGTTGCCATAGAAACCTTCCTCTATTTAGAAAGAGAAGGCATAGAACCTATAGTATTTCATAGCGACGCAATTTCTGTGTTAATTCGTCATTATGAGGGATCGACGGATGCAATAAAGAAGGAATAGTGCATCCGAAAAGAGATACTCGCCTCCCAATAGAAGATCCTGTCGTTGCCATAGAAACGTTCCTCGATTTAGGACGAGAAGCCATACAAAATATAGTATTGCATAGCGGCGCCATTTCTGTGTTAATTCGTCATTGTGACTTATCGACGGATGCCATAAAGAAGGAATAGTGCATCCGAAAAGAGATACTCGCCTCCCAATAGAAGATCCTGTCGTTGCCATAGAAATTTTTCCTCGATTTCGAAAGAGAAGGAATAGAACCTATAGTATATCATAGCGACGCAATTTCTGTGTTAATTCGTCATTGTGAGGGATCGAAGGATGCAATAAAGAAGGAATAGTGCATCCAAAAAGAGATACTCGCCTCCCAATAGAAGATCCTGTCGTTGCCATAGAAACGTTCCTCGATATAGGAGGAGAAGCCATACAAAATATAGTATTGCATAGCGACGCAATTTCTGTGTTAATTCGTCATTGTGAGGGATCGACGGAGGCAATAAAGAAGAAATAGAGCATCCGAAGAGAGATACTCGCCTCCCAATAGAAGATCCTGTAGTTGCCATAGAAACGTTCCTCGATTTTGAAAGAGAAGGCATAGAACCTATAATATTTCATAGCGACGCAAGTTTTTGTTTTAATTCGTCATTGTGAGGGATCGTCGGATGTATTAAAGAAGGAATAGTGCATCCGAAAAGAGATACTCGCCTCGCAGTAGAAGATCCTATCGTAGCCATAGAAACGTTCCTCGGTTTAGACAGAGAAGGCATAGAAGCTATAGTATTTCGTAGCGACGCAATTTCTGTGTTAATTCGTCATTGTGAGGGATCGACGGATGCAATAAAGAAGGAATAGTGCATCCGTAAAGAGATACTCGCCTCCTAATAGAAGATCCTTTCGTTGCCATAGAAACGTTCCTCGATTTAGAAGGAGAAAGCATAGAACCTATAGTATATCATAGCGACGCTATTTCTGTGTTAATTCGTCATTGTGGGGAATCGTTGAATGCAATAAAGAATGAATAGTGCATCCAAAAAGAGATACTCGACTCGAAGTAGAAGATCCTGTCGTAGCCATAGAAACGTTCATCGATTTAGACAGAGAAGGCATAGAAATTATAGTATTTCATGGCGACGCAATTTCTGTGTTAATTCGTCATTGTGAGGTATCGACGGATGCAAAAAAGAAGGAATAGTGCATACGAAAAGAGATACACGACCCCCAATATAAGATCCTGTTGTTGCCACAGAAACGTTACACGATTTTGAAAGAGAAGGCATAGAACCTATAGTATTTCATAGCGACGTAATTTCTGTGTTAATTCGTCCCTGTGAGGGATCGACGGATGCAATAGAGAAGAAATAGTGCTTCCGAAAAGAGATACTCGCCTCCCAATGGAAGATCCTGTCGTTGCCATAGAAACGTACCTCGATTTAGAAAGAGAAGGAATAGAACCTGAAGTATTTCATAGCGACGCAATATCTGTGTGAATTCGTCATTGTGAGGGATCGACGGATGCAATAAAGAAGGAATAGTTCATCCGAAAAGAAATACTCGCCTCCCACTAGAAGATCCTGTCGTTGCCATTGAAACGTTCCTCGATTTAGAAAGAGAAGGCATTGAACCTATAGTATTTCATAGCGACGCAATTTCTGTGTTAATTAGTCATAGTGAGGGATCGACGGATGCAATAAAGAAGGAATAGTGCTACCGAAAAGAGATACTCGCCTCCCAATAGAAGATGCGGTCGTTGCCATTGAAACGTTCCTCGTTTTAGAAAGAGAAGGTATAGAACCTATAGTACTTCATAGCGACGGAAATTTTAGTTTTAATTCGTCATTGTGAGTGATCAACGGATGCAATAAAGAAGGAATAGTGCATCCGAAAATAGATACTCGCCTCGCAATAGACGATCCTGTCGTTGCCATAGAAATGTTCATCGATTTAGAAAGAGAAGGCATCGAACCTAAAATATTTCATAGCGACGCAATTTCTGTGTTATTTCGTCATTGTAAGGGATCGACGGATGCAAAAAAGAAGGAATGGTGCATCCGTATAGAGATACTCCTCTCCCAATAGAGGATCCTGTCGTTGCCATAGAAACGTTCCTCGATATAGGAGAAGAAGCCATGCAAAATATAGTATTGCATAGCGACGCAATTTCTGTGTTAATTCGTCATTGTGAGGGATCGACGGATGCAATAAAGAAGGAATAGTGCATCCGAAATGAGTTACTCGCCACCCAATAGAAGATCCTGTCGTTGCCATAGAAACGTTCCTCGATTTTGAAAGAGAAGGCATGGAACCTATAGTATTTCATAGCGACGCAAATTTTTGTTTTAATTCGTCATTGTGAGGGATCGTCGGATATATTAAAGAAGGAATAGTGCATCCGAAAAGCGGTAAACGACTCCCAATATAAGGTCCTGTAGTTGCCATAGAAACGTTCCTCGATTTAGAAAGAGAGGGCATAGAACCTATTGTATTTCATAGCGACGCAATTTCTGTGTTAATTCGTCATTGTGATAGATCGACGGATGCATTAAAGAAGGAATAGTGCTTCCGTAAAGAGATACTCGTCTCCCAATGGAAGATCCTGTCCTTGCCATAGAAATGTTCCTCGATTTTGGTAGAGAAGGCATAGAACCAATAGTATTTTATAGTGACGCAATTTCTGTGTTAATACGTCATCGTATGGGATCGACGGATGCAATACAGAAGGAACAGTGCATCCGAAAAGAGACACTCGCCTCCTAATAGAAGATCCTGTCGTTGCCATAGAAACGTTCCTCGATTTAAGAAAAGAAGGCATAGAACCTATAGTATTCCATAGCGACGAAATTTCTGTGTTAATTCGTGACTGTAAGGTATCGACGGATGCAATAACGAAGGAATAGTGCATCCGAAAAGAGATACTCGCCTCCCAATAGAAGATCCTGTCGTTGCCATAGAAACGTTCCTCGATTTAGGACGAGAAACCATACAAGATATAGTATTGCATAGCGACGCAATTTCTGTGTTAATTCGTCATTGTGAGGGCTCGACGGATGCAACAATGGAGGAATAGTGCATCCGAAAAGATATACTCGCCTTCCAATAGAAGATCCTGTCGTTGCTTTAGAAACGTTCCTCGATTTTGAAAGAGAAGGCATAGAACCTATAGTATTTCATAGCGACGCTATTTCTGTGTTAATTCGTCACTGTGGGGAATCGTTGAATGCAATAAAGAATGAATAGTGCATCCGAAAAGAGATACTCGACTCGCAGTAGAAGATCCTGTCGTAGCCATAGAAACGTTCCTCGATGTAGACAGAGAAAGCATAGAAGTTATAGTATTTCATAGCGACGCAATTTCTGTGTTAATTCGTCATTGTGAGGTATCGACGGATGCAAAAAAGAAGGAAAAGTGCATACGAAAAGAGATACACCACCCCCAAATATAAGTTCCTGTTGTTGCCATAGAAACGTTCCTCGATTTTGAAAGAGAAGGCATTGAACCCTTAGTATTTCATAGCGACGCAAATTTTTGTGTTATTTCGTCATTGTAAGGGATCGACAGATGCAATAAAGAAGGAACAGTTCATCCGAAAAGAGATACTCGCCTCCCACTAGAAGATCCTGTCGTTGCCATTGAAACGTTCCTCGATTTATAAAGAGAAGTCATCGAACCTATAGTATTTCATAGCGACGCAATTTCTGTGTTAATTAGTCATTGTGAGGGATCTATGGATGCAATAAAGAGGGAATAGTGCTACCGAAAAGAGATACTCGCCTCCCAATAGAAGATCCTTTCGTTGCCATAGAAACGTTCCTCGATTTAGAAAGAAATGGCATCGAACCTATAATATTTCATAGCGACATATTTTCTGTGTTATTTCGTCATTGCAAGGGATCGATGGATGCAAAAAAGAAGGAATAGTGCATCCGTATAGAGATACTCCTCTCCCAATAGAAGATCCTGTTGTTGCCATAGAAACTTTAAACGACATAGAAAGAGAAGGCGTAGAACCTAAAGTATATCATAGCGACCTAATTTCTGTGTTAATTCGTCATTGTGAGGGATCGGCGGATGCAATAAAGAAGGAATAGTGGATCCGAAAACAGATACTCGCTTCCCAATTGAAGATCCTATCGTTGCCATAGAAACGTTCGTCGACTTAGAAAGAGAAGGCATAGAACCCATAGTATATCATAGCGACGCAATTTTTTGTGTTATTTCGTCATTGTAAGGCATCGACGGATGCAATAAAGAAGGAATGGTTCATCCGAAAAGAGATACTCACCTCCCTCTAGAAGATCTTGTCGTTGCCATTGAAACGTTCCTCGATTTAGAAAGAGAAGGAATCGAACCTATAGTATTTCTTAGCGTCGCAATTTCTGTGTTAATTAGTCATTGTGAGGGATCGACGGATGCAATAAAGAAGGAATAGTGCAACCGAAAAGAGATACTCTCCTCCCAATACAAGATCCTGTCGTTGCCATAGAAACGTTCTTCGATTTAGAAAGAGAATGAATAGAACCTATAGTGTTTCATAGCAACACAAATTTTTGTGCTAATTCGTCATTGTGAGGGATCGTTGAATGCAATAAAGAATGAATAGTGCATCCGAAAACAGATACTCGCCTCGCATTAGAAGAACCCGCCGTTGCCATAGAAACGTTCCTTGATTTAGAAAGAGAAGGCATATTACCTACTGTATTTCATAGTGACGCAATTACTGTGTTAATTCGTCATTGTGAAGGATCGACGGATGCAATAAAGAAGGTATAGTGCATCCGAAAAGAGATACTCGCCTCCTAATAGAAGATCCTGACGTTGCCATAGAAACGTTCCTCGATATAGGAAGAGAAGTCATAGAACCTATTGTATTTCATAGCGACGCAATTTCTGAGTTAATGCGTCATTGTGAGGGATCGACGGATGCAATAAAGAAGGAATAGTGCATCCGAAAAGAGATACTCGCCTCCCAATAGAAGATCCTGTCGTTGCCATAGAAACGTTCTTCGATTTAGAAAGAGAATGCATAGAACCTATAGTATTTCATAGCGACACAAATTTTTGTGTTAATTCGTCATTATGAGGGATCGACGGATGTAACAAAGAGGGAATAGTTCATCCGAAATGAGATACTAGCCTCGCATTAGAAGAACCTGTTGGTGCCATAGAAACGTTCCTTGATTTAGAAAGAGAATGCGTATTACCTATAGTATCTCATCGTGACGCTATTTCTGTGTTAATTCGTCATTGTGAGGGATTGACGGATGCAATAAAGAAGGAATAGTGCATCCGAAAAGAGATACTCGCCTCCCAATTGAAGATCCTGTCGTTGCCATAGAAACGTTCCTCGATTTGGGAAGAGAAGGCATAGAACCTATAGTATTTCATAGCGACGAAATTTCTGTGTTTATTCGTCATTGTGAGGGATCGACTGATGCAATAAAGAAGGAATAGTGCATTCGAAAAGAGATACTCGCCTCACGATGGAAGATCCTATCGTTGCCATAAAAACGTTCCTCGATTTAGAAAGAGGAGGCATAGAACCTATTGTATTTCATGGCGACGCGATTTCTGAGTTAATGCGCCATTGTGAGGGATCGACGGATGCAATAAAGAAGGAATAGTGCATCCGAAAAGAGATACTCGCCTCCCAATAGAAGATCCTGTCGTTGCCATAGAAACGTTCTTCGATTTAGAAAGAGAATGCATAGAACCTATAGTATTTCATAGCGACACAAATTTTTGTGTTAATTCGTCATAATGAGGGATCGACGGATGTAACAAAGAGGGAATAGTTCATCCGAAATGAGATACTAGCCTCGCATTAGAAGAACCTGTTGGTGCCATAGAAACGTTCCTTGATTTAGAAAGAGAATGCGTATTACCTATAGTATCTCATAGTGACGCAATTTCTGTGCTAATTCGTCACTGTGAGGGATCGACGAATGCAATAAGGAAGGAACAGTGCATCCGAAAAGAGATACTCGCCTCCCAATAGAAGATCCTGTCGTTGCCATAGAAACTTTTACTCGATTTAGAAAGAGAAGGAATAGAACCTATAATATATCATAGCGACGCAATTTCTGTGTTAATTCGTCATTGTGAGGGATCGAAGGATGCAACAATGAAGGAGTAGTGCATCCAAAAAGAGATACTCGCATCCCAATTGAAGATCCTGTCGTTGCCATAGAAACGTTCCTCGATACAGGAGGAGAAGCCATACAAAATATAGTATTGCATAGCGACGTAATTTCTGTGTTAATTCGTCATTCTGAGGGATCGACGGATGCAATAAAGAAGGAATAGTGCATCCGAAAAGAGATACTCGCCTCCCAATAGAAGCTCCTGTCGTTGCCATAGAAATGTTCCTCGATTTTGAAAGAGAAGGCATAGAACCTATAGTATTTCATAGCGACGCAAGTTTTTGTTTTAATTCGTCATTGTGAGGGATCGTCGGATTTATTAAAGAAGGAATAGTGCATCCGAAAAGAGATACTCGCCTCGCAGTAGAAGATCCTATCGTAGCCATAGAAACGTTCCTCGGTTTAGACAGAGAAGGCATAGAAGCTATAGTATTTCGTAGCGAAGCAATTTCTGTGTTAATTCGTCATTGTGAGGGATCGACGGATGCAATAAAGAAGGAATAGTGCATCCGTAAAGAGATACTCTCCTCCTAATAGAAGATCCTTTCGTTTCCATAGAAACTTTCCTCGATTTAGAAAGAGAAGGCATAGAACCTATTGTATTTCATAGCGACGCACTTTCTGTGTTAATTCGTCATTGTGATTGATCGACGGATGCATTAAAGAAGGAATAGTGCATCCGTAAAGAGATACTCGTCTATCAATAGAAGATCCTGCTCTTGCCATAGAAGTGTTCCTTGATTTTGAAAGAGAAGACATAGAACCCATAGTATTTCATAGTGATGCAATTTCTGTGTTAATACGTCATCGTGGGGGATCGACGGATGCAATAAAGAAGGAATAGTGCATCCGAAAAGAGATACTCGCCTCCCAATAGAAGATCCTGTCGTTGCCATAGTAACGTTCCTCGATTTAAAAAAAGAGGGCATAGAACCTATAGTATTCCATAGCGACGCAATTTCTGTGTTAATTCGTCATTGTGAGGGATCGACGGATGCAATAACGAGGGAAGAGTGCAGCCGAAAAGAGATACTCGCCTCCCAATAGAAGATTCTTTCGTTGCCATAGAAACCTTCCTCTGTTTAGAAAGAGAAGCCATAGAACCTATAGTATTTCATAGCGACGCAATTTCTGTGTTAATTCGTCATTATGAGGGATCGACGGATGCAATAAAGAAGGAATAGTGCATCCGCTAACAGATACTCGCCTCCGAATAGAAGATCCTGTCGTTCCCATAGAAACGTTCCTCGATTTAGGACGAGAAGCCATACAAAATATAGTATTGCATAGCGACGCAATTTCTGTGTTAATTCGTCATTGTGAGGGATCGACGTATGCCATAAAGAAGGAATAGTGCATCCGAAAAGAGATACTCGCCTCCCAATAGAAGATCCTGTCGTTGCTTTAGAAACGTTCCTCGATTTTGAAAGAGAAAGCACAGAACCTATAGTATTTCATAGCGGCGCTATTTCTGTGTTAATTCGTCATTGTGGGGAATCGTTGAATGCAATAAAGAATGAATAGTGTATCCGAAAAGAGATATTCGACTCGCAGTAGAAGATCCTGTCGTAGCCATAGAAACGTTCCTCGATTTAGACATGAGAAGGCACAGAAATTATAGTATTTCATAGCGACGCAATTTCTGTGTTAATTCGTCATTGTGAGGTATCGACGGATGCAAAAGAGAAGGAATAGTGCATACGAAAAGAGATACACGACCCCCAGTATAAGATTCTGTTGTTGCCATAGAAACGTTACTCGATTTTGAAAGAGAAAGCATAGAACCTTTAGTATTTCATAGCGACGTAATCTCTGTGTTAATTCTTCCTTGTGAGGGATTGACGGATGCAATAAAGAAGAAATAGTGCATCCGAAAAGAGATACTCGCCTCCCAATAGAAGCTCCTGTCGTTGCCATAGAAACGTACCTCGATTTAGAAAGAGAAGGAATAGAACCTAAAGTATTTCATAGCGACGCAATATCTGTGTTAATTCGTCATTGTGAGGGATCGACGGATGCAATAAAGAAGGAATAGTGCATCCGAAAAAAGATACTCGCCTCCCAATAGAAGATCCTGTCGTTGCCATAGAAACGTTCGTCGACTTAGAAAGAGAAGGCATAGAACCCATAGTATTTCATAGCGACGCAAATTTTTGTGTTATTTCGTCATTGTAAGGGATCGACGGATGCAGTAGAGAAGGAATAGTGCATGCGAAAAGAGATACTCGCCTCCCACTAGAAGATCCTGTCGTTGCCATTGAAACGCTCCTCGATTTAGAAAGAGAAGGCATTGAACCTATAGTATTTCATAGCGACACAATATCTGCGTTAATTAGTCATAGTGAGGGATCGACGGATGCAATACAGAAGGAATAGTGCTACCGAAAAGAGATACACGCCTCCCAATAGAAGATGCGTTCGTTGCCATAGAAACGTTCCTCGTTTGAGAAAGAGAAGGTATAGAACCTATAGTAAATCATAGCGACGCTAATTTTAGTTTTAATTCGTCATTGTGAGTGATCAACGGATGCAATAAAGAAGGAATAGTGCATCCGAAAATTGATACTCGCCTCGCAATAGAAGATCCTGTCGTTGCCATAGAAACGTTCCTCGATTTAGAAAGAGAAGGCATCGAACCTATAATATTTCATAGCGACGCAATTTGTGTGTTATTTCGTCATTGTAAGGGATCGACGGATGCAAAAAAGAAGGAATAGTGCATCCGTATAGAGATACTCCTCTCCCAATAGAAGATCCTGTTGTTGCCGTAGAAACGTTCTTCGACTTAGAAAGAGAAGGCGTAGAACCTAAAGTATATCATAGCGACCTAATTTCTGCGTTAATTCGTCATTGTGATGGATCGACGGATGCAATAACGAAGGAATAGTGCAGCCGAAAAGAGTACTCGCCTCCCAATAGTAGATCCTTTCGTTGCCATAGAAACGTTCCTCGATTTAGAAAGAGAAGACATAGAACCTATACTGTTTCATATCGACGCAATTTCTGTGTTAATTCGTCATTGTGAGGGATCGACGGATGCAATACAGAAGGAATAATGCATCCGAAAAGAGATACACGCCTCCCAATTGAAGATCCTGTCGTTGCCATAGAAACGTTCCTCGATATAGGAGAAGAAGCCATACAAAATATAGTATTGCATAGCGACGCAATTTCTGTGTTAATTCGTCATTGTGAGGGATCGACGGATGCAATGAAGAAGGAATAGTGCATTCGAAAAGAGATACTTGCCTCCAAATTGAAGATCCTGTCGTTGCCATAAAAACGTTCCTCTATTTAGAAAGAGTAGGGATAGAGCCTATAGTATTTCATAGCGACGCAATTTCTGTGCTAATTCGTCATTGTGAGGGATCGACGGATGCAATAAAGAAGGAATAGTGCATCCGAAAACAGATACTCGCCTCCCAATAGAAGATCCTGTCGTTGCCATAGAAACGTTCATCGACTTAGAATGAGAAAGCATAGAACCCTTAGTATTTCATAGCGACGCAATATCTGTGTTATTTCGTCATTGTAAGGGATCGACGGATGCAATAAGGAAAGAATAATGCATCCGAAAATAGATACTCGCCTCGCAATAGAAGATCCTGTCGTTGCCATAGAAACGTTCCTCGATTTAGAAAGAGAAGGCATCGAACCTATAATATTTCATTGCGACGCATTTTCTGTGTTATTTCGTCATTGTAAGGGATCGATGGAAGCAAAAAAGAAGGAATAGTGCATCCGTATAGAGATACTCCTCTCCCAATAGAAGATCCTGTTTTTGCCATAGAAACGTTAAACGACTTAGAAAGAGAAGGCGTAGAACTTAATGTATATCATAGCGACCTAAATTCTGTGTTAATTCGTCATTGTGAGGGATCGGCGGTTGCAATAAAGAAGGAATAGTGGATCCGAAAACAGATACTCGCTTCCCAATAGAAGATCTTGTCGTTGCAATAGAAACGTTCGTCGACTTAGAAAAAGAAGGCATAGAACCCATAGTATTTCATAGCGACGCAAATTTTTGTGTTATTTCGTCATTGTAAGGGATCGACGGATGCAATAAAGAAGGAATGGTTCATCCGAAAAGAGATACTCGCCTCCCACTAGAAGATCCTGTCGTTGCCATTGAAACGTTCCTCGATTTAGAAAGAGAATGTATAGAACCTATAGTATTTAATAGCAACACAAATTTTTGTGCTAAATCGTCATTGTGAGGGATCGACGGATGCAATAAAGAAGGAATAGTGCATCCGAAAAGAGACACTCGCCTCCCAATAGAAGATCTTGTCGTTGAAATAGAAACGTTCTTCGATTTAGGACGAGAGCCATACAAATTATAGTATTGCATACTGACGCAATATCTGTGTTAATTCGTCATTGTGAGGTATCGACGGATGCAAAAAAGGAGGAATAGTGCATACGAAAAGAGATACACGACCCCCAATATAAGATCCTGTTGTTGCCATAGAAATGTTAATCGATTTTGAAAGAGAAGGTATAGAACCTATAGTATTTCATAGCGACGTAATTTCTGTGTTAATTCGTCCTTGTGAGGGATCGACGGATGCAATAAAGAAGGAATAGTGCATCCGAAAAGAGATACTCGCCTCCCAATAGAAGATCCTGTCGTTGCCATAGAAACGTACCTCGATTTAGAAAGAGAAGGCATAGTACCTATAGTATTTCATAGCGACGCAATATCTGTGTTAATTCGTCATTGTGAGGGATCGACGGATGCAATAAAGAAGGAATAGTGCATCCGAAAACAGATACTCGCCTCCCAATAGAAGATCCTGTCGTTGCCATAGAAACGTTCATCGACTTAGAATGAGACAGCATAGAACCCTTAGTATTTCATAGCGACGCAATATCTGTGTTATTTCGTCATTGTAAGGGATCGACGGATGCAATAAGGAAGGAATAATGCATCCGATAATAGATACTCGCCTCGCAATAGAAGATCCTGTCGTTGCCATAGAAACGTTCCTCGATTTAGAAAGAGAAGGCATCGAACCTATAATATTTCATAGCGACGCATTTTCTGTGTTATTTCGTCATCGTAAGGGATCGATGGATGCAAAAAAGAAGGAATAGTGCATCCGTATAGAGATACTCCTCTCCCAATAGAAGATCCTGTTGTTGCCATAGAAACGTTAAACGACTTAGAAAGAGAAGGCGTAGAACTAATGTATATCATAGCGACCTAGATTCTGTGTTAATTCGTCATTGTGAGGGATCGGCGGTTGCAATAAAGAAGGAATAGTGGATCCTAAAACAGATACTCGCTTCCCAATAGAAGATCCTGTCGTTGCCATAGAAACGTTCTTCGACTTAGAAAGAGAAGGCATAGAACCCATAGTATTTCATAGCGACGCAAATTTTTGTGTTATTTCGTCATTGTAAGGGATCGACGGATGCAATAAAGAAGGAATGGTTCATCCGAAAAGAGATACTCGCCTCCCACTAGAAGATCCTGTCGTTGCCATTGAAACGTTCCTCGATTTAGAAAGAGAAGGCATCGAACCTATAGTATTTCATAGCGACGCAATTTCTCTGTTAATTAGTCATTGTGAGGGATCGACGGATGCAATAAAGAAGGAATAGTGCAACCGAAAAGAGATACTCGCCTCCCAATAGATGATCCTGTCGTTACCATAGAAACGTTTTTCGATTTAGAAAGAGAATGTATAGAACCTATATAATTTCATAGCAACACAAAGTTTTGTGTTAATTCGTCATTGTGAGGGATCGTTGAATGCAATAAAGAATGAATAGTGCATCCGAAAACAGATACTCGCCTCGCATTAGAAGAACCCGCCGTTGCCAAAGAAACGTTCCTTGATTTAGAAAGAGAAGGCATATTACCTACTGTATTTCATAGTGACGCAATTACTGTGTTAATTCGTCATTGTGAAGGATCGACGGATGCAATAAAGGAGGGATAGTGCATCCGAAAAGAGATACTCGCCTCCTAATAGAAGATCCTGACGTTGCCATAGAAACGTTCCTCGATTTAGGAAGAGAAGTCATAGAACCTATTGTATTTCATAGCGAGCAAATTCTGAGTTAATGCGTCATTGTGCGGGATCGACGGATGCAATAAAGAAGGAATAGTGCATCGGAAAAGAGATACTCGCTTCCCAATAGAAGATCTTGTCGTTGCCATAGAAACGTTCTTCGATTTAGAAAGAGATTGCATAGAACCTGTAGTATTTCATAGCGACACCAATTTTTGTGTTAATTCGTCATTATGAGGGATCGACGGATGTAACAAAGAAGGAATAGTTCATCCGAAATGAGATACTCGCCTCGCATTAGAAGAACCTGTTGTTGCCATAGAAACGTTCCTTGATTTAGAAAGAGAATGCGTATTACCTATAGTATTTCATAGTGACGCAATTTCTGTGTTAATTCGTCATTGTGAGGGATTGACGGATGCAATAAAGAAGGAATAGTGCATTCGAAAAGAGATACTCTCCTCCCAAAAGAAGATCCTGTCGTTGCCATAGAAACGTTCCTCGATTTAAAAAAAAGAAGTCATATAACCTATAGAATTCCATAGCGAAGCAATTTCTGTGTTAATTCATCATTGTGAGGGATCGACGGATGCAATAAAGAAGGAATAGTGCATTCGAAAAGAGATACTCTCCTCCCAAAAGAAGATCCTGTCGTTGCCATAGAAAATTTCCTCGATTTAAAAAAAAGAAATCATATAACCTATAGAATTCCATAGCGAAGCAAATTATGTGTTAATTCATCATTGTGAGGGATCGACGGATGCAATAAAGAAGGAATAGTGCAGCCGAAAAGAGATACTCGCCTCCCAATAGAAGATCATGTCGTTGCCATAGAAACGTTCCTCGATTTAGAAAGGGAAGGCATAGAACCTATAGTATTTCATAGCGACGCAATTTCTGTGTTAATTCGTCATTGTGAGGGATCGACGGATGCAATAAAGAAGGAATAGTGCATCCGAAAAGAGATACTCGCCTCCCAATAGGAGATCCTGTCGTTGCCATAGAAACGTTCCTTGATTTAGAAAGAGAGGGCATAGAGCCTATAGTATTTCATAGCGACGCAATTTCTGTGCTAATTCGTCACTGTGAGGGATCGACGAATGCAATAAGGAAGGAATAGTGCATCCGAAAAGAGATACTCGCCTCCCAATAGAAGATCCTGTCGTTGCTATAGAAACTTTTCCTCGATTTAGAAAGAGAAGGAATAGAACCTATAGTATATACTAGCGACGCAATTTCTGTGTTAATTCGTCATTGTGAGGGATCGAAGGATGCAATAAAGAAGGAATAGTGCATCCAAAAAGAGATACTCGCTTCCCAATAGAAGATCCTGTCGTTGCCATAGAAACATTCCTCGATTTTGAAAGAGAAGGCATAGAACCTATAGTTTTTCATAGCGACGCAAGTTTTTGTTTTAATTCGTCGTTGTGAGGGATCGTCGGATTTATTAAAGAAGGAATAGTGCATCCGAAAAGAGATACTCGCCTCGCAGGAGAAGATCCTATCGTAGCCATAGAAACGTTCCTCGGTTTAGACAGAGAAGGCATAGAAGCCATAGTATTTCGTAGCGACGCAATTTCTGTGTTAATTCGTCATTGTGAGGGATCGACGGATGCAATAAAGAAGAAATAGTGCATCCGAAAAGAGATAAACGCCTCCCAATAGAAGATCCTTTCGTTGCCATAGAAACGTTCCTCGATTCAGAAAGAGAAGGCATAGAACCTATTGTATTTCATAGCGACGCACTTTCTGTGTTAATTCGTCATTGTGATTGATCGACGGATGCATTAAAGAAGGAATAGTGCATCCGTAAAGAGATACTCGTCTATCAATAGAAGATCCTGTCCTTGCCATAGAAATGTTCCTTGATTTTGAAAGAGAAGCCATAGAACCCATAGTATTTCATAGTGATGCAATTTCTGTGTTAATACGTCATCGTGAGGGATCGACGGATGCAAAAAAGAAGGAATAGTGCATCCGAAAAGAGATACTCGCCTCCCAATAGAAGATCCTGTCGTTGCCATAGAAACGTTCCTCGATTTAAAAAAAGAAGGCATAGAACCTATAGTATTCCATAGCGGCGCAATTTCTGTGTTAATTCGTCATTGTGAGGGATCGACGGATGTAATAACGAGGGAAGCGTGCAGCCGAAAAGAGATACTCGCCACCCAATAGAAGATCCTTTCGTTGCCATAGAAACCTTCCTCTATTTAGAAAGAGAAGGCATAGAACCTATAGTATTTCATAGCGACGCAATTTCTGTATTAATTCGTCATTATGAGGGATCGACGGATGCAATAAAGAAGGAATAGTGCATCCGAAAACAAATACTCGCCTCCCAATAGAAGATCCTGTCGTTGCCATAGAAACGTTCCTCGATTTAGGACGAGAAGCCATACAAATTATAGTATTGCATAGCGACGCACTTTCTGTGTTAATTCGTCATTGTGAGGGATCGACGTATGCCATAAAGAAGGAATAGTGCATCCGAAAAGAGATACTCGCCTCCCAATAGCAGATTCTGTCGTTGCTTTAGAAACGTTCCTCGATTTTGAGAGAGAAGGCATAGAACCTATAGTATTTCATAGCGGCGCTATTTCTGTGTTAATTCGTCACTGTGGGGAATCGTTGAATGCAATAAAGAATGAATAGTGTATCCGAAAAGAGATACTCGACTCGCAGTAGAAGATCCTGTCGTAGCCATAGAAACGTTCCTCGATTTAGACATGAGAAGGCATAGAACCCATAGTATTTCATAGCGACGCAAATTTTTGTGTTATTTCGTCATTGTAAGAGATCGAAGGATGCAGTAAAGAAGGAATAGTTCATGCGAAAAGAGATACTCGCCTCCCACTAGAAGATCCTGTCGTTGCCATTGAAACGTTCCTCGATTTAGAAAGAGAAGGCATTGAACCTATAGTATTTCATAGCGACGCAATATCTGTGTTAATTAGCCATAGTGAGGGATCGACGGATGCAATAAACAAGGAATAGTGCTACCGAAAAGAGATACTCGCCTCCCAATAGAAGATGCGGTCGTTGCCATAGAAACGTTCCTCGTTTTAGAAAGAGAAGGCATAGAACCTATAGTAATTCATAGCGACGCAAATTTTAGTTTTAATTCGTCATTGTGAGTGATCAACGGATGCAATAAAGAAGGAATAGTGCATCCGAAAATAGATGCTCGCCTCGCAATAGAAGATCCTGTCGTTGCCTATAAAACGTTCCTCGATTTAGAAAGAGAAGGCATCGAACCTATAATATTTCGTAGCGACGCAATTTCTGTGTTATTTCGTCATTGTAAGGGATCGACGGATTCAAAAAAGAAGGAATAGTGCATCCGTATAGAGATACTCCTCTCCCAATACAAGATCCTGTTGTTGCCATAGAAACGTTCTTCGACTTAGAAAGAGAAGGCGTAGAACCTAAAGTATATCATAGCGACCTAATTTCTGTGTTAATTCGTCATTGTAATGGATCGACGGATGCAATAACGAAGGAATAGTGCAGCCGAAAAGAGTACTCGCCTCCCAATAGTAGATCCTTTCGTTGCCATAGAAACGTTCCTCGATTTAGAAAGAAAAGACATAGAACCTATACTGTTTCATAGCGACGCAATTTCTGTGTTAATTCGTCATTGTGAGGGATCGACGGATGCAATACAGAAGGAATAATGCATCCGAAAAGAGATACTCGCCTCCCAATAGAAGATCCTGTCGTTGCCATAGAAACGTTCCTCGATATAGGAGAAGAAGTCATACAAAATATAGTATTGCATCGCGACGCAATTTCTGTGTTAATTCGTCATTGTGAGGGATCGACGGATGCAATAAAGAAGGAATAGTGCATTCGAAAAGAGATACTCGCCACCCAATAGAAGATCCTGTCGTTTCCATAGAAACGTTCCTCGATTTTGAAAGGGAAGGCATAGAACCTATAGTATTTCATAGAGACGCAAATTTTTGTTTTAATTCGTCATTGTTAGGGATCGTCGGATGTATTAAAGAAGGAATAGAGCATCCGAAAAGCGATGAAAGACTCCCAATATAAGATCCTGTAGTTGCCATAGAAACGCCCTCGATTTAGAAAGAGAAGGAATAGAACCTATTGTATTTCATAGCGACGCAATTTCTGTGTGAATGCGTCATTGTGATAGATCGACGGATGCATTAAAGAAGGAATAGTGCATCCGTAAAGAGATACTCGTCTCCCAATGGAAGATCTTGTCCTTGCCATAGAAGCGTTCCTCGATTTTGGAAGAGAAGGCATAGAACCCATAGTATTTTACAGTGACGCAATTTCTGTGTTAAAACGTCATCGTGGGGGATCGACGGATGCAATTAAGAAGGAATAGCGCATCCGAAAAGAGATACTCGCCTCCCAATAGAAGATCCAGTCGTTGCCATAGAAACGTTCCTCGATTTAAAGAAAGAAGGCATAGAACCTATAGTATTCCATAGCGACGCAATTTCTGTGTTAATTCGTGATTGTGAGGGATCGACGGATGCAATAACGAAGGAATAGTGCTGCCGAAAAGAGATACTCGCCTCCCAATAGAAAATCCTGTCGTTGCCATAGAAATCTTCCTCTATTTAGAAAGAGAAGGCATAGAACCTATAGTATTTCATAGTGACGCAATTTCTGTGTTAATTCGTCATTATGAGGGATCGACGGATGCAATAAAGAAGCAATAGTGCATCCGAAAAGAGATACTCGCTCCCAATAGAAGATCCTGTCGTTGCCATATAAATGTTTCTTGATTTAGAAAGAGAAGGCATAGAGCATATAGTATTTCATAGCGACGCAATTTCTGTGCTAATTCGTCATTGTGAGGGATCGACGGATGCAATAAAGAAGGAATAGTGCATCTGAAAAGAGATACTCGCCTCCCAATAGAAGATCCTGTTTTTGCCATAGTAACATTCCTCGATTTAGGACGAGAAGCCATACAAAATATAGTATTGCATAGCGACGCAATTTCTGTGTTAATTCGTCATTGTGAGGGATCGACGGATGCAATAAAGGAGGAATAGTGCATCCGAAAAGAGATACTCGCCTCCCAATAGAAGATGCTGTCGTTGCTTTAGAAACGTTCCTCGATTTTGAAAGAGAAGGCATAGAACCTATAGTATTTTATAGCGACGCTATTTCTGTGTTAATTCGTCATTGTGGGGAATCGTTGAATGCAATAAAGAATGAATAGTGCATCCGAAAAGAGATACTCGACTCGCAGTAGAAGATCCTGTCGTAGCCATAGAAACGTTCCTCGATTTAGACAGAGAAAGCATAGAAATTATAGTATTTCATAGCGACGCAATTTCTGTGTTAAATCGTCATTGTGAGGTATCGACGGATGCAAGAAAGAAGGAATAGTGCATACGAAAAGAGATACACGTCCCCCAAATATAAGATCCTGTCGTTGCCATAGAAACGTTCCTCGATTTTGAAAGAGAAGGCATAGAACCTATAGTATTTCATAGCGACGAAATTTCTGTGTTATTTCGTCCTTGTGAGGGATCGACGGATGCAATAAAGAAGGAATAGTGCTTCCGAAAAGAGATACTCGCCTCCCAATAGAAGATCCTATCATTGCCATAGAAACGTACCTCGATTTAGAAAGAGAAGGCATAGAACCTAAAGTATTTCATAGCGACGCAATATCTGTGTTAATTCGTCATTGTGAGGGATCGACGGATGCAATAAAGAAGGAATAGTGCATCCGAAAACAGATTCTCGCCTCCCAATAGAAGATCCTGTCGTTGCCATAGAAACGTTCATCGACTTAGAAAGAGAAGGCATAGAACCCTTAGTATTTCATAGCGACGCAAATTTTTGTGTTATTTCGTCATTGTAAGGGATCGACGGATGCAATAAAGAAGGAACAGTTCATCCGAAAAAAAATAGTCGCCTCCCACTAGAAGATCCTGTCGTTGCCATTGAAACGTTACTCGATTTAGAAAGAGAAGGCATCGATCCTATAGTATTTCATAGCGACGCAATTTCTGTGTTAATTAGTCATTGTGAGGGATCGACGGATGCAATAAAGAAGGAATAGTGCTACCAAAAAGAGATACTCGCCTCCCAATAGAAGATGCGGTCGTTGAGATAGAAACGTTCCTCGTTTTAGAAATAGAAGGTATAGAACCTATAGTAATTCATAGCGACGCAAATTTTAATTTTAATTCGTCATTGTGAGTGATCAACGGATGCAATAAAGAAGGAATATTGCATCCGAAAATAGATACTCGCCTCGCAATAGAAGATCCTGTCCTTGCCATAGAAACGTTCCTCGATTCAGAAACAGGAGGCATGGAACCTATATTATTTCATAGCGACGCAATTTCTCTGTTATTTCGTCATTGTAAGGGATCGACGGATGCAAAAAAGAAGGAATAGTGCATCCGTATAGAGATACTCCTCTCCCAATGGAAGATCCTGTTGTTGCCATAGAAGCGTTCCTCGACTTAGAAAGAGAAGGCGTAGAACCTAAAGTATATCATAGCGACCTAATTTTTGTGTTAATTCGTCATTGTGAGGGATCGGCGGATGCAACAACGAAGGAATACTGCAGCCGAAAAGAGATACTCGCCTCCCAATAGAAGATCCTGTCGTTGCCATAAAAACGTTCCTCTATTTAGAAAGAGTAGGGATAGAGCCTATAGTATTTCATAGCGACGCAATTTCTGTGCTAATTCGTCATTGTGAGGGATCGACGGATGCAATAAAGAAGGAATAGTGCATCCGAAAAGAGATACTCGCCTCCCAATAGAAGATCCAGTCGTTGCCATAGAAACGTTCTTCGATTTAGGATGGGAGCCATACAAAATATAGTATTGCATAGTGACGCAATTTCTGTGTTAATTCGTCATTGTGAGGTATCGACGGATGCAAAAAAGAAGGAATAGTGCATACGAAAAGAGATACACGACCCCCAATATATGATCCTCTTGTTGCCATAGAAATGTTAATCGATTTTGAAAGAAAAGGCATAGAACCTATAGTATTTCATAGCGACGCAATATCTGTGTTAATTCGTCATTGTGAGGGATCGACGGATGCAATAAAGAAGGAATAGTGCATCCGAAAACAGATACTCGCCACCCAATAGAGGATCCTGTCGTAGCCATAGAAACGTACATCGATTTAGAAAGAGAAGGCATAGAACCTAAAGTATTTCGTAGCGACGCAATATCTGTGTTAATTCGTCATTGTGAGGGATCGACGGATGCAATAAAGAAGGAATAGTGGATCCGAAAACAGATATTCGCTTCCCAATAGTAGATCCTGTCGTTTCCATAGAATCGTTCGTCGACTTAGAAAGAGAAGGCATAGAACCCATAGTATTTCATAGCGACGCTAATTTTTGTATTATTTCGTCATTGTTAGGGATCGACGGATGCAATAAAGAAGAAATGGTTCATCCGAAAAGAGATACCCGCCTCCCACTAGAAGATCCTATCGTTGCCATTGAAACGTTCCTCGATTTAGAAAGAGAAGGCATCCAACCTATAGTATTTCATAGCGACGCAATTTCTGTGTTAATTAGTCATTGTGAGGGATCGACGGATGCAATAAAGAAGGAATAGTGCAACCGAAGAGAGATACTCGCCTCCCAATAGAAGATCCTGTCGTTGCCATAGAAACGTTCTTCGATTTAGAAAGAGAAAGTATAGATCCTATAGTATTTCATAGCAACACAAATTCTTGTGTTAATTCGTCATTGTGAGGGATCGTTGAATGCAATAAAGAATGAATAGTGCATCCGAAAAGAGATACTCGCCTCCCAATAGAATTTCCAGTCGTTGCCATAGAAACGTTCCTCGATTTAGGAAGAGAAGTCATAGAACCTATTGTATTTCACAGCGACGCAATTTCTGAGTTAATGCGTCATTGTGAGGGATCGACGGATGCAATAAAGAAGGAATAGTGCATCTGAAAAGAGATATTCGCCTCCCAATACAAGATCCTGTCGTTGCCATAGAAACGTGCCTTGATTTAGAAAGAGATGGCATAGAACCTATGGTATTTCATAGCGACGCAATTTCTGTGTTAATTCGTTATTGTGAGGGATCGACGGATGCATTAAAGAAGGAATAGTGCATCCGTAAAGAGATACTCGCCTCCCAATAAAAGATCCTATCCTTGCCATAGAAACGTTCCTCTATTAAGAAAGAGATGGCATAGAACCTATAGTATTTCATAGCGACGCAATTTCTGTGTTAATTAGTCATTGTGAGGGATCGACGTATGCAATAAAGGAGGAATAGTGCAACCGAAAAGAGATACTCGCCGCCCAATAGAAGATGCGCTCGTTGCCATAGAAAAGTTCCTCGTTTTAGAAAGAGAAGGTATAGAACCTATTGTAATTCATAGCGACGCAAATTTTTGTTTTAGTTCGTCATTGTGAGTGATCGACGGATGCAATAAAGAAGGAATAATGCAGCCGAAAAGAGATACTCGCCTCCCAATAGGAGATCCTGTCGTTGCTATAGAAACGTACCTCTACTTAGAAAGAGAAGGCATAGAACCTATAGTATTTCATAGCGACGCAATTTCTGTGTTAATTCGTCATTATGAGGGATCGACGAATGCAATAAAGAAGGAATAGTGCATCCGAAAAGAGATAATCGCCTCCCAAGAGGAGATCCTGTCGTTGCCATAGAAACGTTCCTCGATTTACAAAGAGAATTCATAGAACCTAAGGTATTTCATAGCGACGGTAATTTTTGTTTTAATTCGTCATTGTGAGGGATCGTCGGATGTTTTAAAGAAGGAATAGTGCATCCGAAAAGAGATACTCGACTCGCAGTAGAAGATCCTGTCGTAGCCATAGAAACGTTCCTCGATTTAGACAGACAAGGCATAGAAGCCATAGTATTTCATAGCGACGCAATTTCTGTGTTAATTCGTCATTGTGAGGTATCGACGGATGCAAAAAAGAAGGAATAGTGCATACGAAAAGAGATACACGACTCCCAATATAAGATCCTGTTGTTGCCATAGAAACGTTCCTCGATTTTGAAAGAGAAGGCATAGAACCTATAGTATTTTATAGCGACGTTATTTCTGTGTTAATTCGTCCTTGTGAGGGATCGATGGATGCAATAAAGAAGGAATAGTGCATCTGAAAAGAGATACTCGCCTCCCAATAGTAGATCCTGTCGTTGCCATAGAAACGTTCGTCGACTTAGAAAGTGAAGGCATAGAACCTATAGTATTTCATAGCGACGCAAATTTTTGTGTTATTTCGTCATTGTAAGGGTTCGACGGATGCAAAAATGAAGAAATAGTGCATCCGTATAGAGATACACCTCTCCCAATAGAAGATCCTGTTGTTGCCATAGAAACGTTCCTCGACTTAGAAAGAGAAGGCGTAGAACCTAAAATATATCATAGCGACCTAATTTCTGTGTTAATTCGTCATTGTGAGGGATCGACGGATGGAATAACGAAGGAATAGTGCATCCGAAAAGAGATACTCGCCTCCCACTAGAAGATCCTGTCGTTACCGTAGAAACGTTCCTCGAATTAGGACGAGAGCCATAGAAAATATAGTATTGCATAGCGACTCATTTTCTGTGTTAATTCGTCATTGTGAGGGATCGACGGATGCAATAAAGAAGGAATAGTGCATCGGAAAAGAGATACTCGCCTCCCAATAGAAGATCCTGTCGTTGCTTTAGAAACGTTCTCGATTTTGAAGGAGAAGGCATAGAACCTATAGTATTTTATAGCGACGCTCTATCTGTGTTAATTCGTCATTGTGGTGAATCGTTGAATGCAATAAAGAAGGAATAGTGCATTTGAAAAGAGATACTCGACTTGCAGTAGAAGAACCTGTCGTAGCCATAGAAACTTTCCTCGATTTAGACAGAGAAGGCATAGAGATTATAGTATTTCATAGCGGCGCAATTTCTGTGTTAATTCGTCATTGTGAGGTATCGACGGATGCAATAAAGAAGGAATAGTGCAGCCGAAAAGAGATACTCGCCTCCCAATAGAAGATCATGTCGTTGCCATAGAAACGTTCCTCGATTTAGAAAGAGAAGGGATAGAACCTATAGTATTTCATAGCGACGCAATTTCTGTGTTAATTCGTCATTGTGAGGGATCGACGGATGCAATAAAGAAGGAATAGTGCATTCGAAAAGAGATACACGCCTCCCAATAGGAGATCCTGTCGTTGCCATAGAAACGTTCCTTGATTTAGAAAGAGAAGGCATAGAACCTATAGTATTTCATAGCGACGCAATTTCTGTGCTAATTCGTCACTGTGAGGGATCGACGAATGCAATAAGGAAGGAATAGTGCATCCGAAAAGAGATACTCGCCTCCCAATAGAAGATCCTGTCGTTGCCATAGAAACTTTTCCTCGATTTAGAAAGAGAAGGAATAGAACCTATAGTATATCATAGCGACGCAATTTCTGTGTTAATTCGTCATTGTGAGGGATCGAAGGATGCAATAAAGAAGGAATACTGCATCCGAAAAGAGATACTCGCTTCCCAATAGAAAATCCTGTCGTTGCCATAGAAACGTTTTTCGATATAGGAGGAGAAGCCATACAAAATATAGTATTGCATAGCGACGTAATTTCTGTATTAATTCGTCATTGTGAGGGATCGACGGATGCCATAAAGAAGGAATAGTGCATCCGAAAAGAGATACTCGCCTCCCAATAGAAGATCCTGTCGTTGCCATAGAAACGTTCCTCGATTTTGAAAGAGAAGGCATAGAACCTATAGTATTTCATAGCGACGCAAGTTTTTGTTTTAATTCGTCATTGTGAGGGATCGTCGGATGTATTAAAGAAGGAATAGTGCATCCGAAAAGAGATACTCGCCTCGCAGTAGAAGATCCTATCGTAGCCATAGAAACGTTCCTCGGTTTAGACAGAGAAGGCATAGAAGCTATAGTATTTCGTAGCGACGCAATTTCTGTGTTAATTCGTCATTGTGAGAGATCGACGGATGCAATAAAGAAGTAATAGTGCATCCGTAAAGAGATACTCGCCTCCTAATAGAAGATCCTTTCGTTGCCATAGAAACGTTCCACAACTTAGAAAGAGAAGGCATAGAACCTATTGTATTTCATAGCGACGCACTATCTGTGTTAATTCGTGATTGTGATTGATCGACGGATGCATTAAAGAATGAATAGTGGATCCGAAAAGAGATACTCATCTATCAATAGAAGATCCTGTCCTTGCCATAGAAAAGTTTCTTGATTTTGAAAGAGAAGACATAGAACCCATAGTATTTCATAGTGATGCAATTTCTGTGTAAATACGTCATCGTGGGGGACCGACGGATGCAATAAAGAAGGAATAGTGCATCCGAAAAGAGATACTCGCCTCCCAATAGAAGATCCTGTCGTTGCCATAGAAACATTCCTCGATTTAAAAAAAGAAGGCATAGAACCTATAGTATTCCATAGCGACGCAATTTCTGTGTTAATTCGTCATTGTGCGAGATCGACGGATGCAATAACGAAGGAAGAGTGCAGCCGAAAAGAGATACTCGCCTCCCAATAGAAGATCCTTTCGTTGGCATAGAAACCTTCCTCTATTTAGAAAGAGAAGGCATAGAGCCTATAGTATTTCATAGCGACACAATTTCTGTGCTAATTCGTCATTGTGAGGGATCGACGAATGCAATAAGAAGGAATAGTGCATCCGAAAACAGATACTCGCCTCCCAATAGAAGATCCTGTCGTTGCCATAGAGACGTTCCTCGATTTAGGACGAGAAGCCATACAAAATATTGTATTGCATAGCGACGCAATTTCTGTGTTAATTCGTCATTGTGAGGGATCGACGGATGCAATAAAGGATAAATAGTGCATCCGAAAAGGGATACTCGCCTCCCAATAGAAGATGCTGTCGTTGCTTTAGAAACGTTCCTCGATTTTGAAAGAGAGGGCATAGAACCTATAGTATTTCATAGCGACGCTACTTCTCTGTTAATTCGTCATTGTGGGGAATCGTTGAATGCAGTAAAGAATGAATAGTGCATCCGAAAAGAGATACTCGACTCGCAGTAGAAGATCCTGTCGTAGCCATAGAAACGTTCCTCGATTTAGACCGAGAAAGCATAGAAATTATAGTATTTCATAGCGACGCAATTTCTGTGTTAATTCGTCTTTGTGAGGTATCGACAGATGCAAAAAAGAAGGAATAGTGCATACGAAAAGAGATACACGACCCCCAAATATAAGATCCTGTTGTTGCCATAGAAACGTTCCTCGATCTTGAAAGAGAAGGCATAGAACCTATAGTATTTCATAGCGACGAAATTTCTGTGTTATTTTGTCCTTGTGAGGGATCGACGGATGCAATAAAGAAGGAATAGTGCATCCGCAAAGAGATACTCGCCTCCCAATAGAAGATCCTGTCGTTGCCATAGCAACGTACCTCGATTTAGAAAGAGAAGGCATAGAACCTAAAGTATTTCATAGCGACGCAATTTCTGTGTTAATTCGTCATTGTGAGGGATCGACGGATGCAATAAAGAAGGAATAGTGCATCCGAAAACAGATACTCGCCTCCCAATAGAAGATCCTGTCGTTGCCATAGAAACGTTCATCGACTTAGAAAGAGAAGGCATAGAACCCTTAGTATTTCATAGCGACGCAAATTTTTGTGTTATTTCGTCATTGTAAGGGATCGACGGATGCAATAAAGAAGGAATAGTGCATCCGAAAATAGATACTCGCCTCGCAATAGAAGATCCTGTCCTTGCCATAGAAACGTTCCTCGATTTAGAAACAGGAGGCATGGAACCTATAATATTTCATAGCAACGCAATTTCTCTGTTATTTCGTCATTGTAAGGGATCGACGGATGCAAAAAAGAAGGAATAGTGCATCCGTATAGAGATAATCCTCTCCCAATAGAAGATCCTGTCGTTGCCATAAAAACGTTCCTCTATTTAGAAAGAGTAGGGATAGAGCCTATAGTATTTCATAGCGACGCAATTACTGTGCTAATTCGTAATTGTGTGGGATCGACGGATGCAATAAAGAAGGAATAGTGCATCCGAAAAGAGATACTCGCCTCCCAATAGAAGATCCAGTCGTTGCCATAGAAACGTTTTCCGATTTAGGACGGGAGCCATACAAAATATAGTATTGCATAGTGACGCAATTTCTGTGTTAATTCGTCATTGTGAGGTATCGACGGATGCAAAAGAGAAGGAGTTGTGCATACGAAAAGAGATACACGACCCCCAATATATGATCCTGTTGTTGCCATAGAAATGTTAATCGATTTTGAAAGAGAAGGCATAGAACCTATAGTATTTCATAGCGACGCAATATCTGTGTTAATTCGTCATTGTGAGGGATCGACGGACGCAATAAAGAAGGAATAGTGCATCCGAAAACAGATACTCGCCTCCCAATAGAAGATCCTGTCGTTGCCATAGAAACGTACCTCAATTTAGAAAGAGAAGGCATAGAACCTAAAGTATTTCATAGCGACGCAATATCTGTGTTAATTCGTCATTGTGAGGGATCGACGGATGCAATAAAGAAGGATTAGTGGATCCGAAAACAGATACTCGCTTCCCAATAGAAGATCCTGTCGTTGCCATAGAAACGTTCGTCGACTTAGAAAGAGAAGGCATAGAACCCATAGTATTTCATAGCGACGCAAAATTTTGTATTATTTCGTCATTGTAAGGGATCGACGGATGCAATAAAGAAGGAATGGTTCATCCGAAAAGAGATACTCGCCTTCCACTAGAAGATCCGGTCGTTGCCATTGAAACGTTCCTCGATTTAGAAAGAGAAGGCATATTACCTATAGTATTTCATAGTGACGCAATTACTGTGTTAATTCGTCATTGTGAAGGATCGACGGATGCAATAAAGAAGGGATAGTGCATCCGAAAAGAGATACTCGCCTCCCAATAGAAGATCCTGTCGTTGCCATAGAAACGTTCCTCGATTTAGGAAGAGAAGTCATAGAACCTATTGTATTTCATAGCGACGCAATTTCTGAGTTAATGCGTCACTGTGAGGGATCGACGGATGCAATAAAGAAGGGATAGTGCATCCGAAAAGAGATACTCGCCTTCCAATAGAAGATCCTGTCGTTGCCATAGAAACGTTCTTCGATTTAGAAAGAGAATGTATAGAACCTATAGTATTTCATAGCAACACAAATTCTTGTGTTAATTCGTCATTGTGAGGGATCGTTGAATTCAATAAAGAATGAATATTGCATCCGAAAACAGATACTCGCCTCGCATTAGAAGAACCCGTCGTTGCCATGAAAACGTTCCTTGATTTAGAACGAGAAAGCATATTACCTATAGTATTTCATAGTGACGCAATTACTGTGTTAATTCGTCATTGTGAAGGATCGACGGATGCAATAAAGAAGGGATAGTGCATCCGAAAAGAGATACTCGCCTCCCAATAGAAGATCCTGTCGTTGCCATAGAAACGTTCCTCGATTTAGGAAGAGAAGTCATAGAACCTATTGTATTTCATAGCGACGCAATTTCTGAGTTAATGCGTCACTGTGAGGGATCGACGGATGCAATAAAGAAGGAATAGTGCATCCGAAAAGAGATATTCGCCTCGCAATACAAGATCCTGTCGTTGCCATAGAAACGTGCCTCGATTTAGAAAGTGAAGGCATAGAACCTATGGTATTTCATAGCGACGCAATTTCTGTGTTAATTCGTTATGGTGAGGGATCGACGGATGCATTAAAGAAGGAATAGAGCATCCGTAAAGAGATACTCGCCTCCCAATAGAAGATCCTCTCCTTGCCATAGAAACGTTCCTCTATTTAGAAAGAGAAGGCATAGAACCCATAGTATTTCATAGCGACGCAATTTCTGTGTTAATTAGTCATTGTGAGGGATCGACGTATGCAATAAAGGAGGAATAGTGTAACCGAAAAGAGATACTCGTCTCCCAATAGAAGATGCGGTCGTTGCCATAGAAACGTTCCTCGTTTTAGAAAGAAAAGGTATAGAACCTATTGTAATTCATAGCGACGCAAATTTTTGTTTTAATTCGTCATTGTGAGTGATCGACGGATGCAATAAAGAAGGAATAGTGCAGCCGAAAAGAGATACTCGCCTCCCAATAGGAGATCCTGTCGTTGCTATAGAAACGTTCCTCTATTTAGAAAGAGAAGGCATAGAACCTATAGTATTTCATAGCGGCGCAATTTCTGTGTTAATTCGTCATTATGAGGGATCGACGGATGCAATAAAGAAGGAATAGTGCATCCGAAAAGAGATAATCGCCTCCCAAGAGGAGATCCTGTCGTTGCCATAGAAACGTTTCTTGATTTAGAAAGAGAAGGCATAGAGCCTATAGTATTTCATAGCGACGCAATTTCTGTGCTGATTCGTCATTGTGAGGGATCGACGGATGAAATAAAGAAGGAATAGTGCATCCGAAAAGAGATACTCGCCTCCCAATAGGAGATCCTGTCGTTGCCATAGAAACGTTCCTCGATTTAGAAAGAGAAGGCATAGAGCCTATAGTATTTCATAGCGACGCAATTTCTGTGCTAATTCGTCATTGTGAGGGATCGACGGATGCAATAAAGAAGTAATAGTGCATCCGAAAAGAGATACTCGCCTCCCAATAGAAGATCCTGTCGTTGCTTTAGAAACGTTCCTCGATTTTGAAAGAGAAGGCATAGAACGTATAGTATTTCATAGCGACGCTATTTCTTTGTTAATTCGTCATTTTGGGGAATCGTTGAATGCAATAATGAACGAATAGTGCATACGAAAAGAGATACTCGCCTCCCAATAGAAGATCCTCTCGTTGCCATAGAAACGTTCCTCGATTTACAAAGAGAATTCATAGAACCCATAGTATTTCATAGCGACGTAAATTTTTGTTTTAATTCGTCATTGTGAGGGATCGTCGGATGTATTAAAGAAGGAATAGTGCATACGAAAAGAGATACACGACACCGAATATAAGATCCTGTTGTTGCCATAGAAACGTTCCTCGATTTTGAAAGAGAAGGCATAGAACCTATAGTATTTTATAGCGACGTAATTTCTGTGTTAATTCGTCCTTGTGAGGGATCGACGGATGCAATAAAGAAGGAATACTGCATCCGAAAAGAGATACTCGCCTCCCAATAGAAGATCCTGTCGTTGCCATAGAAACGTTCGTCGACTTAGAAAGAGAAGGCATAGAACCTATAGTATTTCATAGCGACCCAAATTTTTGTGTTATTTCGTCATTGTAAGGGATCGACGGATGCAAAAAAGAAGAAATAGTGCATCCGTATAGAGATACTCCTCTCCCAATAGAAGATCCTGTTGTTGCCATAGAAACGTTCCTCGACTTAGAAAGAGAAGGCGTAGAACCTAAAGTATATCATAGCGACCTAATTTCTGTGTTAATTCGTCATTGTGAGGGATCGACGGATGCAATAACGAAGGAATAGTGCATCCGAAAAGAGATACTCGCCGCCCACTAGAAGATCCTGTCGTTGCCATAGAAACGTTCCTCTATTTAGAAAGAGAAGGCATAGAACATATAGTATTTCATAGCGACGCAATTTCTGTGTTAATTCGTCATTATGAGGGATCGACGGATGCAATAAAGAAGGAATAGTGTTTCGCGTACACTCTCTCTCTCGCGAATTGTTAAATTGTTATTCTTTAGTTTATTTATTCTCTTTGTAACAACACATTTACGAAGAGAGTTACGTGAAATACTTTTAGCATTGCTGTGCTTTGCTTTTCTTTATCATCATTACCTTTTAGCGGAATAAAATGTATATATGGAAGTCTGATTGTTCTGGATCTGGCCTACAATTTAAGGAACGATTTTTCGTAACTGCAACTCATGCTAAGAATCAATATATCTTCCCTACTTCATAGTGATTAAAATTTGAAATTACTTAGTTATGAACACTGATGTTACAGTTCGTATGATCGTTCAAAAACACAAGTTCGCAGTGGATTTTATTTCTCGTTAAAATGCTATTTCATACCACGACTAGCCCATGAACATGAGACTCTCATTAAAAAATACGTTGTCACTATAAAGTTTGCCAGATCAGAACGGAGCACAGCAAGAGTCCTATCAGATTCTGAAGGTACATTAAATTATTTGCACTGTAAATTATATCCTATCAGCAGCCCGCGTCAATCTGCAACACATCATAAAATCTGCTGATCTTCACTGCCAGTCTGGGAGCTAAAAGAAATAATGTTATTTTACTATTATTTTACCGCTTCCTTGCGGTATGCTCGACTATATTGTAAGTCGTTTAAATACGCCGCGACAGCGGCTCTTCGTTCTCCACGCAGCTCAGCACCACAGATAATATTTATATAACTGAAAAATGTCTCAACAGGATGGGATAATATGCAAGCAAGCTTAACAATAAATAATACAAGTTTTCATTTAAACAACTCTATTAAAACCTTTAAATATCTCAGTGATTACAGACCTTTGTGAATTCACACGTAATGGCGTACATTGCTTAGTCTCGACAAAAGAGTGCTACATTCGCGTTCTCTACGACAACAACAGGAGATCTTACTCGCACAACTTCCAAATTAAGAAGACAAAGACATTAATCTACATCACGCATTATATACTAGTTCCTTTTTTAATCTCTGTTTAACATTTATCTTCTGTGTCGGTTTTATTACTCGCCGACGCAGACGTTTTCAAAAATAAATAATAAAAAAATACATAATTTTATGCAATGACACAATATGATACATCTAATTCTCTAATTACTACATAATATATTGTTTTTGTTTCTCTAGACGTTACAATGCCCCCTGGCAGCAATTGACTAACGTTGGAAATGTTCGGCAATATGCTGCCACTAACGTCTGTTTGGTTATTGTCTGTTACCTCGGTTGGATCATTCACTTTACACTTCTTAGTTCCTTTACACTGTAGGTTTAATTACACTTTTTATACTGTTCTTACACTTTGCGAGGTGACCGTCAACCTAGCCCCAGGGTCATTACATTTATTTGGCTCCCCCATTCGGGCTACGTGCGATCAGAAAACCTGGGAAAACTGCGCCGGAGCCATGGTCATCTCGCCTGGTTTGTTTTAATACCTAGTTTGATCACAAAAAGTTCAGATTCTATCCAATGTTCACATATAACAAAGGCTATTTGTGAGATCATGTTAAACTTTTAGTCTCTTTGTTACCCATATAACATTTGTGTTTTGGATTGTAATGAAAGTCACTTATTACACATTTTTACAGTAGTATCATGAATCGTCCTTGCATTTACTCGCGACAATTGGTTTAAAATGTCTAGCATTCATGCGAGTATACTTCATTAACATGAGGAAAACATATTATATCTATATATCACTGAACCAATGAATACTTTGAGTCTGTATTGAATAACTCAAGAAAAAAAAAATGTTTGTCACGTCATTTCGTGTCCACTAAACCCTATTCATGTTAGTGCATTAAACACATATTTGATAGTTCATTTGAATGACAACAATGTTGTACGGAGCTGGCGGCGCGAAGCAATTGTTGAGTAGCGTCGTCTGGAACGCCGCGTGCCGACGGCCGCTGGGTTCGACGACCGGCTCTCAGTAACAGCGACGTCGTGCTGACGTGGCGCCCAAGCAGTCACGAACCGCGGCGAACCATTCGCCGATGTCGGTGAGGTGGTTTACCGCGACCGGCTGGCTGGCGGCACGGCACTCGTCTCGGCTTTTCCGCATGGCTCCCCGTCGTAGCGCATGAAACAAACATTCCACAACGGTGTACTGTCTTTAAGGACACAGATTACTAGCTGTGGAAGAAGATGCAACTTGTTAAAAGCGTTTATTGTTCAGTAAGCCGTCGCTTCACTGGTAAGCACAGGGTGGTTTGGCGTGATAACAGGTTTCTTGTGGCATTGTGACACTGGTATTCAAGGTTCGTCACACGCACATTGTACTACACATTTTCACTCACTCCACGGTTGGTACACTGCCAGAGCGTCTTTCAACACGTGAAAATGTTTCGTAACACACATACTAAATGTCCCCGTCGAGCGATGTTCGTTTAAATCGACTCCGAACGGATCAATAACTACTGTTTTTATACACTGTCTATTGTTCGTTGAGCACTGCACTAGGACAGTTTATCACTCAACACTAGACTTATCGACGTATATATTGGTGCAGATACAACAGTCATTTTCTGTCCCTGCTACACATAATATTCCGTCCTTTCCTCCATTGTTTATGCACACAGTTTATTTTTTAATACCTTTTAACTGTTCTTCCCATACTCACTCTAATCTACATGGCGTCTATTTGTTTTTACCTTATCACAACACACTTTTCATATTGTTACTAGGCGTATATAGCCCTTTTGTAAAATTTTTTAATTTTCTTATCAGTGTAGCTTGCCTGGTTATCACCCATCTATCAAACAGATTTTACCATGTGCATGACAGCTTGACTTGGGCATATTGCTCAATAAATACTTCATTTAGCACTAGCATTATTTTTAATGATTTTTCCTATATGACTACAGTGTAGGTTCCACATTGGTTGACTTAATTCGCGTATCGCGTAATGAATATTCAAGGGCGTGTACCAAGTACACAGGCTTCAATTGAAGCATTGTTATATACAATGCGGAGTTTCCACGGAACCGGCTTGTTTTTTGATTAGCTTATGCTCCAGTGTCGTTCTCAAATCACTACTGGCAACAAACATCACATAATTGTTGCATATTACAAAGTCCATGTTTGGCTACTCAAGACTCTCTCTCTCAGGGTTCCTTATTCTAATACAATTACAACAGTTACCTTACTATATTAGATTGCGTCATTAATTGCACTTACACACTACACATAGAAAATGGTTCAAGAAATTAATCCTTTGTATAATGATTCAAGAAATTAATCCTCACTTTATCAACAAGAAGATTGTTCGTTGCTTAATGAGCATATAATATTTTAAATGGCTCTAATTGTCTGTAAACAAAATCTTTCCTGTGTAAGCTATTGCCTACTTTCTGAATCCACTTCCTCCAAGTTTCATTACACACAAATTTCTTTCTTAATACTAACATACTTATATTCTAAAACACAATTAAAATCTTCTTACAACTATTACTCTTTATATGTGATATGTCACTGAATAAATAACTTCACATCTTTACGTGGATACAATCCTTTGATCTTCCCCGTGTGGGGATGTGCTAACAAATAGCTACATTCGTGTGGCACGCTTATTACTTCAAAGGGCCCTGAATATAGCAATTGCCACTTACTATTCTGTTTTAAGGTGGCTGAGGATTTAGGGTGGTTACGAATAAGTACTAGATCTCCTACATTATATTTCTGTTCGTTAGTTACACCTCGGTCGTACTTCCTTTTCCTCTTTGCCGCACAGCTGGTTAGTCTGTTCCATATCTTTTTCATCTTTTCCTCCCTTGTTTCTGCCTTGACTGGTAGTCTCGGCAAAGGCGTGAGCCATTCATTCGGTGTCTCATTAAATCCATTCCATATCTCTACCGGTGGATAGCCTGTACTTGAATGGGGTGTTAAATTATGTATTTCTACAAATTTCGATACTAGCCCTGGCCATTTTGTATGTCGGTTCCCTATGTAGTTTCTAAGGAACTTATTCAATTCTCTGAATATTCTTTCAACTAGACTTGCTTCGGGATGGAACCGGGATACCAGAATATGCTGTATATTTTGTTCCCGTAGGTAATTTTTCCAAGTTCGACCCGTGAAATAAGAAGCATTATCAGTCGTTATGGCTTCGGGTTTTCCCACTTGAGGCAAGTATTCTTGATTGATCCGCCTGACCATGGTTTTGGCAGTAGCTGATTTTATGCAATAAATTGCCAAGTATTTGGAAAAAATATCGTACATGGCCAGTATATATTTCATACCTCCTCTGGCCATGGGATAGGGACCGGCTACATCCACAGATACTATTTGAAGTGGCCTGAGTGGAACTATGGGATGTAGTTCAAACTTAGTGAATCTATTATAATGTTTTGCTTTTTGACATATCACGCAAGTTCTAACTGTTGCCTGAATCTGGTGTTTCATACGGGGAAAGTAGCAGTATCTCGCCATGATCTCTGCACACTTTCCAATCCCTGCATGGCCCCATGCCAAGTGCGTGTGCCATATCATAACTTTTACCGACTGGTTAGGTATACATACTGCCCAGCAGTCTTCTTTCGTACTAAGTTTATGATACAAAATATGGTTCACTATTTTAAAACCTTGCTCATCTCTATTGTTAACACCCTCTTCAATATTATTAATGATTTTTTTCCACATCGGATCTGCCCTTTGTAATTCGAACATGTTTTTACATATATATAAAAAATCTTTCATGTAAGTATTGTCACGCACTAACAGCACTTTATACTCCGCGGATTGCTCTAACATTTCTGCTAAATCCGGTAATCCTACCGGCAGTCGCGACAGAGCATCCGCTATTACGTTATCTTGGCCTTTTATGTACATAATCTTTATCCGGTATTCTTGTAAGACAAGCATCCATCTCCTCAGTCTGGTATGGAATAGTTTGCATGACATCAAAAAACTTAACGCCTGGTGGTCACTATACACTCTAATCTCCTTCCCTTGTAGATAATAATTAAACTTTTTTACAGCCCAGACTACTGCAAGTGCTTCCAGTTCGGTTGCCGAGTAGGCTCTCTCGCAGCTAGTTAAAGTCCTACTGGCGAAGCCGATAATCTTTATTGTTGTCGGGTCGTTTCCTTCCCCCCACTGAAATAAGCACGCTCCCAGGCCATAAGAACATGAATCCGTCGCAAGACAAAAATCTTTTGACAGATCTGGGTGCTGCAAAATATTTGCATTCAGTAGGGCGGTTTTAATCACTTCGAAAGCTTGTTGACATTTGTCAGTCCAAACCCACTGCACATTTTTTCGTAGTAGATTTAGTAGTGACGCGTCATTTAACAACTGATTGGGCACGAACCTTCTGAAAAAAGACGTGAGCCCAAGGAACGCTTTCAATTGTCTCTTAGTGCGGGGGCTTGGAAATTCTCGGATCGCCTCTAGTTTTTTGTTGTCTGGGCGAATACCAAGTGGTGTAATAAGATGGCCTAAAAATTTAATTTTATTTCGTCCAAATTTTGACTTTTCTAGGTTTGCTGTCACACCTGCTTGCTTAAATCTCTCTAGTACTCTACGCAACAATTCCATATGTTCGTCCCAAGTAGCAGTAGCGATTACCAGATCATCAACATATACAGTGATTTTTTTCTAATAAGTCCGGACCCAATACCGTGTCTAATGCAGTAATAAACACTCCAGCACTCACATTCAATCCGAAGGGAAGTACCTTGAATTGGTAACTTCGCCCTCCGAATATGAAAGCTGTGTACTTCCTGGATTCCGGTGTAAGGGGAATTTGCCAATATGAACTTTTCAGATCGACCGAGGTCAAGTACTGTACTCCATGAAATTTTTGTATCTGCTCATCTAAATTCTCAGGGCGAGTCCGGACAGGTATGATAATTTTGTTCATGTCCCCCGCATCTAACACTAGCCTGATTTTTCCATTGGCTTTCGCCACTGCTACAAGAGGACTACTGTATGGAGAGAAGGAGGGCTCAATGATATCCCACTCTAACATCTTCCGAATCTCTTTAGCTACCAATTCCCTCCTCGACCAAGGGATGGGGTAAGTTGCGCGACAGTATGTTTTATGGGGCATCACCTCTATGTGATAGTGGTACCCTTTGACTATTCCTGGTCGGTCGGTAAATACCATAGTGTATTCCGATAGCAGCTGCGTCAACTGTTGCTTTTGTGTATCGCTTAACCCTTCAGATTCCTGCACTTTGGTTTGAAATGCCTGAACATTTATTTCAAAATTTCGATCCTCTAAATTCGGATAATAGAGGTCTGCTGCATGTGACAAATCATCAAGGTGTAGTACCCAAGGGTTCCTACCTTTGATATTGATTCGATTACAACACGGCACAAGTACCTCCTTCGATTTCATCATAGATAACTCAATCCTCCTACCCCTATTAACTATGCTTAATTTCCCCAAGGAGAGGTCGATCAATGCGTCCCTCTCACGGAGAAAATCTACTCCCAGAATGCAGGCCACCTTCAATCCTTTAACAACTAGGAACGAGCTCACTATGGCTTCGCCCTCCTTACAAATCTCCACCTGCACCTGGTACTTAACTGATTGGCTCTGTGCACTAATGGCTCCAGACACCTTACAATTATTAACCGGGAAAGTCGGAATGCTATGTCCTTTTCCCAGTGCCTTAAATAACTCCATACTCATTACACTTACTGAGGCACCTGTGTCGATGATTATATTCACTGCAACATCATTGATTTTCGCTTCGATAATAGCTTGCACATTTTCGTTATTATCTTTCTTACATTCGTGCGGTTCGTTCAGTAGATCTTTATCCATACTGACACCATCGTTGTATCGCAGCATACGTATCCCAGGTATATTATTATCACTCGTGTTGCTCTCACTCCATCCCTCGGCCATCGATGGAGAGCATATCGAGGCCGATTCTAGTTTGTTGGATTAGTTACTTGTGAAGTACTTGGACGGCTATTGTCCGCGACCTCCACTATATGTACACTCTGATTTGTCGGCCGCCACGGCTGCGCAATAGGCGCGTTTTGCGGTGGTGGTCTATTGTTGTCATACCGGTCATTACCCTGTCGCTCTGGGCTTCTTCGCTGATTTTGCTGCCAATTTCGATTACTATCACTATAATTGCTCTGCCACTGACCTCGCGCATTCTTCCAGCGGTTGGTCCCTGACATTCCGGATTCGTACCGGTCGTCAAATCGACGCTTTTTGTTATAAGTTGTTTGTCCATACCCGTTCTGGCCTCTACCATTACTACCATTTTGCGAATGTTCTTGCCGCTTGTTACCACCCCCACCATTTCCATGGTTGTGGTTTTGTGCACTACTATTTCTGTCATGTTTACATCCTGACCCATTATTCCGCGAGTGATCACACGCTGATTTTGCGTCTTCCTGTATCAAGCCTATAGAATCGAGAACAGACAGGAAGTTTTCCATATCACTTTCTGGTACGTGTATTAATTTCTCTTTGATATGAATGGGTAAATGTGATTTTAGTAGTCTTATTATGTCTCTTGGTGATATAGGCTCGTCCCAGTAGCGTGTTTTGTTTATATATTTTTCAAAATACCGTCTCAAATTCCCCAGACGAGGTGAGTACGGTTCGGGATTATATACTTCTTTTCTTAGCCGCTCTTGTATACAAGGCGACCAATATTTCGATAGAAATGCCCTTTCGAACTGTTCATATGTCATGCAGCTGTCTGCCACTTCTGTAGCCCACAACGCTGCGTCACCTTGAATGTACGACATTACGTATTGAATTTTCTGTGTTTCGTTCCACACACTGGGCAAGATATTTTTAAAGCTTTTTATGAATACTACTGGGTGTACTGATTTCCGTTCAGTAGTAAACGTTTGAAATTGTCTATTTTTGATTAAACTTTCTTCCACTAATATTTTTTAACTACATGGTTTTGCTCCTGGGACATATGCTGTGTGCTCCGAACCGAAGCTACAGCTCTTCGCATTATCGACTACAGATTCCCCATTGTTGTATCGCGTATAAGTTTGTGCGTTGCCAAAACCATGGGCTGTTGGCGACAGAGGTTCCTGTTCCAAATGCTTTCTGCTTTGTGCTAAACCCTTCTCCAGGTCGGATATCCGTTTGTTCATATTCACTTGCCACTGCGGAATATCCTCACTGAGTATTTGTTTGATGGTTTGCACGTCGTTCTGTACCTGACTATTTACTGCGGTACTGAACGATTCGGAGCCTCTATTTGCTATGGCTGCTTGTACTTTGGAATTAATGTTCTTGTCAATCTCACACTCCTTCACTTCTAGCCATGAGTTGAATTCTGTTTCAATTTTAGTTGCTTGTTCGTTCCACTTCTGCTCTACAAGCTGCGTGGAATCTATTTCTAGCTTTTCTATTCGATTGGCTAATACACCTATTTCGTCTACCCTGTTAGTGTTTGCTACTTGCAGGTTGTTGACCTGTTCAGTCAGCTCCTGCACGGCCTTAGGTATCGACTCATAATTCTGTTTCATATCTGCAATCTCTTTTTTCATGTTTTCTAACGATAGCACAAGTTGCTGGTCCCGCTCAGCTTGCCGGCGATCTCGCTCAGCTTGCTGGGCAAGGAAACTTTCTGTTAACTGGCGATCTCGCTCAGCTTGCTGGGCAAGTAAATTTTCTGCTAGCCTACGATCTCGCTCAGCTTGCTGGCGGTCTCGCTCGACTTGCTGTTGCGCAAATTCCGCCTGGTAATTCAGCACGCGCTCTAATATAGCCTGAAGCGAATACCCACCAGGCAGATTACCACTCTCTGGTTCCTGCTTTTCTGGTGGTGGTACAACTTCTTTCTCTACATCCCCTTGAGGACTAGTTGGCGGTGGCACCACTTCCTGTGCCCCTGCCCCCACATTCTCACATGTTATATCCTCAAAGAGAGTACTAGTACTACTTGAGGTACCCGGTTCCACATTTCCTGCACTAACTAATTCTTGTTCCTCAGTATCCATATTGCTCGGACGTTGACTACGCAACTTAACCATATTCCTAAATTGCTTACTAAAACACAAAGTCTGACAGTTTTGCCCCTTACACACAAAATACGTTAATTTATCTACACTAACTGCACACTAAAAATTACTATCTACCATCAACTTTGTCCTGTCACCAACACTAACATCAAACTACGCACAATATGCACACCACTAGCAAAATGAGATCACTTCACTGGAGCTCGACTTCTACAAACAGGACAACTACACTGTAGTCTTACCTTTAGTTTATCTTATCTCGGGGTTCGGCTGCCCCCGGATTACGTAGTCGTTACAGCTTCTCAGTACTATCAGGATCGTCTTCTCAGACTCGTTTGCAGTAGTACGTTTTGTCATGAAAGAGTGTTTACACATTCATTAATACATAGCATTGATCATGATATACATACATACATTTATCACTAAATACATATATCTCTATACATACATAACAATCAACACTGAAAGAAAAATACATACAATTTTATATTTGTGGCCACTGCAAATTCGGGCCCCGCGTTTTTGGGCGACAGTTTCGCGTATAAGTTCTCTCTCTCTCGCGAATTGTTAAATTGTTATTCTTTAGTTTATTTATTCTCTTTGTAACAACACATTTACGAAGAGAGTTACGTGAAATACTTTTAGCAATGCTGTGCTTTGCTTTTCTTTATCATCATTACCTTTTAGCGGAATAAAATGTATATATGGAAGTCTGATTGTTCTGGATCTGGCCTACAATTTAAGGAACGATTTTTCGTAACTGCTACTCATGCTAAGAATCAATATATCTTCCCTACTTCATAGTGATTAAAAGTTGAAATTACTTAGTTATGAACACTGATGTTACAGTTCGTATGATCGTTCAAAAACACAAGTTCGCAGTGGATTTTATTTCTCGTTAAAATGCTATTTCATACCACGACTAGCCCAAGAACATGAGACTCTCATTAAAAAATACGTTGTCACTATAAAGTTTGCCAGATCAGAACGGAGCACAGCAAGAGTCCTATCAGATTCTGAAGGTACATTAAATTATTTGCACTGTAAATTATATCCTATCAGCAGCCCGCGTCAATCTGCAACACATCATAAAATCTGCTGATCTTCACTGCCAGTCTGGGAGCTAAAAGAAATAATGTTATTTTACTATTATTTTACCGCTTCCTTGCGGTATGCTCGACTATATTGTAAGTCGTTTAAATACGCCGCGACAGCGGCTCTTCGTTCTCCACGCAGCTCAGCACCACAGATAATATTTATATAACTGAAAAATGTCTCAACAGGATGGGATAATATGCAAGCAAGCTTAACAATAAATAATACAAGTTTTCATTTAAACAACTCTATTAAAACCTTTAAATATCTCAGTGATTACAGACCTTCGTGAATTCACACGTAATGGCGTACATTGCTTAGTCTCGACAAAAGAGTGCTACATTCGCGTTCTCTACGACAACAACAGGAGATCTTACTCGCACAACTTCCAAATTAAGAAGACAAAGACATTAATCTACATCACGCATTATATACTAGTTCCTTTTTTAATCTCTGTTTAACATTTATCTTCTGTGTCGGTTTTATTACTCGCCGACGCAGACGTTTTCAAAAATAAATAATAAAAAAAATACATAATTTTATGCAATGACGCAATATGATACATCTAATTCTCTAATTACTACATAATATATTGTTTTTGTTTCTCAAGACGTTACAAGTGCATCCGAAAAGAGATACTCGCCTCCCAATAGAAGATCCTGTCGTTGCCATAGAAATGTTTCTTGATTTAGAAAGAGAAGGCATAGAGCCTATAGTATTTCATAGCGACGCAATTTCTGTGCTAATTCGTCATTGTGAGGGATCGACGTATGCAATATAGAAGGGATAGTGCATCCGAAAAAAGATACTCGCCTCCCAATAGAAGATCCTTTCGTTACCATTGGAACGTTCCTCGAACTAGGACGAGAGCCATAGAAAATATAGTATTGCATAGCGACTCAATTTCTGTGTTAATTCGTCATTGTGAGGGATCGACGGATGCAATAAAGAAGGAATAGTGCATCGGAAAAGAGATACTCGCCTCCCAATAGAAGATCCTGTCGTTGCTTTAGAAACGTTCTCGATTTTGAAGGAGATGGCATAGAACCTATAGTATTTCATAGCGACGCTATATCTGTGTTAATTCGTCATTGTGGTGAATCGTTGAATGCAATAAAGAAGGAATAGTGCATTTGAAAAGAGATACTCGACTTGCAGTAGAAGATCCTGTCGTAGCCATAGAAAATTTTCCTCGATTTAGACAGAGAAGGCATAGAAATTATAGTATTTCATAGCGGCGCAATTTCTGTGTTAATTCGTCATTGTGAGGGATCGACGGATGCAATAAAGAAGGAATAGTGCATCCGAAAAGAGATACTCGCCTCCCAATAGAAGATCCTGTCGTTGAAATAGAAACGTTTTTCGATTTAGAAAGAGAATGTATTGAACCTATAGTATTCCATAGCAACACAAATTTTTGTGTTAATTCGTCATTGTGAGGGATCGACGGATGCAATAAAGAAGGAATAGTGCATCCGAAAACAGATACTCACTCGCATTAGAAGAACCCGTCGTTCCCATAGAAACGTTCCTTGATTTAGAAAGAGAAGGCATATTACCTATAGTATTTCATAGTGACGCAATTACTGTGTTAATTCGTCATTGTGAAGGGTCGACGGATGCAATAAAGAAGGGATAGTGCATCCGAAAAGAGATACTCGCCTCCCAATAGAAGATCCTGTCCTTGCCATAGAAACGTTCCTCTATTTAGAAAGAGAAGGCATAGAGCCTATGGTATTTCATAGCGACGCAATTTCTGTGTTAATTCGTCATTGTGAGGGATCGACGGATGCAATATAGAAGGGATAGTGCATCCGAAAAGAGATACTCGCCTCCCAATAGAAGATCCTTTCGTTACCATAGGAACGTTCCTCGAATTAGGACGAGAGCCATAGAAAATATAGTATTGCATAGCGACTCAATTTCTGTGTTAATTCGTCATTGTGAGGGATCGACGGATGCAATAAAGAAGGAATAGTGCATCGGAAAAGAGATACTCGCCTCCCAATAGAAGATCCTGTCGTTGCTTTAGAAACGTTCTCGATTTTGAAGGAGAAGGCATAGAACCTATAGTATTTCATAGCGACGCTATATCTGTGTTAATTCGTCATTGTGGTGAATCGTTGAATGCAATAAAGAAGGAATAGTGCATTTGAAAAGAGATACTCGACTTGCAGTAGAAGATCCTGTCGTAGCCATAGAAAATTTTCCTCGATTTAGACAGAGAAGGCATAGAAATTATAGTATTTCATAGCGGCGCAATTTCTGTGTTAATTCGTCATTGTGAGGTATCGACGGATGCAAAAAAGGAGGAATACTGCATACGAAAAAAGATACAAGACTCCCAATATAAGATCCTGTTGTTGCCATAGAAACGTTCCTCGATTTTGAAAGAAAAGGCATAGAACCTACAGTATTTCATAGCGACGTAATTTCTGTGTTAATTCGTCCTTGTGAGGGATCGACGGATGCAATAAAGAAGGAATAGTGCATCCGAAAAGAGATACTCGCCTCCCAATAGAAGATCCTGTCGTTGCCATTGAAACGTTCCTCGATTTAGAAAGAGAAGGCATCTAACCTATAGTATTTCATAGCGACGCAATAACTGTGTTAATTAGTCATTGTGAGGGATCGACGGATGCAATAAAGAAGGAATAGTGCCACCGAAAAGAGATACTCGCCTCCCAATAGAAGATCCTGTCGTTGAAATAGAAACGTTTTTCGATTTAGAAAGAGAATGTATTGAACCTATAGTATTCCATAGCAACACAAATTTTTGTGTTAATTCGTCATTGTGAGGGATCGACGGATGCAATAAAGAAGGAATAGTGCATCCGAAAACAGATACTCACTCGCATTAGATGAACCCGTCGTTCCCATAGAAACGTTCCTTGATTTAGAAAGAGAAGGCATATTACCTATAGTATTTCATAGTGACGCAATTACTGTGTTAATTCGTCATTGTGAAGGGTCGACGGATGCAATAAAGAAGGGATAGTGCATCCGAAAACAGATACTCGCCTCCCAATAGAAGATCCTGTCCTTGCCATAGAAACGTTCCTCTATTTAGAAAGAGAAGGCATAGAGCCTATGGTATTTCATATCGACGCAATTTCTGTGTTAATTCGTCATTGTGAGGGATCGACGGATGCATTAAAGAAGAAATAGTGCATCCGTAAAGAGATACTCGCCTCCCAATAGAAGATCCTGTCCTTGCCATAGAAACGTTCCTCTATTAAGAAAGAGAAGGCATAGAGCCTATAGTATTTCATAGCGACGCAATTTCTGTGCTAATTCGTCATTGTGAGGGATCGACGGATGCAATAAAGAAGGAATAGTGCATCCGAAAAGAGATACCCGCCTCCCAATAGAAGATCCTGTCGTTGCCATAGAAACGTTCCTCGATTTAGAAAGAGAAGGCGTAGAGCCTATAGTATTTCATAGCGACGCAATTTCTGTGCTAATTCGTCATTGTGAGGGATCGACGGATGCAATAAAGAAGGAATAGTGCATCCGAAAAGAGATACTCGCCTCCCAATAGCACATCCTGTCGTTGCCTTAGAAACGTTCCTCGATTTTGAAAGAGAACGCATAGAACCTATAGTATTTCATAGCGACGCTATTTCTGTGTTAATTCGTCATTGTGGGGAGTCGTTTAATGCATGAAAGAAGGAATAGTGCATACGAAAAGAGATACTCGCCACCCAATAGAAGATCCTGTCGTTGCCATAGAAACGTTCCTCGATTTACAAATAGAATTCATAGAACCTATAGTATTTCATAGCGACGCAAATTTTTGTTTTAATTCGTCATTGTGAGGGATCGTCGGATGTATTAAAGAAGGAATAGTGTTTCCGAAAAGAGATACTCGACTCGCAGTAGAAGATCCTGTCGTAGCCATAGAAACGTTCCTCGATTTAGACAGAGAAGGCATAGAAGCCATAGTATTTCATAGCGACGCAATTTCTGTGTTAATTCGTCATTGTGAGGTATCGACGGATGCAATAAAGAAGGAATAGTGCATACGAAAAGAGATACACGACTCCCAATATAAGATCCTGTTGTTGCCATAGAAATGTTCCTCGATTTTGAAAGAGAAGGCATAGAACCTATAGTATTTCATATCGACGTAATTTCTGTGTTAATTCATCCTTGTGAGGGATCGACGGATGCAATAAAGAAGAAATAGTGCATCCGAAAAGAGATACTCGCCTCCCATTAGAAGATCCTGTCGTTGCCATAGAAACGTTCGTCGACTTAGAAAGAGAAGGCATAGAACCTATAGTATTTCATAGCGACGCAAATTTTTGTGTTATTTCGCCATTGTAAGGGGTCGACGGATGCAATAAAGAAGGAATAGTGCATACGAAAAGAGATACTCGCCTCCCACTAGAACAACCTGTCGTTGCCATTGAAACGTTCCTCGATTTAGAAAGAGAAGGCATCGAACAAATAGTATTTCATAGCGACGCAATTTCTGTGTTAATTATTCATTGTGAGGGATCGACGGATGCAATAAAAGAGGAATAGTGCAACCGAAAAGACATACTCGCCTCCCAATAGAAGATCCTGTCCTTGCAATAGAAACGTTCCTCGATTTAGAAGGAGAAGGCATAGAACCTATAGTACATCATAGCGATGCAATTGCTGTGTAAATTCGTCATTTTGAAGGGATCGGCAGATGCAATAAAGAAGGAATAGTGCATCCGAAAAGAGATATTCGCCTCCCAATACAAGATCCTGTCGTTGCCATAGAAACGTTCCTCGATTTAGAAAGAGAAGGCGTAGAAACTATGGTATTTCATAGCGACGCAATTTCTGTGTTAATTCGTCATTGTGAGGGATTGACGGATGCATTAAAAAAGGAAAAGTGCATCCGTGAAGAGATACTCGCCTCCCAATAGAAGTTCCTGTCCTTGCCATAGAAACGTTCCTCCATTTTGAATGAGAAGACATAGAACGTATAGTATTTCAAAGCGACGCAATTTCTTGTTAATTCGTCATTGTGAGGGATCGACGGATGCAATAAAGAAGGAATAGTGCATCCGAAAAGAGATACTCGCCTCCCAATAGAAGATCCTGTCGTTGCCATACAAATTTTTCCTCTATTTAGAAAGAGAAGGCATAGAACATATAGCATATCATAGCGACGCAATTTCAGTGTTAATTCGTCATTGTGAGGGATCAACGGATGCAATAAAGAAGGAATTGTGCATTCAAAAAGAGATACTCGCCTCCCAACAGAAGATCCTGTCGTTGCCACAGAAACGTTCGTCGATTTAGATAGAGAGGGCATTGAACCTATAGTATATCATAGCGACGCAATTTCTGTGTTAATTAGCCATTGTGAGGGATCGACGGATGCAATAAAGAAGGAATAGTGCAACCGAAAAGAGATACTCGCCTCCCAATAGAAGATGCGGTCGTTGCCATAGAAACGTTCCTCGTTTTAGAAAGAGAAGGTATAGAACCTATAGTAATTGATAGCGACGCAAGTTTTTGTTTTAATTCGTCATTGTGAGTGATCGACGGATGCAATAAAGAAGGAATAGTGCATCCGAAAAGAGATACTCGCCTCACAATAGAAGATCCTGTCGTTGCCATAGAAACGTTCCACGATTTAGAAAGAGAAGGCATCGAACCTATAATATTTCATAGCAACGCAATTTCTGTGTTATTTCGTCATTATAAGGGATGGACGGATGCAAAAACGAAGGAATAGTGCATCCGTATAGAGATACTCCTCCTCCAATAGAAGATCCTGTTGTTGCCATAGAAACGTTCCTCGATTTAGAAGGAGAAGGCATAGAACCTATAGTATATCATAGCGATGCAATTGCTGTGTAAATTCGTCATTTTGAAGGGATCGGCGGATGCAATAAAGAAGGAATAGTGCATCCGAAAAGAGATATTCGCCTCCCAATACAAGATCCTGTCGTTGCCATAGGAACGTTCTTCGATTTAGAAAGAGAAGGCATAGAAACTATGGTATTTCATAGCGACGCAATTTCTGTGTTAATTCGTCATTGTGAGGGATCGACGGATGCATTAAAGAAGGAATAGTGCATCCGTAAAGAGAAACACGCCTCCCAATAGAAGATCCTGCCGTTGCCATAGAAACGTTCCTCGATTAAAAGAAGAAGTCATAGATCCTATAGTACGCCATAGCGACACAATTGATGTGTTAATTCGTCATTGTGAGTGATCGACGGTTGCATTAAAGAAGGAATAGTGCAGCCGAAAAGAGATACTCGCCTCCCAATAGAAGATACTGTCGTTGCCATAGAAACGTTCCTCGATTTAGAAAGAGAAGGCATAGAACCTATGGTATTTCATAGCGACGCAATTTCTGTGTTAATTCGTCATTGTGAGGGATCGACGGATGCAATAAAGAAGGAATAGTGTATCTGAAAAGAGATACTCGCCTCCCAACAGGAGATCCTGTCGTTGCCATAGAAACGTTATTTGATTTAGAAAGAGAAGGCATAGAGCCTATAGTGTTTCCTAGCGACGCAATTTCTGTGCTAATTTGTCATTGTGGGGGATCGGCGGATGCAATAAAGAAGGAGTAGTGCATCCCAAAAGAGATACTCGCCTCCCAATAGAAGATCCTGTCGTTGCCATAGAAACGTTTTTCGATTTAGAAAGAGAATGCATAGAACCTATAGTATTTCATAGCAATACAACTTTTTGTGGTAATTCGTCATTGTGAGGGATCGACGGATGCAATAAAGAAGGAATAGTGCATCCGAAAACAGATACTTGCCTCGCATTTGAAGAACCCGTCGTTCCCATAGAAACGTTCCTTGATTTAGTAAGAGAAGGCATAGAACCTATGGTATTTCATAGCGACGCAATTTCTGTGTTAATTCGTCATTGTGAGGGATCGACGGATGCATTAAAGAAGGAATAGTGCATCCGTAAAGAGATACTCGCCTCCCAATAGAAGATCCTGTCCTTGCCATAGAAACGTTCCTCTATTTAGAAAGGGAAGGCATACAGCCTATAGTATTTCATAGCGACGCAATTTCTGTGCTAATTCGTCATTGTGAGGGATCGACGGATGCAATAAAGAAGGAATAGTGCATCCGAAAAGAGATACTCGCCTCCCAATAGAAGATCCTGTCATTGCCATAGAAACGTTCCTCGATTTAGAAAGAGAAGGCATAGAGCCTATAGTATTTCATAGCGACGCAATTTCTGTGCTAATTCGTCATTGTGAGGGATCGACGGATGCAATAAAGAAGGAATAGTGCATCCGAAAAGAGATACTCGCCTCCCAATAGAAGGTCCTGTCGTTGCCATAGAAACGTTCCTCGAATTAGGACGAGAGCCATAGAAAATAGAGTATTGCATAGCGACTCAATTTCTGTGTTAATTCGTCATTGTGAGGGATCGACGGATGCAATAAAGAAGGAATAGTGCATCGGAAAAGAGATACTCGCCTCCCAATAGTAGATCCTGTCGTTGCTTTAGAAACGTTCTCGATTTTGAAGGAGAAGGCATAGAACCTATAGTATTTCATAGCGACGCTATATCTGTGTTAATTCGTCATTGTGAGGTATCGACGGATGCAAAAAAGGAGGAATAGTGCATACGGAAAAAGATACAAGACTCCCAATATAAGATCCTGTTGTTGCCATAGAAACGTTCCTCGATTTTGAAAGAGAAGGCATAGAACCTATAGTATTTCATAGCGACGTAATTTCTGTGTTAATTCGTCCTTGTGAGGGATCGACGGATGCAATAAAGAAGGAATAGTGCATCCGAAAAGATATACTCGCCTCCCAATGGAAGATCCTGTCGTTGCCATTGAAACGTTCCTCGATTTAGAAAGAGAAGGCATCTAACCTATAGTATTTCATAGCGATGCAATTTCTGTGTTAATTAGTCATTGTGAGGGATCGACGGATGCAATAAAGAAGGAATAGTGCAACCGAAAAGAGATACTCGCCTCCCAATAGAAGATCCTGTCGTTGCCATAGAAACGTTCTTCGATTTAGAAAGAGAATGTATAGAACCTATAGTATTTCATAGCAACACAAATTTTTGTGTTAATTCGTCATTGTGAGGGATCGACGGATGCAATAAAGAAGGAATAGTGCATCCGAAAACAGATACTCGCCTCGCATTTGAAGAACCCGTCGTTCCCATAGAAACGTTCCTTGATTTAGTAAGAGAGGGCATAGAACCTATGGTATTTCATAGCAACGCAATTTCTGTGTTAATTCGTCATTGTGAGGGATCGACGGATGCATTAAAGAAGGAATAGTGCATCCGTAAAGAGATCCTCGCCTCCCAATAGAAGATCCTGTCCTTGCCATAGAAACGTTCCTCTATTTAGAAAGAGAAGGCATACAGCCTATAGTATTTCATAGCGACGCAATTTCTGTGCTAATTCGTCATTGTGAGGGATCGACGGATGCAATAAAGAAGGAATAGTGCATCCGAAAAGAGATACTCGCCTCCCAATAGAAGATCCTGTCGTTGCCATAGAAACGTTCCTCGATTTAGAAAGAGAAGGCATAGAGCCTATAGTATTTCATAGCGACGCAATTTCTGTGCTAATTCGTCATTGTGAGGGATCGACGGATGCGATAAAGAAGGAATAGTGCATCCGAAAAGAGATACTCGCCTCCCAATAGAAGATCCTGTCGTTGCCTTAGAAACGTTCCTCGATTTTGAAAGAGAAGGCATAGAACGTATAGAATTTCATAGCGACGCTATTTCTGTGTTAATTCGTCATTGTGGGGAATCGTTTAATGCATGAAAGAAGGAATAGTGCATACGAAAAGAGATACTCGCCTCCCAATAGAAGATCCTGTCATTGCCATTGAAACGTTCTATAAAGGCACATTTGCATGCCGAGCGTGAGCTTCCTCGGAAACTCGAAATATTAATTAAATAAATAATCAGTGACAAATAAATAAAGCCTATGGCACACAACTGCAGCGCTGTGTCGCTGATAAAACAAAAGCACAATTACGTTACTCTTATGTTTGATTAGAAAGGAGAGAGCTCTGGTAGAAGTGGTGCGAGAAGCACGTATTTTATTCTATTGTCTGGCACACCGCCATATTTCATGTTATAGAAGAATACTGCGAGTTGCAACCAGACTAGGCACTCGATTCTGTAAAGAATTTATATTTATAAAAGTAAGTAGGATTATGAACTGTAGGCTTATTCATTGAGTATATCTGATTTAACTAACTGTGTAACTTTTTTATGTTTAGTAGACAATCACCTCTGTACGACGTATTGGCATGGCTGGCAAATTATTGAAATATTGAGATTTAGATTATGAGTCCGCACCTACCGCAGCAGTCTTTGGAAACGATTTAATTACGAATTCCGATTATTTCAGTTTTATTTCACGGTCAACTACGAGTAACATTGCCTTTACGAAAAAGCCATTGTCAAGCGTCTTATAAAGGCACATTTGCATGCCGAGCGTGAGTTTCCTCGGAAACGCGAAATATTAATTAAATAAATAATCAGTGACAAATAAATAAAGCCTATGGCACCCAACTGCAGCGCTGTGTCGCTGATAAAACAAAAGCACAATTACGTTACTCGTATGTTTGATTAAGAAAGGAGAGCTCTGGTTGAAGTGGTGCGAGAAGCACGTATTTTATTTTATTGTCTGGCACACCGCCATATTTCATGTTATAGAAAATTACTGCGAGTTGCAACCACACTAGGCACTCGATTCTGTAAAGAATTTATATTTATAAAAGTAAGTAGGATTATGAACTGTAGGCTTATTCATTGAATATATCTGATTTAACTAACAGTGTAACTTTTTTATGTTTAGTAGACAATCACCTCTGTACGACGTTTTGGCATGGCTGGCAAATTATTGTAATATTGAGATTTAGATTATGAGTCCGCACCTACCGCAGCAGTCTTTGGAAACGATTTAACTACGAAGTCCGATTATTTCAATTTTATTTCACGGTCAACTACGAGTAACATTGCCTTTACGAAAAAGCCATTGTCAAGCGTCTGATACCGAATAATTATCCAGATAAGCAAATATCAATTACAATTACAATCACCATCATACAGAATAATTAACATTAAAATAATTAATATTTTATTTTATTTTATTTATTTTATATTGGCGACCGTGACAGGACGTTGTTCAGTTTGTCATTTGTTACATTGTTCTCTTTGTTTCATGTAAAAAATCAACTTTCTGGACCTGGACGTCAATGTATGAGAGATAACAAAATTTGAAGACATTGCAATTCTGAAATTTTGCCGGAAGACGCAAAGAAGCTTCCAGCAAAATAAGGTAAGACGCAGCATCCTTGCATTGGCAGGCTTGACCAGACGTATAATTCAGTGTATTAGCTTTTCAGTAAATTCTGTAGTGTTTCTTTTCCGCATAACAGTTTCAGTGATAAATTTCATTCTCAGTACTTTTCCCTAAACAATAACGTATGCAACAATAACAATACACGAGTGTACAATATGGCCGACTTCTGTACGATACGTAGTAACATGGACAGCAGCCATTACCAATAATCTCAAATTCAGTTTATATTTTTAAATTAATAGACAGCCATTGTTGCTACGAGCGATTCATGCTCAACTGCATTTTATTTTAAAATCAGTGTCAAATATTTTCTTGAAACATATTTCACGTGTGGCATGGTAATAACTAGAAAACAATACGCAAAAATGGAACAGCAAGGACGTACCATTCAGACGCAATCCGACTCGGACGTGAGACAAGTGTTAGAAAATGACTTTACGACAGCAACCGGTAGTGACGTTTCATCAAACATTGACGCAAGTGTTGACGAAAATTTTGACAATAGGCCGTCCACCACAAAAATTTCAAAGTCTCAATCAGAGCCCATGTTAATGCATGACGTCACGTCTAATGACGCGGCGGGGGCAGAGACCTTGCAAACAGTAAACATTGCCGACATGTTACAAATGTTAATCAATCAGAACGCCGAAAACATGGCAACCTTAAAGACACAAAATGACGCAATTAAATCTGACCTCATAGCACTCAAGACAGGTAATGACACTTTATGTAAACGTGTGGAACTTATAGACGCCACACTGACCAAACAGATGACTGAACTCAGTACTAAATTTTCCCAGCTTAATACGAGACAAGAAAAGACTACAACTGACGTAGCACTTTTACAGACACAAATAAAAAACCTTAATGTCACGTGTGAAGTTCTTACTGAACAAATTCAAACATATCCTTCACTACATGACAACCTTGAAAAACGAATTACTGACGTACAGAATAAATTTGACAATGTTGAACAACACCTGACTGACATCTTACAATCTGATGCCACAGCTCATTTTGAAAATATTAATAAAGAATTTAATGATTGGGTAGTGAACAAAGACAAACATTTTGATACATGCTTACGTGAAAATTTACCAACAATTGTGCACGACTCCGTAGCGCAATACATTACTAATAACAAACAGCTGATCAGTGACGCAGTACAATCCGTCACAGCACCCATGGGACAATTCACCGATCGACCACAGTCTGAATGTGACGAAAATATCAGTCAAAATGTACAGTTCAGAAACCAATATACATTCGAGTATGATACACACATTCCGCACACGACAAATACACAAGAACAAAACGCACCACGACTACAACACATACCACGATGTGCAAACACAAACACAAGCTATTATCATGGTAAACCACAGCAACATTATCGTAATTACTCGCCAGCTGGACATAGCAGTAATTACAGTGGGACAAATCCATATCATAATGCAAAGGAAGACGAAAGCTTAATGAAACACAGGCAATTTCAGATTTTTATCCCAGAAAAACGAACCATTCATCCGGTGATTTTTCTTAAATCTTTTAGTAACGCATTTCCACGCACTTGGAGTGACCGGAAAAAGATTTCATATATTGTCGGTTACATCCAAGGCGATGCAGCTGTCTGGGCATACAGTCAAGCTGACGTATGTACCACGTACAGTGAGTTTGAGCGTGCTTTTCTGAACAAATTCTGGTCGCAATCCGTCCAGGAGCGACTCAGAAGACAAATTTTAGAACCTGAAACTTTTAACAGTAAAAATGGCAACTTACGCAGATATTTTGAAAAATACTTGAACATGGGACACTTTTTAGACGAACCAGTCGCAACGCGTGATATACTCCGTGCGTTGAAGGCCAAATTGCCTTTCAACATTAAAGAAAAACTTCTACATATCCCGGATGACGATTCAGATTATTTTTTAACAGCTTTAGATTCGGTTGACATGTTACTTGAAGACCAGCGCTTCGCGCGGCAAAACAGCAGCCACAATGTTTACACTAGTGGTATGCAAAACATGCAGGCTTGCCAACACAATTCTGGCGCGCCCACAGTTGGATACGCGGTACAACAAAAACAGCAAACTCACATGCCGTCTCAGTACGGAAATCAAAATCAACACGCGTATTCCAATTCAAACAATAGTTACAACAGTAATAACACTTCATGCGGCAATCCATACAAAAGGCACCGCGGTAATAACTACAACGGTAACAACAGATACAAAGGTAATAACAAAAACACAAACAGAAATAGAAATAATAATAACTACGAGCCAAGACAGCATCAAGGTTGGACTCGTAACGATCAGTACTTTCATTCAAACTCTGCTTTACCACAGCAGCCACCAGGACAAAATTGGAGCATACCTTACGACCGACAGGTAAGTTATAATGCGCAACAGCAACAACAACCGCAAAAGTTTGGAGATCATAATAGGCAATATCCGAATGTGAATATAATAGAAATGACACCTGATGCACAACCTCAATCTGTGTCAGTACCTAGTACAAATGCTAATCCAACAAACTAGAAACAGTCACTACTTTGCCCCAGGTCGTGGCTGAAGAATTCTTGGGGGGCGGCTTCAATGTTAATCAATTATTTGACACCACATTTGAACAACAGAATAATGATATGCCGAGTAATTCTAAACAAAAACTACCTGTTTTATTTATAAGATACAACCACAATAACAATATATCAGATGAACTTTTACAAGACAGTACACAATGTCGTTTAAACACAAATGAAATTGTTTTAGCATCCACTACTGGTGTAGTAGGTGGGATTCCAACTACTATTGTCCTAGATACAGGTGCAGCTGTGAGCGTTTTATCTTTTAATTTTTATAAAAAGATGTGTGAATTGGAACCTGTGCCTGAGTTTCCTGCCCAAAACTGTAAAATAACTACTGCACTAGGTAATAAGTCATGTAGGGTTACGAAGCAAGTTTTTGTAAACGCTAAAATAGGTAATGGAACCGTACAATGGCCATTCCTGGTTGTACAAAACCTTGTGACTAATTGCATATTAGGAATAGATATCATGAGCGAGAAGGACTGCATTATAGACTTCTCCAAAGGTAAATGTATTTTAAATGATAAAAGCAGGGTAATTATTATTGATTTGGACAGGAGAACTCTAAAGCATGACAAACACTGTACAGGGTACAAGGTTCAGTTAGTACTTGACAAAGACATTCAAGACATGCAAACACACTCATCTGACGCAGAGCTAATGGACTTGAAAACATTGCTTGATCATAAGATAAGTGAAGCTACAGCTCTCAGTGTACATGAACGTATAAAACTACAGGAAGTGTTATCCAAATATTTACAAGTTTTTACCAAACGATTAGGTGTTATCAACACGTATGTGTACAAGATTGAAGTTAAGCCTCACAAGATCTTCTACCACAAGACATATAACGTACCGTTATCTCAACGACCTGCTGTGTGGCAAGAATTAAAACAAATGTTAGACTGGAAGGTCATTGAACCATCCACCTCACCTTACTGTAGTCCTCTACTTGTTGTCAAAAAATCAAATGGAAGCATTAGGTTAGTGTTAGACGCACGAGCTATTAATGAAATAATTTTACCGGTTCACACAAAACCTGAAAATTTAGAAGAGCAATTACAGAAATTTCTAGATGCGAAATATCTTTCCACAATAGATCTCGCTAATTCGTTTTGGCAGGTGGGTATCACTCCTGATTCTCGGAAATATACTGCATTTATGTTCGGGGGGCGAACCTATCAGTTTTGTGTTCTACCCTTCGGACTGAATGTCAGCTCTGGGGTATTCATTACAGCCCTGGATACCGTGCTAGGCGACGATTTAGTTGAGACAGTCACACACTATGTAGATGATATACTGATAGCTACACAATCCTGGAATGAACACGTTGACACACTTCAAAGAATTTTAGAAAAATTTGCACAAGCTGGAGTCACAGCCAACCTAAGAAAATCAAAATTTGGTTGCAGTGAGATAAAATATTTAGGACATATCATTAATTCACAGGGCATACGTCCTGATCCCAGTAAATTAGATGCTATCAGAAACTTTCCTAGCCCTCGAACTAAAAAGCAGTTAAAATCATTCCTTGGGCTATGTTCATTTTTCAGACGTTTTTTGCCACAACCACTTTTGAACAGTAAACATCTGCTAAATCTACTCAGAAAGAATCAAGTTGGGATCTGGTCGGAACAGTGCCAGAATGACTTTAATACTATTAAACATGCTTTAGTGAATGCTAACATATTGAGCCATCCAGATTTCAATTTAGATTTTTGTATGACTTGTGACGCTTCACGTACTGGCTTGGGCTGTTGCTTATTTCAAGTTGTAAGGAATAAAGAAAAGGAACAGATAAGAATTATTGGGTTTGCAAGTCGTACTTTAACTGAATGTGAGCGTACATACTCCACTACTGAGTTAGAAACACTTTCCATAGTATGGGCATTCAAGAAATTCAATTATTATTTATTTGGAAAACATACAGTAATTTACACCGATCACCAGGCCCTGACATTTTTGTTAACTTGTAAACTTGTACATCCTAGACTATCACGATGGGCAGTTACACTTCAGAACTACTCTTTTGAAATTAAGTACATAAGAGGTAAGGACAACACCATTGCGGACACTTTGTCTAGACTTCCACAAGGTATGAATGATACCAACAGTGACTTAGAAAATATAAATGACTACAGGATTCTCTTAATGCAAGACAAGCAGTATCACCAATATTATATTGATATGTGCAGAAACATGGCTGAATTACAAAAATCTGATCCTCACTGCTATAAGATAATAACATTACTGGTAGAAAAACAAAATCATCCTTCGACTAAGTATTACAAGTTACACAATGGTGTGCTATTTTATCGACGACATCCAAATGCTACTAACTGGTGTGTATGCATTCCCGAAGAGTCTGAACGTAATTTAATTTGGCACACACACTTAGTTTGGGGTCATTATGGGACGAAAAAGTGTTTGGCAAAGCTCAGCACATACTGTTATTTTAGCAATATGAGAAGAAAAATTTACAGGGAACTGAAAACATGTGTCATATGTCAAAAATCAAAACCTCAGAATTTATCCACAAAAACAGATTTACATTCTATTTTACCTAGTAAACCCCTGGAAATTCTGTGTACTGACATCAGTGGACCGCATCCAGCAAGCTCTGGAGGCGTCAAATATATCTTAGCTTTTTACGATGTATTTTCTAAACATGTAAAACATTATGCTTTAAAATCCGCCACTGCAAGTGCTATAATACGAAGATTCTCAAGTGATTACCTGACGCACGTGGGAAAACCTAAAGCAATTCTGTCAGATAATGCAGCATACTACTCTGGGTACAAATGGAGAAATTTCTTGAAGGACAATAACATTAAAAGTATATTTATTTCGAGGTTTAGTCCACAATGTAACGCGACTGAGAGACTTTTCCGAGAATTAAATCGATTCATGAGGACCTATATTTCATCAAAACATACTAATTGGGTGTCCTACCTAAGTCTTTTCGAAGACGTACACAATAACTTAAATATTTACGATACAAATTACACACCTAACGAGATCATGTTCAATTGCAAACAGAACGATCAGTGGATAGAACCATTACCTAAGTTGTCAGACAAGGAAATCACACCTGAACAGAAAATAAAAGAAGTATTGACTACATTGACACATCACGCACAAATACGAAACAAACATCACAGAAACATAATAAAAAGAAAACAAAAATTCGAGGTAGGAATGCTTGTACTACTTCGTACTCATCATAAATCTGTTGCACTCAAACGACGCAACGCTAAGTGGCGTCTGCTATATGAAGGACCTTATATAATTGTTAACATACCGCACCCTGGTGCGTATCTGTTACAACATCGTAGAACTAACAAAATTATTGGGCTATACGCACACCGAGATCTTAGAGCATTTCATGCTGAATAATGTCAAAGTCATACCCATCAAAACATTGCTAAGCAACTCGTTACAACACAGATAATAAGTAGTATAGAAATTTTCATTTCAGCGTTCCAGAGTCGCAGTTGAAGACAGAAGAACTTTTCTTTCAACGCCGCGGCTCCACCGAGAAGACTGAATATTAAAGTAAAATTTATGATTACGTAGCAGTGAATGATATATTAATTTTTCACGGAACATTTGTGACTGTAGGTACCACTGACTTGGTATGACACCTGACGAACTGACAGACGTCATCTGTGAAGCGATCTTTTACTTTGAGAAATAGATTAGACGCACATCTCTCAACACGAAAAGCATCTACCAGTAGTCAAGGCCACACAGACACTCTACACACACGCACAAAACGCGAGGAATCGTACATTTTCTCTCTCTTACTATTTTGAATATTTATTGAGTAGTGAAAACGCCTGGTCTTGCCTACTGATGTAATGAATGTTGTGTCTAATCTATCTTAATTTCAGGTGACATCACAAAACCGATAAAGAGGACGTAAATATCTGCAATTCATGTAATCAAATGTGACACAATGTAATAACCTATAGCGATGTAATGATGATGTAAACATGTTTATGTGCAACTGTATTATGTTTATACTAAGAAAATATGTGACGTGTGTATGTATAATTACTTTTTTTTTAACTGATGTATCATGTAAAAATTTGAACAAAACGAATGCCAAAAAGACATTGCATAGTGAACCTCTGTTCACGGACATTAACGAACATTACTAACTCTGCAACTACGCAGAAACCTATGTGAAGGAAACGGTTAATGCCATTCATTATGCATCGTACCTATGTAAACGCGATGAACGATTTCCTTGATTAATAACTACGAACATTTAGGTGAGCTATATTCAGCAAAAAACTGAAAATGTGAAGTGCATAATTCGTGCATCGTCTAGTGACATTACTACAGTACCTAACTTCAAGATGTTAACTGGATTAAATGGACACAAAGTGCCTGTCCAGAAAACAACACGACGGGTGGAAGAATTTTGGTTGGAACTTCAGGGAATGAAATGTTCTCGAAATGTGACGGACACTCTTACCTGGACTGTCCTAGGATCGACGCCAGCTATGTGCCGCCCGAGGTTCTACAACCAAGCTTCCACGGAATGTAAAAAACGAACTGCACGTGGACCAATTACTCGACGGGTCACGTCTGATCTGTAATAAGCAATGCTTTTACTCACAACGAACTGCATCACAACGACTATAATGAAAATAGGAAATGGACACGCTTATGTATTGTATTAATCACGTTGTTATACAACGATGTTACTGTGATCAAAAAACTTTACCACGACGATACTAACCTGTAAAAAATTATTGTGCAGCAGATGAATATGAACTGTAATAACGACACGATGTGTATAGGTCAACGCACCTGAAACATACGGACGTTTTTCTTTGAAGTATTTCAAAACAATACTATGTAACTAAGAACATTCAACAATTTAAGCTGTATTGTGTTATAACGAATATTGTAAATTTAAAACTAAGTTACCTGTCATAGAATGTAGTCTTCATATGTAATCTTGGTTGAATATTTTCTTGGTGCAACGACTGAGAGACGCGCGCACACGAACAATATGAACTGCAATACTGTGCCGCGTGATCTAACTGTACGCACTCTATCTGCCAACATAAGAACTTTTACGGCGCACCCGCGTCATTCAAATTTTGTATATAATATGTATAATGTGGGTCATGTAAATAGTTGTAGATAACTTAGATTTTCTTGTGCCTTTAGGTGAATTGCTCGCCTGCAGGTGTGTCCTTTCGCCTCGCAATTCAGGGGGCAATATAAAGGCACATTTGCATGCCGAGCGTGAGTTTCCTCGGAAACGCGAAATATTAATTAAATAAATAATCAGTGACAAATAAATAAAGCCTATGGCACCCAACTGCAGCGCTGTGTCGCTGATAAAACAAAAGCACAATTACGTTACTCGTATGTTTGATTAAGAAAGGAGAGCTCTGGTTGAAGTGGTGCGAGAAGCACGTATTTTATTTTATTGTCTGGCACACCGCCATATTTCATGTTATAGAAAATTACTGCGAGTTGCAACCACACTAGGCACTCGATTCTGTAAAGAATTTATATTTATAAAAGTAAGTAGGATTATGAACTGTAGGCTTATTCATTGAATATATCTGATTTAACTAACAGTGTAACTTTTTTATGTTTAGTAGACAATCACCTCTGTACGACGTTTTGGCATGGCTGGCAAATTATTGTAATATTGAGATTTAGATTATGAGTCCGCACCTACCGCAGCAGTCTTTGGAAACGATTTAACTACGAAGTCCGATTATTTCAATTTTATTTCACGGTCAACTACGAGTAACATTGCCTTTACGAAAAAGCCATTGTCAAGCGTCTGATACCGAATAATTATCCAGATAAGCAAATATCAATTACAATTACAATCACCATCATACAGAATAATTAACATTAAAATAATTAATATTTTATTTTATTTTATTTATTTTATAGTCTGATACCGAATAATTAAACGTCCACGTTCCAGATAAGCAAATATCAATTACAATTACAATCACCATCATACAGATAGAATAATTAATATTTAAACAAATATTTTTTATTTTATTTATTTTATATTGGCGACTGCGTGTCGGACTTGTTATTTTGTCATTTGTTACATCGTTCTCTTTGTTTCATGTGAAAAATCAACTTTCTGGACCTGGACGTGAATGTATGAGAGATAACAAAAAATCTGAAGATATTTTCCAATTCTGAAATTTTGCGGGAAGACGCAATGAAACTTCCAGCAAAATAAGGTAAGACGCAGCATCTTTGCATTAGCAGGCTTGACCAGACGTATAATTCAGTGTATTAGCTTTTCAGTAGATTCTGTAGTGTTTATTTCGCACATAACAGTTTTCAGTGATAAATTTCATTCTCAGTACTTTTCCTTAAACAATAACGTATTCAACAATACCAATACACGAGTGTACAATATGGCCGACTTCTGTACGATACGTAGTAACATGGACAGCAGCCATTACCAATAATCTCAAATTCAGTTAATATTTTTAAATTAACAGACAGCCATTGTTGCTACGAGCGATTCATGCTCAACTGCATTTTATTTTAAAATCAGTGTCAAATATTTTCTTGAAACATATATCACGTGTGGCATGGTAATAACTAGAAATCAATACGCAAAAATGGAACAGCGAGGACGTACTATTCAGACGCAATCCGACTCGGACGAGAGACAAATGTTAGAAAATGACTTTACGACAGCAACCGGTAGTGACGATTTATCAAACATTGACGCAAGTGTTGACGGAAATTTTGGCAATAGGCCGTCCACTACAAGAAATTCAAAGTCTCAGTCAGAGCCCATGTTGATGCATGACGTCACGTCTAATGACGCGACGGGGGCACAGACCTTGCAAACAGTAAACATTGCCGACATGTTACAAATGCTAATGAAACAAAACGCAGAAAATATGGCATACATAAGGAAACAGAACGCCGAAAACATGGCAACCTTACAGACACAAAATGACGCAATTAAATCTGACCTCATAGCACTCAAGACAGGTAATGACACTTTATGTAAACGTGTGGAACTTATAGACGCCACACTGACCAAACAGATGACTGAACTCAGTACTAAATTTTCCCAGCTTAATACGAGACAAGAAAAGACTACAACTGACGTAGCACTTTTACAGACACAAGTAAAAAACCTTAATGTCACGTGTGAAGTTCTTACTGAACAAATTCAAACATATCCTTCAGTACATGACAAGCTTGAAAAACGAATTACTGACGTACAGAATAAATTTGACAATGTTGAACAACACCTGACTGACATCTTACAATCTGATGCCACAGCTCATTTTCAAAATATTAATAAAGAATTTCATGATTGGGTAGTGAACAAAGACAAACATTTTGATAGATGCTTACGTGAAAATTTACCAACAATTGTGCACGACTCCGTAGCGCAATACATTACTAATAACAAACAGCTGATCAGTGACGCAGTACAATCCGTCACTGCATCCATGAGACAATTCACCGATCGACCACAGTCTGAATGTAACGAAAATATCAGTCAAAATGCACAGTTCAGGAACCAATATACATTCGAGTATGACACACACATACCGCACACGACAAACACACAAGAACAAAACACACCACGACTACAACACATACCACGATGTGCAAACACAAACACAAGCTATTATCATGGTAAACCACAGCAACATTATCGTAATTACTCGCCAGCTGAACATACCAGTAATTACAGTGGAATAAATCCATATCACAATGCGAAGGAAGAAGAAAGCTTAATGAAACACAGGCAATTTCAGATTTTTATCCCAGAAAAACGAACCATTCATCCGGTGATTTTTCTTAAATCTTTTAGTAACGCATTTCCACGCATTTGGAGTGACCGGAAAAAGATTTCATATATTGTCGGTTACATCCAAGGCGATGCAGCTGTCAGGGCATACAGTCAAGCTGACGTATGTACCACGTTTGAGCGTGCTTTTCTGAACAAATTCTGGTCGCAATCCGTCCAGGAGCGACTCAGAAGACAAATTTTAGAACCTGAAACTTTTAACAGTAAAAATGGCAACTTACGCAGATATTTTGAAAAATACTTGAACATGGGACACTTTTTAGACGAACCAGTCGCAACGCGAGATATACTCCGTGCGTTGAAGGCCAAATTGCCTTTCAACATTAAAGAAAAACTCCTACATATCCCGGATGACGATTCAGAATATTTTTTAACAGCCTTAGATTCGGTTGACATGTTACTTGAAGATCAGCGCTTCGCGTGGCAAAACAGCAGCCACAATGTTTACACTAGTGGTATGCAAAACATGAAGGCTTGGCAACTCAATTCTGGCGCGCCCACAGTTGGATACGCGGTACAGCAAAAACAGCAAACTCACATGCCGTCTCAACACGAAAATCAAAATCAACACGCGTATTCCAATACAAACAATAGTTACAACAGTAATAACACTTCATGCGGCAATCCATACAAAAGGCACCGCGGTAATAACTACAACGGTAACAACGGATACAAAGGCAACAACAAAAACACAAACAGAAATAGAAATAATAATAACTACGAGCCAAGACAGCATCAAGGTTGGACTCGTAATGATCAGTACTTTCATTCAAACTCTGCTTTACCACAGCAGCCACCAGGACAAAATTGGAGCATACCTTACGACCGACAGGTAAGTTATAAAGCGCAACAGCAACAACAACCGCAAAAGTTTGGAGATCATAATAGGCAATATCCGAATGTGAATATAATAGAAATGACACCTGATGCACAACCTCAATCTGTGTCAGTACCTAGTACAAATGCTAATCCAACAAACTAGAAACAGTCACTTCTATGCCCCAGGTCGTGGCTGAAGAATTCTTGGGGGCCGACTTCAATGTTAATCAGTTATTTGACACCACACTTGAACAACAGAATAATGATATGCCGAATAATTCTAAACAAAAATTACCTGTTTTATTTATAAGATACAACTACAATAACAATATATCAGATGAACTTTTACAAGACAGTACACAATGTCGTTCAAACACAAATGAAATTGTTTTAGCATCTACTACTGGTGTAGTAGGTGGGATTCCAACTACTATTATCCTAGATACAGGTGCAGCTGTGAGCGTTTTGTCTTTTAATTTCTATAAAAAGATGTGTGAATTGGAACCTGTGCCTGAGTTTCCTGCCCAAAACTGTAAAATAACTACTGCACTAGGTAATAAGTCATGTAGGGTTACGAAGCAAGTTTTTGTAAACGTTAAAATAGGTAATGGAACCGTACAATGGCCATTCCTGGTTGTACAAAACCTTGTGACTAATTGCATATTAGGAATAGATATTATGAGCGAGAAGGACTGCATTATAGACTTCTCAAAAGGTAAATGTATTTTAAATGATAAAGGCAGTGTAATTATTATTGATTTGGACAGGAGAACTCTAAAGCATGACAAACACTGTACAGGGTACAAGGTTCAGTTAGTACTTGACAATGACATTCAAGATATGCAAACACACTCATCTGACACAGAGATAATGGACTTGAAAACATTGCTTGATCATAAGATAAGTGAAGCTACAGCTCTCAGTGTACATGAACGTATAAAACTACAGGAAGTGTTATCCAAATATTTACAAGTTTTTACCAAACGATTAGGTGTTATCAACACGTATGTATACAAGATTGAAGTTAAGCCTCACAAGATCTTCTACCACAAGACATATAACGTACCGTTATCTCAACGACCTGCTGTGTGGCAAGAATTAAAACAAATGTTAGACTGGAAGGTCATTGAACCATCCACCTCACCTTATTGTAGTCCTCTACTTGTTGTCAAAAAATCAAATGGAAGCATTAGGTTAGTGTTAGACGCACGAGCAATTAATGAAATAATTTTACCGGTTCACACAAAACCCGAAAATTTAGAAGAGCAATTACAGAAATTTCTAGATGCAAAATATTTTTCCACAATAGATCTCGCTAATTCGTTTTGGCAGGTGGGTATCACTCCTGATTCACGGAAATATACTGCATTTATGTTCGGGGGGCGAACCTATCAGTTTTGTGTTCTACCTTTCGGACTGAATGTCAGCTCTGGGGTATTCATTACAGCCCTGGATACCGTGCTTGGCGACGATTTAGTTGAGACAGTCACACACTATGTAGATGATATACTGATAGCTACACAGTCTTGGAAGGAACACGTTGACACACTTCAAAGAATTTTAGAAAAATACGCACACCGTGATCTTAGAGCATTTCATGCTGAATAATGTCAAAGTCATACCCATCAAAATATTGCTAAGCAACTCGAAAAACACTGTTGTTACAACACAGATAATAAGTAGTGTAGAAATTTTCATTTCAGCGGTTCCAGAATCGCAGTTGAAGGCAGAAGAACTCTTCTTTCAGCGCGCGCCACCACCTGGAAGACGGAATATCAAAATAAAATTTATGATTACGTAGCAGTGAATGATATATTAATTTTTCGCGGAACATTTGTTATTGTAGGTACCACTGACTTGGTATGACACCTGACGAACCGACAGACGTCATCTGTGAAGCGATCTTTTACTTTGAGAAATAGATTAGACGCACATCTCTCAACACGAAAAGCATCTATCAGTAGTCAAGGCCACACAGACACTCTACACACACGCACAAAACGCGAGGAATCGAACATTTTCTCTCTCTTACTATTTTGAATATTTATTGAGTAGTGAAAACGCCTGGTCTTGCCTACTGATGTAATGAATGTTGTGTCTAACCTATCTTAATTTCAGATGACATAACGTGACACAATGTAATAACCTATAGCTATGTAATGATGATGCAAACATGTTTATGTGCAACTGTATTATGTTTATGCTAAGAAAATATGTGACGTGTGTATGTATAATTACTTTTTTTTTTAACTGATGTATCATGTAACTGTTACTATGTAAAAAATTTGAACAAAACGAGTGCCAAAAAGACATTGCATAGTGAACCTCTGTTCACGGACATTAACGAACATTACTAACTCTGCAACTACGCAGAAACCTATGTGAAAGAAACGGTTAATGCCATTCATTATGCATTGTACCTATGTAAACGCGATGAACGAATTCCTTGATTAATAACTACGAACATTTAGGTGAGCTATATTCAGCAAAAAAAAAAAAAAAAAAAACTGAAAATGTGAAGTGCATAATTCGTGCATCGTCTAGTGACATTACTACAGTACCTAACTTCAAGATGTTAACTGGATTAAATGGACACATAGTGCCTGTCCAGAAAACAACACGACGGGTGGAAGAATTTTGGTTGGAACTTCAGGGAATGAAATGTTCTCGAAATGTGATGGACACTCTTACCTGGACTGTCCAAGGATCGACGCCAGCTATGTGCCGTCCGAGGTTCTGCAACCAAGCTTCCACGGAATGTAAAAAACGAACTGCACGTGGACCAATTACTCGACGGGACACGTCTGATCTGTAATAAGCAATGCTTTTAGTCATAACGAACTGCATCACAATGACTATAATGGAAATGGGAAATGGACACGCTTATGTATTAATCACGTTGCTATACAACAATGTTACTGTGATCAAAAAATTTTACCACGATGATACTAACCTGTAAAAAATTATTGTGCAGCAGATGAATATGAACTGTAATAACGACACAATGTGTATATGTCAACGCACCTGAAACATATGGACATTTTTCTTTGAAGTATTTCAAAACAATACTATGTAACTAAGAACATTCAACAATCTAAGTTGTATTATGTTATAACAAATATTGTAAATTTAAAACTAAGTTACCTGTCATAGAATGTAGTCTTCATATGTAATCTTGCTTGAATATTTTCTTTGTGCAACGACTGAGAAACTCGCGCACACGAACAATATGAACTGCAATACTGTGCCGCGTGATCTAACTGTACGATATAGCGGCAGTGCCGGAGTCACACAGACGCTTCTGTGCATGCGCGCACTCTATCTGCCAACATAAGAACTTTTACGGCGCACCCGCATCATTCAAATTTTGTATATAATGTGTACAATGTGTATAATGTAGGTCATGTAAATAGTTGTAGATAACTTAGATTTTCTTGTGCCTTTAGGTGAATTGCTCGCCTGCAGGTGTGTCCTTTCGCCTCGCAATTCAGGGGGCAATATAAAAGCACATTTGCATGCCGAGCGTGAGCTTCCTCGGAAACTCGAAATATTAATTAAATAAATGATCAGTGACAAATAAATAAAGCCTATGGCACACAACTGCAGCGCTGTGTCGCTGATAAAACAAAAGCACAATTACGTTACTCTTATGTTTGATTAAAAAATGAGAGAGCTCTGGTAGAAGTGGTGCGAGAAGCACGTATTTTATTCTATTGTCTGGCACACCGCCATATTTCATGTTATAGAAGAATACTGCGAGTTGCAACCAGACTAGGCACTCGATTCTGTAAAGAATTTATATTTATAAAAGTAAGTAGGATTATGAACTGTAGGCTTATTCATTGAATATATCTGATTTAGCTAACTGTGTAACTTTTTTATGTTTAGTAGACAATCACCTCTGTACGACGTATTGGCATGGCTGGCAAATTATTGAAATATTGAGATTTAGATTATGAGTCCGCACCTACCGCAGCAGTCTTTGGAAACGATTTAATTACGAAGTCCGATTATTTCAGTTTTATTTCACGGTCAACTACGAGTAACATTGCCTTTACGCAAAAGCCATTGTCAAGCGTCTGATACCGAATAATTAAACGTCCACGTTCCAGATAAGCAAATATCAATTACAATTACAATCACCATCATACAGATAGAATAATTAATATTTTAATAATATTTATTTATTTTATTTATTTTATAGTTCCTCGATTTACAAATAGAATTCATAGAACCTATAGTATTTCATAGCGACGCAAATTTTTGTTTTAATTCGTCATTGTGAGGGATCGTTGGATGTATTAAAGAAGGAATAGTGTTTCCGAAAAGAGATACTCGACTCGCAGTAGAAGATCCTGTCGTAGCCATAGAAACGTTCCTCGATTTAGACAGAGAAGGCATAGAAGCCATAGTATTTCATAGCGACGCAATTTCTGTGATAATTCGTCATTGTGAGGTATCGACGGATGCAATAAAGAAGGAATAGTGCATACGAAAAGAGATACACGACTCCCAATATAAGATCCTGTTGTTGCCATAGAAATGTTCCTCGATTTTGAAAGAGAAGGCATAGAACCTATAGTATTTCATAGCGACGTAATTTCTGTGTTAATTCGTCCTTGTGAGGGATCGACGGATGCAATAAAGTAGAAATAGTGCATCCGAAAAGAGATACTCGCCTCCCATTAGAAGATCCTGTGGTGGCCATAGAAACGTTCGTCGACTTAGAAAGAGAAGGCATCGAACCTATAATATTTCATAGCAACGCAATTTCTGTGTTATTTCGTCATTGTAAGGGATGGACGGATGCAAAAACGAAGGAATAGTGCATCCGTATAGAGATACTCCTCTCCCAATAGAAGATCCTGTTGTTGCCATAGAAACGTTCCTCGACTTAGAAAGAGAAGGCGTAGAACCTACAGTATATCACAGCGACCTAATTTCTGTGTTAATTCGTCATTGTGAAGGATCAACGGATGCAATAAAGCAGGAATAGTGCATCCGAAAAAAGATACTCGCCTCCCAATAGAAGATCCCGTCGTTGCCATAGAAACGTTCCTCGATTTAGAAAGAGAAGGCATAGAACCTATAGTATTTCATAGCGACGCAATTTCTGTGTTAATTAGTCATTGTGAGGGATCGACGGATGCAATAAAGGAGGAATAGTGCAACCGAAAAGACATACTCGCCTCCCAATAGAAGATCCTGTCCTTGCAATAGAAACGTTCCTCGATTTAGAAGGAGAAGGCATAGAACCTATAGTATATCATAGCGATGCAATTGCTGTGTAAATTCGTCATTTTGAAGGGATCGGCGGATGCAATAAAGAAGGAATAGTGCATCCGAAAAGAGATACTCGCCTCCCAATAGAAGATACTGTCGTTGCCATAGAAACGTTCCTCGATTTGGAAAGAAAAGGCATAGAAACTATGGTATTTCATAGCGACGCAATTTCTGTGTTAATTCCTCATTGTGAGGGATCGACGGATGCATTAAAGAAGGAATAGTGCATCTGAAAAGAGATACTCGCCTCCCAACAGGAGATCCTGTCGTTGCCATAGAAACGTTCCTTGATTTAGAAACAGAAGGCATAGAGCCTATAGTATTTCCTAGCGACGCAATTTCTGTGCTAATTCGTCATTGTGAGGGATCGGCGGATGCAATAAAGAAGGAATAGTGCATCCGAAAAGAGATACTCGCCTCCCAATAGAAGATCCTGTCGTTGCCATACAAATTTTTCCTCGATTTAGAAAGAGAAGGCATAGAACATATAGTATATCATAGCGACGCAATTTCTGTGTTAATTCGTCATTGTGAGGGATCGACAGATGCAATAAAGAAGGAATAGTGCATTTAAAAAGAGATACTCGCCTCCCAATAGAAGATCCTGTCGTTGCCATACAAATTTTTCCTCGTTTTAGAAAGAGAAGGTATAGAACCTATAGTAATACATAGCGACGCAAATTTTTGTTTTAATTCGTCATTGAGAGTGATCGACGGATGCAATAAAGAAGGAATAGTGCAACCGAAAAGAGATACTCGCCTCGCAATAGAAGATCCTGTCGTTGCCATAGAAAAGTTCCTTGATTTAGAAAAAGAAGGCATCGAACCTATAATATTTCATAGCAACGCAATTTCTGTGTTATTTCGTCATTTTAAGGGATGGACGGATGCAAAATCGAAGGAATAGTGCATCCGTATAGAGATACTCCTCTCCCAATAGAAGATCCTGTTGTTGCCATAGAAACGTTCCTCGACTTAGAAAGAGAAGGCGTAGAACCTACAGTTTATCACAACGACCTAATTTCTGTGTTAATTCGTCATTGTGAGGGATCAACGGATGCAATAAAGCAGGAATAGTGCATCCGAAAAGAGGTACTCTTCTCCCAATAGAAGATCCCGTCGTTGCCATAGAAACGTTCCTCGATTTAGAAAGAGAAGGCATAGAACCTATAGTATTTCATAGCGACGCAATTTCTGTGTTAATTAGTCATTGTGAGGGATCGACGGATGCAATAAAGGAGGAATAGTGCAACCGAAAAGACATACTCGCCTCCCAATAGAAGATCCTGTCCTTGCAATAGAAACGTTCCTCGATTTAGAAGGAGAAGGCATAGAACCTATAGTATATCATAGCGATGCAATTGCTGTGTAAATGCGTCATTTTGAAGGGATCGGCGGATGCAATAAAGAAGGAATAGTGCATCCGAAAAGAGATACTCGCCTCCCAATAGAAGATCCTGTCGTTGCCATACAAATTTTTCCTCGATTTAGAAAGAGAAGGCATAGAACATATAGTATATCATAGCGACGCAATTTCTGAGTTAATTCGTCATTGTGAGGGATCGACGGATGCAATAAAGAAGGAATAGTGCATTCAAAAAGAGACACTCGCCTCCCAATAGAAGATCCTGTCGTTGCCATAGAAACGTTCCTCGATTTAGATAGAGAAGGCATTGAACCTATAGTATATCATAGCGGCGCAATTTCTGTGTTCATTCGTCATTGTGAGGTATCGACGGTTGCAATAAAGAAGGAATAGTGCATCCGAAAAGAGATACTCGCCTCCCAATAGAAGATCCTGTCGTTGCCATAGAAACGTTTTTCGATTTAGAAAGAGAATGCATAGAACCTATAGTATTTCATAGCAATACATATTTTTGTGTTAATTCGTCATTGTGAGGGATCGACGGATGCAATAAAGAAGGAATAGTGCATCCGAAAAGAGATACTCGCCTCGCATTAGAAGAACCTGACGTTGTATAAAATAAATAAAATAAAAAATATTATTTATTTATTAATTATTCTATGTGTATGATGGTGATTGTGATTGTAATTGTAATAAATATTTGCTTATCTGGAACGTGGACGTTTAATTATTCGGTATCAGACGCTTGACAATGGCTTTCTCATAAAGGCAATGTTACTCGTAGTTGACCGTGAAATAAAACTGAAATAATCGGACTTCGTAATTAAATCATTTCCAAAGACTGCTGCGGTAGGTGCGGACTCATAATCTAAATCTCAATATTACAATAATTTGCCAGCCATGCCAAAACGTCGTACAGAGGTGATTGTCTACTAAACATAAAAAAAATTACACAGTTAGTTAAATCAGATATATTCAATGAATAAGCCTACAGTTCATAATCCTACTTACTTTTATAAATGTAAATTCTTTACAGAATCGAGTGCCTAGTCTGGTTGCAACTCGCAGTATTCTTCTATAACATGAAATATGGCGGTGTGCCAGACAATAGAATAAAATACGTGCTTCTCGCACCACTTCTACCAGAGCTCTCTCCCTTCTAATCAAACATAAGAGTAACGTAATTGTGCTTTTGTTTTATCAGCGACACAGCGCTGCAGTTGTGTGCCATAGGCTTTATTTATTTGTCACTGATTATTTATTTAATTAATATTTCGAGTTTCCGAGGAAACTCACGCTCGGCATGCAAATGTGCCTTTATATTGCCCCCTGAATTGCGAGGCGAAAGGACACACCTGCAGGCGAGCAATTCACCTAAAGGCACAAGAAAATATAAGTTATCTACAACTATTTACATGACCTACATTATACACATTATACACATTATATACAAAATTTGAATGACGCGGGTGCGCCGTAAAAGTTCTTATGTTGGCAGATAGAGTGCGCGCATGCACAGAAGCGTCTGTGTGACTCCGGCACTGCCGTTATATCGTACAGTTAGATCACGCGGCACAGTATTGCAGTTCATATTGTTCGCGTGCGCGCGTTTCTCAGTCGTTGCACAAAGAAAATATTCATCCAAGATTACATATGAAGACTACATTCTATGACAGGTAACTTAGTTTTAAATTTACAATATTTGTTATAGCACAATACAACTTAGATTGTTGAATGTTCTTAGTTACATAGTATTGTTTTGAAATACTTCAAAGAAAAATGTCCGTATGTTTCAGGTGCGTTGACCTATACACATCGTGTCGTTATTACAGTTCATATTCATCTGCTGCGGAATAATTTTTTACAGGTTAGTATCGTCGTGGTAAAGTTTTTTCATCACAGTAACATCGTTGTATAACAACGTGATTAATACATAAGCGTGTCCATTTCCCATTTCCATTATAGTCATTGTGATGCAGTTCGTTGTGACTAAAAGCGTTGCTTATTACAGATCAGACGTGTCCCATCGAGTAATTGGTCCACGTGCAGTTCGTTTTTTACATTCTGTGGAAGCTTGGTTGCAGAACCTCGGACGGCACATAGCTGGCGTCGATCCTTGGACAGTCCAGGTAAGAGTGTCCATCACATTTCGAGAACATTTCATTCCCTGAAGTTCCAACCAAAATTCTTCCAGCCGTCGTGTTGTTTTCTGGACAGGCACTTTGTGTCCATTTAATCCAGTTAACATCTTGAAGTTAGGTACTGTAGTAATGTCACTAGACGATGCACGAATTATGCACATCACATTTTCAGTTTTTTGCTGAATATAGCTCACCTAAATGTTCGTAGTTATTAATCAAGGAAATCGTTCATCGCGTTTACATAGGTACGATGCATAATGAATGGCATTAACCGTTTCCTTCACATAGGTTTCTGCGTAGTTGCAGAGTTAGTTATGTTCGTTAATGTCCGTGAACAGAGGTTCACTATGCAATGTCTTTTTGGCACTCGTTTTGTTCAAATTTTTTTTACATACTAACAGTTACATGATACATCAGTTAAAAAAATAAGTAATTATACATACCAACGTCACATATTTTCTTAGCATAAACATAATATACTTGCACATAAACATGTTTACATCATCATTACATAGCTATAGGTTATTACATTGTGTCACGTTATGTCATCTGAAATTAAGATAGGTTAGACACAACATTCATTACATCAGTAGGCAAGACCAGGCGTTTTCACTACTCAATAAATATTCAAAATAGTAAGAGAGAGAAAATGTACGATTCCTCGCGTTTTGTGCGTGTGTGTAGAGTGTCTGTGTGGCCTTGACTACTGATAGATGCTTTTCGTGTTGAGAGATGTGCGTCTAATCTATTTCTCAAAGTAAAAGATCGCTTCACAGATGACGTCTGTCGGTTCGTCAGGTGTCATACCATGTCAGTGGTACCTACAATAACAAATGTTCCGCGAAAAATTAATATATCATTTACTGCTACGTAATCATAAATTTTATTTTGATATTCCGTCTTCCAGGTGGTGGCGCGCGCTGAAAGAAGAGTTCTTCTGCCTTCAACTGCGATTCTGGAACCGCTGAAATGAAAATTTCTACACCACTTATTATCTGTGTTGTAACAACAGTGTTTTTCGAGTTGCTTAGCAATTTTTTTGATGGGTATGACTTTGACATTATTCAGCATGAAATGCTCTAAGATCACGGTGTGCGTATTTTTTCTAAAATTCTTTGAAGTGTGTCAACGTGTTCCTTCCAAGACTGTGTAGCTATCAGTATATCATCTACATAGTGTGTGACTGTCTCAACTAAATCATCGCCAAGCACGGTATCCAGGGCTGTAATAAATACCCCAGAGCTGACATTCAGTCCGAAAGGTAGAACACAAAACTGATAGGTTCGCCCCCCGAACATAAATGCAGTATATTTCCGTGAATCAGGAGTGATACCCACCTGCCAAAACGAATTAGCGAGATCTATTGTGGAAAAATATTTTGCATCTAGAAATTTCTGTAATTGCTCTTCTAAATTTTCGGGTTTTGTGTGAACCGGTAAAATTATTTCATTAATTGCTCGTGCGTCTAACACTAACCTAATGCTTCCATTTGATTTTTTGACAACAAGTAGAGGACTACAATAAGGTGAGGTGGATGGTTCAATGACCTTCCAGTCTAACATTTGTTTTAATTCTTGCCACATAGCAGGTCGTTGAGATAACGGTACGTTATATGTCTTGTGGTAGAAGATCTTGTGAGGCTTAACTTCAATCTTGTATACATACGTGTTGATAACACCTAATCGTTTGGTAAAAACTTGTAAATATTTGGATAACACTTCCTGTAGTTTTATACGTTCATGTACACTGAGAGCTGTAGCTTCACTTATCTTATGATCAAGCAATGTTTTCAAGTCCATTAGCTCTGTGTCAGATGAGTGTGTTTGCATATATTGAATGTCATTGTCAAGTACTAACTGAACCTTGTACCCTGTACAGTGTTTGTCATGCTTTAGAGTTCTCCTGTCCAAATCAATAATAATTACACTGCCTTTATCATTTAAAATACATTTACCTTTGGAGAAGTCTATAATAGAGTCCTTCTCGCTCATAATATCTATTCCTAATATGCAATTAGTCACAAGGTTTTGTACAACCAGGAATGGCCATTGTACGGTTCCATTACCTATTTTAACGTTTACAAAAACTTGCTTCGTAACCCTACATGACTTATTACCTAGTGCAGTAGTTATTTTACAGTTTTGGGCAGGAAACTCAGGCACAGGTTCCAATTCACACATCTTTTTATAGAAATTAAAAGACAAAACGCTCACAGCTGCACCTGTATCTAGGATAATAGTAGTTGGAATCCCACCTACTACACCAGTAGTAGATGCTAAAACAATTTCATTTGTGTTTGAACGACATTGTGTACTGTCTTGTAAAAGTTCATCTGATATATTCTCGTTGTGGTTGTATCTTATAAATAAAACAGGTAGTTTTTGTTTAGTATTATTAGGCATATCAATATTTTGTTGTTCAATTGTGGTGTCAAATAACTGATTAACATTGAAGTAACCCCCCAAGAATTCTTCAGCCACGACCTGGGGCATAGAAGTGACTGTTTCTAGTTTGTTGGATTAGCATTTGTACTAGGTACTGACACAGATTGAGGTTGTGCATCAGGTGTCATTTCTATTATATTCACATTCGCATATTGCCTATTATGATCTCCAAACTTTTGCGGTTGTTGTTGCTGTTGCGCATTATAACTTACCTGTCGGTCGTAAGGTATGCTCCAATTTTGTCCTGGTGGCTGCTGTGGTAAAGCAGAGTTTGAATGGAAGTACTGATCGTTACGAGTCCAACCTTGATGCTGTCTTGGCTCGTAGTTATTATTATTTCTATTTCTGTTTGTGTTTTTGTTGTTGCCTTTGTATCCGTTGTTACTGTTGTAATTATTACCGCGGTGCCTTTTGTATGGATTGCCGCATGAAGTGTTATTACTGTTGTAACTATTGTTTGTATTGGAATACGCGTGTTGATTTTGATTTTCGTGTTGAGACGGCATGTGAGTTTGCTGTTTTTGCTGTACCGCGTATCCAACTGTGGGCGCGCCAGAATTGAGTTGGCAAGCCTGCATGTTTTGCATACCACTAGTGTAAACATTGTCGCTGCTGTTTTGCCGCGCGAAGCGCTGATCTTCAAGTAACATGTCAACCGAATCTAAGGCTGTTAAAAAATAATCTGAATCGTCATCCGGGATATGTAGGAGTTTTTCTTTAATGTTGAAAGGCAATTTGGCCTTCAACGCACGGAGTATATCACGCGTTGCGACTGGTTCGTCTAAAAAGTGTCCCATGTTCAAGTATTTTTCAAAATATCTGCGTAAGTTGCCATTTTTACTGTTAAAAGTTTCAGGTTCTAAAATTTGTCTTCTGAGTCGCTCCTGGACGGATTGCGACCAGAATTTGTTCAGAGAAGCACGCTCAAACTCACTGTACGTGGTACATACGTCAGCTTGACTGTATGCCCAGACAGCTGCATCGCCTTGGATGTAACCGACAATATATGAAATCTTTTTCCGGTCACTCCAAGTGCGTGGAAATGCGTTACTAAAAGATTTAAGAAAAATCACCGGATGAATGGTTCGTTTTTCTGGGATAAAAATCTGAAATTGCCTGTGTTTCATTAAGCTTTCTTCTTCCTTCGTATTGTGATATGGATTTATTCCACTGTAATTACTGGTATGTTCAGCTGGCGAGTAATTACGATAATGTTGCTGTGGTTTACCATGATAATAGCTTGTGTTTGTGTTTGCACATCGTGGTATGTGTTGTAGTCGTGGTGTGTTTTGTTCTTGTGTGTTTGTCGTGTGCGGTATGTGTGTGTCATACTCGAATGTATATTGGTTCCTGAACTGTGCATTTTGACTGATATTTTCGTTACATTCAGACTGTGGTCGATCGGTGAATTGTCTCATGGGTGCAGTGACGGATTGTACTGCGTCACTGATCAGCTGTTTGTTATTAGTAATGTATTGCGCTACGCAGTCGTGCACAATTGTTGGTAAATTTTCACGTAAGCATCTATCAAAGTGTTTGTCTTTGTTCACTACCCAATCATGAGATTCTTTATTAATATTTTGAAAATGAGCTGTGGCATCAGATTGTAAGATGTCAGTCAGGTGTTGTTCAACATTGTCAAATTTATTCTGTACGTCAGTAATTCGTTTTTCAAGGTTGTCATGTACTGAAGGATATGTTTGAATTTGTTCAGTAAGAACTTCACACGTGACATTAAGGTTTTTTACTTGTGTCTGTAAAAGTGCTACGTCAGTTGTAGTCTTTTCTTGTCTCGTATTAAGCTCGGAAAATTTAGTACTGAGTTCGGTCATCTGTTTGGTCAGTGTGGCGTCTATAAGTTCCACACGTTTACATAAAGTGTCATTACCTGTCTTGAGTGCTATGAGGTCAGATTTAATTGCGTCATTTTGTGTCTGTAAGGTTGCCATGTTTTCGGCGTTCTGTTTCCTTATGTATGCCATATTTTCTGCGTTTTGTTTCATTAGCATTTGTAACATGTTGGCAATGTTTACTGTTTGCAAGGTCTCTGCCCCCGCCGCGTCATTAGACGTGACGTCATGTATTAACATGGGCTCTGACTGAGACTTTGAAATTTTTGTGGTGGACGGCCTATTGTCAAAATTTCCGTTAACACTTGCGTCAATATTTGATGAATGGTCACTACCGGTTGCTGTCGTAAAGTCATTTTCTAACACTTGTCTCTCGTCCGAGTCGGATTGCGTCTGAATAGTATGTCTTTGCTGTTCCATCTTTGCGTATTGTTTTCTAGTTATGACCATGCCACACGTGATATATGTTTCAAGAAAATAATGTTTGACACTGGTTTTTAAATAAAATGCAGTTGAGCATGAATCGCTCGTAGCAACAATGGCTGTTTGTTAATTTAGAAATGTGAACTGAATATGGGATTATTGTTCATGGCTGCTGTCCGTGTTACAACGTATCGTACAGAAGTCGGCCATATTGTACACTCGTGTATTGGTATTGTTGCAGAAGTTATTGTTTAAGGAAAAGTACTGAGAATGAAATTTATCACTGAAAACTGCTACGCGCGAAAAAAATACTACAGTATCTACTGAAGAGCTAATACACTGAATTATGCGTCTGGTCAAGCCTGCCAATGCAAAGATGCTGCGTCTTACCTTATTTTGCTGGAAGCTTCATTGCGTCTTCCCGCAAAATTTTATAATTGGCAAATATCTTCAGATTTTTGTTATTTCTAATATAGTCAAGTCCAGGTCCAGAAAGTTGATTTTTCACATGAAACAAAGAGAACAATGTAACAAATGACAAAATAACTAGTCCGACACGCAGTCGCCAATATAAAATAAATAAAATAAAAAAATATTATTTAAATATTAATTATTCTATCTGTATGATGGTGATTGTAATTGTAATTGATATTTGCTTATCTGGAACGTGGACGTTTAATTATTCGGTATCAGACGCTTGACAATGGCTTTCTCATAAAGGCAATGTTACTCGAAGTTGACCGTGAAATAAAACTGAAATAATCGGACTTCGTAATTAAATCGTTTCCAAAGACTGCTGCGGTAGGTGCGGACTCACAATCTAAATCTCCATATTACAATAATTTGCCAGCCATTCCAAAACGACGTACAGAGGTGATTGTCTACTAAACATAAAAAAATTACACAGTTAGTTAAATCAGATATATTCAATGAATATGCCTACAGTTCATAATCCTACTTACTTTTATAAATGTAAATTCTTTACAGAATCGAGTGCCTAGTCTGGTTGCAACTCGCAGTATTCTTCTATAACATGAAATATGGCGGTGTGCCAGACAATAGAATAAAATACGTGCTTCTCGCACCACTTCTACCAGAGCTCTCTACTTTCTAATCAAACATAAGAGTAACGTAATTGTGCTTTTGTTTTATCAGCGACACAGCGCTGCAGTTGTGTGCCATAGGCTTTATTTATTTGTCACTGATTATATATTTAATTAATATTTCGAGTTTCCGAGGAAACTCACGATCGGCATGCAAATGTGCCTTTATAGTTGCCATAGAAACGTTCCTTGATTTGGAAAGAGAATTCATTCTACCTATAGTATTCCATAATGACGAAATTTCTGTGTTTATTCGTCATTGTAAGGGATCGACGGATGCAATAAAGATGGAATAGTGCATCCGAAAAGAGATACTCGCCTCCCAATAGAAGATCCTGTTGTTGCCATAGAAACGTTCCTCGATTTAGAAGGAGATGGCATAGAACCTATAGTATATCATAGCGATGCAATTGCTGTGTAAATTCGTCATTTTGAGGGATCGGCGGATGCAATAAAGAAGGAATAGTGCATCCGAAAAGAGATATTCGCCTCCCAATACAAGATCCTGTCGTTGCCATAGAAACGTTCCTCGATTTAGAAAGGGAAGGCATAGAACCTATAGTATTTCATAGCGACGCAATTTCTGTGTTAATTAGTCATTGTGAGGTGTCGACGGATGCAATAAGGACGGAATAGTGCAACCGAAAAGTGATACCTGCTCCCAATAGAAGATCCGGACGTTGCCATAGAAACGCTCCTCGTTTTTAAAAGAGAAGGCATAGAACCTATAGTATTTCATAGCGACGCAATTTCTGTGTTAATTCGTCATTGTGAGGGATCGACGGCTGCAATAAAGAAGGAATAGTGCATCCGAAGAAATTATCGACTCCCAATGGAAGATCCTGTCGTTGCCATAGAAACGTTCCTCGATTTAGAAAGAGAATGCATAGAACCCCAAGTATTTCATAGCGACGCAAATTTTTGTGTTATTTCGTCATTGTAAGGGATCGACGGATGCAATAAAGAAGGAATCGTGCATCCAAAAAGAGATACTCGCCTCGCAATAGAAGATCCTGTCGTTGCCATAGAAATGTTCCCCGATTTAGAAAGAAAAGGCATAGAACCTATAGTATTTCATAGCGACGCAATTTCTGTGTTAATTAGTCATTGTGAGGTGTCGACGGATGCAATAAGGACGGAATAGTGCAACCGAAAAGTGATACCTGCCTCCCAATAGAAGATCCGGACGTTGCCATAGAAACGCTCCTCGTTTTTAAAAGAGAAGGCATAGAAACTATAGTATCTCATAGCGACGCAATTTCTATGTAAATTCGTCATTGTGAGGGATCGACAGATGCAATAAGGAAGGAATTGTGCATCCGAAAAGTGATACTCGTCTCCCAATACAAGATCCTGTCATTGCCATGGAAACGTTCGTCAATTTAGAAAAAGAAGACAAAGAACCTATATTATTTCATAGCGACGCAATTTCTGTGTTAATTAGTCATTGTGAGGTGTCGACGGATGCAATAAGGACGGAATAGTGCAACCGAAAAGTGATACCTGCTCCCAATAGAAGATCCGGACGTTGCCATAGAAACGCTCCTCTTTTTTAAAAGAGAAGGCATAGAACCTATAGTATTTCATAGCGACGCAATTTCTGTGTTAATTCGTCATTGTGAGGGATCGACGGCTGCAATAAAGAAGGAATAGTGCATCCGAAGAAATTATCGACTCCCAATGGAAGATCCTGTCGTTGCCATAGAAACGTTCCTCGATTTAGAAAGAGAATGCATAGAACCCCAAGTATTTCATAGCGACGCAAATTTTTGTGTTATTTCGTAATTGTAAAGGATCGACGGATGCAATAAAGAAGGAATCGTGCATCCAAAAAGAGATACTCGCCTCGCAATAGAAGATCCTGTCGTTGCCATAGAAATGTTCCCCGATTTAGAAAGAAAAGGCATAGAACCTATAGTATTTCATAGCGACGCAATTTCTGTGTTAATTAGTCATTGTGAGGTGTCGACGGATGCAATAAGGACGGAATAGTGCAACCGAAAAGTGATACCTGCCTCCCAATAGAAGATCCGGACGTTGCCATAGAAACGCTCCTCGTTTTTAAAAGAGAAGGCATAGAAACTATAGTATCTCATAGCGACGCAATTTCTATGTAAATTCGTCATTGTGAGGGATCGACGGATGCAATAAAGAAGGAATAGTGCATCCGAAAAGAGATACTCGCCACCCAACAGAAGATCCTTTCGTTGCCGTAGAAACGTTCCTCGATTTAGAAAGAGAAGGCAAAGAACATATAGTATTTCATAGCGACGCAATTTCTGTGTTAATTAGTCATTGTGTGGGATCGACGGATGCAATAAAGAAGGAATAGTGTAACCGAAAAGAGATACACGCCTCCCGATAGAAGATCCTGTCGTTGCCATAGAAACGTACCTCGTTTTAGAACGAGAAGGCATAGAACATATAGTAATTGAAAGCGACACAAATTTTTGTTTTAATTCGTCATTGTGAGTGATCGACGGATGCAATAAAGAAGGAATAGTGCATCTGGAAAGAGATACTCGCCTCGCAATAGAAGATCCTGTCGTTGCCATAGAAGCGTTCCTCGATTTAGAAAGAGAAGGCATAGAACCTATAATATATCATAGCGACGCATTTTCTGCGTTAATTCGTCATTGTGAGGGATCGACGGATGCAAAAAGAAGGAATAGTGCATCCGAAAACAGATATACGCCTCCCAATAGAAGATCCTGTCGTTGCCATAGAAACGTTCGTCGACTTAGAAACAGAAGGCATAGAACCTATGGTATTTCATAGGGACGTAATTTCTGTGTTAATTCGTCATTGTGAGGGATCGACGGATGCAATAAACAAGGAATAGTGCATCAGAAAAGAGATACTCGCCTCCCAATAGAAGATCCTGTCGTTGCCATGGATACGTTCCTCGATTTAGAAAGAGAAGGCATGGAACCTATAGTATTTCATAGTGACGCAATTTCTGTGTTAATTCGTCATTGTGAGGGATCGACGGATGTAATAAAGAAAAAATAGTGCATCCGAAAAGAGATACTCGCCTCCCCATAAAAGATCCTGTCGTTGCCATAGAAACGTTCCTCGATTTCGAAAGAGATGGCATAGAACCTATAGTATTTCATAGCGACCCAATTTCTGTGTTAATTAGTCATTGTGGGGGATCGACGGATGCAATAATGAAGGAATAGTGCAACCGAAAAGAGATTCTCGCCTCCCGATAGAAGAACCTGTCGTTGCCATAGAAACGTTCCTGGTTTTAGAAAGAGAAGGCATAGAACATACAGTAATTCATAGCGACGCAAATTTTTATTTTAATTCGTCATTGTGATGGATCGACTAATGCAATAAAGAAGGAATAGAGCATCTGAAAAGAGATACTCGCCTCGCAATAGAAGATCATGTCGTTGCCATTGAAGCGTTCCTCGACTTAGAAAGAGAAGGCATAGAACCTATAATATTTCATAGCGACGCAATTTCTGTGTTAATTCGTCATTGTGAGGGATCGTCGGATGCAAAAATGGAGGAATAGTGCATCCGTAAAGAGATACTCGCCTCCCAATAGAAGATCCTGTTGTTGCCATATAAACGTTCCTCGACTTAGAAAGAGTAGGCGTAGAACCTACGGTATATCACAGCGACGCAATTTCTGTGTTAATTCGTCATTGTGAGGGATCGACGGACGCAGTAAACAAGGAATAGTGCATCCGAAAAGAGATACTCGCCTCCCAATAGAAGATCCTGTCGTTGCCATAGATACGTTCCTCGATTTAGAAAGAGAAGGCATGGTACCTATGGTATTTCACAGCGACGCAATTTCTGTGTTAATTCGTCATTGTGAGGGATCGACGGATGCAATATAAATGGAATAGTGCATCCTAGAAGAGATACCCGCCTGCCAATAGATGATCCTGTCGTTGCCATAGAAACGTTCCTCGGTTTAGAAAGAGAAGGCATAGAACCCACAGTATTTCATAGCGACGCAATTTCTGTGTTAATTCGTCATAGTGAAGGATCGAAGGATGCAATGAAGAAGGAATAGTGCAACCGAAAAGAGATAATTGCTCCCAATAGAAGATCCAATGTTGCCATAGAAACGTTCCTCGAGTTAGAAAGAGGAGGCATAGAACCTATAGTATTTCATAGCGACGCAATTTCTGTGTTAATTCGTCATTGTGAGGGATCGACGCCTGCAATAAAGAAGGAATAGTGCATCCGAAGAGATTATCGACTCCCAATGGAAGATCCTGTCGTTGCCATAGAAACGTTCCTCGATTTAGAAAGAGAATGCATAGAACCCCCAGTATCTCATAGCGACGCAAATTTTTGTGTTATTTCGTCATTGTAAGGGATCGACGGATGCAATAAAGAAGGAATCGTGCATCCAAAAAGAGATACTCGCCTCGCAATAGAAGATCCTGTCGTTGCCATAGAAATGTTCCCCGATTTAGAAAGAGAAGCCATAGAACCTATAGTATTTCATAGCGACGCAGTTTCTGTGTTAATTAGTCATTGTGAGGTATCGACGGATGCAATAAAGAAGGAATAGTCCAACCGAAATGTGATACCTGCCTCCCAATAGAAGATCCGGTCGTTGCCATAGAAACGCTCCTCGTTTTAGAAAGAGAAGGCATAGAAACTATAGTATCTCATAGCGACGCAATTTCTATGTAAATTCGTCATTGTGAGGGATCGATGGATGCAATAAGGAAGGAATCATGCATCCAAAAAGAAATACTCGCCTCGCAATAGTAGATCCTGTCGTTGCCATAGACGCGTTCCTCGATTTAGAAAGAGAAGGCGTAGAACCTATATTATTTCATAGCGACGCAATTTCTGTGTTAATTTGTCATTGTGAGGGATCGTCGGATGCAAAAATGAAGGAATAGTGCATACGTAAAGAGATACTTGCCTCCCAATAGAAGATACTGTTGTTGCCATAGAAACGTTCCTCGTTTTAGAAAGACAAGGCATAGAACCTATAGTATCTCATAGCGACGCAATGTCTGTGTTAATTCGTCATTGTGAGGGATCGTCGGATGCAAAAATGAAGGAATAGTGCATACGTAAAGAGATACTTGCCTCCCAGTAGAAGATACTGTTGTTGCCATAGAAACGTTCCTCGTTTTAGAAAGACAAGGCATAGAACCTATAGTATCTCATAGCGACGCAATTTCTGTGTAAATTTGTCATTGTGAGGGATCGACGGATGCAATAAAGAAGGAATAGTGCATCCGAAAAGAGATACTCGACACCCAATACAAGATCCTGTCGTTGCCATAGAAACGTTCGTCGATTTAGAAAGAGAAGGCAAAGAACATATAGTATTTCATAGCGACGCAATTTCTGTGTTAATTCTTCATTGTGAGGGATCGTCGGATGCAAAAATGAAGGAATAGTGCATCCGTAGTAAGATACTCGCCTCCCAATAGAAGATCCTGTTGTTGCCATAGAAACGTTCCTCGACTTAGAAAGAGAAGGCATAGAACCTATGGTACTTCATAGCGAGGCAATTTCTGTGTTAATTCGTCATTGCGAGGGATCGACGAATGCAATAAAGAAGGAATAGGGCATCCGGAAAGAGAAACTCGCCTCCCAATAGAAGATCCTGTCGTTGCCATAGATACGTTCCTCGATTTAGAAAGAGAAGGCATGGAACCTATAGTATTTCATAGTGACGCAATTTCTGTGTTAATTCGTCATTGAGAGGGATCGACGGATGCAATAGAGATGGAATAGTGCCTCCTAGAAGAGATACCCGCCTGCCAATAGAAGATCCTGTCGTTGCCATAGAAACGTTCCTCGGTTTAGAAACACAAGGCATAGAACCTAAAGTATTTCATAGCGACGCAATTTCTGTGTTAATTCGTCATAGTGAAGGATCGACGGATGCAATGAAGAAGGAATAGTGCAACCGAAAAGAGATACTTGCTCCCAATAGAAGATCGAACGTTACCAAAGAAACGTTCCTCGACTTAGAAAGAAGAGGCATAGAACCGATATTATTTCATAGCGACGCAATTTCTATGTAAATTAGTCATTGTGAGGGATCGACGGATGCAATAAGGAAGGAAAATTGCATCCGAAAAGGTATACTCGTCTCCCAATACAAGATCCTGTCATTCCCATAGATACGTTTGTCAATTTAGAAAAAGAAGACAAAGAACCTATAGTATTTCATAGCGACGCAATTTCTGTGCTAATTCGTCATTGTGAGGGATCAACGGATGCAATAAAGAAGGAATAGTGCATCCGAAAAGAGATACTCGACTCCCAATAGGAGATCCTGTATTTGCCATAGAAACGTTCCTCGATTTAGAAAGAGAATGCATAGAACCTATAGTATTTCAGCGCGACGCAAATTTTTGTGTTAATTCGTCATTGTGAGGGATCGACGCATGCAATAAAGAAGGAATAGCGCATCCGAAAAGGGATACTCGCCTCCCAATAGGAGATCCTGTCGTTGCCATGGAAACGTTCCCCGAATTAGAATGAGAAGGCATAGAACCTATAGTATTTCATAGCGACCCAATTTCTGTGTTAATTAGTCATTGTGAGGGATCGACGGATGCAATAAAGCAGGAATAGTGCATCCGAAAAGAGATACTCGCCTCCCGATAGAAGAACCTGTCGTTGCCATAGAAACGTTCCTGGTTTTAGAAAGAGAAGGCATAGAACATATAGTAATTCATAGCGTTGCAAATTTTTATTTTAATTCGTCATTGTGAGTGATCGACGGATGCAATAAATAAGGAATAGTGCATCTGAAAGGAGATACTCGCCTCGCAATAGAAGATCCTGTCGTTGCCATAGACGCGTTCCTCGATTTAGAAAGAGAAGCCGTAGAACCTATAATATTTCATAGCGACGCAATTTCTGTGTTAATTCGTCATTGTGAGGGATCGGCGGATGCAAAAATGAAGGAATAGTGCATCCGTAAAGAGATACTCGCCTCCCAATAGAAGATCCTGTTGTTGCCAGAGAAACGTTCCTCGTTTTAGAAAGAGAAGGCATAGAACCTATATTATCTCATAGCGACGCAATTTCTGTGTAAATTCATCATTGTGAGGGATCGACGGATGCAATAAAAATGGAATAGTGCATCCGAAAAGAGATACTCGTCACTCAATACAAGATCCTGTCGTTGCCATAGAAACGTTCGTCGATTTAGAAAGGGAAGGCAAAGAACCTATAGTATTTCATAGCGACGCTATTTCTGTGTTAATTCGTCATTGTGAGGGATCGACGGATGCAATAAAGAAGGAATAGTGCATCCGAAAAGAGATACTCGCCACCCAATAGAAGATCCTTTCGTTGCCATAGAAACGTTCCTCGATTTAGAAAGAGAAGGCATGGAACCTATAGTGTTTCATAGCGATGCAATTTCTGTGTTAATTCGTCATTGTGAGGGATCGACGGATGCAATAAAGAAGGAATAGTGCATCCGAAAAGAGATACGCGCCTGCCAATAGAAGATCCTGTCGTGGCCATAGAAACGTTCCTCGAATTAGAAAGAGAAGGCATAGAACCTATAGTTTTTCATAGCGACCCAATTTCTGTGTTAATTAGTCATTGCAAGGGATCGACGGATGCAATAAAGAAGGAATAGTGCATCCGAAAAGAGATACTCGACACCCAATACAAGATCCTGTCGTTGCCATAGAAACGTTCGTCGATTTAGAAAGAGAAGGCAAAGAACATATAGTATTTCATAGCGACGCAATTTCTGTGTTAATTCTTCATTGTGAGGGATCGTCGGATGCAAAAATGAAGGAATAGTGCATCCGTAGTAAGATACTCGCCTCCCAATAGAAGATCCTGTTGTTGCCATAGAAACGTTCCTCGACTTAGAAAGAGAAGGCATAGAACCTATGGTATTTCATAGCGAGGCAATTTCTGTGTTAATTCGTCATTGCGAGGGATCGACGAATGCAATAAAGAAGGAATAGGGCATCCGGAAAGAGAAACTCGCCTCCCAATAGAAGATCCTGTCGTTGCCATAGATACGTTCCTCGATTTGGAAAGAGAAGGCATGGAACCTATAGTATTTCATAGTGACGCAATTTCTGTGTTAATTCGTCATTGAGAGGGATCGACGGATGCAATAGAGATTGAATAGTGCCTCCTAGAAGAGATACCCGCCTGCCAATTGAAGATCCTGTCGTTGCCATAGAAACGTTCCTCGGTTTAGAAAGACAAGGCATGGAACCTAAAGTATTTCATAGCGACGCAATTTCTGTGTTAATTCGTCATAGTGAAGGATCGACGGATGCAATGAAGAAGGAATAGTGCAACCGAAAAGAGATACTTGCTCCCAATAGAAGATCGAACGTTACCATAGAAACGTTCCTCGACTTAGAAAGAAGAGGCATAGAACCGATATTATTTCATAGCGACGCAATTTCTATGTAAATTAGTCATTGTGAGGGATCGACGGGTGCAATAAGGAAGGAAAATTGCATCCGAAAAGGTATACTCGTCTCCCAATACAAGATCCTGTCATTCCCATAGATACGTTTGTCAATTTAGAAAAAGAAGACAAAGAACCTATAGTATTTCATAGCGACGCAATTTCTGTGCTAATTCGTCATTGTGAGGGATCAACGGATGCAATAAAGAAGGAATAGTGCATCCGAAAAGAGATACTCGACTCCCAATAGGAGATCCTGTATTTGCCATAGAAACGTTCCTCGATTTAGAAAGAGAATGCATAGAACCTATAGTATTTCAGCGCGACGCAAATTTTTGTGTTAATTCGTCATTGTGAGGGATCGACGCATGCAATAAAGAAGGAATAGCGCATCCGAAAAGGGATACTCGCCTCCCAATAGGAGATCCTGTCGTTGCCATGGAAACGTTCCCCGAATTAGAATGAGATGGCATAGAACCTATAGTATTTCATAGCGACCCAATTTCTGTGTTAATTAGTCATTGTGAGGGATCGACGGATGCAATAAAGCAGGAATAGTGCATCCAAAAAGAGATACTCGCCTCCCGATAGAAGAACCTGTCGTTGCCATAGAAACGTTCCTGGTTTTAGAAAGAGAAGGCATAGAACATATAGTAATTAATAGCGACGCAAATTTTTATTTTAATTCGTCATTGTGAGTGATCGACGGATGCAATAAAGAAGGAATAGTGCATCTGAAAGGAGATACTCGCCTCGCAATAGAAGATCCTGTCGTTGCCATAGACGCGTTCCTCGATTTAGAAAGAGAAGCCGTAGAACCTATAATATTTCATAGCGACGCAATTTCTGTGTTAATTCGTCATTGTGAGGGATCGTCGGATGCAAAAATGAAGGAATAGTGCTTCCGTAAAGAGATACTCGCCTCCCAATAGAAGATCCTGTTGTTGCCAGAGAAACGTTCCTCGTTTTAGAAAGAGAAGGCATAGAACCTATAGTATCTCATAGCGACGCAATTTCTGTGTAAATACATCATTGTAAGGGATCGACGGATGCAATAAAAAAGGAATAGTGCATCCGAAAAGAGATACTCGTCACCCAATACAAGATCCTGTCGTTGCCATAGAAACGTTCGTCGATTTAGAAAGGGAAGGCAAAGAACCTATAGTATTTCATAGCGACGCTATTTCTGTGTTAATTCGTCATTGTGAGGGATCGACGGATGCAATAAAGAAGGAATAGTGCATCCGAAAAGAGATACTCGCCACCCAATAGAAGATCCTTTCGTTGCCATAGAAACGTTCCTCGATTTAGAAAGAGAAGGCATGGAACCTATAGTGTTTCATAGCGATGCAATTTCTGTGTTAATTCGTCATTGTGAGGGATCGACGGATGCAATAAAGAAGGAATAGTGCATCCGAAAAGAGATACGCGCCTGTCAATAGAAGATCCTGTCGTGGCCATAGAAACGTTCCTCGAATTAGAAAGAGAAGGCATAGAACCTATAGTTTTTCATAGCGACCCAATTTCTGTGTTAATTAGTCATTGCAAGGGATCGACGGATGCAATAAAGAAGGAATAGTGCAACCGAAAAGAGATACACGCCTCCCGATAGAAGATCCTGTCGTTGCCATAGAAACGTTCCTAGTTTTAGAAGGAGAAGGCATAGAACATATAGTAAATGATATCGACGCATATTTTTGTTTTAATTCGTCATTGTGAGTGATCGACGGATGCAATAAAGAAGGATAAATGCATCCGAAAAGAGATACTCGCCTCCCAATACATGATCCTTTCGTTGCCATAGAAACATTCCTCGATTTAGAAAGAGTAGGCATAAAAATTATAGTGTCTCATAGCGACGCAATTTCTGTGTTAATTCGTCATTGTGAGGGATCGACGGATGCAATACAAAAGGAATAATGCATCCGAAAAGAGATACTTGGATCCCAATAGAAGATCCTGTCGTTGCCATAGAAACGTTCCTCGATTTAGGAGGAGAAGCCATACAATATATAGTATTGCATAGCGACGCAATATCTGTGTTAATTCGACATTGTGAGGTATCGACGGATGCAATAAAGAAGGAATAGTGCATTTGAAAAGGGAAACACGACTCCCAATATAAGATCCTGTTGTTGCCATAGAAACGTTCCTCGATTTAGAAAGAGAAGGCATAGAACCTATAGTATTTCATAGCGATGAAATTTCTGTATTAATTCGTCATTGTAAGGGATCGACGGATGCAATAAAGAAGGAATACTGCATCCGAAAAGAGATACTCGCCTCCCAATAGAAGATCCTGTCCTTGTCATAGAAACGTTCATCGATTTAGAAAGAGAAGGCATAGAACCTGAAGTATTTCATAGCGACGCAATATCTGTGTTAATTCGTCATTTTGAGGTATCGACGGATGCAATAAAGAAGGAAAAGTGCATCCGAAAACAGATACTGGCCTCCCAACAGAAGCTCCTATCGTTGCCATATAAACGTTCGTCGACTTAGAATGAGAAGGCATAGAACCTATAGTGTTTCATAACGATGCAATTTCTGTGTTAATTCTTCATTGTGAGGGATCGACGGATGCCATAATGAAGGAGTAATGCATCCGAAAAGAGATACTCGCCTCCCAATAGAAGATCCTGTCGTTGATATAGAAACGTTCCTCGATTTAGAAAGAGAAGGCATAGAACCTATCGTAATTCATAGCGACGCAATTTCTGTGTTAATTCGTCAGTGTGTGGGATCGACGAATGCAATACAGAAGGAATAGTGCATCCGAAAAGAGATTCCCGCCTGCCATAGAAGGTTCTGTCGTTGCCATAGAACGTTCCTCGATTTAGAAAGCGAAGGCGTAGAACCTAAAGTATTTCATAGCGACGCCATTTCTGTGTTAATTCTTCATTGTGAGGGATCGACGGATGCAATAAAGAAGGAATAGTGCATCCGAAAAGAGATACTCGACTCCCAATAGGAGATCCTGTATTTGCCATAGAAACGTTCCTCGATATAGAAAGAGAATGCATAGAACCTATAGTATTTCAGCGCGACGCAAATTTTTGTGTTAATTCGTCATTGTGAGGGATCGACGGATGCAATAAAGAAGGAATAGCGCATCCGAAAAGGGATACTCGCCTCCCAATAGAAGATCCTGTCGTTGCCATAGACGCGTTCCTCGATTTAGAAAGAGAAGGCGTAGAACCTATAATATTTCATAGCGACGCAATTTCTGTGTTAATTCGTCATTGTGAGGGATCGTCGGATGCAAAAATGAAGGAATAGTGCATCCGTAAAGAGATACTCGCCTCCCAATAGAAGATCCTGTTGTTGCCAGAGAAACGTTCCTCGTTTTAGAAAGAGAAGGCATAGAACCTATAGTATCTCATAGCGACGCAATTTCTGTGTAAATTCATCATTGTGAGGGATCGACGGATGCAATAAAAAAGGAATAGTGCATCCGAAAAGAGATACTCGTCACCCAATACAAGATCCTGTCGTTGCCATAGAAACGTTCGTCGATTTAGAAAGGGAAGGCAAAGAACCTATAGTATTTCATAGCGACGCTATTTCTGTGTTAATTCGTCATTGTGAGGGATCGACGGATGCAATAAAGAAGGAATAGTGCATCCGAAAAGAGATACTCGCCACCCAATAGAAGATCCTTTCGTTGCCATAAAAACGTTCCTCGATTTAGAAAGAGAAGGCATGGAACCTATAGTGTTTCATAGCGACCCATTTTCTGTGTTAATTAGTCATTGCAAGGGATCGACGGATGCAATAAAGAAGGAATAGTGCAACCGAAAAGAGATACACGCCTCCCGATAGAAGATCCTGTCGTTGCCATAGAAACGTTCCTCGTTTTAGAACGAGAAGGCATAGAACATATAGTAAATGATAGCGACGCAAATTTTTGTTTTAATTCGTCATTGTGAGTGATCGATGGATGCAATAAAGAAGGAATAGTAAATCTGAAAAGAGATAATCTCCTCGCAATAGAAGATCCTGTCGTTGCCATGGGAGCGTTCCTCGATTTAGAAAGAGAAGGCATAGAACCCATAATATTTCATAGCGACGCAATTTCTGTGTTAATTCGTCATTGTGAGGGATCGTTGGATGCAAAAATGAAGGAATTGTGCATCCGTAAAGAGATACTCGCATCCCAATAGAAGATCCTGTCGTTGCCATAGAAACGTTCGTCAATTTAGAAAAAGAAGGCATAGAACCTATAGTATTTAATAGCGACGCTATTTCTGTGTTAATTCGTCCTTGTGAGGGATCTTCTTCTTCATGTGCCGTCTCCCCTAAGAAGGTTGGCTGTCATCATGGCAATTTCTGATCTTGATTTGGCTGATCTAAGGAGTTCTGACGTTGAGCAGTTGTACCAATTTTTTAAATTGTCAATCCAGGATGTCCGTCTTCTACCCCTCGTTCTCCTCCCACAAATTTTCCCTTCTAGTATTATTTGCAGTATTTTGTAATTTACTCCCCTAATAACATGGCCTAAATATTGTAGCTTCCTTACTTTAATAGTTTTAATTAATTCTTTTTCCTTTCCCATTCTTCTTAGGACATCTTGTTTAGTAATCCTCGACACCCAACTAATTCTAAGTATTCTTCTATATGCCCACATTTCAAAAGCTTCTAAACTGTTCATGTCCTTCGTTTTCAATGTCCATGCTTCCATTCCGTATAGTAATTTTGAGAATACATAGCATCTTAGCAACCTCATTTTTGTGTTTAAACAAATGTCTCTCGAGCAGAATGCATTTTTCATCTTATTAAAGATACTTCTGGCCTGTCCTATTCTCGATATAATTTCTTCTGAGCTTTCAATCTCCTCATTTACAATTGTTCCGAGATATTTAAATTTACGTACTTGATCGATTCTTTCCCTATTGATTGTAAGATTTTCTTGTTGGTGTGTTTTAGATATCACCATGAACTTAGTCTTGCTTACGTTAAGAGTCAAGCCAAATTCTTCACTTTTTTCTGCGACTTTGTCAAGAAGTAATTGTAGATCTTTGAGGTTTCCAGCTAGTAGTGCAGTGTCATCAGCAAACCTAACATTGTTAATGTTTAGCCCATTCACGTTAATGCCAGCTATTTCATCTGATAGAGCTGCCTGTGAGTGATCGACGGATGCAATAAAGAAGGAATAGTGCATCCGAAAAGAGATACTCGACTCCCAATAGGAGATCCTGTATTTGCCATAGAAACGTTCCTCGATTTGGAAAGAGACGGCATGGAACATATAGTATTTCATAGCGACGCAATTTCTGTGTTAATTCGTCATTGTGAGGGATCGACGGATGCAATATAGATGGAATAGTTCATCCTAAAAGAGATACCCGCCCGCCAATAGAATATCCAGTCGTTGCCATAGAAACGTTCCACGGTTTAGAAAGAGAAGGCATAGAACCTATAGTATTTCATAGCGACGCAATTTCATTGTTAGTTCGTCATAGTGAAGGATCGACGGATGCAATGAAGAAGGAATAGTGCATCCGAAAAGAGATACTTGCTCCCAATAGAAGATCCAACGTTGCATTAGTAACGCTCCTCGACTTAGAAAGAGTAGGCATAGAACCTATAGTATTTCATAGCGACGCAATTTCTGTGTTAATTCGTCATTGTGAGGGATCGACGGATGCAATAAAGAAGGTATAGTGCATCCGAAGAGATTCTCGTCTCCCAATAGAAGATCCTGTCGTTGCCATAGAAACGTTCCGCGATTTAGCAAGAGAATGCATATAACCCCTAATATTTCAAAGCGACGCAAATTTTTGTGTTATTTCGTCATTGTTAGGGATCGACGGATGCAATAAAGAAGGAATAGTGCATCCAAAAAGAGATACTCGCCTCCCAATAGAAGATCCTCTCGTTGCCATAGAAACGTACGACGACTTAGAAAGAGAAGGCATAGAACCTATGGTATTTCATAGCGACGCAATTTCTGTGTTAATTCGTCATTGTGAGGGATAGAAGGATGCAATAAAGAAGGAATAGTGCATCCGAAAAGAGATACTCGCCTCCCAATAGAAGATCCTGTTGTAGCCATTGAAACGTTCCTCGATTTAGAAAGAGAAGGCATAGAACCCATAGTATTTCATAGCGACCCAATTTCTGTGTTAATTAGTCATTGTGAGGGAACGACGGATGCAATAAAGAAGGAATAGTGCATCCGAAAAGAGATACTCGCCTCCCGATAGAAGAACCTGTCGTTGCCATAGAAACGTTCCTGGTTTTAGAAAGAGAAGGCATAGAACATATAGTAATTCATATCGACGCAAATTTTTATTTTAATTCGTCATTGTGTGTGATCGACGGATGCAATAAAGAAAGAATAATGCATCTGAAAGGAGATACTCGCCTCGCAATAGAAGATCCTGTCGTTGCCATAGACGCGTTCCTCGATTTAGAAAGAGAATGCATAGAACCTATAATATTTCATAGCGACGCAATTTCTGTGTTAATTCGTTATTGTGAGGGATGGTCGGATGCAAAAATTCAGGAATTGTGCATCCGTAAAGAGATACTCGCCTCCCAATAGAAGATCCTGTTGTTGCCATTGAAACGTTCCTCGACTTAGAAAGACAAGGCGTAGAACCTACGGTATATCATAGCGACGCAATTTCTGTGATAATTCGTCATTGTGTAGGATCGACGGATGCAATAAAGAGGGAATAGTGCATCCGAAAACAGATATTCGAATCCCAATAAAAGATCCTGTCGTTGCCATAGAAACGTTCGTCGACTTAGAAAGAGAAGGCATAGAACCTATGGTATTTCATAGCGACGCAATTTCTGTGTTAATTCGTTATTGTGAGGGATGGTCGGATGCAAAAATTCAGGAATTGTGCATCCGTAAAGAGATACTCGCCTCCCAATAGAAGATCCTGTTGTTGCCATTGAAACGTTCCTCGACTTAGAAAGACAAGGCGTAGAACCTACGGTATATCATAGCGACGCAATTTCTGTGATAATTCGTCATTGTGTAGGATCGACGGATGCAATAAAGAGGGAATAGTGCATCCGAAAACAGATATTCGAATCCCAATAAAAGATCCTGTCGTTGCCATAGAAACGTTCGTCGACTTAGAAAGAGAAGGCATAGAACCTATGGTATTTCATAGCGACGCAATTTCTGTGTTAATTCGTCATTGTGAGGGATAGAAGGATGCAATAAAGAAGGAATAGTGCATCCGAAAAGAGATACTCGCCTAACAATAGAAGATCCTGTTGTTGTCATAGATACGTTCCTCGATTTAGAAAGAGAAGGCATGGAACCTATAGTATTTCATAGCGACGCAATTTCTGTGTTAATTCGTCATTGTGAGGGATCGACGGATGCAATGTAGATGGAATAGTTCATCCTAAAAGAGATTCCCGCCTGCCAATTGAAGATTCTGTCTTTGCCATAGAAGGTTCCTCGATTTAGAAAGAGAAGGCATAGAACCTAAAGTATTTCATAGCGACGCCATTTCTGTGATAATTCTACATTGTTAGGGATCGACGGATGCAATAAAGAAGGAATAGTGCATCCGAAATCAGATACTCGCCTCGCAACAGAAGATCCTGTCGTTGCCATAGACGCGTTCCTCGATTTAGAAAGAGAAGGCATAGAACCTATAATATTTCATAGCGACGCAATTTCTGTGTTAATTCGTCATTGTGAGGGATCGTCGGATGCAGAAATGAAGGAATAGTGCATCCGTAAAGAGATACTCGTCTCCCAATAGAAGATCCTGTTGTTGCCGTAGAAACGTTCCTCGCATTAGAAAGAGAAGGCATAGAACCCATAGTATCTCATAGCGACGCAATTTCTGTGTAAATTCATCATTGTGAGGGATCGACGGATGCAATAAAAATGGAATAGTGCATCCTAAAAGAGATACTCGTCACCCAATACAAGATCCCGTCGTTGCCATAGAAACGTTCGTCGATTTAGAAAGAGAAGGCAAAGAACCTATAGTATTTCATAGTGACGCAATTTCTGTGTTAATTCGTCATTGTGAGGGATCGAAGGATGCCATAAAGAAGGAATAGTGCATCCGAAAAGAGATACTCGCCACCCAACAGAAGATCCTTTAGTTGCCATAGAAACGTTCCTCAATTTAGAAAGAGAAGGCATAGAACGTACAGTATTTCATAGCCACCCAATTTCTGTGTTAATTAGTCATTGCAAGGGATCGACGGATGCAATAAAGAAGGAATAGTGCAACCGAAAAGAGATACACGCCCCCCGATAGAAGATCCTGTCGTTGCCATAGAAACGTTCCTCGTTTTAGAACGAGAAGGCATAGAACATATAGTGATTGATAGCGACGCAAATTTTTGTTTTAATTCGTCATTGTGAGTGATCGACGGTTGCAATAAAGAAGGAATAGTGCATCTGAAAAGAGATACTCTCCTCGCAATAGAAGATCCTGTCGTTGCCATGGAAGCGTTCCTCGATTTAGATAGAGAAGGCATAGAACCTATAATATTTCATAGCGACGCTATTTCTGTGTTAATTCGTCATTGTGAAGGATGGTCGGATGCAAAAATGAAGGAATTGTGCATCCGTAAAGAGATAATCGCCTCCCAATAGAAGATCCTGTTGTTGCCATTGAAACGTTCCTCGTTTTAGAAAGAGAAGGCATAGAACCTATAGTATCTCATAGCGACGCAATTTCTGTGTAAATTCATCATTGTGAGGGATCGACGGATGCAATAAAAATGGAATAGTGCATCCGAAAACAGATATTCGCCTCCCAATAGAAGATCCTGTCGTTGCCATAGAAACGTTCGTCGACTTAGAAAGAGAAGGCATAGAAAATATAGTATTTCTTAGCGACGCAATTTCTGTGTTAATTAGTCATTGTGAGGTATCGACGGATGCAATAAAGAAGGAATAATGCAACCGAAAAGTGATACCCGCCTCCCAATAGAAGATCCTGTCGTTGCCATTGAAACGTTCCTCGTTTTAGAAAGAGAATGCATAGAAACAATAGTATTTCATAGCGACGCAATTTCTGTGTATATTCGTCATTGTGAGGGATCGACGGATGCAATAAGGAAGGACTAGTCCATCCGAAAATGGATACTCGTCTCCCAATACAAGATCCTGTCGTTGCCATAGAAACGTTCGTCAATTTAGAAAAAGAAGGCAAAGAACCTATAGTATTTCATAGCGACGCAATTTCTGTGATAATTCGTCAATGTGGGGGATCGACGGATGCATCAAAGAAGGAGTAGTGCATCCGTAAAGAGATACTCGCCTCCATATAGAAGATCCTGTCCTTGCTATAGAAACGATAATCGATTTTGAAAGGGAAGGCATAGAACCTATAGTAATTCATAGCGATGAAATTTCTGTGTTAATTCTTCAATGTGAGGGATCGACGGATGCAATAGGGATGGAATAGTGCATCGGAAAAGAGATACTCGCCTCCCAATAGATTATAATGTAGTTGCAATAGAAACGTTCCTCGATTTAGAAAGATGTGGCATAGAACCTACAGTATTTCATAGCGTCTCAATTTCTGTGTTACTTCGTCATTTTGAGGGAACTACGGATGCAATAAAAAAGGAATAGTGCATCCGAAAAGAGATACTCGCCTCCCAATAGAAGATCCTGTCGTTGCCATAGATACGTTCCTCGATTTAGAAAGAGAAGGCAAGGACCCAATAGTATTTCATAGCGACGCAATTTCTGTGTTAATTCGTCATTGTGATGGATCGACGGATGCAATGAAGAAGGAATAGTGCATTCGAAAAGAGATACTTCCTCCCAATAGAAGATCCAACGTTGCCATAGAACCGTTCCTCGACCTAGAAAGAGAAGGCATAGAACCTATAGTATTTCATAGCGGCGCAATTTCTGTGTTAATTCGTCATTGTGAGGGATCGACAGATGCAATATAGAAGGAATAGTGCATCCGAAAGGAGATTCTCGACTCCCAATAGAAGATCCTGTCGTTGCCATAGAAATGTTCCTCGATTTAGAAATAGATTGCATAGAACCCCTAGTATTTCATAGCGACGCAAATTTTTGTGTTATTTCATCATTGTAAGGGATCGACGGATGCAATAAAGAAGGAATAGTGCATTCGAAAATAGATACTCGCCTCCCAATAGGAGATCCTGTCGTTGCCATAAAAACGTTCCTCGATTTAGAAAGAGGAAGCATAGAACCTATAGTATTACATAGCGACGCAATTTCTGTGTTAATTCACCATTTTGAGGTTTCGACGGATGCAATAAAGAAGGAATAGTGCATCCAAAAAGAGATACTCGCCTCGCAATAGAAGATCCTGTCCTTGCAAAAGAAACGTTTATCGATTTTGATAGAGAAGGCATAGAACCTATAGTATTTCATAGCGACACAATTGCTGTGTTAATTTGTCATTGTGAGGGTTCGACAGATGCAATAAAGAGGGAATAGTTCATCCGAAAAGAGATACTCGCATCCCAATAGAAGATTCTGCCGTTGCTATAGAAACGTTCCTCGATTTAGAAAGTCAAGGCATAGACCCTTTAGTATCTCATAGCGACGCCATTTCTGTGTTAATTCGTCATTGTGAGGGATCGACGGATGCCATAAAGAAGGAAATGTGCATCCGAAAAGAGATACTCGTCTCCCCATAGAAGATCCTGGCGTTGCCATAGAAACGCTCCTCAATTTAGAAACAGAAGGCATAGAACCTATCGTATTTCATAGCGACGCAATATCTGCATTAATTCGACATTGTGAGGGATCGACGGATGCAATAAAGAGGAATAGGGCTTCCGAAAAGAGATACTCGCCTCCCAATGTAAGAACCTGTCGTTGCCATAGAAACATTCCTCGATTTAGAAAGATAAGGCATACCACCTACAATATACCATAGCGACGCAATTTCTGTGTTAATTCGTCATTGTGAGGGATCGACGGATGCAATAAAGAAGGAATACTGCATCCGTAAAGAGATACTCGCCTCTTAATAGAGCATCATGTCGTTGCCATATAACCGTTCCTCGATTTAGAACGAGAAGTCATAGAGCCGATAGTATTTCATAGCGACGCAAATTTTTGTGTTAATTCGTCATTGTGAGGGACCGACGGATGCAAAAAAGAAGGAATAGTGCATCCGAAAAGAGATACTGGCCTCTTAATAGAAGATCATGTCGTTGCCATAGAAACGTTCCTCCATTTAGAAAGAGAAGCCACAGAACCTAAAGTATTTTATAGCGACGTAAATTTTTGTTTTAATTCGTCATTGTGAGTGATCGACGGATGCAATAAAGAAGGAATAGTGCATCTGAAAAGAGATACTCGCCTCGCAATAGAAGAACCTGTCGTTGCCATAGAAGCGTTCCTTGATTTAGAAAGAGAAGGCATAGAACTAATAGTATTTCATAGCGACATAATTTCTGTTTTAATTCGTCATAGTGAAGAATCGACGGATGCAACGAAAAAGGAATAGTGCATCCGAAAATAGATACTTGCCTCCCAATAGAAGATCCACCGTTGCCATAGAAACGTTCCTCGACTTAGAAAGAGAAGGCAAAGAACCTATAGTATTTAAAAGCGACGCAATTTCTGTGTCGATTCGTCATTGTGAGGGGTCGACGGATGCAATAAAGAAGGAATAGTGCATCCGAAAAGAGATACTCGCCTCCCAATACAAGATCCTGCCGTTGCCATAGAAACGTTCCTTGATTTAGAAAGAGAAGGCATGGAACCTATAGTATTTCATAGCGACGCAATTTCTGCGTTAATTCGACATTGTGAGGGATCGACGGATGCAATAAAGAAGGAATTGTGCATCCGAAAAGAGATACTCGTCTCCCCGTAGAAGATCCCGTCCTTGCCATAGAAACGTTCCTCCATTTAGAAAGTGAAGTCATAGAACCTATAGTATATTATAGCGACGCAAATTTTTGTGTTAATTCGTCAATGTGAGGGACCGACGGATGCAATAAAGAAGGAATAGTGCATCCGAAAAGAGATACTCGCCTCGCAATAGAAGAAACTGTCGTTGCCATAGAAATGTTCCTCCATTTAGAAAGTGAAGTAATAGAACCTATAGTATATTATAGCGACGCAAATTTTTGTGTTAATTCGTCAATGTGAGGGACCGACGGATGCAATAAAGAAGGAATAGTGCATCCGAAAAGAGATACTCTCCTCGCAATAGAAGATACTGTCGTTGCCATAGAAACGTTCCTCGATTTAGAAAGAGAAGGCATAGAACCTATAGTATTTCATAGCGACGCAATTTCTGTGTTAATTCGTCATTGTGAGGGACCGACGGATGCAATAAAGAAGGAATTGTGCATTCGAAAAGAGATACTCGCCTCCCAATAGAGGATCCTGTCGTTGCCATAGAAACGGTCCTTGATATAGAAGGTGGAGGCATAGAACCTATAGTATATCATAGCGATGCAATTTCGTGTAAATTCATCATTGTGAGGGATCGACGGATGCAATAAATAAGGAATAGTGCATCCGAAAAGAGATACTCGCCTCCCAATACAAGATCCTGCCGTTGCCATAGAAACGTTCCTTGATTTAGAAAGAGAAGGCATGGAACCTATAGTATTTCATAGCGACGCAATTTCTGTGTTAATTCGTCATTGTGAGGGATCGACGGATGCAATAAAGAAGGAATAGTGCATCCGAAAAGAGATACTCGCCTCCCAATAGTTGATCCTGTCGTTGCCATAGAAACGTTCCTCGATTTAGAAAGAGAAGGCATAGAACCTATTGTATCTCATAGAGACGAAATTTCTGTGTAAATTCGTCGTTGTGAGGGATCGACGGATGCAATAAAAGAAGAAGAGTGCATCCGAAAAGAAATACTCGTCACCCAATACAAGATTCTGTCGTTGCCACAGAAACGTTCCTCGATTTAGAAAGTGAAGGCATAGAACCTATAGTATTTCATAGCGACGCAATTTCTGTGACAATTCGTCATTGTGAGGGATCGACGGATGCATTACAGAATTAGTAGTGCATCCGTAAAGAGATACTCGCCATCCAATAGAAGATCCAGTCCTTGCCAAAGAAACGTTAATCGATTTTGAAAGAGAAGGCATAGAGCCAATAGTATTTTATAGCGACGCAATTGCAGTGTTAACTCGTCATTGTGAGGGATCGACGGATGCAATAGAGATGGAATAGTGCATCCGAAAAGAGATACTCGCCTCCCAATAGAAGATAATGTAGTAGCCATAGAATGTTCCTCGATTTAGGAAGAGAAGGCATAGAACCTATAGTATTTCATAGCGACGCAATTTCTGTGACAATTCGTCATTGTGAGGGATCGACGGATGCATTACAGAATTAGTAGTGCATCCGTAAAGAGATACTCGCCATCCAATAGAAGATCCAGTCCTTGCCAAAGAAACGTTAATCGATTTTGAAAGAGAAGGCATAGAGCCAATAGTATTTTATAGCGACGCAATTGCAGTGTTAACTCGTCATTGTGAGGGATCGACGGATGCAATAGAGATGGAATAGTGCATCCGAAAAGAGATACTCGCCTCCCAATAGAATATAATGTAGTAGCCATAGAACGTTCCTCGATTTAGGAAGAGAAGGCATAGAACCTATAGTATTTCATAGCGACGCAATTGCAGTGTTAATTCATCATTTTGAGGGATCTACGGATGCAATAAAGAGGGAATAGTGCATCCGAAAAGAGATACTAGCCTCCCAATAAAAGATCCTGTCGTTGCCATAGAAACGTTCCTTGATTTAGAAGGAGAATGCATAGAATCTATAGTATTTCATAGCGACGCAATTTCAGTGTTAATTTGTCATTATGAGGGTTTGACGGATGCAATAAAGAAGGAATAGTTCATCCGAAAAGAGATACTCGCCTCCCAAAAGAAGATCCTGCCGTTGCTATAGAAACGTTCCTCGATTTACAAAGAGATGTTATAGAACCTATAGTAATTCATAGCGACGCCATTTCTGTGTTAATTCGTCATTGTGTGGGATCGACGGATGCAATAAAGAAGGAATTGTGCATCCGAAAAGAGATACTCGCCTCCCAATACAAGATCCTGTCGTTGCCATAGAAACGGTCGTCGATTTAGAAAGAGAAGGCATAGAACCTATAGTGTTTCATAGCGACGCTATTTCTGTGTTAATTCGTCCTTGTGAGGGTTTGACGGATGCAATAAAGAAGGAATAGTTCATCCGAAAAGAGATACTCGCCTCCCAAAAGAAGATCCTGCCGTTGCTATTGAAACGTTCCTCGATTTACAAAGAGATGTTATAGAACCTATAGTATTTCATGGCGACGTAATTTCTGTGTTAATTCGTCATTTTGAGGGATCGACGGATGCAATAATGAAGGAATAGTGCATTTGAAAAGAGATACTCGCCTCCCAATAGCAGATCCTGTCGTTGAAATAAAAACATTCCCCGATTTAGAAAGAGGAGGCATAGAACCTATAGTATTACATAGCGACGCAATTTCTATGTTAATTCGCCATTGTGAGGGATCGACGGAAGCAATAAAGAAGGAATAGTGCATCCGAAAAGAGTTACTCGCCTCCCAATAGAAGATCCTGTCGTTGCCATAGAAACGTTCCTCGATTTAGAAAGAGAAGGCATAGAACCTATTGTATCTCATAGCGACGAAATTTCTGTGTAAATTCGTCATTATGAGGGATCGACGGATGCAATAAAGAAGGAATAGTGCATCCGAAAAGAAAAACCGCCTCCCAATACAAGATCCTGTCGTTGCCATAGAAACGTTCCTCGATTTAGAAAGAGAAGTCATAGAACCTATAGTATTTCAAAGCGACGCAATTTCTGTGTTAATTCGTCATTGTGAGAGATCGATGGATGCAATAAAGAAGGAATAGTGCATTCGAAAAGATATACTCACCTCCCAATAGAAGATCCTGTCGATGCCATAAAAACGTTTCTCGATTTAGGAAGAGGAGGCATAGAACCTACAGTATTACGTAGCGACGCAAGTTCTGTGATAATTCGTCATTGTGAGGGATCGACGGGTGCATTAAAGCAGTAATAGTGCATCCGAAAAGTGATACTCGCCTCCCAATAGAAGATCGTGACGTTGCCATAGAAACGATCCTCGATTTAGAAAGAGAAGGCATAGAAACTCTAGTATTTCATAGCGCGCATTATCTGTGATAATTCGTCGTTGTGTGGGATCGACGCGTGCTATAAAGAAGGAATAGTGCAAACGAAAAGAGATACTCGCCTGTCAATAGAAGATCCTGTAGTTTCCATAGAAACGTTCACGATTTAGAAAGAGAAGGCATGGATCCTATAGTATTTCATAGCGACGCAATTTTTGTGTTAATTCGTCATTGTGAGGGATAGACCGATACAATAGAGAAGGAAAAGAGCATCAGAAAAAAAGATTTTCGCCTCCCAGTAGAAGATCCTGTCGTTGCCACAGATACGTTCCTTAATGTAGAAAGAGAAGGCATAGAACCTATAGTATTTCATACCGACGCCATTTCTGTGTTAATTCGTCATTGTGAGGGATCGACGGAAGCAATAATGAAGGAAAAGTGCATCCGGAAGGAGATACTCGCATCTTAATAGAAGAACATGTCGTTGGCATAGAAACTTTCCCCGATTTAGAAAGAGAAAGCATAGAGCCTATATTATTTCATAGCGATGCAGATTTTTGTGTTAATTCGTCATTGTGAGGAATCGACGGAAGCAATAAAGAAGGAATAGCGCATCCGAAAAGAGTTACTCACCTGCCAATATAAGATCCTGTCGTTGCCATAGAAACTTTCCTCGATTTAGAAAGACTAGTCATAGAACTTATAGTATTTCATAGCGACACAATTTCTGTGTTAATTCGTCATTGTGAGGGATCGACGGATGTAATAAAGAAGGAATAGTGCATCCGAAAAGAGATACTCGCTTCCCATTACAAGTTCCTGTCGTTGCCATACAAACGCTCCTCGATTTAGAAAGAGAAGGCATAGAACCTATAGTATTTCAATGCGACGCAATTTCTGTGTTAATTCGTCATTGTGAGAGATCGATGGATGCAATAAAGAAGGAATTGTGCATTCGAAAAGAGATACTCACCTCCCAATAGAAGATCCTGTCGTTGCCATAAAAACGTTCCTCGATTTAGGAAGAGGAGGCATAGAACCTACAGTATTACGTAGCGACGCAATTTTTGTGTTAATTCGCCATTTTTGAGGTTTCGACGGATGCAGTAAAGAAGGAATAGTGCATCCGAAAAGAGATACTCGCCTCCCAATAGAAGATCCTGTCGTTGCCTTTGAAACGTTCCTCGATTTAGAAAGACAAGGCATAGAACCTATAGAATCTCATAGCGACGCAATTTCTGTGTAAATTCGTCATTGTGAGTGATCGACGGATGCAATAAAGAAGGAATAGTGCATCCGAAAAGAGATACTCTCCTCCCAATACAAGATCCTGTCTTTGCCATAGAAAAGTTCCTCGATTTAGAAAGAGAATACATAGAACCTATAGTATTTCATAGCGACGCAATTTCTGTGATAATTCGTCATTGTGAGGGATCGACGGATGCATTAAAGAAGATGTAGTGCATCCGTAAAGAGATACTCGCCTCCCAATAGGAGATCCTGTCCTTGCAATAGAAACGTTTATCGATTTTGAAAGAGAATTCATAGAACCTATAGTATTTCATAGCGATGCAATTGCTGTGTTAATTTGTCTTTGTGAGGGTTTGACGGATGCAATAAAGAAGGAATAGTTCATCCGAAAAGAGATACTCGCCTCCCAATAGAAGATCCTGCCGTTGCTATAGAAACGTTCCTCGATTTACAAAGAGAACATATAGAACCTATAGAATTTCATAGCGACGCAATTTATGTGTTATTTCGTCATTGTGAGGGATCGACGGATGCAATAAAGAAGGAATTGTGCATCCGAAAAGAGATACTCGTCTCCCCATAGAAGATCCTGTCGTTGCCATAGAAACGCTCCTTAATTTAGAAAGAGAAGGCATAGTACCTATAGTATTATATTGCGACGCAATATCTGCGTAAATTCGACATTGTGAGGGATCGACGGATGCAATAAAGAGGAACAGGGCATCCGAAATGAGATACTCGCCTCCCAATATAAGATCCTGTCGTTGCCATTGAAACATTCCTCGATTTAGAAAGATAAGGCATACATACTATAGTATTTTATAGCGACGCAATTTCTGTAATAATTCGCAATTATGAGGGATATACGGATGCAATAAAGAAGGAATAGTGCATCCGAAAAGAGATACTCGCCTCTTAATAGAACATCATCTCGTTGCCATAGAACCGTTCCTCGATTTAGAAAGAGAAGGTATAGAGCCTATAGTATTTCGTAGCGACGCAAATTTTTGTGTTAATTCGTTATTGTGAGGGACCGACGGATGCAATAAAGAAGGAATAGTGCATCCGAAACGAGTTACTCGCCTCCCAATAGAAGATCCTGTCGATGCCATAGAAACGTTCCTTGATATAGAAGGTGGAGGCACAGAACCTATAGCATATCATAGCGATGCAATTTCGTGTAAATTCGTCATTGTGAGGGATCAACGGATGCAATAAAGAAGGAATAGTGCATCCGAAAGGAGATACTCGCCTCCCAATACAAGATCCTGTCGTTGCCATAGAAACGTTCCTCGATTTAGAAAGAGACGGCATAGAACCTATAGTATTTCATAGCGACGCTATTTCTGTGTTAATTCGTTATTGTTAGGGATCGACGGATGCATTTAAGAAGGAATAGTGCATCCGTAAAGAGATAGTCGCCTCCCAATGGAAGATCCTGTCCTTGCCATAGAAACGTTCCTCGATTTTGAAAGAGAAGGCATAGAACCTATAGTATTTCATACCGACGCAATTTCTGTGTTAATTCGTCATTGTGAGGGATCGACGGATGCAATAAAGAAGGCATAGTGCAGCCGAAAAGAGATACACGCCTCCCAATAGAAGATCCTGTCGTTGCCATAAAAACATTCCTCGATTTAGAAAGAAAAGGCATAGAACCTTTAGTATTATATAGCGACGCAATTTCTGTGTAATTCGCCATTGTGAGGGATCGACGAATGCAATAAAGAAGGAATAGTGCATCCGAAAAAAAAATACTCGCCTCCCAATAGAAGATCCTGTCGTTGCCATAGAAACGTTCCACGATTTAGAAGGAGAAGGCTTAGAACCTATTGTGTCTCATAGCGACGAAATTTCTGTGTAAATTCGTCATTGTGAGGGATCGACGGATGCAATAAAGAAGGAATAGTGCATCCAGAAAGAGATACTCGCCTCCCAATACAAGATCCTGTCGTTGCCATAGAAACGTCCTCGATTTAGAAAGAGAAGGCATAGAACCTATAGTATTTCATAGCGACGCAATTTCTGTGATAATTCGTCACTGTGAGGGATCGACGGATGCATTAAAGAAGGAGTAGTGCATCCGTAAAGAGATACTCGCCTCCCAATAGAAGATCCTGTCGTTGCCATAGAAACGTTCCTCGATTATAAAGAGAAGGCATAGAACCTACAGTGTTTCATAGCGACGCTATTTCTGTGTTAATTCGTCATTGTGAGGGTTCGACAGATGCAATAAAAAAGGAATACTGCATCCGAAAAGAGATACTCGCCTCCCAATATAAGATCCTGTAGTTTCCATAGAAACGTTCCTCGATTTAGAAAGAGAAGGCTTGGAACCTATAGTATTTCATAGCGACGCAATTCCTGTGTTAATTCGTCATTGTGAGGGATCGACCGATGCAATAGAGAAGGAAAAGTGCATCCGAAAAGAGATACTAGCCTCCCAGTAGAAGATCCTTTCGTTGCCTCAGAAACGTTCCTTAATTTAGAAAGAGAAGACATAGAACCTATAGTATTTCATACCGACGCAATTTCTAAGTTAATTCGTCATTGTGAGGGGTCGACGGAAGCAATAATGAAAGAATAATGCATCCGAAAATAGATACTCGCCTCTTAATAGAAAATCATGTCGTTGCCATAGAACCGTTCCTCGATTTAAAAAGAGAAGGTATAGAGCCTATAGTATTTCATAGCGACGCAAATTTTTGAGTTAATTCGTTATTGTGAGGGACCGACGGATGCAATAAAGAAGGAATAGTGCATCCGAAAAGAGATACTCGCCTCCCAATAGAAGATCCTGTCCTTGCCATAGAAACGTTCCTCCATTTAGAAAGTGAAGTCATATAACCTATAGTATTTTATAGCGACGCAAATTTTTGTGTTAATTCGTTAATGTGAGGGACAGACGGATGCAATAAAGAAGGAATAGTGCATCCCAAAAGAGATACTCGCCTCGCAATAGAAGATACTGTCGTTGCCATAGAAACGTTCCTCGATTTAGGAAGAGAAAGCATAGAACCTATAGTATTTCATAGCGACGCAATTTCTGTGTTAATTCGTCATTGTGAGGGATCGACGGTTGCAATATAGAAGGAATTGTGCATTCGAAAAGAGATACTCGCCTCCCAATAGAAGATCCTTTCGTTGCCATAAATACGTTTCTCTATTTAGAAAGACGAGGCATAGAACCTTTAGTTTTTCATAGCGACGCAATTTCGTGTAAATTCGTCATTGTGAGGGATCGACGGATGCAATTAAGAAGGAATAGTGCATGCGAAAAGAGATACTCGCCTCCCAATACAAGATCCTGTCGTTGACATAGAAACGTTCCTCGATTTAGAAAGAGCAGGCATAGAACCTATAGTATTTCATAGCGACGCATTTTCTGTCTTAATTCGTCATTGTGAGGGATCGACGGATGCATTAAAGAAGGGATAGTGCATCCGTAAAGAGATGCTCGCCTCCAAATAGAAGATCCTGTCCTTGCCATAGAAACGTTCCTCGATTTTGAAAGAGAAGGCATAGAACCTATAGTATTTCATACCGACGGAATTTCTGTGTTAATTCGTCATTGTGAGGGATCGACGGATGCAATAAAGAGGGAATAGTGCATCCGAAAAGAGATACTCGCCTCCCAATAGATGATCCTGTCGTTGTCATGGAAACGTTCCTCGATTTAGAAAGAGATGGCATAGAACCTATAGTATTTCATGGCGACGTAATTTCTGTGTTAATTCGTCATTTTGAGAGATCGACGGATGCAATAAAGAAGGAATAGTGCATTCGAAAAGAGATACTCGCCTCCCAATAGCAGATCCTGTCGTTGCCATAAAAACATTCCTCGACTTAGAAAGAGGAGGCATAGAACCTATAGTATTACATAGCGACGCAATTTCTGTGTTAATTCGCCATTGTGAGTGATCGACGGATGCAATAAAGAAACAATAGTGCATCCGAAAAGAGATACTCGCCTCCCAATAGAAGATCCTGTCGTTGCCATAGAAACGTTCCTCGAGATAGAAAGAGAAGGCATAGAACCTATTGTATGTCATAGCGACGAAATTTCTGTGTAAATTCGTCACTGTGAGGGATCGACTGATGCAATAAAGAAGGAATAGTGCATCCGAAAAGAGATACTCGCCTCCCAATAGAAGATCCTGTCCTTGCCATATAAACGTTAATCGATTTTGAAAGAGAAGGCATAGAACAAATAGTATTTCATAGCGACGCAATTGCAGTGTGAACTCGTCATTGTGAGGGATCGACGGATGCAATAGAGATGGAATAGTGCATCCGAAAACAGATACTCGCCTCCCAATTGAAGATAATGTAGTTGCCATAGAAACGTTCCGCGATTTAGGAAGAGAAGGCATAGAACCTATAGCATTTCATAGCGCCTCAATTTCTGTGTTAATTCGTCATTTTGAGGGATCTACGGTTGCAATAAAGAAGGAATAGTGCATCCGAAAAGAGAATCTCGCCTCCCAATAGAAGATCCTGTCGATGCCATAGAAACGTTCCTCGATTTAGAAAGAGAATGCATAGAATCTATAGTATTTCATAGCGACGCAATTTCTGTGTTTACTCGTCTATGTGAGGGATCGACGCATGCAATAAAGCAGTAATAATCCACCCGCAAAGTGATACTCGCCTCCCAATAGAAGATCGTGACTTTGCCATAGAAACGATCTTCGATTTAGAAAGAGAAGGCATAGAAACTATAGTATTTCATAGCGCGCATTTTCTGTGATAATTCGTCGTTGTGTGGGATCGACGGGTGCAATAAAGAAGGAATAGTGCATCCGAAAAGAGATACTCGCCTCCCAATAGAAGATCCTGTCGTTGCCATAGAAACGTTCCTCGATTATAAAGAGATGGCATAGAACCTATAGTGTTTCATAGCGACGCTATTTCTGTGTTAATTCGTCCTTGTGAGGGTTCGACAGATGCAATAAAAAAGGAATACTGCATCCGAAAAGAGATACTCGCCTCCCATTATGAGATCCTGTAGTTTCCATAGATACGTTCCTCGATTTAGAAAGAGAAGGCATGTATCCCTTAGTATTTCATAGCGATGCAATTCCTGTGTTAAATCGTCATTGTGAGCGATCGACCGATGCAATAGAGAAGGAAAAGTGCATCCGAAATTAGATACTCGCCTCCCAGTAGAAGATCCTATCGTTGCCACAGAAACGTTCCTTAATTTAGAAAGAGAAGGCATAGAACCTATAGTATATCATACCGCCGCAATTTCTGTGTTAACTCGTCATTGTGAGGGATCGACGGATGCAATAAAGAAGGAATAGTGCATCCGAAAAGAGATACTCGCCTCCCAATAGAAGTTCCTGTCGATGCCATAGAAACGTTCCTCGATTTAGAAAGAGAATGCATAGAATCTATAGTATTTCATAGCGACGCAATTTCTGTGTTAATTTGTCATTGTGAGGGTTCGACGGATGCAATAAAGAAGGAATAGTTCATCCGAAAAGAGATACTCGCCTCCCAATAGAAGATCCTGTCGTTGCCATAGAAACGTTCCTCCATTTAGAAAGTGAAGGCGTAGAACCTATAGTATTTTATAGCGACGCAAATTTTTGTGTTAATCCGTCAATGTGAGGGATCGACGGATGCAATAAAGAAGGAATAGTGCATCCGAAAAGAGATACTCGCCTCTTAATAGAACATCATGTCGTTGCCATAGAACCGTTCCTCGATTTAGAAAGAGAAGGTATAGAGCCTATAGTATTTCATAGCGACGCAAATTTTTGTGTTAATTCGTTATTGTGAGGGACCGACGGATGCAATAAAGAAGGAATAGTGCATCCGAAACGAGTTATTCGCCTCCCAATAGAAGATCCTGTCGATGCCATAGAAACGTTCCTTGATATAGAAGGTGGAGGCATAGAACCTATAGCATATCATAGCGATGCAATTACGTGTAAATTCGTCATTGTGAGGGATCAACGGATGCAATAAAGAAGGAATAGTGCATCCGAAAAGAGATACTCGCCTCCCAATACAAGATCCTGTCGTTGCCATAGAAACGTTCCTCGATTTAGAAAGAGAAGGCATAGAACCTATAGTATTTCATAGCGACGCTATTTCTGTGTTAATTCGTTATTGTGAGGGATCGGCGGATGCATTAAGAAGGAATAGTGCATCCGTAAAGAGATAGTCGCCTCCCAATGGAAGATCCTGTCCTTGCCATAGAAACGTTCCTCGATTTTGAAAGAAAAGGCATAGAACCTATAGTATTTCATACCGACGCAATTTCTGTGTTAATTCGTCATTGTGAGGGATCGACGGATGCAATAAAGAAGGCATAGTGCATCCGAAAAGAGATACACGCCTCCCAATAGAAGATCCTGTCGTTGACATAAAAACATTCCTCGATTTAGAAAGAGGAGGCATAGAACCTATAGTATTATATAGCGACGCAATTTCTGTGTAATTCGCCATTGTGAGGGATCGACGGATGCAATAAAGAAGGAATAGTGCATCCGAAAAAAAATACTAGCCTCCCAATAGAAGATCCTGTCGTTGCCATAGAAACGTTCCACGATTTAGAAAGAGAAGGCTTAGAACCTATTGTGTCTCATAGCGACGAAATTTCTGTGTAAACTCGTCATTGTGAGGAATCGACGGATGCAATAAAGAAGGAATAGTGCATCCGAAAAGAGATACTCGCCTCCCAATACAAGATCCTGTCGTTGCCATAGAAACGTTCCTCGATTTAGAAAGAGAAGGCATAGAACCTATAGTATTTCATAGCGACGCAATTTCTGTGATAATTCGTCACTGTGAGGGATCGACGGATGCATTAAAGAAGGAGTAGTGCATCCGTAAAGAGATACTCGCCTCCCAATAGAAGATCCTGTCGTTGCCATAGAAACGTTCCTCGATTATAAAGAGAAGGCATAGAACCTACAGTGTTTCATAGCGACGCTATTTCTGTGTTAATACGTCATTGTGAGGGTTCGACAGATGCAATAAAAAAGGAATACTGCATCCGAAAAGAGATACTCGCCTCCCAATATAAGATCCTGTAGTTTCCATAGAAACGTTCCTCGATTTAGAAAGAGAAGGCTTGGAACCTATAGTATTTCATAGCGACGCAATTCCTGTGTTAATTCGTCATTGTGAGGGATCGACCGATGCAATAGAGAAGGAAAAGTGCATCCGAAAAGAGATACTAGCCTCCCAGTAGAAGATCCTTTCGTTGCCTCAGAAACGTTCCTTAATTTAGAAAGAGAAGACATAGAACCTATTGTATTTCATACCGACGCAATTTCTAAGTTAATTCGTCATTGTGAGGGGTCGACGGAAGCAATAATGAAAGAATAATGCATCCGAAAATAGATACTCGCCTCTTAATAGAAAATCATGTCGTTGCCATAGAACCGTTCCTCGATTTAAAAAGAGAAGGTATAGAGCCTATAGTATTTCATAGCGACGCAAATTTTTGAGTTAATTCGTTATTGTGAGGGACCGACGATTGCAATAAAGAAGGAATAGTGCATCCGAAAAGGGATACTCGCCTCCCAATAGAAGATCCTGTCCTTGCCATAGAAACGTTCCTCCATTTAGAAAGTGAAGTCATGGAACCTATAGTATTTTATAGCGACGCAAATTTTTGTGTTAATTCGTCAATCTGAGGGACAGACGGATGCAATAAAGAAGGAATAGTGCATCCGAAAAGAGATACTCGCCTCGCAATAGAAGATACTGTCGTTGCCATAGAAACGTTCCTCGATTTAGGAAGAGATAGCATAGAACCTATAGTATTTCATAGCGACGCAATTTCTGTGTTAATTCGTCATTGTGAGGGATCGACGGATGCAATATAGAAGGAATTGTGCATTCGAAAAGAGATACTCGCCTCCCAATAGAAGATCCTTTCGTTGCCATAAATACGTTTCTCTATTTAGAAAGACGAGGCATAGAACCTTTAGTTTTTCATAGCGACGCAATTTCGTGTAAATTCGTCATTGTGAGGGATCGACGGATGCAATTAAGAAGGAATAGTGCATGCGAAAAGAGATACTCGCCTCCCAATACAAGATCCTGTCGTTGACATAGAAACGTTCCTCGATTTAGAAAGAGCAGGCATAGAACCTATAGTATTTCATAGCGACGCATTTTCTGTCTTAATTCGTCATTGTGAGGGATCGACGGATGCATTAAAGAAGGGATAGTGCATCCGTAAAGAGATGCTCGCCTCCAAATAGAAGATCCTGTCCTTGCCATAGAAACGTTCCTCGATTTTGAAAGAGAAGGCATAGAACCTATAGTATTTCATACCGACGGAATTTCTGTGTTAATTCGTCATTGTGAGGGATCGACGGATGCAATAAAGAGGGAATAGTGCATCCGAAAAGAGATACTCGCCTCCCAATAGAAGATCCTGTCGTTGTCATGGAAACGTTCCTCGATTTAGAAAGAGATGGCATAGAACCTATAGTATTTCATGGCGACGTAATTTCTGTGTTAATTCGTCATTTTGAGAGATCGACGGATGCAATAAAGAAGGAATAGTGCATTCGAAAAGAGATACTCGCCTCCCAATAGCAGATCCTGTCGTTGCCATAAAAACATTCCTCGACTTAGAAAGAGGAGGCATAGAACCTATAGTATTACATAGCGACGCAATTTCTGTGTTAATTCGCCATTGTGAGTGATCGACGGATGCAATAAAGAAACAATAGTGCATCCGAAAAGAGATACTCGCCTCCCAATAGAAGATCCTGTCGTTGCCATAGAAATATTCCTCGAGATAGAAAGAGAAGGCATAGAACCTATTGTATGTCATAGCGACGAAATTTCTGTGTAAATTCGTCACTGTGAGGGATCGACTGATGCAATAAAGAAGGAATAGTGCATCCGAAAAGAGATACTCGCCTCCCAATACAAGATTCTGTCGTTGGCATAGAAACGTTCCTCGATTTAGAAAGAGAAGGCACAGAACCTATAGTATTTCATAGCGACGCAATTCCTGTGATAATTCGACATTGTGAGGGATCGACAGATGCATTAAAGAAGGAGTAGTGCATCCGTAGAGAGATACTCGCCTCCCAATAGAAGATCCTGTCCTTGCCATATAAACGTTAATCGATTTTGAAAGAGAAGGCATAGAACAAATAGTATTTCATAGCGACGCAATTGCAGTGTTAACTCGTCATTGTGAGGGATCGACGGATGCAATAGAGATGGAATAGTGCATCCGAAAACAGATACTCGCCTCCCAATTGAAGATAATGTAGTTGCCATAGAAACGTTCCGCGATTTAGGAAGAGAAGGCATAGAACCTATAGCATTTCATAGCGCCTCAATTTCTGTGTTAATTCGTCATTTTGAGGGATCTACGGTTGCAATAAAGAAGGAATAGTGCATCCGAAAAGAGAATCTCGCCTCCCAATAGAAGATCCTGTCGATGCCATAGAAACGTTCCTCGATTTAGAAAGAGAATGCATAGAATCTATAGTATTTCATAGCGACGCAATTTCTGTGTTAACTCGTCTATGTGAGGGATCGACGCATGCAATAAAGCAGTAATAATCCACCCGCAAAGTGATACTCGCCTCCCAATAGAAGATCGTGACTTTGCCATAGAAACGATCTTCGATTTAGAAAGAGAAGGCATAGAAACTATAGTATTTCATAGCGCGCATTTTCTGTGATAATTCGTCGTTGTGTGGGATCGACGGGTGCAATAAAGAAGGAATAGTGCATCCGAAAAGAGATACTCGCCTCCCAATAGAAGATCCTGTCGTTGCCATAGAAACGTTCCTCGATTATAAAGAGATGGCATAGAACCTATAGTGTTTCATAGCGACGCTATTTCTGTGTTAATTCGTCCTTGTGAGGGTTCGACAGATGCAATAAAAAAGGAATACTGCATCCGAAAAGAGATACTCGCCTCCCATTATGAGATCCTGTAGTTTCCATAGATACGTTCCTCGATTTAGAAAGAGAAGGCATGTATCCCTTAGTATTTCATAGCGATGCAATTCCTGTGTTAAATCGTCATTGTGAGCGATCGACCGATGCAATAGAGAAGGAAAAGTGCATCCGAAATTAGATACTCGCCTCCCAGTAGAAGATCCTATCGTTGCCACAGAAACGTTCCTTAATTTAGAAAGAGAAGGCATAGAACCTATAGTATATCATACCGCCGCAATTTCTGTGTTAACTCGTCATTGTGAGGGATCGACGGATGCAATAAAGAAGGAATAGTGCATCCGAAAAGAGATACTCGCCTCCCAATAGAAGTTCCTGTCGATGCCATAGAAACGTTCCTCGATTTAGAAAGAGAATGCATTGAATCTATAGTATTTCATAGCGACGCAATTTCTGTGTTAATTTGTCATTGTGAGGGTTCGACGGATGCAATAAAGAAGGAATAGTTCATCCGAAAAGAGATACTCGCCTCCCAATAGAAGATCCTGTCGTTGCCATAGAAACGTTCCTCCATTTAGAAAGTGAAGGCGTAGAACCTATAGTATTTTATAGCGACGCAAATTTTTGTGTTAATCCGTCAATGTGAGGGATCGACGGATGCAATAAAGAAGGAATAGTGCATCCGAAAAGAGATACTCGCCTCTTAATAGAACATCATGTCGTTGCCATAGAACCGTTCCTCGATTTAGAAAGAGAAGGTATAGAGCCTATAGTATTTCATAGCGACGCAAATTTTTGTGTTAATTCGTTATTGTGAGGGACCGACGGATGCAATAAAGAAGGAATAGTGCATCCGAAACGAGTTATTCGCCTCCCAATAGAAGATCCTGTCGATGCCATAGAAACGTTCCTTGATATAGAAGGTGGAGGCATAGAACCTATAGCATATCATAGCGATGCAATTTCGTGTAAATTCGTCATTGTGAGGGATCAACGGATGCAATAAAGAAGGAATAGTGCATCCGAAAAGAGATACTCGCCTCCCAATACAAGATCCTGTCGTTGCCATAGAAACGTTCCTCGATTTAGAAAGAGAAGGCATAGAACCTATAGTATTTCATAGCGACGCTATTTCTGTGTTAATTCGTTATTGTGAGGGATCGGCGGATGCATTAAGAAGGAATAGTGCATCCGTAAAGAGATAGTCGCCTCCCAATAGAAGATCCTGTCGTTGCCATAAAAACATTCCTCGATTTAGAAAGAGGAGGCATAGAACCTATAGTATTATATAGCGACGCAATTTCTGTGTAATTCGCCATTGTGAGGGATCGACGGATGCAATAAAGAAGGAATAGTGCATCCGAAAAAAAATACTAGCCTCCCAATAGAAGATCCTGTCGTTGCCATAGAAACGTTCCACGATTTAGAAAGAGAAGGCTTAGAACCTATTGTGTCTCATAGCGACGAAATTTCTGTGTAAACTCGTCATTGTGAGGAATCGACGGATGCAATAAAGAAGGAATAGTGCATCCGAAAAGAGATACTCGCCTCCCAATACAAGATCCTGTCGTTGCCATAGAAACGTTCCTCGATTTAGAAAGAGAAGGCATAGAACCTATAGTATTTCATAGCGACGCAATTTCTGTGATAATTCGTCACTGTGAGGGATCGACGGATGCATTAAAGAAGGAGTAGTGCATCCGTAAAGAGATACTCGCCTCCCAATAGAAGATCCTGTCGTTGCCATAGAAACGTTCCTCGATTATAAAGAGAAGGCATAGAACCTACAGTGTTTCATAGCGACGCTATTTCTGTGTTAATACGTCATTGTGAGGGTTCGACAGATGCAATAAAAAAGGAATACTGCATCCGAAAAGAGATACTCGCCTCCCAATATAAGATCCTGTAGTTTCCATAGAAACGTTCCTCGATTTAGAAAGAGAAGGCTTGGAACCTATAGTATTTCATAGCGACGCAATTCCTGTGTTAATTCGTCATTGTGAGGGATCGACCGATGCAATAGAGAAGGAAAAGTGCATCCGAAAAGAGATACTAGCCTCCCAGTAGAAGATCCTTTCGTTGCCTCAGAAACGTTCCTTAATTTAGAAAGAGAAGACATAGAACCTATTGTATTTCATACCGACGCAATTTCTAAGTTAATTCGTCATTGTGAGGGGTCGACGGAAGCAATAATGAAAGAATAATGCATCCGAAAATAGATACTCGCCTCTTAATAGAAAATCATGTCGTTGCCATAGAACCGTTCCTCGATTTAAAAAGAGAAGGTATAGAGCCTATAGTATTTCATAGCGACGCAAATTTTTGAGTTAATTCGTTATTGTGAGGGACCGACGATTGCAATAAAGAAGGAATAGTGCATCCGAAAAGGGATACTCGCCTCCCAATAGAAGATCCTGTCCTTGCCATAGAAACGTTCCTCCATTTAGAAAGTGAAGTCATGGAACCTATAGTATTTTATAGCGACGCAAATTTTTGTGTTAATTCGTCAATGTGAGGGACAGACGGATGCAATAAAGAAGGAATAGTGCATCCGAAAAGAGATACTCGCCTCGCAATAGAAGATACTGTCGTTGCCATAGAAACGTTCCTCGATTTAGGAAGAGATAGCATAGAACCTATAGTATTTCATAGCGACGCAATTTCTGTGTTAATTCGTCATTGTGAGGGATCGACGGATGCAATATAGAAGGAATTGTGCATTCGAAAAGAGATACTCGCCTCCCAATAGAAGATCCTATCGTTGCCATAAATACTTTTCCCTGTTTAGAAAGACGAGGCATAGAACCTTTAGTTTTTCATAGCGACGCAATTTCTGTGTTAATTCGTCATTGTGAGGGATCGACGGATGCAATAAAGATCGAATAGTGCATCCGAAAAGAGAATCTCGCCTCCCAATAGAAGATCCTGTAGTTGCCATAGAAACGTTCCTTGATGTAGAAGGTGGAGGCATAGAACCTATAGTATATCATAGCGACGCAATTTCGTGTAAATTCGTCATTGTGAGGGATCGACGGATGCAATAAAGAAGGAATAGTGCATGCGAAAAGAGATACTCGCCTCCCAATACAAGATCCTGTCGTTGACATAGAAACGTTCCTCGATTTAGAAAGAGCAGGCATAGAACCTATAGTATTTCATAGCGACGCATTTTCTGTCTTAATTCGTCATTGTGAGGGATCGACGGATGCATTAAAGAAGGGATAGTGCATCCGTAAAGAGATGCTCGCCTCCCAATAGAAGATCCTGTCCTTGCCATAGAAACGTTCCTCGATTTTGAAAGAGAAGGCATAGAACCTATAGTATTTCATACCGGCGGAATTTCTGTGTTAATTCGTCATTGTGACGGATCGACGGATGCAATAAAGAGGGAATAGTGCATCCGAAAAGAGATACTCGCCTCCCAATAGAAGATCCTGTCGTTGCCATGGAAACGTTCCTCGATTTAGAAAGAGATGGCATAGAACCTATAGTATTTCACGGCGACGTAACTTCTGTGTTAATTCGTCATTTTGAGTGATCGACGGATGCAATAAAGAAGGAATAGTGCATTCGAAAAGAGATACTCGCCTCCCAATAGCAGATCCTGTCGTTGCCATAAAAACATTCCTCGACTTAGAAAGAGGAGGCATAGAACCTATACTATTACATAGCGACGCAATTTCTGTGTTAATTCGCCATTGTGAGTGATCGACGGATGCAATAAAGAAGCAATAGTGCATCCGAAAAGAGATACTCGCCTCCCAATACAAGATTCTGTCGTTGGCATAGAAACGTTCCTCGATTTAGAAAGAGAAGGCACAGAACCTATAGTATTTCATAGCGACGCAATTTCTGTGAAAATTCGACATTGTGAGGGATCGACAGATGCATTAAAGAAGGAGTAGTGCATCCGTAGAGAGATACTCGCCTCCCAATAGAAGATCCTGTCCTTGCCCTATAAACGTTAATCGATTTTGAAAGAGAAGGCATAGAACAAATAGTATTTCATAGCGACGCAATTGCAGTGTTAACTCTTCATTGTGAGGGATCGACGGATGCAATAGAGATGGAATAGTGCATCCGAAAAGAGATACTCGCCTCCCAATTGAAGATAATGTAGTTGCCATAGAAACGTTCCGCGATTTAGGAAGAGAAGGCATAGAACCTATAGTATTTCATAGCGCCTCAATTTCTGTGTTAATTCGTCATTTTGAGGGATCTACGGTTGCAATAAAGAAGGAATAGTGCATCCGAAAAGAGAATCTCGCCTCCCAATAGAAGATCCTGTCGATGCCATAGAAACGTTCCTCGATTTAGAAAGAGAATGCATAGAATCTATAGTATTTCATAGCGACGCAGTTTCTGTATTAACTCGTCTATGTGAGGGATCGACGCATGCAATAAAGCAGTAATAATCCACCCGCAAAGTGATACTCGCCTCCCAATAGAAGATCGTGACTTTGCCATAGAAACGATCTTCGATTTAGAAAGAGAAGGCATAGAAACTATAGTATTTCATAGCGCGCATTTTCTGTGATAATTCGTCGTTGTGTGGGATCGACGGGTGCAATAAAGAAGGAATAGTGCATCCGAAAAGAGATACTCGCCTCCCAATAGAAGATCCTGTCGTTGCCATAGAAACGTTTCTCGATTATAAAGAGAAGGCATAGAACCTATAGTGTTTCATAGCGACGCTATTTCTGTGTTAATTCGTCATTGTGAGGGTTCGACAGATGCAATAAAAAAGGAATACTGCATCCGAAAAGAGATACTCGCCTCCCATTATAATATCCTGTAGTTTCCATAGAATCGTTCCTCGATTTAGAAAGAGAAGGCATGTATCCCATAGTATTTCATAGCGATGCAATTCCTGTGTTAATTCGTCATTGTGAGGGATCGACCGATGCAATAGAGAAGGAAAAGTGCATCCGAAATTAGATACTCGCCTCCCAGTAGAAGATCCTGTCGTTGCCACAGAAACGTTCCTTAATTTAGAAAGAGAAAACATAGAACCTATAGTATATCATACCGACGCAATTTCTGTGTTAACTCGTCATTGTGAGGGATCGACGGATGCAATAAAGAAGGAATAGTGCATCCGAAAAGAGATACTCGCCTCCCAATAGAAGATCCTGTCGATGCCATAGAAACGTTCCTCGATTTAGAAAGAGAATGCATAGAATCTATAGTATTTCATAGCGACGCAATTTCTGTGTTAATTTGTCATTGTGAGGGATCGACGTATTCAATAAAGCAGGAATAGTGCATCCGAAAAGAGATACTCGCCTTCCAATATAAAATCCTGTAGTTTCCATAGAAACGTTCCTCGATTTAGAAAGAGAAGGCATGGATCCTATAGTATTTCATTGCGACGCAATTCCTGTGTTAATTCGTCATTGTCAGGGATCGACCGATGCAATAGAGAAGGAAAAGTGCATCCGAAAAGAGATACTCGCCTCCCAGTAGAAGATCCTGACGTTGCCACAGAAACGTTCCTTAATTTAGAAAGAGAAGGCATAGAACCTGTAGTATTTCATACCGACGCAATTTCTGTGTTAATTCGTCATTGTGAGGGATCGACGGAAGCAATAATGAAGGAATAGTGCATCCGAAAAGAGATACTCGTCTCCCCATAGAAGATTCTGTTGTTGCCATAGAAACGCTCCTCAATTTAGAAAGAGAAGGCATAGAACCCATAGTATTTCATAGCGACGCAATGTCTGCGTTAATTCGACATTGTGAGGGATCGACGGATGCAATAAAGAGGAACAGGGCATCCGAAAAGAGATACTCGCCTCCCAATATAAGATCCTGTCGTTGCCATAGAACCATTCCTCGATTTAGAAAGATAAGGCATACAACGTATAGTGTTTCATAGCGACGCAATTTCTGTGTTAATTCGTCATTGTGAAGGATCGACGGATGCAATAAAGAAGGAATAGTGCATCCGAAAAGAGATACTCGTCTCATAATAGAACAACGTGTCGTTGCCAAAGAAACGTCCTCCATTTAGAAAGTGAAGGCATAGAACCTATAGTATTTTATAGCGACGCAAATTTTTGTGTTAATTCGTCAATGTGAGGGATCGACGGATGCAACAAAGAAGGAATAGTGCATCCGGAAAGAGATATTCGCCTCGCAATAGAAGATACTGTCGTTGCCATAGAAACGTTCCCCGATTTAGAAAGAGAAGGCATAGAACCTATAGGATTTCATAGCGACGCAATTTCTCTGTTAACTCGGGGTTCGACGCATGCAATATAGCAGTAATAATCCATCCGGAAAGTGATACTCGCCTCCCAATAGACGATCGTGACTTTGCCATAGAAACGATCCTCGATTTAGAAAGAGAAGGCATAGAAACTATAGTACTTCATAGCGCGCATTTTCTGTGATAATTCGTCGTTGTGTGGGATCGACGGGTGCAATAAGAAGGAATAGTGCATCCGAAAAGAGATACTCGCCTCCCAATAGAAGATCCTGTCGTTGCTATAGAAACGTTCCTCGATTATAAAGAGAAGGCATAGAACCTATAGTGTTTCATAGCGACGGTATTTCTGTGTTAATTCGTCATTGTGAGGGTTCGACAGATGCAATAAAAAAGGAATACTGCATCCGAAAAGAGATACTCGCCTCCCATTATAAGATCCTGTAGTTCCCATAGAAACGTTCCTCGATTTAGAAAGAGAAGGCATGTATCCCATAGTATTTCATAGCGATGCAATTCCTGTGTTAATTCGTCATTGTGAGGGATCGACCGATGCAATAGAGAAGGAAAAGTGCATCCGAAAAGAGATACTCGCCTCCCAGTAGAAGATCCTGTCGTTGCCACAGAAACGTTCCTTAATTTAGAAAGAGAAGGCATAGAACCTATAGTATTTCATACCGACGCAATTTCTGTGTTACTTCGTAATTGTGAGGGTGCCACGGATGCAATAAGGAAGGAATACTGCATCCGAAAAGAGATACTCGCCTCCCAATACAAGATCATATCGTTGCCATAGAAACGTTCCTCGATTTAGAAAGAGAAGTCATAGAGCCTATAGGATTTCATAGCGACGTCAATTTTTGTGTAAATTCGTCATTGTGAGGGATCGACGGATGAAATAAAGAAGAAATAGTGCATCCGAAAAGAGATACTCGCCTCTTAAAAGAAGATCATCTCGTCGCCAGGGAAACGTTCCTCGATTTAGAAAGAGAAGGTATAGAACCTATGGTATTCAATAGCGACGCAAACTTTTGCGTTAATTCGTCATTGTGTCTGATCGACGGATGCAATAAAGAAGGAATAGTGCATCCTAAAAGAGATACTCGCCTCGCAATAGATGATCCTGTCGTTGCCATAAAAACGTTCCTCGATTTAGAAAGAGAATGCATAGAACCTATAGTATTTCATAGCGACGCAATTTCTGTGTTAATTCGTCATTGTGAGGGATCGACGGATGCAATAAAGAATGAATAGTGCATCCGAAAATAGATACTCACCTCGCAATAGAAGATACTTTCGTTGCCATAGAAACGATCCTCGATTTAGAAACAGAAGGCATAGAACCTATAGCATTTCATAGCAACGCAATATCTGTGTTAATTCGTCATTGTGAGGGATCGACGGATGCAATAAAGAAGGAATAGTGCATCCGAAAAGAGATACTCGTCTCATAATAGAACAACGTGTCGTTGCCAAAGAAACGTCCTCCATTTAGAAAGTGAAGGCATAGAACCTATAGTATTTTATAGCGACGCAAATTTTTGTGTTAATTCGTCAATGTGAGGGATCGACGGATGCAATAAAGAAGGAATAGTGCATCCGGAAAGAGATATTCGCCTCGCAATAGAAGATACTGTCGTTGCCATAGAAACGTTCCCCGATTTAGAAAGAGAAGGCATAGAACCTATAGGATTTCATAGCGACGCAATTTCTGTGTTAACTCGGGGTTCGACGCATGCAATATAGCAGTAATAATCCATCCGGAAAGTGATACTCGCCTCCCAATAGACGATCGTGACTTTGCCATAGAAACGATCCTCGATTTAGAAAGAGAAGGCATAGAACCCATAGTATTTCATAGCGACGCAATGTCTGCGTTAATTCGACATTGTGAGGGATCGACGGATGCAATAAAGAGGAACAGGGCATCCGAAAAGAGATACTCGCCTCCCAATATAAGATCCTGTCGTTGCCATAGAACCATTCCTCGATTTAGAAAGATAAGGCATACAACGTATAGTGTTTCATAGCGACGCAATTTCTGTGTTAATTCGTCATTGTGAAGGATCGACGGATGCAATAAAGAAGGAATAGTGCATCCGAAAAGAGATACTCGTCTCATAATAGAACAACGTGTCGTTGCCAAAGAAACGTCCTCCATTTAGAAAGTGAAGGCATAGAACCTATAGTATTTTATAGCGACGCAAATTTTTGTGTTAATTCGTCAATGTGAGGGATCGACGGATGCAATAAAGAAGGAATAGTGCATCCGGAAAGAGATATTCGCCTCGCAATAGAAGATACTGTCGTTGCCATAGAAACGTTCCCCGATTTAGAAAGAGAAGGCATAGAACCTATAGGATTTCATAGCGACGCAATTTCTCTGTTAACTCGGGGTTCGACGCATGCAGTATAGCAGTAATAATCCATCCGGAAAGTGATACTCGCCTCCCAATAGACGATCGTGACTTTGCCATAGAAACGATCCTCGATTTAGAAAGAGAAGGCATAGAAACTATAGTACTTCATAGCGCGCATTTTCTGTGATAATTCGTCGTTGTGTGGGATCGACGGGTGCAATAAGAAGGAATAGTGCATCCGAAAAGAGATACTCGACTCCCAATAGAAGATCCTTCGTTGCCTTAGAAACGTTCCTCGATTTATAAAGAAAAGGAATAGAACCTATAGTATTTCATAGCGCCTCAATTTCTGTGTTAATTCGTCATTTTGAGGGATCTACGGTTGCAATAAAGAAGGAATAGTGCATCCGAAAAGAGAATCTCGCCTCCCAATAGAAGATCCTGTCGATGCCATAGAAACGTTCCTCGATTTAGAAAGAGAATGCATAGAATCTATAGTATTTCATAGCGACGCAGTTTCTGTATTAACTCGTCTATGTGAGGGATCGACGCATGCAATAAAGCAGTAATAATCCACCCGCAAAGTGATACTCGCCTCCCAATAGAAGATCGTGACTTTGCCATAGAAACGATCTTCGATTTAGAAAGAGAAGGCATAGAAACTATAGTATTTCATAGCGCGCATTTTCTGTGATAATTCGTCGTTGTGTGGGATCGACGGGTGCAATAAAGAAGGAATAGTGCATCCGAAAAGAGATACTCGCCTCCCAATAGAAGATCCTGTCGTTGCCATAGAAACGTTTCTCGATTATAAAGAGAAGGCATAGAACCTATAGTGTTTCATAGCGACGCTATTTCTGTGTTAATTCGTCATTGTGAGGGTTCGACAGATGCAATAAAAAAGGAATACTGCATCCGAAAAGAGATACTCGCCTCCCATTATAATATCCTGTAGTTTCCATAGAATCGTTCCTCGATTTAGAAAGAGAAGGCATGTATCCCATAGTATTTCATAGCGATGCAATTCCTGTGTTAATTCGTCATTGTGAGGGATCGACCGATGCAATAGAGAAGGAAAAGTGCATCCGAAATTAGATACTCGCCTCCCAGTAGAAGATCCTGTCGTTGCCACAGAAACGTTCCTTAATTTAGAAAGAGAAAACATAGAACCTATAGTATATCATACCGACGCAATTTCTGTGTTAACTCGTCATTGTGAGGGATCGACGGATGCAATAAAGAAGGAATAGTGCATCCGAAAAGAGATACTCGCCTCCCAATAGAAGATCCTGTCGATGCCATAGAAACGTTCCTCGATTTAGAAAGAGAATGCATAGAATCTATAGTATTTCATAGCGACGCAATTTCTGTGTTAATTTGTCATTGTGAGGGATCGACGTATTCAATAAAGCAGGAATAGTGCATCCGAAAAGAGATACTCGCCTTCCAATATAAAATCCTGTAGTTTCCATAGAAACGTTCCTCGATTTAGAAAGAGAAGGCATGGATCCTATAGTATTTCATTGCGACGCAATTCCTGTGTTAATTCGTCATTGTCAGGGATCGACCGATGCAATAGAGAAGGAAAAGTGCATCCGAAAAGAGATACTCGCCTCCCAGTAGAAGATCCTGACGTTGCCACAGAAACGTTCCTTAATTTAGAAAGAGAAGGCATAGAACCTGTAGTATTTCATACCGACGCAATTTCTGTGTTAATTCGTCATTGTGAGGGATCGACGGAAGCAATAATGAAGGAATAGTGCATCCGAAAAGAGATACTCGTCTCCCCATAGAAGATTCTGTTGTTGCCATAGAAACGCTCCTCAATTTAGAAAGAGAAGGCATAGAACCCATAGTATTTCATAGCGACGCAATGTCTGCGTTAATTCGACATTGTGAGGGATCGACGGATGCAATAAAGAGGAACAGGGCATCCGAAAAGAGATACTCGCCTCCCAATATAAGATCCTGTCGTTGCCATAGAACCATTCCTCGATTTAGAAAGATAAGGCATACAACGTATAGTGTTTCATAGCGACGCAATTTCTGTGTTAATTCGTCATTGTGAAGGATCGACGGATGCAATAAAGAAGGAATAGTGCATCCGAAAAGAGATACTCGTCTCATAATAGAACAACGTGTCGTTGCCAAAGAAACGTCCTCCATTTAGAAAGTGAAGGCATAGAACCTATAGTATTTTATAGCGACGCAAATTTTTGTGTTAATTCGTCAATGTGAGGGATCGACGGATGCAACAAAGAAGGAATAGTGCATCCGGAAAGAGATATTCGCCTCGCAATAGAAGATACTGTCGTTGCCATAGAAACGTTCCCCGATTTAGAAAGAGAAGGCATAGAACCTATAGGATTTCATAGCGACGCAATTTCTCTGTTAACTCGGGGTTCGACGCATGCAATATAGCAGTAATAATCCATCCGGAAAGTGATACTCGCCTCCCAATAGACGATCGTGACTTTGCCATAGAAACGATCCTCGATTTAGAAAGAGAAGGCATAGAAACTATAGTACTTCATAGCGCGCATTTTCTGTGATAATTCGTCGTTGTGTGGGATCGACGGGTGCAATAAGAAGGAATAGTGCATCCGAAAAGAGATACTCGCCTCCCAATAGAAGATCCTGTCGTTGCTATAGAAACGTTCCTCGATTATAAAGAGAAGGCATAGAACCTATAGTGTTTCATAGCGACGGTATTTCTGTGTTAATTCGTCATTGTGAGGGTTCGACAGATGCAATAAAAAAGGAATACTGCATCCGAAAAGAGATACTCGCCTCCCATTATAAGATCCTGTAGTTCCCATAGAAACGTTCCTCGATTTAGAAAGAGAAGGCATGTATCCCATAGTATTTCATAGCGATGCAATTTCTGTGTTAATTCGTCATTGTGAGGGATCGACCGATGCAATAGAGAAGGAAAAGTGCATCCGAAAAGAGATACTCGCCTCCCAGTAGAAGATCCTGTCGTTGCCACAGAAACGTTCCTTAATTTAGAAAGAGAAGGCATAGAACCTATAGTATTTCATACCGACGCAATTTCTGTGTTACTTCGTAATTGTGAGGGTGCCACGGATGCAATAAGGAAGGAATACTGCATCCGAAAAGAGATACTCGCCTCCCAATACAAGATCATATCGTTGCCATAGAAACGTTCCTCGATTTAGAAAGAGAAGTCATAGAGCCTATAGGATTTCATAGCGACGTCAATTTTTGTGTAAATTCGTCATTGTGAGGGATCGACGGATGAAATAAAGAAGAAATAGTGCATCCGAAAAGAGATACTCGCCTCTTAAAAGAAGATCATCTCGTCGCCAGGGAAACGTTCCTCGATTTAGAAAGAGAAGGTATAGAACCTATGGTATTCAATAGCGACGCAAACTTTTGCGTTAATTCGTCATTGTGTCTGATCGACGGATGCAATAAAGAAGGAATAGTGCATCCTAAAAGAGATACTCGCCTCGCAATAGATGATCCTGTCGTTGCCATAAAAACGTTCCTCGATTTAGAAAGAGAATGCATAGAACCTATAGTATTTCATAGCGACGCAATTTCTGTGTTAATTCGTCATTGTGAGGGATCGACGGATGCAATAAAGAATGAATAGTGCATCCGAAAATAGATACTCACCTCGCAATAGAAGATACTTTCGTTGCCATAGAAACGATCCTCGATTTAGAAACAGAAGGCATAGAACCTATAGCATTTCATAGCAACGCAATATCTGTGTTAATTCGTCATTGTGAGGGATCGACGGATGCAATAAAGAAGGAATAGTGCATCCGAAAAGAGATACTCGTCTCATAATAGAACAACGTGTCGTTGCCAAAGAAACGTCCTCCATTTAGAAAGTGAAGGCATAGAACCTATAGTATTTTATAGCGACGCAAATTTTTGTGTTAATTCGTCAATGTGAGGGATCGACGGATGCAATAAAGAAGGAATAGTGCATCCGGAAAGAGATATTCGCCTCGCAATAGAAGATACTGTCGTTGCCATAGAAACGTTCCCCGATTTAGAAAGAGAAGGCATAGAACCTATAGGATTTCATAGCGACGCAATTTCTGTGTTAACTCGGGGTTCGACGCATGCAATATAGCAGTAATAATCCATCCGGAAAGTGATACTCGCCTCCCAATAGACGATCGTGACTTTGCCATAGAAACGATCCTCGATTTAGAAAGAGAAGGCATAGAACCCATAGTATTTCATAGCGACGCAATGTCTGCGTTAATTCGACATTGTGAGGGATCGACGGATGCAATAAAGAGGAACAGGGCATCCGAAAAGAGATACTCGCCTCCCAATATAAGATCCTGTCGTTGCCATAGAACCATTCCTCGATTTAGAAAGATAAGGCATACAACGTATAGTGTTTCATAGCGACGCAATTTCTGTGTTAATTCGTCATTGTGAAGGATCGACGGATGCAATAAAGAAGGAATAGTGCATCCGAAAAGAGATACTCGTCTCATAATAGAACAACGTGTCGTTGCCAAAGAAACGTCCTCCATTTAGAAAGTGAAGGCATAGAACCTATAGTATTTTATAGCGACGCAAATTTTTGTGTTAATTCGTCAATGTGAGCGATCGACGGATGCAATAAAGAAGGAATAGTGCATCCGGAAAGAGATATTCGCCTCGCAATAGAAGATACTGTCGTTGCCATAGAAACGTTCCCCGATTTAGAAAGAGAAGGCATAGAACCTATAGGATTTCATAGCGACGCAATTTCTCTGTTAACTCGGGGTTCGACGCATGCAGTATAGCAGTAATAATCCATCCGGAAAGTGATACTCGCCTCCCAATAGACGATCGTGACTTTGCCATAGAAACGATCCTCGATTTAGAAAGAGAAGGCATAGAAACTATAGTACTTCATAGCGCGCATTTTCTGTGATAATTCGTCGTTGTGTGGGATCGACGGGTGCAATAAGAAGGAATAGTGCATCCGAAAAGAGATACTCGCCTCCCAATAGAAGATCCTGTCGTTGCTATAGAAACGTTCCTCGATTATAAAGAGAAGGCATAGAACCTATAGTGTTTCATAGCGACGGTATTTCTGTGTTAATTCGTCATTGTGAGGGTTCGACAGATGCAATAAAAAAGGAATACTGCATCCGAAAAGAGATACTCGCCTCCCATTATAAGATCCTGTTGTTCCCATAGAAACGTTCCTCGATTTAGAAAGAGAAGGCATGTATCCCATAGTATTTCATAGCGATGCAATTCCTGTGTTAATTCGTCTTTGTGAGGGATCGACCGATGCAATAGAGAAGGAAAAGTGCATCCGAAAAGAGATACTCGCCTCCCAGTAGAAGATCCTGTCGTTGCCACAGAAACGTTCCTTAATTTAGAAAGAGAAGGCATAGAACCTATAGTATTTCATACCGACGCAATTTCTGTGTTACTTCGTAATTGTGAGGGTGCCACGGATGCAATTAGGAAGGAATACTGCATCCGAAAAGAGATACTCGCCTCCCAATACAAGATCATATCGTTGCCATAGAAACGTTCCTCGATTTAGAAAGAGAAGTCATAGAGCCTATAGGATTTCATAGCGACGTCAATTTTTGTGTAAATTCGTCATTGTGAGGGATCGACGGATGAAATAAAGAAGAAATAGTGCATCCGAAAAGAGATACTCGCCTCTTAAAAGAAGATCATCTCGTCGCCAGGGAAACGTTCCTCGATTTAGAAAGAGAAGGTATAGAACCTATGGTATTCAATAGCGACGCAAATTTTTGCGTTACTTCGTCATTGTGTCTGATCGACGGATGCAATAAAGAAGGAATAGTGCATCCTAAAAGAGATACTCGCCTCGCAATAGATGATCCTGTCGTTGCCATAAAAACGTTCCTCGATTTAGAAAGAGAATGCATAGAACCTATAGTATTTCATAGCGACGCAATTTCTGTGTTAATTCGTCATTGTGAGGGATCGACGGATGCAATAAAGAATGAATAGTGCATCCGAAAAGAGATACTCACCTCGCAATAGAAGATACTTTCGTTGCCATAGAAACGATCCTCGATTTAGAAACAGAAGGCATAGAACCTATAGCATTTCATAGCGACGCAATATCTGTGTTAATTCGTCATTGTGAGGGATCGACGGATGCAATAAAGAAGGAATAGTGCATCCGAAAAGAGATACTCGCCTCCCAATACAAGATCCTGCCGTTGCCATAGAAACGTTCCTCGATTTAGAAAGAGAAGGCATAGAACCTATAGTATTTCATAGCGACGCAATTTCTGTGTTAATTCGTCATTGTGAGGGATCGACGGATGCAATAATGATGGAATAGGGCATCCGCAAAGAGATAATCGCCTCTTAACAGCAGATCTAATCGTTGCCATAGTAACGTTCCTCGATTCAGAAAGTGAAGGAATAGAACATATGATATTTCATAGCGACGCAAATTTTTGAGTTAATTCGTCATTGTGAGGGATCGACGGATGCAATAAAGAAGGAATAGTGCATCCGAAAAGAGATAATCGCCTCCCAATAGAAGATCCTGCCGTTGAAATTGAAACGTTCCTCGATTTGGAAAGAGAAGGCATATAACCTATAGTATTTTATAGCGACGCTGTTTCTGTGTTAATTCGTCGTTGTGAGGGATCGTCGGATGCAATACTAACGGAATAGTGCATCCGAAAAGGGATACTCGCCTCCCAATAGAAAATCCTGTCGTTGCCATAGAATCGTTCTTCCATTAAGGAAGAGTAAGCATAGAACCTATAGTAGTTCATAGCGACGAAATTTCTGTGTTAATTCGTCATTGTGAGGGATCGACGGATACAATAAAGAAGGAATAGTGCATTCGAAAAGAGATTATCGCCTCCCAATAGAAGATCCTGTCTTTGCCATAAATACAATCCTCGACTTAGTAAGAGGAGTCAAAAAACCTATAGTATTTCATAGCGACGCAATTTCTGTGTTAATTCGTCATTGTGAGGGATCGAAAAATGCAATAAAAAAGGAATAGTGATCTTGTCGTTGCCATAGTAACGTTCCTCGATTTATAAAGAGAAGGCATAGAACCCATTGTATTTCATAGCGACGTAATTTCTGTGTTAATTCGGTATCGCGGGGGATCGACGGATGCAATAAAAAAGGAATAGTGATCTTGTCGTTGCCATGGAAGCGTTCCTCGATTTAGAAAGAGAAGGCATAGAACCCATAGTATTTCATAGCGACGAAATTTCTGTGTTAATTCGTCAATGTGAGGGATCGACGGACTCAATAGAGAAGGAATAGTGCATCCAAAATGGGATACTCGCCTCTTAATAGAAGATAATGTAGTTGCCATAGAAACGTTCCTCGATTTAGAAAGAGAAGGCATAGAACCAATAGAATTTCATAGCGACGCAATTTCTGTGTTAAATCGTCATTGTGAGGGATCGACGGATGCAATAAAGCAGGACTAGTTCATCCGAAATGTGATACTCGCCTCCCAATAGAAGATACTGTCGTTGCCATAGAAACGTTCCTCGATTTAGAAAGAGAAGGCATAAAACCTATAGTATTTCAGAGTGACGCAATTTCTGTGTTAATTCGTCGTTGTGAGGGATCGACGGGTGCAATAAAGAAGGAATAGAGCATCCGAAAAGAGATACTCGCCTCCCAATTGACGATCCTGTCGTTGACATTGAAACGTTCCTCGATTTGGAAAGAGAAGGCATATAATCTATAGTATTTTATAGCGACGCAGTTTCTGGGTTAATTCGTCGTTGTGAGGGGTCGTTGGATACAATACAAAAGGAATAGTGCATCCAAAAAGAGATACTCGCCTCCCAATACAAGATCCTGTCGATGCCATAGAAACGTTCCAAGATTTAGAAAGAGATGGCATAGAACTTATAGTACTTCATAGCGTCGCAATTTCTATGTTAATTCGTCATTGTGAGGGATCGACGGATGCAATAAAGAAGGAATAGTGCATTCGAAAAGAGATACTCGCCTCCCAATAGAAGATAATGTCGTTGCCATAGAAACGTTCCTCGATTATAAAGAGAAGGCATTGAACCTATAGTGTTTCATAGCGACGCCATTTCTGTGTTAAATCTTCATTGTGAGGGATCGACGGACGCAATAATGAAAGAATAGGGCATCCGAAAAGAGATACACGCCTCTTAATAGAAGATCATGTCGTTGCCATAGAAACGTTCCTCGATTCAGAAAGAGAAGCTATAGAACATATGGTATTTCATAGCGACGCAAATGTTTGTGTTAATTCGTCAATGTGAGGGATCGACGGATGCAATAAAGAAGGAATAGAGCATCCGAAAAGAGATACTCGCCTCCCAATTGACGATCCTGTCGTTGACATTGAAACGTTCCTCGATTTGGAAAGAGAAGGCATATAACCTATAGTATTTTATAGCGACGCAGTTTCTGTGTTAATTCGTCGTTGTGAGGGGTCGTTGGATACAATACAAAAGGAATAGTGCATCCGAAAAGAGATACTCGCCTCCCAATAGAAAATCCTGTCAATCCCATAGAAACGTTCTTCTATTTAGGAAGAGAAAGCATAGAACCTATAGTAGTTCATAGCGACGAAATTTCTGTGTTAATTCGTCATTGTGAGGGATCGACGGATACAATAAAGAAGGAATAATGCATTCGAAAAGAGATAATCGCCTCCCAATAGAAGATCCTGTCTTTGCCATAAATACGTTTCTCGATTTAGAAAGAGGAGTCAAAAAACCTATAGTATTCCATAGCGACGCAATTTCTGTGTTAATTCGTCATTGTGGGTGATCGAAAGATGCAATAAAAAAGGAATAGTGATCTTGTCGTTGCCATAGTAACGTTCCTCCATTTATAAAGAGAAGGCATAGAACCCATAGGATATCATAGCGACGCAATTTATGTGTTAATTTGTCATCGTGAGGGGTCGACGGATGCAATAAAAAAGGAATAGTGATCTTGTCGTTGCCATAGAAACGTTCCTCGATTTAGAAAGAGAAGGCATAGAACCCATAGTATTTCATAGTGACGCAATTTCTGTGTTAATTCGTCATTGTGAGGGATCGACGGATGCAATAGAGAAGGAATAGTGCATGCGAAATGAGATACTATCCTCCCTATAGAAGATCCTGTCGTTTCCATAGAAACGTTCTTTGATTTAGAAAGAGAAGGCATAGACCCCATAGTATTTCATAGCGATGCAATTTCTGTGTTAATTCGTCATTGTGAGGGATCGACGGATGCAATAAAGAACGAATAGTGCATCCGTAAAGAGAAACTCGCCTCCCAATAGGAGAACCTGTCGTCGCCATAGAAATGTTCCTCAATTTAGAAACACGAGCATAGAACCTATAGTATTTCATAGCGACGCAATTTCTGTGTTAATTCGTCATTGTGAGAGTTCGACGGATGCAATAATGAAGGAATAGGGCATCCGAAAAGAGATACTCGCCTCCCAATATAAGATCCTGCCGTTGCCATTGAAAGGTTCCTCGATTTAGAAAGAGAAGGCATAGAACTTGTAGTATTTCAGAGCGAGGCAATTTCAGTGTTAATTCGTCATTGTGAGGGATCGACGGATGCAATAGAGAAGGAATAGATCATGCGAAAAGAGATACTATCCTCCCAATAGATGATCCTGTCGTTGCCATAGAAACGTTCCTCGATATAGAAAGAGAAGGCATAGAACCTATAGTATTTCATAGCGACACAATTTCTGTGTTAATTCGTCATTGTGAGGGATCGACGGATGCCTTAATGAAGGAATAGTGCATCCGGAAAGAGATACTCGCCTCTTAATAGAAGAACATGTCGTTGCCATAGAAACTTTCCCCGATTTACAAAGAGAAAGCATAGAGCCTATAGTATTTCATAGCGATTAAAATTTTTGTGTTAAATCGTCATTGTGAGGGATCGACGGAAGCAATAAAGGAGGAATAGCGCATCCCAAAAGAGTTACTCGCCTGCCAATATAAGATCCTGTTGCTGCCATAGAAACTTTCCTCCATTTAGAACGACAAGGCATAGAACATATAGTATTTCATAGCCACGCAATTTCTGTGTTAATTCGACATTGTGAGGGTTCGTCGGATGCAATAAAGAAGGAATGGTGCATCCGAAACGGGATACTCGCCTCTTAATAGAAGATCATGTCGTTGCCATAGAAACGTACTCGATTTAGAAAGAGAAGGTATAGAACCTATGGTATTTCATAGCGACGCAAATTATTGCGTTAATTTGTCATTGTGTCTGATCGACGGATGCAATAAAGAAGGAATAGTGCATCCTAAAAGAGATATTTGCCTCGCAATAGAAGATCCTGTCGTTGCCATAAAAACGTTCCTCGATTTAGAAAGAAAATGCATAGAACCTATAGTATTTCATAGCGACGCAATTTCTGTGTTAATTCGTCGTTGTGAGGGATCGACGGATGCAATAAAGAATGAATAGTGCATCCGAAAAGAGATACTCGCCTCCCAATAGAAGATCCTGTCGTTGCCATAGAAACGTTCTTTGATTTAGAAAGAGAAGGCATAGAACCTATATTATTTCATAGCGACGCAATTTTTGTGTTAATTCGCCATTGAGAGGGATCAACGGATGCAATAAAGAATGAATAGTGCATCCGAAAAGAGATACTCGCCACCCAATACAAGATCCTGTCGTTGCCATAGAAACGTTCCTCGATTTAGAAAGAGAAAGCATTGAACCTATAGTAATTCATAGTGACGCAATTTCTGTGTTAATTCGTCGTTGTGATTGATCGACGGGTGCAATAAAGAAGGAATAGTGCATCCGAAAAGAGATACTCGCCTCCCAATAGAAGATCCTGTCGATGCCATAGAAACGTTCCAAGATTTAGAAAGAGATGGGATAGAACCTATAGTACTTCATAGCGTCGCAATTTCTATGTTAATTCGTTATTGTGAGGGATCGACGGATGCAATAAAGAAAGAATAGTGCATTCGAAAAGAGATACTCGCCTCCCAATAGAAGATAATGTCATGGCCATAGATACGTTCCTCGATTATAAAGAGAAGGCATAGAACCTATAGTGTTTCATAGCGGCGCAATTTCTGTGTTAATTCGTCATTGTGAGGGATCGACGGATGCAATGGAGAAGGAATGGTGCATCCGTATAGAGTTACTCGCCACCCAATAGAAGAACCTACGTTGCCATAGAAACGTTCCTCAATTTAGAAAGAGCAGGCATAGAACCTATAGTATTTCATAGCGACGCCATTTCTGTGTTAAATCTGCATTGTGAGGGATCGACGGACGCAATACTGAAGGAATAGGGCATCCGAAAAGAGATACTCGCCTCTTAATAGAAGATCATGTCGTTGCCATAGAAACGTTCCTCGATTCAGAAAGAGAAGGTATAGAACATATGGTATTTCATAGCGACGCAAATTTTTGAGTTAATTCGTCATTGTGAGGGATCGACGGATGCAATAAAGAAGGAATAGTGCATCCGAAAAAAGATACTCGCTTCCCAGTAGAGGATCCTGTCGTTGCCATTGAAAAGTTCCTCGATTTGGAAAGAGTTGGCATATAACCTATAGTATTTTATAGCGACGCGGTTTCTGTGTCAATTCGTCGTTGTGAGGGATCGTCGGATGCAATACAAACGGAATAGTGCATCGGAAAAGAGATACTCGCCTCCCAATAAAAAATCCTGTCGTTGCCATAGAAACGTTTTTCTATTTAGGAAGAGAAAGCATAGCACCTATAGTAGTTCATAGCGACGAAATGTCTGTGTCAATTCGTCATTGTGAGGGATCGACGGATACAATAAAGAAGGAATAGTGCATTTGAAAAGAGATAATCGCCTCCCAATAGAAGATCCTGTCTTTACCATAAATACGTTCTTCGATTTAGTAAGAGGAGTCAAAAAACCTATAGTATTTCATAGCAACGCAAATTCTGTGTTAATTCGTCATCGTGAGGGATCGACGGATACAATAAAAAAGGAATAGTGATCTTGTCGTTGCCATAGAAACGTTCCTCGATTTAGAAAGAGAAGGCATAGAACCCATAGTAATTCATAGCGACGCAATTTCTGTGTTAATTCGTCATTGTGAGGGATCGACGGATGCAATAGAGAAGGAATAGTGCATGCGAAAAGAGATACTATCCTCCCAATAGAAGATCCTGTCGTTGCCATAGAAACGTTCCTCGATTTAGAAAGAGAAGGCATAGAACCTATAGTATTTCATAGCGACGCAGTTTCTGTGTTAATTCGACATTGAGAGGGATAGACGGATGCAATAAAGAAGGAATAGTGCATCCAAAAAGAGATACTCGCCTCCCAAATGAAGAACCTGCCGTTGCCATAGAAACGTTCCTCGAATGAGAACGAGAAGGTATAGAACATATAGTATTTTATAGCGACGCAATTTCAGTGTTAATTCGTCATTGTGAGGGTTCGTCGGATGCAATAAAGAAGGAATGGTGCATCCGAAACGGGATACTCGCCTCTTAATAGAAGATCATGTCGTTGCCATAGAAACGTACTCGATTTAGAAAGAGAAGGTATAGAACCTATGGTATTTCATAGCGACGCAAATTATTGCGTTAATTTGTCATTGTGTCTGATCGACGGATGCAATAAAGAAGGAATAGTGCATCCTAAAAGAGATATTTGCCTCGCAATAGAAGATCCTGTCGTTGCCATAAAAACGTTCCTCGATTTAGAAAGAAAATGCATAGAACCTATAGTATTTCATAGCGACGCAATTTCTGTGTTAATTCGTCGTTGTGAGGGATCGACGGATGCAATAAAGAATGAATAGTGCATCCGAAAAGAGATACTCGCCTCCCAATAGAAGATCCTGTCGTTGCCATAGAAACGTTCTTTGATTTAGAAAGAGAAGGCATAGAACCTATATTATTTCATAGCGACGCAATTTTTGTGTTAATTCGCCATTGAGAGGGATCAACGGATGCAATAAAGAATGAATAGTGCATCCGAAAAGAGATACTCGCCACCCAATACAAGATCCTGTCGTTGCCATAGAAACGTTCCTCGATTTAGAAAGAGAAAGCATTGAACCTATAGTAATTCATAGTGACGCAATTTCTGTGTTAATTCGTCGTTGTGATTGATCGACGGGTGCAATAAAGAAGGAATAGTGCATCCGAAAAGAGATACTCGCCTCCCAATAGAAGATCCTGTCGATGCCATAGAAACGTTCCAAGATTTAGAAAGAGATGGGATAGAACCTATAGTACTTCATAGCGTCGCAATTTCTATGTTAATTCGTTATTGTGAGGGATCGACGGATGCAATAAAGAAAGAATAGTGCATTCGAAAAGAGATACTCGCCTCCCAATAGAAGATAATGTCATGGCCATAGATACGTTCCTCGATTATAAAGAGAAGGCATAGAACCTATAGTGTTTCATAGCGGCGCAATTTCTGTGTTAATTCGTCATTGTGAGGGATCGACGGATGCAATGGAGAAGGAATGGTGCATCCGTATAGAGTTACTCGCCACCCAATAGAAGAACCTACGTTGCCATAGAAACGTTCCTCAATTTAGAAAGAGCAGGCATAGAACCTATAGTATTTCATAGCGACGCCATTTCTGTGTTAAATCTGCATTGTGAGGGATCGACGGACGCAATACTGAAGGAATAGGGCATCCGAAAAGAGATACTCGCCTCTTAATAGAAGATCATGTCGTTGCCATAGAAACGTTCCTCGATTCAGAAAGAGAAGGTATAGAACATATGGTATTTCATAGCGACGCAAATTTTTGAGTTAATTCGTCATTGTGAGGGATCGACGGATGCAATAAAGAAGGAATAGTGCATCCGAAAAAAGATACTCGCTTCCCAGTAGAGGATCCTGTCGTTGCCATTGAAAAGTTCCTCGATTTGGAAAGAGTTGGCATATAACCTATAGTATTTTATAGCGACGCGGTTTCTGTGTCAATTCGTCGTTGTGAGGGATCGTCGGATGCAATACAAACGGAATAGTGCATCGGAAAAGAGATACTCGCCTCCCAATAAAAAATCCTGTCGTTGCCATAGAAACGTTTTTCTATTTAGGAAGAGAAAGCATAGCACCTATAGTAGTTCATAGCGACGAAATGTCTGTGTCAATTCGTCATTGTGAGGGATCGACGGATACAATAAAGAAGGAATAGTGCATTTGAAAAGAGATAATCGCCTCCCAATAGAAGATCCTGTCTTTACCATAAATACGTTCTTCGATTTAGTAAGAGGAGTCAAAAAACCTATAGTATTTCATAGCAACGCAAATTCTGTGTTAATTCGTCATCGTGAGGGATCGACGGATACAATAAAAAAGGAATAGTGATCTTGTCGTTGCCATAGAAACGTTCCTCGATTTAGAAAGAGAAGGCATAGAACCCATAGTAATTCATAGCGACGCAATTTCTGTGTTAATTCGTCATTGTGAGGGATCGACGGATGCAATAGAGAAGGAATAGTGCATGCGAAAAGAGATACTATCCTCCCAATAGAAGATCCTGTCGTTGCCATAGAAACGTTCCTCGATTTAGAAAGAGAAGGCATAGAACCTATAGTATTTCATAGCGACGCAGTTTCTGTGTTCATTCGTCATTGTGAGGGATCGGCGGATGCAATAAAGAACGAATAGTGCATCCGTAAAGAGAAACTCGCCTCCCAATAGGAGAACCTGTCGTCGCCATAGAAATGTTCCCCAATTTAGAAAGAGAAGCATAGCACCTATAGTATTTCATAAAGACGCAATTTCTGTGTTAATTCGTCATTGTGAGAGTTCGACGGATGCAATAATGAAGGAATACTGCATCCGAAAAGAGATACTCGCCTCCCAATATAAGATCCTGTCGTTGCCCATGAAACGTTCCTCGATTTAGAAAGAGAAGGCATAGAACTTATAGTATTTCAGAGCGACGCAATTTCTGTGTTAATTCGCCATTGAGAGGGATCAACGGATGCAATAAAGAATGAATAGTGCATCCGAAAAGAGATACTCGCCTCCCAATACAAGATCCTGTCGTTGCCATAGAAACGTTCCTCGATTTAGAAAGAGAAGGAATAGAACCTATAGTATTTCATAGTGACAAAATATCTGTGTTAATTCGTCGTTGTGAGGGATCGACGGGTGCAATAAAGAAGGAATAGTGCATCCGAAAAGACATACTCGCCTCCCAATAGAAGATCCTGTCGATGCCATAGAAACGTTCCAAGATTTAGAAAGAGATGGCATAGCACCTATAGTACTTCATAGCGTCGCAATTTCTATGTTAATTCGTCATTGTGAGGGATCGACGGATGCAATAAAGCAGGACTAGTTCATCCGAAATGTGATACTCGCCTCCCAATAGAAGATACTGTCGTTGCCATAGAAACGTTCCTCGATTATAAAGAGAAGGCTTGGAACCTATAGTGTTTCATAGCGACGCAATTTCTGTGTTAATTCGTCATTGTGAGGGATCGACGGATGCAATGGAGAAGGAATTGTGCATCCGTATAGAGTTACTCGCCTCCCAATAGAAGAACCTACGTTGCCATAGAAACGTTCCTCAATTTAGAAAGAGCAGGCATAGAACATATAGTATTTCACAGCGACGCCATTTCTGTGTTAAATCTTCATTGTGAGGGATCGACGGACGCAATAATTAAGGAATAGGGCATCCGAAAACAGATACTCGCCTCTTAATAGAAGATCATGTCGTTGCCATAGAAACGTTCCTCGATTCAGAAAGAGAATGTATAGAACCTATAGTATTTCATAGCGACGCAATTTATGTGTTAATTCGTCATTGTGAGAGTTCGACGTCTGCAATAATGAAGGAATAGGGCATCCGAAAAGAGATACACGCCTCCCAATATAATATCCTGTCGCTGCCATTGAAAGGTTCCTCGATTTAGAAAGAGAAGGCATAGAACTTTAGTATTTCAGAGCTACGCAATTTCTGTGTTAATTCGTCATTGTGAGGGATCGACGGATGCAATAGGGAAGGAATAGAGCATGCGAAAAGAGATACTATCCTCCCAATAGAAGATCCTGTCGTTGCCATAGAAGCGTTCCTCGATTTAGAAAGAGAAGGCATAGAACTTATATTATTTCATAGCGACGCAATTTCTGTGTTAATTTGCCATTGTGAGGGATCAACGGATGCAATAAAGAATGAACAGTGCATCCGAAAAGAGATACTCGCCTCCCAATAGAAGAACCTGTCGTTGCCATAGAAACGCTCCTAAATTTAGAAAGAGAATGCATAGAACCTATAGTATTTCATAGCGACGCAATGTCTGTGTTAATTCGCCATTGTGAAGGATCAACGGATGCAATAAAGAATGAGTAGTGCATCCGAAAAGATATACTCGCCTCCCAATAGAAGATCCTGTCGTTGCTATAGAAACGTTCTTCGATTTAGAAAGAGAAGGCATTGAACCTATAGTATTTCATAGCGTCGCAATTTCTGTGTTAATTCTTCATTGTGAGGGATCGACGGTTCCAATAAAGAAGGAATAGTGCATCCGTAAAGAGAAACTCGCCTCCCAATTGGAGAACCTGTCGTCGCCATAGAAATGGTCCTCAATTTAGAAACAGAAGCATAGAATCTATAGTATTTCATAGCGACGAAATTTCTGTGTTAATTCGTTATTGTGAGGGATCGACGGATGCAATAAAGAAGGAATAGTGCATCCGTAAGGACATACTCGCCTCTTAATAGAATATCATGTCGTTGTCATAGAAACGTTCCTCGAATTAGAAAGAGAAGGTATAGATCCTATGGTATCTCATAGCAAAGCAAATTTTTGTTTTAATTCGTCATTGTGATTGATCGAAGGATGCAATACAGAAGGAATGGTGCATCCGAAAAGAGATACTCGCCTCGCAATAGCGGATACTGTCGTTGCCGTAGAAACGTTCCTCGATTTAGGATTTCATAGCGACGCAATTTCTGTGTTATTTCGTCATTGTGAGGGATCGACGGATGCAATAAAGAAGGAATAGTGCATCCGAAAAGAGATATTCGCCTCCCAAAAGAAGATCTTGCCGTTGCCTTAGAAACGTACCTCGATTTAGAAAGAGAAGGCATATAACCTATTTGATTTTATAGCGACGTAATTTCTGTGTTAATTCGTCATTTTAAGGGATCGACGGATGCAATAAAGAAGGAATAGTGCATCCGAAAAGAGAAACTCGCCTCCCAATAGGAGATCCTGTCGTTGCCATACAAACGTTCCTCGATTTAGAAAGAGAAGGCGTAGAACCTATAGTATTTCATAGCGACGCAATTTCTGTGTTAATTCGCCATTGTGAGGGATCGAGGAATGCAATAAAGTAGGAATAGGGCATCCGAAAAGTGATAATCGCCTCCCAATATAAGATCCTGTCGTTGCCATAGAAACAGTAATCCATTTAGAAAGAGAGGGCATAGAACCTATTGTATTTAATAGCGCCGCAATTTCTGTGTTAATTCGTCATTGTGAGGGATCGATGGATGCAATAAAAAAGAAATAGTGCATCCGAAGAGAGATTCTCGCCTCTTAATAGATGATCATGTCGTTGCCGTAGAAACGTTCCTCGATTTAGAAAGAGAAGGCATAGAGCCTATAGTATTTCATAGCGACGCAAATCTTTTGTTAATTCGTCATTGTGAGGGATCGACGAAAGAAATAAAGAAGTAATAGTGCATCCGAAAAGAGATACTCGCCTCTTAAAAGAAGACAATCTCGTCGCCAGAGAAACGTTCCTCGATGTAGAAAGAGAAGGTATGAAACCTCAAGTATTTCATAGCGACGCAATTTCTGTAATAAATCGTCATTGTGAGGGATCGACGGATGCATTAAAGAAGGAATAGTGCATCCGAAAAGAGATACTCGCCTCCAACTACAAGACCCTGTCGTTGCCATAGGAACGTTCCTCGATTTAGAAAGAAAAGGCATAGAACCTATAGTATTTCACAGCGATGCAATTTCTGTGTTAATTCTTCATTGTGAGGGATCGACGGATGCAATAAAGAAGGAATAGTGCAACCGAAAAGAGATACTCGAATCCCAATAGAATATCATGTCCTTTCCATAGAAACGTTCCTTGATTTTGAAAGAAAAGGCAAATAACCTATAGTACTTCATAGCATCGCAATTTCTGTGTTAATTCGTCATTGTGAGGGATCGACGGATGCAATAAAGAAGGAATAGTGCATCCGAAAAAAGATACTAGCCTCCCAATAGAGGATAATGTCGTTGCCATAGAAACGTTCCTCGATTATAAAGAGACGGCACAGAACCAATAGTGTTTCATAGCGACGCAATTTCTGTGTTAATTCGTCATTGTGAGGGATCGACGGATGCAATAGAGTAGGTATAGTGCATCCAAAAAGAGATACTCGGTTCCAAGTAGTAGATCCTGTCGTTGCCATAGAAAAATTCCTTAATTTAGAAAGAGAAGGTATAGAACCTATAGTATTTTACTCGCCTCCCAGTAGACGATCCTGTCTTTGCTATAAAAACGTTCCTCGATTTAGAAAGAGGAAGGAAAAAACCTATAGTATTACATAGCGACGCAATTTCTGTGTTAATTCGTCATTGTGAGGGATCGACGGATGCAATAAAGAAGGAAATGTGCATCCGAAAAGAGATACTCGACTCCTAATATAAGATCCTGTCGTTGCCATAGAAACGATCTTCGATTTAGAAGGAGAAGGCAAATAACCTAGAGTATTTCATAGCGACGCAATTTCTGTGTTAATTCGTCTTTTTAAGGGATCGACGGATGCAATAAAGAGGGAATAGTGCATCCGAAAAGAGATACTCGCCTCCCAATAGAAGATCCTGTCGTTGCCATACAAACGTTCCTCGATTTAGAAAGAGAAGGCATAGAATATATAGTATTTCATAGCGACGCAATTTCTGTGTTAATTTGTCATTGTAAGGGATCGACGGATGCAATAAAGAAGAAATAGTTCATCCGAAAAGAGATACTCGCCTCCCATTAGAAGATCCTGTCGTTGTTATAGAAACGTTCCTCGATTTACAATGAGAAGTCATAGAACCCATAGTATTTCATAGCTACGCAGTTTCTGTGTTAATTCGTCATTGTTGGGTTCGACGGATGCAATAAAGAAGGAATACTGCATCCGAAAAGAGATACTCACCTCCCAATATAAGATCATGTCGTTGCCATAGAAATGTTCCTCGATTTAGAAAGAGAAGGCATAGAACTTATAGTATTTCATAGCGACGCAATTTCTGTGTTAATTCGTCATTGTGGGGGATCGACGGATGCAATAGGGAAGGAATAGTGCATGCGAAAAGAGATACTAGCCTCAGAATAGAAGATCATTTTGTTGCCATAGAAACGTTCCTCGATTTAGAAAGAGAAGGCATAGAACCTATAGTATTTCATAGCGACACAATTTCTGTGTTAATTCGCCATTGTGAGGGATCAACGGATGCAATAAAGAATGAGTAGTGCATCCGAAAAGAGTTACTCGCCTCCCAATAGAGGATCCTGTCGTTGCCATAGAATCGTTCCTCGATTTAGAAAGAGAATGCATAGAATCTATAGTATTTCGTAGCGACGCAATATATGCATTAATTCGTCATTGTGAGGGATCGACGGATGCAATAAACAAGGAATAGTGCATCCGAAAAGAGATACTCGCCTCGTAATAGAGGATCATGTCGATGGCATAGAAACGTCCCTCGATTTGTAAAGAGAAGGTATAGAACCTATGGTATTTCATAGCGACGCCATATCTGTGTAATTCGTCTTTTTGAGGGATCGACGGATGCAATAAAGAAAGAATAGTGCATCCAAAAAGAGATACCCGCCTCCCAATAGAAGATACTGTCGTTGCCATAGAAACGTCCCTAGATTTTAAAAGAGCAGGCATAGACCCTATAGGATTTCATAGCGATGCTATTTCTGTGTTATTTTGTCATTGTGAGGGATCGACGGATGCAATAAAGAAGAAATAGTACATCCGAAAAGAGATACTCGCCTCTCAATAGAAGATCCTGTCGTTGCCATAGAAACGTTCCTCGATTTAGAAAGAGAAGTTATAGATCTTATAGTATTTCATAGCGACGCAATTTCTGTGTTAATTCGTCATTGTGAGGGATCGACGGATGCAATAAAAAAGGAAATGTGCATCCGAAAAGAGATACTCGCCTCCTAACATAAGATCCTGTCGTTGCCATAGAAAGGTTCCTCGATTTAGAAAGAGAAGGCATAGAACCTAGAGAATTTCATAGCGACGCAATTTCTGTGATAGTTCGTCTTTTTAAGGGATCGACGGATGCAATAAAGAGGGAATAGTGCATCCGAAAAGAGATACTCGCCTCCCAATAGAAGATCCTGTCGTTGCCATACAAACGTTCCTCGATTTCGAAAGAGAAGGCATAGTATACATAGTATTTCATAGCGACGCAATTTCTGTGTTAATTTGTCATTGTAAGGGATCGACGGATGCAATAAAGAAGGAATAGTTCATCCGAAAAGAGATACTCGCCTCCCATTAGAAGATCCTGTCGTTGTCATAGAAACGTTCCTCGATTTAGTAAGAGAAGGCATATAACCTATTATATTTTATAGCGACGTAATTTCTGTGCAAATTCGTCATTGAGAGGGATCGACGGAGGCAATAAAGAAGGAATAGTGCATCCGAAACAGTATACTCTTAATAGAACATCATGTCGTTGCCATAGAAACGTTCCTCTATTTAGAAAGAGAAGCATAGAACCTATAGAATTTCATAGCGACGCAATATCTGTGTTAAATCGTCATTGTGAGGGAATGACGGATGCAATAATGAAGGAATAGGGCATCCGAAAAGAGAATCTCGCCTTCCAATGGAAGACGCTGTCGTTGCCATAGAAACGTTCCTCGATTTAGAAAGAGAATGCATAGATTCTATAGTATATCATAGCGACGCATTTTCTGTGTTAATTCGTCTTTTCGATGGATCGACGGATGCAATTAAGAAGGAATAGTGCATCCGAAAAGAGTTACTCGCCTCCCAATAGAAGATCCTGTCGTTGCCATAGAATCGTTCCTCGATGCAGAAAGAGATTGCATAGAATCTATAGTATTTCATAGCGACGCAATTTCTGTGTTATTTCGTCTTTTTGAGGGATCGACGGATGCAATGAAGAACGAATAGTGCATCCGAAAAGAGATAATCGCCTCCCAATAGAAAATCCTGTTGTTGCCATAGAAACGTTTCTCGATTTAGAATGAGAAGTTATAGAACCTATAGTATTTCATAGCGACGCAATTTCTGTAATAATTCGTCATTGTGAAGGATCGACGGATGCTATAAAAATGGAATAGTGTATCCGTAAAGAGGTACTCACCACCCAACTGCAGTACATTTCGTTGCCATAGAAACGTACCTCAATTTAGAAAGAGAAGGCATAGAACCTATAGTACTTCATAGCGACGCAATTTCTGTGTTAATTCGCCATTGTGAGGGATTGACGAATGCAATATAGTAGGAATAGGGGATTCGAAAAGAGATACACGCCTCAAAATATAAGATCCTGTCGTTGCCATAGAAACGTTCCTCGATTTAGAAAGAGAAGGCATAGAACATATAGTATTTCATAGCGACGCAATTTCTGTGTTAATTCGTCATTGTGAGGGATCGACGGATGCAATAAAGAAGGAATAGTGCATCCGAAAAGAGATACTCGCCTCTTAATAGATGATCATGTCGTAACCGTAGAAATGTTCCTCGATTTAGAAAGAGAAGGCATTGAGCCTATAGTATTTCATAGCGACGAAAATTTTTTGTTAATTCGTCATTGTGAGGGCTCGACGGATGCAATAAAGAAGGAATACTGCATCCGAAAAGAGATACTCGCCACCCAATACAAGATCCTGTCGTTGCCATAGAAACGTTCCTCGATTTAGGAAGAGAAGGCATAGAACCTATAGCATTTCATAGCTACGCAATTTCTCTGTTATTTCGTCGTTGTGAGGGATCGACGGATGCAATAAGGAAGGAATAGTGCATCCGAAAAGGGATACTGGTCTCTTAATAGAAGATCATGTCGTTGCCATAGAAACGTGCCTCGATTTAGAAAGAGAATGCATAGAACCTATGGTATTCCATAGCGACCCAAATTTTTGTGTTAATTCGTCATTGTGAGGGATTGACGGATGCAATAAAGAGGGAATAGTGCATCCGAAAAGAGATACTCGCCTCCCAAAATAAGATCCTGTCGTTGCCATAGAAACGTTCCTCGATTTAGTAAGAGAAGGCATAGAACCTATATCATTTCATAGCGACGCAATATCTGTGTTAATTCTTCATTGTGAGGGATCGACGGATGCAATACAGAAGGAATAGTGCATCCGAAAAGAGGTACTCGTCTCACAATAGAAGTTCCTGTCGTTGCCATAAGAACGTTCGTCAATTTAGATAGAGAGGGAATAGAACCTATAGTATTTCATTGCGACGCAATTTCTGTGTTCATTCGTCATTGTGAGGGATCGACGGATGCAATAAAGAAGGAATAGTGCATCTGAAAAGATATACTCGCCTCTTAATAGAAGATCATGTCGATGCCATGGAAACGTTCCTCGAGTTAGAAAGAGAAGGTATAGAACCTATGGTATTTCATAGCGACGCAATTTCTGTGTTAATTCGTCATTGTGAGGGATCGACGGAGGCAATAAAGAAACTATAGTGCATCCGAAAAGAGATACTCGCCTCCCAATAGAAGATCCTGGCCTTCCCGTAGAAACGTTCCTCGATTTTGAAAGAGAAGGCATGGAACATATAGTATTTCATAGCGACGCAATTTCTGTGTTAAATCGTCATTGTGAGGGATCGACGGATGCAATAAAGTAGGAATAGGACACCCAAAAAGAGACACTCGCCTCCCAATATAAGATCCTCTCGTTGCCGTAGAAACGTTCCTCCATTTAGAAAGAGAACGCATAAGACCTATATTATTTCATAGCGACGCAATTTCTGTGTTAATTAGTCACTGTGAGGCATCGACGGATGCAATAAAGAAGGAATTGTGCATCCGAAAAGAGATACTCGCCTCTTAATAGAAGATCATGTCGTTGCCGTAGAAACGTTCCTCGATTTAGTAGGAGAAGGCACTGAGCCTATAGTATTTCATAGCGACGCAAATTTGTTGTTATTTCGTCGTTGTGATTGATCGGCGGATGCAATAAAGCAGGAATAGTGCATCCGAAAAGCGATACTCGCCTCTTAATAGAAGATCATGTCTTTGCCATAGAAACGTTCCTCGATTTAGAAAGAGTAGGTATAAAAACTATAGTATTTTATAGCGACGCAAATTTTTGTGTTAATTCGTAACTGAGAGAAATCGACGGATGCAATTACGAAGGAATAGTGCATCCGAAAAGAATTACTCGCCTCTTAATAGAAGATCATGTCTTTGCCATAGAAACGTTCCTCGATTTAGAAAGAGAAGGTATAAAAACTATAGTATTTCATAGCGACGCAAATTTTTGTGTTAATTCGTCACTGAGAGGAATCGACGGATGCAATAAAGAAGGAATAGTGCCTCCCAAAAGAGATACTCGCCTCGCAATAGACGATATTGTCGTTGCCATAGAAACGCTCCTCGATTTAGGAAGGGAAGGCATAGAAAGTATAGTAATTCATAGGGACGCAATTTCTGTGTTAATTCGTCATTGTGAGGGATCGACTATTACAATAAAGAAGGAATAGTGCATCCGAAAAGAGATACTTGCCTCTTAATAGAAGATCATGTCGTTGCCATAGGAACGTTCCTCGATTTAGCAAGAGAAGTTATAGAAACTATGGTATTTCTTAGCGACACAAATTTTTGTGTTAATTTGTCATTGTGACTGATCGACGGATGCAATAAAGAAGGAGTAGTGCATCCGAAAAGAGATACTCACCTCGCAATAGAAGATACTGACGTTGTCATAGAAACATTCCTCGATTTAGGAAGGGAAGGCATAGAACCAATAGGATTTCATAGCGACGCAATTTCTGTGTTAATTCGTCATTGTGAGGGATCGACGGATGCAATAAAAAATGAATAGTGCATCCGAAAAGAGATACTCGCCTCCCAAAAGAATATCCTGTCGTTGCCATAGAAACGTTCCTCGATATGGTAGGAAGGCGTAGAACCTATAGTATTTCATAGCGACGCAATTTCTGTGTTAATTAATCATTGTGAGTGATCGACGGATGCAATAAAGAAGGAATTGTGCATCCGATAAGAGATACTCGCCTCCCAATAGAAGATCCTGTCGTTGCTATAGAAACGTTCCTCGATTTAGAAAGAGAAGGCATGAAACTTATAGTATTTTATAGTGCGCAATTACTGTGTTAATTCGTCATTGTGAGGGATCGACGGATACAATAAAAAAGGAATAGTGCATCCGAAAAGAGATACTAGCCTCCAAAAAGGAGTTCCTGTCGTTGCCATAGAAACGTTCCTCGATATGGATGAGAAGGCATAGATGATATAGTATTTCACAGCGACGCAATTTCTATGTTAATTCGTCATTGTGAGGTATCGACGGATACAATAAAGAGGAAATAGTGCATTCGAAAAGAGATACTCGCCTCATAGTAGAAGATCCTGTCGTTGCCATAAATTCGCGCCTCGATTTAGAAAGAGGAGGCAAAAAACCTATAGTATTTCATAGCGACGCAATTTCTGTGTTAATTCTTCATTGTGAGGGATCGACAGATGCAATAAAGAAGGAATAGTGCATCCCAAAAGAGATGGTCACCTCCAAATACACGAACTTGTCGTTGCCATACGAACGTTCCTCGATTTAGAAAGAGAAGGCATAGAACCTATAGTATTTCATAGCGATGCAATTTCTGTGTTAATTCGTCACTGTGAGGGATCGACGGATGCAATAAAGAAGGAATAGTGCATCCGAAAAGAGATACTTGAATCCCAATAGAAGATCATGTCCTTCCCATAGAAACGTTGCTCGATTTTGAAAGAGAAGGCATAGAACCTATAGCATTTCATAGCGACGCGATTTCTCTGTTAATTCGTCATTGTGAGGGATCGACGGATGCAATAAAGAAGGAATAGTGCATCCGAAAAGAGATACTCGCCTCTTAATAGAAGATCATGTCGATGCCATAGAAACGTTCCTCGAGTTAGAAAGAGAAGGTATAGAACCTATGGTATTTCATAGCGACGCAAATTTATGCGTTAATTCGTCATTGTGACTGATCGACGGATGCAGTAAAGAAGGAATAGTGCATCCGAAAAGAGCTACTCGCCTCGCAATAGAAGATACTGTCGTTGCCATAGAAACGTTCCTCCATTTAGAAACAGAAGGCATAGAACCTATAGGATTTCATAGCGACGCAAAATCTGTGTTAATTCGTCATTGTGAGGGATCGACGGATGCAATAAAGAAGAAATAGTGCATCCGAAAAGAGATACTCGGCTCCCAATAGAAGATCCTGTCGTTGCCATAGAAACGTTCCTCGATTTAGGAATAGAAGGCATAGAACGTATAGTATTTCATAGCGACGCAATTTCTGTGTTAATTAGTCATTGTGAGGGATCAACGGATGCAATAAAGAAGGAATAGTGCATCCGAAAAGAGATACTCGCCTCCTAATAGAAGATCCTGTCGTTCTAATAGAAACGTTACTCGATTTAGAAAGAGAAGACATAGAACCAATAGCATTTCATAGCGACGCAATTTCTGTGTAAATTCATCATTGTGAGGGATCGACGGATGCAATAAAGAAGGAATAGTGCATCAGAAAAGAGATACTCGCCTCTTAATAGAAGATCATGTCGTTGCCATAGAAACGTTCCTCGATTTAGAAATAGATGGTATAGAACCTATAGTATTTCATAGCGATGCATTATCTGGGTTAATTCATCATTGTGAGGGATCGACGGATGCAATAAAGAAACTATAGTGCATCCGAAAAGAGATACTCGGCTCCCAATAGAAGATCCTGTCGTTGCCATAGAAACGTTCCTCGATTTAGGAATAGAAGGCATAGAACGTATAGTATTTCATAGCGACGCAATTTCTGTGTTAATTCGTCATTGTGAGGGATCGACTAATGCAATAAAGAAGGAATAGTGCATCCGAAAAGAGATACTCGCCTCTTAATAGATGATCGTGTCGTTGCCATAGAAACGTTCCTCGATGTAGAAAGAGAAGGCATAGAGCCTATAGTATTTCATAGTGACGAAAATTTTTTGCTAATTCGTCATTGTGAGGGATCGACGGATGCAATAAAGACTGAATAGTGCATCCGAAAGAGATACTCGCCTCTTAACAGAAGATCATATCGTTGCCATAGAAATGTTCCTCGATATAGAAAGAGAAAGTATAAAACCTGTTGTATTTCATAGCGGCGCAAATTTTTGTGTTAATTAGTCACTGTGAGGGATCGACGGATGCAATAAAGAAGGAATAGTGCATCCGAAAAGAGATACTCGCCTCTTAATAGAAGATCATGTCGTTGCCATAGAAACGTTCCTCGATATAGAAATAGATGGTATAGAACCTATAGTATTTCATAGCGATGCATTATCTGGGTTAATTCATCATTGTGAGGGATCGACGGATGCAATAAAGAAACTATAGTGCATCCGAAAAGAGATACTCGCCTCCCAATAGAAGATCTTGTCCTTCCCGTAGAAACGTTCCTCGATTTTGAAAGAGAAGGCATAGAACATATAGTATTTCATAGCGACGCAATTTCTGTGTTAAATCGTCATTGTGATGGATCGACGGATGCAATAAGGTAGGAATAGGACATCCAAAAAGAGACACTCGCCTCCCAATATAAGATCCTGTCGTTGCCGTAGAAACGTTCCTCGATTTAGAAAGAGAAGTTATGGAACCTATAGTATTTCATACCGACGCAAATTTTTGTGTTAATTCGTCATTGTGAGGGATCGACGGACGCAATAAAGAAGGAATTGTGCATCCGAAAAGAGATACTCGCCTCCCAATAGAAGATCCTGTCGTTGCCATAGATACGATCCTCGATTTAGAAGGAGAAGGCATAGATCCTATAGTATTTCATGGCGACGCTATTTCTGTGTTAAATCGTCATTGTGAGGTATCGACGGATGCAATAAAGAAGGAATAGTGCATCCGAAAAGAGATACTCGCCTCCCAATATAAGATCCTGTCGTTGCCATAGAAACGTTCCTTGATTTAGAAAGAGAATGCATAGAATCTATAGTGTTTCATAGCGACGCAATTTCTATGTTAATTTGTCGTTGTGAGAGGTCGACGGATGCAATAAAGAGGGAACAGTTCATCCGAAAAGAGATATTCGCTTCCCAATAGAAGATCCTGTCGTTGCCATAGAAACGTTCCTCGATTTAGAGAGAGAAGATATAGAACCTATAGTATTTCATAGCGACGCTATTTCTGTGTTAATTCATCACTATGAGGGATCGACGGATGCAATAAAGAAGGAATAGTGCATCTGTAAAGAGATACTCACCTCCCAATAGAAGAACCTGTCGTTGCCATACAAACCTTCATCAATTTAGAAAGAGAAGGCATAGAACCTATAGTATTTGAAATCGACGCAGCTTCTGTCTTATTTGGTCATTGTGAGGGATAGACGGATGCAATAAAGTAGGAATAGGGCATCCAAAAAGAGACACTCGCCTCCAATATAAGATCCTGTCGTTGCCGTAGAAACGTTCCTCGATTTAGAAAGAGAACGCATAAATTTTATATTGTTTCATAGCGGCGCAATTTCTGTGTTAATTCGTCATTTTGAGGGATCGACGGATGCAATAAGGAAGAAATAGTTCATCCGAAAAGAGATACTCGCCTCTTAATAGAAGATCATGTCGTTGCCATAGAAACGTTTCTCGATTTAGAAAGAGAAGTTATAGAACCTATGGTATTTCATAGCGACGCAAATTTTTGAGTTAATTTGTCATTGTGACTGATCGACGGATGCAATAAAGAAGGAATAGTGTATCCGAAAAGAGATACTCGCCTCCTAATAGAAGGTCCTTTCAGTGCCATAGAGACTTTCCTCGATTTAGAAAGAGAAGGCATAGAACTTATAGTATATCATAGCGACGCAATTTCTGTGTTAATTCGTCATTGTGAGGTATCGACGGATGCAATAAAGAAGGAATAGTGCATCCGAAAAGAGATACTCGCCTCCAAATATAAGATCCTGTCGTTGCAATAGAAACGTTCCTCGATTTAGATAGACAAGGCATAGAACTTATAGTTTGTCATAGCGACGCAATTTCTGTGTTAATTCGTCATTCTGAGGGATCGACGGATGCAATAATGAAGGAATAGTGCATCCGAAAAGAGATACTCGCCTCTTAATAGAAGATCATGTCGTTGCCATAGAAACGTTTCTCGATTTAGAAAGCGAAGTTATAGAACCTATGGTATTTCATAGCGACACAAATTTTTTAGTTAATTTGTCATTGTGACTGATCGACGGATGCAATAAAGAAGGAATAGTGCATCCGAAAAGAGATACTCACCTCGCAATAGAAGATCCTGTCGTTGCAATAGAAACGTTCAACGATTTAGATAGAGAACGCATAGAACCTATAGTATTACATAGCGACGCAATTTCTGTGTTAATTCGTCATTGTGAATGATCGACGGATGCAATAAAGAAGGAATAGTGCATCCGAAAAGAGTTACTCGCCTCCCAATAGAAGAACCTGTCGTTGCAATGGAAACGTTCAACGATTTAGATAGAGAACGCATAGAACCTATAGTATTTCATAGCGACGCAATTTCTGTGTTAATTCGTCATTGTGAAGGATCGACGGATGCAATAAAGAAGGAATAGTGCATCCGAAAAGAGTTACTCGCCTGGCAATATAAGATCCTGTCGTTGCCCTAGAAACTTTCCTCGATTTAGATAGACAAGGCATAGAACTTATAGTTTGTCATAGCGACGCAATTTCTGTGTTAATTCGTCATTGTGAGGGATCGACGGATGCAATAATGAAGGAATAGTGCATCCGAAAAGAGATACTCGCCTCTTAATAGAAGATCATGTCGTTGCCATAGAAACGTTTCTCGATTTAGAAAGCGAAGTTATAGAACCTATGGTATTTCATAGCGACACAAATTTTTGAGTTAATTTGTCATTGTGACTGATCGACGGATGCAATAAAGAAGGAATAGTGCATCCGAAAAGAGATACTCACCTCGCAATAGAAGATACTGTCGTTGCCATAGAAACATTCCTCGATTTAGAAAGGGAAGGCATAGAACCTATAGGATTTCATAGCGACGCAATTTCTGTATAATTCGTCATTGTGAGGGATCGACGGATGCAATAAAAAATGAATAGTGCATCCGAAAAGAGATACTCGCCTCCCAAAAGGATATCCTGTCGTTGCCATAGAAACGTTCCTCGATATGGTAGGGAAGGCGTAGAACCTATAGTATTTCATAGCGACGCAAATTCTGTGTTAATTCGTCATTTTGAGGGATCGACGGATGCAATAAAGAAGGAATAGTGCATCTGAAATTAGATACTCGCCTCCCAATAGAGGATCCTGTCGTTGCCATCGAAACGTTACTCTATTTAGAAAGAGAAGTCATAGAACCAATAGTATTTCATAGCGACGCAATTTCTGTGTTAATTCGTCATTGTGAGGGATCGACGGATGCAATAAAGAAGGAATAGTGCATCCGAAAAGAGATACCCGCCTCCCAATACAAGATTTTGTTGTTGCCATAGAAACGTTCCTCGATTTAGAAAGAGAAGTCTTGAAACCTATAGTATTTCACAGCGACGCAATTTCTGTGTTAATTCGTCATTGTGAGAGATCGACTGATGCAATAAAGAAGGAAAAGTGCATCCGAAAAGAGATAATTGCCTCTCAATAGAAGATGCACTTGTTGCCATAGAAACTTTCTTCGACTTACAAATACCTATAGTATGCAATATGTAGGTATAAAATACCTATAATATTTCATAGCGACGCAATATCTGTGTTAATTCGTCATTGTGAGGGATCGACGGATGCAATAAAGAGGGAATAGTGCATCCGAAAAGAGATACTCGACTCGCAATACAAGATCCTGTAGTTGCCATAGAAACGTTCATAGGTTTAGAAAGAGAAGTCATATAACATAAAGTATTTCATAGCGACGCAATTTCTGTGGTAATTTCCCATTGTGAGGAATCGACGGATGCAATAAAGAAGGAATAGTGCAACCTAAAAGAGATACTCGCCTCCCAATAGAAGATCCTGTCAATGCCATAGAAATGTTCCTCGATTTAGAAAGAGAAGGCATAGAACCTATAGTGTTTCATAGCGACGCAATTTCTGTGTTAATTCGTCATTGTGAGGGATCGACGGATGCAATAAACAAGGAAAAGTGCATCCGAAAAGAGATACTCGCCTCCCAATAGAAGATCCTGCCGTTTCCATAAATACGTTCCTCGATTAAGGAAGAGGAGGCATATAACCTATAGTATTTCATAGCGACGCGATTTCTGTGTTCATTCGTCATTGTGAGGGATCGACGAATACAATAAAGTATGATAGTGCATCCAAAAAGAGACACTCGCCTCCCAATAGAAGATGCTGTCGTTGCCATAGAAACGATCCTCGATTTAGAAAGTGAAGTCTTAGAACCTGTAGTATTTCATAGCGACGAAATTTCTGTGTTAATTCGTCAGTGTGAGGGATCGACGGATGCATTAAAGAAGGAATAGTGCGTCCGTAAAGAGATCTCGCCTCCCAATAGAAGATCCTGTCCTTGCCATAGAAACGTTCCCGATTTTGAAAGGGAAGGCATAGAACCAATAGTATTTCATAGCGACGCAATTTCTGTTTTAATTCGTCATTGTGAGGGATCTACGGATGCAATAGAGAAGGAATAGTGCATCCGAAAAGAGATACTAGCCTCCCAATAGAAGATCATGTCGTTGCCATAGAAACGATCCTCGATTTAGAAAGAGAAGGCATAGAACCTATAGTATTTCATAGCGACGAAATTTCAGTGTTAATTCGTCATTTTGAGGGATCAACGGATGCAAGAAAAAAGGAATAGTGCATCCAAGAAGAGATACTCGCCTCCCAATATGAGATAATGTCGTTGCCATAGAAACGTTACTCGATTTAGAAACAGAAGGCATAGAACCCATAGTGTTTCATAGCGACGCAATTCCTGTGTTAATTCGTCATTGTGAGGGATCGACGGTTGCAATAAAGAAGGAATAGTGCATCTGAAATTAGATACTCGCCTCCCAATAGAGGATCCTGTCGTTGCCATCGAAACGTTACTCTATTTAGAAAGAGAAGTCATAGAACCAATAGTATTTCATAGCGACGCAATTTCTGCGTTAATTCGTCATTGTGAGGGATCGACGGATGCAATAAAGAAGGAATAGTGCATCCGAAAAGAGATACCCGCCTCCCAATACAAGATTTTGTTGTTGCCATAGAAACGTTCCTCGATTTAGAAAGAGAAGTCTTGAAACCTATAGTATTTCACAGCGACGCAATTTCTGTGTTAATTCGTCATTGTGAGAGATCGACTGATGCAATAAACAAGGAAAAGTGCATCCGAAAAGAGATAATTGCCTCTCAATAGAAGATGCACTTGTTGCCATAGAAACGTTCTTCGACTTACAAATACCTATAGTATGCAATATGTAGGTATAAAATACCTATAATATTTCATAGCGACGCAATATCTGTGTTAATTCGTCATTGTGAGGGATCGACGGATGCAATAAAGAGGGAATAGTGCATCCGAAAAGAGATACTCGACTCGCAATACAAGATCCTGTAGTTGCCATAGAAACGTTCATAGGTTTAGAAAGAGAAGTCATATAACATAAAGTATTTCATAGCGACGCAATTTCTGTGGTAATTTCCCATTGTGAGGAATCGACGGATGCAATAAAGAAGGAATAGTGCAACCTAAAAGAGATACTCGCCTCCCAATAGAAGATCCTGTCGTTGCCATAGAAACGTTCCTCGATTTAGGAAGAGAAGGCATAGAACATATAGTATTTCATAGCGACGCAATATCTGTGTTAATTCGTCATTGTGAGGGTTCGACGGATGCAATAAACAAGGAATAGTGCATCGGAAAAGAGATACTCGCCTCCCAATAGAAGATCCTGTCGTTGCCATAAATACGTTCCTCGATTTAGAAAGAGGAGGCATAGAACCTATAGTATTTCATAGAGACTCAATTTCTGTGTTAGTTCGTCATTGTAGGGGATCCACGGATGGAATAAAAATGGGGTAGTGCATCCGAAAAGAGATACTCGCCTCCCAATAGAAGATCCTGTCAATGCCATAGAAATGTTCCTCGATTTAGAAAGAGAAGGCATAGAACCTATAGTGTTTCATAGCGACGCAATTTCTGTGTTAATTCGTCATTGTGAGGGATCTACGGATGCAATAGAGAAGGAATAGTGCATCCGAAAAGAGATACTAGCCTCCCAATAGAAGATCATGTCGTTGCCATAGAAACGATCCTCGATTTAGAAAGAGAAGGCATAGAACCTATAGTATTTCATAGCGACGAAATTTCAGTGTTAATTCGTCATTTTGAGGGATCAACGGATGCAAGAAAAAAGGAATAGTGCATCCAAGAAGAGATACTCGCCTCCCAATATGAGATAATGTCGTTGCCATAGAAACGTTACTCGATTTAGAAACAGAAGGCATAGAACCCATAGTGTTTCATAGCGACGCAATTTCTGTGTTAATTCGTCATTGTGAGGGATCGACGGTTGCAATAACCAAGGAATAGTGCATCCGAAAAGAGATACTCGCCTCCCAATAGAAGATCCTGTCGTTGCCATAGAAACGTTCCTCGATTTAGAAAGATAAATCATAGAACCTATAGTACTTCATAGCGACGCAATTTCAATGTTAATTCGTCTTTTTGAGGAATCGAGGGATGCAATAATGAAGGAATAGTGCATCCGAAAATAGATACTCGTCACCCAATAGAACATTCTGTCGTTGACATAGAAAGGTTCCTCAATTTAGAAAGAGAATGCATTGAATATATAGTATTTCATAACGACGCTATTTATGTGTTAATTTGTCCTTTTGAGAGATAGACTGATGCAATAAATAAGAATAGTTCATCCGAAAAGAGATACTCGCCTCCCAATAGAAGATCCTGCCGTTTCTATAGAAACGTTCCTCGATTTAGAGAGAGAAGGTATAGCACCTATAGTATTTCATAGCGACGGTATATTTGTGTTAATTCGTCATTGTGAGGGATCGACGGATGCAATAAAGAAGGAATAGTGCATCCGAAAAGAGATACTCGTCTCCCAATAGAAGATCCTGTCGTTGCCATAAAAACGTTCGTCAATTTAGATAGAGAGGGCATAGAACCTGTAGTATTTTATTGCGACGCAATTTCTGTGTTAATTCGTCATTGTGAGGGATCGACGGATGCAATAAAGAAGGAATAGTGCATCCGAGAAGAGATACTCGCCTCTTAATAGAAGATCCTGTCGTTGCAATAGAAACGTTCCTCGATTATAAAAGAGCAGGCATAGAACCTATAGTGTTTCATAGCGACGCAATATCTGTTTTAATTCGTCATTTTGAGGGATCGAGGGATGCTATAAAGAAGGAATAGTGCATCCGAAAAGAGATACTCGCCTCCCAATAAAAGATCCTGGACTTCCCAGAGAAATGTTCCTCGATTTAGAAAGAGGAGGCATAGAACTTGTAGTATTTCATAGCGACGCAATTTCTGTGTTAATTCGTCATTGTGAGGTATCGACGGATGCAATAAAGAAGGAATTGTGCATCCGAAAAGAGATACTCGTCTCCCAATAGAAGATCCTGTCGTTAACATAAAAACGTTCCTCAATTTAGATAGAGAGGGCATAGAACCTATAGTATTTCACAGCGACGCAATTTCTGTGTTAATTCTTCATTGTGAGGGATCGACGGATGCAATAAAGAAGGAATAGGACATTCGAAAAGAGATACTCGCCTCCAAATATAAGATCCTGTCGTTGCCATAGAAACGTTCCTCGATTTAGAAAGTTAAGTCATATAAGCTATAGTATATCATAGCGACACAATTTCTGTGTTAATTCGTCATTGTGAGGGATCGACAGATGCAATAGAGGAGGAGTAGTGCATCCGAAAAGAGATACTTGCCTCCCAATAATAGATCCTGGACTTCCCATAGAAAGGTTCCTAGATTTTGAAAGAGAAGGCATAGAACCTATAGTATTTCATAGCGACGCAATTTCTGTGTTAATTTGTCAATGTGAGGGATCGACGGATGCAATAAAGAAGGAATTGTGCATCCGAAAGGAGATACTCGCCTCCCTATAGAAGATCCTGTCGTTGCCATAGAAACGTTCCTCGATTTAGAAAGAGAAGGCATAGAACTTATAGTTTTCCATAGCGACGCAATTTCTGTATTAATTCGTCATTGTGCGGGATCGACGGATGCAATAAACAAGGAATAGTGCATCCGAAAAGAGCTACTCGCCTCCTAATAGAAGATCCTGTCGTTCTAATAGAAACGTTACTCGATTTAGAAAGAGAAGACATAGAACCAATAGCATTTCATAGCGACGTAATTTCTGTGTTAATTGGCCTTTGTGTGGGAGCGACGGATGCAATAAAGAAGGAATAGTGCATCAGAAAAGAGATACTCGCCTCCCAATAGAAGATCCTGTCGTTGCCATACAAACGTTCCTCGATATAGAAAGAGAAGGCATAGAACCTATAGTATTTCGTGGCGTCGCAATTTCTGTGTTAATTCGTCATTGTGAGGGATCGATAGATGCAATAAAGAAGGAATAGTGCATCCGAAAAGAGATACTCTCCTCGCAATTGAAGATCCAGTTGTTGCCATAGAAACGTTCTTCGATTTAGAAAGAGAAGGCATAGAACCTATAGGATTTCATAGCGACGCAATTTCTATGTTAATTCGTCATTGTGAGGGTTCGACGGATGCTATAAAGAAGGAATAGTGCATCCGAAAACAGATACTCGCCTTCCAATAAAAGAACCTGTCGTTGCCATAGAAACGTTCCTCGATTGCAAAAGAGAAACCATAGAACCTATAGTCGTTCATGGCGACGCAATTTCTGTGTTAATTCGTCATTGTGAGGGATCTAGGGATGCAATAAAGACGGAATAGTGCATCCGAAAAGAGATACTCGACTACCAATAGAAGATCATGCGTTGCCGTAGAAACGTTCTTCGATTCATAAAGAAAAGGCATAGAACCTATAGTATTTCATAGCGACGCAATTTCTGTGTAAATTCGTTATCGTAAGGGATCTACGGATGCAATAAAGAAGGAATAGTGCATCCGAATAGAATTACTCGCCTCCCAATAGAAGATCCTGTCGTTCCCATAGAAACGTTCCTCGTTTTAGAAAGAGAAATCGTAGAACCTATAGTATTTCATAGCGACGCAATTTATGTGTTAATACGTTATTGTGAGCAATCGACGGATGCAATAAAGAAGGAATAGTGCATCCGTAAAGAGATACTCACCTCCCAATAGAAGACCATATCGTTGCTATAGAAACGTTCCTCAATATAGAAAGAGAGGGCATAGAACCTATAGTATTTCATAGCGACGCAATTTCTGTGTTAATTCTTCATTGTGAGAGATCGACGGATGCTATAAAGAAGGAATAGTGCATCCGAAATGAGATACTCGCCTCCCAATAGAAGATCCTGGACTTCCCATAGATACGTTCCTCGACTTAGAAAAAGGAGGCATAGAGCTTGTAGTATTTCATAGCGACGCAATTTCTGTGTTAATTCGTCATTGCGAGGGATCGACGGATGCAATAAAGAAGGAATAGTGCATCCGAAAATAGATACTCGCCTCCCTATAGAAGATCCTGTCGTTGCCATAGAAACGTTCCTCGATTTAGAAGGAGAAGGCATAGAACTTATAGTTTTCCATAGCGACTCAATTTCTGTATTAATTCGTCATTGTGCGGGATCGACGGATGCAATGAACAAGGAATAGTGCATCCGAAAAGAGAAACTCGCCTCCCAATTAAAGATCCTGTCGTTCTAATAGAAACGTTCTTCGATTTAGAAAGAGAAGGCATAGAACTTATAGCATTTCATAGCGACGCAATTTCTGTGTTAATTCGCCTTTGTGTGGGATCGACGGATGCAATAAAGAAGGAATAGTGCATCAGAAAAGAGATACTCGCCTCCCAATAGAAGATCCTGTCGTTGCCATACAAACGTTCCTCGATATAGAAAGAGAAGGCATAGAACCTATAGTATTTCATGGCGTCGCAATTTCTGTGTTAATTCGTCATTGTGAGGGAGCGATGGATGCAATAAAGAAGGAATAGTGCATCCGAAAAGAGATACTCGCCTCCCAATGGAAGATCCTGTCGTTGCCATAGAAACGTTCCTCGATTATAAAAGAGAAGGCATAGAACCTATAGTGTTTCAAAGCGACTCAATTTCTGTGTTAAATCGTCATTGTGAGGGATCGACGGATGCAATAAAGCAGGAATAGTGCATCCGAAAAGATATTCGCCCCCCAACAGAAGATCCTGTCGTTGCCATAGAAACGTTTCTCGATTTATAAAGAGAAGTCATAGAACCTATAGTATTTCATTGCGACGCAATTTCTGTGTTATTTCGTCGTTGTGAGGGATCGACGGGTGCAATAAAGAAGGAATAGTGCATCCGAAAAGAGATACCCGCCTCGCAATAGAAGATCCTGTCGTTGCCATAGAAACGTTCCTCGATTTAGAAAGAGAAGGCATAGAACCTATAGTATTTCATAGCGTCGCAATATCTGTGTTAATTCGTCATTCTGAAAGATCGATGGATGCAATAAAGAAGGAATAGTGCATCCGAAAAGAGATACTCGCCTCCCAATTAATGATCCTGTCGTTGCCATAGAAACGTTTCTCGATTCAGTAAGAGAAGGCATAGAACCTACATAATTTCATAGCGACGCAATTTCTGTGTTAATTCGTCTTTTTCAGGGATCAACGAATGCAATGAAGATGGAATAGTGCATCCGAAATGTGAAACCCGCCACCCAATAGAAGATCCGGTCGTTACCATAGTAACGTTCCCCGATTTAGAAAGAGAAGGCATAGAACCTATAGTAATTCATAGCGACGCAATTTCAGTGTTAATTCGCCATTGTGAGGGATCGACGGATGCAATAAAGAAGGAACTGAGTATCCGAAAAGAGATACACGCCTCCCAAATGAAGATCCTGTCGTTGCCATAGAAACTTTCCTCGATTTAGAAAGAGAAGGCATAGAACCTATAGTAATTCATAGCGACGCAATTTCTGTGTTAATTCGTCATTGTGAGGGATCGACAGAAGCAATAATGAAGGAATAGTGCATCCGGAAAGAGATACACGCCTCCCAATAAATGATCCTGTCGTTACCATAGAAACGTTCCTCGATTTAGAAAGAGAGGGCATAGAACCTATAGTATTTCATAGCGACGCAATTTCAGTGTTAATTCGCCATTGTGAGGGATCGACGCATGCAATAAACATTCAATAGAGCATCCGAAAGAGATACTCGCCTCCAAATAGATGATCCTTATGTTGCCATAGATTCGTTCCTCGATTTAGGGAGAGAAGGCATAGAACCTATGGTACTTCATAGCGACGCAATTTCTGTGTTAATTCGTCTTTTTGAGAGATCGACAGAAGCAATAATGAAGGAATAGTGCATCCGGAAAGAGATACACGCCTCCCAATAAATGATCCTGTCGTTACCATAGAAACGTTCCTCGATTTAGAAAGAGAGGGCATAGAACCTATAGGATTTCATAGCGACGCAATTTCTGTGTTAATTCGTCATTGTGAGGGATTGACGGATGCAATAAAGAAGGAATAGTGCATCCGAAAAGAGATACTCGCCTTCCAATAGAAGAACCTGTCGTTGCCATAGAAACGTTCCTCGATTGCAAAAGAGAAGGCATAGAATCTATAGTCGTTCATGGCGACGCAATTTCTGTGTTAATTCGTCATTGTGAGGGATCTAGGGATGCAATAAAGATGGAATAGTGCATCCGAAAAGAGATACTCGACTCCCAATAGAAGATCCTTCGTTGCCTTAGAAACGTTCCTCGATTTATAAAGAAAAGGAATAGAACCTATAGTATTTCATTGCGACGCAATTTCTGTGTAAATTCGTTATCGTGAGGGATCGACGGATGCAATAAAGAAGGAATAGTGCATCCGAATAGAATTACTCGCCTCCCAATAGAAGATCCTGTCGTTCCCATAGAAACGTTCCTCGATTTAGAAAGAGAAATCGTAGAACCTATAGTATTTCATAGCGACGCAATTTCTGTGTTAATACGTTATTGTAAGCAATCGACGGATGCAATAAAGTAGGAATAGGGCATCCGAAAAGAGATACTCGCCTCCCAATATAAGATCCTGTCGTTGCCATAGAAAGGTTTCTCGATTTAGAATGTTAAGTCATAGAACCTATAGTATATCATAGCGACACAATTTCTGTGTTAATTCGTCATTGTGAGGGATCGACAGATGCAAAAGAGGAGGAGTAGTGCATCCGAAAAGAGATACTTGCCTCCCAATAAAAGATCCTGGACTTCCCATAGAAAGGTTCCTCGATTTTGAAAGAGAAGGCATAGAACCTATAGTATTTCATAGCGACGCAATTTCAGTGTTAATTCGCCATTGTGAGGGATCGACGCATGCAATAAACATTCAATAGAGCATCCGAAAGAGATACTCGCCTCCAAATAGATGATCCTTATGTTGCCATAGATTCGTTCCTCGATTTAGGGAGAGAAGGCATTGAACCTATGGTACTTCATAGCGACGCAATTTCTGTGTTAATTCGTCTTTTTGAGAGATCGACAGAAGCAATAATGAAGGAATAGTGCATCCGGAAAGAGATACACGCCTCCCAATAAATGATCCTGTCGTTACCATAGAAACGATCCTCGATTTAGAAAGAGAGGGCATAGAACCTATAGGATTTCATAGCGACGCAATTTCTGTGTTAATTCGTCATTGTGAGGGATTGACGGATGCAATAAAGAAGGAATAGTGCATCCGAAAAGAGATACTCGCCTTCCAATAGAAGAACCTGTCGTTGCCATAGAAACGTTCCTCGATTGCAAAAGAGAAGGCATAGAACCTATAGTCGTTCATGGCGACGCAATTTCTGTGTTAATTCGTCATTGTGAGGGATCTAGGGATGCAATAAAGATGGAATAGTGCATCCGAAAAGAGATACTCGACTCCCAATAGAAGATCCTTCGTTGCCTTAGAAACGTTCCTCGATTTATAAAGAAAAGGAATAGAACCTATAGTATTTCATAGCGACGCAATTTCTGTGTAAATTCGTTATCGTGAGGGATCGACGGATGCAATAAAGAAGGAATAGTGCATCCGAATAGAATTACTCGCCTCCCAATAGAAGATCCTGTCGTTCCCATAGAAACGTTCCTCGATTTAGAAAGAGAAATCGTAGAACCTATAGTATTTCATAGCGACGCAATTTCTGTGTTAATACGTTATTGTGAGCAATCGACGGATGCAATAAAGTAGGAATAGGGCATCCGAAAAGAGGTACTCGCCTCCCAATATAAGATCCTGTCGTTGCCATAGAAAGGTTTCTCGATTTAGAATGTTAAGTCATAGAACCTATAGTATATCATAGCGACACAATTTCTGTGTTAATTCGTCATTGTGAGGGATCGACAGATGCAATAGATGAGGAGTAGTGCATCCGAAAAGAGATACTTGCCTCCCAATAAAAGATCCTGGACTTCCCATAGAAAGGTTCCTCGATTTTGAAAGAGAAGGCATAGAACCTATAGTATTTCTTAGCGACGCAATTTCTGTGTTAATTCGTCATTGTGAGGGATCGACGGATGCAATAAAGGGGGAATAGTGCATCCGAAAAGAGATACTCGCCTCCCAATAGAAGATCCTGTCGTTGCCATAGAAACGTTCCTCGATTGCAAAAGAGAAGGCATAGAATCTATAGTCGTTCATGGCGACGCAATTTCTGTGTTAATTCGTCATTGTGAGGGATCTAGGGATGCAATAAAGATGGAATAGTGCATCCGAAAAGAGATACTCGACTCCCAATAGAAGATCCTTCGTTGCCTTAGAAACGTTCCTCGATTTATAAAGAAAAGGAATAGAACCTATAGTATTTCATAGCGACGCAATTTCTGTGTAAATTCGTTATCGTGAGGGATCGACGGATGCAATAAAGAAGGAATAGTGCATCCGAATAGAATTACTCGCCTCCCAATAGAAGATCCTGTCGTTCCCATAGAAACGTTCCTCGATTTAGAAAGAGAAATCGTAGAACCTATAGTATTTCATAGCGACGCAATTTCTGTGTTAATACGTTATTGTGAGCAATCGACGGATGCAATAAAGTAGGAATAGGGCATACGAAAAGAGATACTCGCCTCCCAATATAAGATCCTGTCGTTGCCATAGAAAGGTTTCTCGATTTAGAATGTTAAGTCATAGAACCTATAGTATATCATAGCGACACAATTTCTGTGTTAATTCGTCATTGTGAGGGATCGACAGATGCAATAGAGGAGGAGTAGTGCATCCGAAAAGAGATACTTGCCTCCCAATAAAAGATCCTGGACTTCCCATAGAAAGGTTCCTCGATTTTGAAAGAGATGGCATAGAACCTATAGTATTTCATAGCGACGCAATTTCAGTGTTAATTCGCCATTGTGAGGGATCGACGCATGCAATAAACATTCAATAGAGCATCCGAAAGAGATACTCGCCTCCAAATAGATGATCCTTATGTTGCCATAGATTCGTTCCTCGATTTAGGGAGAGAAGGCATAGAACCTATGGTACTTCATAGCGACGCAATTTCTGTGTTAATTCGTCTTTTTGAGAGATCGACAGAAGCAATAATGAAGGAATAGTGCATCCGGAAAGAGATACACGCCTCCCAATAAATGATCCTGTCGTTACCATAGAAACGTTCCTCGATTTAGAAAGAGAGGGCATAGAACCTATAGGATTTCATAGCGACGCAATTTCTGTGTTAATTCGTCATTGTGAGGGATTGACGGATGCAATAAAGAAGGAATAGTGCACCCGAAAAGAGATACTCGCCTTCCAATAGAAGAACCAGTCGTTGCCATAGAAACGTTCCTCGATTGCAAAAGAGAAGGCATAGAACCTATAGTCGTTCATGGCGACGCAATTTCTGTGTTAATTCGTCATTGTGAGGGATCTAGGGATGCAATAAAGATGGAATAGTGCATCCGAAAAGAGATACTCGACTCCCAATAGAAGATCCTTCGTTGCCTTAGAAACGTTCCTCGATTTATAAAGAAAAGGAATAGAACCTATAGTATTTCATTGCGACGCAATTTCTGTGTAAATTCGTTATCGTGAGGGATCGACGGATGCAATAAAGAAGGAATAGTGCATCCGAATAGAATTACTCGCCTCCCAATAGAAGATCCTGTCGTTCCCATAGAAACGTTCCTCGATTTAGAAAGAGAAATCGTAGAACCTATAGTATTTCATAGCGACGCAATTTCTGTGTTAATACGTTATTGTAAGCAATCGACGGATGCAATAAAGTAGGAATAGGGCATCCGAAAAGAGATACTCGCCTCCCAATATAAGATCCTGTCGTTGCCATAGAAAGGTTTCTCGATTTAGAATGTTAAGTCATAGAACCTATAGTATATCATAGCGACACAATTTCTGTGTTAATTCGTCATTGTGAGGGATCGACAGATGCAAAAGAGGAGGAGTAGTGCATCCGAAAAGAGATACTTGCCTCCCAATAAAAGATCCTGGACTTCCCATAGAAAGGTTCCTCGATTTTGAAAGAGAAGGCATAGAACCTATAGTATTTCATAGCGACGCAATTTCAGTGTTAATTCGCCATTGTGAGGGATCGACGCATGCAATAAACATTCAATAGAGCATCCGAAAGAGATACTCGCCTCCAAATAGATGATCCTTATGTTGCCATAGATTCGTTCCTCGATTTAGGGAGAGAAGGCATTGAACCTATGGTACTTCATAGCGACGCAATTTCTGTGTTAATTCGTCTTTTTGAGAGATCGACAGAAGCAATAATGAAGGAATAGTGCATCCGGAAAGAGATACACGCCTCCCAATAAATGATCCTGTCGTTACCATAGAAACGATCCTCGATTTAGAAAGAGAGGGCATAGAACCTATAGGATTTCATAGCGACGCAATTTCTGTGTTAATTCGTCATTGTGAGGGATTGACGGATGCAATAAAGAAGGAATAGTGCATCCGAAAAGAGATACTCGCCTTCCAATAGAAGAACCTGTCGTTGCCATAGAAACGTTCCTCGATTGCAAAAGAGAAGGCATAGAACCTATAGTCGTTCATGGCGACGCAATTTCTGTGTTAATTCGTCATTGTGAGGGATCTAGGGATGCAATAAAGATGGAATAGTGCATCCGAAAAGAGATACTCGACTCCCAATAGAAGATCCTTCGTTGCCTTAGAAACGTTCCTCGATTTATAAAGAAAAGGAATAGAACCTATAGTATTTCATAGCGACGCAATTTCTGTGTAAATTCGTTATCGTGAGGGATCGACGGATGCAATAAAGAAGGAATAGTGCATCCGAATAGAATTACTCGCCTCCCAATAGAAGATCCTGTCGTTCCCATAGAAACGTTCCTCGATTTAGAAAGAGAAATCGTAGAACCTATAGTATTTCATAGCGACGCAATTTCTGTGTTAATACGTTATTGTGAGCAATCGACGGATGCAATAAAGTAGGAATAGGGCATCCGAAAAGAGGTACTCGCCTCCCAATATAAGATCCTGTCGTTGCCATAGAAAGGTTTCTCGATTTAGAATGTTAAGTCATAGAACCTATAGTATATCATAGCGACACAATTTCTGTGTTAATTCGTCATTGTGAGGGATCGACAGATGCAATAGATGAGGAGTAGTGCATCCGAAAAGAGATACTTGCCTCCCAATAAAAGATCCTGGACTTCCCATAGAAAGGTTCCTCGATTTTGAAAGAGAAGGCATAGAACCTATAGTATTTCATAGCGACGCAATTTCTGTGTTAATTCGTCATTGTGAGGGATCGACGGATGCAATGAAGGGGGAATAGTGCATCCGAAAAGAGATACTCGCCTCCCAATAGAAGATCCTGTCGTTGCCATAGAAACGTTCCTCGATTGCAAAAGAGAAGGCATAGAATCTATAGTCGTTCATGGCGACGCAATTTCTGTGTTAATTCGTCATTGTGAGGGATCTAGGGATGCAATAAAGATGGAATAGTGCATCCGAAAAGAGATACTCGACTCCCAATAGAAGATCCTTCGTTGCCTTAGAAACGTTCCTCGATTTATAAAGAAAAGGAATAGAACCTATAGTATTTCATAGCGACGCAATTTCTGTGTAAATTCGTTATCGTGAGGGATCGACGGATGCAATAAAGAAGGAATAGTGCATCCGAATAGAATTACTCGCCTCCCAATAGAAGATCCTGTCGTTCCCATAGAAACGTTCCTCGATTTAGAAAGAGAAATCGTAGAACCTATAGTATTTCATAGCGACGCAATTTCTGTGTTAATACGTTATTGTGAGCAATCGACGGATGCAATAAAGTAGGAATAGGGCATACGAAAAGAGATACTCGCCTCCCAATATAAGATCCTGTCGTTGCCATAGAAAGGTTTCTCGATTTAGAATGTTAAGTCATAGGACCTATAGTATATCATAGCGACACAATTTCTGTGTTAATTCGTCATTGTGAGGGATCGACAGATGCAATAGAGGAGGAGTAGTGCATCCGAAAAGAGATACTTGCCTCCCAATAAAAGATCCTGGACTTCCCATAGAAAGGTTCCTCGATTTTGAAAGAGATGGCATAGAACCTATAGTATTTCATAGCGACGCAATTTCAGTGTTAATTCGCCATTGTGAGGGATCGACGCATGCAATAAACATTCAATAGAGCATCCGAAAGAGATACTCGCCTCCAAATAGATGATCCTTATGTTGCCATAGATTCGTTCCTCGATTTAGGGAGAGAAGGCATAGAACCTATGGTACTTCATAGCGACGCAATTTCTGTGTTAATTCGTCTTTTTGAGAGATCGACAGAAGCAATAATGAAGGAATAGTGCATCCGGAAAGAGATACACGCCTCCCAATAAATGATCCTGTCGTTACCATAGAAACGTTCCTCGATTTAGAAAGAGAGGGCATAGAACCTATAGGATTTCATAGCGACGCAATTTCTGTGTTAATTCGTCATTGTGAGGGATTGACGGATGCAATAAAGAAGGAATAGTGCACCCGAAAAGAGATACTCGCCTTCCAATAGAAGAACCAGTCGTTGCCATAGAAACGTTCCTCGATTGCAAAAGAGAAGGCATAGAACCTATAGTCGTTCATGGCGACGCAATTTCTGTGTTAATTCGTCATTGTGAGGGATCTAGGGATGCAATAAAGATGGAATAGTGCATCCGAAAAGAGATACTCGACTCCCAATAGAAGATCCTTCGTTGCCTTAGAAACGTTCCTCGATTTATAAAGAAAAGGAATAGAACCTATAGTATTTCATAGCGACGCAATTTCTGTGTAAGTTCGTTATCGTGAGGGATCGACGGATGCAATAAAGAAGGAATAGTGCATCCGAATAGAATTACTCGCCTCCCAATAGAAGATCCTGTCGTTCCCATAGAAACGTTCCTCGATTTAGAAAGAGAAATCGTAGAACCTATAGTATTTCATAGCGACGCAATTTCTGTGTTAATACGTTATTGTGAGCAATCGACGGATGCAATAAAGTAGGAATAGGGCATCCGAAAAGAGATACTCGCCTCCCAATATAAGATCCTGTCGTTGCCATAGAAAGGTTTCTCGATTTAGAATGTTAAGTCATAGAACCTATAGTATATCATAGCGACACAATTTCTGTGTTAATTCGTCATTGTGAGGGATCGACAGATGCAATAGAGGAGGAGTAGTGCATCCGAAAAGAGATACTTGCCTCCCAATAAAAGATCCTGGACTTCCCATAGAAAGGTTCCTCGATTTTGAAAGAGAAGGCATAGAACCTATAGTATTTCATAGCGACGCAATTTCTGTGTTAATTCGTCATTGTGAGGGATCGACGGATGCAATAAAGGGGGAATAGTGCATCCGAAAAGAGATACTCGCCTCCCAATTGAAGATCCTGTCGTTGCAATAGAAACGTTCAGCGATTTAGAAAGAGAACGCATAGAACCTATGGTATTTCATACCGACCCAATTTCTGTGTTAATTCGTCATTGTGAGGGATCGTCGGATACAATAAAGAACAAATAGTGCATTCGAAAGGAGATACTCGCCTACCAATAGAAGATCCTTTCGTTGCCATAAAAACGCTCCTCGATTTAGAAAGAGGAGGCAAAAAAACTGTAGTATTTCAAAGCGACGCCATTTCTGGGTTAATTCATCATTGTGAGGGATCGACGGATTCAATAAAGAAGGAATTGTGCATCCGAAATGAGATACTCGCCTCCCAATAGAAGATCCTGTCGTCGCCATAGAAACGTTCCTCGATTATAAAAGAGAAGGCATAGAACCTATAGTGCTTCATAGCGACGCAATTTCTGTGTTAATTCGTCATTGTGAGGGACCGACGGATGCTATAAAGAAGGAATAGTGCATCCGAAATCAGATACTCGCCTCCCAATAGAAGATCCGGGACTTCCCATAGGAACGTTCCTCGATTTTGAAAGAGAAGGCTTAGAACCTACAGTATTTCATAGCGTCGCAATTTCTGTGATAATTCGTCATTGTGAGGGATCGATGGATGCAATAAAGAAGGAATAGTGCATCCGAAAAGAGATACTCGCCTCCCAATTAATGATCCTGTCGTTGCCATAGAAACGTTTCTCGATTTAGAAAGAGAAGGCATAGAACCTACATTATTTCATAGCGACGCGATTTCTGTGTTACTTCGTCATTGTGAGGGATCGACGGATGCAATAAAGATGGAATAGTGCATCCGAAAGAGATACTCGCCTACCAGTAGAAGATAATGTAGTTGCCATACAAACGTTCCTCGATTTAGAAAGAGAAGGCATAGAAACTATAGTACCTCATAGCGACTCAATTTCTGTGTTGAATCGTCATTGTGAGGGATCGACGGATGCAATAAAGCAGGAATAGCGCATCCGAAAGAGATATTCGCCCTCCAATAGAAGATCCTGTCGTTGCCATAGAAACGTTCCTCGATTTATAAAGAGAAGGCATAGAACCTATAGTATTTCATTGCGACGCAATTTCTGTGTTAATTCGTCGTTTTGAGGGATCGACGGGTGCAATAAAAAAGGAATAGTGCATCCGAAAAGAGATACTCGCCTCGCAATAGATGATCCTGTCGTTGCCATAGAAACGTACCTCGATTTAGAAAGAGAAGGCATAGAACCTATAGAATTTTCATAGCGTCGCAATTACTGTGTTAATTCGTCATTGTGAGGGATCGATGAATGCAATAAAGAAGGAATAGTGCATCCGAAAAGAGATACTCTCCTCCCAATTAATGATCCTGTCGTTGCCATAGAAACGTTTCTCGATTCAGAAAGAGAAGGCATAGAACCTACATTATTTCATAGCGACGCAATTTCTGTGTAAATTAGTCTTTTTGAGGGATCAACGAATGCAATGAAGATGAAATAGTGCATCCGAAATGAGATACCCGCCTCCCAATAGAAGATCCTGTCGTTACCATAGAAACGTTCCTCGATTTAGAAAGAGAAGGCATAGAACCTATAGTATTTCATAGCGACGCAATTTCAGTGTTAATACGCCATAGTGAGGGATCGACGGATGCAATAAAGAAGGAACTGAGCATCCGAAAAGAGATACACGCCTCCCAAATGAAGATCCTGTCGTTGCCATAGAAACTTTCCTCGATTTAGAAAGAGAAGGCATAGAACCTATAGTATTTCATAGCGACGCAATTTCTGTGTTTATTCGTCATTGTGAGGGATCGACTGAAACAATAATGAAGGAATAGTGCATCCGGAAAGAGATACACGCCTCCCAATAGATGATCCTGTCGTTACCAAAGAAACGTTCCTCGATTTAGAAAGAGAAGGCATAGAACCTATAGTATTTCATAGCGACGCAATTTCAGTGTTAATTCGCCATTGTGAGGGATCGACGAATGCAATAAACATGGAATAGAGCATCCGAAAAGAGATACTCGCCTCCCAATAGAAGATCACGCCGTTGCCATAGAAACGTTCCTCGATTTAGAAAGAGAAGTTACAGAACCTATAGTATTTCATAGCGACGCAATTTCTGTGTTAATCCGTCATTGTGAGTGATCGACGGATGCAATAAAGAAGGAATAGTGCATCCGAAAATAGATACTCGCCTCCCAATAGAAGATCCTGTTGTTGCCATAGAAACGTTCCTCGATTAAGAAAGAGAAGGCATAGAACCTATAGTATTACACAGCGACGCAATTTCTGTGTTAATTCGTCATTGTGAGGGGTCGACGGATGCAATAAAGAAGTAATAGGGCATCCGAAAAGAGATACTCGCCTCCCAATATAAGATCCTGCCGTTGCCATAGAAACGTTCCTCGATTTGGAAAGAGAAGGCATAAAACCTATAGTATTTCATAGCGACGCAATTTCTGTGTTAATTCGTCATTGTGAGGGATCGATGGATGCAATAAAGAAGGAATAGTGCCTCCGAAAAGAGATACTCGCCTCTTAATAAGGAATCATGTCGTTGCCATAAAAACGTTATTCGATTTAGAAAGAGAAAGCGTAGAGTCTATATTATTTCATAGCGACGCAAATTTTTGTGTTAATTCGACATTGTGATTGATCGACGGATACAATGATGAAGGAATAGTGCATCCGATAAGAGATACTCTCCTCGCAATTGAAGATCCAGTTGTTGCCATAGAAACGTTCTTCGATTTAGAAAGAGAAGGCATAGAACATATAGGATTTCATAGCGACGCAATTTCTGTGTTAATTCGTCATTGTGAGGGATCGACGGATGCAATAAAGAAGGAATAGTGCATCCGAAAAGAGATACTCGCCTTCCAATAGAGGAACCTGTCGTTGCCATAGAAACGTTCCTCGATTGCAAAAGAGAAGGCATAGAACCTATAGTCGTTCATGGCGACGCAATTTCTGTGTTAATTCGTCATTGTGAGGGATCCAGGGATGCAATAAAGACGGAATAGTGCATCCGAAAAGAGTTACTCGACTCCCAATAGAAGATCCTGTCGTTCCCATGGAAACGTTCCTCGATTTAGAAACAGAAATCGTAGAACCTATAGTATTTCATAGCGACGCAATTTCTGTGTTAATTCGTCATTGTGAGAGATCGACGGATACAATAAAGTAGGAATAGGGCATCCGAAAAGAGATACTCGCCTCCCAATATAAGATCTTGTCGTTTCCTTAGAAACTTTCTTCGATTTAGAAAGAGAAGGCATAGAATTTATAGTATTTCATAGCGACGCAATTTCTGTGTTAATTTGTAATTGTGAGTTATCGGCGGATGCAATAAAGAAGGAATAGAGCATCCGAAAAGAAATACTCGCCTGTCAATAGATCCCGTCGTTGCCATAGAAACGTTCCTCGATCTAGAAAGAGAACGCATATAACCTATAGTATCTTATAGCGACGCAATTTCTGTGTTAATTCGTCATTGTGAGGGATCGACGGATGCAACAGAAAAGGAGTAGTGCATCCGAAAAGAGATCCTCGCCTCCCAATAGAAGATCCTGTCGTTGCCTTTGAAACATTCCTCGATTTAGAAAGAGAAGGCATAGAACCTATAGTATTTCATTCCGACGCAATTTCTCTGTTAATTCGTCATTGTGAGGGATCGACGGAAGCAAAGATGAACGAATAGTGCATTCGAAAAGAGATACTCGCCTCCCAATATAAGATAATGTAGTTGCCATAGAAACGTTCCTCGATTTAGAAAGAGAAGGCATAGAAACTATAGTATTACATAGCGACGCAATCTCTGTGTTAATTCGTCATTGTGAGTGATCGACGGATGCAATAAAGATGGAATAGTGCATCCGAAAAGAGATACTTGCCTCCCAATAGAAGATGCTGACGTTGCCATAGAAACGTTCCTCGAATATAAAGAGAAGGCATAGAACCTATAGTATTTCATAGCGACGCAGTTTCTGTGTTAATTCGTCATTGTGAGGGATCGACGGATGCAATAAAGTAGGAATAGTGCATCCGAAAAGAGATGAACGCCTCCCAATAGAAGATCCTGACGTTGCCATGGAAACGTTCCTCGACTTAGAAAGAGAAGTCATAGAACCTATAGTACTTCATAGCGACGCAATTTCTGTGTTAATTCGTCTTTTTGATGGATCGACGGATGCAACAAAGAGGGAATAGTGCACCCGACAAGAGATACCCGCCACCCAATAGAAGATCCTGTCGATGCCATAGAAACGTTCCTCGATTTAGAAAGAGAAGGCATAGAATCTATAGTAGTTCATAGCGACGCAATTTCTGTGTTAATTCGTCTTTTTGAAGGATCGACGGATGCAATAAAGAAGGAAAAGTGCATCCGAAAAGAGATACTCGCCTCCCAACAGAAGATCCAGTCCTTCAGATAGAAACGTTAATCTATTTTGAAAGAGAAGGCATAGAACCTATAGTATTTCATAGCGACGCAATTTCTGTGTTAATTCGTCATTGTGAGGGATCGACGGATGCAATAAAGAAGGAATAGTGCATCCGAAAAGAGATACTCGCCTCCCAATAGGATATCCTGTCTTTGCAATAGAAACGTTCCTCGATTTAGAAAGAGAAGGCATAGAACCCATTGTATTTCATAGCGACGCAATTTCTGTGTTAATTCGTCATTGTGAGGGATCGACGGATGCAAAAAAGAAGGAAAAGTGCATCCAAAAAGAGATACTCGCCTCCCAATAGAAGATCCTGTTGTTGCCATAGAAACGTTCCTCGATTTAGAAAGAGAAGGCATAGAATCTATAGTATTTCATAGCGACGCAATTTCAGTGTTAATTCTTCTTTTTGAAGGATCGACGGATGCAATAAAGAAGGAATAGTGCATCCGAAAAAAGATATTAGCCTCCCAACAGGAGATCCTGTCGTTGCCATAGAAACGTTCCTCGATTAAAAAGAGAATGCAGCGAATCTATGGCATTTCATAGCGACGCAATTTCTGTGTTAATTTGTAATTGTGAGTTATCGACGGATGCAATAAAGAAGGAATAGTGCATCCGAAAAGAGATACTCTCCTCGCAATTGAAGATCCAGTTGTTGCCATAGAAACGTTCTTCGATTTAGAAAGAGAAGGCATAGAACCTATAGGATTTCATAGCGACGCAATTTCTATGTTAATTCGTCATTGTGAGGGTTCGACGGATGCAATAAAGAAGGAATAGTGCATCCGAAAAGAGATACTCGCCTCCCAATAGAAGATGCTGTCGTTGCCATAGAAACGTTCCTCGATTATAAAGAGTATGCATAGAACATATAGTATTTCATAGCGACGCAGTGTCTGTGTTAATTCGTCATTGTGAGGGATCGACTGATGCCATAAAGAAGGAATAGTGCATCCGAAAAGAGATACTCGCCTCCCAATATAAAGTCCTGTCGTTACAATAGAAACGTTCCTCGATTTAGAAAGAGAAGCCATACAACCCATAGTATTTCGTAGCGACGCAATTTCAGTGTTAATTCGTCATTGTGAGGGATCGACGGATGCAATAAAGAAGGGATAGTGCATCCGAAAAGAGATAAACGCCTCCCAATAGAAGATCCTGACGTTGCCATGGAAACGTTCCTCGACTTAGAAAGAGAAGTCATAGAACCTATAGTACTTCATAGCGACGCAATTTCTGTGTTAATTCGTCATTTTGAGGGATCGACGGATGCAATAAAGAAGGAATAGTGCATCCGAAAGAGATACTCGCCTCCCAATAGAAGATCCTGTCGTTGCTATAGTAACGTTCCTCGATTTAGAAATAGAAGGCATAGAACCTATAGCATATCATAGCCATGCAATTTCTGTGTTAATTCGTCATTGTGAGGGATCGACCTATGCAATAAAAAGGAACAGTACTTCCGAAAAGAGATAGTCGCCTCCCAATATAAGATCGTGTCGTTGCCATAGAAACGTTCCTCGATTTAGAAAGAGAAGCGCTACAACCCATAGTATTTCATAGTGACGCAATTTCTGTGTTAATTCGTCATTGTGAGGGATCGACAGATGCAATAAATTAGGAATAGTGCATCCGAAAAGAGATACTCGCCTCCCAATAGAAGATCCTGTCCTTGCCATAGAATCGTGCCTCGATTGAAAAAAGGAAGCCATTGAACTTATAGTATTTCATAGCGACGCCATTTCTGTGTTAATTCGACATTGTGAGGGATCGAGGGATGCAATAAAGTAGGAATAGTGCATCCGGAAAAAGAGATACTCGCCTCCCAATATAAGATCGTGTCGTTGCCATAGGAACGTTCCTCGATTTAGAAAGAGAAGCCCTACAACCCATAGTATTTCATAGCGACGCAATTTCTGTGTTAATTCGTCATTGTGAGTTATCGACGGATGCAATAAAGACGGAATAGTGCATCCGTAAAGAGATACTCACCTCCCAATAGAAGATCATGTCGTTGCTATAGAAACGTTCCTCAATCTAGAAAGACAAGGCATAGAACCAATAGTGTTTCATAGCGACGCAATTTCTGTGTTAATTCGTCATTGTGAGGATCGACGGATGCAATAAAGTAGGAATAGGGCATCCAAAAAGAGAAATTCGCCTCCAAATATAAAATCTTCTCGTTGCCATAGAAACGTTCCTCGATTTAGAAAGAGAGGGCATAGAACTTATAGTATTTCATAGCGACGCAATTTCTGTGTTAATTTGTAATTGTGATTTATCGACGGATGCAATAAAGAAGGAATAGTGCAACCGAAAAGAGATACTCGCCTCTTAATAGAAGATCATGTCGTTGCCATATAAACGTTCCTCGATTTAGAAAGAGAAGGCATAGGGCCTATAGTATCTCAAAGCGAAGCAAATTTTTTGTTAATTCGTCATTGTGAGGGATCGACGGATGCAATAAAGAAGGAATAGTGCATCCGAAAAGAGATACTCGCCTCTTAATAGAATATCGTGTCATTGCTATAGATACGTTCCTCGATTTAGAAAGAGAAGGTATAGAACCCATAGTACTTCATAGCGACGAAAATTTTTGTGTTAATTCGTCCATGTGAGGGATCGACGGAGGCAATAAAGAAGGAATAGTGCATCCAAAATGAGATACCCGCCTCGCAATAGAAGATACTGTCGTTGCCATAGGAACGTACCTCGATTTAGAAAGAGGAGGCAGAGTACCTATAGGATTTCATAGCGACGCAATTTCTATGTTAATTCGTCAATGTGAGGGATCGACGGATGCAATAAAGAAGGAATAGAGCATCCGAAAAGAGATACTCGCCTGCCAATAGATCCCGTCGTTGCCATAGAAACGTTCCTAGATTTAGAAAGAGAACGCATAGAACCTATAGTATTTCATAGCGACGCAATTTCTGTGTTAATTCGTCATTGTGTGGGATCGACGGATGCCATAAAGAAGGAATAGTGCATCCGAAAAGAGATACTCGCCTCCCAATAGAAGATGCTGTCGTTGCCATAGAAACGTTCCTCGATCATAAACAGAAGGCCTAGAACCTATAGTATTTCATACGACGCAGTTTCTGTGTAATTCGACATTGTGAGGGATCGACAGATGCAATAAAGAAGGAATAGTGCATCCGAAAAGAGATACTCGCCTCCCAATACAAGATGCTGTCGTTGCCATAGAAACGTTCCTCGATTATAAAGAGAAGGCATAGAACCTATAGTATTTCATGGTGACGCAGTTTCTGTGTTAATTCGTCATTGTGAGGGATCGACGGATGCAATAAAGTAGGAATAGTGCATCCGAAAAGAGATAAACGCCTCCCAATAGGAGATCCTGACGTTGCCACGGAAACGTCCTCGACTTAGAAAGAGAAGTCATAGAACCTATAGTACTTCATAGCGACGCAATTTCTGTGTTAATACGTCATTTTGAGGGATCGACGGATGCAATAAAGAAGGAACAGTACATCCGAAAAGAGATACTCGCCTCCCAATATAAGATCGTGTCGCTGCCATAGGAACGTTCCTCGATTTAGAAAGAGAAGGTATAAAACCTATAGTATTTCATAGCGGCGCAAATTTTTGTGTAAGTTAGTCACTGTGAGGGATCGACGGATGCAATAAAGAAGGAATACTGCATCCGAAAAGAGATACTCGCCTCTTAATAGAAGATCATGTCGTTGCCATAGAAACGTTCCTCGATTTAGAATTAGATAGTATAGAACCTATAGTATTTCATAGCAATGCAATATCTGGGTTACTTTCTTCATTGTGAGGGATCGACGGATGCAATAAAGAAACTATAGTGCATCCGAAAAGAGATACTCGCCTCCCAATAGAAGAACCTGTCCTTCCCGTAGAAACGTTCCTCGATTTCGAAAGAGAAGGCATAGAACCTATAGTATTTCATAGCGACGCAATTTCTGTGTTAAATCGTCATTGTGAGGGATCGACGGATGCAATAAAGTAGGAATAGGACATCCAAAAAGAGACACTCGCCTCCCAATATAAGATCCTGTCGTTGCCGTAGAAACGTTCCTCCATTTAGAAAGAGAACGCATAAAACCTATATTATTTCATAGCGACGCAATTTCTGTGTTAATTCGTCATTGTGAGGGATCGACGGATGCAATAATGAAGTAATAGTGCATCCGAAAAGAGATGCTCGCCTCTTAATAGATGATCATGTCGTTGCCATAGAAACGTTCCTCGATTTAGAAAGAGAAGGCACTGAGCCTATAGTATTTCATAGCGACGCAAATTTGTTGTTACTTCGTCATTGTGAGGAATCGACGGATGCAATGATGCAGGAATAGTGCATCCGAAAAGAAATAGTCGCCTCCTAATAGAAGATCATGTCTTTGCCATAAAAGCGTTCCTCGATTTAGAAAGAGAAGGTATAAAAACTATAGTATTTCATAGCGACGCAAATATTTGTGTTAATACGTCACTGTGAGGGTTCGACGGATGCAATTAAGAAGGAATAGTGCATCCGAAAAGAATTACTCGCCTCTTAATAGAAGATCATGTCGTTGCCATAGAAACGTTCCTCGATTTAGAAAGAGAAGTTATAGAACCCATAGTATTTCATAGCGACGCAAATTTTTGTGTTAATTCGTCATTGTGAGGAATCGACGGATGCAATAAAGAAGGAATAGTGCCTCCCAAAAGAGATACTCGCCTCGCAATAGACAATACTGTCGTTGCCATAGAAACGTTCCTTGATTTACAAAAAGAGAATGCATAGAATCTATAGTGTTTCATAGCGACGCAATTTCTATGTTAATTTGTCATTGTGAGAGGTCGACGGATGCAATATAGAAGGAATAGCGCATCCGAAATGAGATACTCGCCTCCCAATAGAAGATCCTGTCGTTGCAATAGGAACGTTCAACGATTTAGATAGAGAACGCATAGAACCTATAGTATTTCATAGCGACGCAATTTCTGTGTTAATTCATCACTATGAGGGATCGACGGATGCAATAATGAAGGAATAGTGCATCTGTAAAGAGATACTCACCTTCCAATAGAAGAAACTGTCGATGCCATAGAAACCTTCCTCAATTTAGAAAGAGAAGGCATCGAACCTATAGTATTTGATTTCGACGCAGCTTCTGTGTTATTTGGTCATTGTGAGGGCTGGAGGGATGCAATAAAGTAGGAATAGGGCATCCAAAAAGAGACACTCGCATCCCAATACAAGATCCTGTTGTTGCCATAGAAACGTTCCTCGATTTAGAATGAGAAGGCACTGAGCCTATTGTATTTCATAGCGACGCAAATTTTTTGTTATTTCGTCATTGTGAAGGGATCGACGGATGCAATAATGCAGGAATACTGCATCCGAAAAGAGATACTCACCTCTTAGTAGAAGATCATGTTGTTGCCATAGAAACGTTCCTCGATTTTGAAAGAGAAGGTGTAAAACCAATAGTATTTCATAGCGACACAAATTTTTGTGTTAATTCGTCACTGTGAGGGACCCACGGATGCAATTAAGAAGGAATAGTGCATCCGAAAAGAGATACTCGCCTCTTAATAGAAGATCATGTCGTTGCCATAGAAACGTTCCTCGATTTAGAATGAGAAGGTGTAGAACCTACAGTATTTCATAGCGACGCAAAATTTTGTGTTAATTCGACATTGTGAGGAATCGACGGATGCAATAAAGACGGAATAGTGCCTCCCAAAACAGATACTCGCCTCGCAATAGAAGATACTGTCGTTGCCATAGCAACGCTCCTCGATTCAGAAAGAGAAGGCATAGAACTAATAGTATTACATAGCGACGCAATTTCTGTGTTAATTCGTCATTGTGAGGTATCGACGGATGCAATAAAGAAGGAATAGTGCATCCGTAAAGAGATACTCGCCTCCCAATATAAGATCCTGTCCTTGCAATAGAAACCTTCCTCGATTTAGAAAGAGAAGGCATAGAACTAATAGTATTTCATAGCGACGCAATTTCTGTGTTAATTCGACATTGTGAGGGATCGACGGATGCAATAAAGAAGGAATAGTGCATTCGAAAAGAGTTACTCGCCTGCCAATATAAGATCCTGTCGTTGCCCTAGAAACTTTCCTCGATTTAAATAGACAAAGCATAGAACTTATAGTTTTTCATAGCGACGCAATTTCTGTTGTAATTCGTCATTGTGAGGGATCGACGGATGCAATAAAGAAGGAATAGTGCATCCGAAAAGAGATACTCACCTCTTAATAGAAGATCACGTCATTGCCATTGAAACGTTCCTCGATTTAGAAAGCGAAGTTATAGAACCTATGGTATTTCATAGCGACGCAAATTTTTGAGTTAATTTGTCATTGTGACTGATCGACGGATGCAATAAAGAAGGAATAGTGCATCCGAAAAGAGATACTCACCTCGCAATAGAAGATACTGTCGTTGCCATAGAAACATTCCTCGATTTAGAAAGGGAAGGCATAGAACCTATAGGATTTCATAGCGACGCAATTTCTGTGTTAATTCGTCATTCTGAGGGACCGACGGATGCTATAAAGAATGAATAGTGCATCCGAAAAGAGATACTCGCCTCCCAATAGAAGATCCTGTCGTTGCCATAGAAACGTTCCTCGATTTAGAAAGACAATGCATAGAATCTATAGTGTTTCATAGCGACGCAAATTCTATGTTAATTTGTCATTGTGAGGGGTCGACGGATGCAATAAAGAAGGAATAGTTCATCCGAAAAGAGATATTCGCCTCCCAATAGAAGATCCTGTCGTTGCCGTAGAAACGTTCCTCGGTTTAGAAAGAGAAGGCATAGAACTTATAGTATATCATAGCGACGCAATTTCTGTGTTAATTCGTCATTGTGAGGGATCGACGGATGCAATAAAGAAGGAATAGCGCATCCGAAATGAGATACACGCCTCCCAATAGAAGATCCTGTCGTTGCAATAGAAACGTTCAACGATTTAGATAGAGAACGCATAGAACCTATAGTATTTCATAGCGACGCAATTTCTGTGTTAATTCGTCATTGTGAGGGATCGACGGATGCAATAAAGAAGGAATAGTGCATTCGAAAAGAGGTACTCGCCTGCCAATATAAGATCCTGTCGTTGCCCTAGAAACTTTCCTCGATTTAAATAGACAAGGCATAGAACTTATAGTTTTTCATAGCGACGCAATTTCTGTTTTAATTCGTAATTGTGAGGGATTGACGGATGCAATAAAGAAGGAATAGTGAATCCGAAAAGAGATACTCGCCTCTTAATAGAAGATCACGTCATTGCCATTGAATCGTTCCTCGATTTAGAAAGCGAAGTTATAGAACCTATGGTATTTTATAGCGACGCAAATTTTTGAGTTAATTTGTCATTGTGACTGATCGACGGATGCAATAAAGAAGGAATAGTGCATCCGAAAAGAGATACTCACCTCGCAATAGAAGATACTGTCGTTGCCATAGAAACATTCCTCGATTTAGAAAGGGAAGGCATAGAACCTATAGGATTTCATAGCGACGCAATTTCTGTGTTAATTCGTCATTGTGAGGGATCGACGGATGCAATAAAAAAGGAATAGTGCATCCGAAAAGACATACTAGCCCCCAAAACGGAGTTCCTGTCGTTGCCATAGAAACGTTCCTCGATATGGATGAGAAGGCATAGAAGATATAGTATTTCATAGCGACGCAATTTCTGTGTTAATTCGTCATTGCGAGGGATCGACGGATACAACAAAGAGCAAATAGTGCATTCGAAAAGAGATACTGGCCTCCCAATAGAAGATCCTGTCCTTGCCATAAAAACGCTCCTCGATTTAGAAAGAGGAGGCAAAAAACCTATAGTATTTCATAGCGACGCAATTTCTGTGTTAATTCCTCATTGTGAGGGATCGACGGATGCAATAAAGAAGGAATTGTGCATTCGAAAAGAGATTCTCGCCTCCCAATAGAAGATCCAGTCGTTGCCTTAGAAACGTTCCTCGATGTTGAAAGAGAAGGCATACAACCTATAGTTTTTCATAGCGACGCAATTTCTGTATTAATTCGTCATTGTGAGGGATCGACGGATGCAATAAACAAGTAATAGTGCATCCGAAAAGAGATACTCGCCTCCCAATAGAAGATCCTGTCGTTGCCATAGAAACGTTCCTCGATTTAGAAAGACAATGCATAGGATCTATAATGTTTCATAGCGACGCAATTTCTATGTTAATTTGTCATTGTGAGGGGTCGACGGATGCAATAAAGAAGGAATAGTTCATCCGAAAAGAGATATTCGCCTCCCAATAGAAGATCCTGTCGTTGCCATAGAAACGTTCCTCGATTTGGAAAGAGAAGTTATAGAACCTATAGTATTTCATAGCGACGCAATTTCTGTGTTAATTCGTCATTTTGTGGGATCGACGGATGCAATAAAGAAGGAATAGTGCAACCGTAAAGAGATACTCACCTCCCAATAGAAGAACCTGTCGTTGCCATAGAATCGTTCCTCATTTTAGAAGGGGAATGCATAAAACCTATAGTATTTCATAGCGACGCAATTTCTGTGTTAATTCGTCATTGTGAGGGATCGACGGATGCAATAATGAAGTAATAGTGCATCCGAAAAGAGATGCTCGCCTCTTAATAGATGATCATGCGTTCCTCGTTTAGAAAGAGAAGGCACTGAGCCTACAGTATTTCATAGCGACGCAAATTTGTTGTTACTTCGTCATTGCGCGGGATCGGCGGATGCAATAAAGAATGAATAGTGCATCCGAAAGAGATACTCGCCTGTTAACAGAAGATCATATCGTTGCCATAGAAACGTTCCTCGATTTAGAAAGAGAAGGTATAAAACCTATAGTATTTCATAGCGGCGCAAATTTTTGTGTTAGTTAGTCACTGTGAGGGATCGACGGATGCAATAAAGAAGGAATAGTGCCTCCCAAAAGAGATACTCGCCTCGCAATAGACGATACTGTCGTTGCCATAGAAACGCTCCTCGATTTAGAAAGATTAGGCATAGAAAATATAGTATTTAAAGCGGCGAAATTTCTGTATTAATTCGTCATTGTGTGGGATCGACGGACGCAATAAAGAAGGAAGAGTGCATCCTAAAAGAGATACTCGCCTCCCAATAGAAGATCCTGTCGTTGCCATAGATACGATCCTCGATTTAGAAGGAGATGGCATAGAACCTATAGTATTTCATTTCGACGCTATTTCTGTGATAATTCGTCATTGTGAGGTATCGACGGATGCAATAAAGAAGGAATAGTGCATCCGAAAAGAGATACTCGCCTCCCAATATAAGAACCTGTCGTTGCCATAGAAACGTTCCTTGATTTAGAAAGAGAATGCATAGAATCTATAGTGTTTCATAGCGACGCAATTTCTATGTTAATTTGTCATTGTGAGAGGTCGATGGATGCAGTAAAGAAGGAACAGTTCATCCGAAAAGAGATATTCGCCTCCCAATAGAAGACCCTGTCGTTGCCATAGAAACGTTCTTCGATTTAGAAAGAGAGGTTATAGAACCTATAGTATTTCATAGCGACGCAATTTCTGTGATAATTCATCACTATGAGGGATCGACGGATGCAATAAAGAAGGAATAGTGCATCTGTAAAGAGATACTCACCTCCCAATAGAAAAACCTGTCGATGCCCTAGAAACCTTCCTCAATTTAGAAAGAGAAGGCATAGAACCTATAGTATTTGATATCGACGCAGCTTCTGTGTTATTTGGTCATTGTGAGGGATAGAGGGATGCAATAAAGTAGGAATAGGGCATCCAAAAAGAGACACTCGCCTCCCAATATAAGATCCTTTCGTTGCCGTAGAAACGTTCCTCTATTTAGAAAGAGAACGCATAAGACCTATATTGTTTCATAGCGGCGCAATTTCTGTGTTAATTCGTCATTTTGAGGGATCGACGGATGCAATAAGGAAGGAATAGTGCATCCCAAAAGAGATACTCGCCTCTTAATAGATGACCTAGTCGTTGCCATAGAAACGTTCCTCGATTTAGAAAGAGAAGGCACTGAGCCTATAGTATTTCATAGCGACGCAAATTTTTTGTTATTTCGTCATTGTGAAGGGATCGACGGATGCAATAAGGCAGGAATACTGCATCCAAAAAGAGATACTCACCTCTTAGTAGAAGATCATGTCGTTGCCATAGAAACGTTCTTCGATTTCGAAAGAGATGGTATAAAACCTATAGTATTTCATAGCGACACAAATTTTTGTGTTAATTCGTCACTGTGAGGGACCCACGGATGCAATTAAGAAGGAATAGTGCATCCGAAAAGAGATACTCGCCTCTTAATAGAAGATCATGTCGTTGCCATAGAAACGTTCCTCGATTTAGAAAGAGAAGGTATAGAATCTACAGTATTTCATAGCGACGCAAAATTTTGTGTTAATTCGACATTGTGAGGAATCGACGGATGCAATAAAGACGGAATAGTGCCTCCCAAAACAGATACTCGCCTCGCAATAGAAGATACTGTCGTTGCCATAGCAACGCTCGTCGATTTAGAAAGAGAAGGCATAGAACCTACAGTATTTCATAGCGACGCAATTTCTGTATTAATTCGTCATTGTGAGGGATTGACGGACGCAATAAAGAAGGAATAGTGCATCCGAAATAGATACTCGCCTCCCAATAGAAGATCCTGACGTTGCCATGGAAACGTTCCTCGATTTAGAAGGAGACGGCATAGAACCTATAGTATTTCATGGCAACGCAATTTCTGTGTTAATTCGTCATTGTGAGTGATCGACGGATGCAATAAAGAAGGAATAGTGCATCCGAAAAGAGATACACGCCTCCCAATAGAAGGTCCTTTCAGTGCCATAGAAACGTTCCTCGATTTAGAAAGAGAAGGCATAGAACTTATAGTATATCATAGCGACGCAATTTCTGTGTTAATTCGTCATTGTGAGGTATCGACGGATGCAATAAAGAAGGAATAATGCATCCGAAAAGAGATACTCGCCTCCCAATATAAGATCCTGTCGCTGCAATAGAAACGTTCCTCGATTTAGAAAGAGAAATCATAGAACTTATAGTATTTCATAGCGACGCAATTTCTGTGTTAATTCGTCATTGTGAGGGATCGACGGATGCAATAAAGAAGGAATAGTGCATCCGAAAAGAGTTACTCGCCTGCCAATATAAGATCCTGTCGGTGCCCTAGAAACTTTCCTCGATTAAAATAGAGAAGGCATAGAACTTATAGTTTTTCATAGCGAGGCAATTTCTGTGTTAATTCGTCATTGTGAGGGATCGACGGATGCAATAAAGAAGAATAGTGCATCCGAAAAGAGATACTCGCCTCTTAATAGATGACCTTGTCGTTGCCATAGAAACGTTCCTCGATTTAGAAAGAGAAGGCACTGAGCCTATAGTATTTCATAGCGACGCAAATTTTTAGTTATTTCGTCATTGTGAAGGAATCGACGGATGCAATAAAGCAGGAATACCGCATCCGAAAAGAGATACTCACCTCTTAGTAGAAGATCATGTCGTTGCCATAGAAACGTTCCTCGATTTAGAAAGAGAAGGTATAAAACCTATAGTATTTCATAGCGACACAAATTTTTGTGTTAATTCGTCACTGTGAGGGACCCACGGATGCAATTAAGAAGAAATAGTGCATCCGATAAGAGATACTAGCCTCTTAATAGAAGATCATGTCGTTGCCATAGAATCGTTCCTCGATTTAGAAAGAGAAGGTATAGAACCTACAGTATTTCATAGCGACGCAAAATTTTGTGTTAATTCGACATTGTGAGGAATCGACGGATGCAATAAAGACGGAATAGTGCCTCCCAAAACAGATACTCGCCTCGCAATAGGAGATACTGTTGTTGCCATAGCAACGCTCCTCGATTTAGAAAGAGAAGGCATAGAACCTATAGTATTTCATAGCGGCGCAATTTCTGTATTAATTCGTCATTGTGAGGGATTGACGGACGCAATGAAGAAGGAATAGTGCATCCGAAATAGATACTCGCCTCCCAATAGAAGATCCTGACGTTGCCATGGAAACGTTCCTCGATTTAGAAGGAGACTACATAGAACCTATAGTATTTCATGGCAATGCAATTTCTGTGTTAATTCGTCATTGTGAGTGATCGACGGATGCAATAAAGAAGGAATAGTGCATCCGAAAAGAGATACTCGCCTCCCAATAGAAGGTCCTTTCAGTGCCATAGAAACGGTCCTCGATTTAGAAAGAGAAGGCATAGAACTTATAGTATATCATAGCGACGCAATTTCTGTGTTAATTCGTTATTGTGAGGTATCGACGGATGCAATAAAGAACGAATAGTGCATCCGAAAAGAGATACTCACCTCGCAATAGAAGATACTGTCGTTGCCATAGAAACATTCCTCGATTTAGAAAGGGAAGGCATAGAACCTATAGGATTTCATAGGGACGCAATTTCTGTGTTAATTCGTCATTGTGAGGGATCGACGGATGCAATAAAAAATGAATAGTGCATCCGAAGAGAGATACTCGCCTCCCAAAAGAATATCCTGTCGTTGCTGTAGAAACGTTCCTCGATTTAGAAAGAGAAGGCATATAACTTATAGTATTTTATATTGCCGCAATTACTGTGTAATTCGTCATTGTGAGGGATCGACGGATGCAATAAAGAAGGAATTTGCATCCGAAAAGAGTTACTCGCCTGCCAATATAAGATCCTGTCGTTGCCCTAGAAACTTTCCTCGATTTAAATAGACAAAGCATAGAACTCATAGTTTCTCATAGCGACGCAATTTCTGTGTTAATTCGTCATTGTGAGGGATCGACGGATGCCATAAAGAAGGAATAGTGCATCCGAAAAGAGATACTCGCCCCTTAATAGAAGATCACGTCGTTGCCATTGAAACGTTCCTCGATTTAGAAAGCGAAGTTATAGAACCTATGGTATTTCATAGCGACGAAAATTTTTGAGTTAATTTGTCATTGTGACTGATCGACGGATGCAATAAAGAAGGAATAGTGCATCCGAAAAGACATACTCACCTCGCAATAGAAGATACTGTCGTTGCCATAGAAACATTCGTCGATTTAGAAAGGGAAGACATAGAACCTATAGGATTTCATAGCGACGCAATTTCTGTGTTAATTCGTCATTGTGAGGGATCGACGGATGCAATAAAAAATGAATAGTGCATCCGAAAAGAGATACTCGCCTCCCAAAAGAATATCCTGTCGTTGCTATAGAAACGTTCCTCGATTTAGAAAGAGAAGGCATATAACTTATAGTATTTTATATTGCCGCAATTACTATGTAATTCGTCATTGTGAGGGATCGACGGATGCAATAAAAAAGGAATAGTGCATCAGAAAAGAGATACTAGCCTCCAAAAAGGAGTTCCTGTCGTTGCCATAGAAACGTTCCTCGATATGGATGAGAAGGCTTAGAAGATATTGTATTTCATAGCGACGCAATTTCTGTGTTAATTCGTCATTGTGAGGGATCGACGGATACAACAAAGAGGAAATAGTGCATTCGAAAAGAGATACTCGCCTCTCAATAGAAGATCCTGTCGTTGCGATAGAAACGTTCCTCGACTTAGAAATAGGAGGCATAGTTCCTATAGCATTTCAGAGCGACGCAATTTCTGTGTTAATTCGTCTTTTTGAGGGATCGACGGATGCAATAATGAAGTAATAGTGCATCAGAAAAGAGATACTGGCCTCCCAATAGAAGATCCTGTCGTTGCCACACAAACATTCCTCGATTTAGAAAGAGAAGGCATAGAACCTACAGTTTTTCATAGCGACGCAATTTCTGTATTAATTCGTCATTGTGAGGGATCGACGGATGCAATAAACAAGGAATAGTGCATCGGAAAAGAGATACTCACCTCCCAATAGAAGAACCTGTCGTTGCCATAGAAACGTTCCTCGATTTAGAAAGAGAAGTCATAGAACCTATAGTATTAATAGTGACTTAATTTCTGTGTTAATTCGTCATTCTGAGGGACCGACGGATGCTATAAAGAATGAATAGTGCATCCGAAAAAAGATACTCGCCTCCCAATAGAAGATCCTGTCGTTGCCATAGAAACGTTCCTCGATTAGAAAGACAATGCATAGAATCTATAGTGTTTCATAGCGACGCAATTTCTATGTTAAATTGTCATTGTGAGGGGTCGACGGATGCAATAAAGAAGGAATAGTTCATCCGAAAAGAGATATTCGCCTCCCAATCGAAGATCCTGTCGTTGCCATAGAAACGTCCCTCGATTTAGAAAGAGAAGTTATAGAACTTATAGTATTTCATAGCGACGCAATTTCTGTGTTAATTCGTCATTTTATGGGATCGACGGATGCAATAAAGAAGGAATAGTGCATCCGTAAATAGATACTCACCTCCCAATATAAGATCTTGTCGTTGCCGTAGAAACGTTCCTCCATTTAGAAAGAGAAGGCATAAAACCTATAGTATTTCATAGCGACGCAATTTCTGTGTTAATTCGTCAATGAGAGGGATCGACGAATGCAATAAAGTAGGACTAGTGCTTCCGAAAAGAGATACTCGCCTCTTAATAGATGACCATGTCGTTGCCAAAGAAACGTTCCTCGATTTAGAAAGAGAAGACATAGAGCCCATAGTATTTCATAGCGGCGCCAATTTTTTGTTAATTCGTCATTGTGAGGGATCGACGGATGCCATAAAGAAGCAATAGTGCATCCGAAAAGAGATACTCGCCTCTTAATAGAAGATCATGTTGATGCCACAGAAACGTTCCACGATTTAGAAAGAGAAGGTATAAAACCTATGGTATTTCATAGCGACGCAAATTTTAGTGTTAATTCGTCACTGTGAGGGCTCGACGGACGCAATAAGGAAGGAATAGCGCATCCGAAAAGAGATACTCGCCTCTTAATAGAAGATCATGTAGTTGCCATAGAAACGTTCCTCGATTTGGAATGAGAAGGTATAGAACCAATAGTATTTCATAGCGACGCAAATTTTGGGTTAATTCGTCATTGTGAGGGATCGACGGATGCAATAAAGAAGGAATAGTGCATCCGAAAAGAGTTACTCGCCTGCCAATATAAGATCTTGTCGTTGCCCTAGAAACTTTCCTCGATTTAGATAGACAAGGCATAGAACTTAAAGTTTTTCATAGCGACGCAATTTCTGTGTTAATTCGTCATTGTGAGGGATCGACGGATGCAATAAAGAAGGAATAGTGCATCCGAAAAGAGATACTCGCCTCTTAATAGAAGATCATGGCGTTACCATAGAAACGTTCCTAGAATTAGAAAGCGAAGTTATAGAACCTATAGTATTTCATAGTGACTTAATTTCTGTGTTAATTCGTCATTCTGAGGGACCGACGGATGCTATAAAGAATGAGTAATGCATCCGAAAAGAGATACTCGCCTCCCAATAGAAGATCCTGTCGTTGCCATAGAAACGATCCTCGATTTAGAAAGTCAATGCATAGAATGTATAGTGTTTCATAGCGACGCAATTTCTATGTTAATTTGTCATTGTGAGGGGTCGCCGGATGCAATAAAGAAGGAATAGTTCATCCGAAAAGAGATATTCGCCTCCCAATAGAAGATCCAGTCGTTGCCTTAGAAACGTTCCTCGATTTAGAAAGAGATGGCACAGAACCTATAGTTTTTCATAGCGACCCAATTTCTGTATTAATTCGTCAGTGTGAGGGATCGACGGATGCAATAAACAAGGAATAGTGCATCCGAAAAGAGATACTCGCCTCCCAATAGAAGAACCTGTCGTTGCCATAGAAACGTTCCTCGATTTAGAAAGAGAAGGTATAGAACCTATAGTATTTCATAGTGACTTAATTTCTGTGTTAATTCGTCATTCTCAGGGATCGACGGATGTTATAAAGAATGAATAGTGCTTCCGAAAAGAGATACTCGCCTCCCAATAGAAGATCCTGTCGTTGATATAGAAACGTTCCTCGATTTAGAGAAAGAGGCCATACAACGTATAGTATTTCATAGCGACGCAATTTCTGTGTTAATTCGTTATTTTGAGGGATCGAAATATGCAATAAAGAAGGAATAGTGCATCTGAAATGAGATACTCGCCTCCCAATAGAGGATCCTGTCGTTGCTATCGAAACGTTCCTCTATTTAGAAAGAGAAGGAATAGAACCTATAGTATTTCATAGCGACGCAATTTCTGCGTTAATTCGTCATTGTGAGGGATCGACGGATGCAATAAAGAAGGAATAGTGCATCCGAAAAGAGATACTCGCCTCATAATACAAGATCCTGTCGTTGCCATAGAAACGTTCCTCGAATAAGAAACTGAAGCCATGCAACCTATGGTATTTCACAGCGACGCAATTTCTGTGTTAATTCGTCATTGTGAGGGATCGACGGATGAAATAAAGAAGGAATAGTGCATCCGAAAAGAGATACTCGCCTCCCAATACAAGATCCTATCGTTGCCATAGAGACGTTCCTCGATTTAGAAAAAGAAGTCATGGACATTATAGTATTTCATAGCGACGCAATTTCTGTGTTCATTCGTCATTGTGAGGGATCGACGGAAACAATAAAGAAGGAATAGTGCATCCGAAAAGAGATACTCGCTACAAAAAAAGAAGATCCTGTTGTTGCCATAGAAACGTTCCTCGATTTAGAAAGAGAAGTCATGGTACCTATAGTATATCATAGCGACGCAATTTCTGTGTTAATTCGTCATTGCGAGAGATCGACTGATGCAATAAAGAAGAAATAGTGCATCCAAAAAGAGATAATTGCCTCCCAATAGAAGATGCACTTGTTGCCATAGAAACGTTCCTCGACTTAGAAATACGTATAGTATGCAATATATAGGTATAAAATACCTATAATATTTAATAGCGACGCAATATCTGTGTTAATTCGTCATTGTGAGGGATCGACGGATGCAATAAAGAATGAATAGTGCATCCGAAAAGAGATACTCGCCTCCCAATAGAAGATCCTGCTGTTGCCATAGAAACGTTCCTCGATTTAGAAAGAGAAGTCATGGAACCTATAGTATATCATAGCGACGCAATTTCTGTGTTAATTCAACTTAGTGTGGGATCGACGGATGCTATAAAGAAGGAATTGTGCAGCCGAAACTAGATACTCGCCTCCCAATAGAAGATCCTGTCGTTGCCATAGAAACGTTCCTCCATTTAGAAAGAGGAGGCATAGAACCCATAGTATTTCATAGCGACGCAATTACTGTAATAATTCGTCATTGTGAGGGATCGACGGATGCAATAAAGAAGGAATAGTGCAACCGAAAAGAGATACTCGCCACCCAATAGAAGATCCTGTCGTTGCCATAGAAACGTTCCTCGATTTAGAAAGAGAAGGCATAGAACATATAGTATTTCATAGCAACGCAATATCTGTGTTAATTCGTCATTGTGAGGGACTGACGGATTCAATAAAGAAGGAATAGTGCATTCGAAAAGAGATACTCGCCTCCCAATAGAAGATCCTGTCGTTGCCATAAATACATACCTCGGTTTAGAAAGAAGAGGAATAGAACCTATAGTATTTCATAGAGACTCAATTTCTGTGTCAATTCGTCATTGTAAAGGATCGACGGATGCAATAAAAATGGGTTAGTGCATCCGAAAAGAGATACTCGCCTCCCAATAGAAGATCCTGTCAATGCCATAGAAACGTTCCTCGATTTATAGAGAGAAGGCATAGAACCTATAGTGTTTCATAGCGACGCAATTTCTGTGTTAATTCGTCATTGTGAGGGATCGACGGATGCAATAAACAAGGAATAATGCATCCGAAAGAGATACTCGCCTCCCAATAGAAGATCCTGTCGTTGCCATTAATACGTTCCTCGATTTAGAAAGAGGAGACATATAACCTATAGTATTTCACAGCGACGTGATTTCTGTGTTCATTCGTCATTGTGAGGGATCAACGAAAGCAATAAAGAAGGGATAGTGCATCCAAAAAGAGATACTCGCCTCCCAATAGAAGATGCTGTCGTTGCCATAGAAACGTTCTTCGATTTAGAAAGCGAAGGCTTAGAACCTGTAGTATTTCATAGCGACGCAATTTCTGTGTTAATTCGTCATTGTGAGGGATCGACGGATGGAATAAGAAGGAATAGTGCATCCAAAAAGGGATATTCGCCTCCCAATACAAGATCCTGCCGTTGCCATAGAAACGTTACTCACTTAGAAAGAGAAGGCATAGAACTTATGGTATTTCATAGCGACGAAATTTCTGTGTTAATTCGTCATTGTGAGGGATCGACGGTTGCATTAAAGAAGGAATAGTGCGTCCGTAAAGAGATTCTCGCCTCCCAATAGAAGATCCTGTCCTTGCCATAGAAACGTTCCCGAATTTGAAAGGGAAGGCATAGAACCAATAGTATTTCATAGCGACGCAATTTCTGTGTTAATTCGTCATTGTGAGGAATCTACGGATGCAATAGAGAAGGAATAGTGCATCCGAAAAGAGATACTCGCCTCTTAATAGAAGATTATGTCCTTGCCATAGAAACGTTCCTCGATTTAGAAAGATAAGTCATAGACCTAAAGTATGTCATAGCGACGCAATTTCTGTGTTAATTAGTCATTGTGAGGGATCGACGGATGGAATAGAAAAGGAATAGTGCATCCGAAAAGAGATACTCGCCACCCAATATAAGATCCTGGACTTCCCATTGAAACGTATATCGACTTTGAAAGAGAAGGCATAGAACCTATGGTATTTCATAGCGACGCAATTTCTGTGTTAATTCGTCATTGTGAGGGATCGACGGATGCAATAAAGAAGGAATTGTGCATCCGAAAAGAGATACTCGCCTCCCAATAGAAGATCCTCTCATTGCCATAGAAACGTTCCTCGATTATAAAAGAGCAGGCATAGAACCTATAGTGTTTCATAGCGACGCAATTTCTGTTTTAATTCGTCATTGTGAGGGATCGACGGATGCTATAATGAAGGAATAGTGCATGCGAAAAGATATACTCGCCTCCCAATTGAAGATCCTGGACATCCCATAGAAACGTTCCTCGATTTAGAAAGAGGAGGCATAGAACTTGTAGTATTTCATAGCGACGCAATTTCTGTGTTAATTCGTTATTGTGAGGGATCGGGGGATGCAATATAGAAGGAATTGTGCATCCGAAAAGAGATACTCATCTCCCAATAGAAGATCCTGTCGTTGCCATAAAACCGTTCCTCAATTTAGATAGAGAGGGCGTAGAACCTACAGTATTTCACAGCGACGCAATTTCTGTGTTAATTCTTCATTGTGAGGGATCGACGGATGCAATAAAAAATGAATAGTGCATCCAAAAAGAGATACTCGCCTCCCAATAGAAGATCATGTCGTTGCCATAGAAACGTTCCTCGATTTGGAAGAGAAGGCATAGAACCTACAGTAGTTCATAGCGACGCCATTTCTGTGTTAATTCGTCATTGTGAGGGATCGACGTATACAATAAAGAAGAAATAGTGCATTCGAAAGGAGATACTCGCCTACCAATAGAAGATCCTGTCGTTGCCATAAAAACGCTCCTCGATTTAGAAAGAGGAGGCAAAAAAACTATAGTATTTCATAGCGACGCCATTTCTGTGTTAGTTCGTCATTGTGAGTGATCGACGGATGCAATAAAGAAGGAATTGTGCATCCGAAAAGAGATACTCGACTCCCTATAGAAGATCATGTCGTTGCCATAGAAACGTTCCTCGATTTAGAAAGAGAAGATATAGAACCTAAGGTATTTCATAGCGACGCAAATTTTTGTGTTAAATTGTCATTGTGACAGATCAACGGATGCAATAAAGAAGGAATAGTGCATCCGAAAAGAGATACTCGCCTTGCAATCGAAGATACAGTCGTTGCAATAAAAACGTTCCTCGATTTAGAAAGAGAAGGCATAGAACCTCTAGTATTTCATGGCGTCGCAATTTCTCTGTTAATTCGTCATTGTGAGGGATCGATGGATGCAATAAAGAAGGAATAGTGCATCCGAAAAGAGATACTCGCCTCCCAATAGAAGATCCTGTCGTTGCCATAGAAACGTTCCTCGATTATAAAAATGAAGGAATAGAACCTATAGTGTTTCATAGCGACGCAATTTCTGTGTTAATTCGTCATTGTGAGGGACCGACGGATGCTATAAAGAAGGAATAGTGCATCCGAAAAGAGATACTCGCCTCCCAATAGAAGATCCTGGTCTTCCCATAGATACGTTCCTCGATTTAGAAAGAGGAGGCATAGAGCTTGTAGTATATCATAGCGACGCAATTTCTGTGTTAATTCGTCATTGTGAGGGATCGACGGATGCAATAAAGAAGGAATAGTGCATCGGTAATAAGATACATGCCTCCCAATACAAGATCCTGTCGTTGTTTTAGAAACATTCCTAGATTTAGAAAGAGACGGCATAGAACCTATAGTAATTCATAGCGACGCAATTTCTGTGTTAATTCGTCATTGTGAGGGATCGACGGATGCTATAAAGAAGGATTAGTGCATTCGAAAAGAGATACTCGCCTCCCAATAGAAGACCCGGGACTTCCCATAGGAACGTTCCTCGATTTTGAAAGAGAATGCATAGAACCTACAGTATATCATAGCGACGCGATTTCTGTGTTACTTCGTCATTGTGAGGAATCGACGGTTGCAATAAAGATGGAATAGTGCATCCGAATAGAGATACTCGCCTACCAGTAGAAGATAATGTAGTTGCCATACAAACGTTGCTCGATTTAGAAAGAGAAGGCATAGAAATTATAGTACTTCATAGCGACTGAATTTCTGTGTTAAATCGTCATTGTGAGGGATCGACGGATGCAATAAAGCAGGAATAGTGCATCCGAAAAAGATATTCGCCCCCCCAATAGAAGATCCATCCGTTGCCATAGAAACGTTCCTCAATTTAGAAAGAGAAGGCATAGAACTTATAGTATTTCATTGCGACGCAATTTCTGTGTTAATTCGTCGTTGTGAGGGATCGACGGGTGCAATAAAGAAGGAATAGTGCATCCGAAAAGAGATACTCGCCTCCCAATAGAAGATCCTGTCGTTGCCATAGAAACGTTCCTCGATTTAGAAAGAGAAGGCATAGAACCTATAGTATTTCATAGCGACGCAATTTCAGTGTTCATTCGCCATTGTGAGGGTTCGACGGATGCAATAAAGAAGGAACTGAGCATCCGAAAAGCGATACAAGCCTCCCAAATGAAGATCCTGTCGTTGCCATAGAAACTTTTATCGATTTAGAAAGAGATGGCATAGAACCTATAGTATTTCATAGCGACGCAATTTCTGTGTTAATTCGTCATTGTGAGGGATCGACAGAAGCAATAATGAAGGAATAGTGCATCCGGAAAGAGATACTCGCCTCCCAATAGAAGATCCTGTCGTTACCATAGAAACGTTCCTCGATTTAGAAAGAGAAGGCATAGAACCTATAGTATTTCATAGCGACGCAATTTCAGTGTTAATTCGCCATTGTGAGGGATTAACGGATGCAATAAACAGGGAATAGTGCATCCGAAAAGAGATACTCGCCTCCAAATAGTTGATCCTGATGTTGCCATAGATACGTTCCTCGATTTTGGGAGAGAATGCATAAAACCTATAGTATTTCATAGCGACGCAATTTCTGTGTTAATTCGTCTTTTTGAGAGATCGACGAATGCAATAAAGAAGGAATAGTGCATCCGAAAAGAGATACTCGCCTCCCAATAGAAGATCCTGTCGTTGCCATAGAAACGTTCCTCGATTAAGAAAGAGAAGGCATAGAACCTATAGTATTTCATAGCGACGCAATTTGTGTGTTAATTCGTCATTGTGAGGGATCGACGGATGCAATAAAGAAGTAATAGGGCATCCGAAAAGAGATACTCGCCTCCCAGTATAACATCCTGCCGTTGCCATAGAAACGTTCCTCGATTTAGTAAGAGAAAGCGTAGAGCCTATATTGTTTCATAGCGACGCAAATTTTTGTGTTATTTCGTCATTGTGATTGATCGACGGATACAATGATGAAGGAATAGTGCATCCGAAAAGAGATACTCGCCTTCCAATAGAAGATTCTGTCGTTGCCATAGAAACGCTCCTCGATTGCAAAAGAGAAAGCATAGAACCTATAGTCGTTCATGGCGACGCAATTTCTGTGTTAATTCGTCATTGTGAGGGATCTAGGGATGCAATAAAGACGGAATAGTGCATCCGAAAAGAGATACTCGACTCCCAATAGAGGATCCTGCCGTTGCCATAGAAACGTTCCTCGATTTAGAAAGAGAAATCGTAGTACCTATAGTATTTCATAGCGACGCAATTTCTGTGTTAATACGTTATTGTGTGCAATCGACGGATACAATAAAGAAGGAATAGTGCATCCGTAAAGAGATACTCACCTCCCAATAGAATATCATGTCGTTGCTATAGAAACGTTCCTCAATTTAGAAAGAGAGGGCATAGAACCTATAGTATTTCATAGCGACGCAATTTCTGTGTTAATTCGTCTTTTTGAGAAATCGACGAATGCAATAAAGAAGGAATAGTGCATCCGAAAAGAGATACTCGCCTCCCACTAGAAGAACCTGTCGTTGCCATAGAAACGTTCCTCGATTGCAAAAGGGAAAGCATAGAACCTATAGTCGTTCATGGCGACGCAATTTCTGTGTTAATTCGTCATTGTGAGGGATCTAGGGATGCAATAGAGACGGAATAGTGCATCCGAAAAGAGATACTCGACTCCCAATAGAGGATCCTGCCGTTGCCATAGAAACGTTCCTCGATTTAGAAAGAGAAATCGTAGTACCTATAGTATTTCATAGCGACGCAATTTCTGTGTTAATACGTTATTGTGTGCAATCGACGGATGCAATAAAGAAGGAATAGCGCATCCGTAAAGAGATACTCACCTCACAATAGAAGATCATGTCGTTGCTATAGAAACGTTCCTCAAATTTAGAAAGAGAGGGCATAGAACCTATAGTATTTCATAGCGACGCAATTTCTGTGTTAATTTGTAATTGTGAGTTATCGACGGATGCAATAAAGAAGGAATAGAGAATCCAAAAAGAGATACTCGCCAGTCAATAGATCCCGTCGTTGCCATAGAAACGTTCCTCGATTTAGAAGGAGAAGGCATAGAAACTATAGTATTACATAGCGACGCAATTTCTGTATTAATTCGTCACTGTGAGGGATCGACGGATGCAATAAAGAAGGAATAGTGCATCCGAAAAGAGATACTCGCCTCCCAATAGAAGATCCTGTCCTTCCCATAGAAACGTTCCTCGATTTAGTAAGAGAAGGAATAGAACCGATAGTATTTCATAGCGACGCAATTTCTGTATTAATTCGTCATTGTGAGGGATCGACGGATGCAATAAAGAAGGAAATGTGCATCCAAAAAGAGATACTCGCCTCCCAATAGAAGGTCCCGTCGTTGCCATAAAAACTTTCCTCGATTTAGAAAGAGATGGCATAGAACCTATAGTATTTCTAAGCGACGCAACATCTGTGTTAATTCGTCATTGTGAGTGATCGACGGATGCAATAAAGAAGGAATTGTGCATCCGAATAGAATTACTTGCTTCCCAATAGAAGACTCTGTCGTTGCCATAGACGCGTTCCTCGATTTAGAAAGAGAAGGCATAGAAACCATAGTATTTCATAGCGATGCAATTTCTGTGTTAATTCTTCATTGTGAGTGATCGACGGATGCAATAAAGAAGGAATAGTGCATCCGAAAAGAGATACCCGCCTCCCAATAGAAGATGCTGTCGTTGCCACAGAAACGTTCCTCGATTATAAAGAGAAGGCATAGAACCTATAGTATTTCATAGCGACGCAGTTTCTGTGTTAATTCGTCATTGTGAGGGATCGACGGATGCAATAAAGTAGGAATAGTGCATCCGAAAAGAGATAAACGCCTCCCAATAGAAGATCCTGACGTTGCCATGGAAACGATCCTCGACTTAGAAAGAGAAGTCATAGAACATATAGTACTTCATAGCGACGCAATTTCTGTGTTAATTCGTCATTTTGAGGGATCGACGGATGCAATTAAGAAGGAATAGTGCATCCGAAAAGAGATACTCGCCTCCCAATAGAAGATCCTGTCGTTGCCATAGTAACGTTCCTCGATTTAGAAATAGAAGGCATAGAACCTATAGCATATCATAGCCACGCAATTTCTGTGTTTATTCGTCATTGTGAGGGATCGACGGATGCAATAAAGAAGGAACAGTATATCCGAAAAGAGATACTCGCCTCCCAATATAAGATCGTGTCGTTGCCATAGTAACGTTCCTCGATTTAGAAAGAGAAGCCCTACAACCCATAGTATTTCATAGCGACGCAATTTCTGTGTTAATTCGTCATTGTGAGGGATCGACAGATGCAATAAATTAGGAATAGTGCATCCGAAAAGAGATACTCGCCTCCCAATAGAAGATCCTGTCCTTGCCATAGAATCGTGCCTCTATTGAAAAAGAGAAGCCATGGAACCTATAGTATTTCTTAGCGACGCAATTTCTGTGTTAATTCGTCATTGTGAGGGATCGACGGATGCAATAAAGTAGGAATAGTGCATCCGGAAAAAGAGATACACGCCTCCCAATAGAAGATCCTGTCTTTGCCATAGAAACGTTCCTCGATTTAGAAACAGAAGGCATAGAACCTATAGTATTTCATAGCGACGCAGTTTCTGTGTTAATTCGTCATTGTGAGGGATCGACAGATGGAATAATGAAGGAATAGGGCATCCGAAAAGAGATACTCGCCTCCCAATAGAAGATCCTGTCGTTGCCATAAAAACGTTCCTCGATTTAGAAAGAGGGTGCAAAAAACATATAGTATATCATAGCGACGCAATTTCTTTGTTAATTCTTCATTGTGTGGGATCGACGGATGCTATAAAGAAGGGATAGTGCATCCGAAAAGGGACACTCGCCTCCCAGTAGAAGATCTTGTCGTAGCCATAGAGACGTTCCTCGATTTAGAAAGAGAAGGCATAGAACCAATAGTATTCCATAGCGACGCAAATTCTGTATTAATTCGTCATTGCGAGGGATCGACGGATGCAATAAACAAGGAATAGTGCATCCGAAAAGAGATACTCGCCTCCCAATACAAGATCCTGTCGTGGCGATAGAAACGTTCCTCGGTTTAGAAAGAGAAGGCATAGAACTTATATTATCTCATGGCGACGCAATTTCTGTGTTAATTCGTCTTTTTTAGGGATCGACGGATGCAATAAAGAGGGAATATTGCATCCGAAAAAAGAGAATGCAGAGAATCTATGGCATTTCATAGCGACGCAATTTCTGTATTAATTTGTCATTGAGAGGGGTCGACGGATGCTATAAAGAAGGAATAGTTCATCCAAAAAGAGATACTCGCCTCCCAATAAAAGATCCTGTTGTTGCCATAGAAATGATCCTCGATTTAGAAAGAGAAGGTGTATAACCTATAGTATTTCATAGTGACGCAATTTCTGTGGAAATTCGTCAGTCTGAGTGATCGACGGATGCAATAGAGATGGAAAAGTGCATCTGAAAGGAGATACTCGCCTCCCAATATAAGATGATGTAGTTGCCATAGAAACGTTCCTCGATTTAGAAAGAGAAGGCATAGAAACTATGGTATTACATAGCGACGCAATTTCTGTATTAATTCGTCATTGTGAGGGATCGACAGATGCAATAAACAAGAAATAGTGCATCCGAAAAGATATACTCGCCTCCCAATAGAAGATCCAGTCCTTCAGATAGAAACGTTAATCGATTTTGAAAGAGAAGGCATAGAACCTATAGTATTTCATAGCGACGCAATATCTGTGTTAATTCGTCATTGTGAGGTATCGACGTATGCAACAAAGAAGGAATAGTGCATAAGAAAAGAGATACTCGCCTCCCATAAAAGATCCTGTCGTTGCCATGGCAACGTTCCTCGATTTAGAAAGAGAAGTCATAGAACCTATAGTATTTCATAGCGACGCAATTTCTCTGTTAATTCGTCATTGTGAGGGATCGACGGATGCAATAAAGAAGGAATAGTGCATCCGAAAAGAGATACTTGCCTCCCAATAGGAGATCCTGTCTTTGCAATAGAAACGTTCCTCGATTTAGAAAGAGAAGGCATAGAACCCATAGTATTTCATAGCGACGCAATTTCTGTGTTAATTCGCCATTGTGAGGGATCGACAGAAGCAATAAAGAAAGAGTATTGCATCCGAAAAGAGTTACTCGCCTGCAAATCTAAGATCCTGTCGTCGCCATAGAAACGGTCTTCGATTTAGAAAGAGAAGGCATAGAACTTATAGTATTTCATAGCGACGCAATTTCTGTGTCAATTCGTCATCGTGAGGGATCGACAGATGCAATAACGAAGGAAAAGAGCATCCAAATGGGATACTCGCCTCCCAATAGAAGGTCATGTCGTTGCCATAAAAATTATCCTCGATTTAGAAAGAGATGGCATAGAACCTATAGTATTTCTAAGCGACGCAACATCTGTGTTAAATCGTCATTGTCAGTGATCGACGGATGCAATAAAGAAGGAATTGTGCATCCGAATAGAATTACTCGCTTCCCAATGGAAGATCCTCTCGTTGCCATAGACGCGTTCCTCGATTTAGAAAGAGAAGGCATAGAAACCATAGTATTTCATAGCGGCGCAATTTCTGTGTTAATTCGTGATTTTGAGTGATCGACGGATGCAATAAAGAAGGAATAGTGCATCCGAAAAGAGATACTCGCCTCCCAATAGAAGAAGCTTTCGTTGCCATAGAAACGTTCCTCGATTATAAAGAGAAGGCATAGAACTTATAGTATTTCATGGCGACGCAATTTCTGTGTTAATTCGTCATTGTGAGGGATCGACGGATGCAATGAAGTAGGAATAGTGCATCCGAAAAGAGATAAACGCCTCCCAATAGAAGATCATGACGTTGCCATACAAACGTCCCTCGACTTAGAAAGAGAAGTCATAGAACCTATAGTACTTCATTGCGACGCAATTTCTGTGTTAATTCGTCATTTTGAGGTATCGACGGATGCAATAAAGAAAGAATAGTGCATCCGAAAAGAGATACTCGCCTCCCAATAGAAGATCCTGTCGTTGCCATAGTAATGTTCCTCGATTTAGAAATAGAAGGCATAGAACCTATAGCATATCTAGCCACGCAATTTCTGTGTTATTTCGTCTTTGTGAGGGATCGACGGATGCAATAAAGAAGGAACAGTACATCCGAAAAGACATACTCGCCTCCCAATATAAGATCGTGTCGTTGCCATAGAAACGTTCCTCGATTTAGAAAGAGAAGGCATAGAACCAATAGTATTCCATAGCGACGCAATTTCTGTATTAATTCTTCTTTTTGAAGGACCGAAGGATGGAATAAAGAAGGAATAGTGCATCCGAAAAGAGATACTCGCCTCTTAATAGAAGATCATGTCGGTGCCATATAAACGTTCCTCGATTTAGAAAGAGAAGGCATATGGCCTATAGTATCTCAAAGCGAAGCAAATTTTTTTTTAATTCGACATTGTGAGGGATCGACGGATGCAATAAAAAAGGAATAGTGCATCCGAAAAGAGATACTCGCCTCTTAATAGAATATCATGTCGTTGCCATAAAAACTTCCCTCGATTTAGAAAGAGATGGCATAGAACCTATAGCATTTCTCAGCGACGCAACATCTGTGTTAATTCGTCATTGTGAGGGATCGACGGATGCAATAAAGAAGGAATTGTGCATCCGAATAGAATTACTCGCTTCCCAATAGAGGATCCTGTCGTTGCCATAGACGCGTTCCTCGATTTGGAAACAGAAATCATAGAAAACATAGTATTTCATAGCGACGCATTTTCTGTGTTAATTCGTCATTGTGAGTGATCGACGGATGCAATAAAGAAGGAATGGTGGATCCGAAAAGAGATACTCGCCTCCCAATAGAAGATGCTGTCGTTGCCATAGAAACGTTCCTCGATTATTAAGAGAAGGCATAGAACCTATAGTATTTCATAGCGACGCAATTTCTGTGTTAATTCGTCATTGTGAGGGATCCACGGATGCAATAAAGAAGGCATAGTGCATCCGAAAAGAGATACTCGCCTCCCAATAGGAGATCCTGTCTTTGCAATAGAAACGTTCCTCGATTTAGAAAGAGAAGGCATAGAACCCATAGTATTTCATAGCGACGCAATTTCTGTGGAAATTCGTCAGTCTGAGGGATCGACGGATGCAATAGAGATGGAATAGTGCATCCGAAAAGAGATACTCGTCTCCCAATATAAGATAATGTAGTTGCCATAGAAACGTTCCTCGATTTATAAAGAGAAGGCATAGAAACTATAGTATTACATAGCGACGCAATTTCTGTATTAATTCGTCATTGTGAAGGATCGACGGATGCAATAAACAAGAAGTAGTGCATCCGAAAAGATATACTCGCCTCCCAATAGAAGATCCAGTCCTTCAGATAGAAACGTTAATCGATTTTGAAAGAGAAGGCATAGAACCTATAGTATTTCATAGCGACGCAATTTCTGTGTTAGTTCGTCATTGTGAGGTATCGACGTATGCAACAAAGAAAGAATAGTGCATAAGAAAAGAGATACTCGCCTCCCAAAATAAGATCCTGTTGTTGCCATAGAAACGTTCCTCGATTTAGAAAGAGGAGTCATAGAACCTATAGTATTTCATAGCGACGCAATTTCTGTGTTAATTCGTCATTGTGAGGGATCGACGGATGCAATAAAGAAGGCATAGTGCATCCGAAAAGAGATACTCGCCTCCCAATAGGAGATCCTGTCTTTGCAATAGAAACGTTCCTCGATTTAGAAAGAGAAGGCATAGAACCCATATTATTTCATAGCGACGCAATTTCTGTGTTAATTCGCCATTGTGAGGGATCGACAGAAGCAATAAAGAAAGAGTAGTGCATCCGAAAAGAGATACTCGCCTGCAAATCTAAGATCCTGTGGTCGCCATAGAAACAGTCTTCGATTTAGAAAGAGAAGGCATAGAACTTATAGTATTTCATAGCGACGCAATTTCTGTGTTAATTCGTCATCGTGAGGGATCGACAGATGCAATAACGAAGGAAAAATGCATCCAAAAAGAGATACTCGCCTCCCAATAGAAGGTCCTGTCGTTGCCATAAAAATTATCCTCGATTTATAAAGAGAAGGCATAGAACCTATAGTATTTCTAAGCGACGCAACATCTGTGTTAAATCGTCATTGTGAGTGATCGACGGATGCAATAAAGAAGGAATTGTGCATCCGAATAGAAATACTCGCTTCCCAATGGAGGATCCTGTCGTTGCCATAGACGCGTTCCTCGATTTAGAAAGAGAAGGCATAGAAACCATAGTATTTCATACCGGCGCAATTTCTGTGTTAATTCGTGATTTTGAGTGATCGACGGATGCAATAAAGAAGGAATTGTGCATCCGAAAAGAGATACTCGCCTCCCAATAGAAGAAGCTGTCGTTGCCATAGAAATGTTCCTCGATTATAAAGTGAAGGTATAGAACCTATAGTTTTCATGGCAACGCAATTTCTGTGTTAATTCGTCATTGTGAAGGATCGACGGATGCAATAAAGTAGGAATAGTGCATCCGAAAAGAGATAAACGCCTCCCAATAGAAGATTATGACGTTGCCATGGAAACGTCCCTCGACTTAGAAAGAGAAGTCATAGAACCTATAGTACTTCATTGCGACGCAATTTCTGTGTTAATTCGTCATTTTGATGTATCGACGGATGCAATAAAGAAAGAATAGTGCATCCGAAAAGAGATACTCGCCTCCCAATAGAAGATCCTGTCGTTGCCATAGTAATGTTCCTCTATTTAGAAATAGAAGGCATAGAACCTATAGCTTATCTAGCCACGCAATTTCTGTGTTATTTCGTCTTTGTGAGGGATCGACGGATGCAATAAAGAAGGAACAGTACATCCGAAAAGGGATACTCGCCTCCCAATTTAAGATCGTGTCGTTGCCATAGAAACGTTCCTCGATTTAGAAAGAGAAGCCCTACAACCCATAGTATTTCATAGCGACGCAATTTCTGTGTTAATTCGTCAATGTGAGGGATCGACGGATGCAATAAAATAGGGATAGTGCATCCGGAAAAAGAGATACTCGCCTTCCAATAGAAGATCCTGTCTTTGCCGTAGAAACGTTCCTCGATTTAGAAAGAGAAGGCATAGAACCTATAGTATTTCATAGCGACGCAATTTCTGTGTTAATTCGTCATTGTGAGGGTCGACAGATGCAATAATGAAGGAATAGGGCATCCGAAAAGAGATACTCTCCTCCCAATAGAAGATCCTGTCGTTGCCGTAAAAATGTTCCTCGATTTAGAAAGAGGATGCAAAAAACATATAGTATATCATAGCGACGCAATTTCTGTGTTAATTCTTCATTGTGAGGGATCGACGGATGCAATAAAGAAGGAATAGTGCATCCGAAAAGGGATACTCGCCACCCAGTAGAAGATCCTGTCGTTGCCATAGAAACGTTCCTCGATTTAGAAAGAGAAGGCATAGAACCAATAGTATTCCATAGCGACACAATTTTTGTATTAATTCGTCATTGTGAGGGATCGACGGATGCAATAAACAAGGAATAGTGCATCCGAAAAGAGATACTCGCCTCCCAATACAAGATCCTGTCGTTGCGATAGAAACGTTCCTCGATTTAGAAAGAGAAGGCATAGAACTTACATTATTTCATAGCGACGCAATTTCTGTGTTAATTCGTCTTTCGAGGGATCGACGGATGCAATAAAGAGGGTATAGTGCATCCGAAAAGAGATACTCGCCACCCAATAGAAGATCCTGTCGATGCCATAGAAACGTTCCTCGATTTAGAAAGAGAGGGCATAGCATCCATAGTATTTCATAGCGACGCAATTTCTGTGTTAATTCTTCTTTTTGAAGGATCGACGGATGCAATAAAGAGGGAATCGTGCATCCGAAAAGAGGTATTAGCCTCCCAACAGAAGATCCTGTTGTTGCCATAGAAACGTTTCTCGATTTAAAAAGAGAATGCAGAGAATCTATGGCATTTCATAGCGACGCAATTTCTGTGTTAATTTGTAATTGTGAGTTATCGACTGATGCAATAAAGAAGGAATAGTGCATCCGAAAAGAGATACTCGCCTCATAATAGAAGATCATGTCGTTGCCATATAAACGTTCCTCGATTTTGAAAGAGAAGGCATAGGGCCTATAGTATCTCAAAGCGAAGCAAATTTTATTTAATTCGACATTGTTAGGGATCGACGGATGCAATAAAGAAGGAATAGTGCATCCGAAAAGAGATACTCGCCTCTTAATAGAATATCATGTCGTTGCCATAGATACGTTCCTCGATTTAGAAGGAGAAGGTATAGAACCCATAGTATTTCATAGCGACGCAAATTTTCGTGTTAATTCGTCATTGTGAGGGATCGACGGACTCAATAAAGAACGAATAGTGCATCCAAAATGAGATACTCGCCTCGCAATAGAAGATACTGTCGTTGCCATAGGAACATTCCTCGATTTAGAAAGAGAAGGCAGAGTACCTATAGGATTTCATAGCGACGCAATTTCTGTGTTAATTCGTCAATGTGAGGGATCGACGGTTGCAATAAAGAAGGAATAGAGCATCCGAAAAGAGATACTCGCCTCCTAATAGGAGATCCTGTCTTTGCAATAGAAACGTTATTCGATTTAGAAAGAGATGGCATAGAACCTAAAGTGTTTCACAGCGACGCAACATCTGTGTTAATTCGTCATTGTGAGGGATCGACGGATGCAATAAAGAAGGAATTGGGCATCCGAATAGAATTACTCGCTTCCCAATAGAGGGTCCTGTCGTTGCCATAGACGCGTTCCTCGATTATAAAGAGAAGGCATAGAACCTATAGTATTTCATAGCGACGCAGTTTCTGTGTTAATTCGTCATTGTGAGGGATCGACGGATGCATTAAAGAAGGAATAGTGCATCCGAAAAGAGATACTCGCCTCCCAATAGGAGATCCTGTCTTTGCAATAGAAACGATCCTCGATTTAGAAAGAGAAGGCTAAGAACCTATAGTATTTCATAGCGACGCAATTTCTGTGTTAATTCGTCATCGTGAGGGATCGACGGGTGCAATAAAGAAGGAAAAGTGCATCCGAAAAGAGATACTCACCTCCCAATAGAAGGTCCTGTCTTTGCCATTAAAACTTTCCTCGATTTAGAAAGAGATGGCATAGAACCTATAGTATTTCATAGCAACAAAGTTTCTGTGTTAATAAGTCATTGTGAGGGATCGACGGATGCCATAAAGAAGGAATGGTGCATCCGAAAAGAGATACTCGCATACCAATAGAAGATCCTGTCGTTGCCATAGAGGCGTTCCTCGATTTGGAAACAGAAGGCATAGAAACCATAGTATTTCATAGCGACGCAATTTCTGTTTTAATTCGTCAATGTGAGTGATCGACGGATGCAATAAAGAAGGAATAGTGCATCCGAAAAGAGATACTCGCCTCCCAATATAAGGTCCTGTCGTTACAATAGAAACGTTCCTCGATTTAGAAAGAGAAGCCATACAACCCATAGTATTTCATAGCGACGCAATTTCTGTGTTAATTCGTCATTGTGAGGGATCGACGGATGCAATAAAGAAGGGATAGTGCATCCGAAAAGAGATAAACGCCTCCCAATTGAAGATCCTGACGTTGCCATGGAAACGATCCTCGACTAAGAAAGAGGTCATAGAACCTATAGTACTTCATAGCGACGCAATTTCTGTGTTAATTCGTCATTTTGAGCGATCGACGGATGCAATAAAGAAGGAATAGTCCTTCCGAAAAGTGATACTCACTTCCGAATAGAATATCCTGTCGTTGCCATAGTAACGTTCCTCGATTTAGAAATAGAAGGCATAGAACCTATAGCATATCATAGCCACGCAATTTCTGTGTTAATTCGTCATTGTGAGGGATCGACGGATGCAACAAAGAGGAACAGTACATCCGAAAAGAGATACTCGCCTCCCAATATAAGATCGTGTCGTTGCCATAGAATCGTTCCTCGATTTAGAAAGAGAAGCCCTACAACCCATAGTATTTCATAGCGACGCAATTTCTGTTTTTATTCATCATTGTGAGGGATCGACAGAAGCAATAAATTAGGAATAGTGCATCCGAAAAGAGATACTCGCCTCCCAATAGAAGATCCTGTCCTTGCCATAGAATCGTGCCTCGATTGAAAAAGAGAAGCCATAGAACCTATAGTATTTCATAGCGACGCAATTTCTGTGTTAATTCGTCATTGTGAGGGATCGACGGATGCAATAAAGTAGGAATAGTGCATCCGGAAAAAGAGATACTCGCCTCCCAATATAAGATCGTGTCGTTGCCATAGAAACGTTCCTCTATTTAGAAAGAGAAGGCATAGAACTTATAGTATTTTATAGCGACGCAATTTCTGTGTTAATTTGTAATTGTGTATTATCGACGGATGCAATAAAGAAGGAATAGTGCATCCGAAAAGAGATACTCGTCTCTTAATAGAAGATCATGTCGTTGCAATATAAACGTTCCTCGATTTAGAAAGAGAAGGCATCGGGCCTATAGTATCTCAAAGCGAAGCATTGTGAGGGATCGACGGATGCAATAAAGAAGGAATAGTGCATCCGAAAAGAGACTCTCGCATCTTAATAGAATATCATGTCGTTGCCATAGATACGTTCCTCGATTTAGAAACAGAAGGTATAGAACCCATAGTATTTCATAGCGACGCAAATTTTTGTGTTAATTCGTCATTGTGAGGGGTCGACGGAGGCAATAAAGAAGCAATAGTGCATCCAAATTGAGATACTCGCCTCGCAATAGAAGATACTGTCGTTGCCATAGGAACGTTCCTCGATTTAGAAAGAGAAGGCAGAGTACCTATAGGATTTCATAGCGACGCAATTTCTGTGTTAAATTCGTCAATGTGAGGGATCGACGGATGCAAAAAGAAGAAATAGAGCATCCTAAAAGAGATACTCGCCTGCCAATAGATCCCGTCGTTGCCATAGAAACGTTCCTCGATTTAGAAAGAGGAGGCATAGAACCTATAGTATTTCATAGCGACGCAATTTCTGTGTTAATTCGTCATTGTAAGGGATCGACGGATGCAATAAAGAAGGAATAGTGCATCCGAAAAGAGATACTCGCCTCCCAATAGAAGGTCCTGTCGTTGCCATAAAAACTTTCCTCGATTTAGAAAGAGATGGCATTTAACCTATAGTATTTCTAAGCGACGTAACATCTCTGTTAATTCGTCATTGTGAGGGATCGACGGATGCAGTAAAGAAGGAATTGTGCATACGAATAGAATTACTCGCTTCCCAATAGAAGATCCTGTCGTTGCCATACACGCGTTCCTCGATTTGGAAACAGAAGCCATAGAAAGCATAGTATTTCATAGCGACGCAATTTCTGTGTTAATTCGTCATTCTGAGGGATCGACGGATGCAATAAAGAAGGAATAGTGCATCCGAAAAGAGATACTCGCCTCGCAATAGAAGATGCTGTCGTTGCCATAGAAACGTTCCTCGATTATAAAGAGAAGGCATTGAACCTATAGTATTTCATAGCGATGCAGTTTCTGTGTTAATTCGTCATTGTGAGGGATCGACGGATGCAATAAAGTAGGAATAGTGCATCCGAAAAGAGATAAACGCCTCCCAATAGAAGATCCTGACGTTGCCATGGAAACGTTCCTCGACTTAGAAAGAGAAGTCATACAACCTATAGTACTTCATAGCGACGCAATTTCTGTGTTAATTCGTCATTTTGAGGGATCGACGGATGCAATAAAGAACGAATAGTGCATCCGGAAAGAGATACTCGCCTCCCAATAGAAGATCCTGTCGTTGCCATAGTAACGTTCCTCGATTTAGAAATAGAAGGCATAGAACATATAGCATATCATTGCCACGCAATTTCTGTGTTCATTCGTCATTGTGAGGGATCGACGGATGCAATAAACAAGAAATAGTCCATCCGAAAAGATATACTCGCCTCCCAATAGAAGATCCAGTCCTTCAGATAGAAACGTTAATCGATTTTGAAAGAGAAAGCATAGAACCTATAGTATTTCATAGCGACGCAATTTCTGTGTTAATTCGTCATTGTGAGGTGTCGACGTATGCAACAAAGAAGGAATAGTGCATCCGAAAAGAGATACTCGCCTCTCAAAATAAGATCCTCTCGTTGCCATAGAAACGTTCCTCGATTTAGGAGGAGAAGGCATAGAACCTATAGTATTTCATAGCGACGCAATTTCTGTGTTAATTCGTCATCGTGAGGGATCGACGGATGCAATAAAGAAATAAAAGTGCATCCGAAAAGAGATACTCGCCTCCCAACAGGAGAACCTGCCTTTGCAATAGAAACGTTCCTCGATTTAGAAGGAGAAGGCATAAAACCCATAGTATTACATAGCGACGCAATTTCTGTGTTAATTCGCCATTGTGAGGGATCGACAGAAGCAATAAAGAAAGAATAGTGCATCCGAAAAGAGTTACTCGCCTGCAAATCTAAGATCCTGTCGTCGCCATAGAAACGTTCCTCGATTTAGAAAGAGAAGGCATAGAACTTATAGTATTTCATAGCGACGCAATTTCTGTGTTAATTCGTCATCGTGAGGGATCGACGGATGCAATAAAGAAATAAAAGTGCATCCGAAAAGAGATACTCGCCTCCCAATAGAAGGTCCTGTCGTTGCCATAAAAACTTTCCTCGATTTAGAAAGAGATGGCATAGAACGTATATTATTTCTAAGCGACGCATTTTCTGTGTTAATTCGTATTTGTGAGGGATCGACGGATGCAATAAAGAAGGATCAGTACATCCGAAAAGAGATACTCGCCTCCCAATATAAGATCGTGTCCTTGCCATAGAAACGTTCCTCGACTTAGAAAGAGACGCCCTACAACCCATAGTATTTCATAGCGACGCAATTTCTGTGTTAATTCGTCATTGTGAGGGATCGACAGATGCAATAAATTAGGAATAGTGCATCCGAAAAGAGATACTCGCCTCCCAATAGAAAATCCTGTCCTTGCCATAGAATCGTGCCTCGATTGAAAAAGACAAGCCATAGAAAATATAGTATTTCATAGGGACGCAATTTCTGTGTTAATTCGTCATTGTGAGGGATCGACGCTTGCAATAAAGTAGGAATAGTGCATCCGGAAAAATAGATACTCGCCTCCCAATAGAAGATCCTGTCTTTGCCATAGAAACGTTCCTCGATTTAGTAAGAGAAGGCATAGAACCTATAGTATTTCATAGCGACGCAATTTCTGTGTTAATTCGTCATTGTGAGGGATCGAAAGATGCAATAATGGAGGAATAGGGCATCCGAAAAGAGATACTCGCTTCCCAATAGAAGATCCTGTCGTTGCCATAGAGGCGTTCCTCGATTTGGAAACAGAAGGCATAGAAACCAAAGTATTTCATAGCGACGCTATTTCTGTGTTAATTCGTCATTGTGAGTGATCGACGGATGCAATAAAGAAGGAATAGTGCATCCGAAAAGAGATACTCGCCTCGCAATAGAAGATGCTGTCGTTGCCATAGAAACGTTCCTCGATTATAAAGAATAGGCATAGAGCCTATAGTATTTCATAGCAACGCAGTTTCTGTGTTAATTCGTCATTGTGAGGGATCGACGGATGCAATAAAGAAGGAATAGTGCATACGAAAAGAGAGACTCGCCTCTTAATAGAATATCATGTCGTTGCCATAGATACGTTCCTCGATTTAGAAGGAGAAGGTATAGAACCCATAGTATTTCATAGCGACGCAAATTTTTGTGTTAATTCGTCATTGTGAGGGATCGACGGAGGCAATAAAGAACGAATAGTGCATCCAAAATGAGATACTCGCCTCGCAATAGAAGATACTGTCGTTGCCATAGGAACGTTCCTCGATTTAGAAAGAGAAGGCAGAGTACCTATAGGATTTCATAGCGACGCAATTTCTGTGTTAATTCGTCATCGTGAGGGATCGACGGATGCAATAAAGAAGGAAAAGTGCATCCGAAAAGAGATACTCACCTTCCAATAGAAGGTCCTGTCTTTGCCATAAAAACTTTCCTCGATTTAGAAAGAGATGGCATAGAACCTATAGTATTTCATAGCAACGAAGTTTCTGTGTTAATTCGTCTTTGTGAGGGATCGACGGATGCCATAAAGAAGGAATAGTGCATCCGAAAAGAGATACTCGCTTCCCAATAGAAGATCCTGTCGTTGCCATAGAGGCGTTCCTCGATTTGGAAACAGAAGGCATAGAAACCATAGTATTTCATAGCGACGCAATTTCTGTGTTAATTCGTCAATGTGAGTGATCGACGGATGCAATAAAGAAGGAATAGTGCATCCGAAAAGAGATACTCGCCTCCCAATAGAAGATGCTGTCGTTGCCATAGAAACGTTCCTCGATTATAAAGAGAAGGCATAGAACCTATAGTATTTCATAGCGACGAAGTTTCTGTGTTAATTCGTCATTGTGAGGGATCGACGGATGCCATACAGAAGGAATAGTGCATCCGAAAAGAGATACTCGCCTCCCAATATAAGGTCCTGTCGTTACAATAGAAACGTTCCTCGATTTAGAAAGAGAAGCCATACAACCCATAGTATTTCATAGCGACGCAATTTCTGTGTTAATTCGTCATTGTGAGGGATCGACGGATGCAATAAAGAAGGGATAGTGCATCCGAAAAGAGATAAACGCCTACCAATAGAAGATGCTGTCGTTGCCATGGAAACGTTCCTCGACATAGAAAGAGGTCATAGAACCTATAGTACTTCATAGCGACGCAATTTCTGCGTTAATTCATCATTTTGAGCGATCGACGGATGCAATAAAGAAGGAACAGTCCTTCCGAAAAGAGATACTCACTTCCCAATAGAATATCCTGTCGTTGCCATAGTAACGTTCCTCGATTTAGAAATAGAAGGCATAGAACTTATAGTATATCATAGCCACGCAATTTCTGTGTTAATTCGTCATTGTGAGGGATCGACGGATGCAATAAAAAGGAACAGTACATCCGAAAAGAGATACTCGCCTCCCAACATAAGATCGTGTCGTTGCCATAGAATCGTTCCTCGATTTAGAAGGAGAAGCCCTACAACCCATAGTATTTCATAGCGACGCAACTTCTGTGTTTATTCGTCATTGTGAGGGATCGACAGATGCAATAAATTATGAATAGTGCATCCGAAAAGAGATAGTCGCCTCCCAATAGAAGATCCTATCCTTGCCATAGAATCGTGCCTCGATTGAGAAAGAGAAGCCATAGAACCTATAGTATTTCATAGCGACGCAATTTCTGTGTTAATTCGTCATTGTGAGGGATCGTCGGATGCAATAAAGTAGGAATAGTGCATCCGGAAAAAGAGATACTCGCCTCCCAATATAAGATCGTGTCCTTGCCATAGAAACGTTCCTCGATTTAGAAAGAGAAGCCCTACAACCCATAGTATTTCATAGCGACGCAATTTCTGTGTTAATTCGTCATTGTGAGAGATCGACGGATGCAATAAAGTTGGAATAGGGCATCCGAAAAGAGATATTCGCCTCCCAATATAAGATCTTGTCGTTGCCATAGAAACGTTCCTCTATTTAGAAAGAGAAGGCATAGAACTTATAGTATTTTATAGCGACGCAATTTCTTAGTTAATTTGTAATTGTGAATTACCGACGGATGCAATAAAGAAGGAATAGTGCATCCGAAAAAAGATACTCGCCTCTAAACAGAAGATCATGTCGTTGCCATATAAACGTTCCTCGATTTAGAAAGAGAAGGCATCGGGCCTATAGTATCTCAAAGCGAAGTAAATTTTTTGATAATTCGTCATTGTGAGGGATCGACGGATGCAATAAAGAAGGAATAGTGCATCCGAAAAGAGATACTCGCCTCTTAATAGAATATCATGTCGTTGCCATAGATACGTTCCTCGATTTAGAAACAGAAGGTATAGAACCCATAGTGTTTCATAGCGACGCAAATTTTTGTGTTAATTCGTCATTGTGAGGGGTCGACGGAGGCAATAAAGAAGGAATAGTGCATCCAAAATGAGATACTCGCCTCGCAATAGAAGATACTGTCGTTGCCATAGGAACGTTCCTCGATTTAGAAAGAGAAGGCAGAGTACCTATAGGATTTCATAGCGACGCAATTTCTGTGTTAAATTCGTCAATGTGAGGGATCGACGAATGGAATAAAGAAGGAATAGAGCATCCTAAAAGAGATACTCGCCTGCCAATAGATCCCGTCGTTGCCATAGAAACGTTCCTCGATTTAGAAAGAGAAAACATAGAGCCTATAGTATTTCATAGCGACGCAATTTCTGTGTTAATTCGTCATTGTAAGGGATCGACGGATGCAATAAAGAAGGAATAGTGCATCCGAAAAGAGATACTCGCCTCCCAATTGAAGGTCCTGTCGTTGCCATAAAAACTTTCCTCGATTTAGAAAGAGATGGCATTTAACCTATTGTCTCTCTAAGCGACGCAACATCTCTGTTAATTCGTCATTGTGAGGGATCGACGGATGCAATAAAGAAGGAATTGTGCATACGAATAGAATTACTCGCTTCCCAATAGAAGATCCTGTCGTTGCCATGGACGCGTTCCTCGATTTGGAAACAGAAGGCATAGAAAGCATAGTATTTCATAGCGACGCAATTTCTGTGTTAATTCGTCATTCTGAGTGATCGACGGATGCAATAAAGAAGGAATAGTGCATCTGAAAAGAGATACTCGCCTCCCAATAGAAGATCCTGTCGTTGCCATAGGATCGTTCCTCGATTATAAAGAGAAGGCATAGAACCTATAGTATTTCATAGCGACTATGTTTCTGTCTTAATTCGTCATTGTGAGGGATCGACGGATGCAATAAAGTGGGAATAGTGCATTCGAAAAGAGATAAACGCCTCCCAATAGAAGATCCTGCCGTTGCCATGGAAACGTTCCTCGACTTAGAAAGAGAAGTCATAGAACCTATAGTACTTCATAGCGACGCAATATCTGTGTTGATTCGTCATTGTGAGGGATCGACGGATGCAATAAACAAGAAATAGTCCATCCGAAAATATATACTCGCCTCCCAATAGAAGATCCAGTCCTTCGGATAGAAACGTTAATCGATTTTGAAAGAGAAGGCATAGAACCTATAGTATTTCATAGCGACGCAATTTCTGTGTTAATTCGTCATTGTGAGGTATCGACGTATGCAACAAAGAAGGAATAGTGCATCCGAAAAGAGATACTCGCCTCTCAAAATAAGATCCTCTCGTTGCCATAGAAACGTTCCTCGATTTAGGAAGAGAAGGCATAGAACCTATAGTATTTCATAGCGACGCAATTTCTGTGTTAATTCGTCATTGTGAGGGATCGACGGATGCAATTAAGAAGGAATAGTGCATCCGAAAAGAGATACTCGCCACCCAATAGGAGAACCTGTCTTTGCAATAGAAACGTTCCTCGATTTAGAAAGAGAAGGCATAAAACCCATAGTATTTCATAGCGACGCAATTTCTGTGTTAATTCGCCATTGTTAGGGATCGACAGAAGCAATAAAGAAAGAATAGTGCATCCGAAAAGAGTTACTCGCCTGCAAATCTAAGATCCTGTCGTCGCCATAGAAACGTTCCTCGATTTAGAAAGAGAAGGCATAGAACTTATAGTATTTCATAGCGACGCAATTTCTGTGTTAATTCGTCATCGTGAGGGATCGACGGATGCAATAAAGAAATAAAAGTGCATCCGAAAAGAGATACTCGCCTCCCAATAGAAGGTCCTGTCGTTGCCATAAAAACTTTCTTCGATTTAGAAAGAGATGGCATAGAACCTATAGTATTTCTAAGCGACGCATTTTCTGTGGTAATTCGTATTTGTGAGGGATCGACGGATGCAATAAAGAAGGAACAGTACATCCGAAAAGAGATACTCGCCTCCCAATATAAGATCGTGTCCTTGCCATAGAAACGTTCCTCGACTTAGAAAGAGACGCCGTACAATCCATAGTATTTCATAGCGACGCAATTTCTGTGTTAATTCGTCAATGTGAGGGATCGACAGATGCAATAAATTAGGAATAGTGCATCCGAAAAGCGATACTCGCCTCCCAATAATAAATCCTGTCCTTGCCATAGAATCGTGCCTCGATTGCAAAAGAGAAGCCATAGAACCTATAGTATTTCATAGCGACGCAATTTCCGTGTTTATTCGTCATTGTGAGGGATCGACGGATGCAATAAAGTAGGAATAGTGCATCCGGAAAAATAGATACTCGCCTCCCAATAGAAGATCCTGTCTTTGCCATAGAAACGTTCCTCGATTTAGTAAGAGAAGGCATAGAACCTATAGTATCTCATAGCGACGCAATTTCTGTGTTAATTCGTCATTGTGAGGGATCGACAGATGCAATAATGAAGGAATAGGTCATCCGAAAAGAGATACTCGCTTCCCAATAGAAGATCCTGTCGTTGCAATAAAAACGTTCCTTGATTTAGAAAGAGGATGCAAAAAACATATAGTATATCATAGCGACGCAATTTCTGTGTTAATTCTTCATTGTGAGGGATCGACACATGCAATAAAGAAGGAATAGTGCATCCGAAAAGGGATACTCGCCTCCCAGTAGAAGATCCTGTCGTTGCCATAGGAACGTTCCTCGATTTAGAAAGAGAAGGCATAGAACAAATAGTATTCCATATCGACGCAATTTCTGTATTAATTCGTCATTGTGAGGGATCGACGAATGCAATACAGAAGGAATAGTGCATCCGAAAAGAGATACTCGCCTCCCAATACAAGATCCTGTCGTTGCGATAGAAACGTTCCTGGATTTAGAAAGAGAAGGCATAGAACTTATATTATTACATAGCGACGCAATTTCTGTGTTAATTCGTCATTTTGAGGGATCGACGGATGCAATAAAGAGGGAATAGTGCATCCGAAAAGAGATACTCGCCACCCAATAGAAGTTACTGTCGTTGCCATAGAAACGTTCCTCGATTTAGAAAGAGAAGGCATAGAATCTATGGCATTTCATAGCGACGCAATTTCTGCGTTAATTTGTCATTGTGGGGGGTCGACGGATGCTATAAAGAAGGAATAGTTCGTCCAAAAAGAGATACTCGCCTCCCAATAGAAGATCCTGTTGTTGCCATAGAAACGTTCCTCCATTTAGAAAGAGAAGGTGTAGAACCTATAGTATTTCATAGCGACGCAATTTCTGTGTTAATTCGTCATTGTGAGGGATCGACGGATGCAATAAGGAAGGAATTGTGCATCCGAATAGAATTACTCGCTTCCGAATTGAAGATCCTGTCGTTGCCATAGACGCGTTCCTCGATTTGGAAACAGAAGGCATAGAATCCATAGCATTTCATAGCGACGCAATTTTTGTGTTAATTCGTCATTGTGAGTGATCGACGGATGCAATAAAGAAGGAATAGTGCATCCGAAAAGAGATACTCGCCTCCCAATATAAGATCGTGTCGTTGCCATAGAAACGTTCCTCGATTTAGAAAGAGTAGCCCTACAACCCATAGTATTTCATAGCGACGCAATTTCTGTGTTAATTCGTCATTGTGAGTGATCGACGGATGCAATAAAGAAGGAATAGTGCATCCGAAAAGAGATACTCGCCTCCCAATAGAAGATCCTGTCGTTGCCATAGGATCGTTCCTCGATTATAAAGAGAAGGCATAGAACCTACAGTATTTCATAGCGACGCAGTTTCTGTGTTAATTCGTCATTGTGAGGGATCGACGGATGCAATAAAGTAGGAATAGTGCATTCGAAAAGAGATAAACGCCTCCCAATAGAAGATCCTGACGTTGCCATGGAAACGTTCCTCGACTTAGAAAGAGAAGTCATAGAACCTATAGTACTTCATAGCGACGCAATTTCTGTGTTAATTCGTCATTTTGAGGGATCGACGGATGCAACAAAGAAGGAATAGTGCATCCGAAAAGAGATACTCGCCTCTCAAAATAAGATCCTCTCGTTGCCATAGAAACGTTCCTCGATTTAGGAAGAGAAGGCATAGAACCTATAGTATTTCATAGCGACGCAATTTCTGTGTTAATTCGTCATTGTGAGGGATCGACGGATGCAATAAAGAAATAAAAGTGCATCCGGAAAGAGATACTCGCCTCCCAATAGAAGGTCCTGTCGTTGCCATAAAAACTTTCCTCGATTTAGAAAGAGATGGCATAGAGCCTATAGTATTTCTAAGCGACGCATTTTCTGTGTTAATTCGTATTTGTGAGGGATCGACGGATGCAATAAAGAAGGAACAGTACATCCGAAAATAGAACTCTCCTCCCAATATAAGATCGTGTCCTTGCCATAGAAACGTTCCTCGACTTAGAAAGAGACGCCCTACAACCCATAGTATTTCATAGCGACGCAATTTCTGTGTTAATTCGTCATTGTGAGGGATCGACAGATGCAATAATGAAGGAATAGGGCATCCGAAAAGAGATACTCGCTTCCCAATAGAAGATCCTGTCGTAGCAATAAAAACCTTCCTTGATTTAGAAAGAGGATGCAAAAAACATATAGTATATCATAGCGACGCAATTTCTGTGTTAATTCTTCATTGTGAGGGATCGACGGATGCAATAAAGAAGGAATAGTGCATCCGAAAAGGGATACTCGCCTCCCAGTAGAAGATCCTGTCGTTGCCATAGAAACGTTCCTCGATTTAGAAAGAGAAGGCATAGAACAAATAGTATTCCATAGCGACGCAATTTCTGTATTAATTCGTCATTGTGAGGGATCGACGGATGCAATACAGAAGGAATAGTGCATCCGAAAAGAGATAATCGCCTCCCAATACAAGATCCTGTCGTTGCGATAGAAACGTTCCTCGATTTAGAAAGAGAAGGCATAGAACTTATATTATTACATAGCGACGCAATTTCTGTGTTAATTCGTCTTTTTGAGGGATCGACGGATGCAATAAAGAGGGAATAGTGCATCCGAAAAGAGATACTCGCCACCCAATAGAAGATCCTGTCGTTGCCATAGAAACGTTCCTCGATTTAGAAAGAGTAGGCATAGAATCTATGGCATTTCATAACGACGCAATTTCTGCGTTAATTTGTCATTGTGAGCGGTCGACGGATGCTATAAAGAAGGAATAGTTCGTCCAAAAAGAGATACTCGCCTCCCAATAGAAGATCCTGTTGTTGCCATAGACGCGTTCCTCGATTTGGAAACAGAAGGCATAGAATCCATAGTATTTCATAGCGACGCAATTTCTGTGTTAATTCGTCATTGTGAGTGATCGACGGATGCAATAAAGAAGGAATAGTGCATCCGAAAAGAGATACTCGCCTCGCAATAGAAGATGCTGTCGTTGCCATAGAAACGTTCCTCGATTATAAAGAGAAGGCATAGAACCTATAGTATTTCATAGCGACGCAGTTTCTGTGTTAATTCGTCATTGTGAGGGATCGACGGATGCAATAAAGTAGGAATAGTGCATCCGAAAAGAGATAAACGCCTCACAATAGAAGATCCAGACGTTGCCATGGAAACGTTCCTCGACTTAGAAAGAGAAGTCATAGAACCTATAGCATATCATAGCCACGCAATTTCTGTGTTAATTCGTCATTGTGAGGGATCGACGGATCCAATAAAGAAGGAACAGTACATCCGAAAAGAGATACTCGCCTCCCAATATAAGATCGTGTCGTTGCCATAGAAACGTTCCTCGATTTGAAAGTGTAGCCCTATAACCCATAGTATTTCATAGCGACGCAATTTCTGTGTTAATTCGTCATTGTGAGGGATCAACGGATGCAATAAACAAGAAATAGTGCATCCGAAAAGATATACTCGCCTCCCAATAGAAGATCCAGTCCTTCAGATAGAAACGTTAATCGATTTTGAAAGAGAAGGCATAGAACCTATAGTATTTCTTAATATAAAATAAATAAAATAAAAATTAATTGTTTAAATATTAATTATTCTATCTGTATGATGGTGATTGTAATTGTAATAAATATTTGCTTATCTGGAACGTGGACGTATAATTATTCGGTATCAGACGCTTGACAATGGCTTTCTCATAAAGGCAATGTTACTCGTAGTTGATCGTGAAATAAAACTGAAATAATCGGACTTCGTAATTAAATCGTTTCCAAAGACTGCTGCGGTAGGTGCAGACTCATAATCTAAATCTCAATATTACAATAATTTGCTAGCCATGCCAATACGTCGTACAGAGGTGTTTGTCTACTAAACATAAAAAAGTTACACAGTTAGTTAAATCAGATATATTCAATGAATAAGCCTACAGTTCATAATCCTACTTACTTTTATAAATATAAATTCTTTACAGAATCGAGTGGCTAGTCTGGTTGCAACTCGCAGCATTCTTCTATAACATGAAATATGGCGGTGTGCAAGACAATAGAATAAAATACGTGCTTCTTGCACCACTTCTACCAGAGCTCTCTCTTTTCTAATCAAACATAAGAGTAACGTAATTGTGCTTTTGTTTTATCAGCGACACAGCGCTGCAGTTGTGTGCCATAGGCTTTATTTATTTGTCACTGATTATTTATTTAATTAATATTTCGCGTTTCCGAGGAAACTCACGCTCAGCATGCAAATGTGCCTTTATATTGCCCCCTGAATTGCGAGGCGAAAGGACACACCTGCAGGCGAGCAATTCACCTAAAGGCACAAGAAAATCTAAGTTATCTACAACTATTTACATGACCTACATTATACACATTATATACAAAATTTGAATGACGCGGGTGCGCCGTAAAAGTTCTTATGTTGGCAGATAGAGTGCGCGCATGCGCAGAAGCGTCTGTGTGACTGCCGTTATATCGTACAGTTAGATCACGCGGCACAGTATTGCAGTTCATATTGTTCGTGTGCACGCGTTTCTCAGTCGTTGCACAAAGAAAATATTCAACCAAGATTACATATGAAGACTACATTCTATGACAGGTAACTTAGTTTTAAATTTACAATATTTGTTATAACACAATACAACTTAGATTGTTGAATGTTCTTAGTTACATAGTATTGTTTTGAAATACTTCAAAGAAAAATGTCCGTATGTTTCAGGTGCGTTGACCTATACACATCGTGTCGTTATTACAGTTCATATTCATCTGCTGCACAATAATTTTTTATGGGTTAGTATCGTCGTGGTAAAGTTTTTTTTTTTTTTTATCACAGTAACATCGTTGTATAACAACGTGATTAATACATAAGCGTGTCCATTTCCCATTTCCATTATAGTCGTTGTGATGCAGTTCGTTGTGACTAAAGGCATTGCTCATTACAGATCAGACGTGACCCGTCGAGTAATTGGTCCACGTGCAGTTCGTTTTTTACAATCCGTGGAAGCTTGGTTGCAGTACCTCGGACGGCACATAGCTGGCGTCGATCCTTGGACAGTCCAGGTAAGAGTGTCCGTCACATTTCGAGAACATTTCATTCCCTGAAGTTCCAACCAAAATTCTTCCACCCGTCGTGTTGTTTTCTGGACAGGCACTTTGTGTCCATTTAATCCAGTTAACATCTTGAAGTTAGGTACTGTAGTAATGTCACTAGACGATGCACGAATTATGCCCTTCACATTTTCAGTTTTTTGCTGAATATAGCTCACCTAAATGTTCGTAGTTATTAATCAAAGAAATCATTCATCGCGTTTACATAGATACGCTGCATAATGAATGGCATTAACCGTTTCTTTCACATAGGTTTCTGCGTACTTGCAGAGTTAGTAATGTGCGTTAATGTCCGTGAACAGAGGTTCACTATGCAATGTCTTTTTGGCACTCGTTTTGTTCAAATTTTTTACATAGTAACAGTTACATGATACATCAGTTAAAAAAAATAAGTAATTATACATACACACGTCACATATTTTCTTAGCATAAACATAATACAGTTGCACATAAACATGTTTGCATCATCATTACATAGCTATAGGTTATTACATTGTGTCACGTGATGTCATCTGAAATTAAGATAGGTTAGACACAACATTCATTACATCAGTAGGCAAGACCAGGCGTTTTCACTACTCAATAATATTCAAAATAGTAAGAGAGAGAAAATGTTCGATTCCTCGCGTTTTGTGCGTGTGTGTAGAGTGTCTGTGTGGCCTTGACTACTGATAGATGCTTTTCGTGTTGAGAGATGTGCGTCTAATCTATTTCTCAAAGTAAAAGATCGCTTCACAGATGACGTCTGTCGGTTCGTCAGATGTCATACCAAGTCAGTGGTACCTACAATAACAAATGTTCCGTGAAAAATTAATATATCATTCACTGCTCCGTAATCATAAATTTTATTTTGATATTCCGTCTTCCAGGTGGTGGCGCGCGCTGAAAGAAGAGTTCTTCTGCCTTCAACTGCGACTCTGGAACCGCTGAAAAGAAAATTTCTACACTACTTATTATCTGTGTTGTAACAACAGAGTTTTTCGAGTTGCTTAGCAATATTTTGATGGGTATGACTTTGACATTATTCAGCATGAAATGCTCTAAGATCTCGGTGTGCGTATTTTTCTAAAATTCTTTGAAGTGTGTCAACGTGTTCCTTCCAAGACTGTGTAGCTATCAGTATATCATCTACATAGTGTGTGACTGTCTCAACTAAATCATCGCCAAGCACGGTATCCAGGGCTGTAATGAATACCCCAGAGCTGACATTCAGTCTGAAGGGTAGAACACAAAACTGATAGCTTCGCCCCCCGAACATAAATGCAGTATATTTCCGTGAATCAGGAGTGATACCCACCTGCCAAAACGAATTAGCGAGATCTATTGTGGAAAAATATTTTGCATCTAGAAATTTCTGTAATTGCTCTTCTAAATTTTCGGGTTTTGTGTGAACCGGTAAAATTATTTCATTAATTGCTCGTGCGTCTAACACTAACCTAATGCTTCCATTTAATTTTTTGACAACAAGTAGAGGACTACAATAAGGTGAGGTGGATGGTTCAATGACCTTCCAGTCTAACATTTGTTTTAATTCTTGCCACACAGCAGGTCGTTGAGATAATAGTACGTTATATGTCTTGTGGTAGAATATCTTGTGAGGCTTAACTTCAATCTTGTATACATACGTGTTGATAACACCTAATCGTTTGGTAAAAACTTGTAAATATTTGGATAACACTTCCTGTAGTTTTATACGTTCATGTACACTGAGAGCTGTAGCTTCACTTATCTTATGATCAAGCAATGTTTTCAAGTCCATTAGCTCTGTGTCAGATGAGTGTGTTTGCATATCTTGAATGTCATTGTCAAGTACTAACTGAACCTTGTACCCTGTACAGTGTTTGTCATGCTTTAGAGTTCTCCTGTCCAAATCAATAATAATTACACTGCCTTTATCATTTAAAATACATTTACCTTTGGAGAAGTCTATAATAGAGTCCTTCTCGCTCATAATATCTATTCCTAATATGCAATTAGTCACAAGGTTTTGTACAACCAGGAATGGCCATTGTACGGTTCCGTTACCTATTTTAATGTTTACAAAAACTTGCTTCGTAACCCTACATGACTTATTACCTAGTGCAGTAGTTATTTTACAGTTTTGGGCAGGAAACTCAGGCACAGGTTCCAATTCACACATCTTTTTATAGAAATTAAAAGACAAAACGCTCACAGCTGCACCTGTATCTAGGACAATAGTAGTTGGAATCCCACCTACTACACCAGTAGTAGATGCTAAAACAATTTCATTTGTGTTTGAACGACATTGTGTACTGTCTTGTAAAAGATCATCTGATATATTGTTATTGTAGTTGTATCTTATAAATAAAACAGGTAGTTTTTGTTTAGCATTATTAGGCATATCAATATTTTGTTGTTCAATTGTGGTGTCAAATAACTGATTAACATTGCAGTCGCCCTCCAAGAATTCTTCAGCCACGACCTGGGGCATAGAAGTAACTGTTTCTAGTTTGTTGGATTAGCATTTGTACTAGGTACTGACACAGATTGAGGTTGTGCATCAGGTGTCATTTCTATTATATTCACATTCGGATATTGCCTATTATGATCTCCAAACTTTTGTGGTTGTTGTTGCTGTTGCGCATTATAACTTACCTGTCGGTCGTAAGGTATGCTCCAATTTTGGCCTGGTGGCTGCTGTGGTAAAGCAGAGTTTGAATGAAAGTACTGATCGTTACGAGTCCAACCTTGATGCTGTCTTGGCTCGTAGTTATTATTATTTCTATTTCTGTTTGTGTTTTTGTTGTTGCCTTTGTATCCGTTGTTACCGTTGTAGTTATTACCGGGGTGCCTTTTGTATGGATTGCCGCTTGAAGTGTTATTACTGTTGTAACTATTGTTTGTATTGGAATACGCGTGTTGATTTTGATTTTCGTATTGAGACGGCATGTGAGTTTGCTGTTTTTGCTGTACCGCGTATCCAACTGTGGGCGCGCCAGAATTGAGTTGGCAAGCCTGCATGTTTTGCATACCACTAGTGTAAACATTGTCGCTGCTGTTTTGCCGCGCGAAGCGCTGATCTTCAAGTAACATGTCAACCGAATCTAAGGCTGTTAAAAAATAATCTGAATCGTCATCCGGGATATGTAGGAGTTTTTCTTTAATGTTGAAAGGCAATTTGGCCTTCAACGCACGGAGTATATCACGCGTTGCGACTGGTTCGTCTAAAAAGTGTCCCATGTTCAAGTATTTTTCAAAATATCTGCGTAAGTTGCCATTTTTACTGTTAAAAATTTCAGGTTCTAAAATTTGTCTTCTGAGTCGCTCCTGGACGGATTGCGACCAGAATTTGTTCAGAAAAGCACGCTCAAACTCACTGTACGTGGTACATACGTCAGCTTGACTGTATGCCCAGACAGCTGCATCGCCTTGGATGTAACCGACAATATATGAAATCTTTTTCCGGTCACTCCAAGTGCGTGGAAATGCGTTACTAAAAGATTTAAGAAAAATCACCGGATGAATGGTTCGTTTTTCTGGGATAAAAATCTGAAATTGCCTGTGTTTCATTAAGCTTTCTTCTTCCTTCGTATTGTGATATGGATTTATTCCACTGTAATTACTGGTATGTTCAGCTGGCGAGTAATTACGATAATGTTGCTGTGGTTTACCATGATAATAGCTTGTGTTTGTGTTTACACATCGTGGTATGTGTTGTAGTCGTGGTGTGTTTTGTTCTTGTGTGTTTGTCGTGTGCGGTATGTGTGTGTCAATCTCGAATGTATATTGGTTCCTGAACTGTGCATTTTGACTGATATTTTCGTTACATTCAGACTGTGGTCGATCGGTGAATTGTCTCATGGGTGCAGTGACGGATTGTACTGCGTCACTGATCAGCTGTTTGTTATTAGTAATGTATTGCGCTACGGAGTCGTGCACAGTTGTTGGTAAATTTTCACGTAAGCATGTATCAAAATGTTTGTCTTTGTTCACTACCCAATCATGAAATCCTATATTAATATTTTGAAAATGAGCTGTGGCATCAGATTGTAAGATGTCAGTCAGGTGTTGTTCAACATTGTCAAATTTATTCTGTACGTCAGTAATTCGTTTTTCAAGGTTGTCATGTACTGAAGGATATGTTTGAATTTGTTCAGTAAGAACTTCACACGTGACATTAAGGTTTTTTACTTGTGTCTGTAAAAGTGCTACGTCAGTTGTAGTCTTTTCTTGTCTCGTATTAAGCTGGGAAAATTTAGTACTGAGTTCAGTCATCTGTTTGGTCAGTCTGGCGTCTATAAGTTCCACACGTTTACATAAAGTGTCATTACCTGTCTTGAGTGCTATGAGGTCAGATTTAATTGCGTAATTTTGTGTCTTTAACTGTTCATTTTGTGTCTTTAAGGTTGCCATGTTTTCCGCGTTCTGTTTCATTAGCATTTGTAACATGTTTGCAATGTTTACTGTTTGCAAGGTCTGTGCCCCCGTCGCGTCATTAGACATGACGTCATGCATCAACATGGGCTCTGACTGAGACTTTGAAATTTTTGTAGTGGACGGCCTATTGCCAAAATTTCCGTCAACACTTGCGTCAATGTTTGATAAATCGTCACTACCGGTTGCTGTCGTAAAGTCATTTTCTAACATTTGTCTCTCGTCCGAGTCGGATTGCGTCTGAATAGTACGTCCTCGCTGTTACATTTTTGCGTATTGATTTCTAGTTATTACCATGCCACACGTGATATATGTTTCAAGAAAATATTTGACACTGATTTTAAAATAAAATGCAGTTGAGCATGAATCGCTCGTAGCAACAATGGCTGTCTGTTAATTTAAAAATATAAACTGAATTTGAGATTATTGGTAATGGCTGCTGTCCATGTTACTACGTATCGTACAGAAGTCGGCCATATTGTACACTCGTGTAATGGTATTGTTGCATACGTTATTGTTTAAGGAAAAGTACTGAGAATGAAATTTATCACTGAAAACTGTTATGCGCGAAAGAAACACTACAGAATCTACTGAAAAGCTAATACACTGAATTATACGTCTGGTCAAGCCTGCTAATGCAAAGATGTTGCGTCTTACCTTATTTTGCTGGAAGTTTCATTGCGTCTTCCCGCAAAATTTTAGAATTGGAAAATATCTTCAGATTTTTTTGTTATCTCTCATACATTCACGTCCAGGTCCAGAAAGTTGATTTTTCACATGAAACAAAGAGAACAATGTAACAAATGACAAAATAACAAGTCCGACACGCAGTCGCCAATATCAAATAAATAAAATAAAAATATTATTTGTTTAAATATTAATTATTCTATCTGTATGATGGTGATTGTGATTGTAATTGTAATAAATATTTGCTTATCTGGAACGTGGACGTATAATTATTCGGTATCAGACGCTTGACAACGGCTTTCTCATAAAGGCAATGTTACTCGTAGTTGACCGTGAAATAAAACTGAAATAATCGGACTTCGTAATTAAATCGTTTCCAAATACTGCTGCGGTAGGTGCGGACTCATAATCTAAATCTCAATATTACAATAATTTGCCAGCCAAGCCAATACGTCGTACAGAGGTGTTTGTCTACTAAACATAAAAAAGTTACACAGTTAGTTAAATCAGACATATTCAATGAATAAGCCTACAGTTCATAATCCTACTTACTTTTATAAATATAAATTCTTTACAGAATCGAGTGCCTAGTCTGGTTGCAACTCGCAGTATTCTTCTATAACATGAAATATGGCGGTGTGCCAGACAATAGAATAAAATACGTGCTTCTTGCACCACTTCTACCAGAGCTCTCTCTTTGCTTAATCAAACATAAGAGTAACGTAATTGTGCTTTTGTTTTATCAGCGACACAGCGCTGCAGTTGTGTGCCATAGGCTTTATATATTTGTCATTGATTATTTATTTAATTAATATTTCGCGTTTACGAGGAAACTCACGCTCGGCATGCAAATGTGCCTTTATAATATCATAGCCACACAATTTCTGTGTTAATTTGTCATTGTGAGGGATCGACGGATGCAATAAACAAGAAATAGTGCATCCGAAAAGATATACTCGCCTCCCAATAGAAGATCCAGTCCTTCAGATAGAAACGTTAATCGATTTTGAAAGAGAAGGCATAGAACCTATAGTATTTCATAGCGACGCAATTTCTGTGTTAATTCGTCATTGTGAGGTATCGACGTATGCAACAAAGAAGGAATAGTGCATCCGAAAAGAGATACTCGCCTCCAAAATAAGATCCTGTCGTTGCCATAGAAACGTTCCTCGATTTAGAAAGAGAAGGCATAGAACCTATAGTATTTCATAGTGACGCAATTTCTGTGTTAATTCGTCATTGTGAGGGATCGACGGATGCAAAAAAGAAGGAATAGTGCATCCGAAAAAAGATACTCGCCTCCCAATAGGAGAACCTGTCTTTGCAATAGAAACGTTCCTCGTTTTAGAAAGAGAAGACATAGAACTTATATTATTACATAGCGACGCAATTTCTGTGTTAATTCGTCTTTTTGAGGGACCGACGGATGCAATAAAGAGGGAATAGTGCATCCGAAAAGAGCTACTCGCCACCCAATAGAAGATCCTGTCGTTGCCAATGAAACGTTCCTCGATTTAGAAAGGGAAGGCATAGGATCTATAGTATTTCTTAGCGACGCAATTTCTGTGTTAAATCGTCTTTTTGAAGGATCGACGGATGCAATAAAGAAGGAATAGTGCATCCGAAAAGAGATATTAGCCTCCCAACAGAAGATCCTGTCGTTGCCGTAGAGACGTTCCTCGATTTAAAAAGAGAATGCAGAGAATCTATGGCATTTCATAGCGACGCATTTTCTGTGTTAATTTGTCATTGTGAGGGGTCGACGGTTGCTATAAAGAAGGAATAGTTCGTCCAAAAAGATATACTCGCCTCCCAATAGAAGATCCCGTTGTTGCCATAGAAACGTTCCTCCATTTAGAAAGAAAAGGTGTAGAACCTATAGTATTTCATAGCGACGCAATTTCTGTGTTAATTCGTCATTGTGAGGTATCGACGGATGCAATAAAGAAGGATTAGTGCATCCGTAAAGAGATACTCACCTCCCAATAGAAGGTCTTGTCGTTGCTATAGAAACGATCTTCAATTTAGCAAGAGAAGGCATAGAACCTATAGTATTTCATAGCGACGCAATTTCTGAGTTAATTCGTCATTGTGAGGGATCGACGGATGCAATAAAGTAGGAATAGGGCATCCGAAAAAAGATATTCGCCTCCCAATATAAGATCTTGTCGTTGCCATAGAAGCGTTCATCGATTTAGAAAGAGAAGGCATTGGACTTATAGTATTTCATAGCGACGCAATTTCTGTGTTAATTTGTAATTGTGAGTTATCGACGGATGCAGTAAAAAAGGAATAGTGCATACGAAAAGAGATACTCGCCTCTTAATACAATATCATGTCGTTGCCATAGAAACGTTCCTCGATCTAGATAGAGAAGGCTTATAACCTATAGTATCTAATAGCGACGCAATTTCTGTGTTAATTCGTCATTGTGAGGGATCGACGGATGCAACAGAAAAGGAGTAGTGCATCCGAAAATAGATATTCGCCTCCTAAAGAAGATCCTGTCGTTGCCATAGAAACGTACCTCGATTTAGAAAGAGAAGGCATAGGACCTATAGTATTTCATACCGACGCAATTTCTCTGTTAATTCGTCATTGTGAGGGATCGACGGATGCAAAGAAGAAGGAATATTGCATTCGAATAGAGATAATCGCCTCCCAATAGAAGATCCTGTCGTTGGCATAAAAACGTTCGTCGATTTAGAAAGAGGAGCCATATAACCTATAGTAATTAATAGCGACGCAATTTCTGTGTTAATTCGTCAGTCTGAGGGATCGACGGACGCAATAGAGATGGAATAGTGCATCAGAAAAGAGATACTCGCCTCCCAATAGAAGGTCCTGTCGTTGCCATAGAAACGTTCCTCAATTATAAAAGAGAAGGAATAGAACCTATAGTGTTTCATAGCGACGCAATTTCTGTGTTAATTCGTCATTGTGAGAGATCGACGGATGCCATAAAGTAGGAATAGGGCATCCAAAAAGGGATACTCGCATCCCAAAATAAGATCTTGTCGTTGCCATAGAAACGTTCCTCGATTTAGAAAGAGATGGCATAGAACTTATAGTAATTCATAGCGACGCAATTTCTGTGTTAATTTGTAATTGTGAGTTATCGACGGATGCAATAAAGAAGGAATAGTGCATCCGAAAAGAGATACTCGCCTCGCAATAGAAGATACTGTCGTTGCCATAGGAACGTTCCTCGATAGAGAAAGAGAAGGCAGAGAACCTATAGGATTTCATAGCGACGCAATTTCTGTGTTGATTCGACAATGTGAGGGATCGACGGATGCAAAGAAGAAGGAACAGTGCATTCGAAAAGAGATACTCGCCTCCCAATAGAACATCCTGTCGTTGACGTAAAAACGTTCGTCGATATAGAAAAAGGAGGCATAGAACCTATAGTATTTAATAGCGACGCAATTTCTGTGTTAATTCGTCATTGTGAGGGATCGACGGATGCAATGAAGAACTAATACTGCATCCGAAAACAGATACTAGCCTCAAAATAGAAGATCCTGTCGTTGCCATAGAAACGTTCCTCGATTTCGAAAGATAAGGCATAGAACCTTTAGTATTTCATAGCGAAGCAATATCTGTATTAATTCGTCATTGTGAGGGATCGACGGATGCAATAAAGAAGGAATAGTGCACCGAAAAGAGATACCCGCCTCCCAATAGAAGATAATGTAGTTGCCATAGAAACGTTCCACGATTTAGAAAGAGAAGGCATAGAACCTATAGTATTTCATAGCGACGTAATTTCTGTATTAATTCGTCATTGTTTGGGATCTTCGGATGCAATAAAGAAGGAATAGTGCACCGAAAAGAGATACTCGCCTCCCAATAGAAGATAATGTAGTTGCCATAGAAACGTTCCTCGATTTAGAAAGAGAAGGAATAGAACCTATAGTATTTCATAGCGACGCAATTTCTGCATTAATTCGTCATTGTGAGGGATCGACGGATGCAATAAAGAAGGAATAGTGCATCCGAAAAGAGATACTCGCCTCCCAATAGAAGATCCTGTCCTTCCCATAGAAACGTTCCTCGATTTTGAAAGAGAAGGCATAGAACCTATAGTATTTCATAGCGGCGCTATTTCTGTGTTAATTCGTCGTTGTGAGGGATCGACGGGTGCAATAAGGAAGGAATAGTGCATCCGAAAAGAGATACTCGCCTCCCAATAGAAGATCCTGTCGTTGCCATAGAAACGTTCCTCGATTTAGAAAGAGAAGGCATAGAACTTATAGTATTTCATAGCGTCGAAACTTCTGTGTTAATTCGTCATTGTGAGGGATCGGCGGATGCAATAAAGAAGGAATAGTACATCCGAAAAGAGATACTCGCCTCCAAATAAAAGATCCTGTCGTTGCCATAGAAACGTTCCTCAATTATAAAAGAGAAGGCATAGAACCTATTGTGTTTCATAGCGTCGCTATTTCTGTGTTAATTCGTCATTGTGAGGGTTCGACAGATGCAATAAAGAAGGAATACTGCATCCGAAAGGAGATAGTCGCCACCCAATAGAAGATCCTGTCGTTGCCATAGAAACGTTCCTCGATTAAGAAGGAGAAGCCATACAACCTATAGTGTTTCATAGCGACGCAATTTCTGTGTTAATTTGTCATTGTGAGGGATCGACAGATGCAGTTATGATGGAATAGAGCATCCGAAAACAGATACTCGCTTCCCAATAGAAGATCCTGTCGTTGTTATAGAAACGTTCCTTGATTTAGAAAGAGAACGCATAGAACCTATAGTATTTCATAGCGACGCAATTTCTGTGTTAATTCGTCTTTTTGAGGGATCGACGGATGCAATAAAGCGGGAATAGTGCATCCGAAAAGAGATATTCGCCTTCCAATAAGAGATCCTGTCTTTGCAATAGAAACGTTCCTCGATTTAGAAAGAGAAGGCATAGAACCCATAGTATTTCATTGCGACGCAATTTCTGTGTTAATTTGCCATTGTGAGGGATCGACATAAGCAATAAAGAAAGAATAGTGCATCCGAATAGAGATACTCGCCTGCTAATCTAAGATCCTGTCGTTGCCATAGAAACGTTCCTCGATTTAGAAAGAGAAGGCATAGAACTTATAGTATTTCATAGCGACGCAATTTCTGTGTTAATTCGTCATCGTGAGGGATCCACGGATGCAATAAAGAAGGAGTAGTGCATCCGAAAAGAGATATTCGCCTCCCAATAGAAGGTCGTGTCGTTGCCATAAAAATTTTCCTCGATTTAGAAAGAAATGGCATAGAACCTATAGTATTTTTAAGCGACGCAATATCTGTGTTAATTCGTAATTGTGAGGGATTGACGGATGCAATAAAGATGGAATAATGCATCCGAACAGAATTACTCGCTTCCCAATAGAAGATCCTGTCGTTGCCATAGAAACGTTCCTCGATTTAGAAAGAGAAGGCATAGAAACCATAGTATTTCATAGCGACGCAATTTCTGTGTTAATTCGACATTGTGAGGGATCGACGGATGCAATAAATTAGGAATAGTGCATCCGAAAAGAGATACTCGCCTTCCAATAGAAGATGCTGTCGTTGCCTTAGAAACGTTCCTCGATTATAAAGAGAAGGCATAGAACCTATAGTATTTCATAGCGACGCAGCTTCTGTGTTAATTCGTCATTGTGAGGGATCGACAGATGCAATAAATAAGGAATAGTGCATCCGAAAAGAGATACTCGCCTCCCAATACAAGATCGTGTCGTTGCCATAGAAACGTTCCTCGATTAAGAAAGAGAAGCCATAGAACTTGTATTATTTCATAGCGACGCAATTTCTGTGTTAATTCGTCTTTTTGAGTGATCGACGGATGCAATAACGAGGGAATAGTGCATCCGAAAAGAGATACTCCCCACCCAATAGAAGATCCTGTCGTTGCCATAGAAACGTTTCTCGATTTAGAAAGAGAAGGCATAGAATCTATAGTATTTCATAGCGACGCAATTTCTGTGTTAATTCATCTTTTTGAAGGATCGACGGATGCAATAAAGAAGGAATAGTGCATCCGAAATGAGATACTAGCCTCCCAACAGAAGATCTTGTCGTTGCCATAGAAACGTTCCTCGATTTAGAAAGAGAATGCATAGGGCTTATACTATTTCATAGCGACGCAATTTCTGTGTTAATTTCTAATTGAGAGTTATCGTCGGATGCAATAAAGAAGGAATAGTGCATCCGAAAAGAGATACTCTCCTCTTAATAAAAGATAATGTCGTTGCCATAGAAACGTTCCTCCATATTGAGAGAGAAGGTATAGAACCTATAGTGTTTCATAGCGACGCAAATTTTTGGGTTAACCCGTGAGTGTGAGGGATCGACGGATGCAATAAAGAAGGAATAGTGCATCCGAAAAGAGATACTCGGCTCTTAATAGAATGTCATGTCGTTGTATAAAGACTCCTATTATTACTAGGCTAATTACTATTTAGCTCTACAGGGCCTTTATACTGAAATGGTACTCCACACCACCTAGTATTGACTTTTATGTGTGTGATCGACTGTTTGTTCACTGTTGTGGGTAAATACATACAGCGAACACAGGGCGGTGTGTGAAACTGATAGCGATTACACTCTTCCGCTGTTGTAGAAATCTGCTCCAGATGCTGCAGATACCGTGTTGAGCTGAAAGTGGTAACCAAAGTACGGAGAAATATTCTTCGGGGCTCTGTTGCATAGCAATCAGATTGCTTTCAGTTCTGAGAAATGTCCAGTTACTATTGTGGATTTGAATGATCCATGAAGTGACTTCTTTTCCGAAGAAAACATCGTACTATTTCACTAGAACTGAACGCTCCCGTCGGAACTGTTCTCAGCTGTGGGATATTAGTAGATCACAATAGCAGTATATCGCTGGGTGTATAATAAGACGTACCTTCTTGAAATGAACAATATTTTTATTGTTCTATTAACTGATTTCCTTCCATATGCACTTATATTTTACAATATGAATCACAAACTCGCAATGGCGTCGATTTTTACATCACAAGAATGGCTCTCCTCTCCTCAAATTACTCTTAACAAGAACAAAACAAAAAGACTATATCCTAAGAATAATTATGTGAGCGCTGACCGCCACAGAGTAATAAACAATATCTTTGTCTCTCTCTCGCACTGTCACAGCAAGTACGCTGCATGATACATCATAGTTGCCATAGATACGTTCCTCGATTTACAAAGAGAAGTTATAGAACCCATAGTATTTCATAGCGACGCAAGTTTTTGTGTTAATTCGTCATTGTGAGGGATCGACGGATGCAATAAAGAAGGAATACTAAATTACTAACATGGTTATATTTCATGTTCACTATGAGTGTTGTATCAGGATCGTGTCCTGTCACGGTCGCCATTTATAAAGACTCCTATTATTACTAGGCTAATTACTATTTAGCTCTACAGGGCCTTTATACTGAAATGGTTCTCCACACCACCTAGTATTGACTTCTATGTGTGTGAGTAACTGTTTGTTCACTGTTATGGGTAAATACATACAGCGTACACAGGGCGGTGTGTGAAACTGATAGCGATTACACTCTTCCGCTGTTGTAGAAATCTGCTCCAGATGCTGCAGATACCGTGTTGAGCTGAAAGTGGTAACCAAAGTACGGAGAAATATTCTTCGGGGCTCTGTTGCATAGCAATCAGATTGCTTTCAGTTCTGAGAAATGTCCAGTTACTATTGTGGATTTGAATGATCCATGAAGTGACTTCTTTTCCGAAGAAAACATTGAACTATTTCACTAGAACTGAACGCTCCCGTCGGAACTGTTCTCAGCTGTGGGATATTAGTAGATCACAATAGCAGTATATCGCTGGGTGTATAATAAGACGTACCTTCTTGAAATGAACAATATTTTTATTGTTCTATTAACTGATTTCCTTCCATATGCACTTATATTTTACAATATGAATCACAAACTCGCAATGGCGTCGATTTTTACATCACAAGAATGGCTCTCCTCTCCTCAAATTACTCTTAACAAGAACAAAACAAAAAGACTATATCCTAAGAATAATTATGTGAGCGCTGACCGCCACAGAGTAATAAACAATATCTTTGTCTCTCTCTCGCACTGTCACAGCAAGTACGCTGCATGATACATCATATATGCCCCTCTTGTGGACGAACGTTTTTGGGCAAAAACAAACACGAGCGTTCACACAACACTATATCGATGATTGTTTATGACGCTGTATTAAAGTCCACTAGAGTATTAATGTCCACTGTATTTCTTATGATATTTGGTATTAGTGAATGACTATCTAAATGTAAATTATAGATTTGGTGCATATACTGCTGACAAAGGCTGTTCTGAATTCCTGATGCAGCATATATGCATAGCTTACATGCTGCTTTTATTCATTTGTCGAGGATGGCATGAGATGTGATCAGAAACCTTTTTCATCATCACCCAAAGCTTCTGTCACTCGCCTTGGGATGTCTCAAACGGATAATCTAGCCATTCGGCCAAGCCCCACAAAGGAAAACCAAGGAAAACCTCGGGGTAGATTTACCATCCTCGTATTTCTCATTTGCAAAGATAATTAATTGAATTACAATGGAAAATAAAAAAAACATTTACAATATGGATTTTTTTGTTGAATGAATTTAAACACTGTTCACAAAAGAAACACAACACTGTTAATCTTCTGTGTCTTGAGGTGAACTGTCGACGCGTTGGTTTACGTCCATCTACGATTCCCTTCTATCAGTCATCTCCGGGTAACTGATTGAATTCTATTCCCATTTCACCGTCTCCTCGTGGGTATTATGGTTTTACGCATATGGTTAACATGAAAATAAGAGTCAGTGTAAGTTCCGTGGAAAAGGTGTTTGATCTATGCTGAGCTGAAATAGAATCTAAGATTAAAGTTCTTTCTAATTCTCTGTCCTGAATTCGAAATATTCGGAAGTCGTAAGGTGTTCTTCATTTCTATCAACAACCCTAGAATGCACTATACACAAATCCAACTGGAGCTGCCGTGTCAACTTATGCTCGTCATCTTTCAGATGGACTTTAACACTTGTTGATGTGCTTGTAACTGAAAGGCATTCGCTCAGTTGGTAACTTCGCGAGCAACAATTGATACAACATAATTTACATACACAGGTATGTTACAACAATAGTACAATTTTAAAGACAATGTTCATCACAAAAGATTGAAACAAAGTGATATGCGTCCTTTTTAAAACTGAGAACGGGTTACCCCTTCCGAACAGCATGACTTCAGCTCAGCGAGTAAAAAAAAACAAATACAAACATACATTGAGATTGTTAAATTGACATAAGAAAAAAATATCTTGCCATAGACCAGATTCATTTGAGTTACTAACCCATGGTCATTATGCATTGTGAAACCTGATTGAAGTTACTATCAACTAAATAAAAATTAAAAAAATTTTAAAAGAAATCATTCATACTATAGCTAAATTCTCTGTATACTGAAAAGAAAACTTATCTTTACAGTGGAAAACAAATACATAATGCCTGCATATCTCTCGTACATTATGCCTGAAAAGAAAAACTAACTACTAAATTGCAAAAAAAAAGAAACTATCCTAAGTATGATTCATAGGTTTAATGAAAATTTTGTAATCAATATTATTTGATAAGAATAGTATTTTCAATCTTCAGAATCTTCAGTCATCATGAAATTGCTTTAACAAGTGATGAGGATACATTCCTTTCACCCTTCCATTCTTCACATCCTTCAAAACATAAGTTCCTGGATGGGGTATTTTGGTAATCACAAATGGTCCTTGATACAGTAATTGCCATTTTGTGTTCTTCCTCTGTATAAGTGAAGCCTTAGGATGAGTTTTTACTAAAACTTGGTCTTTCACTTTATATGTTTTTATTTTTCCAAGTCGATTGTCAAAATATATTTTCCTTTTTCTTGCCTTGTCCATTATATTAAGTAAGGATTGTCGTACTTTATTTTGTAGGTCTATTTTGTTAATAGCTACTTTAGGAATTGGTCGAATCCAGTCATTCTGTTCCTGTTTTCCAAACATCAGTTCGTATGGGGTGTATTCCGTCGTAGTATGTGGCATATTGTTTACAATTTCCTGAAAATCGTGAAGATAATCGATCCATTTGGGTTGCTGGTTGTGGCAATATGTTCTCATGAACCGGTTTAATTCACGAAAAATTCGTTCCACGGGATTCGCCGAAGGGTGGTACACTGATGTTAGAATTTGTTTTATATCACAACTGGCTAATGTTTGCCTCCAACGAAATCCAGTGAACATTGACCCATTGTCAGAAAGAATAGCCTCTGGTTTGCCAACCTTGACTATATAATCCTTGACCAGCTTCTTGGCTATGGATGCAGCAGTAGCTGATTTTAATGGATAAAGTTTGACATACTTAGTAAATATATCAAGAAAAGCTACAATATATTTGCATCCTCCCTTTGATGATGGTAGAGGACCACAGACGTCGACCGAAATGATTGACAGCGGTTTAGTGGGTATAATAGGATGTAGGAAATCTTTCACACAAAAATTTCCTGGTTTGGCTAGCTGACAAATTTTACATTTCCTTAACTGTCTGTGCACTTTCCTGCGAATGTTTGGGAAGTAGCAATATGCTTGAATCTTCCGAGCACACTTTAATACTCCAAAATGTCCCCAAGTGATGTGCGTGTGCAAAATTAAGTCATTCTCATTCTTCTCGGGAATACACACCTTCCAATTATCTGAATCAAGATGCCCTTTGAAGAATAAGACGTCGTTCTCAACTTTGTACAGTCTCTTCAGATCATCGTTTCCAGGCTTTGCTAAAGTTTCCTTTATTGAATGCCAACGGGGATCTTCATTCTGCAGTTTTTCCATGTTCTTACACATGTCAAGAAAATGTTTCCTATATATTCTATCAGTCATTATAAGAACATTAAATTCGGACGGATTGTCCGTGATGTTGATAGTTGACAAATCTCCATCTGGCATTCTAGACAGTGCATCAGCGATGAAATTATCCTGTCCGCTTACGTATTTAATTTCAAATTGAAACTCTTGGAGTGAGAGCGTCCATCTTGCTAATCTTGGATGTAATAATTTACATGTTTGCAAAAAACTTAACGCTTTGTGGTCACAGTATACTGTTGTCTTCGCTCCATATAAGTAATAGTAAAATTTCTTAAATGACCAGACAACGGCCAATGCTTCCCTTTCGGTAGTCGTATATGTTCTTTCACAAGCAGTTAAGAGTCGGCTAGCAAAGGCTATTGGACAGAAAGTTGATTTTCTGTCTATCATCCTTACTTGGAAGAGGCATGAACCTATTCCAATTTCCGAAGCATCTGCCATTAAACCGAATTCTTGGCTCATATCTGGATGATATAATATTTGTGAATTGACTAAGGCATGTTTTATTGCTTCAAATGCATTCTGACATTGTTGCGTCCACACCCACGGACTATTTTTGCGCAACAAGCTGTACAACGGTTCTGCGTTAATAGAGTGGTCGTGAATGAAGCGCCTGAAGAAAGAGACAACTCCGAGGAAGCCCTTTAACTGCCTTTTTGTTGTTGGAAGTGGAAAGTTTCTGATTGCCTTTAGTTTCTCAGAGTCCGGTAAGATGCCTTTTCCATTTATAAGATGACCCAAAAATTTGATTTTATCTCGAGCAAAGTGGGACTTTTGCAGATTTGCGGTTATGCCTGCTTCCTTGAAACGTTCTAACACTCTTCTCAATAAATCAACGTGCTCCTCCCATGTGGTCGTAGCTATGAGCATGTCGTCCACAAACAAAGTTAAATTGCTTCGAAGTGCAGGTCCCAATGCTTAATCTAGAGCATTTATAAAAACTCCTGAGCTCACGTTTAACCCGAAAGGTAAAACCTTAAATTGATAGCTTCTACCTGCATGTACAAATGCGGTGTACTTTTTTGATGGTTCGTCTAGAGCCACCTGCCAAAATGAACTTCTCAAATCAATATTTGTTAAGTATTTCATCCCCTCGAACTTTTGAATTAGCTCATCGATATTTTCCGGATGAGTTCGCACGGGCACGATAATCTTATTTATCTGCCGTGCGTCTAGCACGAGACGAACTTTTCCTCCCTTTTTCGAGACAACATGAATCGGACTACAGTATGGACTCGTCGAAGGTTCGATCAGATCCCATTCAAGCATCTGGTGGATTTCCGCATCAACTGCCTTTCGTTGGTGCCACGGTACTGGATAAGAAATACGGCAGAAAACTTGGTGTGGTATCACATCTAAATGACATGTGTATCCCTTGATTACACCAGGTCTTTCTTGAAAGACTTCATGATATTCCTGTAGAAGATCATATAATTGCTTTCTTTGGTGTTGTTGCAAATATTCAGGTTCTTGTACCTTTTCATATACCGTATCTTCAGGGTTTAAAACTGGTTGCAAGTAATTAATTTGGTAATACCGTACAGGTTTGCTATGTATCCACTTTATTTGCAGCTTTCGTCCCTGACAATACTTTCCATGGGTACTATATTCCCTGAGAAGATTCACTTGATGTTTCTGATCCATTATTGTAAAACTGGCACGGCCTAGAGAAAAATCGATATGCCAATTTCTCTCTCTAAATTCATCTATACCCAGGATACAGTCCTCAACCAATTTTTCTATTACAAGGAACGTGCAATTTATAGCTACATTTCCTATATCTAACTGGAGTTGAGTCTGCACTTTAACCTGAGAAGACTTATGACCAGTAGGACCTACAATTCTACAACATTGAACAGGAAAAACCGGTGGATTTGCTTTCTGGAGTATTCTTTGAAATAACTTCTCAGAAACGACATTTACTGCTGCTCCTGTATCTAAAGTAACTTGCACAGTAATGCCTTCAATTGCCGCCTGAATTTTCGCAACAGGTTCAGTGATATGTTCCTCTTGACAAGGCATCATATCTTTCTGAAGTTCTTCTATTAATAATTTGCCATCATTGTACCGAAAGAAATTGACGCTTGAATTTTCGCCCCTGAAAACTTCCTCGACTGCACCGTCGGGGCTTCTGACAGTCGAGTTTAGTTTGACGATTGTCCATTATTAGTAGATCTCTGCTCCGTTACGTCGGTTATTATTGGTGGTTGATTTCTCCATTCATTTGCATTATCATTTGGTATCCAACCTGAAGTTTGTGGTTGGTTGTGATATTCTTGGGTTGGTTGCTGATATCGGCGTTTTTGCTGATAATTCCCTTCTTGATAGTATCCTTTCCTCTTCTTATTATTCTTCCTCCATTTCCGTTTATATATTTGTTCACATTGTTGGTCATGATTACACTGGTCGGGATTTTCGTTACCAAATTTCACGTTTTTCTTGAAATAATTCACCTGTGGGTTTGGTGAATTGTGTGCAAAAGGTTTGTTTCCATACTGTTTGTTGTTACTATTATATTTGTTAGGTTGGTAACTTGGCTGGTTATAGCGCACACGTGATTCTTCGAACAGAATGTCTATTGAATCCAATGTGGCTAGAAAATCTTCCACATGTTGTTCAGGCACATGTAGAAGTTTTTCCTTAACTTCAAGTGGAAGTTTGCCCTTTAATATTCGAATGACATCCTGCGTCGGGATTGGTTCATTCCAGTATTTACTTTTATTTATATACTTCTCGAAATACTTTCTTAAAGATCCATTTTTGAAAGAAAAAGGTTGTGGGTCAAAAACTTCCTTACGTAGTCTTTCTTGTACTCCCTTATTCCAGTATTTGTGCAAGAAAGCGCGTTCAAATTGGTCATAATCTTGACACCAATCGGATGCTTCTGACGCCCACATCGATCCATCTCCATGTATGAATCCTGCAACGTACATAATTTTTTGTTGCTCAGTCCACATTTGCGGCAATATCCCTTTAAATTGCTTGATAAATACCACGGGATTGATCGACTTCCTTTCGGGAATAAATATCTGGAATTGACGATATTTAAGCATTTTTTCTTCATTCATGGTCACAGGTGTATTCTGGTGGCTACTTCGCGGCGAATGATAATCTCGATCATCTGTTTCTGGTTGATTACGTAAATATGCACCAATACCTGGATATTGTTGCATGGATTCGGTTTCACTGGTTTCATCAGGAATAATGTCTGCCTTTGATAAACTGCAAGTAGTATGTGCCCCTCCAGTATTAACTAGACCTTGCTGGCATGCTTTTAATGTATTTTCTATATTTGCTTTCCAAGCAGGAAATTCATCTCCTATATTCTCCTTAATCTCTTTCACTTCTACCTTAAGTTGTTCTTGTGCAGCTTCGTTGTTAACTTGCACGTTAGAAACCGTTTCTTTCAAGGTTTTGTCAACATAATTTCGCACCGTCTCGGTTTGCTCTTTCGCCCAATCTTCAATGTCCTTAGAGAATGCGATCTTATGTTCATTGAAAAGTTTCTCTATGTGTTTCTCGCCTTCGAGACTGAGAGTGTCTATCCTCCGAGTAAGCTCAATGACAGCTTGCTCGTTATCGTGCTTAATTGTATTCACGTCTTGCGCAATAGTGTTCTGTACATGAATAACTTCCTGCACTTGATGATTTAGTGTATCTTGACGACATAAGATGTCTTTGTATTTGTTTGTTAATTCCTGATACTGTTGTTCTTGTGTAACTATGAGTTGTGCCTGACTGGTAATCAAGTGACTCTGCTTTGTTTCCAAACTCTGGAATTTTTCAGTAATCTTATCATTTATTTCTTTTAGTTTATTAGATTGCTCCTGAGCCAAATTAAATTGCGCACTCTCCAATACTTGGAATCTACGATTCATGTCGTTTGCAAAATTAGATTGCGATGTTTCCAATGTCTTAATCCCTTGTGTTATGACAGTCAAACTTGACATCAGCTGGGATAACAAATCGGTATTGTCAGCAATTGGCGATTGCACTGGGCTTAATGAGGATTGTACCGACACAATTTTCGGTACAGTCATTTCGTTTTCGCACGCGTCTGTGTCAGAGATGAAATTCATGTTGTTTGTTGGTTGCTGCATATTTCTCTGGACTTCTTTCGACATATGAATGTCGGAACTAGCAACCGTTTGTGTCGACGGCGTGAGCGCATTAATTATTGCTGGTTGCTCAGCCGTAATCGACATATCTCTAACTACGGCGGTATTAAATTCTGTGGCACTAGTTGACGATGCATTCACACTATTTAATTCATTTTGTGGCATTGTGATGCGTGCTTGCTTATTGCCTTTGAACATAGATCTAGTTACCACCATGTAAATGAGCAATTGACAGTTTCTCCTCTAAATAAGTCCTACAAAAGTGACTATTGAACTTTTACACACGCAAAAAAACGTTAATGTCCTAATGCTGTCAATGTACACTTTACAATGTGACACAAACACAGTACATAGATAACACATAAAATATTGTCTTACTATATCTACTGAAATACAGGAATTCTAGTAAAAGTAATATAGCAACACTATTTATACTTAGAAAATTAATAGCTGAAAGGTAACTAAATGCATAAATGCTCAAGAAAGCTAGTAATTCAAATGTTCTGGCCTTTTTGAAGTTTCTGCTCGGCTGCTGGGACGGCGTACTCGTTCTCTTCACAAGATACTCCCGCACGTTCAGTTAGCATGAAACATACAAAGGACCATAATGTAGTTACTCTATAAAACTAGACATATATACACACAATGAAACATTAATTACTAAATTACTAACATGGTTATATTTCATGTTCACTATGACTGTTGTATCAGGATCGTGTCCTGTCTAACGGTAGACATTTATAAAGACTCCTATTATTACTAGGCTAATTACTATTTAGCTCTACAGGGCCTTTATACTGAAATGGTACTCCACACCACCTAGTATTGACTTCTATGTGTGTGAGCAACTGTTTGTTCACTGTTGTGGGTAAATACATACAGCGAACACAGGGCGGTGTGTGAAACTGATAGCGATTACACTCTTCCGCTGTTGTAGAAATCTGCTCCAGATGCTGCAGATACCGTGTTGAGCTGAAAGTGGTAACCAAAGTACGGAGAAATATTCTTCGGGGCTCTGTTGCATAGCAATCAGATTGCTTTCAGTTCTGAGAAATGTCCAGTTACTATTGTGGATTTGAATGATCCATGAAGTGACTTCTTTTCCGAAGAAAACATCGAACTATTTCACTAGAACTGAACGCTCCCGTCGGAACTGTTCTCAGCTGTGGGATATTAGTAGATCACAATAGCAGTATATCGCTGGGTGTATAATAAGACGTACCTTCTTGAAATGAACAATATTTTTATTGTTCTATTAACTGATTTCCTTCCATATGCACTTATATTTTACAATATGAATCACAAACTCGCAATGGCGTCGATTTTTACATCACAAGAATGGCTCTCCTCTCCTCAAATTACTCTTAACAAGAACAAAACAAAAAGACTATATCCTAAGAATAATTATGTGAGCGCTGACCGCCACAGAGTAATAAACAATATCTTTGTCTCTCTCTCGCACTGTCACAGCAAGTACGCTGCATGATACATCATAGTTGCCATAGATACGTTCCTCGATTTACAAAGAGAAGTTATAGAACCCATAGTATTTCATAGCGACGCAAGTTTTTGTGTTAATTCGTCATTGTGAGGGATCGACGGATGCAATAAAGAAGGAATAGAGCATCCGAAAAGAGATACTCGCCTGTCAATAGATCCCGTCGTTGCCATAGAAACATTCCTCGATCTAGAAAGAGAAGGCTTATAACTTATAGTATCTAATAGCGACGCAATTTCTGTGTTAATTCGTCATTGTGAGGGATCGACAGATGCAACAGAAAAGGAGTAGTGCATCAGAAAAGAGATCTTCGCCTCCCAATAGAAGATCCTGTCGTTGCCATAGAAACGTTCCTCGATTTAGAAAGAGAAGGCATAGAACCTATAGTATTTCATACCGACGCAATTTCTCTGTTAATTCGTCATTGTGAGGGATCGACGGATGCAAAGAAGAAGGAATAGTGCATTCGAAAAGAGATAATCGCCTCCCAATTTAAGATCCAGTCGTTGGCATAAAAACGTTCGTCGATTTAGAATGAGGAGGCATATAACCTATAGTAATTAATAGCGACGCAGTTTCTGTGTTAAATTGTCAGTCTAAGGGATCGACGGATGCAATAGAGATGGAATAGTGCATCCGAAAAGAGTTACTCGCCTCCCAATATAAGATAATGTAGTTGCCATAGAAACGTTCCTAGAGTTAGAAAGAGAAGGCATAGAACCTATAGTATATCATAGCGACGCAATTTCTGTATTAATTCGTCATTGTGAGGGATCGACGGATGCAATAAAGAAGGAATAGTGCATCCGAAAAGAGATACTCGCCTCCCAATAGAAGATAATGTGGTTGCCATAGAAACGTTCCTCGATTTAGAAAGAGAAGGAATAGAACCTATAGTATTTCATAGCGACGCAATTTCTGTGTTAATTCGTCATTGTGAGGGTTCGACAGATGCAATAAAGAAGGAATACTGCATCCGAATGGAGATACTCGCCACCCAATAGAAGATCCTGTCGTTGCCATAGAAACGTTCCTCGATTTAGAAGGAGAAGCCATACAACCTATAGTGTTTCATAGCGACGCAGTTTCTGTGTCAATTGGTCATTGTGAGGGATTGACAGAAGCAATAATGAAGGAATAGAGCATCCGAAAAGAGATACTCGCCCCAATAGAAGATCCTGTCGTTGCCATAAAAACTTTCCTCGATTTAGAAAGAGATGGCATAGAACCTATAGTATTTCTAAGCGACGCAATATCTGTGTTAATTCGTCATTGTGAGAGATCGACGGATGCAATAAAGATGGAATAGTGCATCCGAAAAGAATTACTCGCTTCCCAATAGATGATCCTGTCGTTGCCATAGAATTGTTCCTCGATTTAGAAAGAGAAGGTATAGAAACCATAGTATTTGATAGCGACGCAATTTCTGTGTCAATTCGTCATTGTGTAGGATCGACGGATGCAATAAAGAAGGAATAGTGCATCCGAAAAGAGATACTCGCCTCCCAATAGAGGATTCTGTCGTTGCCATAGAAACGTTCCTCGATTATAAAGAGAAGGCATAGAACCTAAAGTATTTTATAGCGACGCAGTTTCTGTGTTAATTCAGCATTGTGAGGGATCGACGGATGCAATAAAGTAGGAATAGTGCATCCGAAAAGAGATAAACGCCTCCCAATGGAAGATCCTGACGTTGCCATGGAAACGTTCCTCGACTTAGAAAGAGAAATCATAGAACCTATAGTACTTCATAGCGACGCAATTTCTGTGTTAATTCGTCATTTTGAGGTATCGACGGATGCAATAAAGAAGGAATAGTACATCCGAAGAGAGATACTCGCCTCCCAATATAAGATCGTGTCGTTGCCATAGAAACGTTCCCCGATTTAGAAAGAGAAGCCATACAACCCATAGTATTTCATAGCGACGCAATTTCTGTGTTAATTCGTCATTGTGATTGATTGACAGACGCAATAAATTAGGAATAGTGCATCCGAATAGAGATACTCGCCTCCCAAAAGAAGATCCTGTCCTTGCCATAGAATCGTGCCTCGATTGAAAAAGAGAAGCCATAGAACCCATAGTATTTCATAGCGACGCTATTTCTGTGTTATTTCGCCATTGTGAGGGATCGACAGAAGCAATAAAGAAAGAATAGTGCATCCGAAAAGAGTTACTCCCCTGCCAATCTAATATCCTGTCGTCGCCATAGAAACGTTCCTCGATTTAGAAACAGAAGGCATAGAACTTATAGTATTTCATAGCGATGCAATTGCTGTGTTAATGCGTCATCGTGAGGGATCGAAGGATGCAATAAAGAAGGAATGGTTCATCCGAAAAGAGATACTCGCCTCCCAATAGAAGGTCCTGTCGTTGCCATAAAAACTTTCCTCGATTTAGAAAGAGATGGCATTCCACCTATAGTATTTCTAAGCGACGCAATATCTGTGTTAATTCGTCATTGTGAGGTATCGACGGATGCAATAAAGATGGAATAGTGCATCCGAATAGAATTACTCGCTTCCCAATAGAAGATCCTGTCGTTGCCATAGAAACGTTCCTCGATTTAGAAAGAGAAGGCATAGGAACCATAGTATTTCATAGCGACGCAATTGCTGTGTCAATTCGTCATTGTGAGGGATCGACGGATGCAATAAAGAAGGAATAGTGCATCCGAAAAGAGTTACTCGCCTCCCAATAGAAGATAATGTGGTTGCCATAGAAACGTTCCTCGATTTAGAAAGAGAGGGAATGGAACCTATGGTATTTCATAGCGGCGCAATTTCTGTATTAATTGGTCATTGTGAGGGATCGACGGATGCAATAAAGAAGGAATAGTGCATCCGAAAAGAGATACTCGCCTCCCAATAGAAGATCCTGTCGTTGCCATAGAATAGTTCCTCAAATATAAAAGAGAAGGCATAGAACCTATAGTGTTTCATAGCGACGCAATTTCTGTGTTAATTCGTCATTGTGAGGGATCGACAGAAGCAATAATGAAGGAATACAGCATCCGAAAAGAGATACTCGCCCCCAATAGAAGATCCTGTCGTTGCCATAAAAACTTTCCTCGATTTAGAAAAAGATGGCATAGAACCTATAGTATTTCTAATCGACGCAATATCTGTGATAATTCGTCATTGTGAGGGATCGACGGATGCAATAAACAAGAAATAGTGCATCCGAAAAGAGATATTCGCCTCCCAATAGAAGGTCCTGTCGTTGCCATAAAAAATTTCCTCGATTTAGAAAGAGATGGCATTGAACCTATAGTATTTCCAAGCGACGCAATATCTGTGTCAATTCGTCATTGTGAGGGATCGACGGATGCAATAAAGATGGAATAGTGCATCCGAATAGAATTACTCGCTTCCCAATAGAAGATCCTGTCGGTGCCATAGAAAGTTTCCTCGATTTAGAAAAAGAAGGCATAGAACCCATAGTATTTCATAGCGACGCAATTTCTGTGTTAATTCGTCATTGTGAGGGATCGACGGATGCAATAAAGAAGGAATAGTGCATCCGAAAAGAGATACTCGCCTCCCAATAGAAGATGCTGTCGTTGCCATAGAAACGTTCCTCGATTATAAAGCGAAGGCATAGAACTTAAAGTATTTCGTAGCGACGCAGTTTCTGTGTTAATTCGTCATTGTGAGGGATCGACAGACGCAATAAATTTGGAATAGTGCATCCGAAAAGAGATACTCGCCTCCCAACAGATGATCCTGTCCTTGCCATAGAATCGTGCCTCGATTGAAAAAGAGAAGCCATAGAACCTATAGTATTTCATAGCGACGCAATTTCTGTGTTAATTTGTCATTGTGATGGATCGACGGATGCAATAAAGTAGGAATAGTGCATCCAAAAAGAGATAAACGCCTCCCAATAGAACATCCTGACGTTGCCATGGAAACGTTCCTCAACTTAGAAAGAGAAGTCATAGAACCTATAGTATTTCATAGCGACGCAATTTCTGTGTTAATTCGTCATTTTGCTGTATCGACGGATGCAATAAAGAAGGAATAGTGCATAAGAAAACAGATACTCGCCTCCCAATAGAAGATCCTGTCGTTGCCATAGTAACGTTCCTCGATGTAGAAAGAGAAGGCATAGAACCTATAGCATATCATCGCCACGCAATTTCTGTGTTAATTCGTCATTGTGAAGTATCGACGGATGCAATAAAGAAGGAATAGTACATCCGAAAAGAGATACACGCCTCCCAATTTAAGATCGTGCCGTTGCCATTGAAACGTTCATCGATTTAGAAAGAGAAGCCATACAACCCATAGTATTTCACAGCGACGCAATTTCTGTGTTAATTCGTCTTTTTGAGGGATCGACGGATGCATTAAGGAAGGAATAGTGTATCCGAAAAGAGGTACTAGCCTCCCAACAGAAGATCCTGTCGTTGCATTAGAAATGTTCCTCGATTTAGAAAGAGAATGCAGAGAATCTATGGTATTTCATAGCGACGCAATTTGTGTGTTAATTTGTCATTGTGAGGGATCGAAGGATGATATAAGGAAGGAATAGTTCATCCAAATAGAGTTACTCGCCTCCCAATAGAAGATCCTGTTGTTGCCATAGAAACGTTCCTCGATTGAGAAAGAGAAGGCATCGAACTTATTGTATTTCAAAGCGACGCAATTTCTGTGTTAATTTGAAATTGTGAGTTGTCGACGGATGCAAAATAGAAGGAATAGTGCATCCGAAAAGAGATACTCGACTCTTAATAGAAGATCATATCGTTGCCATATAAACGTTACTCGATTTAGAAAGAGAAGGCATAGAGCCTATAGTAACTCATAGCGAGGCAAATTTTTTGTTAATTCGTCATTGTGAGGGATCGACGGATGCTATAAAGAAGGAATAGTGCATAGGAAAAGAGATACTCCCCTTTTAATAAAAGATCATGTCGTTGCCATAGAAACGTTCCTCCATATAGAGAGAGAAGTTATAGAACCTTTAGTGTTTCATAGCGACGCATATTTTGGGTTAATCCGTCATTGTGAGGGATCGACGTATGCAATAAAGAAGGAATAGTGCATCCGAAAAGAGATACTCGCCTCTTAATAGAATATCATGTCGTTGCCATAGATACGTTCCTCGATTTAGAAAGAGAAGGTATAGAACCCATAGTATTTCATAGCGACGCAAATTTTTGTGTTAATTCGTCATTGTGAGGGATCGACGGATGCAATAAAGACGGAATACTGCATCCAAAATGAGATACTCGCCTCGCAATAGAACATACTGTCGTTGCCATAGGAACGTTACTCGATTTAGAAAGAGAGGGCATAGAACCTATAGGATTTCATAGCGTCGCAATTTCTGTGTTAATTCGTCAATGTGAGCGATCGACGGATGCAATAAGGAAGGAATAGAGCATCCGAAAAGAGATACTCGCCTGTCAATAGATCCCGTCGTTGCCACAGAAACTTTCCTCGATCTAGAAAGTGAAGGCTTTTACCTATAGCATCTTATGTTGTTGTTGTTGTGGTCTTCAGTCCTGAGACTGGTTTGATGCAGCTCTCCATGCCACTCTATCCTGTGCAAGCTTCTTCATCTCCCAGTACCTACTGCAACCTACATCCATCTGAACCTGCTTAGTGTATTGATCTCTTGGTCTCCCTCTACGATTTTTACCCTCCACGCTGCCCTCCAATGCTAAATTTGTGATCCCTCGATGCCTCAGAACATGTCCTACCAACCGATCCCTTCTTCTAGTCAAGTTGTGCCACAATCTTCTCTTCTCCCCAATCCTATTCAATACCTCCTCATTAGTTACGTGATCTACCCACCTTGTCTTCAGCATTCTTCTGTAGCACCACATTTCGAAAGCTTCTATTCTCTTCTTGTCCAAACTAGTTATCGTCCATGTCTCACTTCCATACATGGCTACACTCCATACAAATACTTTCAGAAACGACTTCCTGACACCTAAATCTATATTCGATGTTAACAAATTTCTCTTCTTGAGAAACGCTTTCCTTGCCATTGCCAGTCTACATTTTATATCCTCTCTACTTCGACCATCATCAGTTATTTTACTCCCTAAATAGCAAAACTCCTTTACTACTTTAAGTGTCTCATTTCCTAATCTAATTCCCTCAGCATCACCCGACTTAATTTGACTACATTCCATTATCCTCGTTTTGCTTTTGTTGATGTTCATCTTATATCCTCCTTTCAAGACACTGTCCATTCCGTTCAACTGCTCTTCCAAGTCCTTTGCTGTCTCTGACAGAATTACAATGTCATCGGCGAACCTCAAAGTTTTTACTTCTTCTCCATGAATTTTAATACCTACTCCGAATTTTTCTTTTGTTTCCTTTACTGCTTGCTCAATATACAGATTGAATAACATCGGGGAGAGGCTACAACCCTGTCTTACTCCTTTCCCAACCACTGCTTCCCTTTCATGCCCCTCAACTCTTATAACTGCCATCTGGTTTCTGTACAAATTGTAAATAGCCTTTCGCTCCCTGTATTTTACCCCTGACACCTTCAGAATTTGAAAGAGAGTATTCCAGTCAACATTGTCAAAAGCTTTCTCTAAGTCTACAAATGCTAGAAACGTAGGTTTCCCTTTTCTTAATCTTTCTTCCAAGATAAGTCGTAAGGTCAGTATTGCCTCACGTGTTCCAACATTTCTACGGAATCCAAACTGATCCTCCCCGAGGTCGGCTTCTACCAGTTTTTCCATTCGTCTGTAAAGAATTCGCGTTAGTATTTTGCAGCTGTGACTTATTAAACTGATAGTTCGGTAACTCTCACATCTGTCAACACCTGCTTTCTTTGGGATTGGAATTATTATATTCTTCTTGAAGTCTGAGGGTATTTCGCCTGTCTCATACATCTTGCTCACCAGATGGTAGAGTTTTGTCATGACTGGCTCTCCTGAGGCCATCAGTAGTTCTAATGGAATGTTGTCTACTCCCGGGGCCTTGTTTTGACTCAGGTCTTTCAGTGCTCTGTCAAACTCTTCACGCAGTATCTTATCTCCCATTTCATCTTCATCTACATCCTCTTCCATTTCCATAATATTGTCCTCAAGTACATCGCCCTTGTATAAACCCCCTATATACTCCTTCCACCTTTCTGCTTTCCCTTCTTTGCTTAGAACTGGGTTGCCATCTGAGCTCTTGATATTCATACAAGTGGTTCTCTTCTCTCCAAAGGTCTCTTTAATTTTCCTGTAGGCAGTATCTATCTTACCCCTAGTGAGACAAGCCTCTACATCCTTACATTTGTCCTCTAGCCATCCCTGCTTAGCCATTTTGCACTTCCTGTCGATTTCATTTTTGAGACGTTTATATTCCTTTTTGCCTGCTTCATTTCCTGCATTTTTATATTTTCTCCTTTCATCAATTAAATTCAATATTTCTTCTGTTACCCAAGGATTTCTATTAGCCCGCGTCTTTTTACCTACTTGATCGTCTGCTGCCTTCACCACTACATCCCTCAGAGCTACCCATTCTTCTTCTACTGTATTTCTTTCCCACATTCCTGTCAATTGTTCCCTAATGCTCTCCCTGAAACTCTCTACAACCTCTGTTTCTTTCAGTTTATCCAGGTCCCATTTCCTTAAATTCCCACCTTTTTGCAGTTTCTTCAGTTTCAATCTGCAGTTCATAACCAATAGATTGTGGTCAGAATCTACATCTGCCCCAGGAAATGTCTTACAATTTAATACCTGGTTCCTAAATCTCTGTCTTACCATTATATAATCTATCTGAAACCTGTCAGTATCTCCAGGCTTCTTCCACGTATACAGCCTCCTTTCATGATTCTTGAACCAAGTGTTAGCTATGATTAAGTTATGCTCTGTGCAAAATTCTACAAGGCGGCTTCCTCTTTCATTCCTTCCCCCCAATCCATATTCACCTACTATGTTTCCTTCTCTCCCTTTTCCTACTGACGAATTCCAGTCACCCATTACTATTAAATTTTCGTCTCCCTTCACTACCTGAATAATTTCTTTTATCTCGTCATACATTTCATCTATTTCTTCATCATCTGCAGAGCTAGTTGGCATATAAACTTGTACTACTGTAGTAGGCATGGGCTTTGTGTCTATCTTGGCCACAATAATGCGTTCACTATGCTGTTTGTAGTAGCTAACCCGCACTCCTATTTTTTTATTCATTATTAAACCTACTCCTGCATTACCCCTATTTGATTTTGTATTTATAACCCTGTAATCACCTGACCAAAAGTCTTGTTCCTCCTGCCGCCGAACTTCACTAATTCCCACTATATCTAACTTTAACCGATCCATCTCCCTTTTTAAATTTTCTAACCTACCTGCCCGATTAAGTGATCTGACATTCCACGCTCCGATCCGTAGAACGCCAGTTTTCTTTCTCCTGATAACGACGTCCTCTTGAGTAGTCCCCGCCCGGAGATCCGAATGGGGGACTATTTTACCTCCGGAATATTTTACCCAAGAGGACGCCATCATCATTTAATCATACAGTAGAGCTGCATGTCCTCGGGAAAAATTACGGCTGTAGTTTCCCCTTGCTTTCAGCCGTTCGCAGTACCAGCACAGCAAGGCCGTTTTGGTTAATGTTACAAGGCCAGATCAGTCAATCATCCAGACTGTTGCCCCTGCAACTACTGAAAAGGCTGCTGCCCCTCTACCAGTTTTTCCATTCGTCTGTAAAGAATTCGCGTTAGTATTTTGCAGCTGTGACTTATTAAACTGATAGTTCGGTAACTCTCACATCTGTCAACACCTGCTTTCTTTGGGATTGGAATTATTATATTTTTCTTGAAGTCTGAGGGTATTTCGCCTGTCTCATACATCTTGCTCACCAGCATCTTATAGCGACGCAATTTCTGTGTTAATTCGTCATTGTGAGGGATCGACGGATGCAACAGAAAAGGAGTAGTGCATCCGAAAAGAGATCTTCGCCCGCTAATAGAAGATCCTGTCGTTGCCATAGAAACGTTCCTCGATTTAGAAAGAGAAGGCATAAAACCTATAGTATTTCATAGCGACGCAATTTCTGTATTAATTCGTCATTGTGAGGGATCGACGGATGCAATAAAGTAGGAATAGTGCATCCGAAAAGAGATACTCGCCTCCCTATAGAAGATGATCTTCTTCCCATAGATACGTTCCTCGATTTTGAAAGAGAAGGCATAGAGCCTATAGTATTTCATAGCGACGCAATTTCTGTGTTAATTCATCAGTCTGAGGGATCGACGGACGCAATACAGATGGAATAGTGCATCCGAAAAGAGATACTCGCCTCCCAATATAAGGTAATGTAGTTGCCATAGAAACTTTCCTCGATTTAGAAAGAGAAGGCATAGAACCTATAGTATTTCATAGCGACGCAATTTCTGTATTAATTCGTCATTGTGAGGGATCGACGGATGCAATAAAGTAGGAATAGTGCATCCGAAAAGAGATACTCGCCTCCCTATAGAAGATGATCTTCTTCCCATAGATACGTTCCTCGATTTTGAAAGAGAAGGCATAGAGCCTATAGTATTTCATAGCGACGCAATTTCTGTGTTAATTCATCAGTCTGAGGGATCGACGGACGCAATACAGATGGAATAGTGCATCCGAAAAGAGATACTCGCCTCCCAATATAAGGTAATGTAGTTGCCATAGAAACTTTCCTCGATTTAGAAAGAGAAGGCATAGAACCTATAGTATTTCATAGCGACGCAATTTCTGTATTAATTCGTCATTGTGAGGGATCGACGTATGCAATAAAGAAGGAATGGTGCATCCGAAAAGAGATACCCGCCTCCCAATAGAAGATAATGTAGTTGCCATAGAAACGTTCCTCGATTTAGAAAGAGAAGGAATAGTACCTATAGTATTTCATAGCGACGCAATTTCTGTGTTAATTTGTCATTGTGAGGGATCGTCGGAAGCAATAAAGAAGGAATAGTGCATCCGAAAAGAGATACTCGCCTCCCAATAGAAGATCCTGTCCTTCAGATAGAAAGGTTAATCGATTTTGAAAGGGAAAGCATAGAAACTATAGTATTTCATAGCGAAGCAATTTCTGTGTTAATTCCGCATTGTGAGGTATCGACGTATGCAACAAAGAAGGAATAGTGCATCCGAAAAGAGATACTCGCCTCCCAAAATAAGATCCTGTCGTTGCCATAGAAACGTTCCTCGATTTAGAAAGAGAAGGCATAGAACATATAGTATTTCATAGCGACGCAATTTCTGTGTTAATGCGTAATTGTGAGGGATCGACGGATGCAATAAAGAAGGAATAGTGCATCCGAAAAGAGATACTCGCCTCCCAATAGGGGATCCTGTCTCTGCAATAGAAACGTTCCTCGATTTAGAAAGAGAAGGCAAATAACCCATAATATTTCATAGCGACGCAATTTCTGTGTTAATTCGCCATTGTGAGGCATCGACAGAAGCAATAAAGGACGAATAGTGCATCGGAAAAGAGTTACTCGCCTGCCAATCTAAGATCCTGTCATCGCCATAGAAACGTTCCTCGAATTAGAAAGAGAAAGCATAGAAGCCATAGTACTTCATATCGACGCAATTTCTGTGTTAATTCGTCATTTTGAGGGATCGACGGATGCAATAATGAATGAATAGTGCATCCGAAAAGAGATACTCGCCTCCCAATAGAAGATCCTTCTGTTGCCATAGTAACGTTCCTCGATTCAGAAAGAGAAGGCATAGCACCTATAGCATATCATAGCCACGCAATTTCTGTGTTAATTCGTCATTGTGAGGGATCGACGGATGCAATACAGAAGGAATAGTGCATCCGTAAAGAGATACTCGCCTCCCAATAGAAGTTCCTGTCGTTGCCATAGAAACGTTCCTCGATTTAGAGAGAGAAGGCATAGAACCTATAGCATATCATAGACACGCAATTTCTGTGTTAATTCGTCATTGTGAGGGATCGACGGATGCAATAAATTAGGAACAGTGCATCCGAAAAAGATACTCGCCTCCCAATAGCAGATCCTGTCCGTGCCATAGAAACGTGCCTCGATTGAAAAAGAGAAGGCATAGAACCTAAAGTATTTCATAGCGATGCAACTTCCGTGTTAATTCGTCATTGTGAGGGATCGACGGATGCAATAAAGAAGGAATAGTGCATTCGGAAAAAGTGATACTTGCCTCCCTATATAAGATCCTGTCGTTGCCATAGAAACGTTCCTCGATTTAGAAAGAGAAGGCATAGAACCTGTAGTATCTCATAGCGACGCAATTTTTGTTTTAATTCATCATTGTGAGGGATCGACGGATGCAATAAAGAAGGAGTAGTGCATCCGTAAAGAGATACTCGCCTCCCAATAGAAGATCCTGTCGTTGCCATAGAAACGTTCATCGATTTAGAGAGAGAAGTCATAGAACCTATAGTATTTCATAGCGACGCAGTTTCTGTGTTAATTCGTCATTTAGAGGGATCGACGGATCCAATAAAGAAGGATTAGTGCATTCGGAAAAAGTGATACTCGCCTCCCTATAGAAGATCCTGACGTTGCCATAGAAACGTTTCTCGATTTAGAAAGAGAAGGCATAGAACCTGTAGTATTTCATAGCGACGCAAATTTTTGTTTTAATTCATCATTGTGAGGAATCGACGGATGCAATAAAGAAGGAATCGTGCATCCGTAAAGAGATACTCGCCTCCCAATAGAAGATTCTGTCGCTGCCATAGAAACGTTCATCGAATTAGAAAGAGAAGGCATAGGAAATATACAGTTTTTCATAGCGACGCTAATTCTGTGTTAATTTGTCATTGTGAGGGATCGACGGATGCAATAAAGAAGGAAATGAGCATCCGAAAAGAGATACTCGCCTCGCAGTTGAAATTTCTGTCGTTGCCATGGAAACGTTCCTCGATATAGGAAGAGAAGGCATATAACCTATAGGATATCATAGCGACGCAATTTCTATGTTAATACGTCATTGTGAGGGATCCACGGATGCAATAAAGATGGAATAGTGCATCCGAATAGAATTACTCGCTTCCCAATAGAAGTTCCTTTCGTTGCCATAGAAACGTTCCTCGATTTAGAAAGAGAAAGCATAGAACCCATAGCATTTCATAGCGACGCAATTTCTGTGTTAATTCGTCATTGTGAAGGATCGAAGGATGCAATAAGGAAATAATAGTGCATCCGAAAAGAGATACTCGCCTCCCAATAGAAGATGCTGTCGTTGCCATAGAAACGTTCCTCGATTATAAAGAGAAGGCATAGAACCTATAGTATTTCATAGTGACGCAGTTTCTGTGTTAATTTGTCATTGTGAGGGATCGACGGATGCAATATAGTAGGAATAGTGCATCCGAAAAGAGATAAACGCCTCCGAATAGAAGATCCTGACGTTGCCATGGAAACGTTCCTCGACTTAGAAAGAGAAGTCATAGAACCTATAGTACTTCATAGCGACGCAATTTCTGTGTTAATTCGTCAATTTGAGGGATCGACGGATGCAATAAAGAAGGAATAGTGCAACCGAAAAGAGTTACTCGCATCCCAATAGAAGATCCTGTCGTTGCCATAGTAACGTTCCTCAATTTAGAAAGAGAAGGCATAGAACCTATAGCTTATCATGGCCACGCAATTTCGGTGTTAATTCGTCATTGTGAGGGATCGACGGATGCAATAAAGCAGGAATAATACCTCCGAAACGAGGTACTCGCCTCCCAATATAAGATCGTATCGTTGCCATAGAAACGTGCCTCCATTTAGAAAGAGGAGCCATACAAACCATAGTATTTCATAGCTACGCATTCTCTGTGTTGATTCGTCATTGTGAGTGATCGACAGATGCAATAAATTAGGAATAGTGCATCCGAAAAGAGATGCGCGCATCCCAATAGAAGATCCTGTCCTTGCCATGGAAACGTGCCTCGATTGAAAAAGAGAAGGCATGGAACCTATAATATTTCATAGCGATGCAATTTCTGTGTTAATTCGTCATTGTGAGGGATCGTCGGATGCAATAAAGAAGGAATAGTGCATTCGGAAAAGGTGATACTCGCCTCCCTATAGAAGATCCGGTCGTTGCCATAGAAACGTTCCTCGATTTAGAAAGAGAAGGCATAGAACCTGTAGTATTTCATAGCGACGCAAATTTTTGTTTTAATTTATCATTATGAGGGATCGACGGATGCAATAAAGAAGGAATAGTACATCCGTAAAGAGATACTCGTCTCCCAATAGACATCCTGTCGTTGCCATAGAAACGTTCCTCGATTTAGAGAGAGAAGGCATAGAACCTATAGTATTTCATAGCGACGCAGTTTCTGTGTTAATTCGTCATTTAGAAGGATCGGCGGATGCAATAAGAAGGAATAGTGCAACCGAAAAAGTTACTCGCCTGCCAATTTAAGATCCTGTCGTCGCCATAGAAACGTTCCTCGATTTAGAAAGAGAAAGCATAGAACTTATAGTATTTCATAGCGACGCAATTTCTGTGTTAATTCGTCATTGTGAGGGATCGACGGATGCAATAAAGAAGGAATAGTGCATTCGGAAATAGTGATACACGCCGCCCTATAAAAGATTCTGTCGCTGACATAGAGACGTTCTTCGATTTAGAAAGAAATGGCGTAGAACCTGTAGTATTTCATAGCGACGCAAATTTTTGTTTTAATTCATCATTGTGATTGATCGACGGATGCTATAAAGAAGGAATAGTGCATCCGAAAAGAGATACTCGCCTCCCAATAGAAGATTCTGTCGTTGCCATAGAAACGTTCCTCGAATAAAAAAGAGAAGGCATTGGAAATATACAGATTTCATAGCGACGCTAATTCTGTGTTAATTCGTCATTGTGAGGGATCGACGGATGCAATAAAGAAGGAATAGTGCATTCGGAAAAAGTGATACCTGCCTCCCTATATAAGATCCTGTCGTTGCCATAGAAACGTTCCTCGATTTAGAAAGAGAAGGCATAGAACCTGAAGTATTTCATAGCGACGGAATTTTTGTTTTAATTCATCATTGTGAGGGATCGACGGATGCAATAAGGAAGGAATAGTGCATCCGTAAAGAGATACTCGCCTCCCAATAGAAGATCCTGTCGTAGCCATAGAAACGTTCCTCGATTATAAAGAGAAGGCATAGAACCTATAGTATTTCATAGCGAGGCAGTTTCTGTGTTAATTAGTCATTATGAGGGATCGACGGATGCAATATAGTAGGAAAAGTGCATCCGAAAAGAGATAAACACCTCCGAATATAAGATCCTGACGTTGCCATGGAAACGACCCTCGACTTAGAAAGAGATGTCATAGAACCTATAGTACTTCATAGCGACGCAATTCCTGTGTTAATTCGTCAATTTGAGGGATCGACGGATGCAATAAAGAAGGAATAGTACATCCGAAAAGAGGTACTCGACTCCCAATATAAGATCGTGTCGTTGCCATAGAAACGTTCCACGATTTAGAAAGACGAGCCATACAACCCATAGTATTTCATAGCGACGCAATTTCTGTGTTAATTCGTCATTGTGAGGGATCGACAGATGCAATAAATTAGGAACAGTGCATCCGAAAAAGATACTCGCCTCCCGATAGAAGATCCTGTCCTTGCCATAGAAACGTGCCTCGATTGAAAGAGAGAAGGCATAGAACCTAAAGTATTTCATAGCGATGCAATTTCTGTGTTAATTCGTCATTGTGAGGGATCGACGGATGCAATAAAGAAGGAATAGTGCATTCGGAAAAAGTGATACCTGCCTCCCTATATAAGATCCTGTCGTTGCCATAGAAACGTTCCTCGATTTGGAAAGAGAAGGCATAGAACCCATAGTATTTCATAGCGACGCAATTTTTGTTTTAATTCATCATTGTGAGGGATCGACGGATGCAATAAAGGAGGAATAGTGCATCCGTAAAGAGATACTCGCCTCCCAATAGAAGATCCTGTCGTTGCCATAGAAACGTTCTTCGATTTAGAGAGAGAAGTCATAGAACCTATAGTATTTCATAGCGACGCAGTTTCTGTGTTAATTCGTCATTTAGAGGGATCGACGGATGCACTAAAGATGGAATAGTGCATCCGAATAGAATTACTCGCTTCCCAATACAAGTTCCTTTCGTTGCCATGGAAACGTTCCTCGATTTAGAAAGAGAAAGCATAGAACCCATAGTATTTCATAGCGACGCAATTTCTGTGTTAATTCGTCATTGTGAAGGATCGAAGGATGCAATAAAGAAATAATAGTGCATCCGAAAAGAGATACTCGCCTCCCAATAGAAGATGCTGTCGTTGCCATAGGAACGTTCCTCGATTATAAAGAGAAGGCATAGAACCTATAGTATTTCATAGCGACGCAGTTTCTGTGTTAATTCGTCATTGTGAGGGATCGACGGATGCAATATAGTAGGAATAGTGCATCCGCAAAGAGATAAACGCCTCCGAATGGAAGATCCTGACGTTGCCATGGAAACGTTCCTCGACTTAGAAGGAGAAGTCATAGAACCTATAGTACTTCATAGCGACGCAATTTCTGAGTTAATTCGTCAATTTGAGGGATCGATGGATGCAATAAAGAAGGAATAGTGCATCCAAAAAGAGATACTCGCATCCCAATAGAAGATCGTGTCGTTGCCATAGAAACGTGCCTCCATTTAGAAAGAGAAGCCATACATCCCATAGTATTTTATAGCTACGCTATTTCTGTGTTAATTCGTCATTGTGAGGGATCGACAGATGCAATAAATTAGGAATAGTGCATCCGAAAGAGATACGCGCATCCCAATAGAAGATCCTGTCCTTGCCATGGAAACGTGCCTCGATTGAAAAAGAGAAGGCATAGAACCTATAAAATTTCATAGCGATGCAATTTCTGTGTTAATTCGTCATTGTGAGGGATCGTCGGATGCAATAAAGAAGGAATAGTGCATTCGGAAAAAGTGATACTCGCCTCCCTATTGAAGATCCTGTCGTTACCATAGAAACGTTCCTCGATTTAGAAAGAGATGGCATGGAACCTGTAGTATTTCATAGCGTCGCAAATTTTTGTCTTAATTTATCATTATGAGGCATCGACGGATGCAATAAAGAAGGAATAGTGCATCCGTAAAGAGATACCCGCCTCTTAATAGTTGATCATTTCGTTGCAATAGAGACGTTCCTCGATTTAGAGGGAGAAGGCATAGAAGTTATAGTATTTCATAGCGACGCAATTTCTGTGTTAATTCATCATTGTGAGGGATCGACGGATGCAATAAAGAAGGAATAGTGCATTCGGAAAAAGTGATACCTGCCTCCCTATATAAGATCCTGTCGTTGCCATAGAAACGTTCCTCGAATAAGAAAGAGAAGGCATAGGAAATATACAGATTTCATAGCGACGCTAATTCTGTGTTAATTCGTCATTATGAGGGATCGACCGATGCAATAAAGAAGGAATTGAGCATCCGAAAAGAGATACTCGCCTCGCAATCGAAGATCCTGTCGTTGCCATAGAAACGTTCCTCGATTTAGAAAGAGAAGGCATGGAACCTGTAGTATTTCATAGCGTCGCAAATTTTTGTTTTAATTTATCATTATGAGGCATCGACGGATGCAATAAAGAAGGAATAGTGCATCCAAAAGAGATACTCGCCTCCCAATAGAAGACCTGTCCTTGCCATAGAAACGTGACTCGATTTAGAAAGAGAAGGCATAGAACCTATAGCATATCATAGCCACGCAATTTGTGTGTTAGTTCGTCATTGTGAGGGATCGACGGATGCAATAAAGAAGTAATAGTACATCCGAAAAGAGGAACTCGCCTCCCAATAGAAGATGCTGTCGTTGCCATAGAAACGTTCCTAGATTATAAAGAGAAGGCATAGAACCTATAGTATTTCATAGCGACGCAGTTTCTGTGTTAATACGTCATTGTGAGGGATCGACGGATGCAATTTAGTAGGAATAGTGCATCCGAAAAGAGATAAACGCCTCCGAATACAAGATCTTGACGGTGCCTTGTATACGTTCCTCGAATTAGGAAGAGAAGGAATAGAACCTATGGGATATCATAGCGACGCAATTTCTGTGTTAATACGTCATTGTGTGGGATCGACGGATGCAATAAAGATGGAATAGTGCATCCGAATAGAATTACTCGCTTCCCAATAGAAGATCCTCTCGTTGCCATAGAAACGTTCCTCGATTTAGAAAGAGATGGCAAAGAACGCATAGTATTTCATAGCGACGCAATTTCTGTGTTAATTCGTCAATTTGAGGGATCGACGGATGCAATAAAAAAGGAATAGTGCATCCGAAAAGAGATACTCGGCTCCCAATACAAGACCTGTCCTTGCCATAGAAACGTGACTCGATTGAAAAAGAGAAGGCATAGAACCTATAGTATTTCATAGCGATTGAATTTCTGTGTTAATTCGTCATTGTGAGGGATCGACGGATGCAATAAAGAAGGAATTGAACATCGAAAAGAGATCCTCGCCTCCCAATAGAAGATCCTGTCGTTGCCATAGTAACGTTCCTCGATTTAGAAAGAGAAGGCATAGAACCTATAGCATATCATAGCCACGCAATTTTTGTGTTGATTCGTCATTGTGAGGGATCGACGGATGCAATATAGTAGGAATAGTGCATCCAAAAAGAGATAAACGACTCGCAATTGAAGATCCTGACGTTGCCATGGAAACGTTCATCGACTTAGAAAGAGAAGTCATAGAACCTATAGTACTTCATAGCGACGCAATTTCTGTGTTAATTCGTCATTGCGAGGGATCGACGGATGCAATAAAGAAGGAATAGTGCATCCGAAAAGAGATACTCGCCTCTTAATAGAAGATCATTTCGTTGCAATAGAAACGTTCCTCGATTTAGAAAGAGAAGGCGTAGAACCCATAGTATTTCATAGCGACGCAATATCTGTGTTAATTTGCCATTGTGAGGGATCGACGGAAGCAATAAAGAAAGAATAGTGCATCCGAAAAGAGTTACTCGTCTGCCAATATAAGATCCTTTCGGCGCCATAGAAACGTCCCTCGATTTAGGAAGAGATGGCATAGAACTTATAGTATTTCATAGCGACGCAATTTCTGTGTTAATTCGTCATTGTGAGGGATCGACGGATGCAATAATGAAGGAGTAGTGCAACCGAATAGAGATACTCGCCTCCCAATAGAAGAACCTGTCATTGCCATAGAAACTTTGCTCGATTTAGAAAGAGAAGGCATAGAAATTATAGTATTTCTTAGCGACGCAATTTCTGTGTTAATTCGTCATTGTGAGGAATCGACGGATGCAACAGAAAAGGAGTAGTGCATCCGAAAAGAGATCCTCGCCTCCCAATAGAAGATCCTGTCGTTGCCATAGAAACATTCCTCGATTTAGAAAGAGAAGGCATAAAACCTATAGTATTTCATAGCGACGCAATTTCTGTGTTAATTCGTCTTTGTGAGGGATCGACGGATGCAATAAAGAAGGAATAGTGCATTCGGAAAAAGTGATACTCGCCTCCCTATTGAAGATCCTGTCGTTGCCATAGAAACGTTCCTCGATTTAGAAAGAGAAGGCATAGAACCTGTAGTATTTCATAGCGACCCAATTTTTTGTTTTAATTTATCATTGTGAGGGATCGTCGGAAGCAATAAAGAAGGAATAGTGCATCCGTAACGAGATACTCGCCTACAATAGAAAATCCTGTCGTTGCCATTGAAACGTTCCTCGATTTAGAGAGAGAAGGCATAGAACTTATAGTACTTCATAGCGACGCAATTTCTGTGTTAATTCGTCAATTTGAGGGATCGACGGATGCAACAAAGAAGGAATAGTGCATCCGAAAAGAGGTAATCGCCTCCCAATAGAAGATCCTGTCGTTGCCATAGTAACGTTCCTCGAATTAGATGTAGAAGGCATAGAACCCATAGCATATCATAGCCACGCAATTTCTGTGTTAATTCGTCATTGTGAGGGATCGACAGATGCAATAATTAAGGAATAGTACATCCGAAGAGATGTACTCGCCTCCCAATATGAGATCGTGTCGTTGCCATATAAACGTTCCCCGATTTAGCAACAGAAGCCATACAACCCATAGTGTTTCATAGCTTCGCAATTTCTGTGTTAATTCGTCCATGTGAGGGATCGACAGATGCAATAAATTAGGAATAGTGCATTCGAAAACACATACTCGCCTCCCAATAGAAGATCATGTCCTTGCCATAGAAACGTGCCTCGATTGAAGAAGAGAAGGCATAGAACCTATAGTATTTCATAGCGACGCAAATTTTTGTTTTAATTTATCATTGTGAGGGATCGTCGGAAGCAATAAAGAAGGAATAGTGCATCCGTAACGAGATACTCGCCTACAATAGAAAATCCTGTCGTTGCCATTGAAACGTTCCTCGATTTAGAGAGAGAAGCCATAGAACTTATAGTATATCATAACGACGCAGTTTCTGTGTTAATTCGTCATTTAGAGGGATCGACGGGTGCAATAAAGAAGGAATAGTGCATACGAAAAGAGATACTCGCCTCCTAATAGAAGATTCTGCCGTTGCCATAGAAACGTTCCTCGAATTAGATAGAGAAGGCATAGGAAATATACAGTTTTTCATAGCGACGCTAATTCTGTGTTAATTCATCATTGTGAAGGATTGACGGATGCAATAAAGAAGGAATAGAGCATCCGAAAAGAGATACTCGCCTGTCAATAGATCCCGTCGTTGCCATAGAATCCTTCCTCGATCTAGAAAGTGAAGGCTTATTACCTATAGTATCTTATAGCGACGCAATTTCTGTGTTAATCCGTCATTGTGAGGGATCGACGGATGCAACAGAAAAGGAGTAGTGCATCGGAAAAGAGATCTTCGCCTCCCAATAGAAGATCCTGTCGTTGCCATAGAAACGTTCCTCGATTTAGAAAGAGAAGGAATAAAACCTATAGTATTTCATAGCGACGCAATTTCTGTGTTTAATTCGTCAATTTGAGGGATCGATGGATGCAATAAACAAGGAATAGTGCATCCGAAAAGGAGATACTCACCTCCCAATAGAAGATCGTGTCGTTGCCAAAGAAACGTTCCTCGATTTAGAAAGAGAAGCCATACAACCCATAGTAATTCATAGCGACGCAATTTCTGTGTTAATTCGTCTTTGTGAGGGATCGACGGATGCAATAAAGAAGGAATAGTGCATTCGGAAAAAGTGATACTCGCCTCCCTATTGAAGATCCTGTCGTTGCCATAGAAACGTTCCTCGATTTAGAAAGAGAAGGCATAGAACCTGTAGTATTTCATAGCGACCCAAATATTTGTTTTAATTCATCATTGTGAGGGATCGACGGATGCAATAAAGAAGGAATAGTGCATCCGAAAAGAGATTACCGCTTCCCAATAGAAGATTCTGTCGTTGCCATAGAAACGTTCCTCGAATTAGAAAGAGAAGGCATAGGCAATATACAGTTCTTCATAGCGACCCTAATTCTGTGTTAAATCGTCATTGTGAGGGATCGACGGATGCAATAAAGAAGGAATTGAGCATCCGAAAAGAGTTACTCGTCTCGCAATTGAAGATCCTGTCGTTGCCATAGAAACGTTCCTCGATTTAGGAAGAGAAGTCATAGAACCTATAGGATATAAGAGCGACGCAATTTCTGTGTTAATACGTCATTGTGAGGGATCGACGGATGCAATAAAGATGGAATAGTGCATCTGAATAGAATTACTCGCTTCACAATAGAAGATCCTGTCGTTGCCATAGAAACATTCCTCGATTATAAAGAGAAGGCATAGAACCTATAGTATTCCATAGCGACGCAGTTTCTGTGTTAATTCGTCATTGTGAGGGATCGACGGATGCAATATAGTAGGAATAGTGCATCCGAAAAGAGACATACGCCTCCGAATAGAAGATCTTGACGTTGCCATGGAAACGTTCCTCGACTTAGAAAGCGAAGTCATAGAACCTATAGTACTTCATAGCGACGCAATTTCTGTGTTAATTCGTCAATTTGAGGGATCGACGGATGCAACAAAGAAGGAATAGTGCATCCGAAAAGAGGTACTCGCCTCCCAATAGAAGATCCTGTCGTTGCCATAGTAACGTTCCTCGAATTAGAAATAGAAGGCATAGAACCCATAGCATATCATAGCCACGCAATTTCTGTGTTAATTCGTCATTGTGAGGGATCGACGGATGCAATAATGAAGGAATAGTACATCCGAAAAGATGTACTCGCCTCCCAATATGAGATCGTGGCGTTGCCATATAAACGTTCCCCGATTTAGCAACAGAAGCCATACAACCCATAGTGTTTCATAGCGTCGCAATTTCTGTGTTAATTCGTCCATGTGGGGGATCGACAGATGCAATAAATTAGGAATAGTGCATTCGAAAACACATACTCGCCTCCCAATAGAAGATCATGTCCTTGCCATAGAAACGTGCCTCGATTGAAAAAGAGAAGGCATAGAACCTATAGTATTTCATAGCGACGCAAATTTTTGTTTTAACTTATCATTGTGAGGGATCGACGACGCAATAAGGAAGGAATAGTGCATCCGTAAAGAGATACTCGCCTCCCAATAGAGGATTCTGTCGTTGCCATAGAAACTTTCCTCGATTTAGAAGGAGTAGGTATAGGACCTATAGTATTTCATGGCGACGCAATTTCTGTGTTAATTCGTCATTGCGAGGGATTGACGGATGCAATAAAGAAGGAATAGTGCGTCCGAAAAGAGATACTCGTCTCCCTATAGTAGGTCCTTCCGTTGCCATAGAAACGTTCCTCGATTGAGAAAGAGAAGGCATGGAACATGTAGTATATCATCGCGACACAATTTCTGTGTTAATTCGTCATTGTGCGGTATCGACGGATGCAATAAAGAAGGAATAGTGCATCGGAAAAGAGATACTCGCCACCCAATATAATATCCTGTCGTTGCCATAGAAACGTTCCTCGATTTAGAAAGAGGAGGCATAGAACCTATAGTAATTCATAGCGACGATATTTCTGTATTAATTCGTCATTGTGAGGGATCGACGGATGGTATAAAGAAGGAATAGTGCATCCGAAAAGAGATACTCGCCTCTTAATAGAAGATCATTTCGTTGCAATAGAAACGTTCCTCGATTTAGAAAGAGAAGGCATAGAACCTATAGCATATCATAGCCACGCGATTTCTGTGTTAATTCGTCATTGTGAGGGATCGACGGATGCAATAAAGAAGGAATAGTACATCCGAAAAGAGATACTCGCCTCCTAATATAAGGTCGTGTCGTTGCCATAGAAACATTCCTCGATTTAGAAAGAGAAGCCATACAACCCATAGTATTTCATAGCGACGCAATTTCTGTGTTAATTCGTCTTTGTGAGAGATCGACGGATGCAATAAAGAAGGAATAGTGCATTCGGAAAAAGTGATACTCGCCTCCCTATTGAAGATCCTGCCGTTGGCATAGAAACGTTCCTCGATTTAGAAAGAGAAGGCATTGAACCAGAAGTATTTCATAGCGACCCAAATTTTTGTTTTAATTCATCATTGTGAGGGATCGACGGATGCAATAAATAAGAAATAGTGCATCCGAAAAGAGATTACCGCCTCCCAATAGAAGATCCTGTCGTTGCCATAGAAACGTTCCTCGTAATAGAAAGAGAAGGCATAGGAATTATACAGTTCTTCATAGCGACGCTAATTCTGTGTTAAATCGTCATTGTGAGGGATCGACGGATGCAATAAAGAAGGAATTGAGCATCCGAATAGAGATACTCGCCTCGCATTTGAAGATCCTGTCGTTGCCATATAAACGTTCCTCGATTTAGGAAGAGAAGGCATAGAACCTATAGGATATAAGAGCGACGCAATTTCGATGTTAATACTTCATTGTGACGGATCGACGGATGCAATAAAGATGAAATAGTGGATCTGAATAGAATTACTCGCTTCTCAATAGAAGATCCTGTCGTTGCCATAGAAACATTCCTCGGTTATAATGAGAAGGCATAGAACCTATAGTATTTCATAGCGACGCTATTTCTGTGTTAATTCGTCATTGTGAGGGATTGACGGATGCAATATAGAAGTAATAGGGCATCCGAAAAGAGATACTCGCCTCCAAATAGAAGATCCTGTCATTGCCATAGAAACTTACCTCGATTTAGAAAGTGAAGGCATAGAAATTATAGTATTTCATAGCAATGCAATTTCTGTGTTAATTCGCCATTGTGAGGGATCGACGGATGCAATAAAGAAGGAATAGTGCATCCGAAGAGAATTACTCGCTTTCCAATAGAAGATCCTGTCGTTGCCATGGAAATGTTCCTCGACTTAGAAAGAGAAGTCATAGAACCTAGAGTACTTCATAGCGACGCAATTTCTGTGTTAATTCGTCAATTTGAGGGATCGACGGATGCAGTAAAGAAGGTATAGTGCATCCGAAAAGAGATACTCGCCTCCCAATAGAAGATCCTGTCGTTGCCATAGTAACGTTCCTCGATTTAGAAAGAAAAGGCATAGAACCTATAGCGTATCATAGCCACGCAATTTCTGTGTTAATTCGTCATTGTGAGGGATCGACGGATGCAATAAAGAAGAAATAGTACATCCGAAAAGAGGTATTCGCCTCCCAAAATAAGATCGTGTCGTTGCCATAGAAACGTACCTCCATTTAGGAAGAGAAGCCATACAACCCATAGTATTTCGTAGCGACGCAACTTTTCTGTGTTAATTCGTCATTGTGAGGGATCGACAGATGCATTAAATTGGGAATAGTGCATTCGAAAAGAGATACTCGCCTCCCAATAGAAGATCCTGTCCTTGCCATAGAAACGTGCCTGGATTGAAAAAGAGAAGGCATAGAACCTATAGTATATCATCGCGACGCAATTTCTGTGTTAATTCGTCATTGTGAGGAATCGACAGTTGCAATAAATTAGGAATAGTGCATCCGAAAAGAGATACTCGGCTTCCAATAGAAGATCCTGTCCTTGCCGTAGAAACGTGCCTCGATTGAAAAATAGAAGGCATAGAACCTATAGTATTTCATAGCGATGCAATTTCTGTGTTAATTCGTCATTGTGAGGGATCGACGGATGCATTAAAGAAGGAATAGTGCATTCGGAAAAAGTGATACTCGCCTCCCTATAGAAGATCCTGTCGTTGCCATAGGAACGTTCCTCGATTTATAAAGAGAAGGCATAGAAACTGTAGTGTTCATAGCGACGCAAATTTTTGTTTTAATTCATCATTGTGAGGGATCGACGGATGCAATAAAGAAGGAATAGTGCATCCGAAAAGAGATACTCGCCTCCCAATAGAAGATCCTGTCGTTGCCATAGAAACGTTCCTCGATTTAGAAAGAGAAGGCTTAGAACCTGTAGTATTTCATAGCGACGCAAATTTTTGTTTTAATATACCATTGTGAGTGATCGACGGATGCAATAAAGAAGGAATAGTGCATCCGTACAGAGATACTCGCCTCCCAATACAAGATCCTGTCGTTGCCATAGAAACTTTCCTCGATTTAGAAAGAGTAGGCATAGGACCTATAGTGTTTCATGCCGACGCAATTTCTGTGTTAATTCGTCATTGTGAGGGATCGACGGATGCAATAAAGAAGGAATAGTGCGTCCGAAAAGAGATACTCGACTCCCAATAGAAGGTCCTTCCGTTGCCATAGAAACGTTCCTCGATTGAAAAAGAGAAGGCATAGAACCTATAGTATATCATCGCGACACAACTTCTGTGTTAATTAGTCATTGTGAGGTATCGACGGATGCAATAAAGAAGGAATAGTGCATCCGAAAAGAGATACTCGCTTTCCAATATAATATACTGTCGTTACCATAGAAACGTTCCTCAATTTAGAAACAGGAGGCATAGAACCTATAGTATTTCATAGCGACGATATTTCTGTGTTGATTCGTCATTGTGAGGGATTGACGGATGCAATAAAGAAATAATAGTGCATCCGAAAAGAGATACCCGCCTCCCAATAGAAGATCCTGTCATTGCCATAGAAACTTTCCTCGTTTTAGAAAGAGAAGGCATAGAAATTATAGTATTTCATAGCGATGCAATTTCTGTGTTAATTCGTCATTGTGACGGATCGACGGATGCAATAAAGAAGGAATAGAACATCCGAAAGGAGATACTCGCCTCCCAATATAAGATCGTGTCGTTGCCATAGAAACGTTCCTCGGTTTAGAAAGAGAAGCCATACAACGCATAGTATTTCATAACGACGCAATTTCTGTGTTAATTCGTGATTGTGAGGGATCGACGGATGCAATAAAGAAGGAATAGTGCATCGGTATAGAGATACTCGCCTCCCAATAGAAGATTCGGACTTTGCCATAGAAACGTTCCTCGAATTAGAAAGAGAAGGCATAGGAAATATACAGTTTATCATAGCGACGCTAACTCGGTGTTAATTCGTCATTGTGAGGGATCGACAGATGCAATAAAGAAGGAATTGGGCATACGAAATGAGATACTCGCCTCGCAATTGAAGATCCTGTCGTTGCCATAGAAACGTTCCTCCATTTAGGAAGAGAAGGCATAGAACCTATAGGATATCATAGCGACGCAATTACTGTGTTAATACGTCTTTGTGAGGGATCGACGGATGCAATAAAGATGGAATAGTGCATCCAAATAGAATTACTCGCTTCCCAATAGAAGAACCTGTCGTTTCCATAGAAACGTTACTCGATTAAGAAAGAGAACTCATAGAACCCATAGTGTATCATAGCGACGCAAATCCTGTGTTAATTCGTCATTGTGAGGGATCGACTGATGCAATAAAGAAGGAATAGTTCATCCGAAAAGAGATACTCGCCTCCCAATAGAAGATGCTGTCGTTGCCATAGAAACGTTCCTCGATTATAAAGAGAAGGCATAGAACCTATAGTATTTCATAGCGACGCTGTTTCTGTGTTAATTAGTCATTGTGCGGTATCGACGGATGCAATAAAGAAGGAATAGTGCATCCGAAAAGAGATACTCGCCTCCCAATAGAGGATCCTGTAATTGCCATAGAAACTTTCCTCGATTTAGAAAGAGAAGGCATAGAAATTATAGTATTTCATAGCGATGCAATTTCTGTGTTAATTCGTCATTGTGAGGGATCGACGGATGCAATAAAGAAGGAATAGTGCATCGGGAAAAAGAGATACTCGCCTCCCAATAGAAGATCCTGTCTTTGCCATAGAAACCTTCCTCGATTTAGGAATAGAAGGCAAAGAACCTATAGTATTTCATAGCGACGCTATTTCTTTGTTCATTCGTCATTGTGATAGATCGACGGATGCTATAAAGAAGGAATAGTGCATCCGAAAAGAGATACTCGCCTCTCAATAGAAGATTCTTTTGAGGCCATAGAATCGTTCCTCGATTTAGAAAGAGATGGCATAGAACCTATAGTGTTTCATTGCGACGCAATTACTGTGTTAATTCGTCATTGTGAGGGACCGACGGATGCAATAAAGAAGGAATAGTGTATCCGTAAAGAGATACTCGCCTCCAAATATAAGATCCTGTAGTTGCCATTGAAACGTTCCTCGATTTACAAAGAGGAAGCATGGAACCTGTAATTTCTCCTAGCGACGCAATATCTGTGTTAATTCGTCATCGTGAGTGATCGACTCATGTAATAAAGAAGGAATAGTGCATCCCAAAAGAGATACTCGCCTCCCAATATAAGATCCTGTCGTTGCCATAGAAACGTTCCTCGATTTAGAAAGTGAAGGCATAGAACCTATAGTATATCATAGCGACGCAATTTCTGTGTTAATTCGTCATTTTGAGGGATAGAGGGATGCAATAAAGAATGAATAGTGCATCCCAACAGAGATACTCGCCTCCCAATCGAAGATCCTTTCTTTGTCATAGAAACGTTCCTCGATTTAGAAAGAGATGGTATAAAACCTATAGTGTTTCATAGCGACGCAATTTCTGTCCTAAATCGTCATTGTGAGGGATCGACGGATGCAATAAAGATGCAAGAGTGCATCCGAAAAGAGATACTCCCCTCCCAATATAAGATCCTGTCGTTGCTTAGAAACGTTCCTCGATTTAGAAAGAGAATCGATACAACCCATAGTATCTCATAGCGACGCAATTTCAGTGTTAATTCGTCATTGTGAGGGATCGACGGGTGCAATAGAGAAGGAATAGTACATCCGAAAAGAGATATTCGCCTGCCAATAGGAGATCCTATCGATGCCATAGAAAAGTTTCTCGATTTAGAAAGAGAAAGCATAGAACCTATAGTATTTCATAGCGACACAATTTCTGTGTTAATTCGTCATTGTGAGGGTTCACGGATGCAATAAAGAAGGAATAGCGCATCCGAAAAGAGATACTCACCTCCCAATAGAAGATCCTGTCGTTGCCATAGAAATTCTCCTCGATTTAGAAAGAGAAGGCATAGAACCTATAGTATATCATAGCGACGCAATTTCTGTGTTAATTCGTCATTGTGAGGGATCGACGAATGCAATAAAGAAGGAATATTGCATCCGAAAAGAGATACACGCCTCCCAATACAAGATCCTTTCGTTGCCATAGAAACGTTCCTCGATTTAGAAAGAGAGGCCATACAACCCTTAATATTTCATAGCGACGCAATTTCTTTCTTATTTCGTCATTGTGAGGTATCGACGGATGCAATAAAGAAGCAATAGTGCATCCGAAAAGAGATACTCGCCTCCCAATAGGAGATTCTGTCAATGCCATAGAAACGTTCCTCGATTTAGAAAGAGAAGTCATAGAACCTATAGTATATCATAGCGACGCAATTTCTGTGTTAATTCGTCATTGTGAGGGATCGACGAATGCAATAAAGAAGGAATAGTGCATCCGAAAAGAGATACTCGCCTCCCACTAGAAAATCCTGTCGTTGCCATAGAAACGTTCCACGATTTAGAAAGAGAAGGCATATAACCCATATTAATTCATAGCGACGCAATTTCTGTGTTAATTCGTCATTGTGAGGGATCGACGGATGCAATAAAGTAGGAATAGTGCATCCGAAAAGAGATACTCGCCTCCCAATAGAAGATCCTGTCGATGCCATAGAAACGTTCCTCGATATACAAACAGAAGGCATAGAACCTATAGTATTTCATAGCGACGCATTTTCGGTGTTAATACGTCATTGTAAGGGATCGACGGATGCAATAAAGAAGGAATAGTGCATCCGAAATGAGATACTCGCCTCCCAATAGAAGATCTTGACGTAGGCATAGAAATGTCCCTCGATTTAGAAACAGAAGGCATAGAACTTATTGTGTCTCATAGCGACGCAATTTCTGTGTTAATTCGTCATTGTGAGGGATCGACGTATGCAATGTACAAGGAAAAGTGCATCCGCTAAGAGATACTCGCCTCCCAATAGTAGATCCTTTCGTTGCCACAGAAACGTTCCTCGATTTAGGAAGAGAAGGCATAGAACCTATAGTTTTTCATGGCGACACAATTTCTGTGTTAAAAAGCCATTGGAGGGATCCACAGATGCAATAAAGAAGTAATAGTGCACCCGAAAAGAGATACTCGCCTCCCAATAGAAGATCCTGTCGTTGCCATAGTAACGTCCCTCGATTTAGAAAGAGATGTCATAGAATCTATAGTGTTTCATAGCGACGCTATTTCTGTGATACTTCGTCATTGTGAGGGATCGACGGATGCAATAAAGAAGGAATAGTGCATCCGAAAAGAGATACTTGCCCCCCAATAGTAGATCCTGTCGTTGCCATAGAAACGTTCCTCGATTTGAAAGGAGAAGGCATAGAACATATAGTATTTCATAGCGATGCAATTTCTGTGTTAATTCGTCATTGTGAGGGATCGACGGATGCAATAAAGAAGGAATAGTGCACCCGAAAGAGATACTCGCCTCCCAATAGACGATCATTTCGTTGCCAATTAAACGTTCCTCGATTTAGAAATAGATGGCATAGAACCTATAGTGTTTCATAGCAACGTAATTTCTGTGTTAATTCGTCATTGTGAGGGATCGACGAATGCAATAAAAAGGAACAGTGCATCCGAAAAGAGATACACGCCTCCCAATAGAAGATCCCTTCGTTGCCATTGAAACGTTCCTCCATTTTGAAAGACATGGCATAGAACCTATAGAGTTTCATAGCGACGCAATTTCTGTGGTAATTCGTCATTGAGAGGGACAGACCGATGCAATAAAGAAGTAATTGTGCATCCGAAAAGAGATACTCGCCTCCCAATATAAGATCCTGTCGTTGCCATAGAAACGTTCCTCGATTTAGAAAGAGAAGCCATACATCCCATAGTATTTCATAGCGACGCAATTTCTTTGTTAATTCGCCATTGTGAGGGAACGACGGATGCAAGAAAGAAGGAATAGTGCATCCGAAAAGAGATACTCCCCTCCCAATAGAAGATCCTTTCGTTGCCATTGAAACGTTCCTCGATTTAGAAAGAGACGGCATAGAAACTATAGTGTTTCATAGCGACGCAATTTCTGTGTTAATTCGTCATTGTGAGAGATCGATGGATGCTTATAAATAGGGAATAGTGCATCCGAAAAGAGATACTTGCCCCCCAATAGTAGATCCTGTCGTTGCCATAGAAACGTTCCTCGATTTGAAAGGAGAAGGCATAGAACATATAGTATTTCCTAGCGATGCAATTTCTGTGTTAATTCGTCATTGTGAGGGATCGACGGATGCAATAAAGAAGGAATAGTGCACCCGAAAGAGATACTCGCCTCCCAATAGAAGATCCTTTCGTTGCCATAGAAACGTTCCTCGATTTTGAAAGAGAAGTCACAGAAAATATAGTATTTTATAGTGACACAATTTCTGTGTTAATTCGTGATTGTCAGGGATCGACGGATGCAATAAAGAAGGAATAGTGCACCCGAAAAGAGATACACGCTTCCCAATAGAAGATCCTTTCGTTGCCATTGAAACGTTCCTCCATTTTGAAAGAGATGGCATAGAACCTATAGTGTTTCATAGCGACGCAATTTCTGTGTTAATTCGTCATTGAGAGGGACAGACCGATGCAATAAAGAAGTAATAGTGCATCCGAAAAGAGATACTCGCCTCCCAATATAAGATCCTGTCGTTGCCATAGAAACGTTCCTCGATTTAGAAAGAGATGGCATAGAAACTATAGTGTTTCATAGCGACGCAATTTCTGTGTTAATTCGTCATTGTGAGGGATCGACGGATGCAATGAAGAGGGAATAGAGCATCCGAAAATATATACTCGCCCCCCCAATAGAAGATCCAGCGTTGCCATAGAAACGTTGCTCGATTTGAAAGAAGAAGGCATAGAACCTACAGTATTTCACAGCGACGCAATTTCTGTGTTAATTCGTCATTGTGAGTGATCGACGGTTGCAATAAAGAAGGAATAGTGCACCCGAAAAATATACTCGCCTCCCAATAGAAGATCCTTTCGTTGCCATAGAAACGTTCCTCGATTTAAAAAAAGTAGGCATAGAACATAAAGTATTTTATAGCGACGCAATTTCTGTGTTAATTCGTCATTGTGAGGGATCGACGGATGCAATAAAGAAGGAGTAGTGCATCCGAAAAGAGATACTCGCCTTCCAATTGAAGATCCTGTCGTTGCCGTAGAAACGTTCCTCGATTTAGAAAGGGAAAACATGGAACCTATAGTGTTTCATAGCGACGCAATTTCTTTGTTAATTAGTCATTGTGGGGGATCGATGGATGCTATAAAGAAGGAATAGTGCATCCGAAAAGAGATACTCGCCTCCCAATTGAAGATCCTGACATTGCCATAGAACTGTTCCTCGATTTATAAAGAGAAGCCATTGAACCTATTGTATTTCATAGCGCCGCAATTTCTGTGATAATTCGTCATTGTGAGGGAACGACGGATGCAATAAACAAGGAATACTGCATCCGAAAATTGATACTCGCCTCCCAATAGAAGATTCTTTCGTTGCCATCGAAACGTTCCTCGATTAAGAAAGAGAAGGCATAGAACCTATAGTTTTTCATAGCGACACAATTTCTGTGTTAATTCGTCATTGTGAGGGATCGACGGATGCAATAAACAAGGAAAAGTGCATCCGAAAAGAGATACTCGCTCCCCAATAAAAGATCCTGTCGTTGCCATTGAAAGAGATGGCATAGGACCTATAGTTTTCCATAGCGACGCAATTTCAGTGTTATTTCGTCATTGTAAGGGATCCACTGATGCAATAAAGAAGGAATAGTGCATCCGAAAGGAGATACTCGCCTAATAAAATAGAAGATCCTTTCGTTGCCATTGAAACGTTCCTCGATTTAGAAAGAGATGGCATAGAACCTATAGTGTTTCATAGCGACGCAATTTCTGTGTTAATTCGTCATTGTGAGGGATTGACGGATGCAATAAAAAGGAATAGTGCATCCGGAAACAGATACTCGCCTCCCAATATATGATCCTGTCGTTGCCATAGAAACGATCCTCGATTTAGAAAGAGAAGCCATACTACCCATAGTAATTCATAGCGACGCAATTTCGGTGTTAATACGTCATTGTAAGGGATCGACGGATGCAATTAAGAAGGAATAGTGCATCCGAAAAGAGATACTCGCCTCCCAATAGAAGATCTTGACGTTGGCATAGAAATGTTCCTCGATTTAGAAACAGAAGGCATAGAACCTATTGTGTCTCATAGCGACCCAATTTCTGTGTTAATCGTCAATGTGAGGGATCGACGGATGCAATAAAGAAGGAATAGCGTATCCGAAAAGAGATACTCGCCTCCCAATGGAAGATCCTATCGTTGCCATTGAAACGTTCCTCGATTTAGAAAGAGATGGCATAGAAACTATAGTGTTTCATAGCGACGCAATTTCTGTGTTAATTCGTCATTGTGAGGGATCGACGGATGCAATGAAGAGGGAATAGAGCATCCGAAAATAGATACTCGCCCCCCCAATAGAAGATCCAGCGTTGTCATAGAAACGTTGCCTGATTTGAAAGAAGAAGGCATAGATCCTACAGTATTTCACAGCGACGCAATTTCTGTGTTAATTCGTCATTGTGAGTGATCGACGGATGCAATAAAGAAGAAACAGTGCACCCGAAAAATATACTCGCCTCCCAAAAGAAGATCCTTTCGTTGCCATAGAAACGTTCCTCGATTTTGAAAGAGAAGGCATAGAACCTATAGTATTTCATAGCGACACAATTTCTGTGTTAATTCGTGATTGTGAGGGATCGACGGATGCAGTAAAGAAGGAATAGTGCATCCGAAAAGATATACTCGCCTCCCAATAGAAGATCCTGTCGTTGCCATAGAAACGTTCCTCGATTTAATAAGAGTAGGCATAGATCATATAGTATTTCATAGCGATGCAATTTCTGTGTTAATTCGTCATTGTGAGGGATCGACGGATGCAATAAAGAAGGAGTAGTGCATCCGAAAAGAGATACTCGCCTTCCAATTGAAGATCCTGTCGTTGCTGTAGAAACGTTCCTCGATTTAGAAAGGGAAAGCATGGAACCTATAGTGTTTCATAGCGACGCAATTTCTTTGTTAATTAGTCATTGTGGGGATCGATGGATGCTATAAAGAAGTAATAGTTCATCCGAAAATAGATACTCGCCTCCCAATTGAAGATCCTGACGTTGCCATAGAAATGTTCCTCGATTTATAAAGAGAAGCCATTGAACCTATTGTATTTCATAGCGCCGCAATTTCTGTGATAATTCGTCATTGTGAGGGAACGACAGATGCAATAACCAAGGAATACTGCATCCGAAAATTGATACTCGCCTCCCAATACAAGATTCTTTCGTTGCCATCGAAACGTTCCTCGATTAAGAAAGAGAAGGCATAGAACCTATAGTTTTTCATAGCGACACAATTTCTGTGTTAATTCGTCATTGTGAGCGATCGACGGATGCAATAAAGAAGGAAAAGTGCATCCGAAAAGAGATACTCGCCCCCCAATAGAAGATCCTGTCGTTGCCATAGAAAGAGATTGCATAGGACCTATAGTTTTCCATAGCGACGCAATTTCAGTGTTATTTCGTCATTGTAAGGGATCCATTGATGCAATAAAGAAGGAATAGTGCATCCGAAACGAGATACTCGCCTACCAATAGAAGATCCTTTCGTTGCCATTGAAACGTTTCTCGATTTAGAAGGAGATGGCATAGAACCTATAGTGTTACATAGCGACGCAATTTCTGTGTTAATTCGTCATTGTGAGGGATTGACGGATGCAATAAAAAGGAATATAGCATCCGGAAACAGATACTCGCCTCCCAATATATGATCCTGTCGTTTGCATATAAACGATCCTCGATTTAGAAAGAGAAGCCATACAACCCATAGTAATTCATAGCGACGCAATTTCAGTGTTAATTCGTCATTGTGAGGGATCGACGGATGCAATAAAGAAGGAATAGTGCATCCGAAAAGAGATACTCACCTCCCAGTAGAAGATCTTGACGTTGCCATAGAAATGTTCCTCGATTTAAAAAGAGTAGGCATAGAACCTATAGTTTTTCATAGCGACGCATTTTCGGTGTTAATACGTCATTGTAAGGGATCGACGGATGCAATAAAGAAGGAATAGTGCATCCGAAATGAGATACTCGCCTAACAATAGAAGATCTTGACGTAGGCATAGAAATGTCCCTCGATTTAGAAACAGAAGGCATAGAACTTATTGTGTCTCATAGCGACGCAATTTCTGTGTTAATTCGTCATTGTGAGGGATCGACGTATGCAATGTACAAGGAATAGTGCATCCGCAAAGAGATACTAGCCTCCCAATAGTAGATCCTTTCGTTGCCACAGAAACGTTCCTCGATTTAGGAAGAGAAGGCATAGAACCTATAGTTTTTCATGGCGACACAATTTCTGTGTTAAAAAGCCATTGGAGGGATCCACAGATGCAATAAAGAAGTAATAGTGCACCCGAAAAGAGATACTCGCATCCCAATAGAAGATCCTGTCGTTGCCATAGTAACGTCCTACGATTTAGAAAGAGATGTCATAGAAACTATAGTGTTTCATAGCGACGCTATTTCTGTGATACTTCGTCATTGTGAGGGATCGACGGATGCAATAAAGAAGGAATAGTGCATCCGAAAAGAGATACACGCCTCCCATTATGAGATCCTGTCGTTGCCATAGAAACGTTCCTCGATTTAGAAAGAGAAGCCATTCAACCCATAGTGTTTCACAGCGACGCAATTTCTGTGTTAATTTGTCATTGTGAGGGATCGACGGATGCAAAAAAGTAGGAATAGTGCATCCCAAAAGAGATACGTGCCTCCCCATTGAAGATCCATATGTTGCCATAGAAACGTACCTCCATTTAGAAAGAGATGGCATAGAACCTATAGTGTTTCATAGCGATGCAATTACTGTGTTAATTCGTCATTGTGAGGGATCGCCGGATGCTTATAAATAGGGAATAGTGCATCCGAAAAGATATACTCGCCTCCCAATAGACGATCCTTTCGTTGCCATTGAAACGTTCCTCGATTTAGAAATAGATGGCATAGAACCTATAGTGTTTCATAGCAACGTAATTTCTGTGTTAATTCGTCATTGTGAGGGATCGACGAATGCAATAAAAAGGAACAGTGCATCCGAAAAGAGATACACGCCTCCCAATAGAAGATCCTTTCGTTGCCATTGAAACGTTCCTCCATTTTGAAACAGATGGCATAGAACCTATAGTGTTTCATAGCGACGCAATTTCTGTGTTAATTCGTCATTGGGAGGGGCAGACCGATGCAATAAAGAAGTAATAGTGCATCCGAAAAGATATACTCGCCTCCCAATATAAGATCCTGTCGTTGCCATAGAAACGTTCCTCGATTTAGAAAGAGAAGCCATACAACCCATAGTATTTCATAGCGACGCAATTTCTTTGTTAATTCGTCATTGTGAGGGAACGACGGATGCAAGAAAGAAGGAATAGTGCATCCGAAAAGAGATACTCGCCTCCCAATAGAAGATCCTTTCGTTGCCATTGAAACGTACCTCGATTTAGAAAGAGATGGCATAGAAACTATAGTGTTTCATAGCGACGCAATTTCTGTGTTAATTCGTCATTGTGAGGGATCGACGGATGCTCATAAATAGGGAATAGTGCATCCGAAAAGAGATACTTGCCCCCCAATAGTAGATCCTGTCGTTGCCATAGAAACGTTCCTCGATTTGAAAGGAGAAGGCATAGAACATATAGTATTTCATAGCGATGCAATTTCTGTGTTAATTCGTCATTGTGAGGGATCGACGGATGCAATGAAGAGGGAATAGAGCATCCGAAAATATATACTCGCCCCCCCAATAGAAGATCCAGCGTTGCCATAGAAACGTTGCTCGATTTGAAAGAAGAAGGCATAGAACCTACAGTATTTCACAGCGACGCAATTTCTGTGTTAATTCGTCATTGTGAGTGATCGACGGATGCAATAAAGAAGGAATAGTGCACCCGAAAAATATACTCGCCTCCCAATAGAAGATTCTTTCGTTGCCATAGAAACGTTCCTCGATTTAAAAAGAGTAGGCATAGAACATATAGTATATCATAGCGACGCAATTTCTGTGTTAATTCGTCATTGTGAGGGATCGACGGATGCAATAAAGAAGGAGTAATGCATCCGAAAAGAGATGCTCGCCTCCCAATAGAAGATCCTTTCGTTGCCATAGAAACGTTCCTCGATTTTGAAAGAGAAGACACAGAAAATATAGTATTTCATAGCGACACAATTTCTGTGTTAATTCGTGATTGTGAGGGATCGACGGATGCAATAAAGAAGGAATAGTGCACCCGAAAAGAGATACTCCCCTCCCAATAAAAGATCCTTTCGTTGCCATTGAAACGTTCCTCGATTCAGAAAGAAATGGCATAGAACCTATAGTGTTTCATAGCGACGCAATTTCTGTGTTAATTCGTCATTGAGGGGGTAGACCTATGCAATAAAGAAGTAATAGTGCATCCGAAAAGAGATACTCGCTTCCCAATATAAGATCCTGTCGTTGCCATAGATACGTTCCTCGATTTAGAAAGAGAAGCCATACAACCCATAGTATTTCATAGCGACGCAATTTCTTTGTTAATTCGTCATTGTGAGGGAACGACGGATGCAATAGTGCATCCGAAAATAGATACTCGCCTCCCAATGGAAGATCCTATCGTTGCCATTGAAACGTTCCTCGATTTAGAAAGAGAAGGCATAGAACCTATAGTTTTTCATAGCGGCACAATTTCTGTGTTAATTCGTCATTGTGAGGGATCGACGGATGCAATGAAGATGGAATAGAGCATCCGAAAATAGATACTCGCCCCCCCAATAGAAGATCCAGCGTTGTCATAGAAACGTTGCTCGATTTGAAAGAAGAAGGCATAGAACCTACAGTATTTCACAGCGACGCAATTTCTGTGTTAATTCGTCATTGTGAGTGATCGACGGATGCAATAGAGAAGGAACAGTGCACCCGAAAAATATACTCGCCTGCCAAAAGAAGATCCTTTCGTTGCCATAGAAACGTTCCTCGATTTTGAAACAGAAGGCATAGAACCTATAGTATTTCATAGCGACACAATTTCTGTGTTAATTCGTGATTGTGAGGGATCGACGGATGCAGTAAAGAAGGAACAGTGCACCCGAAAAATATACTCGCCTCCCAAAAGAAAATCCTTTCGTTGCCATAGAAACGTTCCTCGATTTTGAAAGAGAAGGCATAGAACATATAGTATTTCATAGCGACGCAATTTCTGTGTTAATTCGTCATTGTGAGGGATCGACGGATGCAATAAAGAAGGAGTAGTGCATCCGAAAAGAGATACTCGCCTTCCAATTGAAGATCCTGTCGTTGCTGTAGAAACGTTCCTCGATTTAGAAAGGGAAAGCATGGAACCTATAGTGTTTCATAGCGACGCAATTTCTTTGTTAATTAGTCATTGTGGGGGATCGATGGATGCTATAAAGAAGGAATAGTGCATCTGAAAAGAGATACTCGCCTCCCAATTGAAGATCCTGACGTTGCCATAGAAATGTTCCTCGATTTATAAAGAGAAGCCATTGAACCAATTGTATTTCATAGCGCCGCAATTTCTGCGATAATTCGTCATTGTGAGGGAACGACGGATGCAATAAACAAGGAATACTGCATCCGAAAATTGATACTCGCCTCCCAATAGAAGATTCTTTCGTTGCCATCGAAACGTTCCTCGATTTAGAAAGAGAAGGCATAGAACCTATAGTTTTTCATAGCGGCACAATTTCTGTGTTAATTCGTCATTGTGAGGGATCGACGGATGCAATAAACAAGGAAAAGTGCATCCGAAAAGAGATACTCCTCCCCCAATAAAAGATCCTGTCGTTGCCATAGAAACGTTCCTCGATTTAGACAGAGAGGGCATAGAACCTATAGCATATCATAGCGACGCAATTTCTGTGTTAATTTGTCATTGTGAGGGGTCGACGTATGAAATAAAGAAGGAATAGTGCATCCGAAAAGAGATACTCGCCTCCCGATAGAAGATCCTTTCGTTGCCATCGAAACGTTCCTCGATTTAGAAAGAGAAGCCATACAACCCATAGTATTTCTTAGCGACACAGTTTCTGTGTTAATTCGTCATTGTGAAGGATCGACGGATGCAATAAAGAAGGAATAGTGCATCCGAAAAGAGATGCTCGCCTCCCGATAGAAGACCCTTTCGTTGCCATAGAAACGTTCCTCGATTTAAAAAGAGAGGGCATAGAGCCTATGATATATCATAGCGACGCAATTTCTGTGTTGATTCCTCATTGTGAGGGATCGACAGATGCAATAAAGAAGGAATAGTGCATCCGAAAAGAGATACTCGCCTCCCCATAGAAGATTCTTTCGTTGCCATAGAAACGTTCCTCGATTTAGAAAGAGATGGCATAGAACCTATAGTGTTTCATAGCGACGCAATTTCTGTGATAATTCGTCATTGTGAGGGATTGACGGATGCAATAAAAAGGAATAGTGCATCCGGAAACAGATACTCGCCTCCCAATATATGATCCTGTCGTTGCCATCGAAACGTTCCTCGATTTAGAAAGAGAAGCCATACAACCCATAGTATTTCTTAGCGACACAGTTTCTGTGTTAATTCGTCATTGTGAAGGATCGACGGATGCAATAAAGAAGGAATAGTGCATCCGAAAAGAGATGCTCGCCTCCCGATAGAAGACCCTTTCGTTGCCATAGAAACGTTCCTCGATTTAAAAAGAGAGGGCATAGAGCCTATGATATATCATAGCGACGCAATTTCTGTGTTGATTCCTCATTGTGAGGGATCGACAGATGCAATAAAGAAGGAATAGTGCATCCGAAAAGAGATACTCGCCTCCCCATAGAAGATTCTTTCGTTGCCATAGAAACGTTCCTCGATTTAGAAAGAGATGGCATAGAACCTACAGTGTTTCATAGCGACGCAATTTCTGTGATAATTCGTCATTGTGAGGGATTGACGGATGCAATAAAAAGGAATAGTGCATCCGGAAACAGATACTCGCCTCTCAATATATGATCCTGTCGTTGCCATAGAAACGATCCTCGATTTAGAAAGAGAAGCCATACAACCTATAGTAATTCATAGCGACGCAATTTCGGTGTTAATACGTCATTGTAAGGGATCGACGGATGCAATAAAGAAGGAATAGTGCATCCGAAAAGAGATACTCGCCTCCCAATAGAAGATCTTGACGTTGGCATAGAAATGTCCCTCGATTTAGAAACAGAAGGCATAGAACCTATTGTGTCTCATAGCGACGCAATTTCTGTGTTAATTCGTCATTGTGAGGGATCGACGGATGCAATGAAGAGGGAATAGAGCATCCGAAAATAGATACTCGCCCCCCCAATAGAAGATCCAGCGTTGTCATAGAAACGTTGCTCGTTTTGAAAGAAGAAGGCATAGAACCTACAGTACTTCATAGCGACACAATTTCTGTGTTAATTCGTGATTGTGAGGGATCGACGGATGCAGTAAAGAAGGAATAGTGCATCCGAAAATATATACTCGCCTCCCAATAGAAGATCCTGTCGTTGCCATAGAAACGTTCCTCGATTTAAAAAGAGTAGGCATAGAACATATAGTATTTCATAGCGTCGCAATTTCTGTGTTAATTCGTCATTGTGAGGGATCGACGGATGCAATAAAGAAGGAGTAGTGCATCCGAAAAGAGATACTCGCCTTCCAATTGAAGATCCTGTCGTTGCTGTAGAAACGTTCCTCGATTTAGAAAGGGAAAGCATGGAACCTACAGTGTTTCACATCGACGCAATTTCTTTGTTAATTAGTCATTGTGGGGGATCGATGGATGCTATAAAGAAGGAATAGTGCATCCGAAAAGAGATACTCGCCTCCCAATTGAAGATCCTGACGTTGCCATAGAAATGTTCCTCGATTTATAAAGAGAAGCCATTGAACCTATTGTATTTCATAGCGCCGCAATTTCTGTGATAATTCGTCATTGTGAGGGAACGACGGATGCAATAAACAAGGAATACTGCATCCGAAAATTGATACTCGCCTCCCAATAGAAGATTCTTTCGTTGCCATCGAAACGTTCCTCGATTTAGAAATAGAAGGCATAGAACCTATAGTTTTTCATAGCGGCACAATATCTGTGTTAATTCGTCATTGTGAGGGATCGACGTATGCAATAAACAAGGAAAAGTGCATCCAAAAAGAGATACTCGCCCCCCAATAAAAGATCCTGTCGTTGCCATAGAAAGAGATGGCATAGGACCTATAGTTTTCCATAGCGACGCAATTTCAGTGTTATTTCGTCATTGTAAGGGATCCACTGATGCAATAAAGAAGGAATAGTGCATCCGAAACGAGATACTCGCCTACCAATAGAAGATCCTTTCGTTGCCATTGAAACGTTCCTCGATTTAGAAAGAGATGGCATAGAACCTATAATGTTTCATAGCGACGCAATTTCTGTGTTAATTCGTCATTGTGAAGGATTGACGGATGCAATAAAAAGGAATAGTGCATCCGGAAACAGATACTCGCCTCCCAATATATGATCCTGTCGTTCCCATAGAAACGATCCTCGATTTAGAAAGATAAGCCATACAACCCATAGTAATTCATAGCGACGCAATTTCGGTGTTAATACGTCATTGTAAGGGATCGACGGATGCAATATAGAAGGAATAGTGCATCCGAAAAGAGATACTCGCCTCCCAATAGAAGATCTTGACGTTGGCATAGAAATGTCCCCCGATTTAGAAACAGAAGGCATAGAACCTATTGTGTCTCATAGCGACGCAATTTCTGTGTTAATTCGTCATTGTGAGGGATCGACGTATGCAATGTACAAGGAATAGTGAATCTGCAAAGAGATACTCGCCTCCCAATAGTAGATCCTTTCGTTGCCACAGAAACATTCCTCGATTTAGGAAGAGAAGGCATAGAACCTATAGTTTTTCATGGCGACACAATTTCTGTGTTAAAAAGCCATTCGAGGGATCCACAGATGCAATAAAGAAGTAATAGTGCACCCGAAAAGAGATACACGCCTCCCAATATAAGATCCTGTCGTTGCCATAGAAACGGTCCTCGATTTAGAAAGAGAAGCCATACAACCCATAGTGTTTCACAGCGACGCAATTTCTGTGTTAATTCGTCATTGTGAGGGATCGACGGATGCAAAAAAGTAGGAATAGTGCATCCCAAAAGAGATACGTGCCTCCTCATTGAAGATCCATCCGTTGCCATAGAAACGTACCTCCACTTAGAAAGAGATGGCATAGACCCTATAGTGTTTCATAGCGACGCAATTTCTGTGTTAATTCGTCATTGTGAGGGATCGACGGATGCAATAAAGAAGGAACAGTGCATCCAAAAGAAATACTCGCCTCCCAATAGACTATCCTTTCGTTGCCATTGAAACGTTCCTCAATTTAGAAAGAGATGGCATAGAACCTATAGTGTTTCATAGCGACGTAATTTCTGTGTTAATTCGTCATTGTGAGGGATCGACGAATGCAATAAAAAGGAACAGTGCATCCGAAAAGAGATACACGCCTCCCAATATAAGATCATGTCGTTGGCATAGAAACGTTCCTCGATTTAGAAAGAGAAGCCATACAACCCATAGTATTTCATAGGGAAGCAATTTCTGTGTTATTTCGTCATTGTAAGGGATCGCCGGATGCTCATAAAGAGGGAATAGTGCATCCGAAAAGAGATACTTGCCCCCCAATAGTAGATCCTGTCGTTGCCATAGAAACGTTCCTCGATTTGAAAGGAGAAGGCATAGAACATATAGCATTTCATAGCGATGCATTTTCTGTGTTAATTCGTCATTGTGAGGGATCGACGGATGCAATAAAGAAGGAATAGTGCACCCGAAAGAGATACTCGCCTCCTAATAGAAGATCCTTTCGTTGCCATAGAAACGTTCCTCGATTTTGAAAGAGAAGTCACAGAAAATATAGTATTTCATAGCGACACAATTTCTGTGTTAATTCGTGATTGTCAGAGATCGACGGATGCAATAAAGAAGGAATAGTGCACCCGAAAAGAGATAAACGCCTCCCAATAGAAGATCCTTTCGTTGCCATTGAAACGTTCCTCGATTTAGAAAGAGATGGCATAGAACCTATAGTGTTTCATAGCGACGCAATTTCTGTGTTAATTCGTCATTGAGAGGGATAGACCGATGCAATAATGAAGTAATAGTGCATCCGAAAAGAGATACTCGCCTCCCAATATAAGTTCCTGTCGTTGCCATAGAAACGTTCCTCGATTTAGAACGAGAAGCCATACAACCCATAGTATTTCATAGCGACGCAATTTCTTTGTTAATTCGTCATTGTGAGGGAACGACGGATGCAAGAAAGAAGGAATAGTGCATCCGAAAAGAGATACTCGCCTCCCAATAGAAGATCCTTTCGTTGCCATTGAAACGTTCCTCGATTTAGGAAGAGATGGCATAGAAACTATAGTGTTTCATAGCGACGCAATTTCTGTGTTAATTCGTCATTGTGAGGGATCGACGGATGCAATGAAGAGGGAATAGAGCATCCGAAAATATATACTCGCCCCCCCAATAGAAGATCCAGCGTTGCCATAGAAACGTTGCCCGATTTGAAAGAAGAAGGCATAGAACCTACAGTATTTCACAGCGACGCAATTTCTGTGTTAATTCGTCATTGTGAGTGATCGACGGATGCAATAAAGAAGGAATAGTGCACCCGAAAAATATACTCGCCTCCCAAAAGAAGATCCTTTCGTTGCCATAGAAACGTTCCTCGATTTTGAAAGAGAAGGCATAGAACCTATAGTATTTCATAGCGACACAATTTCTGTGTTAATTCGTGATTGTGAGGGATCTACGGATGCAATAAAGAAGGAATAGTGCATCCGAAAAAATATACTCGCCTCCCAATTGAAGATCCTGACGTTGCCATAGAAATGTTCCTCGATTTATAAAGAGAAGCCATTGAACCTATTGTATTTCATAGCGCCGCAATTTCTGTGTTAATTCGTCATTGTGAGGGATCGACGGATGCAATAAAGAAGGAAAAGTGCATCCGAAAAGAGATACTCGCGCCCCAATAGAAGATCCTGTCGTTGCCATAGAAAGAGATTGCATAGGACCTATAGTTTTCCATAGCGACGCAATTTCAGTGTTATTTCGTCATTGTAAGGGATCCATTGATGCAATAAAGAAGGAATAGTGCATCCGAAACGAGATACTCGCTTACCAATAGAAGATCCTTTCGTTGCCATTGAAACGTTTCTCGATTTAGAAAGAGATGGCATAGAACCTATAGTGTTACATAGCGACGCAATTTCTGTGTTAATTCGTCATTGTGAGGGATTGACGGATGCAATAAACAGGAATATTGCATCCGGAAACAGATACTCGCCTCCCAATATATGATCCTGTCGTTTCCATATAAACGATCCTCGATTTAGAAAGAGAAGCCATACAACCCATAGTAATTCATAGCGACGCAATTTCAGTGTTAATTCGTCATTGTGAGGGATCGACGGATGCAATAAAGAAGGAATAGTGCATCTGAAAAGAGATACTCGCCTCCCAGTAGAAGATCTTGACGTTGCCATAGAAATGTTCCTCGATTTAAAAAGCGTAGGCATAGAACCTATAGTTTTTCATAGCGACGCATTTTCGGTGTTAATACGTCATTGTAAGGGATCGACGGATGCAATAAAGAAGGAATAGTGCATCCGAAATGAGATACTCGCCTCCCAATAGAAGATCTTGACGTAGGCATAGAAATGTCCCTCGATTTAGAAACAGAAGGCATAGAACTTATTGTGTCTCATAGCGACGCAATTTCTGTGTTAATTCGTCATTGTGAGGGATCGACGTATGCAATGTACAAGGAATAGTGCATCCGCAAAGAGATACTAGCCTCCCAATAGTAGATCCTTTCGTTGCCACAGAAACGTTCCTCGATTTAGGAAGAGAAGGCATAGAACCTATAGTTTTTCATGGCTACACAATTTCTGTGTTAAAAAGCCATTGGAGGGATCGACAGATGCAATAAAGAAGTAATAGTGCACCCGAAAAGAGATACTCGCCTCCCAATAGAAGATCCTGTCGTTGCCATAGTAACGTCCTTCGATTTAGAAAGAGATGTCTTAGAATCTATAGTGTTTCATAGCGACGCTATTTCTGTGATACTTCGTCATTGTGAGGGATCGACGGATGCAATAAAGAAGGAATAGTGCATCCGAAAAGAGATACACGCCTCCCAATATAAGATCCTGTCGTTGCCATAGAAACGTTCCTCGATTTAGAAAGAGAAGCCATTCAACCCATAGTGTTTCACAGCGACGCAATTTCTGTGTTAATTTGTCATTGTGAGGGATCGACGGATGCAAAAAAGTAGGAATAGTGCATCCCAAAAGAGATACGTGCCTCCCCATTGAAGATCCATACGTTGCCATAGAAACGCACCTCCATTTAGAAAGAGATGGCATAGAACCTATAGTGTTTCATAGCGACGCAATTACTGTGTTAATTCGTCATTGTGAGGGATCGCCGGATGCTTATAAATAGGGAATAGTGCATCCGAAAAGAGATACTCGCCTCCCAATAGACGAACCTTTCGTTGCCATTGAAACGTTCCTCGATTTAGAAATAGATGGCATAGAACCTGTAGTGTTTCATAGCAACGTAATTTCTGTGTTAATTCGTCATTGTGAGGGATCGACGAATGCAATAAAAAGGAACAGTGCATCCGAAAAGAGATACACGCCTCCCAATAGAAGATCCTTTCGTTGCCATTGAAACGTTCCTCCATTTTGAAAGAGATGGCATAGAACCTATAGTGTTTCATAGCGACGCAATTTCTGTGTTAATTCGTCATTGGGAGGGACAGACCGATGCAATAAAGAAGTAATAGTGCATCCGAAAAGATATACTCGCCTCCCAATATAAGATCCTGTCGTTGCCATAGAAACGTTCCTCGATTTAGAAAGAGAAGCCATACAACCCATAGTATTTCATAGCGACGCAATTTCTTTGTTAATTCGTCATTGTGAGGGAACGACGGATGCAAGAAAGAAGGAATAGTGCATCCGAAAAGAGATACTCGCCTCCCAATAGAAGATCCTTTCGTTGCCATTGAAACGTTCCTCGATTTAGAAAGAGATGGCATAGAAACTATAGTGTTTCATAGCGACGCAATTTCTGTGTTAATTCGTCATTGTGAGGGATCGACGGATGCTCATAAATAGGGAATAGTGCATCCGAAAAGAGATACTTGCCCCCCAATAGTAGATCCTGTCGTTGCCATAGAAACGTTCTTCGATTTGAAAGGAGAAGGCATAGAACATATAGTATTTCATAGCGATGCAATTTCTGTGTTAATTCGTCATTGTGAGGGATCGACGGATGCAATAAAGAAGGAATAGTGCACCCGAAAGAGATACTCGCCTCCCAATCGAAGATCCTTTCGTTGCCATAGAAACGTTCCTCGATTTTGAAAGAGAAGGCACAGAAAATATAGTATTTCATAGTGACACAATTTCTGTGTTAATTCGTGATTGTCAGGGATCGACGGATGCAATAAAGAAGGAATAGTGCACCCGAAAAGAGATACACGCCTCCCAATAGAAGATCCTTTCGTTGCCATTGAAACGTTCCTCCATTTTGAAAGAGATGGCATAGAACCTATAGTGTTTCATTGCGACGCAAATTCTGTGTTAAATCGTCATTGAGAGGGACAGACCGATGCAATAAAGAAGTAATAGTGCATCCGAAAAGAGATACTCGCCTCCCAATATAAGATCCTGTCGTTGCCATAGAAACGTTCCTCGATTTAGAAAGAGAAGCCATACAACCCATAGTATTTCATAGCGACGCAATTTCTTTGTTAATTCGTCATTGTGAGGGAACGACGGATGCAAGAAAGAAGGAATAGTGCATCCGAAAAGAGATACTCGCCTCCCAATAGAAGATCCTTTCGTTGCCATTGAAACGTTCCTCGATTTAGAAAGAGATGGCATAGAAACTATAGTGTTTCATAGCGATGCAATTTCTGTGTTAATTCGTCATTGTGAGGGATCGACGGATGCAATGAAGAGGGAATAGAGCATCCGAAAATATATACTCGCCCCCCCAATAGAAGATCCAGCGTTGCCATAGAAACGTTGCTCGATTTGAAAGAAGAAGGCATAGAACCTACAGTATTTCACAGCGACGCAATTTCTGTGTTAATTCGTCATTGTGAGTGATCGACGGATGCAATAAAGAAGGAATAGTGCACCCGAAAAATATACTCGCCCCCCAATAGAAGATCCTTTCGTTGCCATTGAAACGTTCCTCGATTTAGAAAGAGATGGCATAGAAACTATAGTGTTTCATAGCGACGCAATTTCTGTGTTAATTCGTCATTGTGAGGGATCGACGGATGCAATAAAGAAGGAGTAATGCATCCGAAAAGAGATACTCGCCTCCCAATAGAAGATTCTTTCGTTGCCATAGAAACGTTCCTCGATTTTGAAAGAGAAGACACAGAAAATATAGTATTTCATAGCGACACAATTTCTGTGTTAATTCATGATTGTGAGGGATCGACGGATGCAATAAAGAAGGAATAGTGCACCCGAAAAGAGATAAACGCCTCCCAATAGAAGATCCTTTCGTTGCCATTGAAACGTTCCTCGATTTAAAAAGAGATGGCATAGAACCTATAGTGTTTCATAGCGACGCAATTTCTGTGTTAATTCGTCATTGAGAGGGATAGACCGATGCAATAATGAAGTAATAGTGCATCCGAAAAGAGATACTCGCCTCCCAATATAAGTTCCTGTCGTTGCCATAGAAACGTTCCTCGATTTAGAACGAGAAGCCATACAACCCATAGTATTTCATAGCGACGCAATTTCTTTGTTAATTCGTCATTGTGAGGGAACGACGGATGCAAGAAAGAAGGAATAGTGCATCCGAAAAGAGATACTCGCCTCCCAATAGAAGATCCTTTCGTTGCCATTGAAACGTTCCTCGATTTAGGAAGAGATGGCATAGAAACTATAGTGTTTCATAGCGACGCAATTTCTGTGTTAATTCGTCATTGTGAGGGATCGACGGATGCAATGAAGAGGGAATAGAGCATCCGAAAATATATACTCGCCCCCCCAATAGAAGATCCAGCGTTGCCATAGAAACGTTGCCCGATTTGAAAGAAGAAGGCATAGAACCTACAGTATTTCACAGCGACGCAATTTCTGTGTTAATTCGTCATTGTGAGTGATCGACGGATGCAATAAAGAAGGAATAGTGCACCCGAAAAATATACTCGCCTCCCAAAAGAAGATCCTTTCGTTGCCATAGAAACGTTCCTCGATTTTGAAAGAGAAGGCATAGAACCTATAGTATTTCATAGCGACACAATTTCTGTGTTAATTCGTGATTGTGAGGGATCTACGGATGCAATAAAGAAGGAATAGTGCATCCGAAAAAATATACTCGCCTCCCAATAGAAGATCCTGTCGTTGTCATAGGATCGTTCCTCGATTTAAAAAGAGTAGGCATAGTACATATAGTATTTCATAGCGACGCAATTTCTGTGTTAATTCGTCATTGTGAGGGATCGACGGATGCAATAAAGAAGGAGTAGTGCATCCGAAAAGAGATACTCGCCTTCCAATAGAAGACCCTGTCGTTCCTGTAGAAACGTTCCTCGATTTAGAAAGGGAAAGCATGGAACCTATAGTGTTTCATAGCGATGCAATTTCTTTGTTAATTAGTCATTGTGAGGGATCGATGGATGCTATAAAGAAGGAATAGTGCATCCGAAAAGAGATACTCGCCTCCCAATTGAAGATCCTGACGTTGCCATAGAAATGTTCCTCGATTTATAAAGAGAAGCCATTGAACCTATTGTATTTCATAGCGCCGCAATTTCTGTGTTAATTCGTCATTGTGAAGGAACGACGGATGCAATAAACAAGGAATAGTGCATCCGAAAATTGATACTCGCCTCCCAATACAAGATTCTTTCGTTGCCATCGAAACGTTCCTCGATTTAGAAAGAGAAGGCATAGAACCTATAGTTTTTCATAGCGACACAATTTCTGTGTTAATTCGTCATTGTGAGGGATCGACGGATGCAATAAAGAAGGAAAAGTGCATCCGAAAAGAGATACTCGCGCCCCAATAGAAGATCCTGTCGTTGCCATAGAAAGAGATTGCATAGGACCTATAGTTTTCCATAGCGACGCAATTTCAGTGTTATTTCGTCATTGTAAGGGATCCATTGATGCAATAAAGAAGGAATAGTGCATCCGAAACGAGATACTCGCTTACCAATAGAAGATCCTTTCGTTGCCATTGAAACGTTTCTCGATTTAGAAAGAGATGGCATAGAACCTATAGTGTTACATAGCGACGCAATTTCTGTGTTAATTCGTCATTGTGAGGGATTGACGGATGCAATAAACAGGAATAGTGCATCCGGAAACAGATACTCGCCTCCCAATATATGATCCTGTCGTTTCCATATAAACGATCCTCGATTTAGAAAGAGAAGCCATACAACCCATAGTAATTCATAGCGACGCAATTTCAGTGTTAATTCGTCATTGTGAGGGATCGACGGATGCAATAAAGAAGGAATAGTGCATCCGAAAAGAGATACTCGCCTCCCAGTAGAAGATCTTGACGTTGCCATAGAAATGTTCCTCGATTTAAAAAGCGTAGGCATAGAACCTATAGTTTTTCATAGCGACGCATTTTCGGTGTTAATACGTCATTGTAAGGGATCGACGGATGCAATAAAGAAGGAATAGTGCATCCGAAATGAGATACTCGCCTCCCAATAGAAGATCTTGACGTAGGCATAGAAATGTCCCTCGATTTAGAAACAGAAGGCATAGAACTTATTGTGTCTCATAGCGACGCAATTTCTGTGTTAATTCGTCATTGTGAGGGATCGACGTATGCAATGTACAAGGAATAGTGCATCCGCAAAGAGATACTAGCCTCCCAATAGTAGATCCTTTCGTTGCCACAGAAACGTTCCTCGATTTAGGAAGAGAAGGCATAGATCCTATAGTTTTTCATGGCTACACAATTTCTGTGTTAAAAAGCCATTGGAGGGATCGACAGATGCAATAAAGAAGTAATAGTGCACCCGAAAAGAGATACTCGCCTCCCAATAGAAGATCCTGTCGTTGCCATAGTAACGTCCTTCGATTTAGAAAGAGATGTCTTAGAATCTATAGTGTTTCATAGCGACGCTATTTCTGTGATACTTCGTCATTGTGAGGGATCGACGGATGCAATAAAGAAGGAATAGTGCATCCGAAAAGAGATACACGCCTCCCAATATAAGATCCTGTCGTTGCCATAGAAACGTTCCTCGATTTAGAAAGAGAAGCCATTCAACCCATAGTGTTTCACAGCGACGCAATTTCTGTGTTAATTTGTCATTGTGAGGGATCGACGGATGCAAAAAAGTAGGAAAAGTGCATCCCAAAAGAGATACGTGCCTCCCCATTGAAGATCCATACGTTGCCATAGAAACGCACCTCCATTTAGAAAGAGATGGCATAGAACCTATAGTGTTTCATAGCGACGCAATTACTGTGTTAATTCGTCATTGTGAGGGATCGCCGGATGCTTATAAATAGGGAATAGTGCATCCGAAAAGAGATACTCGCCTCCCAATAGACGAACCTTTCGTTGCCATTGAAACGTTCCTCGATTTAGAAATAGATGGCATAGAACCTGTAGTGTTTCATAGCAACGTAATTTCTGTGTTAATTCGTCATTGTGAGGGATCGACGAATGCAATAAAAAGGAACAGTGCATCCGAAAAGAGATACACGCCTCCCAATAGAAGATCCTTTCGTTGCCATTGAAACGTTCCTCCATTTTGAAAGAGATGGCATAGAACCTATAGTGTTTCATAGCGACGCAATTTCTGTGTTAATTCGTCATTGGGAGGGACAGACCGATGCAATAAAGAAGTAATAGTGCATCCGAAAAGATATACTCGCCTCCCAATATAAGATCCTGTCGTTGCCATAGAAACGTTCCTCGATTTAGAAAGAGAAGCCATACAACCCATAGTATTTCATAGCGACGCAATTTCTTTGTTAATTCGTCATTGTGAGGGAACGACGGATGCAAGAAAGAAGGAATAGTGCATCCGAAAAGAGATACTCGCCTCCCAATAGAAGATCCTTTCGTTGCCATTGAAACGTTCCTCGATTTAGAAAGAGATGGCATAGAAACTATAGTGTTTCATAGCGACGCAATTTCTCTGTTAATTCGTCATTGTGAGGGATCGACGGATGCTCATAAATAGGGAATAGTGCATCCGAAAAGAGATACTTGCCCCCCAATAGTAGATCCTGTCGTTGCCATAGAAACGTTCCTCGATTTGAAAGGAGAAGGCATAGAACATATAGTATTTCATAGCGATGCAATTTCTGTGTTAATTCGTCATTGTGAGGGATCGACGGATGCAATAAAGAAGGAATAGTGCACCCGAAAGAGATACTCGCCTCCCAATCGAAGATCCTTTCGTTGCCATAGAAACGTTCCTCGATTTTGAAAGAGAAGGCACAGAAAATATAGTATTTCATAGTGACACAATTTCTGTGTTAATTCGTGATTGTCAGGGATCGACGGATGCAATAAAGAAGGAATAGTGCACCCGAAAAGAGATACACGCCTCCCAATAGAAGATCCTTTCGTTGCCATTGAAACGTTCCTCCATTTTGAAAGAGATGGCATAGAACCTATAGTGTTTCATTGCGACGCAATTTCTGTGTTAAATCGTCATTGAGAGGGACAGACCGATGCAATAAAGAAGTAATAGTGCATCCGAAAAGAGATACTCGCCTCCCAATATAAGATCCTGTCGTTGCCATAGAAACGTTCCTCGATTTAGAAAGAGAAGCCATACAACCCATAGTATTTCATAGCGACGCAATTTCTTTGTTAATTCGTCATTGTGAGGGAACGACGGATGCAAGAAAGAAGGAATAGTGCATCCGAAAAGAGATACTCGCCTCCCAATAGAAGATCCTTTCGTTGCCATTGAAACGTTCCTCGATTTAGAAAGAGATGGCATAGAAACTATAGTGTTTCATAGCGATGCAATTTCTGTGTTAATTCGTCATTGTGAGGGATCGACGGATGCAATGAAGAGGGAATAGAGCATCCGAAAATATATACTCGCCCCCCCAATAGAAGATCCAGCGTTGCCATAGAAACGTTGCTCGATTTGAAAGAAGAAGGCATAGAACCTACAGTATTTCACAGCGACGCAATTTCTGTGTTAATTCGTCATTGTGAGTGATCGACGGATGCAATAAAGAAGGAATAGTGCACCCGAAAAATATACTCGCCCCCCAATAGAAGATCCTTTCGTTGCCATTGAAACGTTCCTCGATTTAGAAAGAGATGGCATAGAAACTATAGTGTTTCATAGCGACGCAATTTCTGTGTTAATTCGTCATTGTGAGGGATCGACGGATGCAATAAAGAAGGAGTAATGCATCCGAAAAGAGATACTCGCCTCCCAATAGAAGATTCTTTCGTTGCCATAGAAACGTTCCTCGATTTTGAAAGAGAAGACACAGAAAATATAGTATTTCATAGCGACACAATTTCTGTGTTAATTCATGATTGTGAGGGATCGACGGATGCAATAAAGAAGGAATAGTGCACCCGAAAAGAGATACTCCCCTCCCAATAAAAGATCCTTTCGTTGCCATTGAAACGTTCCTCGATTCAGAAAGAGATGGCATAGAACCTATAGTGTTTCATAGCGACGCAATTTCTGTGTTAATTCGTCATTGAGAGGGGTAGACCTATGCAATAAAGAAGTAATAGTGCATCCGAAAAGAGATACTCGCTTCCCAATATAAGATCCTGTCGTTGCCATAGATACGTTCCTCGATTTAGAAAGAGAAGCCATACAACCCATAGTATTTCATAGCGACGCAATTTCTATGTTAATTCGTCATTGTGAGGGAACGACGGATGCAATAGTGCATCCGAAAAGAGATACTCGCCTCCCAATGGAAGATCCTTTCGTTGCCATTGAAACGTTCCTCGATTTAGAAAGAGATGGCATAGAAACTATAGTGTTTCATAGCGACGCAATTTCTGTGTTAATTCGTCATTGTGAGAGTTCGACGGATGCAATGAAGAGGGAATAGAGCATCCGAAAATAGATACTCGCCCCTCCAATAGAAGATCCAGCGTTGTCATAGAAACGTTGCTCGATTTGAAAGAAGAAGGCATAGAACCTATAGTATTTCACAGCGACGCAATTTCTGTGTTAATTCGTCATTGTGAGTGATCGACGGATGCAATAAAGAAGGAACAGTGCACCCGAAAAATATACTCGCCTCCCAAAAGAAGATCCTTTCGTTGCCATAGAAACGTTCCTCGATTTTGAAAGAGAAGGCATAGAACCTATAGTATTTCATAGCGACACAATTTCTGTGTTAATTCGTGATTGTGAGGGATCGACGGATGCAGTAAAGAATTAATAGTGCATCCGAAAAGATATACTCGCCTCCCAATAGAAGATCCTGTCGTTGCCATAGAAACGTTCCTCGATTTAAAAAGAGTAGGCATAGAACATATAGTATTTCATAGCGACGCAATTTCTGTGTTAATTCGTCATTGTGAGGGATCGACGGATGCAATAAAGAAGGAGTAGTGCATCCGAAAAGAGATACTCGCCTTCCAATTGAAGATCCTGTCGTTGCAGTAGAAACGTTCCTCGATTTAGAAAGGGAAAGCCTGGAACCTATAGTGTTTCATAGCGACGCAATTTCTTTGTTAATTAGTCATTGTGGGTGATCGATGGATGCTATAAAGAAGGAACAGTGCATCCGAAAAGAGATACTCGCCTCCCAATTGAAGATCCTGACGTTGCCATAGAAATGTTCCTCGATTTATAAAGAGAAGCCATTGAACCTATTGTATTTCATAGCGCCGCAATTTCTGTGATAATACGTCATTGTGAGGGAACGACGGATGCAGTAAACAAGGAATACTGCATCCGAAAATTGATACTCGCCTCCCAATAGAAGATTCTTTCGTTGCCATCGAAACGTTCCTCGATTTAGAAAGAGAAGGCATAGAACCTATAGTTTTTCATAGCGACACAATTTCTGTGTTAATTCGTCATTGTGAGGGATCGACGGATGCAATAAACAAGGAAAAGTGCTTCCGAAAAGAGATACTCGCCCCCCCAATAAAAGATCCTGCCGTTGCCATAGAAAGAGATGGCATAGGACCTATAGTTTTCCATAGCGACGCAATTTCAGGGTAATTTCGTCATTGTAAGGGATCCACTGATGCAATAAAGAAGGAATAGTGCATCCGAAACGAGATACTCGCCTACCAATAGAAGATCCTTTCGTTGCCATTGAAACGTTCCTCGATTTAGAAAGAGATGGCATAGAACCTATAGTGTTTCATAGCGACGCAATTTCTGTGCTAATTCGTCATTGTGAGGGATTGACGGATGCAATAAAAAGGAATAGTGCATCCGGAAACAGATACTCGCCTCCCAATATATGATCCTGTCGTTGCCATAGAAACGATCCTCGATTTAGAAAGAGAAGCCATACAACCCATAGTAATTCATAGCGACGCAATTTCGGTGTTAATACGTCATTGTAAGGGATCGACGGATGCAATAAAGAAGGAATAGTGCATCCGAAAAGAGATACTCGCCTCCCAATAGAAGATCTTGACGTTGGCATAGAAATGTCCCGCGATTTAGAAACAGAAGGCATAGAACCTATTGTGTCTCATAGCGACGCAATTTCTGTGTTAATTCGTCATTGTGAGGGATCGACGTATGCAATGTACAAGGAATAGTGCATCCGCAAAGAGATACTCGCCTCCCAATAATAGATCCTTTCGTTGCCACAGAAACATTCCTCGATTTAGGAAGAGAAGGCATAGAACCTATAGTTTTTCATGGCGACACAATTTCTGTGTTAAAAAGCCATTGGAGGGATCCACAGATGCAATAAAGAAGTAATAGTGCACCCGAAAAGAGATACTCGCCTCCCAATAGAAGATCCTGTCGTTGCCATAGTAACGTCCCTCGATTTAGAAAGAGATGTCATAGAATCTGTAGTGTTTCATAGCGACGCTATTTCTGTGATACTTCGTCATTGTGAGGGATCGACGTATGCAGTAAAGAAGGAATAGTGCATCCGAAAAGAGATACACGCCTCCCAATATAAGATCCTCTCGTTGCCATAGAAACGTTCCTCGATTTAGAAAGAGAAGCCATACAACCCATAGTGTTTCACAGCGACGCAATTTCTGTGTTAATTCGTCATTGTGAGGGATCGACGGATGCAATAAAGAAGGAACAGTGCATCCGAAAAGAGATACTCGCCTCCCAATAGACTATCCTTTCGTTGCCATTGAAACGTTCCTCGATTTAGAAAGAGATGGCATAGAACCTATAGTAATTCATAGCGACGTAATTTCTGTGTTAATTCGTTATTGTGAGGGATCGACGAATGCAATAAAAAGGAACAGTGCATCCGAAAAGAGATACACGCCTCCCAATATAAGATCATGTCGTTGCCATAGAAACGTTCCTCGATTTAGAAAGAGAAGCCATACAACCCATAGTATTTCATAGCGAAGCAATTTCTGTATTATTTCGTCATTGTAAGGGATCGGCGGATGCTCATAAAGAGGGAATAGTGCATCCGAAAAGAGATACTTGCCCCCCAATAGTAGATCCTGTCGTTGCCATAGGAACGTTCCTCGATTTGAAAGGAGAAGGCATAGAACATATAGTATTTCATAGCGATGCATTTTCTGTGTTAATTCGTCATTGTGAGGGATCGACGGATGCAATAAAGAAGGAATAGTGCACCCGAAAGAGATACTCGCCTCCTAATAGAAGATCCTTTCGTTGCCATAGAAACGTTCCTCGATTTTGAAACAGAAGTCACAGAAAATGTAGTATTTCATAGCGACACAATTTCTGTGTTAATTCGTGATTGTCAGAGATCGACGGATGCAGTAAAGAAGGAATAGTGCACCCGAAAAGAGATACACGCCTCCCAATAGAAGATCCTTTCGTTGCCATTGAAACGTTCCTCGATTTAGAAAGAGATGGCATAGAACCTATAGTGTTTCATGGCGACGCAATTTCTGTGTTAATTCGTCATTGAGAGGGATAGACCGATGCAATAAAGAAGTAATAGTGCTTCCGAAAAGAGATACTCGCCTCCCAATATAAGATCCTGTCGTTGCCATAGAAACGTTCCTCGATTTAGAACGAGAAGCCATACAACCCATAGTATTTCATAGCGACGCAATTTCTTTGTTAATTCGTCATTGTGAGGGAACGACGGATGCAAGAAAGAAGGAATAGTGCATCCGAAAAGAGATACTCGCCTCCCAATAGAAGATCCTTTCGTTACCACTGAAACGTTCCTCGATTTAGGATGAGATGACATAGAAACTATAGTGTTTCATAGCGACGCAATTTCTGTGTTAATTCGTCATTGTGAGGGATCGACGGATGCATTGAAGAGGGAATAGAGCATCTGAAAATATATACTCACCCCCCCCCCAATAGAAGATCCATCGTTGCCATAGAAACGTTGCTCGATTTGAAAGAAGAAGGCATAGAACCTACAGTATTTCACAGCAACGCAATTTCTGTGTTAATTCGTCATTGTGAGTGATCGACGGATGCAATAAAGAAGGAATAGTGCACCCGAAAAATATACTCGCCTCCCAAAAGATGATCCTTTCGTTGCCATAGAAACGTTCCTCGATTTTGAAAGAGAAGGCATAGAACCTATAGTATTTCATAGCGACACAATTGCTGTGTTAATTCGTGATTGTGAGGGATCGACGGATGCAATAAAGAAGGAATAGTGCATCCGAAAAGATATACTCGCCTTCCAATAGAAGATCCTGTCGTTGCCATAGGATCGTTCCTCGATTTAAAAAGAGTAGGCATAGTACATATAGTATTTCGTAGCGACGCAATTTCTGTGTTAATTCGTCATTGTGAGGGATCGACGGATGCAATAAAGAAGGAGTAGTGCATCTGAAAAGAGATACTCGCCTTCCAATAGAAGATCCTGTCGTTCCTGTAGAAACGTTCCTCGATTTAGAAAGGGAAAGCAAGGAAGCTATAGTGTTTCATAGCGACGCAATTACTTTGTTAATTAGTCATTGTGAGGGATCGATGGATGCTATAAAGAAGGAATAGTGCATCCGAAAAGAGATACTCGCCTCCCAATTGAAGATCCTGACGTTGCCATAGAAATGTTCCTCGATTTATAAAGAGAAGCCATTGAACCTATTGTATTTCATAGCGCCGCAATTTCTGTGTTAATTCGTCATTATGAAGGAACGACGGATGCAATAAACAAGGAATAGTGCATCCGAAAATTGATACTCGCCTCCCAATAGAAGATTCTTTCGTTGCCGTCGAAACGTTCCTCGATTTAGAAAGAGAAGGCATAGAACCTATAGTTTTTCATAGCGACACAATTTCTGTGTTAATTCGTCATTGTGAGGGATCGACGGATGCAATAAAGAAGGAAAAGTGCATCCGAAAAGAGATACTCGCCCCCCAATAGAAGATCCAGTCGTTGCCATAGAAAGAGATTGCATAGGACGTATAGTTTTCCATAGCGACGCAATTTCAGTGTTATTTCGTCATTGTAAGGGATCCATTGATGCAATAAAGAAGGAATAGTGCTTCCGAAACGAGATACTCGCCTACCAATAGAAGATCCTTTCGTTGCCATAGAAACGATCCTCGATTTAGAAAGAGTAGCCATACAACCCATAGTAATTCATAGCGACGCAATTTCAGTGTTAATTCGTCATTGTGAGGGATCGACGGATGCAATAAAGAAGGAATAGTGCATCCGAAAAGAGATACTCACCTCCCAGTAGAAGATCTTGACGTTGCCATAGAAATGTTCCTCGATTTAAAAAGAGTAGGCATAGAACCTATAGTTTTTCATAGCGACGCATTTTCGGTGTTAATACGTCATTGTAAGGGATCGACGGATGCAATAAAGAAGGAATAGTGCATCCGAAAAGAGATACTCACCTCCCAGTAGAAGATCTTGACGTAGGCATAGAAATGTCCCTCGATTTAGAAACAGAAGGCATAGAACATATTGTATTTCATAGCGATGCAATTTCTGTGTTAATTCGTCGTTGTGAGGGATCGACGGATGCAATTAAGAAGGAATAGTGCACCCGAAAGAGATACTCGCCTCCCAATAAAAGATCCTTTCGTTGGCATAGAAACGTTCCTCGATTTTGAAAGAGATGGCATAGAAACTATAGTGTTTCATAGCGACGCAATTTCTCTGTTAATTCGTCATTGTGAGGGATCGACGGATGCAATGAAGAGGGAATAGAGCATCCGAAAATATATACTCGCCCCCCCAATAGAAGATCCAGCGTTGCCATAGAAACGTTGCTCGATTTGAAAGAAGAAGGCATAGAACCTACAGTATTTCACAGAGACGCAATTTCTGTGTTAATTCGTCATTGTGAGTGATCGACGGATGCAATAAAGAAGGAATAGTGCACCCGAAAAATATCCTCGCCTCCCAATAGAAGATCCATTCGTTGCCATAGAAACGTTCCTCGATTTAAAAAGAGTAGGCATAGAACATATAGTATTTCATAGCGACGCAATTTCTGTGTTAATTCGTCATTGTGAGGGATCGACGGATGCAATAAAGAAGGAGTAGTGCATCCGAAAAGAGATACTCGCCTTCCAATTGAAGATCCTGTCGTTGCTGTAGAAACGTTCCTCGATTTAGAAAGGGAAAGCATGGAACCTACAGTGTTTCATAGCGACGCAATTTCTTTGTTAATTAGTCATTGTGGGGGATCGATGGATGCTATAAAGAAGGAATAGTGCATCCGAAAAGAGATACTCGCCTCCCAATTGAAGATCCTGACGTTGCCATAGAAATGTTCCTCGATTTATAAAGAGAAGCCATTGAACCTATTGTATTTCATAGCGTCGCAATTTCTGTGATAATTCGTCATTGTGAGGGAACGACGGATGCAGTAAACAAGGAATACTGCATCCGAAAATTGATTTTCGCCTCCCAATAGAAGATTCTTTCGTTGCCATCGAAACGTTCCTCGATTTAGAAAGAGAAGGCATAGAACCTATAGTTTTTCATAGCGACACAATTTCTGTGTTAATTCGTCATTGTGAGGGATCGACGGATGCAATAAACAAGGAAAAGTGCATCCGAAAAGAGATACTCGCCCCCCAATAAAAGATCCTGCCGTTGCCATGGAAAGAGATGGCATAGGACCTATAGTTTTCCATAGCGACGCAATTTCAGTGTTATTTCGTCATTGTAAGGGATCCACTGATGCAATAAAGAAGGAATAGTGCATCCGAAACGAGATACTCGCCTACCAATAGAAGATCCTTTCGTTGCCATTGAATCGTTCCTCGATTTAGAAAGAGATGGCATAGAACCTATAGTGTTTCATAGCGACGCAATTTCTGTGTTAATTCGTCATTGTGAGGGATTGACGGATGCAATAAAAAGGAATAGTGCATCCGGAAACAGATACTCGCCTCCCAATATATGATCCTGTCGTTGCCATAGAAACGATCCTCGATTTTGAAAGAGAAGCCATACAACCCATAGTAATTCATAGCGACGCAATTTCGGTGTTAATACGTCACTGTAAGGGATCGACGGATGCAATAAAGAAGGAATAGTGCATCCGATAAGAGATACTCGCCTCCCAATAGAAGATCTTGACGTTGGCATAGAAATGTCCCGCGATTTAGAAACAGAAGGCATAGAACCTATTGTGTCTCATAGCGACGCAATTTCTCTGTTAATTCGTCATTGTGAGGGAAGGGATCGACGTATGCAATGTACAAGGAATAGTGCATCCGCAAAGAGATACTCGCCTCCCAATAATAGATCCTTTCGTTGCCACAGAAACATTCCTCGATTTAGGAAGAGAAGGCATAGAACCTATAGTTTTTCATGGCGACACAATTTCTGTGTTAAAAAGCCATTGGAGGGATCCACAGATGCAATAAAGAAGTAATAGTGCACCCGAAAAGAGATACTCGCCTCCCAATAGAAGATCCTGTCGTTGCCATAGTAACGTCCCTCGATTTAGAAAGAGATGTCATAGAATCTGTAGTGTTTCATAGCGACGCTATTTCTGTGATACTTCGTCATTGTGAGGGATCGACGTATGCAGTAAAGAAGGAATAGTGCATCCGAAGAGAGATACACGCCTCCCAATATAAGATCCTGTCGTTGCCATAGAAACGTTCCTCGATTTAGAAAGAGAAGCCATACAACCCATAGTGTTTCACAGCGACGCAATTTCTGTGTTAATTCGTCATTGTGAGGGATCGACGGATGCAAAAATGTAAGAATAGTGCATCCCAAAAGAGATACGTGCCTCCTCATTGAAGATCCATCCGTTGCCATAGAAACGTACCTCCATTTAGAAAGAGATAGCATAGAACCTATAGTGTTTCATAGCGACGCAATTTCTGTGTTAATTCGTCATTGTGAGGGATCGACGGATGCAATAAAGAAGGAACAGTGCATCCGAAAAGAGATACTCGCCTCCCAATAGACTATCCTTTCGTTGCCATTGAAACGTTCCTCGATTTAGAAAGAGATGGCATAGAACCTATAGTGTTTCATAGCGACGTAATTTCTGTGTTAATTCGTTATTGTGAGGGATCGACGAATGCAATAAAAAGGAACAGTGCATCCGAAAAGAGATACACGCCTCCCAATTTAAGATCATGTCGTTGCCATAGAAACGTTCCTCGATTTAGAAAGAGAAGCCATACAACCCATAGTATTTCATAGCGAAGCAATTTCTGTGTTATTTCGTCATTGTAAGGGATCGCCGGATGCACATAAAGAGGGAATAGTGCATCCGAAAAGAGATACTTGCCCCCCAATAGTAGATCCTGTCGTTGCCATAGGAACGTTCCTCGATTTGAAAGGAGAAGGCATAGAACATATAGTATTTCATAGCGATGCATTTTCTGTGTTAATTCGTCATTGTGAGGGATCGACGGATGCAATAAAGAAGGAATAGTGCACCCGAAAGCGATACTCGCCTCCTGATAGAAGATCCTTTCGTTGCCATAGAAACGTTCCTCGATTTTGAAACAGAAGTCACAGAAAATATAGTATTTCATAGCGACACAATTTCTGTGTTAATACGTGATTGTCAGAGATCGACGGATGCAATAAAGAAGGAATAGTGCACCCGAAAAGAGATACACGCCTCCCAATAGAAGATCCTTTCGTTGCCATTTAAACGTTCCTCGATTTAGAAAGAGATGGCATAGAACCTATAGTGTTTCATGGCGACGCAATTTCTGTGTTAATTCGTCATTGAGAGGGATAGACCGATGCAATAAAGAAGTAATAGTGCATCCGAAAACAGATACTCGCCTCCCAATATAAGATCCTATCGTTGCCATAGAAACGTTCCTCGATTTAGAACGAGAAGCCATACAACCCATAGTATTTCATAGCGACGCAATTTCTTTGTTAATTCGTCATTGTGAGGGAACGACGGATGCAAGAAAGAAGGAATAGTGCATCCGAAAAATATACTCGCCTCCCAAAAGAAGATCCTTTCGTTGCAATAGAAACGTTCCTCGATTTTGAAAGAGAAGGCATAGAACCTATAGTATTTCATAGCGACACAATTTCTGTGTTAATTCGTGATTGTGAGGGATCGACGGATGCAATAAAGAAGGAATAGTGCATCCGAAAAGATATACTCGCCTCCCAATAGAAGATCCTGTCGTTGCCATAGGATCGTTCCTCGATTTAAAAAGATTAGGCATAGTACATATAGTATTTCGTAGCGACGCAATTTCTGTGTTAATGCGTCATTGTGAGGGATCGACGGATGCAATAAAGAAGGAGTAGTGCATCCGAAAAGAGATACTCCCCTTCCAATGGAAGATCCTGTCGTTCCTGTAGAAACGTTCCTCGATTTAGAGAGGGAAAGCATGGAAGCTATAGTGTTTCATAGCGACGCAATTTCTTTGTTAATTAGTCATTGTGAGGGATCGATGGATGCTATAAAGAAGGAATAGTGCATCCGAAAGGAGATACTCGCCTCCCAATTGAAGATCCTGACGTTGCCATAGAAATGTTCCTCGATTTATAAAGAGAAGCCACTGAACCTATTTTATTTCATAGCGCCGCAATTTCTGTGTCAATTCGTCATTGTGAAGGAACGACGGATGCAATAAACTAGGAATAGTGCATCCGAAAATTGATACTCGCCTCCCAATAGAAGATTCTTTCGTTGCCATCGAAACATTCCTCGATTTAGAAAGAGAAGGCATAGAACCTATAGTTTTTCATAGCGACACAATTTCTGTGTTAATTCGTCATTGTGAGGGATCGACGGATGCAATAAAGAAGGAAAAATGCATCCGAAAAGAGATACTCGCCCCCCAATAGAAGATCCAGTCGTTGCCATAGAAAGAGATTGCATAGGACCTATAGTTTTCCATAGCGACGCAATTTCAGTGTTATTTCGTCATTGTAAGGGATCCATTGATGCAATAAAGAAGGAATAGTGCATCCAAAACGAGATACTCGCCTACCAATAGAAGATCCTTTCGTTGCCATTGAAACGTTCCTCGATTTAGAAAGAGATGGCATAGAACCTATAGTGTTTCATAGCGACGCAATTTCTGTGTTAATTCGTCATTGTGAGGGATTGACGGATGCAATAAAAAGGAATATTGCATCCTGAAACAGATACTCGCCTCCCAATATATGATCCTGTCGTTGCCATAGAAACGATCCTCGATTTAGAAAGAGTAGCCATACAACCCATAGTAATTCATAGCGACGCAATTTCAGTGTTAATTCGTCATTGTGAGGGATCGACGGATGCAATAAAGAAGGAATAGTGCATCCGAAAAGAGATACTCACCTCCCAGTAGAAGATCTTGACGTTGCCATAGAAATGTTCCTCGATTTAAAAAGAGTAGGCATAGAACCTATAGTTTTTCATAGCGACGCATTTTCGGTGTTAATACGTCATTGTAAGGGATCGACGGATGCAATAAAGAAGGAATAGTGCATCCGAAAAGAGATACTCACCTCCCAGTAGAAGATCTTGACGTAGGCATAGAAATGTCCCTCGATTTAGAAACAGAAGGCATAGAACTTATTGTGTCTCATAGCGACGCAATTTCTGTGTTAATTCGTCATTGTGAGGGATCGACGTATGCAATGTACAAGGAATAGTGCACCCGAAAAGAGATACTCGCCTCCCAATAGAAGATCCTGTCGTTGCCACAGTAACGTCCCTCGATTTAGAAAGAGATGTCATAGAATCTATAGTGTTTCATAGCGACGCTATTTCTGTGATACTTCGTCATTGTGAGGGATCGACGGATGCAATAAAGAAGGAATAGTGCATCCGAAAAGAGATACACGCCTCCCAATAGACGATCCTTTCGTTGCCATTGAAACGTTCCTCGATTTAGAAATAGATGGCATAGAACCTATAGTGTTTCATAGCAACATAATTTCTGTGTTAATTCGTCATTGTGAGGGATCGACGAATGCAATAAAAAGGAACAGTGCATCCGAAAAGAGATACACGTCTCCCAATAGAAGATCCTATCGTTGCCATTGAAACGTTCCTCCATTTTGAAAGAGATGGCATAGAACCTATAGTGTTTCATAGCGACGCAATTTCTGTGTTAATTCGTCATTGAGAGGGACAGACCGATGCAATAAAGAAATAATAGTGCATCCGAAAAGAGATACTCGCCTCCCAATATAAGATCCTGTCGTTGCCATAGAAACGTTCCTCGATTTAGAAAGAGAAGCCATACAACCCATAGTATTTCATAGCGACGCAATTTCTTTGTTAATTCGTCATTGTGAGGGAACGACGGATGCATGAAAGAAGGAATAGTGCATCCGAAAAGAGATACTCGCCTCCCAATAGAAGATCCTTTCGTTGCCATTGAAACGTTCCTCGATTTAGATAGAGATGGCATAGAAACTATAGTGTTTCATAGCGACGCAATTTCTGTGTTAATTCGTCATTGTGAGGGATCGACGGATGCTCATAAATAGGGAATAGTGCATCCGAAAAGAGATACTTGCCCCCCAATAGTAGATCCTGTCGTTGCCATAGAAACGTTCCTCGATTTGAAAGGAGAAGGCATAGAACATATTGTATTTCATAGCGATGCAATTTCTGTGTTAATTCGTCATTGTGAGAGATCGACGGATGCAATGAAGAGGGAATAGAGCATCCGAAAATATATACTCGCCCCCCCCCAATAGAAGATCCAGCGTTGCCATAGAAACGTTGCTCGATTTGAAAGAAGAAGGCATAGAACCTACAGTATTTCACAGCGACGCAATTTCTGTGTTAATTCGTCATTGTGAGTGATCGACGGATGCAATAAAGAAGGAATAGTGCACCCGAAAAATATCCTCGCCTCCCAATAGAAGATCCTTTCGTTGCCATAGAAACGTTCCTCGTTTTAAAAAGGGTAGGCATAGAACATATAGTATATCATAGCGACGCAATTTCTGTGTTAATTCGTCATTGTGAGGGATCGACGGATGCAATAAAGAAGGAGTAATGCATCCGAAAAGAGATACTCGCCTCCCAATTGAAGATCCCGTCGGTGCTGTAGAAACGTTCCTCGATTTAGAAAGGGAAAGCATGGAACCTATAGTGTTTCATAGCTACACAATTTCTTTGTTAATTAGTCATTGTGAGGGATCGACGGATGCTATAAAGAAGGAATAGTGCATCCGAAAAGAGATACTCGCCTCCCAATTGAAGATCCTGACGTTGCCATAGAAATGTTCCTCGATTTAGAAAGAGAAGCCATTGAACCTATTGTATTTCATAGCGCCGCAATTTCTGTGTTAATTCGTCATTGTGAAGGAACGACGGATGCAATAAACAAGGAATAGTGCATCCGAAAATTGATACTCGCCTCCCAATAGAAGATTCTTTCGTTGCCATCGAAACGTTCCTCGATTTAGAAAGAGAAGGCATAGAACCTATACTTTTTCATAGCGACACAATTTCTGTGTTAATTCGTCATTGTGAGGGATCGACGGATGCAATAAAGAAGGAAAAGTGCATCCGAAAAGAGATACTCGCCCCCCAATAGAAGATCCTGTCGTTGCCATAGTAAGAGATTGCATAGGACCTATAGTTTTCCATAGCGACGCAATTTCAGTGTTATTTCGTCATTGTAAGGGATCCATTGATGCAATAAAGAAGGAATAGTGCATCCGAAACGAGATACTCGCCTCCCAATAGAAGATCCTTTCGTTGCCATTGAAACGTTCCTCGATTTAGAAAGAGATGGCATAGAACCTATAGTTTTTCATAGCGACACAAAATCTGTGTTAATTCGTCATTGTGAGGGATCGACGGATGCAATAAAGAAGGAAAAGTGCATCCGAAAAGAGATACTCGCCTCCCAATTGAAGATCCTGTCGTTGCCATAGAGTCGTTCCTCGATTTAGAAAGAGATGGCATAGGACCTATAGTTTTTCATAGCGACGCAATTTCAGTGTTATTTCGTCATTGTAAGGGATCCACGGATGCAATAAAGAAGGAATAGTGCATCCGAAAAGAGATACGTGCCTCCCCATAGAAGATCCATCCGTTGCCATTGAAACGTACCTCGATTTAGAAAGAGATGGCATAGAACCTATAGTGTTTCATAGCGACGCAATTTCTGTGTTAATTCGTCATTGTGAGGGATCGACGGATGCAATAAGGAAGGAACAGTGCATCCGATAAGAGATACTCGCCTCCCAATAGACGTTCCTTTCGATGCCGTAGATACGTCCCTCGATTTAGGAAGAGATGGCATAGAACCTATAGTGTTTCATAGCGACGCAATTTCTGTGTTAATTCGCCATTGTGAGAGATCGACGGATGCAATAAAGAAGGAATAGTGCATCCGAAAAGAGATACTCGCCTCCCAATAGATGATCCTGTCGTTGCCATAGAAACGTTCCTCGATTTAAAAAGAGTAGGCATAGAACATATAGTATTTCATAGCGACGCAATTTCTGTGTTAATTCGTCATTGTGAGGGATCGACGGATGCAATAAAGAAGGAGTAGTGCATCCGAAAAGAGATACTCGCCTTCCAATTGAAGATCCTGTCGTTGCTGTTGAAACGTTCCTCGATTTAGAAAGGGAAAGCATGGAACCTATAGTGTTTCATAGCGACGCAATTTCTTTGTTAATTAGTCATTGTGGGGGATCGATGGATGCTATAAAGAAGGAATAGTGCATCCGAAAAGAGATACTCGCCTCCCAATTGAAGATCCTGACGTTGCCATAGAAATGTTCCACGATTTATAAAGAGAAGCCATTGAACCAATTGTATCTCATAGCGCCGCAATTTCTGTGATAATTCGTCATTGTGAGGGAACGACGGATGCTATAAACAAGGAATACTGCATCCGAAAATTGATACTCGCCTCCCAATAGAAGATTCTTTCGTTGCCATCGAAACGTTCCTCGATTTAGAAAGAGAAGGCATAGAACCTATAGTTTTTCATAGCGACACAATTTCTGTGTTAATTCGTCATTGTGAGGGATTGACAGATGCAATAAACAAGGAAAAGTGCATCCGAAAAGTGATACTCGCCCCCCAATAAAAGATCCTGTCGTTGCCATAGAAAGAGATGGCATAGGACCTATAGTTTTCCATAGCGACGCAATTTCAGTGTTATTTCGTCATTTTAAGGGATCCACTGATGCAATAAAGAAGGAATAGTGCATCCGAAACGAGATACTCGCCTACCAATAGAAGATCCTTTCGTTGCCATTGAAACGTTCCTCGATTTAGAAAGAGATGGCATAGAACCTATAGTGTTTCATAGCGACGCAATTTCTGTGTTAATTCGTCATTGTGAGGGATTGACGGATGCAATAAAAAGGAATAGTGCATCCGGAAACAGATACTCGCCTCCCAATATATGATCCTGTCGTTGCCATAGAAACGATCCTCGATTTAGAAAGAGAAGCCCTACAACCCATAGTAATTCATAGCGACGCAATTTCGGTGTTAATACGTCATTGTAAGGGATCGACGGATGCAATAAAGAAGGAATAGTGCATCCGAAAAGAGATACTCGCCTCCCAATAGAAGATCTTGACGTTGGCATAGAAATGTCCCTCGATTTAGAAACAGAAGGCATAGAACCTATTGTGTCTCACAGCGACGCAATTTCTGTGTTAATTCGTCATTGTGAGGGATCGACGGATGCAATAAAGAAGGAATAGCGCATCCGAAAAGAGATACTCGCCTCCCAATGGATGATCCTTTCGTTGCCATTGAAACGTTCCTCGATTTAGAAAGAGATGGCATAGAAACTATAGTGTTTCATAGCGACGCAATTTCTGTGTTAATTCGTCAATGTGAGGGATCGACGGATGCAATGAAGAGGGAATAGAGCATCCGAAAAAAGATACTCGCCCCCCTAATAGAAGATCCAGCGTTGTCATAGAAACGTTGCTCGATTTGAAAGAAGAAGGCATAGAACCTACAGTATTTCACAGCGACGCAATTTCTGTGTTAATTCGTCATTGTGAGTGATCGACGGATGCAATAAAGAAGGAACAGTGCACCCGAAAAATATACTCGCCTCCCAAAAGAAGATCCTTTCGTTGCCATAGAAACGTTCCTCGATTTTGAAAGAGAACGCATAGAACCTATAGTATTTCATAGCGACACAATTTCTGTGTTAATTCGTGATTGTGAGGATCGACGGATGCAGTAAAGAAGGAATAGTGCATCCGAAAAGATATACTCGCCTCCCAATAGAAGATCCTGTCGTTGCCATAGAAACGTTCCTCGATTTAAAAAGAGTAGGCATAGAACATATAGTATTTCATAGCGACGCAATTTCTGTGTTAATTCGTCATTGTGAGGGATCGACGGATGCAAAAAAGTAGGAATAGTGCATCCCAAAAGAGATACGTGCCTCCTCATTGAAGATCCATCCGTTGCCATAGAAACGTACCTCCATTTAGAAAGAGATGGCATAGAACCTATAGTGTTTCATAGCGACACAATTTCTGTGTTAATTCGTCATTGTGAGGGATCGACGGATGCAATAAAGAAGGAACAGTGCATCCGAAAAGAGATACTCGCCTCCCAATAGACTATCCTTTCGTTGCCATTGAAACGTTCCTCAATTTAGAAAGAGATGGCATAGAACCTATAGTGTTTCATAGCGACGTAATTTCTGTGTTAATTCGTCATTGTGAGGGATCGACGAATGCAATAAAAAGGAACAGTGCATCCGAAAAGAGATACACGCCTCCCAATATAAGATCATGTCGTTGCCATAGAAACGTTCCTCGATTTAGAAAGAGAAGCCATGCAACCCATAGTATTTCATAGCGAAGCAATTTCTGTGTTATTTCGTCATTGTAAGGGATCGCCGGATGCTCATAAAGAAGGAATAGTGCGTCCGAAAAGAGATACTTGCCCCCCAATAGTAGATCCTGTCGTTGCCATAGAAACTTTCCTCGATTTGAAAGGAGAAGGCATAGAACATATAGTATTTCATAGCGATGCATTTTCTGTGTTAATTCGTCATTGTGAGGGATCGACGGATGCAATAAAGAAGGAATAGTGCACCCGAAAGAGATACTAACCTCTTAAGAGAAGATCCATTCGTTGCCATAGAAACGTTCCTCGATTTTGAAAGAGAAGTCACAGAAAATATAGTATTTCATAGCGACACAATTTCTGTGTTAATTCGTGATTGTCAGAGATCGACGGATGCAATAAAGAAGGAATAGTGCACCCGAAAAGAGATACACGCCTCCCAATAGAAGATCCTTTCGTTGCCATTGAAACGTTCCTCGATTTAGAAAGAGATGGCATAGAACCTATAGTGTTTCATAGCGACGCAATTTCTGTGTTAATTCGTCATTGAGAGGGATAGACCGATGCAATAAAGAAGTAATAGTGCATCCGAAAAGAGATACTCGCCTCCCAATATAAGATCCTGTCGTTGCCATAGAAACGTTCATCGATTTAGAACGAGAAGCCATACAACCCATAGTATTCCATAGCGACGCAATTTCTTTGTTAATTCGTCATTGTGAGGGAACGACGGATGCAAGAAAGAAGGAATAGTGCATCCGAAAAGATATACTCGCCTCCCAATAGAAGATCCTTTCGTTGCCATTGAAACGTTCCTCGATTTAGGAAGAGATGGCATAGAAACTATAGTGTTTCATAGCGACGCAATTTCTGTGTTAATTCGTCATTGTGAGGGATCGACGGATGCAATGAAGAGGGAATAGAGCATCCGAAAATATACACTCGCCCCCCCAATAGAAGATCCAGCGTTGCCATAGAAACGTTGCTCGATTTGAAAGAAGAAGGCATAGAACCTACAGTATTTCACAGCGACGCAATTTCTGCGTTAATTCGTCATTGTGAGTGATCGAAGGATGCAATAAAGAAGGAATAGTGCACCCGAAAAATATACTCGCCTCCCAAAAGAAGATCCTGTCGTTGCCATAGGATCGTTCCTCGATTTAAAAAGAGTAGGCATAGTACATATAGTATTTCATAGCGACGCAATTTCTGTGTTAATTCGTCATTGTGAGGGATCGACGGATGCAATAAAGAAGGAGTAGTGCATCCGAAAAGAGATACTCGCCTTCCAATAGAAGATCCTGTCGTTCCTGTAGAAACGTTCCTCGATTTAGAAAGGGAAAGCATGGAACATATAGTGTTTCATAGCGACGCAATTTCTTTCTTAACTAGTCATTGTGAGGGATCGATGGATGCTATAAAGAAGGAATAGTGCATCCGAAAAGAGATACTCGCCTCCCAATTGAAGATCCTGACGTTGCCATAGAAATGTTCCTCGATTTATAAAGAGAAGCCATTGAACCTATTGTATTTCATAGCGCCGCAATTTCTGTGTTAATTCGTCATTGTGAAGGAACGACGGATGCAATAAACAAGTAATAGTGCATCCGAAAATTGATACTCGCCTCCCAATAGAAGATTCTTTCGTTGCCATCGAAACGTTCCTCGATTTAGAAAGAGAAGGCATAGAACCTATACTTATCCATAGCGACACAATTTCTGTGTTAATTCGTCATTGTGAGGGATCGACGGATGCAATAAAGAAGGAAAAGTGCATCCGAAAAGAGATACTCGCCCCCCAATAGAAGATCCTGTCGTTGCCATAGAAAGAGATTGCATAGGACCTATAGTTTTCCATAGCGACGCAATTTCAGTGTTATTTCGTCATTGTAAGGGATCCATTGATGCAATAAAGAAGGAATAGTGCATCCGAAACGAGATACTCGCCTACCAATAGAAGATCCTTTCGTTGCCATTGAAACGTTCCTCGATTTAGAAAGAGATGGCATAGACCCTATAGTGTTTCATAGCGACGCAATTTCTGTGTTAATTCGTCATTGTGAGGGATTGACGGATGCAATAAAGAAGGAATAGTGCATCCGAAATGAGATACTCGCCTCCCAATAGAAGATCTTGACGTAGGCATAGAAATGTCCCTCGATTTAGAAACAGAAGTCATAACTTATTGTGTCTCATAGCGACGCAATTTCTGTGTTAATTCGTCATTGTGAGGGATCGACGTATGCAATGTACAAGGAATAGTGCATCCGCAAAGAGATACTCGCCTCCCAATAGTAGATCCTTTCGTTGCCACAGAAACGTTCCTCGATTTAGGAAGAGAAGGCATAGAACCTATAGTTTTTCATGGCGACACAATTTCTGTGTTAAAAAGCCATTGGAGGGATCCACAGATGCAATAAAGAAGTAATAGTGCACCCGAAAAGAGATACTCGCCTCCCAATAGAAGATCCTGTCGTTGCCATAGTAACGTCCCTCGATTTAGAAAGAGATGTCATAGAATCTATAGTGTTTCATAGCGACGCTATTTCTGTGATACTTCGTCATTGTGAGGGATCGACGGATGCAATAAAGAAGGAATAGTGCATCCGAAAAGAGATACACGCCTCCCAATAGACGATCCTTTCGTTGCCATTGAAACGTTCCTCGATTTAGAAATAGATGGCATAGAACCTATAGTGTTTCATAGCAACGTAATTTCTGTGTTAATCCGTCATTGTGAGGGATCGACGAATGCAATAAAAAGGAACAGTGCATCCGAAAAGAGATACACGCCTCCCAATAGAAGATCCTTTCGTTGCCATTGAAACGTTCCTCCATTTTGAAAGAGATGGCATAGAACCTATAGTGTTTCATAGCGACGCAATTTCTGTGTTAATTCGTCATTGAGAGGGACAGACCGATGCAATAAAGAAGTAATAGTGCATCCGAAAAGAGATACTCGCCTCCCAATATAAGATCCTGTCGTTGCCATAGAAACGTTCCTCGATTTAGAAAGAGAAGCCATACAACCCATAGTATTTCATAGCGACGCAATTTCTTTGTTAATTCGTCATTGTGAGGGATCGACGGATGCTCATAAATAGGGAATAGTGCATCCGTAAAGAGATACTTGCCCCCCAATAGTAGATCCTGTCGTTGCCATAGAAACGTCCCTCGATTTGAAAGGAGAAGGCATAGAACATATAGTATTTCATAGCGATGCAATTTCTGTGTTAATTCGTCATTGTGAGGGATCGACGGATGCAATAAAGAAGGAATAGTGCACCCGAAAGAGATACTCGCCTCCCAATAGAAGATCCTTTCGTTGCCATAGAAACGTTCCTCGATTTTGAAAGAGAATACACAGAAAATATAGTATTTCAAAGTGACACAATTTCTGTGTTAATTCGTGATTGTCAGGGATCGACGGATACAATAAAGAAGGAATAGTGCACCCGAAAAGAGATACACGCCTCCCAATAGAAGATCCTTTCGTTGCCATTGAAACGTTCCTCCATTTTGAAAGAGATGGCATAGAACCTATAGTGTTTCATAGCGACGCAATTTCTGTGTTAATTCGTCATTGAGAGGGACAGACCGATGCAATAAAGAAGTAATAGTGCATCCGAAAAGAGATACTCGCCTCCCAATATAAGATCCTGTCGTTGCCATAGAAACGTTCCTCGATTTAGAAAGAGAGGCCATACAACCCATAGTATTTCATAGCGACGCAATTTCTTTGTTAATTCGTCATTGTGAGGGAACGACGGATGCAAGAAAGAAGGAATAGTGCATCCGAAAAGAGATACTCGCCTCCCAATAGAAGATCCTTTCGTTGCCATTGAAACGTTCCTCGATTTAGAAAGAGATGGCATAGAAACCATAGTGTTTCATAGCGACGCAATTTCTCTGTTAATTCGTCATTGTGAGGGATCGACGGATGCAATGAAGAGGGAATAGAGCATCCGAAAATGTATACTCGCCCCCCCAATAGAAGATCCAGCGTTGCCATAGAAACGTTCCTCGATTTGAAAGAAGAAGGCATAGAACCTACAGTATTTCACAGCGACGCAATTTCTGTGTTAATTCGTCATTGTGAGTGATCGACGGATGCAATAAAGAAGGAATAGTGCACCGGAAAAATATACTCGCCTCCCAATAGAAGATCCTTTCGTTGCCATAGAAGCGTTCCTCGATTTAAAAAGAGTAGGCATAGAACATATAGTATATCATAGCGACGCAATTTCTGTGTTCATTCGTCATTGTGAGGGATCGACGGATGTAATAAAGAAGGAGTAATGCATCCGAAAAGAGATACTCGTCTCCCAATTGAAGATCCTGGCGGTGCTGTAGAAACGTTCCTCGATTTAGAAAGGGAAAGCATGGAACCTATAGTGCTTCATAGCTACGCAATTTCTTTGTTAATTAGTCATTGTGAGGGATCGACGGGTGCTATAAAGAAGGAATAGTGCATCCGAAAAGAGATACTCGCCTCCCAATTGAAGATCCTGACGTTGCCATAGAAATGTTCCTCGATTTAGAAAGAGAATCCATTGAACCTATTGTCTTTCATAGCGCCGCAATTTCTGTGTTAATTCGTCATTTTGAGGGAACGACGGATGCAATAAACAAGCAATAGTGCATCCGAAAAGTGATACTCGCCTCCCAATTGAAGATTCTTTCGTTGCCATCGAAACATTCCTCGATTTAGAAAGAGAAGGCATAGAACCTATAGTTTTTCATAGCGACACAAAATCTGTGTTAATTCGTCATTGTGAGGGATCGACGGATGCAATAAAGAAGGAAAAGTGCATCCGAAAAGAGTTACTCGCCTCCCAATAGAAGATCCTGTCGTTGCCATAGAAACGTTCCTCGATTTAGAAAGAGATGGCATAGGACCTATAGTTTTTCATAGCGACGCAATTTCAGTGTTATTTCGTCATTGTAAGGGATCCACGGATGCAATAAAGAAGGAATAATGCATCCGAAACGAGATACTCGCCTCCCAATAGAAGATCCTTTCGTTGCCATTGAAACGTTCCTCGATTTAGAAAGAGATGGCATAGAACCAATAGTGTTTCATAGCGACGCAATATCTGTGTTAATTAGTCATTGTGAGGGATTGACGGATGCAATAAAAAGGAATAGTGCATCCGAAAACAGATACTCGCCTCCCAATATAAGATCCTGTCGTTGCCATAGAAACGTTCCTCGATTTAGAAAGAGAAGCCATACAACCCATAGTAATTCATAGCGACGCAATTTCAGTGTTAATTCGTCATTGTGAGGGATCGACGGATGCAATAAAGAAGGAATAGTGCATCCGAAAAGAGATACTCACCTCCCAGTAGAAGATCTTGTCGTTGCCATAGAAACGTTCCTCGATTTAAAAAGAGTAGGCATAGAACCTATAGTTTTTCATAGCGACGCAATTTCGGTGTTAATACGTCATTGTAAGGGATCGACGGATGCAATAAAGAAGGAATAGTGCATCCGAAAAGAGATACTCGCCTCCCAATAGAAGACCTTGACGTTGGCATAGAAATGTCCCTCGATTTAGAAAGAGATGTCATAGAATCTATAGTGTTTCATAGCGACGCTATTTCTGTGATACTTCGTCATTGTGAGGGATAGACGGATGCAATAATGAAGGAATAGTGCATCCGAAAAGAGATACTCGACTCCCAATATAAGATCCTGTCGTTGCCATAGTAACGTCCCTCGATTTAGAAAGAGATGTCATAGAATCTATAGTATTTCATAGCGACGCTATTTCTGTGATACTTCGTCATTGTGAGGGATAGACGGATGCAATAAAGAAGGAATAGTGCATCCGAAAAGAGATACACGCGTCCCAATAAAAGATCCTGTCGTTGCCATAGAAACGTTCCTCGATTTAGAAAGAGAAGCCATACAACCCATAGTGTTTCATAGCGACGCAATTTCTGTGTTAATTCGTCATTGTGAGGGATCGACGGAAGCAATAAAGAAGGAATAGTGCATCCGAAAAGAGATACGTGCCTCCCCATAGAAGATCCATCCGTTGCCATAGAAACGTACCTCGATTTAGAAAGAGATGGCATAGAACCTATAGTGTTTCATAGCGACGCAATTTCTGTGTTAATTCGTCATTGTGAGGGATCGACGGATGCAATAAGGAAGGAACAGTGCATCCGAAAAGAGATACTCGCCTCCCAATAGACGTACCTTTCGATGCCGTAGATACGTCCCTCGATTTAGGAAGAGATGGCATAGAACCTATAGTGTTTCATAGCGACGCAATTTCTGTGTTAATTCGCCATTTTGAGAGATCGACGGATGCAATAAAGAAGGAATAGTGCATCCGAAAAAAGATACTCGCCTCCCAATAGATGATCCTTTCGTTGCCATAGAAACGTTCCTCGATTTAGAAAGAGATGGCATAGAACCTATAGTGTTTCATAGCGACGCAATTTCTGTGTTAATTCGTCATTGTGAGGGATCGACGGATGCAATAAAGAAGGAATAGTGCATCCGAAAAGAGATACTCGCTTCCCAATAGATGATCCTTTCGTTGCCATTGAAACGTTCCTCGATTTAGAAAGAGATGGCATAGAACCTATAGTGTTTCATAGCGACGCAATTTCTGTGTTAATTCGTCATTGTGAGGGATCGACGGATGCAATAAAAAGGAATAGTGCATCCGAAAAGAGATACTCGCCTCCCAATCGAAGATCCTGGCGTTGGCATAGAAATGTTCCTTGATTTAGAAAGAGAAGGCATTAAACCTATTGTATTTTTAGCGACGCAATTTCTGTGTTAATTCGTCATTGTGAGGGATCGAAGGACGCAATAAAAAAGAATAGTGCATCCGAAAAGAGATACTCGCTTCCCAATAGATGATCCTTTCGTTGCCATAGAAACGTTCCTCGATTAAGAAACAGAAGCCATACTACCCATAGTATTTCATAGCGACGCAATTTTGTGTTAAATCGTCATTGTGAGGGATCGACGGATGCAATAAAGAAGGAATAGTGCATCCGAAAAGAGATACTCGCCTCCCAATAGATGATCCTTTCGTTGCCATAGAAACGTTCCTCGATTTAGAAAGAGAAGGCATAGAAACTATAGTACTTCATAGCGACGCAATATCTGTGTTATTTCGTCATTGCGAGGGATCGACGGATGCAATAAAGAAGGAGTAGTGCACCTGAAAAGAGAAACTCGCCTCCCGATAGAAGATCCTTTCGTTGCCATAGAAACGTTCCTCGATTAAGAAAGAGATGGCATAGAACCTCTAGTGTTTCATAGCGACGCAATTTCTGTGTTAATTCGTCATTGTGAGGGATCGACGGATGCAATAAAGAAGTAATAGTGCATCCGAAATGAGATACTCGCCTCCCAATATAAGATCCTGTCGTAGCCATAGAAACGTTCCACGATTTAGAATGAGAAGCCATACAACCCATAGTATTTCATAGCGTCGCAATTTCTTTGTTAATTCGTTATTGTGTGGGATCGACGGATGCAATAAAGAATGAATAGTACATCCGAAAAGAGATACTCGCTTCCCAATAGAAGATCCTGTCGTTGCCATAGAAACGTTCCTCGATTTAAAAAGAGAAGTCATAGAACCTATAGTATTTCATAGCGACGCAACTTCTGTAATAATTCGTCATTGCGACAGATCGACGGACCCAATAAAGAAGGAATAGTGCATACGAAAAGAGATACTCGCCTCCCAATAGAAGATACTGTCATTGCTGTAGAAACGTTCCTCGATTTAGAAAGAGAAGGCATAGACAATGTGGGCTGCAGATTCCTCGACTTGCGCCATAGGGTGGTGGGGTTTCGGGTTCCGCTGGATAGGTCAGGAGTCCACTACACGCAACAAGCGGCTACACGGGTAGCAGGGGTTGTGTGGCGTGGGCTGGGCGGTTTTTTAGGTTAGATGGCCTCGGGCAAGTGCAGAAAGGGCAACAGCCTCAACGGGTGCGGGGCAAAGTCAGGACATGCGGGGACCAAGCAGCAATCGGTATTGTAATTGTAAACTGTCGAAGCTGCGTTGGTAAAGTACCGGAACTTCAAGCGCTGATAGAAAGCACCGAAGCTGAAATCGTTATAGGTACAGAAAGCTGGCTGAAGCCAGAGATAAATTCTGCCGAAATTTTTACAAAGGCACAGACGGTGTTTAGAAAGGATAGATTGCATGCAACCGGTGGTGGAGTGTTCGTCGCTGTTAGTAGTAGTTTATCCTGTAGTGAAGTAGAAGTGGATAGTTCCTGTGAATTATTATGGGTGGAGGTTACACTCAACAACCGAGCTAGGTTAATAATTGGCTCCTTTTACCGACCCCCCGACTCAGCAGCATTAGTGGCAGAACAACTGAGAGAAAATTTGGAATACATTTCACATAAATTTTCTCAGCATGTTATGGTCTTAGGTGGAGATTTCAATTTACCAGATATAGACTGGGACACTCAGATGTTTAGGACGGGTGGTAGGGACAGGGCATCGAGTGACATTATACTGAGTGCACTATCCGAAAATTACCTCGAGCAATTAAACAGAGAACCGACTCGTGGAGATAACATCTTGGACCTACTGATAACAAACAGACCCGAACTTTTCGACTCTGTAAGAGCAGAACAGGGAATCAGTGATCATAAGGCCGTTGCAGCATCCCTGAATATGGAAGTTAATAGGAATATAAAAAAAGGGAGGAAGGTTTATCTGTTTAGCAAGAGTAATAGAAGGCAGATTTCAGACTACCTAACAGATCAAAACGAAAATTTCTGTTCAGACACTGACAATGTTGAGTGTTTATGGAAAAAGTTCAAGGCAATCGTAAAATGCGTTTTAGACAGGTACGTGCCGAGCAAAACTGTGAGGGACGGGAAAAACCCTCCGTGGTACAACAACAAAGTTAGGAAACTACTGCGAAAGCAAAGAGAGCTTCACTCCAAGTTTAAACGCAGCCAAAACCTCTTAGACAAACAGAAGCTAAACGATGTCAAAGTTAGCGTAAGGAGGGCTATGCGTGAAGCGTTCAGTAAATTCGAAAGTAAAATACTAGGTACCGACTTGACAGAAAATCCTAGGAAGTTCTGGTCTTACGTTAAATCAGTAAGTGGCTCGAAACATCATGTCCAGACACTCCGGGATGATGATGGCATTGAAACAGAGGATGACAAGCGTAAAGCTGAAATACTAAACACCTTTTTCCAAAGCTGTTTTACAGAGGAAGACCGCACTGCAGTTCCTTCTCTAAATCCTCGCACCAACGAAAAAATGGCTGACATTGAAATAAGTGTCCAAGGAATAGAAAAGCAACTGGAATCACTCAACAGAGGAAAGTCCACTGGACCTGACGGGATACCAATTCGATTCTACACAGAGTACGCGAAAGAACTTGCCCCCCTTCTAACAGCCGTGTACCGCAAGTCTCTAGAGGAACGGAAGGTTCCAAATGATTGGAAAAGAGCACAGGTAGTCCCAGTCTTCAAGAAGGGTCGTCGAGCAGATGCGCAAAACTATAGACCTATCTCTCTGACGTCGATCTGTTGTAGAATTTTAGAACATGTCTTTTGCTCGAGTATCATGTCGTTTTTGGAAACTCAGAATCTACTATGTAGGAATCAACATGGATTCCGGAAACAGCGATCGTGTGAAACCCAACTCGCTTTATTTGTTCATGAGACCCAGAAAATATTAGATACAGGCTCCCAGGTAGATGCCATTTTCCTTGACTTCCGGAAGGCGTTCGATACAGTTCCGCACTGTCGCCTGATAAACAAAGTAAGAGCCTACGGAATATCAGACCAGCTGTGTGGCTGGATTGAAGAGTTTTTAGCAAACAGAACACAGCATGTTGTTCTCAATGGAGAGACATCTACAGACGTTAAAGTAACCTCTGGCGTGCCACAGGGGAGTGTTATGGGACCATTGCTTTTCACAATATATATAAATGACCTAGTAGATAGTGTCGGAAGTTCCATGCGGCTTTTCGCGGATGATGCTGTAGTATACAGAGAAGTTGCAGCATTAGAAAATTGTAGCGAAATGCAGGAAGATCTGCAGCGGATAGGCACTTGGTGCAGGGAGTGGCAACTGACCCTTAACATAGACAAATGTAATGTATTGCGAATACATAGAAAGAAGGATCCTTTATTGTATGATTATATGATAGCGGAACAAACACTGGTAGCAGTTACTTCTGTAAAATATCTGGGAGTATGCGTGCGGAACGATTTGAAGTGGAATGATCATATAAAATTAATTGTTGGTAAGGCGGGTACCAGGTTGAGATTCATTGGGAGAGTCCTTAGAAAATTTAGTCCATCAACAAAGGAGGTGGCTTACAAAACACTCGTTCGACCTATACTTGAGTATTGCTCATCAGTGTGGGATCCGTACCAGATCGGGTTGACGGAGGAGATAGAGAAGATCCAAAGAAGAGCGGCGCGTTTCGTCACAGGGTTATTTGGTAACCGTGATAGCGTTACGGAGATGTTTAACAAACTCAAGTGGCAGACTCTGCAAGAGAGGCGCTCTGCATCGCGGTGTAGCTTGCTCGCCAGGTTTCGAGAGGGTGCGTTTCTGGATGAGGTATCGAATATATTGCTTCCCCCTACTTATACCTCCCGAGGAGATCACGAATGTAAAATTAGAGAGATTAGAGCGCGCACAGAGGCTTTCAGACAGTCGTTCTTCCCGCGAACCATACGCGACTGGAACAGGAAAGGGAGATAATGACAGTGGCACGTAAAGTGCCCTCCGCCACACACCGTTGGTTGGCTTGCGGAGTATAAATGTAGATGTAGATGTAGATGTAGAACCTATAGTATTTCATTGCGACCCAATCTCTGTGTTAATTGGTCATTGTAAGGCATCGACGGATGCAATAAAGAAGGAATAGTGCATCCGAAAGGAGATACTCGCATCGCAATAGAAGATCCTGTCTTTGCAATAGAAACGTTCCTCGATTTAGAAAGAGAAGGCATAGAACCTATTGTATTTCATAGCGCCGCAATTTCTCTGTTAATTCGTCATTGTGAGAGATCCACGGACGCAATAAAGAAGGAATAGTGCATCCGAAAAGAGATACTCGTTCCCAATAGAAGATACTGTCGTTGCTGTAGAACGTTCCTCGATTTAGAAGGAGAAGGCATAGAACCTATAGTATTTCATAGCGACGCAATTTCTGTGTTAATTGGTCATTGTGAGGGATCGACGGATGCAATAAAGAAGGAATAGTGCTTCCGAAAAGAGATAATCGCCTCCCAATTGAATATCATGTCTTTGCCATAGAAACGTTCCTCGATTGTGAGGGATCGACGGATGCAAAAAAGAAGGAACAGTGCATCCGAAAAGAGATACTTGCCTCCCAATAAAAGATCCTTTCGTTGCCATAGAAACGTCCCCCGATTTAGAAAGAGATGGCATAGAACCTATAGTGTTTCATAGCGACGCAATTTCTGAGTTAATTCGTCATTGTGAGAGATCGACGGATGCAATAAAGAAGGAATAGTGCATCCGAAAACAGATACTCGCCTCCCAATAGAAGATCCTGTCGTTGCCATAGAAACGTTCCTCGATTTAGAAAGAGAAGCCATACAACCCATAGTCTTTCATAGCGACACAATTTCTGTGTTAATAAGTCATTGTGAGGGATCGACGGATGCAATAAAGAAGGAATAGTGCATCCGAAAAGAGATACTCGCCTCCCAATAGAAGATCATGTCGTTGAAATAAAATCGTTCCTCGATTTAGAAAGAGAAGGCATAGAACCTATAGTATTTCATAGCGACACAATTTCCGTGTTAATACGTCATTGTGAGGGGTCGACGGATGGAATAAAGAGGGAATAGTGCATCCGAAAAGAGATACTCGCCTCCCAATAGAAGATCCCGTCGTTTCCATATAAACGGTCCTCGATTTAAAACGGGATGTCATAGAACCTATAGTATCTCATAGCGACGCAATTTCTGTGTTAATTGGTCATTGTGAGGGATCGACGGATGCAATAAAGACGGAATAGTGCATCCGAAAAGAGATACTCACCTCCCAATAGAAAATCCTGTCTTTGCCATAGAAACGTTCCTCGATTTAGAAAGAGAGGGCATTAAACCTATTGTATTTTTAGCGACGCAATTTCTGTGTTAATTCGTCATTGTGAGGGATCGACGGATGCAATAAACAAGGAGTAGTGCATCCGAAAAGAGATACTCGCCTCCCAATAGAAGATCCTGTCGTTGAAATAGAAACGTTCCTGGATTTGGAAAGAGAAGGCATAGAACCTATAGTATTTCATAGCGACACAATTTCTGTGTTAATTCGTCACTGTGAGGGATCGACGGATGCAATAATGAAGGAATAGTGCATCCGAAAAGAGATACTCGCCTCCCAATAGAAGATCCTGTCGTTGCCATAGAAACGTTCCTCCATTTAGAAACAGAAGGCATAGGACCTATGGTTTTTCATAGCGACGCAATTTCAGTGTTAATTCGTCATTGTGAGGGATCGACGGATGCAATAAAGAAGGAGTAGTGCATCCCAAAACAGATACTTGCCTCCCAATAGGAGATCCTGTCGATGCCATAGAGACGTTCCTCGATATAGAGAAAGAAGGCATAGAACCTATAGTATTTAATAGCGACGCAATTTCTGTGTTAATTCGTCATTGTGAGGGATCGACGGATGAAATAAAGAAGGAACAGAGCATCCGAAAAGGGATACTCGCCTAAAAATAGAAGTTCCTATCGTTGCCATAGAAACGTACCTCGATTTAAAAAGAGATATCATAAAACCTATAGTATCTCCTAACGACGCAATATCTGTGGTAATTCGTCATTGTGAGGGATCGACGGATGCAATAAAAAAGGAATAGTGCATCCGAAAAAAGATACACGCCTCCCAAAATAAGATCCTGTCGTTGGAATAGAAACATTCCTCGATTTAAAAAGAGCAGGCATGGAACCTATAGTATTTCATAGTGACGCAATTTCTGTGTTAATTCGTCATTGTGAGGGATCGACGGATGCAATAAAGAAGGAATAGTGCATCCGAAAAGAGATACTCGTCTCCCAATAGAAGATCCTTTCGATGTCGTTGGAACGTTCCTCGATTTAGAAAGAGATGGCATGGAACCAATAATGTTTCATAGCGACGCAATTTCTGTGTTAATTCTTCATTGTGAGGGATCGACGGATGCAATAAAAAGGAATAGTGCATCCGCAAAGAGATACTCGCCTCCCAATATAAGATCCTGTCATTGCCATAGAAACGCTCCTCGATTTAGAAAGAGAACCCATACAACCCATAGTACTCCATAGCGACGCAATTTCTGTGTTAATTCGTCATTGTGAGGGATCGACGGATCCAATAAAGAAGGAATAGTGCATCCGAAAAGAGATACACGCCTCCCAATACAAGATCCTGTCGTTGCCATAGAAACCTTCCTCGATTTAGAAACAGAAGCCATACAACCCATAGTATTTAACAGCGACGCAAATTTTTGTTTCAATTCGTCATTGTGAGGGATCGACGGTTGCAATAAAGAAGGAATAGTGCATCCGAAAAGAGATACTCCATTCCCAATAGAAGATCTTGTCGTTGCCATAGAAACGTTCCTCGATTAAGAAAAAAATGGCATAGAACCTATAGTATTTCATAGCGACGCAATTTCTGTGTTAATTCGTAATTGTGAGGGATCAACGGATGTAATTAAGAAGTAATAGTGCATCCGAAAAGATATACTCGCCTTCCAATATAAGATCCTGTCATTACCATAGAAACGTTCCTCGAATTAGAATGAGAAGCTATACAACCCATAGTATTTCATTGCGACGCAATTTCTTTGTTAATTCGTCATTGTGAGGGATCGACGGATGCATTAAATTAGGGATAGTGCATCCGAAAAGAGATACTCGCCTCCCAATAGAAGATCCTGTCGTTGCCATAGAAATGTTCCTCGATTTAGAAAGAGAAGGCATAGGACCTACAGTTTTTCATAGCGACGTAATTTCTATGTTAATTCGTCATTGTGAGGGATCGACGGATGCAATAAAGAAGGAATAGTGCATCCGAAAAGAGATACTCGCCTCCCAATAAGAGATCCTGTCGATGCTATGGAGACGTTCCTCGATTTAGCGAGAGAAGGCATGGAACCTATAGTATTTCATAGCGACGCAATTTCGATGTTAATTCGTCATTGTAAGAGATCGACGGACGCAATAAAGAAGGAATAGTGCATCCGAAAAGAGATACTCGCCTCCCAATAGAAGATACTGTCGTTGCTGTAGAACGTTCCTCGATTTAGAAAGAGATGGCATAGAACCTATTGTATTTCATAGCGAGGCAATTACTGTCTTAATTCGTCATTGTGAGGGATCGAGGTATGGAATAAAGAAGGAACAGTGCATCCGAAAAGAGATACTTGCCTCCCAATAAAAGATCCTTTCGTTGAGATAGAAACGTCCCTCGATTTAGAAAGAGATGGCATAGAACCTATAGTGTTTCATAGCGACGCAATTTCTGTGTTAATTCGTCATTGTGAGGGATCGACGGATGCAATAAAGAAGGAATAGTGCATCCGAAAAGAGATACTCACCTCCCAATAGAAGATACTGTCGTTGCTGTAGAAACGTTCCTCGATTTAGAAAGAGAAGGCATAGAACCTATAGTATTTCATAGCGACGCAATTTCTGTGTTAAGTGGTCATTGTGAGGGATCGACGGATGCAATAAAGAAGGAATGGTGCATCCGAAAAGAGATACTCACCTCCCAATAGAAGATCCTGTCTTTGCCATAGCAACGTTCCTCGATTTAGAAAGAGAAGGCATTAAACCTATTGTATTTTTAGCGACGCAATTTCTGTGTTAATTCGTCATTGTGAGGGATCGACGGATGCAATAAACAAGGAGTAGTGCATCCGAAAAGAGATACGCGCCTCCCAATAGAAGATCCTTTCGATGTCGTTGAAACGTTCCTCGATTTAGAAAGAGATGGCATGGAACCAATAGTGTTTCATAGCGACGCAATTTCTGTGTTAATTCTTCATTGTGAGGGATCGACGGATGCAATAAAAAGGAATAGTGCATCCGAAAAGAGATACTCGCCTCCCAATATAAGATCGTGTCATTGCCATAGAAACGCTCCTCGATTTAGAAAGAGAAGCCATACGACCAATAGTACTCCATAGCGACGCAATTTCTGTGTTAATTCGTCATTGTGAGGGATCGACGGATGCAATAAAGAAGGAATAGTGCATCCGAAAAGAGATACACGCCTCCCAATACAAGATCCTGTCGTTGCCATAGAAACGTTCCTCGATTTAGAAACAGAAGCCATACAACCCATAGTATTTAAGAGCGACGCAAATTTTTGTTTCAATTCGTCATTGTGAGGGATCGACGGTTGCAATAAAGAAGGAATAGTGCATCCAAAAAGAGATAATACATTCCCAATAGAAGATCCTGTTGTTGCCATAGAAACGTTACTCGATAAAGAAAAAAATGGCATAGAACCTATACTATTTCATAGCGACGCAATTTCTGTGTTAATTCGTAATTGTGAGGGATCGACGGATGTAATTATGAAGTAATAGTGCATCCGAAAAGATATACTCGCCTCCCAATATAAGATCCTGTCATTGCCATATAAACGTTCCTCGAATTAGAATGAGAAGCTATACAACATATAGTATTTCATTGCGACGCAATTTCTTTGTTAATTCGTCTTTGTGAGGGATCGACGGATGCAATAAATTAGGGATAGTGCATCCGAAAAGAGATACTCGCCTCCCAACAGAAGATCCTGTCGTTGCCATAGAAATGTTCCTCGATTTAGGAAGAGAAGGCATAGGACCTATAGTTTTTCATAGCGACGTAATTTCTATGTTAATTCGTCATTGTGAGGGATCGACGGATGCAATAAAGAAGGAATAGTGCATCCGAAAAGAGATACTCGCCTCCCAATAGGAGATCCTGTCGATGCTACGGAGACGTTCCTCGATTTAGCGAGAGAAGGCATGGAACCTATAGTATTTCATAACGACGCAATTTCGATGTTAATTCGTCATTGTGAGGGATCGACGGATGCAATAATGAAAGAATAGTGCATCCGAAAAGAGATCTCGCCTAACAATAGAAGATCCTTTCGTTGCCGTAAAACCTTCCTCGATTAAGAAAGACAAGGCATAGAACCTATTGTATCTCCTAGCGACGCAATATCTGTTTTAATTAGTCATTGTGAGGGATCGACGGATGCAATAAAGAAGGAATAGTTCCTCCGAAAAGAGATAATCCCGTCCCAATAGAAGATCCTGTCGTTGCCATATAAACATTCTTCGATTGAGAAAGAGAAGGCATAGAACCTATAGTATTTCATAGCGACTATATTTCCGTGTTAATTCGTCATTGTGAGGAATCGACGGATGCAATAAAGAAGGAATAGTGCATCCGAAAAAGATACTCGCCTCCCAATAGAAGATTCTCTCGTTGAGATAGAAACGTTCCTCGATTTAGAAGGAGATGGCATAGAACCTATAGTTTCATAGCGACGCAATTTCTGTGTTAATTCGTCATTGTGAGGGATCGACGGTGCAATAAAGAAGGAATAGTGCATCCGAAAAGAGACTCGCCTTTCAATATAAGATCCTGTCGTGGCCATTGAAACGTTCCTCGATTTAGAAAGAGAAGCCATACACTCTATCGTATTTCATAGCGACGCAATTTCTGTGTTAATTCGTCATTGTGAGGGATCGACGGATGCAATAAAGAAGGAATCGTGCATCCGAAAAGAGATGCTCGCCTCCCAATAGAAGACCCTTTCGTTGCCATAGAAACGTTCCTCGATTTAGAAAGATATGCCATAGAACCTATAGTCTCTCCTAGCGACGCAATATCTGTGTTAATTCGTCATTGTGAGGGATCGACGGATGCAATAAAGAAGGAATAGTGCATCCGGAAAGAGATACACGCACCCTAATATAAGATCCTGTCATTTGCCATAGAAAGGTTCCTCGATTTAGAAACAGAAGCCATACAACCGATAGTATTTCATAGCGACGCAAATTTTTGTTTCAATTCGTCATTGTGAGGGATCGACGGATGCAATAAAGAAGGAATAGTGCATCCGAAAAGAGATACTCGCCTCCCAATAGAAGATCCTGTCGTTGCCATAGAAACGTTCTTCGATTTAGAAAGTGAAGGCATGGAACCTATAGTATTCCATAGCGACGCAAATTTTGTGTTAATTCGCCATTGCGCGGGATCGACGGATGCAATAAAGAAGGAATAGTGCATCCGAAAAGAGATACTCGCCTCCCAATAGAAGATCCTGTCTTTGCCATAGAAACGTTCCTCGATTTAGAAAGAGAAGGCATTAAACCTATTGTATTTCTTAGCGACGCTATTTCTGTGTTAATTCGTCATTGTGAGGGATCGACGGATGCAATAAACAAGGAATAGTGCATCCGAAAAGAGATACTCGCCTCACAATAGAAGATCCTTTCGTTGCCATAGAAACGTTCCTGGATTTGGAAAGAGAAGGCATAGAACCTATAGTATTTCATAGCGACACAATTTTTGTGTTAATTCGTCATTGTGAGGGATCGACGGATGCAATAATGAAGGAATAGAACATCCGAAAAGAGATACTCGCCTCCCAATAGAAGATCCTGTCGTTGCCATAGAAACGTTCCTCGATTTAGAAACAGAAGGCATAGGACCTATGGTTTTTCATAGCGACGCAATTTCAGTGTTATTTCGTCATTGTGAGGGATCGACGGATGCAATAAAGAAGGAATAGTGCATCCGAAAAGAGATACTCGCCTCCCAATAGAAGATCCTATCGCTGCCATAGAAACGTTCCTGGATTTGGAAAGAGAACCTATAGTATTTCATAGCGACACAATTTCTGTGTTAATTCGTCATTGTGAGGGATCGAAGGTTGCAATACAGAAGGAATAGTGCCTTCGAAAAGAGATACTCGCCTCCCAATAGAAGATCCTGTCGTTGCCATAGAAACGTTCCTCGATTTAGAAAGAGATGGCATAGAACCTATAGTGTTTCATTGCGACGCAATTTCTGTGTTAATTCGTCATTGTGAGGGATCGACAGATGCAATAAACAAGTAATAGTGCATCCGAAAAGAGATACTCGCCTCCCAATAGAAGATCCTTTCGATGCTGTTGAAACGTTCCTCGATTTAGAAAGAGATGGCATGGAACCAATAGTGTTTCATAGCGACGCAATTTCTGTGTTAATTCTTCATTGTGAGGGATCGACGGATGCAATAAAAAGGAATAGTGCATCCGAAAAGAGATACTCGCCTCCCAATATAAGATCCTGTCGTTGCCATAGAAACGTTCCTCGATTTAGAAAGAGAAGCCATACAACCCATTGTATTTCATAGCGACGCAATTTCAGTGTTAATTCGTCATTGTGAGGGATCGACGGAAGCGATAAAGAAGGAATAGTGCATCCGTAAAGAAATACTCGCCTCCCAATAGAAAATCCTGTCGCTGCCACAAAAACGTTCCTCGGTTTAGAAAGAGAATGCATAGAACCTATAGTTTGTCATAGCGACACAATTTCTATATTAATTCGTCATTGTGAGGGATCGACGGTTGCAACAAAAAAGGAAAAGTGCATCCGAAAGCAGATACTCGCCTCCCTATAGAAGATCCTGTCGTTTCCATAGAAACGGTCCTCGATCTAAAAAGAGAAGTCATAGAACCTATAGTATTACATAGCGCCGCAATTTCTGTCTTAATTCGTCATTGTGAGGGATCGACGGACGCAATAAAGAAGGAATAGTGCATCCGAAAAGAGATACTCGCCTCCCAATAGAAGATCCTGTCTTGGCCACAGAAACGTTCGTCGATTTAGAAAGAGAAGGCATTAGACCAATTGTATTTCATAGTGACGCAGTTTCTGTGTTAATTCGTCAGTGTGAGGGATCGACGGATGCAATAAACAAGGAATAGTGCATCCGAAAAGAGATACTCGCCTCCCAATAGAAGATCCTGTCGTTGCCATAGAAACGTTCCACAATTTGGAAAGAGAAGGCATAGAACCTGTAGTATTTCATAGCGACACAATTTCTGTGTTAATTCGTCATTGTGAGGGATTGATGAATTCAATAAAGAAGGAATAGTGCATTCGAAAAGAGATACTCGGCTCCCAATAGAAGATCCTGTCGTTGCCACAGAAACGTTCCTCGATTTAGAAACAGAAGGCATAGGACCTATAATTTTTCATAGCGACGCAATTTTATTGTTAATTCGTCATTGTGAGGGATAGACGGATGCAATAAAGAAGGAATAGTGCATCCGAAAAGAGATACTCCCTTCCCAATAGGAGATCCTGTCGATGCCATAGAGACGTTCCTCGATATAGAGAGAGAAGGCATAGAACCTATAGTATTTCATAGCGACGCATTTTCTCTGTTAATTCGTCATTGTGAGGAATCGACGGATGCAATAAAGAATGAATAGTGCATCCGAAAAGAGATATTCGTCACCCCATAGGAGATCCTTTCGATGCCCTAGATACGTTCCTCGATTTAGAAAGAGAAGGCATAGAACCTATAGTATTTCATAGCGACGCAATTTCTGTGTTAATTCGTCATTGTGAGGGATCGACGGATGCAATAAAGAAGGAATAGTGCATCCGAAAAGAGATACTCGCCTCCCAATATAAGATCCTATCGTTGCCATAGAAGCGCTCCACGATTTGGAAAGAGAAAGCTTAGAACCTGTAGTATTTCATAGCGACACAATTTCTGTGTTTATTCGTCATTGAGAGGGATCGACGGATGCAATAAGCAAGGAATGGTGCATGCGAACAGAGTTACTCGTCTCCCAATAGAAGATCCTTTCGTTGCCAAAGAAACGCTCCTCGATTTAGAAAAAGATGGCATAGAACCTGTAGTGTTTCATAGCGACGCAATTTCTGTGTTAATTCGTCATTGTGAGGGATCGACGGATGCAATAATGAAGGAATAGTGTATCCGAAAAGAGATACTCGCCTCCCAATAGAAGATCCTGTCTTTGCCATAGAAACGTTCCTCGATTTAGAAACAGAAGGCATAGGACCTATGGTTTTTCATAGCGACCCAATTTCAGTGTTATTTCGTCATTGTGAGGGATCGACGGATGCAATAATGAAGGAATAGTGTATCCGAAAAGAGATACTCGCCTCCCAATAGAAGATCCTGTCTTTGCCATAGAAACGTTCCTCGATTTAGAAAGAGAAGGCATTAAACCTATTGTATTTCTTAGCGACGCTATTTCTGTGTTAATTCGTTATTGTGAGGGATCGACGGATGCAATAAACCAGGAATAGTGCATCCGAAAAGAGATACTCGCCTCCCAATAGAAGATCCTATCGTTGCCATAGAAACGTTCCTGGATTTGCAAAGAGAACCTATAGTATTTCATAGCGACACAATTTCTGTGTTAATTCGTCATTGTGAGGGATCGACGGATGCAATAATGAAGGAATAGTGCATCCGAAAAGAGATACTCGCCTCCAAATAGCAGATCCATCCGTTGCCATAGAAACTCTCTTCTATTTAGAAAGTGAAGGCATAGAACCTATAGTATCTCCAACCGACGCAATATCTGTGTTAATTCGTCATTGTGAGGGATCGACAGATACAATAAAGAAGGAATAGTGCATCCGAAAAGAGATACACGCCTCCCAATATAAGATCCTGTCGTTGCCATAGAAACGTTCCTCAATTTATAAAGAGAAGCCATACAACCCATAGTATTTCATAGCGACGCAATTTCTGTGTTAATTCGTCATTGTGAGGGATCGACGGTTGCAATAAAGAAGGAAAAGTGCATCCGAAAGCAGATACTCGCCTCCCTATAGAAGATCCTGTCGTTGCCATAGAAACGGTCCTCGTTCTAAAAAGAGAAGTCATAGAACCTATAGTATTACATAGCGACGCAATTTCTGTCTTAATTCGTCATTGTGAGGGATCGACGGACGCAATAAAGAAGGAATAGTGCATCCGAAAAGAGATACTCGCCTCCCAATAGAAGATCCTGTCTTGGCCACAGAAACGTTCGTCGATTTAGAAAGAGAAGGCATTAAACCAATTGTATTTCATAGTGACGCAGTTTCTGTGTTAATTCGTCAGTGTGACGGATCGACGGATGCAATAAACAAGGAATTGTGCATCCGAAAAGAGATACTCGCCTCCCAATAGAAGATCCTGTCGTTGCCATAGAAACGTTCCACAATTTGGAAAGAGAAGGCATAGAACCTGTAGTATTTCATAGCGACACAATTTCTGTGTTAATTCGTCATTGTGAGGGATCGACGAATTCAATAAAGAAGGAATAGTGCATTCGAAAAGAGATACTCGGCTCCCAATAGAAGATCCTGTCGTTGCCACAGAAACGTTCCTCGATTTAGAAACAGAAGGCATAGGACCTATAATTTTTCATAGCGACGCAACTTCAGTGTTAATTCGTCATTGTGAGGGATAGACGGATGCAATAAAGAAGGAATAGTGCATCCGAAAAGAGATACTCGCCTCCCAATAGGAGATCCTGTCGGTGCCATAGAGACGTTCCTCGATATAGAGAGAGAAGGCATAGAACCTATAGTATTTCATAGCGACGCATTTTCTATGTTAATTCTTCATTGTGAGGGATCGACGGATGCAATAAAGAATGAATAGTGCATCCGAAAAGAGATATTCGTCACCCCGTAGGAGATCCTGTCGATGCCCTATATACGTTCCTCGATTTAGAAAGAGAAGGCATAGAACCTATAGTATTTCATAGCGACGCAATTTCTGTGTTAATTCGTCATTGTGAGGGATAGACGGATGCAATAAAGAAGGAATAGTGCATCCGAAAAGAGATACTTGCCTCCCAATAGGAGATCCTGTCGATGCCATAGTGACGTTCCACGATATAGAGAGAGAAGGCATAGAACCTGTAGTATTTCTAGCGACGCAATTTCTGTGTTAATTCGTCATTGTGAGGGATCGACGGATGCAATAAAGAAGGAATAGTGCATCCGAAAAGAGATACTCGCCTCCCAATATAAGATCCTGTCGTTGCCATTGAAACGTTCCTCGATTTAGAAAGAGAAGCCATACAACCCATAGTATATCATAGCGACGCAATTTCTGTGTTAATTGTGAGGGATCGACTGATGCAATAAAGAAGGATTAGTGCATCCGAAAAGAGATACTCGCCTCCCAATAGATGATCCTGTCGTTGCCATAGAATCGTTCCTCGATTTAGAAAGAGAAGGCATAGAACCTATAGTATCTCCTAGCGACGCAATTTCTATGTTAATTCGTCATTGTGAGGGATCAACGGATGCAACAAAAAAGGAATAGCGCATCCGAAAAGAGATACTCGCCTCCCAACATAAGATCCTGTCGTTGCTATAGAAACGTTCCTCGATTTAAAAAGAGAAGGCATAGAACTTATAGTATTTCATAGCGACGCAATTTCTGTGTAAATCGTCATTGTGAGGGATCGACGGATGCAATAAAATAGGAATAGGGCATCCGAAAAGAGATACTCGCCTCCCAATAGAAGATCCTGTCGTTGCCATAGAAACGTTCCTCGATGTAAAAAGAGAAGACATAGAACCTATAGCATTTCATAGCGACCGAATTTCTGTGTTAATTCGTCATTGTGAGGGAGCGACGGATGCAATAAAGACGGAATAGTGCATCCGAAAAGAGATACTCGACTTCCAATTGAAGATATTGTCGTTGCTGTAGAAACGTTCCTCGATTTAGAAAGAGATTGCATAGAACCTATAGTATTTCTTAGCGACGCAATTTCTCTGTTAATTCGTCATTGTGAGGGATCGACGGATGCAATAAAAAAGGAGTAGCGCATCCGAAAAGAGATACTCGCCTCCCAATAGAAGATCCTGTCGTTGCCATAGAAACGTTCCTCGATTTAGAAAGAAAAGGCATAGGACCTATAGTTTTTCATAGCGACGTAATTTCTATGTTATTTCGTCATTGTGAGGATCGACGGATGCAATAAAGAACGAATAGTACATCCGAAAAGAGATACTCGCCTCCCAATAGGAGATCCTGTCAATACTATGGAGACGTTCCTCGATTTAGCGAGAGAAGGCATGGAACCTATAGTATTTCATAGCGACGCAATTTCTATGTTAATTCGTCATTGTGAGGGATCGACGGATGCAATAAAGAAGGAATAGTGCATCCGAAAAGAGATACTTCCGTCCCAATAGAAGATCCTGTCGTTGCCATAGAAACATTCCTCGATTGAGGAAGAGAAGGCATAGAACCTATAGTATTTCATATCGACTATATTTCCGTGTCAATTCGTCATTGTGAGGGATCGACGGATGCAATAAAGAATGAATAGTGCATCCGAAAAAGATACTCGCCTCCCAATTGAAGATCCTTTCGTTGAGATAGAAACGTTCCTCGATTTAGAAAGAGATGGCATAGAACCTATAGTTTCATAGCGCCGCAATTTCTGTGTTAATTTGTCATTGTGAGGGATCGACGGATGCAATATAGAAGGAATAGTGCATCCGGAAAGAGATACACGCCTCCTAATATAAGATCCTGTCATTTGCCACAGAAACGTTCCTCGATTTAGAAACAGAAGCCATACAACCCATAGTATTTCATTGCGACTCAAATTTTTGTTTCAATTCGTCATTGTGAGGGATCAACGGATGCAATAAAGAAGGAAAAGTGCATCCGAAAAGAGATACTCGCCTTCCAATATAAGATCCTGTCGTTGCCATAGAAACGTTCCTCGATTTAGAAAGTGAAGGCATGGAACCTATAGTATTTCACAGTAGTATTTCATAGCGACGCAATTTCTGTGTTAATTCGTCATTGCGAGGGATCGACGGATGCAATAAAGAAGGAATAGTGCATCCGAAAAGAGATACTCGCCTCCCAATAGAAGATCCTGTCGTTGCCATAGAAGATGTAAGTAAGGTGTTTATATTTTCTTATTGGCAAAGTTACGTAGCGCTCTATATGAAAAACACTGGCTGTGCTGTGTGCAGTCTGTGGCTAGTTTGCATTGTTGTCTGCCATTGTAGAGGGGCAGCTGGATGTTAACAGCGCGTAGCGTTGCGCAGTTGGAGGTGAGCCGCCAGCAGTGGTGGATGTGGGGAGAGAGATGGCGGAGTTTTGATAATTTGTAAATTGGATGTCAATTATGAATATTAAGGTAAATACATTGTTTGTTCTCTATTAATATCTTTCATTTTCTAACTATCTCTATCAGTAGTTACTGCCTTCCGTTGTTTGAATCTTTTATTTAGCTGGCAGTAGTGGCGCTCGCTGTATTGCAGTAGTTCGAGTAACGAAGATTTTTGTGAGGTAAGTGATTTCTGAAAGGTATAGTTTAATGATACTCAGGGCCATTCCTTTGCAGGGATTTTTGATAGTCAGATTTCGTTGCGCTAAAATTGTTGTGTGCCAGGTTAAGCACAGTCTTGTATAAATTGTTCAAAGGGGACGTTTCATATGTCGACCCTTAGCCTAGGATACCTCACTGGAATCTTCTGATTTTTTCTTGTAGTTTGTGTATTTAGTGTAGCTTTTGTTTATTGCTAGCGCGTAATTGTAGAGAGAATCTCCTTTGTAGTTGCAGTCTTTCATTGTTGTACTGTAAAACAGTTGTGGCATGCATGTAGATTTGCACCAAGTATTTCGCAGATGCGCTTGTAATTAACTACATATTATTTTCAGTGCTATGTTAATGTGTTCTCTTACATTTGCTATTCAAATTGTGTTTTTCTGTGTTATCATGTGAAATATTGTGACAATAATGGCGTGTGAAAAACGTAACACTCGGCTCCAAAGTAAACTGAGAAATGACAGTGAAGACGAAAGCAGTGTGTTGGCCCCACCATGTAATGAATTAACTAATATTCAAAGTAGTAATTTGGTAACTCTGCATAGGGAAATGGAGCAGGCGTCAAACAATGGCGTAGACAGTCAAACAGGTAGTGAACAGGGAAGCATTATCGATCGATCGGTCGGCAACAGCTCGCTCAGGAATCCGAAATGATAGGACACAATTTTGCAAATACTGTAGATTCAGGTTTTGCGTCCTCACCGTTTTCTCAAATAAGTCAAGACACATTTTCAGCTTGTCAAAATGTGAATGTTGCCATGTTGCACAAGAATCAGTACCTGTCAAACCCATACAGCCCCTCAGAACTCATCCGCATTTGCTTAATCAAATTACCTGAACATTTACGGCATATTATTTTAGCAGGACGTTGCAAAGACGACATTGAAGCTTTTCAGGGACTGTTACAAGAATTAGAAATTGACACAGACAGTCGCGGGATGCGAAAACAGGAAAACAATCACAACAGGTCACATCCGTCACAATTCCGTGACAACAGAAACATTAACTGGACACGACAATTCTATTCTTACAACGTAAATCGTGACCAAAAGAGACACCACCCGTATGACAACCACTGGCAGAGTCATAGTTACAGAGAGAGATCGCATTTCCGTAGTAATGAATATGACAGAGACATTCATAGAAACAGACAATTTGGCAACCAGTACAATTATTATCACGGGAGACAGAATAACTTTAGACGCAACGGTCCAGCACGCAGTTACGACTCAGGGAAAAATTCTCCACCACTTAACCGACAAGAAAGAAGCTACAGGAACTACCGACATGACGACAGACGATATGATCGTAACGACAGACCTGAACTGCATCAGAACTGGCGGGATTTAAACAGAGCAGAGCCCTATCGGCAAGGCGAATTTGTGGAAGTTAGGCGTCCTAATCCCAGTAATGACACGCGCCAACAAAGAAACAGACAATGACTCACACCGCAGGCAGCCGCGTGCGCCGGCTGGCTCAGAGAAAAATAACATAGACGCTAACCTTGAGCAAAATTCCTGTATTCTTTACGGACTAATACTGCTTGATAATTGCATTCAAGTTGAAACTCTGCGTACTGAGAAGAGCGGTTTACACCACATTTCACATGTAAAACCGTTTATTGAAAGATAATCTGCTTTTTAACTTTGTCTTTGCCATAAAATTTTTCACTTCACGTTACTAGTCCTCTTTGTCACACTTACAAACTGTTAACATGCAACTATGTATTAAAGCTAACTAACTATCCAGTCAAAAACATAGGTAACTTAGACAAGTAATTGCGAATGCATTGTTATTGCGAACAGACGACACAGTGTTGTTATTTATACATTCCTCCTTGTTAGTTGCACGATTACATAACGAATATACGGCTTACATACTTAGAACATATACCAGCACTGCTAATGAGATTTTCATGCAACATTTTGGTTTGCTTGAGAGTGGATTCTGGATTTGAGGTGCTTTCTGTGAAATGCCAGATGACACAGTGGTTAGTTTATGTGACAGCTACACGATTTTATCACGACGCTGCTAATGCGTGACAATTTAAAATGTTGCTTTTGCGGTGTATCTGTTTTATATCTGCACAGTTTTTTCTGAATTCTTCTATAAAGTGAGACATGTTTTAGTGGTGACTTTTGTGGTATGGCTACAAGGAGACAGCCTTTTCCGTAGGACAACAATACGTTACAGCACAGTACTTTCCTCATCACGGCAATAAGCCTAATAACTAAGTTATCTATACGCAAAGCATTTCACTTTTGTTTATCATGAGGTAAGTACATTGACTTCTGTAGAACTTAGCTTTCGGAGGACAATAACTACGACACTTCCACAGAGATTATCTTACAGCAACACGCACATTTAGCGCTACAGACACGTATTTGAGTGATTAATTTTGTACTTAAAACATTTATTTTTAAAGATTTTTGAATTACAAAGAAAGTTTTCCATGATACATTTCATTCCATTGCTGTAATCTGTAACACCTGAGGGTATAATTACAATAATCCTCAGGGGGGTACACGCTTACTTTGTGCACCATGTGTTTGGCAAGCACAAGGAGCCCTAGCTAATATGGTATTTGCTTATACAACTTTACACATCGGTACCATATTTCTCTAAAACACAAATTACACAGCTATCTGATCATTTAACTGAGAGAGACAAACCTTTTTACTACGTCAGTGACAGATGTTTACGCAATTACACAGTTGGATAACTTCACACTTATGAAATTGTATTTTGTCTGTACTGTGTGAACTCTTCATATTTTTTCGGAACCATTGTGATACTATGAGAGCCTTGAATGATGTATTTGGTATGGGATCATGATTTTTAAAGTACGTTTGAGGTAGATGACACTATTGACATGAGCAGAGAATTTTCTTTAGGTTTTGAAATTATTGTATTTCATAGCGACGCAATTTCTGTGTTAAATCGTCATTGTGAAGGATCGACGGATGCAATATAGAAGAAATAGTGCATCCGATAAGAGATACTCGCCTATCAATAAGAGATCCTGTCGTTGCCATAGAAACGTTCCTCAATTTAGAAAGAGAAAGCATAGAACCTATAGTATTTCATAGCGACGCAATTTCTGTGTTAATTCGTCATTGTGAGGGATCGACGGACGCAATAAAGAAGGAATAGTGCATCCGAAAAAAGATACGCGCCTCCCAATAGAAGATCCTTTCGTTGCCATAGAAACGTTCCTCGAATTAGAAAGAAATGGCATAGAACCTATAGTGTTTCATAGCGACGAAATTCCTGTATTAATTCGTCATTGAGAGGGACGACGGAAGCAATAAAGAAGGAATAGTGCATCCGAAAAGAGATACTCGCCTCACAATAGAAGATCCTTTCGTTGCCATAGAAACGTTCCTCGATTTAGAAAGAAATGGCATAGAACCTATTGTGTTTCATAGCGACGCAATTTCTGTGTTAATTCGTCATTGTGAGGGATCGACCGATGCAATAAAGAAGGAATAGTGCATCCGAAAAGAGATACTCGCCTCCCAATATAAGGTCCTGTCGTTGCCATAGAAACGTTCCTCGATTTAGAATGAGAAGCCATACAACCCATAGTATTTCATAGCGACACAATTTCTGTGTTAATTCGTCATTGTGAGGGATCGACGGATGCAATAAAGAAGGAATAGTGCATCCGAAAAGAGATAGTCGCCTGCCAATAGAAGATCCTTTCGTTGCCATAGAAACGTTCCTCGATCTAGAAAGTGATGGCATAGAACCTATAGTGTTTCATAGCGACGCAATTTCAGTGTTAATTCGTCATTGTGAGGGATCGACAAATGCAATAATGACGGAATACTGCATTCGAAAAGAGATACTCGCCTCCCAATAGAAGATCCTGTCGTTGCTATAGAAACGTTCCCCGATTTAGAAAGAGAAGGCATGGAAACTACAGTATTTCATAGCGCCGCCATTTCTGTGTTAATTCGTCATTGTGAAGGATCGTCGGATGCAATAAAGAAGGAATAGTGCATCCGAAAAGAGATACTCGCCACCCGATAGAAGATCCTTTCGTTGCCATAGAAACGTTCCTCGATTTAGAAAGAGAAGGCATTGAACCTATAGTTTCTCCTAGCGACGCAATATCTGTGATAATTCGTCATTGTGAGGGATCGACGGAAGCAATAAAGTGGGAATAGTGCATCCGAAAAGAGATACTCGCCTCCCAATAGAAGATCCTGTCGTTGCCATAGAAATGTTCCTCGATCTTGAAAGAGAAGGCGTAGAACCTATAGTATATCATAGCGACGCAATTTCTGTGTTAATTCGTCGTTGTGAGGGATCGACGGATGCAATAAAGAAGAAATAATGCATCCGAAAACAGAAGCGCGCCTCCCAATAGAAGATCCTTTCGTTGCCATGGAAACGTACCTAGATTTAGAAAGAGATGGCATAGAAACTAGAGTGCTTCATAGCGACGCAATTTCTGTGTTTATTCGTCATTGAGAGGGATCGACGGATGCAATAACGAAGGATGTAGTGCATTCGAAAAGAGATACTCGCCTCCCAATAGAAGATCCTGACGTTGCCATGGAAGTGTTCCTCGATTTAGAAAGAGAAGGCATAGAACCCATAGTATTTCATAGCGACTCGGCTATAGACTTGATGTGTGCCGTGTGACGGGTGGTGCTCATATTGAACCTTTATAAGGCTTTTGGTGAAACTGTTTGAGTTGCTCTTTCGTTTTACATATCATTTGTGACTGTGGGTTTAAAATGGTAAGTATTACAAAGTGTTGCAGCCCCGATATTCATTTGCAAACACACTGTATATAGAAGGTCATAATATACAGATACACAACAGAGTAGATAGTTATCAGTGTTAACAAGCGAACACATTTGGAACAAGATAAGTCATAGTAAAAGCACCTGGAAATATGTATGTCATTATTGGATTCGTGTAGCAGACAGAAGAGTAACGATGTGTGTGAGAAATTTAGGGAAGCTGAAAATTCAGTGAGTGATATTTAAAGCAACCACCAACAGAAAGAAGTTTTTGTTAATTCTCCACAAAGATGTGCTCAGAATGAATTACAAGAAAGAGAATCTTGAAGGGAATCTCAACAGGAAGAGGAGTGGTGAAATAGGAAAACAAAAAGCAGCAAACCATGAAGTAAATATGGCCACTAATCCCATTCCCAGTCATGAATTAATAAACTCTGACACAGTAAATAGTATGAGGTGGTGCAGTAGTAAAACACTGCATTTACATTTGGTAAGATGGCAACTCAAGTCCTGTTATAGCCATCCAATTTTACTTTTTGTGTGGTTTCTTTAAATATATTACGTATGTGCCAAGATGATTTCTTCAAAGTGGACACTACCAATATCCTTCTCCATAGTTTCCCAATCCGAACTGGTGTTCCATCTTTATTGACATTTCTGTTGACTAGGCACGAAACCCTAATTTTCCTTTCTTTCTTTCTTTGGATGCAGTAAATAGTGCTCACTAAAGATGGTACAAAATCAGAAATAATGTAAAGATGGAAAGCTGTCAAAGAGCAGTAGAAGGCAATAAGGAAGATGACATGGGATGGAAGAAGAGTGTAAATAATGTTCTTAGTAGATAACAATGTGTGTAGTTCTGAGCACTAATTACATGTGATGATGCTAGGCAAAACAGCGTTGCATATATGTGTTTAGTTTATGTTGTGGGGCTGGAAAAGATTCTTCCATGAATTGTAAAATAATAGCAGACAGTAAGTATGCAGGAGCTAATAAGTGTTCTTTAGTGAGTAAAGTGGTATGAGATTGGTGTGTGCAATTAAGTTCACATTTATAGATTAAGCCAAAAGAACTGTGAAGGAAAGAGTAAGACAAGTAAAATATTATTTGAGGTACAGAGTGTTACACTAAAGAACTGACTGAAATTTATATTTCTCTTACCTGAACTCTTCATTGAACCAACTCAGCATGGGAATACACATTCTACGTGACTGAACAGAAGCAGCACATGCAGTGGAATGATGGCACCTCTTCATTTCCTTCCCTGCATTTTGGTGTCAGCAGGTCACAACCTTGATGACTGTAAACATTATACATAAATGACCTGGTGGATGACATCGGAAGTTCACTGAGGCTTTTTGCAGATGATGCTGTGGTGAATCGAGAGGTTGTAACAATGGAAAATTGTACTGAAATGCAGGAGGATCTGCAGCGAATTGACGCATGGCGCAGGGAATGGCAATTGAATCTCAATGTAGACAAGTGTAATGTGCGACGAATACACAGAAAGATAGATCATTTATCTTTTAGCTACAAAATAGCAGGTCAGCAACTGGAAAGAGTTAATACCATAAATTATCTGGGAGTACGCATTAGGAGTGATTTAAAATGGAATGTTCATATAATGTTGATCTTTGGTCAAGGATATGCCACACTGAGATTCATTGGAAGAATCCTAAGGAAATGCAATCCAAAAACAAAGGACGTAGGTTACAGTACACTTGTTCGCCCACTGCTTGAATACTGCTCAGCAGTGTGGGATCCGTACCAGATAGGATTGATGGAAGATATAGGAAAGATCCAACGGAGAGCAGCGCGCTTCGTTACAGGATCATTTAGTAATCGCAAAACCGTTACGGAGGTGATAGATAAACTCCAGTGGAAGACTCTACAGGAGAGACGCTCAATAGCTTAGTACGGGCTTTTGTCAAAGTTTCGAGAACATACCTTCACCGAAGAGTCAAGCAGTATATTGCTCCCTCCTACGTATATCTCGCGAAGAGACCATCAGGATAAAATCAGAGAGATTAGAGCCCACACAGAGGCATACCGACAATCCTTCTTTCCACGAACAATACGAGACTGGAATAAAAGGGAGAGCCAATATAGGTACTCAAGGTACCCTCCACCACACACCGTCAGGTGGCTTACGGAGTATGGATGTAGATGTAGATGTAGATGTAGATGTAAATGTAGACGCAATTTCTGTGTTAATTCGTCATTGTGAGGCATCGACGGATGCAATAAAGAAGGAATAGTGCATCCGAAAAGAGATATTCGCCTCCCAATAGAAGATCCTGACGTTGCCATAGAAGCGTTCCTCGATTTAGAAAGAGAAGGCATAGAACCTATAGTATTTCATAGCGACGCAATTTCTGTGTTATTTCGTCATTGTGAGGAAACGACAGATGCAATAAAGAAGGAATAGTGCATCCGAAAATGAGATACGCGCCTTAAAATAGAAGATCCTGTCGTTGCCATAGAAACGTTCCTCGATTTAGAAAGAGAAGGCATAGAACCGATAGTATATCGTGGCGACGCTATTTCTGTGTTAATTCGTCATTGGGAGGGATCGACGGATGCAATAAAGAAGTAATAGTGCATCCGAAAAGAGATACGCGCCTCCCAATAGAAGATCCTTTCGTTGCCATAGAAACGTTCCCCGAATTAGAAAGAGATGGCATAGAACCTATAGTGTTTCATAGCGACGCAATTTCTGTGTTAATTCGTCATTGAGAGGGATCGACGGATGCAATAAAGAAGGAATAGTGCATCCGAAAAGAGATACTCGCCTCCCTATATAAGATCCTGTCGTTGCCATAGATACGTTCCTCGATTTAGAAAGAGAAGCCATACACCCCATAGTATTTCTTAGCGACACAGTTTCTGTGTTAATTCGTCATTGTGAAGGATCGACGGATGCAATAAAGAAGGAATAGTGCATCCGAAAAGAGATACTCGCCTCCCGATAGAAGACCCTTTCGTTACCATAGAAACGTTCCTCGATTTAAAAAGAGAGGGCATAGAGCCTATGATATATCATAGCGACGCAATTTCTGTGTTGATTCCTCATTGTGAGGGATCGACAGATGCAATAAAGAAGGAATAGTGCATCCGAAAAGAGATACTCGCCTCCCGATAGAAGATTCTTTCGTTGCCATAGAAACGTTAATCGATTTAGAAAGAGATGGCATAGAACCCATAGTGTTTCATAATGACGCAATTTCTGTGTTAATTCTTCATTGTGAGGGATCGATGGATGCAACAAAGAAGGAATAGTGCATCCGAAAAGAGATACTTGCACCCAATAGAAGATCCTGTCGTTGCCATAGAAAAGTTGCTCGATTTAGAAAGAGAGGGAATAGAACCTATAGTATTTCATAGCGACGCAATTTCTGTGTTAATTCGTCATTGTGAGGGATCGACGGATGCAATAAAGCAGGAATAGTGCATCCGAAAAGAGTTACGCGCCTCCAAATAGAAGATCCTCTCGATGCCATAGAAAAGTTCCTCGATTTAAAAAGAGAAGCCATACAACCCATAGTATTTTATAGCGACGCAATTTCTGTGTTAAATCGTCATTGTGAGGGATCGACGGATGCAATATAGAAGAAATAGTGCATCCGATAAGAGATACTCGCCTCCCAATAAGAGATCCTGTCGTTGCCATAGAAACGTTCCTCAATTTAGAAAGAGAAAGCATAGAACCTATAGTATTTCATAGCGACGCAATTTCTGTGTTAATTCGTCATTGTGAGGGATCGACGGACGCAATAAAGAAGGAATAGTGCATCCGAAAAAAGATACGCGCCTCCCAATAGAAGTTCCTGTCGTTGCCATAGAAACTCTCCTCGATTTAGAAAGAGAAGGCATAGAACCTATAGTATCACCTAGCGACGCAATATCTGTGATAATTCGTCATTGTGAGGGATCGAAGGATGCAATAAAGAAGGAATAGTACATCCGAAAAGAGATACTCGCCTCCCAATAGAAGATCCTGTCGTTGACATAGAAACGTTCCTCGATTTAGAAAGAGAAAGCATAGAACCTGTAGTATCTCATAGCGACGCAATTTTTGTGTTAATTCGTCATTGTGAGGGATCGACGGATGCAATAAAGAAGGAATAGTGCATCCGAAAAGAGTTACACGCCTCCCAATAGAAGATCCATTCGTTGCCATAGAAACGTTCCTCGAATTAGAAAGAAATGGCATAGAACCTATAGTGTTTCATAGCTACGAAATTCCTGTATTAATTCGTCATTGAGAGGGATCGACGGATGCAATAAAGAAGGAATAGTGCATCCGAAAAGAGATACTCGCCTCCCAATAGAATATCCTTTCGTTGCCATAGAAACGTTCCTCGATCTAGAAAGTGATGGCATAGAACCTATAGTGTCTCATAGCGACGCAATTTCAGTGTTAATTCGTCATTGTGAGGGATCGACAAATGCAATAATGAAGGAATACTGCATCCGAAAAGAGATACTCGCCTCCCAATAGAAGATCCTGTCGTTGCTATAGAAACGTTCCTCGATTTAGAAAGAGAAGGCATGGAAACTACAGTATTTCATAGCGCCGCCATTTCTGTGTTAATTCGTCATTGTGAAGGATCGTCGGATGCAATAAAGAAGGAGTAGTGCATCCGAAAAGAGATACTCGCCACCCGATAGAAGATCCTTTCGTTGCCATAGAAACGTTCCTCGATTTAGAAAGAGATGGCATAGAACCTATAGTGTTTCATAGCGGCGCAATTTATGTGTTAATTCTTCATTGTGAGGGATCGACGGATGCAATAAAGAAGGAATAGTGCATCCGAAATGAGACACAAGCCTCCCAATAGAAGATCCGGTCGTTGCCATAGAAACGTTCCTCGATTTAGAAACAGAGGGCATAGAACCTATAGTATCTCATAGCGACGCAATTTCTGTGTTAATTTGTCATTGTGAGGGGTCGACGTATGCAATAAAGAAGAAATAGTGCATCCGAAAAGAGATACTCGTCTCCCGATAGAAGATCCTTTCGTTGCCATCGAAACGTTCCTCGATTTAGTAAAAGATGGCATAGAACCTATAGTGTTTCATAGCGACGCAATTTCTGTGTTAATTCTTCATTGTGAGGGATCGACGGATGAAATAAAGTAGGAATAGTGCTTCCGAAAAGAGATACTCGCCTCCCAATAGAAGATCCTGTCGTTGCCATAGAAACGTTCCTCGATTTAGAAAGAGAGGGCATAGAAACTATAATATTTCCTAGCGACGTAATTTCTATGTTAAGTCGTCATTGTGAGGGATCGACGGATGCAATAAAGAAGGAATAGTGCATTCGAAAAGAGATACGCGCCCCCCAATAGAGGATCCTGTCGCTCCTATTGAAACGTTCCTCGATTTAGTAAGACAAGCCATAGAACCAATAGTATTTCATAGAGACGCAATTTCTGTGTTAATTCTTCATTGTGAGGGATCGACGGATGCAATAAAGAAGAAATAAATCATCCGATAAGAGATACTCGCCTCCCAATAAGAGATCCTGTCGTTGCCATAGAAACGTTCCTCAATTTAGAAAGAGAAAGCATAGAACCTATAGTATTTCATAGCGACGCAATTTCTGTGTTAATTCGTCATTGTGAGGGATCGACGGACGCAATAAAGAAGGAATAGTGCATCCGAAAAAAGATACGCGCCTCCCAATAGAAGTTCCTGTCGTTGCCATAGAAACTTTCCTCGATTTAGAAAGAGAAGGCATACAACCTATAGTATCACCTAGCGACGCAATATCTGTGATAATTCGTCATTGTGAGGGATCGACGGATGCAATAAAGAAGGAATAGTGCATCCGAAAAGAGATACTCGCCTCCCAATAGAAGATCCTGTCGTTGACATAGAAACGTTCCTCGATTTAGAAAGAGAAGGCATAGAACCTATAGTATATCATAGCGACGCAATTTCTGTGTTAATTCGTCATTGTGAGGGGTCGACGGATACAATAAAGAAGGAATAGTGCATCCGAAAAGAGTTACACGCCTCCAAATAGAAGATCCTTTCATTGCCATAGAAACGTTCCTCGAATTAGAAAGAAATGGCATAGAACCTATAGTGTTTCATAGCGACGAAATTCCTGTATTAATTCGTCATTGAGAGGGATCGACGGATGCAATAAAGAAGGAATAGTGCATCCGAAAAGAGATACTCGCCTCCCAATAGAAGATCCTTTCGTTGCCATAGAAACGTTCCTCGATCTAGAAAGAAATGGCATAGAACCTATAGTGTTTCATAGCGACGCAATTTCTGTATTAATTCGTCATTGTGAGGGATCGACGGATGCAATAAAGAAGGAATAGTGCATCCGAAAAGAGATACTCGCCTCCCAATAGAAGATCCTTTCGTTGCCATAGAAACGTTCCTCGATTTAGAAAGAAATGGCATAGAACCTAGAGTGTTTCATAGCGACGCAATTTCTGTGTTAATTCGTCATTGTGAGGGGTCGACGGATACAATAAAGAAGGAATAGTGCATCCGAAAAGAGTTACACGCCTCTCAATAGAAGATCCTTTCGTTGCCATAGAAACGTTCCTCGAATTAGAAAGAAATGGCATAGAACCTATAGTGTTTCATAGCGACGAAATTCCTGTATTAATTCGTCATTGAGAGGGATCGACGGATGCAATAATGAAGGAATAGTGCATCCGAAAAGAGATACTCGCCTCCCAATAGAAGATCCTGTCGTTGCTGTAGAAACGTTCCTCGATTTAGAAAGAGAAGGCATGGAAACTACAGTATTTCATAGCGACGCCATTACTGTGTTAATTCGTCATTGTGAAGGATCGTCGGATGCAATAAAGAAGGAATAGTGCATCCGAAAAGAGATACTCGCCACCCGATTGAAGATCCTTTCGTTGCCATAGAAACGTTCCTCGATTTAGAAAGAGATGGCATAGAACCTATAGTGTTTCATAGCGGCGCAATTTATGTGTTAATTCTTCATTGTGAGGGATCGACGGATGCAATAAAGAAGGAATAGTGCATCCGAAAAGAGATACTCGCCTCCCAATAGAAGATCCTGTCGTTGCCATAGAAACGTTCCTCGATTTAGAAAGAGAGGGCATAGAACCTATAGTATATCATAGCGACGCAATTTCTGTGTTAATTTGTCATTGTGAGGGGTCGACGTATGCAATAAAGAAGGAATATGCATCCGAAAAGAGATACTCGCCTCCCGATAGAAGATCCTATCGTTGCCATCTAAACGTTCCTCGATTTAGTAAGAGATGGCATAGAACCTATAGTGTTTCATAGCGACGCAATATCTGTGTTAATTCTTCATTGTGAGGGATCGACGGATGCAATAAAGAAGGAATAGTGCATCCGATAAGAGATACTCGCCTCCCAGTAGAAGACCCTGTCGTTGCCATCGAAACGTTCCTCGATTTAGAAAGACAAGCCATACAACCAGTAGTATTTCATAGAGATGCAATTTCTGTGTTAATTCGTCATTGTGAGGGATCGACGGATGCAATAAAGAAGAAACAGTGCATCCGAAATGAGATACTCGCCCCCCAATAAAAGATCCTGTCGTTGCCATAGAAAGAGATGGCATAGGACCTATAGTTTTCCATAGTGACGCAATTTCAGTGTTATTTCGTCATTTTAAGGGATCCACTGATGCAATAAAGAAGGAATAGTGCATCCGAAACGAGATACTCGCCTACCAATAGAAGATCCTTTCGTTGCCATAGAAACTTTCCTCGATTTAGAAAGAGAAGGCATAGAACCTATAGTATCTCCTAGCGACGCAATATCTGTGTTAATTCGTCATTGTGAGGGATCGACGGATGCGATAAAGAAGGAATAGTGCATCCGAAAAGAGATACTCGCCTCCCAATAGAAGATCCTTTCGTTGACGTAGAAACATTCCTCGAATTAGAAAGAGATGGAATAGAACCTATAGTGTTTCATAGCGACCCAATTTCTGTGTTAATTCGTCATTGCGAGCGATCGACGAATGCCATTAAGAAAGAATAGTGCATCCGAAAAGAGATACTCGCCTCCCAATAAAAGGTCCTGTCGTTGCCATAGAAACGTTCCTCGATTTGGAAAGGGAAGCCATACAACCCATAGTATTTCATAGCGACGCAATTTCTGTGTTAATTCGTCATTGCGAGGGATCGACGGATGAAATAAAGTAGGAATAGTGCTTCCGAAAAGAGATACTCGCCTCCCAATAGAAGATCCTGTCGTTGCCATAGAAACGTTCCTCGATTTAGAAAGAGAGGGCATAGAAACTATAATATTTCCTAGCGACGTAATTTCTATGTTAAGTCGTCATTGTGAGGGATCGACGGATGCAATAAAGAAGGAATAGTGCATTCGAAAAGAGATACGCGCCTCCCAATAGAGGATCCTGTCGCTCCTATTGAAACGTTCCTCGATTTAGTAAGACAAGCCATAGAACCAATAGTATTTCATAGAGACGCAATTTCTGTGTTAATTCTTCATTGTGAGGGATCGACGGATGCAATAAAGAAGAAATAAATCATCCGATAAGAGATACTCGCCTCCCAATAAGAGATCCTGTCGTTGCCATAGAAACGTTCCTCAATTTAGAAAGAGAAAGCATAGAACCTATAGTATTTCATAGCGACGCAATTTCTGTGTTAATTCGTCATTGTGAGGGATCGACGGACGCAATAAAGAAGGAATAGTGCATCCGAAAAAAGATACGCGCCTCCCAATAGAAGTTCCTGTCGTTGCCATAGAAACTTTCCTCGATTTAGAAAGAGAAGGCATACAACCTATAGTATCACCTAGCGACGCAATATCTGTGATAATTCGTCATTGTGAGGGATCGACGGATGCAATAAAGAAGGAATAGTGCATCCGAAAAGAGATACTCGCCTCCCAATAGAAGATCCTGTCGTTGACATAGAAACGTTCCTCGATTTAGAAAGAGAAGGCATAGAACCTATAGTATATCATAGCGACGCAATTTCTGTGTTAATTCGTCATTGTGAGGGGTCGACGGATACAATAAAGAAGGAATAGTGCATCCGAAAAGAGTTACACGCCTCCCAATAGAAGATCCTTTCATTGCCATAGAAACGTTCCTCGAATTAGAAAGAAATGGCATAGAACCTATAGTGTTTCATAGCGACGAAATTCCTGTATTAATTCGTCATTGAGAGGGATCGACGGATGCAATAAAGAAGGAATAGTGCATCCGAAAAGAGATACTCGCCTCCCAATAGAAGATCCTTTCGTTGCCATAGAAACGTTCCTCGATCTAGAAAGAAATGGCATAGAACCTATAGTGTTTCATAGCGACGCAATTTCTGTATTAATTCGTCATTGTGAGGGATCGACGGATGCAATAAAGAAGGAATAGTGCATCCGAAAAGAGATACTCGCCTCCCAATAGAAGATCCTTTCGTTGCCATAGAAACGTTCCTCGATTTAGAAAGAAATGGCATAGAACCTAGAGTGTTTCATAGCGACGCAATTTCTGTGTTAATTCGTCATTGTGAGGGGTCGACGGATACAATAAAGAAGGAATAGTGCATCCGAAAAGAGTTACACGCCTCTCAATAGAAGATCCTTTCGTTGCCATAGAAACGTTCCTCGAATTAGAAAGAAATGGCATAGAACCTATAGTGTTTCATAGCGACGAAATTCCTGTATTAATTCGTCATTGAGAGGGATCGACGGATGCAATAAAGAAGGAATAGTGCATCCGAAAAGAGATACTCGCCTCCCAATAGAAGATCCTGTCGTTGCTGTAGAAACGTTCCTCGATTTAGAAAGAGAAGGCATGGAAACTACAGTATTTCATAGCGACGCCATTACTGTGTTAATTCGTCATTGTGAAGGATCGTCGGATGCAATAAAGAAGGAATAGTGCATCCGAAAAGAGATACTCGCCACCCGATTGAAGATCCTTTCGTTGCCATAGAAACGTTCCTCGATTTAGAAAGAGATGGCATAGAACCTATAGTGTTTCATAGCGGCGCAATTTATGTGTTAATTCTTCATTGTGAGGGATCGACGGATGCAATAAAGAAGGAATAGTGCATCCGAAAAGAGATACTCGCCTCCCAATAGAAGATCATGTCGTTGCCATAGAAACGTTCCTCGATTTAGAAAGAGAGGGCATAGAACCTATAGTATATCATAGCGACGCAATTTCTGTGTTAATTTGTCATTGTGAGGGGTCGACGTATGCAATAAAGAAGGAATATGCATCCGAAAAGAGATACTCGCCTCCCGATAGAAGATCCTATCGTTGCCATCTAAACGTTCCTCGATTTAGTAAGAGATGGCATAGAACCTATAGTGTTTCATAGCGACGCAATATCTGTGTTAATTCTTCATTGTGAGGGATCGACGGATGCAATAAAGAAGGAATAGTGCATCCGATAAGAGATACTCGCCTCCCAGTAGAAGACCCTGTCGTTGCCATCGAAACGTTCCTCGATTTAGAAAGACAAGCCATACAACCAGTAGTATTTCATAGAGATGCAATTTCTGTGTTAATTCGTCATTGTGAGGGATCGACGGATGCAATAAAGAAGAAACAGTGCATCCGAAATGAGATACTCGCCCCCCAATAAAAGATCCTGTCGTTGCCATAGAAAGAGATGGCATAGGACCTATAGTTTTCCATAGCGACGCAATTTCAGTGTTATTTCGTCATTTTAAGGGATCCACTGATGCAATAAAGAAGGAATAGTGCATCCGAAACGAGATACTCGCCTACCAATAGAAGATCCTTTCGTTGCCATAGAAACTTTCCTCGATTTAGAAAGAGAAGGCATAGAACCTATAGTATCTCCTAGCGACGCAATATCTGTGTTAATTCGTCATTGTGAGGGATCGACGGATGCGATAAAGAAGGAATAGTGCATCCGAAAAGAGATACTCGCCTCCCAATAGAAGATCCTTTCGTTGACGTAGAAACGTTCCTCGAATTAGAAAGAGATGGAATAGAACCTATAGTGTTTCATAGCGACCCAATTTCTGTGTTAATTCGTCATTGCGAGCGATCGACGGATGCCATTAAGAAAGAATAGTGCATCCGAAAAGAGATACTCGCCTCCCAATAAAAGGTCCTGTCGTTGCCATAGAAACGTTCCTCGATTTGGAAAGGGAAGCCATACAACCCATAGTATTTCATAGCGACGCAATTTCTGTGTTAATTCGTCATTGCGAGGGATCGACGGATGCAATAAAGAAGGAATAGTGCATCCGAAAAGAGATAGTCGCCTCCCAATAGAAGATCCTTTCGTTGCCATAGAAACGTTCCTAGATCTAGAAAGTGATGGCATAGAACCTATAGTGTTTCATAGCGAAGCAATTTCTGTGTTAATTCGTCATAGTGAGGGACCGACGGATGCAATAATGAAGGAATACGGCATCCGAAAAGAGATACTCGCCTCCCAATAGATGATCCTGTCGTTGCCATAGAACCGTTCCTCGATTTGAAAATAGAAGGCATAGAACCTACAGTATTTCACAGCGACGCTATTTCCGTGTTAATTCGTCATTGTGAGGGATCGACGGATGCAATAAAGAACGAATAGTGCATCCGAAAAGAGATACACGCCTCCCAATTGAAGCACCTATCGTTGCAATAGAAACTTTCCTCGATTTAGGAAGAGAAGGCATAGCACCTATAGTATCTTCTAGCAAGGCAATATCTGTGTTAATTCGTCATTGTGAGGGATCGACGGATGCAATAAAGAAGGTATAGTGCATCCGAAAAGAGATACTCGCCTCCCATTAGGAGATCCTGTCGTTGCCATAGAAACGTTCCTCGATTTAGAAAGAGAAGGCATAGAACCTACAGTATTTCATAGCGACGCAATTTCTGTATTAATTCGTCATTGTGTGGATCGACGGATGCAATAAAGAAGGAATAGTGCATCCGAAAAAAGATACTCGCCTCCCAATAGAAGATCCCGTCATTGCCATAGAAACTTTCCTCGATTTAGAGAGAGAGGGCATGGAACCTAAGGTATATCATAGCGACGCTATTTCTGTGTTAATTCGTCATTGTGAGGGATCGACGGATGCAATAAAGAAGGAATAGTGCATCCAAAAATAGATACGCGCCTCCCAATAGAAGATCCTTTCGTTGCCATAGACAAGTTCCTCGATTTAGAAAGAGATGGCATAGAACCTATAGTGTTTCATAGCGACGCAATTTCTGTGTTAATACGTCATTGAAAGGGATCGACGGATGCAATGAAGAAGGAATAGTGCATCCGAAAAGAGATACTCGCCTCCCAGTAGAAGATCCTTTCGTTGCCATAGAAACGTTCCTCGCTTTAGAAAGAGATGGCATAGAACTTATAGTGTTTGATAGCGACGCAATTTATATGTTAATTCGTCATTGTGAGGGATCGACTAATGCAATAAAGAAGGAATAGTGCATCCGAAAAGAGATACTCGCCTCCCAATAAGCCGTAGTATATCATAGCGACGCAATTTCAGTGTTAATTCGTCATTGTGAGGGATCAACGGATGCAATAAAGAAGGAATAGTGCATCCGAAAAGAGATACTCGCCTCCCAATAGAAGATCCTTTCGTTGCTATAGAAACGTTCCTCGTACTAGAAAGAGATGTCATAGAACCTATAATGTTTCATAGCGACGCAATTTATTTGTTAATTCGTGATTGTGAGGGATCAACGGATGCAATAAAGAAGGAATAGTGCATCCGAAAAGAGATACTCGCCTCCCAATAGAAGATCCTGTCGTTGCCATAGAAACGTTACTCGATTTAAAAAGAGAAGGCATGGAATATATAGTATGTCATAGCGACGCAATTTCTGTGGTAATTTGTCATTGTGAGGGATCGACGGATGGAATAAAGAAGGAATAGTGCATCCGAAAAGAGATACTCGCCTCCCTATAGAAGATCCTTTCGTTGCTATAGAAACGTTCCTCGATTTAGAAAGAGAAGGCATGGAAACTACAGTATTTCATAGCGACGCCATTTCTGTGTTAATTCGTCATTGTGAAGGATCGTCGGATGCAATAAAGAAGGAATAGTGCATCCGAAAAGAGATACTCGCCACCCGATAGTAGATCTTTTCGTTGCCATAGAAACGTTCCTCGATTTAGAAAGAGATGGCATAGAACCTATAGTGTTTCATAGCGGCGCAATTTATGTGTTAATTCTTCATTGTGAGGGATCGACGGATGCAATAAAGAAGGAATAGTGCATCCGAAAAGAGATACTCGCCTCCCAATAGAAGATCATGTCGTTGCCATAGAAACGTTCCTCGATTTAGAAAGAGAGGGCATAGAACCTATAGCATATCATAGTGACGCAATTTCTGTGTTAATTTGTCATTGTGAGGGGTCGACGTATGCAATAAAGAAGGAATAGTGCATCCGAAAAGAGATACTCGCCTCCCGATAGAAGATCCTTTCGTTGCCATCGAAACGTTCCTCGATTTAGAAAGACAAGCCATACAACCAATAGTATTTCATAGAGACGCAATTTCTGTGTTAATTCGTCATTGTGAGGGATCGACGGATGCAATAAAGAAGAAACAGTGCATCCGAAAAAAGATACTCGCCTCCCAATAAGAGATCCTGCCGATGCCATAGAAACGTTCCTCGATTTACAAAGAGAAGGTAAAGAACCTATAGTACTTCACAGCGACGCAATTTCTGTGTTAATTCGTCAATGTGAGGGATCGACGAATGCAATAAAGAAGGAATAGTGCATCCGAAAAAATATACTCGCCTCCCAATAACAGATCCTGCCGATGCCATAGAAACGTTCCTCGATTTACAAAGAGAAGGCATAGAACCTATAGTATCTACTAGCGACGCAATATCTGTGTTATTATTCATTGTGAGGGATCGACGGATGCAATAAAGAAGGAATAGTGCATCCGAAAACAAATACTCGCTTCCCAATATAAGATCCTGTCGTTGCCATAGCAGCGTTCCTCGATTAAGAAAGAGAGGGCATAGAACCTATAGTATATCATAGCGACGCAATTTCTGTGTTAATTCGTCATTGTGAGGGATCGACGGATGCAATAAAGAAGGAATAGTGCATCCGAAAAGAGATACTCGCTCCAAATAGAAGATCCTTTCGTTGCCATACAAACGTTCCTCGATCTAGAAAGTGATGGCATAGAACCTATAGTGTTTCATAGCTGCGCAATTTCCGTTTTAATTCGTCTTTGTGAGGGATCGACGGATGCAATAAAGAAGGCATAGTGCATCCGAAAAGAGATACTCGCCTCCCAATAGAAGATCCTGTCGTAGCCATAGAAACGTTCGTCGATTTAGAAAGAGAAATCATAGAACCTATAGTATTTCATAGCGACGCAATATCTGTGTTAATTCGTCATTGCGAGGGATCGTCGGATGCAATAAAGAAGGGATAGTGCATCCGAAAAGAGATAGTCGCCTCTCAATAGAAAATCCTCTGACGTTGCCATGGAAACGTTCCTCGTTTTAGAAAGAGAAGGCATAGAATCTATAGTATTTCATAGCGACGCAATTTCTGTGTTAATTCGTCATTGTGAGGGATCGACGGAAGCAATAAAGAAGGAATAGTGCATCCGTAAAGGAATACTCGCCTCCCGATAGAAGATCCTTTCATTGCCATAGAAACGTTCCCCGATTTAGAAAGAGATGACATAGAAGCTATAGTGTTTCATAGCGACACAATTTCTGTGTTAATTCGTAATTGTGAGGGATCGACGGATGAATAAAGAAGGAATAGTGCATCCGAAAAGAAATACGCGCCTCCCAATATAAGATCCTGTCGATGCCATAGAAAAGTTCCTCGATTTAGAAACAGAAGCTATACAACCCATAGTATTTCATAGCGAAGCAATTTCTGTGATAATTTGTCTTTGTCAGGGATCGACGGATGCAATATAGAAGAAATAGTGCATCCAAAAAGAGATACACGCCTCCCAATAACAGATCCTGTCGATGCCATAGAAACGTTCCTCGATTTAGAAAGAGAAGGCATAGAACCATTAGTATTTCATAGCGACACAATTGCTGTGTTAATTCGTCATTGTGAGGGATCGACGGATGCAATAAAGAATGAATAGTGCATCCGAAAAAAGATACTCACCTCCCAATAGTAGATCCTGTCGTGGCCATAGAAACTTTCCTCGATTTAGAAAGAGAAGGCATAGAACCCATAGTATTTCATAGCGACGCAATTTCTGTGTTAATTCGTCATTGCGAGGGATCGACGGATGCAATAAAGAAGGAATAGTGCATCCGAAAAGAGATAGTCGCCTCCCAATAGAAGATTCTTTCGTTGCCATAGAAACGTTCCTCGATCTAGAAAGTGATGGTATAGAACCTATAGTATTTTATAGCGACGCAATTTCTGTGTTAATTCGTCATTGTGAGGAAACGACAGATGCAATAAAGAAGGAATAGTGCATCCGAAAATGAGATACGCGCCTTAAAATAGAAGATCCTGTCGTTGCCATAGAAACGTTCCTCGATATAGAAAGAGAAGGCATAGAACCGATAGTATATCGTGGCGACGCTATTTCTGTGTTAATTCGTCATTGGGAGGGATCGACGGATGCAATAAAGAAGGTATAGTGCATCCGAAAAGAGATACGCGCCTCCCAATAGAAGATCCTTTCGTTGCCATAGAAACGTTCCTCGAATTAGAAAGAGATGGCATAGAACCTATAGTGTTTCATAGCGACGCAATTTCTGTGTTAATTCGTCATTGAGAGCGATCGACGGATGCAATAAAGAAGGAATAGTGCATCCGAAAAGAGATACTCGCCTCCCTATATAAGATCCTGTCGTTGCCATAGATACGTTCCTCGATTTAGAAAGAGAAGCCATACAACCCATAGTATTTCTTAGCGACACAGTTTCTGTGTTAATTCGTCATTGTGAAGGATCGACGGATGCAATAAAGAAGGAATAGTGCATCCGAAAAGAGATACTCGCCTCCCGATAGAAGATTCTTTCGTTGCCATAGAAACGTTCCTCCATTTAGAAAGAGATGGCATAGAACCTATAGTGTTTCATAGTGACGCAATTTCTGTGTTAATTCTTCATTGTGAGGGATCGATGGATGCAACAAAGAAGGAATAGTGCATCCGAAAAGAGATACTTGCACCCAATAGAAGATCCTGTCGTTGCCATAGAAAAGTTCCTCGATTTAGAAAGAGAGGGAATAGAACCTATAGTATTTCATAGCGACGCAATTTCTGTGTTAATTCGTCATTTTGAGGGATCGACGGATGTAATAAAGCAGGAATAGTGCATCCGAAAAGAATTACGCGCCTCCAAATAGAAGATCCTCTCGATGCCATAGAAAAGTTCCTCGATTTAAAAAGAGAAGCCATACAACCCATAGTATTTTATAGCGACGCAATTTCTGTGTTAAATCGTCATTGTGAGGGATCGACGGATGCAATATAGAAGAAATAGTGCATCCGATAAGAGATACTCGCCTCCCAATAAGAGATCCTGTCGTTGCCATAGAAACGTTCCTCAATTTAGAAAGAGAAAGCATAGAACCTATAGTATTTCATAGCGACGCAATTTCTGTGTTAATTCGTCATTGTGAGGGATCGACGGACGCAATAAAGAAGGAATAGTGCATCCGAAAAAAGATACGCGCCTCCCAATAGAAGTTCCTGTCGTTGCCATAGAAACTCTCCTCGATTTAGAAAGAGAAGTCATAGAACCTATAGTATCACCTAGCGACGCAATATCTGTGATAATTCGTCATTGTGAGGGATCGACGGATGCAATAAAGAAGGAATAGTGCATCCGAAAAGAGATACTCGCCTCCCAATAGAAGATCCTGTCGTTGACATAGAAACGTTCCTCGATTTAGAAAGAGAAAGCATAGAACCTATAGTATCTCATAGCGACGCAATTTTTGTGTTAATTCGTCATTGTGAGGGATCAACGGATGCAATAAAGAAGGAATAGTGCATCCGAAAAGAGTTACACGCCTCCCAATAGAAGATCCATTCGTTGCCATAGAAACGTTCCTCGAATTAGAAAGAAATGGCATAGAACCTATAGTGTTTCATAGCGACGAAATTCCTGTATTAATTCGTCATTGAGAGGGATCGACGGATGCAATAAAGAAGGAATAGTGCATCCGAAAAGAGATACTCGCCTCCCAATAGAAGATAGTTTCGTTGCCATAGAAACGTTCCTCGATCTAGAAAGTGATGGCATAGAACCTATAGTGTTTCATAGCGGCGCAATTTATGTGTTAATTCTTCATTGTGAGGGATCGACGGATGCAATAAAGAAGGAATAGTGCATCCGAAATGAGAAACAAGCCTCCCAATAGTAGATCCGGTCGTTGCCATAGAAACGTTCCTCGATTTAGAAACAGAGGGCATAGAACCTATAGTATATCATAGCGACGCAATTTCTGTGTTAATTTGTCATTGTGAGGGGTCGACGTATGCAATAAAGAAGAAATAGTGCATCCGAAAAGAGATACTCGCCTCCCAATAAAAGATCCTGTCGTTGCCATAGAAACGTTCCTCGATTTAGAAAGAGAGGGCATAGAAACTATAATATTTCCTAGCGACGAAATTTCTATGTTAAGTCGTCATTGTGAGGGATCGACGGATGCAATAAAGAAGGAATAGTGCATTCGAAAAGAGATACGCGCCTCCCAATAGAAGATCCTGTCGTTCCCATTGAAACGTTCCTCGATTTAGTAAGACAAGCCATAGAACCAATAGTATTTCATAAAGACGCAATTTCTGTGTTAATTCTTCATTGTGATGGATCGACGGATGCAATAAAGAAGAAATAGTGCATCCGATAAGAGATACTCGCCTCCCAATAAGAGATCCTGTCGTTGCCATAGAAACGTTCCTCAATTTAGAAAGAGAAAGCATAGAACCTATAGTATTTCATAGCGACGCAATTTCTGTGTTAATTCGTCATTGTGAGGGATCGACGGACGCAATAAAGAAGGAATAGTGCATCCGAAAAAAGATACGCGCCTCCCAATAGATGTTCCTGTCGTTGCCATAGAAACTTTCCTCGATTTAGAAAGAGAAGGCATACAACCTATAGTATCACCTAGCGACGCAATATCTGTGATAATTCGTCATTGTGAGGGATCGACGGATGCAATAAAGAAGGAATAGTGCATCCGAAAAGAGATACTCGCCTCCCAATAGAAGATCCTGTCGTTGACATAGAAACGTTCCTCGATTTAGAAAGAGAAGGCATAGAACCTATAGTATATCATAGCGACCCAATTTCTGTGTTAATTCGTCATTGTGAGGGGTCGACGGATACAATAAAGAAGGAATAGTGCATCCGAAAAGAGTTACACGCCTCCCAATAGAAGATCCTTTCATTGCCATAGAAACGTTCCTCGAATTAGAAAGAAATGGCATAGAACCTATAGTGTTTCATAGCGACGAAATTCCTGTATTAATTCGTCATTGAGAGGGATCGACGGATGCAATAAAGAAGGAATAGTGCATCCGAAAAGAGATACTCGCCTCCCAATAGAAGATCCTTTCGTTGCCATAGAAACGTTCCTCGATCTAGAAAGAAATGGCATAGAACCTATAGTGTTTCATAGCGACGCAATTTCTGTATTAATTCGTCATTGTGAGGGATCGACGGATGCAATAAAGAAGGAATAGTGCATCCGAAAAGAGATACTCGCCTCTCAATAGAAGATCCTTTCGTTGCCATAGAAACGTTCCTCGATTTAGAAAGAAATGGCATAGAACCTAGAGTGTTTCATAGCGACGCAATTTCTGTGTTAATTCGTCATTGTGAGGGGTAGACGGATACAATAAAGAAGGAATAGTGCATCCGAAAAGAGTTACACGCCTCCCAATAGAAGATCCTTTCATTGCCATAGAAACGTTCCTCGAATTAGAAAGAAATGGCATAGAACCTATAGTGTTTCATAGCGACGAAATTCCTGTATTAATTCGTCATTGAGAGGGATCGACGGATGGAATAAAGAAGGAATAGTGCATCCGAAAAGAGATACTCGCCTCCCAATAGAAGATCCTGTCGTTGCTATAGAAACGTTCCTCGATTTAGAAAGAGAAGGCATGGAAACTACAGTATTTCATAGCGACGCCATTTCTGTGTTAATTCGTCATTGAGAAGGATCGTCGGATGCAATAAAGAAGGAATAGTGCATCCGAAAAGAGATACTCGCCACACGATAGAAGATCCTTTCGTTGCCATAGAAACGTTCCTCGATTTAGAAAGAGATGGCTTAGAACCTATAGTGATTCATAGCGGCGCAATTTATGTGTTAATTCTTCATTGTGAGGGATCGACGGATGCAATAAAGAAGGAATAGTGCATCCGAAAAGAGATACTCGCCTCCCAATAGAAGATCATGTCGTTGCCATAGAAACGATCCTCGATTTAGAAAGAGAGGGCATAGAACCTATAGTATATCATAGCGACGCAATTTCTGTGTTAATTTGTCATTGTGAGGGGTCGACGTATGCAATAAAGAAGGAATAGTGCATCCGAAAAGAGATACTCGCCTCCCGATAGAAGATCCTATCGTTGCCATCGAAACGTTCCTCGATTTAGTAAGAGATGGCATAGAACCTATAGTGTTTCATAGCGACGCAATTTCTGTGTTAATTCTTCATTGTGAGGGATCGACGGATGCAATAAAGAAGGAATAGTGCATCCGATAAGAGATACTCGCGTCCCAGTAGAAGACCCTGTCGTTGCCATCGAAACGTTCCTCGATTTAGAAAGACAAGCCATACAACCAATAGTATTTCATAGAGACGCAATTTCCCTGTTAATTCGTCATTGTGAGGGATCGACGGATGCAATAAAGAAGAAACAGTGCATCCGAAAAAAGATACTCGCCTCCAAATAAGAGATCCTGCCGATGCCATAGAAATGTTCCTTGATTTACAAAGAGAAGGCATAGAACCTATAGTATCTACTAGCGACGCAATATCTGTGTTATTAGTCATTGTGAGGGATCGACGGATGCAATAAAGAAGGAATAGTGCATCCGTAAAGGAATACTCGCCTCCCGATAGAAGATCCTTTCATTGCCATAGAAACGTTCCCCGATTTAGAAAGAGATGTCATAGAAGCTATAGTGTTTCATAGCGACACAATTTCTGTGTTAATTCGTAATTGTGAGGGATCGACGGATGAATAAAGAAGGAATAGTGCATCCGAAAAGAAATACGCGCCTCCCAATATAAGATCCTGTCGTTACCATAGAAACCTTACTCGATTTAGAAAGAGAAGGCATAGAACCTAAGGTATATCATAGCGACGCTATTTCTGTGTTAATTCGTCATTGTGAGGGATCGACGGATGCGATAAAGTAGGAATAGTGCATCCGAAAAGAGATACTCGCCTCCCAATAGAAGATCCTTTCGTTGACGTAGAAACGTTCCTCGAATTAGAAAGAGATGGAATAGAACCTATAGTGTTTCATAGCGACGCAATTTCTGTGTTAATTCGTAATTGTGAGCGATCGACGGATGCCATAAAGAAAGAATAGTGCATCCGAAAAGAGATACTCGCCTCCCAATAGATGATCCTGTCGTTGCCATTGAAACGTACCTCGATTTAAAAATAGAAGGCATAGAACCTACAGTATTTCATAGCGACGCTATTTCCGTGTTAATTCGTCATTGTGAGGGATCGACGGATGCAATAAAGAAGGAATAGTTGCATCCGAAAAGAGATACACGCCTCCCAATTGAAGCACCTATCGTTGCAATAGAAACTTTCCTCGATTTAGAAAGAGAAGGCATAGCACCTATAGTATCTTCTAGCAAGGCAATATCTGTGTTAATTCGTCATTGTGAGGGATCGACGGATGCAATAAAGAAGGTATAGTGCATCCGAAAAGAGATACTCGCCACCCATTAGGAGATCCTGTCGTTGCCATAGAAACGTTCCTCGATTTAGAAAGAGAAGGCATAGAACCTACAGTATTTCATAGCGACGCAATTTCTGTATTAATTCGTCATTGTGTGGATCGACGGATGCAATAAAGAAGGAATAGTGAATCCGAAAAAAGATACTCGCCTCCCAATAGAAGATCCCGTCATTGGCATAGAAACTTTCCTCGATTTAGAGAGAGAAGGCATGGAACCTATAGTATTTCATAGCGACGCAATATCTGTGTTAATTCGTCATTGTGAGGGATCGACGGATGCAATAAAGAAGGAATAGTGCATCTGAAAAAAGATACTCGCCTCCAAATAGAAGATCCTGTCGTTACCATAGAAACCTTCCTCGATTTAGAAAGAGAAGTCATAGAACCTAAGGTATATCATAGCGACGCTATTTCTGTGTTAATTCGTCATTGTGAGGGATCGACGGATGCAATAAAGAAGGAATAGTGCATCCGAAAATAGATACGCGCCTCCCAATAGAAGATGCTTTCGTTGCCATAGAAACGTTCCTCGATTTAGAAAGAGATGGCATAGAACCTATAGTGTTTCATAGCGACGCAATTTCTGTGTTAATACGACATTGAGAGGGATCGACGGATGCAATGAGGAAGGAATAGTGCATCTGAAAAGAGATACTCGCCTCCCAATAGAAGATCCTTTCGTTGCCATAGAAACGTTCCTCGCTTTAGAAAGAGATGGCATAGAACTTATAGTGTTTGATAGCGACGCAATATCTGTGTTAATTCGTCATTGTGAGGGATCGACTAATGCAATAAAGAAGGAATAGTGCATCCGAAAAGAGATACTCGCCTCCCAATAAGCCATAGTATATCATAGCGACGCAATTTCAGTGTTAATTCGTCATTGTGAGGGATCAACGGATGCAATAAAGAAGGAATAGTGCATCCGAAAAGAGATACTCGCCTCCCAATAGAAGATCCTTTCGTTGCTATAGAAACGTTCCTCGTACTAGAAAGAGATGTCATAGAACCTATAATGTTTCATAGCGACGCAATTTATTTGTTAATTCGTGATTGTGAGGGATCAACGGATGCAATAAAGAAGGAATAGTGCATCCGAAAAGAGATACTCGCCTCCCAATAGAAGATCCTGTCGTTGCTATAGAAACGTTCCTCGATTTAGAAAGAGAAGGCATGAATACTACAGTATTTCATAGCGACGCCATTTCTGTGTTAATTCGTCATTGTGAAGGATCGTCGGATGCAATAAAGAAGGAATAGTGCATCCGAAAAGAGATACTCGCCACCCGATAGAAGATCCTTTCGTTGCCATAGAAACGTTCCTCGATTTAGAAAGAGATGGCATAGAACCTATAGTGTTTCATAGCGGCGCAATTTATGTGTTAATTCTTCATTGTGAGGGATCGACGGATGCAATAAAGAAGGAATTGTGCATCACAAAAGAGATACTCGCCTCCCGATAGAAGATCCTTTCGTTGCCATCGAAACGTTCCTCGATTTAGTAAGAGATGCCATAGAACCTATAGTGTTTCATAGCGACGCAATTTATGTGTTAATTCTTCATTGTGAGGGATCGACGGATGCAATAAAGAAGGAACAGTGCATCCGATAAGAGATACTCGCCTCCCAGTAGAAGACCCTGTCGTTGCCATCGAAACGTTCCTCGATTTAGAAAGACAAGCCATACAACCAATAGTATTTCATAGCGACGCAATTTCTGTGTTAATTCGTCATTGTGAGGGATCGACGGATGCAATAAAGAAGGCATAGTGCATCCGAAAAGAGATACTCGCCTCCCAATAGAAGATCCTGTCGTAGCCATAGAAACGTTCGTCGATTTAGAAAGAGAAATCATAGAACCTATAGTATTTCATAGCGACGCAATATCTGTGTTAATTCGTCATTGCGAGGGATCGTCGGATGCAATAAAAAAGGGATAGTGCATCCGAAAAGAGATAGTCGCCTCCCAATAGAAAATCCTCTGACGTTGCCATGGAAACGTTCCCCGATTTAGAAAGAGAAGGCATAGAACCTATAGTATTTCATAGCGACGCAATTTCTGTGTTAATTCGTCATTGTGAGGGATCGACGGAAGCAATAAAGAAGGAATAGTGCATCCGTAAAGGAATACTCGCTTCCCGATAGAAGATCCTTTCATTGCCATAGAAACGTTCCCCGATTTAGAAAGAGATGACATAGAAGCTATAGTGTTTCATAGGGACACAATTTCTGTGTTAATTCGTAATTGTGAGGGATCGACGGATGAATAAAGAAGGAATAGTGCATCCGAAAAGAAATACGCGCCTCCCAATATAAGATCCTGTCGATGTCATAGAAAAGTTCCTCGATTTAGAAACAGAAGCTATACAACCCATAGTATTTCATAGCGAAGCAATTTTATTGATAATTTGTCTTTGTCAGGGATCGACGGATGCAATATAGAAGAAATAGTGCATCCAAAAAGAGATACACGCCTCCCAATAAGAGATCCTGTCGATGCCATAGAAACGTTCCTCGATTTAGAAAGAGAAGGCATAGAACCATTAGTATTTCATAGCGACACAATTGCTGTGTTAATTCGTCATTGTGAGGGATCGACGAATGCAATAAAGAATGAATAGTGCATCCGAAAAAAGATACTCGCCTCCCAATAGTAGATCCTGTCGTTGCCATAGAAACTTTCCTCGATTTAGAAAGAGAAGGCATAGAACCTATAGTATCTCCTAGCGACGCAATATCTGTGTTAATTCGTCATTGTGAGGGATCGACGGATGCGATAAAGAAGGAATAGTGCATCCGTAAAGAGATACTCGCCTCCCAATAGAAGATGCTTTCGTTGACGGAGAAACGTTCCTCGAATTAGAAAGAGATGGAATAGAACCTATAGTGTTTCATAGCGCCGCAATTTCTGTGTTAATTCGTCATTGTGAGCGATCGACCGATGCCATAAAGAAAGAATAGTGCATCCGAAAAGAGATACTCGCCTCCCAATAAAAGGTCCTGTCGTTGCCATAGAAACGTTCCTCGATTTAGAAAGGGAAGCCATACAACCCATAGTATTTCATAGCGACGCAATTTCTGTGTTAATTCGTCATTGCGAGGGATCGACGGATGCAATAAAGAAGGAATAGTGCATCCGAAAAGAGATAGTCGCCTCCCAATAGAAGATCCTTTCGTTGCCATAGAAACGTTCCTCGATCTAGAAAGTGATGGCATAGAACCTATAGTGTTTCATAGCGACGCAATTTCTGTGTTAATTCGTCATAGTGAGGGACCGACGGATGCAATAATGAAGGAATACGGCATCCGAAAAGAGATACTCGCCTCCGAATAGATGATCCTGTCGTTGCCATAGAAACGTTCCTCGATTTAAAAATAGAAGGCATAGAACCTACAGTATTTCATAGCGAAGCTATTTCCGTGTTAATTCGTCATTGTGAGGGATCGACGGATGCAATAAAGAAGGAATAGTGCATCCGAAAAGAGATACAAACCTCCCAATTGAAGCACCTATCGTTGCAATAGAAACTTTCCTCGCTTTAGAAAGAGATGGAATAGAACTTTTAGTGTTTGATAGCGACGCAATTTCTGTGTTAATTCGTCATTGTGAGGGATCGACTAATGCAATAAAGAAGGAATAGTGCATCCGAAAAGAGATACGCGCCTCCCAATATAAGATACTGTCGTTGCAATAGAAACGTTCCTCGATTTAGAAAGAGAAGCCATACAAGCCATAGTATATCATAGCGACGCAATTTCAGTGTTAATTCGTCGTTGTGAGGGATCAACGGATGCAATAAAGAAGGAATAGTGCATCCGAAAAGAGATGCTCGCCTCCCAAAAGAAGATTCTTTCGTTGCTATAGAAACGTTCCTCGTACTAGAAAGAGATGTCATACAACCTATAATGTTTCATAGCAACGCAATTTATTTGTTAATTCGTGATTGTGAGGGATCAACGAATGCAATAAAGAAGGAATAGTGCATCCGAAGAGAGATACTCGCCTCCCAATAGAAGATCCTGTCGTTGCCATAGAAACGTTACTCGATTTAAAAAGAGAAGGCATGGAATATATAGTATGTCATAGCGACGCAATTTCTGTGGTAATTTGTCATTGTGAGGGATCGACGGATGCAATAAAGAAGGAATAGTGCATTCGAAAAGAGATACTCGCCTCCCAATAGAAGATCCTGTCGTTGCCATAGAAACTTTCCTCGATTTAGAAAAAGAAGGCATAGCACCTATAGTATCTCCTAGCAACGCAATATCTGTGTTAATTCGTCATTGTGATGGATCGACGGATGCAATAAAGAAGGAATAGTGCATCCGAAAACAAATACTCGCCTCCCAACATAAGATCCTGTCGTTGCCATAGCAGCGTTCCTCGATTTAGAAAGAGAGGGCATAGAACCTATAGTATATCATAGCGACGCCATTTCTGTGATAATTCGTCATTGTGAGGGATCGACGGATGCAATAAAGAAGGAATAGTGCATCCGAAAAGCGATACTCGCCTCCCAATAAAAGATCCTGTCGTTGCCATAGAAACCTTCCTCGATTTAGAAAGGGAAGGTATAGCACCTATAGTATCTCCCAGCAACGCAATATCTGTGACAATTCGTCATTGTCAAAGATCGACGGATGCAATAAAGAAGGAATAGTGCATCCGAAAAGAAATACTCGCCTCCCAATAGAAGATACTGTCGTTGCCATAGAAGCGTCCCTCGATTTAGAAAGAGAGGGCATACAAACTACAGTACATCATAGCGACGCAATTTCTGTGTTAATTCGTCATTGTGAGGGATCGACGGATGCAATAAAGAAGGAATAGTGCATCCGTAAAGAGATACTCGCCTCCCAATTGAAGATCCTTTCGTTGCCATAGATACGTTCCTCGATGTAGAAAGAGATGGCATAGAACCTATAGTGTTTAATAGTGACGCAATTTCTGTGTTAATTCTTCATTGTGAGGGATCGACGGATGCAATAAAGAAGGAATAGTGCATCCGAAAACAAATACTTGCACCCAATAGAAGATCCTGTCGTTGCCATAGAAACGTTCCTCGATTTAAAAAGAGAGGGCATAGAACCTGTAGTATTTTATAGCGACGCAATTTCTGTCTTAATTCGTCATTGTGAGGGATCGACGGATGCAATAAAGCAGGAATAGTGCATCCGAAAAGAGATACGCGCCTCCCAATAGAAGATCCAGTCGATGCCATAGAAAAGTTCCCCGATTTAGAAATAGAAGCCATACAACCTATAATATTTCATAGCGACTCAATTTCTGTGTTAATTCGTCATTGTGAGGGATCGACGGATGCAATAAAGAAGAAATAGTGCATCCGATAAGAGATACTCGCCTCCCAATAAGAGATCCTGTCGATGCCATAGAAACTTTCCTCAATTTAGATAGAGAAGGCATAGAACCAATAGTATTTCATAGCGACGCAATATCTGTGTTAATTATTCATTGCGAGGGATCGTCGGATGCAATAAAGAAGGGATAGTGCATCCGAAAAGAGATACGCGCCTCCCAATAAAAGATCCAGTCGATGCCATAGAAATGTTCCCCGATTTAGAATGAGAAGCCATACAACCTATAATATTTCATAGCGACGCAATTTCTGTGTTAATTCGTCATTGTGAGGGATCGACGGATGCAATAAAGAAGGAATAGTGCATCCGAAAATAGATACTCGCCTCCCAATAGAAGATCCAGTCGTTGCCATAGAAACGTTACTCGATTTAGAAAGAGAAGGCATAGAACCTATAGTATATCATAGCACCGCTATTTCTGTGTTAATTTGTCATTGTGAGGGATCGACGGATGCAATAATGAAGGAATAGTGCTTCCGAAACGAGATACACGCCTCCCAATAGTAGATCCTTTCGTTGCCATAGAAACGTTCCTCGAATTAGAAAGAGAAGGCATAGAACCTATAGTGTCTCACAGCGACGAAATTTCTGTATTAATTCGTCATTAAGAGGGATCGACGGATGCAATAAAGAAAGAATAGTGCATCCGAAAGGAGATACTCGCCTCCCAATAGAAGATCCTTTCGTTGCCATAGAAACGTTTCTCGATTTAGAAAGAGATGGCATAGAACCTATAGTGTTTCATAGCGACGCAATTTCTGTGATAATTCGTCATTGTGAGGGATCGACGGATGCAATAAAGTAGGAATAGTGCATCAGAAAAGAGATTCTCGCCTCCCAATACAAGATCCTTTCGTTGCCATAGAAACGTTTCTCGATTTAGAAAGAGATGGCATAGAACCTATAGTGTTTCATAGCGACGCAATTTCTGTGATAATTCGTCATTGTGAGGGATCGACGGATGCAATAAAGAAGGAATAGTGCATCCGAAAAGCGATACTCGCCTCTCAATAGAAGATCCTGTCGTTGCCATAGAAACCTTCCTCGATTTAGAAACGGAAGGCATATCTCCGATAGTATCTCCCAGCAACACAATATCTGTGACAATTCGTCATTGTCAAAGATCGACGGATGCAATAAAGAGGGAATAGTGCATCCGAAAAGAAATACTCGCCTCCCAATAGAAGATCCTGTCGTTGCCATGGAAGCGTTCCTCGATATTGAAAGAGAGGGCATACGGCCTATAGTATATCATAGCGACGAAATTTCTGTGTTAATTCGTCATTGTGAGGGATCCATGGATGCAATAAAGAAGGAATAGTGCATCCGTAAAGATATACTCGCCTCCCAATTGAAGATCCTTTCGTTGTCATAGAAACGTTCCTCGATTTAGAAAGAGATGGCATAGATCCTATAGTGTTTAATAGTGCTGCAATTTCTGTGTTAATTCTTCATTGTGAGGAATCGACGGATGCAATAAAGAAGGAATAGTGCATCCGAAAAGAGATACTCGCACCCAATAGAAGATCCTGTCGTTGCCATAGAAACGTTCCTCGATTTAAAAAGAGAGGGCATAGAACCTATAGTATTTTATAGCGACGCAATTTCTGTCTTAATTCGTCATTGTGAGGGATCGACGGATGCAATAAAGCAGGAATAGTGCATCCGAAAAGAGATACGCGCCTCCCAATAGAAGATCCAGTCGATGCCATAGAAAAGTTCCCCGATTTAGAAAGAGAAACCATACAACCCATAGTATTTCATAGCGACGCAATTTCTGTGTTAATTCGTCATTGTGAGGGATCGACGGATGCAATTAAGAATGAATAGTGCATCCGAAAATAGATACTCGCCTCCCAATAGAAGATCCAGTCGTTGCCATAGAAACGTTACTCGATTTAGAAAGAGAAGGCATAGAACCTACAGTATATCATAGCACCGCTATTTCTGTGTTAATTCGTCATTGTGAGGGATTGACGGATGCAATAATGAAGGAATAGTGCATCCGAAAAGAGATACACGCCTCCCAATAGTAGATCCTTTCGTTGCCATAGAAACGTTCCTCGAATTACAAAGAGAAGGCGTAGAACCTATAGTGTCTCACAGCGACGAAATTTCTGTATTAATTCGTCATTAAGAGGGATCGACGGATGCAATAAAGAAGGAATGGTGCATCCGAAAGGAGATACTCGCCTCCCAATAGAAGATCCTTTCGTTGCCATAGAAACGTTTCTCGATCTAGAAAGTAATGGCATAGAACCTATAGTGTTTCATAGCGACGGAATTTCAGTGTTAATTCGTCATTGTGAGGGATCGACGGATGCAATAATGAAGGAATACTGCAACCGAAAAGAGATACTCGCCGCCCAATAGAAGATCCTGTCGTGGCCATAGAAACGTTCCTCGATTTAGAAAGAGAAGGCATGGTACCTATAGTATTTCATAGCGACGCAATTTCAGTGTTAATTCGTCATTGTGAGGGATCGACAGATGCAAAGAAAGAAGGAATAGTGCATCCGAAAAGAGATACTCGCCTCCCGATAGAAGATCCTTTCGTTGCCATAGACACGTTCCTCGATGTATAAAGAGATGGCATAGAACTTATAGTATTTCATAGCAACGCAATTTCTGTGTTAATTCTTCATTGTGAGGCATCGACGGATGCAATAAAGAAGGAATAGTGCATCCGAAAACAGATACACGCCTACCAATAGAAGAACATGTTGTTGCCATAGAAACGTTCCTCTATTTAGAAAGAGAGGGCATAGAACCTATAGTATATCATAGCGACGCAATTTCTGTGTCAATTCGTCATTGTGAGGGATCGACGGATGCAATAAAGAAGGAATAGTGCATCCGAAACGAGATACACGATTCCCAATAGAAGATCGTTTCGTTGCCATAGAAACGTTCCTCGAATTAGAAAGAGGTGGCATAGAACCTATAGTGTTTCACAGCGACGAAATTTCTGTATTAATTCGTCATTAAGAGGGATCGACGGATGCAATAAAGAAGGAATAGTGCATCCGAAAGGAGATACTCTCCTCCCAATAGAAGATCCTTTCGTTGCCATAGAAACGTTTCTCGATTTAGAAAGAGATGGCATAGAACCTATAGTGTTTCATAGCGACGCAATTTCTGTGATAATTCGTCATTGTGAGGGATCGACCGATGCAATAAAGTAGGAATAGTGCATTCGAAAAGAGATTCTCGCCGCCCAATATAAGATCCTGTCATTGCCATAGAAGCGTTCCTCGATTTAGAAAGAGAAGGCATAGAACCTATAGTATATCATAGCGACGCAATTTCTGTGATAATTCGTCATTGTGAGGGATCGACGGACGCAATAAAGAAGGAATAGTGCATCCGAAAAGCGATACTCGCCTCTCAATAGAAGATCCTGTCGTTGCCATAGAAACCTTCCTCGATTTAGAAAGGGAAGGCATATCTCCTATAGTATCTCCCAGCAACGCAGTATCTGTGACAATTCGTCATTGTCAAAGATCGTCGGATGCAATAAAGAAGGAATAGTGCATCCGAAAAGTAATATTCGCCTCCCAATAGAAGATCCTGTCGTTGCCATAGAAGCGTTACTCGATATTGAAAGAGAGGGCATACAGCCTATAGTATATCATAGCGACGCAATTTCTGTGTTAATTCGTCATTGTGAGGGATCGACGGATGCAATAAAGAAGGAATAGTGCATCCGTAAAGAGATACTCGCCTCCCAATTGAAGATCCTTTCGTTGCCATAGAAACGTTCCTCGATTTAGAAAGAGATGGCATAGATCCTATAGTGTTTAATAGTGACGCAATTTCTGTGTTAATTCTTCATTGTGAGGGACCGACGGATGCAATAAAGAAGGAATAGAGCATCCGAAAAGAGATACTCGCACCCAATGGAAGATCATGTCGTTGCCATAGAAACGTTCGTCGATTCAAAAAGAGAGGGCATAGAACCTATAGTATTTTATAGCGACGCAATTTCTGTCTTAATTCGTCATTGTGAGGGATCGACGGATGCAATAAAGCAGGAATAGTGCATCCGAAAAGAGATACGCGGCTCCCAATAGAAGATCCAGTCGATGCCATAGAAAAGTACCCCGATTTAGTAAGAGATGCCATACAACCCATAGTATTTCATAGCGACGCAATTTCTGTGTTAATTCGTCATTGTGAGGCATCGACGGATGCAATAAAGAAGGAATAGTGCATCCGAAAATAGATACTCGCCTCCCAATAGAAGATCCTGCCGTTGCCATAGAAACGTTCCTCGATTTCGAAAGAGAAGGCACAGAACTTATAGAATATCATAGCACCGCTATTTCTGTGTTAATTCGTCATTGTGAAGGATCGACGGATGCAATAATGAAGGAATAGTGCATCCGAAACGAGATACACGCCTCCCAATAGAAGATCCTTTCGTTGCCATTGAAACGTTCCTCGATTTAGAAAGAGAAGCCATACAACCCATAGTATTACACAGCGACGCAATTTCTGTGTTAATTCGTCATTGTGAGGGATCGACGCATGCAATAAAGAAGGAATAGTGCATCCGAAAAGAGATAGTTCCCTCCCAATAGAAGATCCTTTCGTTGCCATAGTAACGTTCCTCGATCTAGAAAGTAATGGCATAGAACCTATAGTGTTTCATAGCGACGCAATTTCAGTGTTAATTCGTCATTGTGAGGGATCGACGGATGCAATAATGAAGGAATACTGCATCCGAAAAGAGATACTCGCCGCCCAATAGAAGATCCTGTCGTGGCCATAGAAACGTTCCTCGATTTAGAAAGAGAAGGCATGGTACCTACAGTATTTCATAGCGACGCAATTTCTGTGTTAATTCGTCATTGTGAGGGATCGACAGATGCAAAGAAAGAAGGAATAGTGCATCCGAAAAGAGATACTCGCCTCCCGATAGAAGATCCTTTCGTTGCCATAGACACGTTCCTCGATTTATGAAGAGATGGCATAGAACTTATAGTGTTTCATAGCGACGCAATTTCTGTGTTAATTCTTCATTGTGAGGGATCGACGGATGCAATAATGATGGAATAGTGCATCCGAAGACACATACACGCCTACCAATAGAAGAACATGTTGTTGCCATAGAAACGTTCCTCTATTTAGAAAGAGAGGGCATAGAACCTATAGTATATCATAGCGACGCAATTTCTGTGTTAATTCGTCATTGTGAGGGATCGACGGATGCAATAAAGAAGGAATAGTGCATCCGAAACGAGATACACGATTCCCAATAAAAGATCCTTTCGTTGCCATAGAAACGTTCCTCGAATTAGAAAGAGGTGGCATAGAACCTATAGTGTTTCACAGCGACGAAATTTCTGTATTAATTCGTCATTAAGAGGGACTGACGGATGCAATAAAGAAGGAATAGTGCATCCGAAAGGAGATACTCGCCTCCCAATAGAAGATCCTTTCGTTGCCATAAAAACGTTTCTCGATTTAGAAAGAGATGGCATAGACCCTATAGTGTTAGATAGCGACGCAATTTCTGTGATAATTCGTCATTGTGAGGGATCAACGGATGCAATAAAATAGGAATAGTGCATTCGAAAAGAGATTCTCGCCTCCCAATATAAGATCCTGTCATTGCCATAGAAGCGTTCCTCGATTTAGAAAGAGAGGGCATAGAACCTATAGTATATCATAGCGACGCAATTTCTCTGATAATTCGTCATTGTGAGGGATCGACGGATGCAATAAAGAAGGAATAGTGCATCCGAAAAGCGATACTCGCCTCTCAATAGAAGATCCTGTCGTTGCCATAGAAACCTTCCTCGATTTAGAAAGGGATGGCATATCTCCTATAGTATCTCCCAGCAACGCAGTATCTGTGACAATTCGTCATTGTCAAAGATCGACGGATGCAATAAAGAAGGAATAGTGCATCCGAAAAGTAATACTCGCCTCCCAATAGAAGATCCTGTCGTTGCCATAGAAACGTTCCTCGATTTAGAAAGAGATGGCATAGATCCTATAGTGTTTAATAGTGACGCAATTTCTGTGTTAATTCTTCATTGTGAGGGATCGACGGATGCAATAAGGAAGGAATAGAGCATCCGAAAAGAGATACTCGCACCCAATAGAAGATCCTGACGTTGCCATAGAAACGTTCCTCGATTTATAAAGAGAGGGCATAGAACCTATAGTATTTTATAGCGACGCAATTTCTGTCTTAATTCGTCATTGTGAGGGATCGACGGATGCAATAAAGAAGGAGTAGTGCATCCGAAAATAGATACTCGCCTCCCAATAGAAGATCCTGTCGTTGCCATAGAAACGTTCCTCGATTTAGAAAGAGAAGGCATAGAACTTATAGAATATCATAGCACCGCTATTTCTGTGTTAATTCGTCATTGTGAGGGATCGACGGATGCAATAATGAAGGAATAGTGCATCCGAAACGAGATACACGCCTCCCAATAGAAGATCCTTTCGTTGCCATGGAAACGTTCCTCGAATTAGAAAGAGATGGCATAGAACCTATAGTGTTTCACAGCGACGAAATTTCTGTATTAATTCGTCATTAAGAGGGATCGACGGATGCAATAAAGAAGGAATTGTGCATCCGAAAGGAGATACTCGCCTCCCAACAGAAGATCCCTTTTATTTGCCATAGACACGTTTTTCGATTTAGAAAGAGATGGCATAGAACCTATAGTGTTTCATAGCGACGCAATTTCTGTGATCATTCGTCATTGTGAGGGATCGACGGATGCAATGAAGTAGGAATAGTGCATCCGAAAAGAGATTCTCGCCTCCCAAAATAAGGTCCTGTCGTTGCCATAGAAACGTTCCTCGATTTAGAAAGAGAAGCCATACAACCCATAGTATTACACACCGACGCAATTTCTGTGTTGATTCGTCATTGTGAGGGATCGACGCATGCAATAAAGAAGGAATAGTGCATCCGAAAAGAGATAGTCCCCTCCCAATAGAAGATCCTTTCGTTGCCATAGAAACGTTCCTCGATCTAGAAAGTAATGGCATAGAACCTATAGTGTTTCATAGCGATGCAATTTCAGTGTTAATTCGTCGTTGTGAGGGATCGACGGATGCAATAATGAAGGAATACTGCATCCGAAACGAGATACTCGCCGCCCAATGGAAGATCCTGACGTGGACTTAGAAACGTTCCTCGATTTATAAAGAGAAGGCATGCTACCTATAGTATTTCATAGCGACACAATTTCTGTGTTAATTCGTCATTGTGAGGGATCGACAGATGCAAAGAAAGAAGGAATAGTGCATCCGAAAAGAGATACTCGCCTCTCGAAGGAAGATCCTTTCGTTGCCATAGAAACGTTCCTCGATTTATAAAGAGATGGCATAGAACCTATAGTGTTTCATAGCGACGCAATTTCTGTGTTAATTCTCCATTGTGAGGCATCGACGGATGCAATAAAGAAGGAATAGTGCATCCGAAAACAGATACTCGCCTACCAATAGAGGATCATGTTGTTGCCATAGAAACGTTCCTCTATTTAGAAAGAGAGGGCATAGAACCTATAGTATATCATAGCTACGCAATTTCTGTGTTAATTCGTCATTGTGAGGGATCGACGGAGGCAATAAAGAAGCAATAGTGCATCCGAAACGAGATACATGATTCCCAATAGAAGATCCTTTCGTTGCCATGGAAACGTTCCTCGAATTAGAAAGAGATGGCATAGAACCTATAGTGTTTCACAGCGACGAAATTTCTGTATTAATTCGTCATTAAGAGGGATCGACGGATGCAATAAAGAAGGAATTGTGCATCCGAAAGGAGATACTCGCCTCCCAACAGAAGATCCCTTTTATTTGCCATAGACACGTTTTTCGATTTAGAAAGAGATGGCATAGAACCTATAGTGTTTCATAGCGACGCAATTTCTGTGATCATTCGTCATTGTGAGGGATCGACGGATGCAATGAAGTAGGAATAGTGCATCCGAAAAGAGATTCTCGCCTCCCAAAATAAGGTCCTGTCGTTGCCATAGAAACGTTCCTCGATTTAGAAAGAGAAGCCATACAACCCATAGTATTACACACCGACGCAATTTCTGTGTTGATTCGTCATTGTGAGGGATCGACGCATGCAATCAAGAAGGAATAGTGCATCCGAAAAGAGATAGTCCCCTCCCAATAGAAGATCCTTTCGTTGCCATAGAAACGTTCCTCGGTCTAGAAACTAATGGCATAGAACCTATAGTGTTTCATAGCGACGCAATTTCAGCGTTAATTCGTCATTGTGAGGGATCGACGGATGCAATAATGAAGGAATACTGCATCCGAAAAGAGATACTCGCCGCCCAATAGAAGATCCTGTCGTGGACATAGAAACTTTCCTCGATTTAGAAAGATAAGGCATGATACCTATAGTATTTCATAGCGACGCAATTTCTGTGTTAATTCGTCATTGTGAGGGATCGACGGATACAATAAAGAAGGAATAGTGCATCCGAAAAGAGATACTCGCCTCCCAATACAAGATCCTTTCGTTGCCATAGAAACGTTCCTCGTTTTAGAAAGAGATTTCATAGAACCTATAGTGTTTCATAGCGACGGAATTTATGGGATAATTCGTCATTGTGAGGGATCGACGGATGCAATAAAGTAGGAATAGTGCATCCGAAACGAGATACTCGCCTCCCAAAATAAGGTCCTCTCGTTGCCATAGAAACGTTCCTCGATTTAGAAAGAGAAGCCATACAACCCTTAGTATTTCATAGGGATGCCATTTCTGTGTTAATTCGTCATTGTGAGAGATCGACGGATTCAATAAAGAAGGAATAGTGCATCCGGAAGGATATAGTCCCCTCCCATTAGAAGATCCTTTCGTTGCCATAGAAACGTTCCTCGATCTAGAAAGTGATGGCATAGAACCTATAGTATATCATAGCGACGCAATTTCTGTGTTAATTAGTCATTGTGAGGGATCGTCGGATGCAATAAAGAAGGAATAGTGCATCCGAAAAGAGATACTCGCCTCCCAATAGAAGATCCTGTCGTTACCATTGAAACCTTCCTCGATTTAGAAAGGGAAGCCATAGCACCTATAGTATCTACCAGCAACGCAATATCTGTGACAATTCGTCATTGTCAGGGATCGACAGATGCAATAAAGAAGGAATAGTGCATCCGGAAAGAAATACTCGCCTCCCAATAGAAGATCCTGTCGTTGCCATAGAAGCGTGCCTCGATTTAGAAAGAGAGGGCATAGGGCCTATAGTATATCATAGCGACGCAATTTCTGTGTTAATTCGTCATTGTGAGGGATCGACGGATGCAATAAAGAAGGAATGGTGCATCAGAAAGGAGATACTCGCCTCCCAATAGAAGATCCTTTCGTTGCCATAGAAACGTTTCTCGATTTGGAAAGAGATGGCGTAGAACCTATAGTGTTTCATAGCGACGCAATTTCTGTGTTAATTCTTCATTGTGAGGGATCGACGGATGCAATAAAGTAGGAATAGTGCATCCGAAAAGAGATTCTCGCCTTCCAAAATAAGGTCGTGTCGTTGCCATAGAAACGTTCCTCGATTTAGAAAGAGAAGCCATACATCCCATAGTATTACACTGCGACCCAATTTCTGTGTTAATTCGTCATTGTGAGGGATCGACGCATGCAATAAAGAAGGAATAGTGCATCCGGAAAGAGATAGTTCCCTCCCAATAGAAGATCCTTTCGTTGCCATAGTAACGTTCCTCGATCTAGAAAGTAATGGCATAGAAGCTATAGTGTTTCATAGCGACGGAATTTCAGTGTTAATTCGTCATTGTGAGGGATCGACGGATGCAATAATGAAGGAATACTGCAACCGAAAAGAGATACTCGCCGCCCAATAGAAGATCCTGTCGTGGCCATAGAAACGTTCCTCGATTTAGAAAGAGAAGGCATGGTACCTATAGTATTTCATAGCGACGCAATTTCAGTGTTAATTCGTCATTGTGAGGGATCGACAGATGCAAAGAAAGAAGGAATAGTGCATCCGAAAAGAGATACTCGCCTCCCGATAGAAGATCCTTTCGTTGCCATAGACACGTTCCTCGATTTATAAAGAGATGGCATAGAACTTATAGTATTTCATAGCAACGCAATTTCTGTGTTAATTCTTCATTGTGAGGCATCGACGGATGCAATAAAGAAGGAATAGTGCATCCGAAAACAGATACACGCCTACCAATAGAAGAACATGTTGTTGCCATAGAAACGTTCCTCTATTTAGAAAGAGAGGGCATAGAACCTATAGTATATCATAGCGACGCAATTTCTGTTTAATTCGTCATTGTGAGGGATCGACGGATGCAATAAAGAAGGAATAGTGCATCCGAAACGAGATACACGATTCCCAATAGAAGATCGTTTCGTTGCCATAGAAACGTTCCTCGAATTAGAAAGAGGTGGCATAGAACCTATAGTGTTTCACAGCGACGAAATTTCTGTATTAATTCGTCATTAAGAGGGATCGACGGATGCAATAAAGAAGGAATAGTGCATCCGAAAGGAGATACCCGCCTCCCAATAGAAGATCCTTTCGTTGCCATAGAAACGTTTCTCGATTTAGAAAGAGATGGCATAGAACCTATAGTGTTTCATAGCGACGCAATTTCTGTGATAATTCGTCATTGTGAGGGATCGACCGATGCAATAAAGTAGGAATAGTGCATTCGAAAAGAGATTCTCGCCTCCCAATATAAGATCCTGTCGTTGCCATAGAAACCTTCCTCGATTTACAAAGGGAAAGCATAGCACCTTTAGTATCTCCCTGCAACGCAATATCTGTGACAATTCGTCATTTTCAGGGATCGACAGATGCAATAAAGAAGGAATAGTGCATCCGAAAAGAAATACTCGCCTCCCAATAGAAGTTCCTGTCGTTGCCATAGAAGCGTGCCTCGATTTAGAAAGAGATAGCATGGAACCTATAGTGTTTCATAGTGACGCAATTTCTGTGTTAATTCTTCATTGTGAGGGATCGACGGATGAAATAAAGATGGAATAGTGCATCCGAAAAGAGATACTCGCACCCAATAGATGATCCTGTCGTTGCCATAGAAACGTTCCTCGATCTAGAAAGAGAAGCCATACAACCCAAAGTATTTCATAGCGACGCAATTTGTGTGTTAATTCGTCATTGTGAGGGATCGACGGATGCAATAAAGAAGAAATAGTGCATCCGATAAGAGATACTCGCCTCCCAATAAGAGATCCTGACGATGCCATAGAAACGTTCCTCAATTTAGAAAGTGATGGTATAGGACCTATAGTATTTCATAGCGACGCAATTTCTGTGTTAATTCGTCATTGTGAGGGATCGACGGATACAATAAAGAAGGAATAGTGCATCCGAAAAGAGATACTCGCCTCCCAATACAAGATCCTTTCGTTGCCATAGAAACGTTCCTCGTTTTAGAAAGAGATTTCATAGAACCTATAGTGTTTCATAGCGACGGAATTTATGGGATAATTCGTCATTGTGAGGGATCGACGGATGCAATAAAGTAGGAATAGTGCATCCGAAACGAGATACTCGCCTCCCAAAATAAGGTCCTCTCGTTGCCATAGAAACGTTCCTCGATTTAGAAAGAGAAGCCATACAACCCTTAGTATTTCATAGGGATGCCATTTCTGTGTTAATTCGTCATTGTGAGAGATCGACGGATTCAATAAAGAAGGAATAGTGCATCCGAAAGGATATAGTCCCCTCCCATTAGAAGATCCTTTCGTTGCCATAGAAACGTTCCTCGATCTAGAAAGTGATGGCATAGAACCTATAGTATATCATAGCGACGCAATTTCTGTGTTAATTAGTCATTGTGAGGGATCGTCGGATGCAATAAAGAAGGAATAGTGCATCCGAAAAGAGATACTCGCCTCCCAATAGAAGATCCTGTCGTTACCATTGAAACCTTCCTCGATTTAGAAAGGGAAGCCATAGCACCTATAGTATCTACCAGCAACGCAATATCTGTGACAATTCGTCATTGTCAGGGATCGACAGATGCAATAAAGAAGGAATAGTGCATCCGGAAAGAAATACTCGCCTCCCAATAGAAGATCCTGTCGTTGCCATAGAAGCGTGCCTCGATTTAGAAAGAGAGGGCATAGGGCCTATAGTATATCATAGAGACGCAATTTCTGTGTTAATTCGTCATTGTGAGGGATCGACGGATGCAATAAAGAAGGAATGGTGCATCAGAAAGGAGATACTCGCCTCCCAATAGAAGATCCTTTCGTTGCCATAGAAACGTTTCTCGATTTGGAAAGAGATGGCGTAGAACCTATAGTGTTTCATAGCGACGCAATTTCTGTGTTAATTCTTCATTGTGAGGGATCGACGGATGCAATAAAGTAGGAATAGTGCATCCGAAAAGAGATTCTCGCCTTCCAAAATAAGGTCGTGTCGTTGCCATAGAAACGTTCCTCGATTTAGAAAGAGAAGCCATACATCCCATAGTATTACACTGCGACCCAATTTCTGTGTTAATTCGTCATTGTGAGGGATCGACGCATGCAATAAAGAAGGAATAGTGCATCCGGAAAGAGATAGTTCCCTCCCAATAGAAGATCCTTTCGTTGCCATAGTAACGTTCCTCGATCTAGAAAGTAATGGCATAGAAGCTATAGTGTTTCATAGCGACGGAATTTCAGTGTTAATTCGTCATTGTGAGGGATCGACGGATGCAATAATGAAGGAATACTGCAACCGAAAAGAGATACTCGCCGCCCAATAGAAGATCCTGTCGTGGCCATAGAAACGTTCCTCGATTTAGAAAGAGAAGGCATGGTACCTATAGTATTTCATAGCGACGCAATTTCAGTGTTAATTCGTCATTGTGAGGGATCGACAGATGCAAAGAAAGAAGGAATAGTGCATCCGAAAAGAGATACTCGCCTCCCGATAGAAGATCCTTTCGTTGCCATAGACACGTTCCTCGATTTATAAAGAGATGGCATAGAACTTATAGTATTTCATAGCAACGCAATTTCTGTGTTAATTCTTCATTGTGAGGCATCGACGGATGCAATAAAGAAGGAATAGTGCATCCGAAAACAGATACACGCCTACCAATAGAAGAACATGTTGTTGCCATAGAAACGTTCCTCTATTTAGAAAGAGAGGGCATAGAACCTATAGTATATCATAGCGACGCAATTTCTGTTTAATTCGTCATTGTGAGGGATCGACGGATGCAATAAAGAAGGAATAGTGCATCCGAAACGAGATACACGATTCCCAATAGAAGATCGTTTCGTTGCCATAGAAACGTTCCTCGAATTAGAAAGAGGTGGCATAGAACCTATAGTGTTTCACAGCGACGAAATTTCTGTATTAATTCGTCATTAAGAGGGATCGACGGATGCAATAAAGAAGGAATAGTGCATCCGAAAGGAGATACTCGCCTCCCAATAGAAGATCCTTTCGTTGCCATAGAAACGTTTCTCGATTTAGAAAGAGATGGCATAGAACCTATAGTGTTTCATAGCGACGCAATTTCTGTGATAATTCGTCATTGTGAGGGATCGACCGATGCAATAAAGTAGGAATAGTGCATTCGAAAAGAGATTCTCGCCTCCCAATATAAGATCCTGTCATTGCCATAGAAGCGTTCCTCGATTTAGAAAGAGAAGGCATAGAACCTATAGTATATCATAGCGACGCAATTTCTGTGATAATTCGTCATTGTGAGGGATCGACGGACGCAATAAAGAAGGAATAGTGCATCCGAAAAGCGATACTCGCCTCTCAATAGAAGATCCTGTCGTTGCCATAGAAACCTTCCTCGATTTAGAAAGGGAAGGCATATCTCCTATAGTATCTCCCAGCAACGCAGTATCTGTGACAATTCGTCATTGTCAAAGATCGTCGGATGCAATAAAGAAGGAATAGTGCATCCGAAAAGTAATATTCGCCTCCCAATAGAAGATCCTGTCGTTGCCATAGAAGCGTTACTCGATATTGAAAGAGAGGGCATACAGCCTATAGTATATCATAGCGACGCAATTTCTGTGTTAATTCGTCATTGTGAGGGATCGACGGATGCAATAAAGAAGGAATAGTGCATCCGTAAAGAGATACTCGCCTCCCAATTGAAGATCCTTTCGTTGCCATAGAAACGTTCCTCGATTTAGAAAGAGATGGCATAGATCCTATAGTGTTTAATAGTGACGCAATTTCTGTGTTAATTCTTCATTGTGAGGGACCGACGGATGCAATAAAGAAGGAATAGAGCATCCGAAAAGAGATACTCGCACCCAATGGAAGATCATGTCGTTGCCATAGAAACGTTCGTCGATTCAAAAAGAGAGGGCATAGAACCTATAGTATTTTATAGCGACGCAATTTCTGTCTTAATTCGTCATTGTGAGGGATCGACGGATGCAATAAAGCAGGAATAGTGCATCCGAAAAGAGATACGCGGCTCCCAATAGAAGATCCAGTCGATGCCATAGAAAAGTTCCCCGATTTCGTAAGAGATGCCATACAACCCATAGTATTTCATAGCGACGCAATTTCTGTGTTAATTCGTCATTGTGAGGCATCGACGGATGCAATAAAGAAGGAATAGTGCATCCGAAAATAGATACTCGCCTCCCAATAGAAGATCCTGCCGTTGCCATAGAAACGTTCCTCGATTTCGAAAGAGAAGGCACAGAACTTATAGAATATCATAGCACCGCTATTTCTGTGTTAATTCGTCATTGTGAAGGATCGACGGATGCAATAATGAAGGAATAGTGCATCCGAAACGAGATACACGCCTCCCAATAGAAGATCCTTTCGTTGCCATTGAAACGTTCCTCGATTTAGAAAGAGAAGCCATACAACCCATAGTATTACACAGCGACGCAATTTCTGTGTTAATTCGTCATTGTGAGGGATCGACGCATGCAATAAAGAAGGAATAGTGCATCCGAAAAGAGATAGTTCCCTCCCAATAGAAGATCCTTTCGTTGCCATAGTAACGTTCCTCGATCTAGAAAGTAATGGCATAGAACCTATAGTGTTTCATAGCGACGCAATTTCAGTGTTAATTCGTCATTGTGAGGGATCGACGGATGCAATAATGAAGGAATACTGCATCCGAAAAGAGATACTCGCCGCCCAATAGAAGATCCTGTCGTGGCCATAGAAACGTTCCTCGATTTAGAAAGAGAAGGCATGGTACCTACAGTATTTCATAGCGACGCAATTTCTGTGTTAATTCGTCATTGTGAGGGATCGACAGATGCAAAGAAAGAAGGAATAGTGCATCCGAAAAGAGATACTCGCCTCCCGATAGAAGATCCTTTCGTTGCCATAGACACGTTCCTCGATTTATGAAGAGATGGCATAGAACTTATAGTGTTTCATAGCGACGCAATTTCTGTGTTAATTCTTCATTGTGAGGGATCGACGGATGCAATAATGATGGAATAGTGCATCCGAAGACACATACACGCCTACCAATAGAAGAACATGTTGTTGCCATAGAAACGTTCCTCTATTTAGAAAGAGAGGGCATAGAACCTATAGTATATCATAGCGACGCAATTTCTGTGTTAATTCGTCATTGTGAGGGATCGACGGATGCAATAAAGAAGGAATAGTGCATCCGAAACGAGATACACGATTCCCAATAAAAGATCCTTTCGTTGCCATAGAAACGTTCCTCGAATTAGAAAGAGGTGGCATAGAACCTATAGTGTTTCACAGCGACGAAATTTCTGTATTAATTCGTCATTAAGAGGGACTGACGGATGCAATAAAGAAGGAATAGTGCATCCGAAAGGAGATACTCGCCTCCCAATAGAAGATCCTTTCGTTGCCATAAAAACGTTTCTCGATTTAGAAAGAGATGGCATAGACCCTATAGTGTTAGATAGCGACGCAATTTCTGTGATAATTCGTCATTGTGAGGGATCAACGGATGCAATAAAATAGGAATAGTGCATTCGAAAAGAGATTCTCGCCTCCCAATATAAGATCCTGTCATTGCCATAGAAGCGTTCCTCGATTTAGAAAGAGAGGGCATAGAACCTATAGTATATCATAGCGACGCAATTTCTCTGATAATTCGTCATTGTGAGGGATCGACGGATGCAATAAAGAAGGAATAGTGCATCCGAAAAGCGATACTCGCCTCTCAATAGAAGATCCTGTCGTTGCCATAGAAACCTTCCTCGATTTAGAAAGGGATGGCATATCTCCTATAGTATCTCCCAGCAACGCAGTATCTGTGACAATTCGTCATTGTCAAAGATCGACGGATGCAATAAAGAAGGAATAGTGCATCCGAAAAGTAATACTCGCCTCCCAATAGAAGATCCTGTCGTTGCCATAGAAACGTTCCTCGATTTAGAAAGAGATATCATAGATCCTATAGTGTTTAATAGTGACGCAATTTCTGTGTTAATTCTTCATTGTGAGGGATCGACGGATGCAATAAGGAAGGAATAGAGCATCCGAAAAGAGATACTCGCACCCAATAGAAGATCCTGACGTTGCCATAGAAACGTTCCTCGATTTATAAAGAGAGGGCATAGAACCTATAGTATTTTATAGCGACGCAATTTCTGTCTTAATTCGTCATTGTGAGGGATCGACGGATGCAATAAAGAAGGAGTAGTGCATCCGAAAATAGATACTCGCCTCCCAATAGAAGATCCTGTCGTTGCCATAGAAACGTTCCTCGATTTAGAAAGAGAAGGCATAGAACTTATAGAATATCATAGCACCGCTATTTCTGTGTTAATTCGTCATTGTGAGGGATCGACGGATGCAATAATGAAGGAATAGTGCATCCGAAACGAGATACACGCCTCCCAATAGAAGATCCTTTCGTTGCCATGGAAACGTTCCTCGAATTAGAAAGAGATGGCATAGAACCTATAGTGTTTCACAGCGACGAAATTTCTGTATTAATTCGTCATTAAGAGGGATCGACGGATGCAATAAAGAAGGAATTGTGCATCCGAAAGGAGATACTCGCCTCCCAACAGAAGATCCCTTTTATTTGCCATAGACACGTTTTTCGATTTAGAAAGAGATGGCATAGAACCTATAGTGTTTCATAGCGACGCAATTTCTGTGATCATTCGTCATTGTGAGGGATCGACGGATGCAATGAAGTAGGAATAGTGCATCCGAAAAGAGATTCTCGCCTCCCAAAATAAGGTCCTGTCGTTGCCATAGAAACGTTCCTCGATTTAGAAAGAGAAGCCATACAACCCATAGTATTACACACCGACGCAATTTCTGTGTTGATTCGTCATTGTGAGGGATCGACGCATGCAATAAAGAAGGAATAGTGCATCCGAAAAGAGTTAGTCCCCTCCCAATAGAAGATCCTTTCGTTGCCATAGAAACGTTCCTCGATCTAGAAAGTAATGGCATAGAACCTATAGTGTTTCATAGCGATGCAATTTCAGTGTTGATTCGTCGTTGTGAGGGATCGACGGATGCAATAATGAAGGAATACTGCATCCGAAACGAGATACTCGCCGCCCAATGGAAGATCCTGTCGTGGACTTAGAAACGTTCCTCGATTTATAAAGAGAAGGCATGCTACCTATACTATTTCATAGCGACACAATTTCTGTGTTAATTCGTCATTGTGAGGGATCGACAGATGCAAAGAAAGAAGGAATAGTGCATCCGAAAAGAGATACTCGCCTCTCGAAGGAAGATCCTTTCGTTGCCATAGAAACGTTCCTCGATTTATAAAGAGATGGCATAGAACCTATAGTGTTTCATAGCGACGCAATTTCTGTGTTAATTCTCCATTGTGAGGCATCGACGGATGCAATAAAGAAGGAATAGTGCATCCGAAAACAGATACTCGCCTACCAATAGAGGATCATGTTGTTGCCATAGAAACGTTCCTCTATTTAGAAAGAGAGGGCATAGAACCTATAGTATATCATAGCTACGCAATTTCTGTGTTAATTCGTCATTGTGAGGGATCGACGGAGGCAATAAAGAAGCAATAGTGCATCCGAAAAGAAATACTCGCCTCCCAATAGAAGATCCTGTCGTTGCCATAGAAACCTTCCTCGATTTACAAAGGGAAAGCATAGCACCTTTAGTATCTCCCTGCAACGCAATATCTGTGACAATTCGTCATTTTCAGGGATCGACAGATGCAATAAAGAAGGAATAGTGCATCCGAAAAGAAATACTCGCCTCCCAATAGAAGTTCCTGTCGTTGCCATAGAAGCGTGCCTCGATTTAGAAAGAGATAGCATGGAACCTATAGTGTTTCATAGTGACGCAATTTCTGTGTTAATTCTTCATTGTGAGGGATCGACGGATGAAATAAAGATGGAATAGTGCATCCGAAAACAGATACTCGCACCCAATAGATGATCCTGTCGTTGCCATAGAAACGTTCCTCGATCTAGAAAGAGCAGCCATACAACCCAAAGTATTTCATAGCGACGCAATTTCTGTGTTAATTCGTCATTGTGAGGGATCGACGGATGCAATAAAGAAGAAATAGTGCATCCGATAAGAGATACTCGCCTCCCAATAAGAGATCCTGACGATGCCATAGAAACGTTCCTCAATTTAGAAAGTGATGGTATAGGACCTATAGTATTTCATAGCGACGCAATTTCTGTGTTAATTCGTCATTGTGAGGAATCGACGGATACAATAAAGAAGGAATAGTGCATCCGAAAAGAGATACTCGCCTCCCAATACAAGATCCTTTCGTTGCCATAGAAACGTTCCTCGTTTTAGAAAGAGATGGCATAGAACCTATAGTGTTTCATAGCGACGCAATTTATGGGATAATTCGTCATTGTGAGGGATCGACGGATGCAATAAAGTAGGAATAGTGCATCCGAAACGAGATACTCGCCTCCCAAAATAAGGTCCTCTCGTTGCCATAGAAACGTTCCTCGATTTAGAAAGAGAAGCCATACAACCCTTAGTATTTCATAGGGATGCCATTTCTGTGTTAATTCGTCATTGTGAGAGATCGACGGATTCAATAAAGAAGGAATAGTGCATCCGAAAGGATATAGTCCCCTCCCATTAGAAGATCATTTCGTTGCCATAGAAACGTTCCTCGATCTAGAAAGTGATGGCATAGAACCTATAGTATATCATAGCGACGCAATTTCTGTGTTAATTAGTCATTGTGAGGGATCGTCGGATGCAATAAAGAAGGAATAGTGCATCCGAAAAGAGATACTCGCCTCCCAATAGAAGATCCTGTCGTTACCATTGAAACCTTCCTCGATTTAGAAAGGGAAGCCATAGCACCTATAGTATCTACCAGCAACGCAATATCTGTGACAATTCGTCATTGTCAGGGATCGACAGATGCAATAAAGAAGGAATAGTGCATCCGGAAAGAAATACTCGCCTCCCAATAGAAGATCCTGTCGTTGCCATAGAAGCGTGCCTCGATTTAGAAAGAGAGGTCATAGGGCCTATAGTATATCATAGCGACGCAATTTCTGTGTTAATTCGTCATTGTGAGGGATCGACGGATGCAATAAAGAAGGAATAGTGCATCCGAAAAGAGATACTCGCCTCCCAATAGAAAAGATCCTTTCGTTGCCATAGAAACGTTCCTCGATTTAGAAAGAGATAGCATAGAACCTATAGTGTTTCATAGTGACGCAATTTCTGTGATAATTCTTCATTGTGAGGGATCGACGGATGCAATAAAGAAGGAATAGTGCATCCGAAAACAGATACTCGCCTACCAATAGAAGATCATGTTGTTGCCTTAGAAACGTTCCTCTATTTAGAAAGAGAGGGCATAGAACCTATAGTATATCATAGCGACGCAATTTCTGTGTTCATTCGTCATTGTGAGGGATCGACGGATGCAATAAAAAAGGAATAGTGCATCCGAAAAGAGATACTCGCCTCCCAATAGAAGATCCTTTCGTTGCCATAGAAACGTTCCTCGAATTAGAAAGAGATGGCATAGAACCTATAGTGTTTCACAGCGACGAAATTTCTGTATTAATTCGGCACTAAGAGGGATCGACGGATGCAATAAAGAAGGACTAGTGCATCCGAAAGGAGATACTCGCCTCCCAATAGAAGATCCTTTCGTTGCCATAGAAACGTTTCTCGATTTAGAAAGAAATGGCATAGAACCTATAGTGTTTCATAGCGACGCAATTTCTGTGATAATTCGTCATTGTGAGGGATCGACGGATGCAATGAAGTAGGAATAGTGCATCCGAAAAGAGATAGTCCCCTCCCAATAGAAGATCCTTTCGTTGCCATAGAAACGTTCCTCGATCTAGAAAGTAATGGCATACAACCTATAGTGTTTCATAGCGATGCAATTTCAGTGTTAATTCGTCGTTGTGAGGGATCGACGGATGCAGTAATGAAGGAATACTGCATCCCAAAAGAGATACTCGCCGCCCAATAGAAGATCCTGTCGTGGCGATAGAAACGTTCCTCGATTTATATAGAGATGGCATAGAACCTATAGTGTTTCATAGCGACGCAATTTCTGTGTTAATTCTTCATTGTGAGGCATCGACGGATGCAATAAAGAAGGAATAGTGCATCTGAAAACAGATACTCGCCTACCAATAGAAGATCATGTTGTTGCCATAGAAACGTTCCTCTATTTAGAAAGAGAGGGCATAGAACCTATAGTATATCATAGCGACGCAATTTCTGTGTTAATTCGTCATTGTGAGGGATCGACGGATGCAATAAAGTAGGAATAGTGCATCCGAAAAGAGATTCTCGCCTCCCAAAATAAGGTCCTGTCGTTGCCATTGAAACGTTCCTCGATTTAGAAAGAGAAGCCATACAACCCATAGTATTACACAGCGACGCAATTTCTGTGTTAATTCGTCATTGTGAGGGATCGACGCATGCAATAAAGAAGGAATAGTGCATCCGAAATGAGATACATGATTCCCAATAGAAGATCCTTTCGTTGCCATAGAAACGTTCCTCGAATTAGAAAGAGATGGAATAGAACCTATAGTGGTTAACAGCGACGAAATTTCTGTATTAATTCGTCATTAAGAGGGATCGACGGACGCAATAAAGAAGGAATAGTGCATCCGAAAGAAGATACTCGCCTTCCAATAGAAGATCCTTTCGTTACCATAGAAACGTTTCTCGATTTAGAAAGAGATGGCATAGAACCAATAGTGTTTCATAGCGACGCAATTTCTGTGATAATTCAACATTGTGAGGGATCGACGGATGCAATAAAGTAGGAATAGTGCATCCGAAAAGAGATTCTCGCCTCCCAAAATAAGGTCGTGTCGTTGCCATAGAAACGTTCCTCGATTTAGAAAGAGAAGCCATACAACCCATAGTATTACACAGCGACGCAATTTCTGTGTTAATTCGTCATTGTGAGGGATCGACGCATGCAATAAAGAAGGAATAGTGCATCCGAAAAGAGATAGTCCCCTCCCAATAAAAGATCCTTTCGTTGCCATAGAAACGTTCCTCGATCTAGAAAGTAATGGCATAGAACCTATAGTGTTTCATAGCGACGCAACTTCAGTGTTAATTCGTCATTGTGAGGGATCGACGGATGCAAGAAAGAAGGAATAGTGCATCCGAAAAGAGATACTCGCCTCCCAATAGAAGATCCTGTCGTTGCCATAGAAACCATCCTCGCTTTAGAAAGGGAAGGCATAGCACCTATAGTATCTCCCAGCATCGCAATATCTGTGACAATTCGTCATTGTCAGGGATCGACAGATGCAATAAAGAAGGAATAGTGCATCCGAAAAGAAATACTCGCCTCCCAATAGAAGATCCTGTCGTTGTCATAGAAGCGTGCCTCGATTTTGAAAGAGAGGGCATAGGGCCTATAGTGTATCATAGCGACGCAATTTCTGTGTTAATTCGTCATTGTGAGGGATCGTCGGATGCAATAAAGAAGGAATAGTGCATCCGAAAAGAGATACTCGCCTCCCAATAGAAGATCCTTTCGTTCCATAGAAACGTTCCTCGATTTAGAAAGAGATAGCATAGGACCTATAGTGTTTCATAGTGACGCAATTTCTGTGTTAATTCTTCATTGTGAGGGATCGACGGATGAAATAAAGAAGGAATAGTGCATCCGAAAAAAGATACTCGCACCCAATAGAAGATCCTGCCGTTGCCATAGAAACGTTCCTCGATTTAGAAAGAGGGCATAGAAACTATAGTATTTCATAGCGACGCAATTTCTGTGTTAATTCGTCATTGTGTGGGATCGACGGATGCAATAAAGCAGGAATAGTGCATCCGAAAAGAGATACGCGCCTCCCAATAGAAGATCCTGTCGATGCCATTGAAAAGTTCCTCGATTTAGAAAGAGAAGCCATACAAACCATAGTATTTCATAGCGACGCAATTTCTGTGTTAATTCGTCATTGTGAGGGTTCGACGGATGCAATAAAGAAGAAATAGTGCATCCGATAAGAGATACTCGCCTCCCAATAAGAGATCCTGACGATGCCATAGAAACGTTCCTCAATTTAGAAAGAGAAGGCATAGAACCTATAGTATTTCATAGCGACGCAATTTCTGTGTTAATTCGTCATTGTAAGGGATCGACGGATGCAATAAAAAAGGAATAGTGCATCCGAAAAAAGATACTCGCCTTCCAATAGAAGATCCTGTCGTTACCATAGAAACTTACCTCGATTTAGAAAGAGAATGCATTGAACCTATAGTATCTCCCAGCGACGCAATATCTGTGTTAATTCGTCATTGTGAGGGATCGACGGATGCAATAAAGAAGGAATATTGCATCCGAAAAGAGATACTCGCCTCCCAATACAAGATCCTTTCGTTGCCATAGAAACGTTCCTCGATTTAGAAAGAGAAGCCATACAACCCATAGTATTTCATAGGGATGCCATTTCTGTGTTAATTCGTCATTGTGAGAGATCGACGGATTCAATAAAGAAGGAATAGTGCATACGAAAGGATATAGTCCCCTCCCATTAGAAGATCCTTTCGTTGCCATAGAAACGTTCCTCGATCTAGAAAGTGATGGCTTAGAACCTATAGTATTTCATAGCGACGCAATTTCTGTGTTAATTCGTCATTGTGAGGGATCGACGGATGCAATAGAGAAGGAATAGTGAATCCGAAAAGAGATACTCGCCTCCCAATAGAAGATCCTATCGTTGCCATAGAAACCTTCCTCGATTTAGAAAGGGAAGCCATAGCACCTATATTATCTACCAGCAACGCAATATCTGTGACAATTCGTCATTGTCAGGGATCGACAGATGCAATAAAGAAGGAATAGTGCATCCGAAAAGAAATACTCGCCTCCCAATAGGAGATCTTGTCGTTGCCATAGAAGCGTGCCTCGATTTAGAAAGAGAGGGCATAGGGCCTATAGTATATCATAGCGACGCAATTTCTGTGTTCATTCGTCATTGTGAGGGATCGACGGATTCAATAAAGAAGGAATAGTGCATCCGAAAAGAGATACTCGCCTCGCAATAGAAGATCCTGTCGTTGCCATAGAAACCTTCCTCGATTTAGAAAGACAAGGCATAGCACCTATAGTATCTCCCAGCAACGCAATATCTGTGACAATTCGTCACTGTCAGGGATCGACAGATGCAATAAAGAAGGAATAGTGCATCCGAAATGAGATACTCGCACCCAATTGAAGATCCTGTCGTTGCCATAGATACGTTCCTCGATTTAGAAAGAGGGCATAGAACCCATAGTATTTCATAGCGACGCAATTTCTGTGTTAATTCGTCATTATGTGGGATCGACGGATGCAATAAAGCAGGAATAGTGCATCCGCAAAAAGAGATACGCGCCTCCAAATAGAAGATCCTGTCGATGCCATTGAAAAGTTCCTCGATTTATAAAGAGAAGCCATACAACCCATAGTATTTCATAGCGACGCAATTTCTGTGTTAATTCGTCATTGTGAGGGATCGATTGATGCAATAAAGAAGAAAAAGTGCATCCGATAAGAGATACTCGCCTCCCAATAAGTGATCCTGACGATGCAATAGAAACGTTCCTCAATTTATAAAGAGAATGCATAGAACCTATAGTGTCTCATAGCGACGCAATTTCTGTGTTAATTCGTCATTGTGAGGGATCGACGGATGCAATAAAGAAGGAATAGTGCATCCGAGAAAAGATACTCGCCTCCCAATAGAAGATCCTGTCGTTGCCATAGAAACTTACCTCGATTTAGAAAGAGAAGGCATAGAACCTAGCGACGTAATATCTGTGTTAATTCGTCATTGTGAGGGATCGACGGATGCAATAAAGAAGGAATAGTGCATCCGAAAAGAGATACTCGCCTCCCAATACAAGATCTTGTCGTTGCCATAGAAACGATCCTCGATTTAGAAAGAGATGGCATAAAACCTATAGTGTTTCATAGCGACGCAATTTCTGCGATAATTCGTCATTGTGAGGGATCGACGGATGCAATAAAGTAGGAAAAGTGCATCCGAAAGGAGATACTCGCCTCCCAAAATAAGGTTCTCTCGTTGCCATAGAAACGTTCCTCGATTTAGAAAGAGAAGCCATACAACCCATAGTATTTCATAGGGATGCCATTTCTGTGTTAATTCGTCATTGTGAGGGATCGACGGATTCAATAAAGAAGGAATAGTGCATCCGAAAAGAGATAGTCCATTCCCATTAGAAGAACCTTTCGTTGCCATAGAAACGGTCCTCGATCTAGAAAGTGATGGCATAGAACCTATAGTGTTTCATAGCGACGCAATTTCAGTGTCAATTCTTAATTGTGAGGGATCGACGGATGCAATAATGAAGGAATACTGCATCCGAAAAAAGATACTCGCCTCCCATTAGAAGATCCTGTCGTTGCCATAGAAACGTTCCGCTATTTAGAAAGAGAAGGCATGGAATCTATAGTATTTCATAGCGACGCAATTTCTGTGTTAATTCGTCACTGTGAGGGTTCGACGGATGCAGTAATGAAGGAATAGTGCATCCGAAAAGAGATACTCCCCTCCCGATAGAAGATCCTTTCGTTGCCATAGAAACGTTCCCCGATGTGGAAAGAGATGGCATAGAACCTATAGTGTTTCATAGCGACGAAATTTCTGTGTTAATTCTTCATTGTGAGGGATCGACGGATGAAATAAAGATGGAATAGTGCATCCGAAAAGAGATACTCGCCTCCCAATAGAAGATCAATTCGTTGCCATAGAAACGTTCCTCGATTTAGAAAGAGATAGCATAGAACCTATAGTGTTTCATAGTGACGCAATTTCTGTGTTAATTCTTCATTGTGAGGGATCGACGGATGCAATAAAGAAGGAATAGTGCATCCGAAAACAGATACTCGCCTACCAATAGAAGATCATGTTGTTGCCATAGAAACGTTCCTCTATTTAGAAAGAGAGGGCATAGAACCTATAGTATGTCATAGCGACGCAATTTCTGTGTTAATTCGTCATTGTGAGGGATCGACGGATGCAATAAAGAAGGAATAGTGCATCCGAAAAGAGATACTCGCCTCCCAATACAAGATCCTGTCGTTGCCATAGAAACCTTCCTCGATTTAGGAAGGGAAGGCATAGCACTTATAGTATCTCCCAGCAACGCAATATCTGTGACAATTCGTCATTGTCAGCGATCGACAGATGCAATAAAGAAGGAATAGTGTCTCCGAAAAGAAATTCTCGCCTCCCAATAGAAGATCCTTTCGTTGCCATAGAAACGTTCCTCGATTTAGAAAGAGATATCATAGAACCTATAGTGTTTCATAGTGACGCAATTTCTGTGTTATTTCTTCATTGTGAGGGATAGACGGATGAAATAAAGAAGGATTAGTGCATCCGAAAAGAGATACTCGCACCTAATAGAAGATTCTGTCGTTGCCATAGATACGTTCCTCGATTTAGAAAGAGGGCATAGAACCTATAGTATTTCATAGCGACGCAGTTTCTGTGTTAATTCGTCATTGTGAGGGATCGACGGATGCAATAAAGTGGGAATAGTGCAATCGAAAAGAGATAGTCCCCTCCCAATAAGAGATCCTTTCGGTGCCATAGAAACGTTCCTCGATCTAGAAAGTGATGGCATAGAACCCATAGTGTTTCATAGCGACGCAATTTCTGTGTTAATTCGTCATTGTGAGGGATCGACGGATGCATTAAAGAAGGAATATTACATCCGAAAAGAGATACTCGCCTCCCGATAGAAGATCCATTCGTTGCCATAGAAACGTTCCTCGATTTATAAAGAGATGGCATAGAACCTATAGTATATCATAGCGACGCAATTTCTATGTTAATTCGTCATTGTGAGGGATCGACGGATGCAATAAAGAAGGAATAGTGCATCCGAAAAGAGATACTCGCCTCCCGATAGAAGATCCTTTCGTTGCCATATAAACCTTCCTCGATTTAGAAAGAGATGGCATAGAACCTATAGTGTTTCATAGCGACGCAATTTCTGTGTTGATTCTTCTTTGTGAGGGATCGACGGATGAAATAAAGAGGGAATAGTGCATCCGAAAACAGATACTCGCCTCCCAATAGAAGATCCTGTAGTTGCCATAGAAACGTTCCTCGATTTAGAAAGAGAGGGCATAGAACCTATAGTATTTTATAGTGACGCAGTTTCTGTGTTAATTCGTCATTGTGAGGGATCGACGGATGCAATAAAGTGGGAATGGTGCATCCGAAAAGAGATAGTCCCCTCCCAATAAGAGATCCTTTCGGTGCCATAGAAACGTTCCTCGATCTAGAAAGTGATGGCATAGAACCTGTAGTGTTTCATAGCGACGCAATTTCTGTGTTAATTCGTCATTGTGAGGGATCGACGAATGCAATAATGAAGGAATACTGCATCCGAAAAGAGATACTCGCCTCCCAATAGAAGATCCTGTCGCGGCCATAGAAACGATCCTCGATTTAGAAAGAGAAGGCATGATACCTATAGTATTTCATAGCGACGCAATTTCTGTGTTAATTCGTCATTGTGAGGGATCGACGGATGCAATAAAGAAGGAATATTGCATCCGAAAAGAGATACTCGCCTCCCGATAGAAGATCCTTTCGTTGCCATAGAAACGTTCCTCGATTTATAAAGAGATGGCATAGAACCTATAGTGTTTCATAGCTACGCAATTTCTGTGTTAATTCTTCATTGTGAGGGATCGACGGATGCAATAAAGAAGGAATAGTGCATCCGAAAGCAGATACTCGTCTACCAATAGAAGATCATGTTGTTGCCATAGAAACGTACCTCGATTTAGAAAGAGAGGGCATAGAACCTATAGTATATCATAGCGACGCAATTTCTGTGTCAATTCGTCATTGTGAGGGATCGACGGATGCAATAAAGAAGGAATAGTGCATCCGAAAAGACATACTCGCCTCCCAATAGAAGATCCTTTCGTTGCCATAGAAACGTTCCTCGATTTAGAAAGAGATGGCATAGAACCTATAGTGTTTGATAGTGACGCAATTTCTGTGTTAATTCTTCATTTTAAGGGATCGACGGATGCAATAAAGAAGGAATAGTGCATCCAAAAAGAGATACTCGCACCCAATAGAAGATCCTGTCGTTGCCATAGATACGTTCCTCGATTTAGAAAGAGGGCATAGAACCCATAGTATTTCATAGCGACGCAATTTCTGTGTTAATTCGTCATTGTGTGGGATCGACGGATGCAATAAAGCAGGAATAGTGCATCCGAAAAGAGATACTCGCCTCCCATTAGAAGATCCTGTCGATGCCATTGAAAAGTTCCTCGATTTATAAAGAGAAGCCATACAACCCATAGTATTTCATAGCGACGCAATTTCTGTGTTAATTCGTCATTGTGAGTGATCGATTGATGCAATAAAGAAGAAATAGTGCATCCGATAAGAGATACTCGCCTCCCAATAAGTGATCCTGACGATGCAATAGAAACGTTCCTCAATTTAGAAAGAGAAGGCATAGAACCTATAGTATTTCATAGCGACGCAATTTCTGTGTTAATTCGTCATTGTGAGGGATCGACGGATGCAATAAAGAAGGAATAGTGCATCCGAGAAAAGATACTCGCCTCCCAATAGAAGATCCTGTCGTTGCCATAGAAACTTACCTCGATTTAGAAAGAGAAAACATAGAACCTAGCGACGCAAAATCCGTGTTAATTCGTCATTGTGAGGGTTCGACGGATGCAATAAAGATGGAATAGTGCATCCGAAAAGAGATCCTCGCCTCCCAATACAAGATCCTGTCGTTGCCATAGAAACGTTCCTCGATTTAGAAAGAGATGGCATAGAACCTAGCGACGCAATATCTGTGTTAATTCGTCATTGTGAGGTATCGACGGATGCAACAAAGTAGGAATAGTGCATCCGAAATGAGATACTCGCCTCCCAAAATAAGGTTCTCTCGTTGCCATAGAAACGTTCCTCGAATTAGAGAGAGAAGCCATACAACCCATAGTATTTCATAGGGATGCCATTTCTGTGTTAATTCGTCATTGTGAGGGATCGACGGATTCAATAAAGAAGGAATAGTGCATCCGAAAAGAGATAGTCATTCCCATTAGAAGAACCTTTCGTTGCCATAGATAAGGTCCCCGATCTAGAAAGTTTTGGCATAGAACCTATAGTGTTTCATAGCGACGCAATTTCAGTGTTAATTCTTTATTGTGAGGGATCGACGGATGCAATAATGAAGGAATACTGCATCCGAAAAGAGATACTCGCCTCCCATTAGAAGATCCTGTCGTTGCCATAGAAACGTTCCTCGATTTAGAAAGAGAAGGCATAGAACCTATAGTATTTCATAGCGACGCAATTTCTGTGTTAATTCGTCATTGTGAGGGTTCGACGGATGCAGTAAAGAAGGAATAGTGCATCCGAAAAGAGATACTCCCCTCCCGATAGAAGATCCTTTCGTTGCCATAGAAACGTTCCTCGATTTGGGAAGAGATGGCATAGAACCTATAGTGTTTCATAGCGACGAAATTTCTGTGTTAATTCTTCATTGTGAGGGATCGACGGATGAAATAAAGAAGGAATAGTGCATCCGAAAAGAGATACTCGCCTCCTAATAGAAGATCATGTTGTTGACATAGAAACGTTCCTCGATTTAGAAAGAGAGGGCATAGAACCTATAGTATATCATAGCGACGCAATTTCTGTGTTAATTCGTCATTGTGAGGGATCGACGGATGCAATAAAGAAGGAATAGTGCATCCGAAAAGAGATACTCGCCTCCCGATAGAAGATCCTTCCGTTGCCATAGAAACCTTCCTCGGTTTAGAAAGAGATGCCATAGAACCTATAGTGTTTCATAGCGACGCAATTTCTATGTTATTTCTTCATTGTGAGGGATCGACGGATGAAATAAAGAGGGAATAGTGCATCCGAAAACAGTTACTCGCCTCCCAATAGAAGATCCTGTAGTTGCCATAGAAACGTTCCTCGATTTAGAAAGAGAGGGCATAGAACCTATAGTATTTCATAGCGACGCAGTTTCTGTGTTAATTCGTCATTGTGAGGGATCGACGGATGCAATAAAGTGGGAATAGTGCAATCGAAAAGAGCTAGTCCCCTCCCAATAAGAGATCCTTTCGGTGCCATAGAAACGTTCCTCGATCTAGAAAGTGATGGCATAGAACCTATAGTGTTTCATAGCGACGCAATTTCTGTGTTAATTCGTCATTGTGAGGGATCGACGAATGCAATAATGAAGGAATACTGCATCCGAAAAGAGATACTCGCCTCCCAATAGAAGATCCTGTCGTGGCCATAGAAACGTTCCTCGATTTAGAAAGAGACGGCATGATACCTATAGTATTTCACAGCGACGCAATTTCTGTGTTAATTCGTCATTGTGTGGGATCGACGTATGCAATAAAGCAGGAATAGTGCATCCGAAAAGAGATACGCGCCTCCCAATAGAAGATCCTGTCGATGCCATTGAAAAGTTCCTCGATTTAGAAAGAGAAGCCATACAACCCATAGTATTTCATAGCGACGCAATTTCTGTGTTAATTCGTCATTGTGAGGGATCGACGGATGCAATAAAGAAGGAATATTGCATCCGAAAAGAGATACTCGCCTCCCGATAGAAGATCCATTCGTTGCCATAGAAACGTTCCTCGATTTATAAAGAGATGGCATAGAACCTGTAGTGTTTCATAGCTACGCAATTTCTTTGTTAATTCTTCATTGTGACGGATCGACGGATGCAATAAAGAAGGCATAGTGCATCCGAAAACAGATACTCGCCTACCAATAGAAGATCATGTTGTTGCCATAGAAACGTACCTCGATTTAGAAAGAGAGGGCATAGAACCTATAGTGTTTCATAGTGACGCAATTTCTGTGTTAATTCTTCATTGTGAGGGATCGACGGATGCAATAAAGAAGGAATAGTGCATCCGAAGAGAGATACTCGCACCCAATAGAAGATCCTGTCGTTGCCATAGGAACGTTCCTCGATTTAGAAAGAGGGCATAGAACCTATAGTATTTCATAGCGACGAAATTTCTGTGTTAATTCGTCATTGTGTGGGATCGACGTATGCAATAAAGCAGGAATAGTGCATCCGAAAACAGATACGCGCCTCCCAATAGAAGATCCTGTCGATGCCATTGAAAAGTTCCTCGATTTAGAAAGAGAAGCCATACAACCCATAGTATTTCATAGCGACGCAATTTCTGTGTTAATTCGTCATTGTGAGGGATCGCCGGATGCAATAAAGAAGAAATAGTGCATCCGATAAGAGATACTCGCCTCCCAATAAGAGATCCTGACGATGCCATAGAAACGTTCCTCAATTAAGATAGAGAAGGCATACAACCTATAGTATTTCATAGCGACGCTATTTCTGTGTTAATTCGTCATTGTGAATGATCGACGGATGCAATAAAGAAGGAATAGTGCATCCGAAAAAAGATACTCGCTCCCAATAGAAGATCCTGTCTTTGCCATAGAAACTTACCTCGACTTAGAAAGAGAAGGCATAGAACCTATAGTATCTCAAAGCGACGCAATATCTGTGTTAATTAGTTATTGTGAGGGATCGTCGAATGCAATAAAGAAGGAATAGTGCATCCGAAAACAGATACTCGCCCCGTAGTACAAGATCCTTTCGTTGCCATAGAAACGTTCCCCGATTTAGAAAGTGATGGCATAGAACCCATAGTGTTTCATTGCGACGCAATTTCTGTGATAATTCTTCATTGTGAGGGATCGACGGATTCAATAAAGAAGGAATAGTGCATCCGAAAAGAGATAGTCCCCTACCATTAGAAGATCCTTTCGTTGCCATAGAAACGTTCCTCGATCTAGTAAGTGATGGCATAGAACCTATAGTGTTTCATAGCGACGCAATTTCAGTGTTAATTCTTTATTGTGAGTGATCGACGGATGCAATAATGAGGAAATACTGCATCCGAAAAGAGATACTCGCCTCCCAATAGAAGATCCTGTCGTTGCCATAGAAACGTTCTTCGATTTAGAAAGGGAGGGCATAGAACCTATGGTATTTCATAGCGACGCAATTTCTGTGTTAATTCGGCATTGTGAGGGATCGACGGATGCAATAAAGAAGGAATAGTGCATCCGAAAAGAGATACGCGCCTCCCAATAGAGGATCCTGTCGTTCCCATTGAAACGTTCCTCGATTTAGAATGAGAGGCCATACAACCCATACTATTTCATAGAGACGCAGTTTCTGTGTTAATTCGTCATTGTGAAGGATCGACGGACGCAAAAAAGAAGAAATAGTGCATCCGAAAAAAGATACACGCCTCCCAATAAGAGATCCTGCCGATGCCATAGAAACGTTCCTTTATTTAGAAAGAGAAGGCATAGAACCTATAGTATTTCATAGCGACGCAATTTCTGTGTTAATTCGTCATTGTGAGGGATCGACGGATGCAATAAAGAAGGAATAGTGCATCCGAAAAGAGTTACGCGCCTCCCAATAGAAGTTTCTGTCGAAGCCATAGAAACGTTCCTCGATTTAGAAAGAAAAGCCATACAACCCATAGTATTACATAGCGACGCAATATCTGTGACTATTCGTCATTGTGAGGGATCGACGGATGCAATAAAGAAGGAATAGTGCATCCGAAAAGAGATACTCGCCTCCCAATAGGAGATCCTGTCGATGCCATAGAAACGTTCCTTGATTGAGAAAGAGAAGGCACAGAACCTATAGTATTTCATAGCGACGCAATTTCTGTGTTAATTCGTCGTTGTTAGGGATCGACGGATGCAATAAAGAAGGAATAGTGCATCCGAAAGAACATACTCGCCGCCCAATAGAAGATCCTGTCGTTGCCATAGAAACTTTCCTCGATTTAGAAAGAGAAGGCATAGAACCTATATTTTCTCCTAGCGACGCAATATCTGTGTTAATTCGTCATTGTGAGGGATCGACGGAAACAATAAAGAAGGAATAGTGCATCCGAAATGAGATACTCGCCTCCCAATAGAAGATCCTGTCGTTGCCATAGAAACGTTCCTCGATTTACATAGAGAGGGCATAGAACCTATAGTATATCATAGCGACACTATTTCTGTGTTAATTCTTCATTGTGAAGGATCGTCGGATGCAATAAAGAAGGAATAGTGCATCCGAAAAGAGATACTTGCCTCCCCATAGACGTCCTGTCGTTGCCATAGAAACGTTCCTCGATCTAGAAAGAGAAGTTATAGAACCTATAGTATATCATAGCGACGCAGTTTTTGTGTTAATTCGTCATTGTGAGGGATCGACGGATGCAATAAAGTGGGAATAGTGCATCCGAAAAAAGATACGCGCCTCCCAATAGAAGATCCTTTCGTTGCCATAGAAACGTACCTCGATTTAGAAAGATATGGCATAGAAACTAGAGTGCTTCATAGCGACGCAATTTCTGTGTTTATTCGTCATTGAGAGGGATCGACGGATGCATTAACGAGGGAGTAGTGCATTCGAAAAGAGATACTCGCCTCCCAATAGAAGATCCTGACGTTGCCATGGAATCGTTCCTCGATTTAGAAAGAGAAGGCATAGAACCTATAGTATTTCATAGCGACTCGGCTATAGACTTGATGTGTGCCGTGTGACGGGTGGTGCTCATATTGAACCTTTATAAGGCTTTTGGTGAAACTGTTTGAGTTGCTCTTTCTTTTGACATATCATTTGTGACTGTGGGTTTAAAATGGTAAGTATTACAAAGTGTTGCAGCCCCGATATTCATTTGCAAACACCCTGTATATAGAAGGTCATAATATACAGATACACAACAGAGTAGATAGTTATCAGTGTTAACAAGCGAACACATTTGGAACAAGATGAGTCATAGTAAAAGCACCTGGAAATATGTATGTCATTATTGGATTCGTGTAGCAGACAGAAGAGTAACGATGTGTGTTAGAAATTTAGGGAAGCTGAAAATTCAGTGAGTGATATTTAAAGCAACCACCAACAGAAAGAAGTTTTTGTTAATTCTCCACAAAGATGTGCTCAGAATGAATTACAAGAAAGAGAATCTTGAAGGGAATCTCAACAGGAAGAGGAGTGGTGAAATAGATAGTTATCAGTGTTAACAAGCGAACACATTTGGAACAAGATGAGTCATAGTAAAAGCACCTGGAAATATGTATGTCATTATTGGATTCGTGTAGCAGACAGAAGAGTAACGATGTGTGTTAGAAATTTAGGGAAGCTGAAAATTCAGTGAGTGATATTTAAAGCAACCACCAACAGAAAGAAGTTTTTGTTAATTCTCCACAAAGATGTGCTCAGAATGAATTACAAGAAAGAGAATCTTGAAGGGAATCTCAACAGGAAGAGGAGTGGTGAAATAGGAAAACAAAAAGCAGCAAACCATGAAGTAAATATGGCCACTAATCCCATTCCCAGTCATGAATTAATAAACTCTGACACAGTAAACAGTATGAGGTGGTGCAGTAGTAAAACACTGCATTTACATTTGGTAAGATGGCAACTCAAGTCCTGTTATAGCCATCCAATTTTATTTTTTGTGTGGTTTCTTTAAATATATTACGTATGTGCCAAGATGATTTCTTCAAAATGGACACTACCAATATCCTTCTCCATAGTTTCCCAATCCGAACTGGTGTTCCATCTTTATTGACATTTCTGTTGACTAGGCACGAAACCCTAATTTTCCTTTCTTTCTTTCTTTGGATGCAGTAAATAGTGCTCACTAAAGATGGTACAAAATCAGAAATAATGTAAAGATGGAAAGCTGTCAAAGAGCAGTAGAAGGCAATAAGGAAGATGACATGGGATGGAAGAAGAGTGTAAATAATGTTCTTAGTAGATAACAAAGAGTGTAGTTCTGAGCACTAATTACATGTGATGATGCTAGGCAAAACAGCGTTGCATATATGTGTTTAGTTTATGTTGTGGGGCTGGAAAAGATTCTTCCATGAATTGTAAAATAATAGCAGACAGTAAGTATGCAGGAGCTAATAAGTGTTCTTTAGTGAGTAAAGTGGTATGAGATTGGTGTGTGCAATTAAGTTCACATTTATAGATTAAGCCAAAAGAACTGTGAAGGAAAGAGTAGGACAAGTAAAATATTATTTGAGGTACAGAGTGTTACACTAAAGAACTGACTGAAATTTATATTTCTCTTACCTGAACTTTTCATTGAACCAACTCAGCATGGGAATACACATTCTACATGACTGAACAGAAGCAGCACATGCAGTGGAATGATGGCACCTCTTCATTTCCTTCCCTGCATTTTGGTGTCAGCAGGTCACAACCTTGATGACTGTAAACATTATACATAAATGACCTGGTGGATGACATCGGAAGTTCTCTGAGGCTTTTTGCAGATGATGCTGTGGTGAATCGAGAGGTTGTAACAATGGAAAATTGTACTGAAATGCAGGAGGATCTGCAGCGAATTGACGCATGGTGCAGCGAATGGCAATTGAATCTCAATGTAGACAAGTGTAATGTGCGGCGAATACACAGAAAGATTGATCCTTTATCATTTAGCTACAAAATAGCAGGTCAGCAACTGGAAGCAGTTAATACCATAAATTATCTGGGAGTACGCATTAGGAGTGATTTAAAATGGAATGATCATATAATGGTGATCGTTGGTAAAGCAGATGCCAGACTGAGATTCATTGGAAGAATCCTAAGGAAATGCAATCCAAAAACAAAGGACGTAGGTTACAGTACACTTGCTCGCCCACTGCTTGAATACTGCTCAGCAGTGTGGGATCCGTACCAGATAGGATTGATAGAAGATATAGAGAAGATCCAACGGAGAGCAGCGCGCTTCGTTACAGGATCATTTAGTAATCGCGAAAGCGTTACGGAGATGATAGATAAACTCCAGTGGAAGACTCTACAGGAGAGACGCTCAGTAGCTTAGTACGGGCTTTTGTCAAAGTTTCGACAACATACCTTCACCGAAGAGTCAAGCAGTATATTGATCCCTCCTACGTATATCTCGCGAAGAGACCATGAGGATAAAATCAGAGAGATTAGAGCCCACACAGAGGCATACCGACAATCCTTCTTTCCACGAACAATACGAGACTGGAATAAAAGGGAGAGCCAATATAGGTACTCAAGGTACACTCCACCAAACACCGTCAGGTGGCTTGCGAAGTATGGATGTAGATGTAGATGTAGATGTAGATGTAGACGCAATTTCAGTGTTAATTCGTCATTGTGAGGGATCGACGGATGCAATAAAGCAGGAATAGTGCATCCGAAAAGAGTTACGCGCCTCCCCATAGAAGATCCTGTCGATGCCATAGAAAAGTTCCTCGATTTAAAAAGAGAAGCCATACAACCCATAGTATTTCATAGCGACGCAATTTCTGTGTTAATTCGTCATTGTGAGGGATCGACGGATGCAATAAAGAAGGAATAGTGCATCCGAAAAAAGATACGCGCCTATCAATAAAAGTTCCTGTCGTTGCCATAGAAACTTTCCTCGATTTAGAAAGTGGAGGCATAGAACCTATAGTATCACCTAGCGACGCAATATCTGTGTTAATTCGTCATTGTGAGGGATCGACGGATGCAATAAAGAAGGAATAGTGCATCCGAAAAGAGATACTCGCCTCATAATAGAAGATCCTGTCGTTGACATAGAAACGTTCCTCGAATTAGAAAGAAATGGCATAGAACCTATAGTGTTTCATAGCGACGAAATTCCTGTATTAATTCGTCATTGAGAGGGATCGACGGATGCAATAAAGAAGGAATAGTGCATCCGAAAAGAGATACTCGCCTCCCAATAGAAGATCCATACGTTGCCATAGAAACGTTCCTCGATTTAGAAAGAAATGGCATAGAACCTATAGTGTTTCATAGCGACGCCATTTCTGTGTTAATTCGTCATTGTGAGGGATCGACCGATGCAATAAAGAAAAAATAGTGCATCCGAAAAAATATACGCGCCTCCCAATATAAGGTCCTGTCGTTGCCATAGAAACGTTCCTCGATTTAGAAAGAGAAGCCATACAACCCATAGTATTTCATAGCGACACAATTTCTGTGTTAATTCGTCATTGTGAGGGATCGACGGATGCAATAAAGAAGGAATAGTGCATCCGAAAAGAGATAGTCGCCTCCCAATAGAAGATCCTTTCGTTGCCATAGAAACGTTCCTCGATCTAGAAAGTGATGGCATAGAACCTATAGTGTTTAATAGCGACGCAATTTCAGTGTTAATTCGTCATTGTGAGGGATCGACGAATGCAATAATGAAGGAATACTGAATCCGAAAAGAGATACTCGCCTCCCAATAGAAGATCCTGTCGTTGCTATAGAAACGTTCCTCGATTTAGAAAGAGAAGGCATGGAAACTACAGTATTTCATAGCGACGCCATTTCTGTGTTAATTCGTCATTGTGAAGGATCGTCGGATGCAATAAAGAAGGAATAGTGCATCCGAAAAGAGATACTCGCCACCCGATAGAAGATCCTTTCGTTGCCATAGAAACGTTCCTCGATTTAGAAAGAGATGGCATAGAACCTATGGTGTTTCATAGCGGCGCAATTTATGTGTTAATTCTTCATTGTGAGGGATCGACGGATGCAATAAAGAAGGAATAGTGCTTCCGAAAAGAGATACTCGCCTCCCAATAGAAGATCATGTCGGTGCCATAGAAACGTACCTCGATTTAGAAAGAGAGGGCATAGAACCTATAGTATATCATAGTGACGCAATTTCTGTGTTAATTTGTCATTGTGAGGGGTCGACGTATGCAATAAAGAAGGAATACTGCATCCGAAAAGAATAAGTCGCCTCCCGATAGAAGATCTTTTCGTTGCCATCGAAACGTTCCTCGATTTAGTAAGGGATGGCATAGAACCTATAGTGTTTCATAGCGGCGCAATTTCTGTGTTAATTCTTCATTGTGAGGGATCGACGGATGCAATAAAGAAGGAATAGTGCATCCGAAAAGAGATACTCGCCTCCCAATAGAAGATCCTGTCGTTGCCATAGAAACGTTCCTCGATTTAGAAAGAGAGGGCATAGAACCTATAATATTTCCTAGCGACGAAATTTCTATGTTAAGTCGTCATTGTGAGGGATCGACTGATGCAATAAAGAAGGAATAGTGCATTCGAAAAGAGATACGCGCTTCCAATAGAAGATCCTGTCGTTCCCATTGAAACGTTCCTCGATTTAGAGAGAGAAGCCATACGACCAATAGTATTTCATAGCCACGCAATTTCAGTGTTAATTCGCCATCGTGAGGGATCGACGGATGCAATAAAGAAGGAGTAGTGCATTCGAAAACAGATACTCGCCTCCCAATAGAAGATCCTGTCGTTGCCATAGAAACGTTCCTCGACTTAGAAAGAGAAGGCATGGAACCTATAGTATTCCATAGCGACGCAATTTCAGTGTTAATTCGTCATTGTGAGGAATCGACGGATGCAATAATGGAGGAATAGTGCATCCGAAAAGAGATACTCGCCTCCCACTATAAGATCCTCTCGTCGCCATAGAAACGTATTTTGATTTAGAAAGAGAAATCATAGGACCTACAGTATTTCATAGCGACGCACTTTCTGTGTTAATTCGTCGTTGTGAGGGATCGACGGATGAATTAAGAAGGAATAATAAATCTAAAAGGAGATACTCGAGTCCCAATAAAAGATAATGTCGTTGCCATAGAAACGTTCCTCGAATTAGAAAGAGAAGGCATAGAGGCCATAGTATTTCATAGCGACGCAATTTCTGTGTTAATTCGTCATTGTGAACTATCGAAGGATGCAATAAAGAAGGAATATTTCATCCGAAAAGATATATTCGACTCCCAATATGAGATCCTGTCGTTGCCATATAAAGGTTCCTCGATTTAGAAAGAGAAGGCATAGAGCCAATACTATTTCATGGCGACGCAATTTCTGTGTTGTTTCGTCATTGTGAGGGATCGACGGATGCGATAAAGAAGGAATAGTGCATCCGAAAAGAGAACTCGCCTCCCCATATAAGATCCTGTCGTTGCCATAGAAACTTTCCTCGATTTAGAGAGAGAAGGCATAGAAGCTATAGTATTTCATAGCGACGCAATTTCTGTGTTCCTTCGTCATTGTGAGGGATCGACGGATGCAATAAAGAAAGAATAGTGCATCCGTGAAGGGATACTCGATTCCCTGTAGAAGATCCTGTCGTCGCCGTAGAAACGTTTTTCGATTTAGAAAGAGAAATCATAGGACCTATAGTATTTCATAGCGACGCAATATCTGTCGTTGTGAGGGATCGACGGATGCAATAAAGAAGGAATAATGCATCTAAAAGGAGATACTCGAGTCCCAATAGAAGATCTGGTCGTTGCCATAGAAATGTTCCTCGAATTATAAAGAGAAGGCATAGAACCTATAGTATTTCATAGCGACGCAATTTCTGTCTTAATTCGTCATACTGAGGGATCGACTGATGCAATAGAGAAGGAATATGGCATCCGAAAAGAGATACTCGCGTCCCAATAGGAGATCATGTTGTTGCCATAGAAACGTTCCTCGATTTAGAAAGAGAAGACATAGAACCTATAGTATTTCATAGCGACGCAATTTCTGTGTTAATTCGTCATTGTGGGGGATCGACGGATGCAGTAAAGGAGGAATAGTGCATCCGAAAGGAGATACTCGTCTCCCAATAGAAGATCCTGACGTTGCCATAGAACCGTTCCTCGATTTAGAAAGAGAAGGCATAGAACCTATAGTGTTCAATAGCAAAGCAATTTCTGTGTTAATTCGTCATTGTGAGGGATCGACGAATGCAATAAAAAAGGAATAGTGCATCCGAAAAGAGATACTCGCCTCCCAATATAAGATCCTGTCCTTGTCATAGCAACATACCTAGATTTTGAAAGAGAAGGCATAGAACCTATAGTATTTCATAGCGACGCAATTTCTGTGTTAATACGTCATTGTGAGGGATCGGCGGATGCAATATAGAAGGAATAGTGCATCCGAAAAGAGATACTCCCCTCCCAATATAAGATCCTGTCGTTGCCATAGAAACGTTCTAAGATATGAACGAGAAGTCATAGAACCTATAGTATTTCATAGCGACGCAATTTCTGTGTTAATTCGTCATTGTGGGGGATCGACGGATGCAATAAAGAAGGAATAGTGCATCCGAAAAGAGATACTCGCCTCCCAGTAGAAGATCCTGTCGTTGCCATAGAAACGTTCCTCGATTTAGAGCGAGAAGTCATAGAAACTATAGTATTTCATAGCGACGCAATTTCTGTGTTAATTCGTCATTGTGAGGGATCGACTGATGCTATAAAGAAGGAATAGTGCATCCGAAAAGAGATACTCGCCTCCCATTATAAGATCCTGTCGTTGCCATAGAAACGTTCCTCGATTTAGAAAGATAAGGTTTAGAACCTATAGTATATCATAGCGACGCAAATTCTGTGTTAATTAGTCATTGTGAGAGATCGACGGATGCAATAAAGAAGGAATAGTGCATCCGAAAAGAGATACTCGCCTCCGAATAGCAGATGCTGTCGTTGCCATAGAAACGTTCCTCGATTTAGAAAGAAAAGGCATGGAACCTATAGTGTTTCATAGTGACGCTATTTTAGTGTTATTTCGTCATTGTGAGTGATCGACGGATGCAATAAAGAAGGAATAGTGATTCCGAAAAGAGAACTCGCCTCCCAATATAAGATCCTGTCGTTGCCATAGAAACGTTCCTCGATTTAGAAAGAGAAGGCATAGAACCTATAGTTTTTCTTAGCGACGTTATTTCTGTGATAAGTCGTCAATGTGAGTGATGGAGGGATGCAATAAAGAAGGAATTGAGCATCCGAAAAGAAATACTCGCCTCCCAATATAAGATCTCGTCGATGTCATAGAAACGTTCCTCGATTTAGAAAGAGAAGGCACAGAACCTATAGTGTTTCATAGCGTCACAATTCTGTATTAGTTCGTCATTGTGAGGGATCTACAGATGCAATAGAGAAGGAATAGTGCATCCGAAAGGAGATACTCACCCTCCAATATAAGACACTGTCGTTGCCATAGAGATGTTCCTCGATTTAGTAAGAGAATGCATAGAACATACAGTATATCATAGCGACGAAATTTCTGTGTTAATTCAATATTGTGAAGGATCGACGGATGCAACAAAGAAGGAATAGTTCATCCGAAATGAGATAGTCGCCTCCCAATAGAAGATCCTGTCGTTGGCAAACAAACGTCGCTCGACTTAGAAAGAGAAAACATAGAACCTATAGTATTTAATAGCGTCGCAATTTCTGTGTTAATTCTTCATTGTGAGGTATCGACGGATGCAATAATGAAGAAATAGTGCTTCCGATAAGAGATACTCGCCTCCCAATATAAGATCCTGGCGTTGCCATAGATACGTTCCTCTACTTAGAAATAGAAGGCATAGAACCTATAGTATTTCATAGCGACGCAATTTCTGTGTTAATTCGTCATTGTGAGGCATCGACGGATGCAATTAAGAGGAAATAGTGCATCCGAAAAGAAATACTCGAAACCCAAAAGAAGATCCTGTCGTTGCCATAGAAACGTTCCTCGATTTAGAAAGAGAAGGCATAGAACCTATACTATTTCATAGCGACGCAATTTCTGTGTTAATTCGTCATTGTGAGGGATCGACGAATGCAATAAACAAGAAATAGTGCATCCGAAAAGAGATACTCGCCCCCGAATAGAAGATCCTGTCGTTGCCATAGAAACGTTCCTCGATTTAGAAAGACAAGGCATAGAACCTATAGTATTTCATAGCGACGCAATTTCTGTGTTAATTCATCATTGTGAGGGATCAACGGATGCAATAAAGAAGGAATAGTGCATCTGAAAAGAGATACTCGCCTCCCAATAGAAGATCCTGTCGTTGCCATAGAAACGTTCCTCGATTTAGAAAAAGAATGCATAGAACCTAAAGTATTTCATAGCGACGCAATTTCTGTGTTATTTCATCGTTGTGAGGGAACGACGGGTGCCATAAAGAAGGAATAATGCATCCGAAAAGAGATACTCGCCTCGCAATAGAAGATGCTGTCGTTGCCATAGAAACGTTCCTCGATTTAGAAAGAGAAGGCATAGACCCTATAGTATTTCATAGCGACGCAATTTCTGTGTTAATTCCATATTGTGAGGGATCGACGGATGCAATAAAGAAGAAATAGTGCATCCGAAAAGAAATACTCGAAACCCAATAGAAGATCCTGTCGTTGCCATAGAAACGTTCCTCGATTTAGAAAGAGGAGGCATAGAACCTATAGTATCTCATAGCGACGCAATTTCTGTGTTATATCGTCATTGTGAGGGATCGACGGATGCAATGAAGAAGTAAAAGTGCATCCGAAAACAGATACTCGCCTCTCAACATTAGATCCTGTCATTGCCATAGAAACGTTCCTCGATTTAGAAAGAGAAGAAATAGAATCTATCTTAATTCATAGCGAAGCAATATCTGTGTTAATTCGTCATTGTGAGGGATCGACGGATGCAGTAAAGAAGGAATAGTGCATCCGAAAAGAGATACTCGCCCTCCAATGTAAAATCCTGTCGTTGCCATACAAACGTTCCTGTATATAGAAAGAGGAGGCAAAGAACTTATAGTATTTCATAGCGACGCAATTTCTCTGTTAATTCGTCATTGTAAGGGATCGACGGATGCAATAAAGTAGGAATAGTACATCCTAAAAGAGATAGTCGCCTCCCAATAGAAGATCCTGTCGTTGCCATAGAAACGTTCCTCGATTTAGAAAGAGAAAGCATAGATTCCATAGTATCTCGTAGCGACGCAATTTCTGTGTTAATTCGTCATAGTAAGGGATCGACGGATGCAATAAAGAAGGAATTGTGCATCCGAAAACAGATACTCGCCTCTCAACATTAGATCCTGTCATTGCCATAGAAACGTTCCTCGATTTAGAAAGAGAAGACATAGATTCTATCTTATTTCATAGCGAAGCAATTTCTGTGTTAATTCGTCATTGTGAGGGATCGACGGATGCGATTAAGATGGAATAACGCATCCGAAAGAAGATACTCGTCTCGCAATAGAAGATCCTGTCGTTGCCATAGAAACGTTCCTCGATTTAGAAAGAGAAGGCATAGAACCTATAGTATATCATAGCGACGCAATTTCTGTGTTAATTCCATGTTGTGAAGGATCGACGAATGCAACAAAGAAGGAGTAGTGCATCCGAAAGGAGATACTCGCCTCCTAACAGAAGATCCTTTCGTTGCCATAGAAACGTTCCTAGATTGAGAAAGAGAAGGCATAGAACCTATAGTGTTTCATAGCGACGCAATTCTGTATTAATTCGTCATTGTGAGGGATCGACGGATGCAATCAAGAAGGAATAGGGCATCCGAAAAGTAATACTCGCCCCCAATATAAGATCCAGTCGTTGCCATAAAAACGTTCCTCGATTTAGAAAGAGAAGGCATAGAACCTATACTATTTCATAGCGACGCAATTTCTGTGTTAATTCGTCATTGTGAGGGATCGACGGATGCAATGAACAAGGATTAGTGCATCCGAAAAGAGATACTCGCCCCCGAATTGAAGATCCTGTCGTTGCCATAGAGACGTTCCTCGACTTAGAAAGACAAGGCATAGAACCTATAGTATTTAATAGCAAAGCAGTTTCTGTGTTAATTCGCCATTGTGAGGCTTCGACGAATGCAATAAAAAAGGAATAGTGCATCCGAAAAGAGATACTCGCCTCCTAATATAAGATCCTGCCCTTGCCATAGCAACATTCCTCGATTTTGAAAGAGAAGGCATAGAACCTATAGTATTTCATAGCGACGCAATTTCTGTGGTAATACGTCATTGTGAGGGATCGACGGATGCAATAAAGAAGGAATGGTGCATCCGAAAAGAGATACTCGCCTCCCAATATAAGATCCTAACATTGGCATAGAAACGTTCCTCGATTTAGAAAGAGAAGGCATAGAACCTATAGTATTTCACCCAAATTCTGTGTTAATTCGTCATTGTGAGGCATCGAAGAATGCAATAAAGAAGGAATAGTGCATCCGAAAACAGATACTCGGCTCCCAATAGAAGATCCTGTCGTTGCAATAGAAACGTTCCTCGATTTAGAAAGAGAAGGCATAGAACCTATAGTATTTCATAGCGACGCAATTTCTGTGTTAATTCATCATTGTGAGTGATCAACGGATGCAATAAAGAAGGAATAGTGCATCCGAAAAGAGATACTCGCCTCCCAATAGAAGATCCTGTCGTTCCCATAGAAACGTTCCTCGATTTAGAAAAAGAATGCATAGAACCTATAGTATTTCATAGCGACGCAATTTCTGTGTTAATTCATCGTTGTGAGGGATCGACGGGTGCCATAAAGAGGGAATAGTGCATCCGAAAAGAGATACTCGCCTCGCAATAGAAGATCCTGTCGTTGCCATAGAAACGTTCCTCGATTTAGAAAGAGAAGGCATAGAACCTATAGTATCTCATAGCGACGCAATTTCTGTGTTTTATCGTCATTGTGAGGGATCGACGGATGCAATGAAGAAGAAAAAGTGCATCCGAAAAGAGATACTCGCCTCTCAATATTAGATTCTGTCATTGCCATAGAAACGTTCCTCGATTCAGAAAGAGAAGGCATAGAATCTATCTTATTTCATAGCGAAGCAATATCTGTGTAAATTCGTCATTGTGAGGGATCGACGGATGCAGTAAAGAAGGAATAGTGCATCCGAAAAGAGATACTCGCCCTCCAATATAAGATCCTGTCGTTGCCATACAAACGTTCCTGTATATAGAAAGAGGAGGCATAGAACGTATATAGTATTTCATAGCGACGCAATTTCTCTGTTAATTCGTCATTGTAAGGGATCGACGGATGCAATAAAGTAGGAATAGTACATCCAAAAAGAGATAGTCGCCTCCCAATAGAAGATCCTGTCGTTGCCATAGAAACGTTCCTCGATTTAGAAAGAGAAAGCATAGATTCCATAGTATTTCATAGCGACGCAATTTCTGTGTTAATTCGTCATAGTAAGGGATTGACGAATGCAATAAAGAAGGAATTGTGCATCCAAAAAGAGATACTCGCCTCATAATAGAAGATCCTGTTGTTGCCATAGAAACGTTCCTCGATTTAGAAAGAGAAGGCTATAACCCATAGTATTTCACAGCGACGCAATTTCTGTGTTAATTCGTCATTGTGAGGGATCGACGGATGCGATTAAGAAGGAATAGCGCATCCGAAAGGAGATACTCGCCTCCCAATAGAAGATCCTGTCGTTGCCATAGAAACGATCCTCGGTTTAGAAAGAGAAGGCATAGAACCTATAGTATTTCATACCGTCACTATTTCTGTGATAATTGGTCAATGTGAGTGACGGAGGGAATCAATAAAGAAGGAATAGTGCATCCGAAAAGAGATACTCGCCTCCCAATAAAAGATCCTGTCGATGTCATAGTAACGTTCTTCGATTTAGAAAGAGAAGGCATAGAACCTATAGTGTTACATAGCGACGCAATTCTGTATTAATTCGTCATTGTGAGGGATCGACAGATGCAATAAACAAGGAATAGTGCATCCGAAAAGAGATACTCGCCCCCGAATAATAGATCCTATCGTTGCCATAGAAGCGTTCCTCGATTAAGAAAGACAAGGCGTAGAACCTATAGTATTTAATAGCAAAGCAGTTTCTGTGTTAATTCGTCATTGTGAGGGATCGACGAATGCAATAAATAAGGAATAGTGCATCCGAAAAGAGATACTCGCCTCCTAATATAAGATCCTGTCCTTGCCATAGCAACATTCCTCGATTTTGAAAAAGAAGGCATAGAACCTATAGTATTTCATAGCGACGCAATTTCTGTGTTAATACGTCATTGTGAGGGATCGACGGATGCGATAAAGAAGGAATAGTGCATCCGAAAAGAGATACTCGCCTCCCAATATAAGATCCTATCATTGGCATAGGAACGTTCCTCGATTTAGAAGAAGAAGGCATAGAACGTACAATATTTCATAGCGACGCAATTTCTGTGTTAATTCGTCATTGTGAGGGATCGACTGATGCAATAAAGAAGGAATAGTGCATTCGAAAAGAGATACTCGCCTCCCAATAGAAGATCATGTCGTTGCCATAGAAACGTTCCTCTATTTGGAAAGAGAAGGCATAGAACCTATAGTATTTCACCCAAATTCTGTGTTAATTGGTCATTGTGAGGAATCGACGGATGCAATAAACAAGGAATAGTGCATCCGAAAACAGATACTCGGCTCCCAATAGAAGATCCTGTCGTTGCCATAGAAACGTTCCTCGATTTAGAAAGAGAAGGCATTGAACCTATAGTATTTCATAGCAACGCAATTTCTGTGTTAATTCATCATTGTGAAGGATCAACGAATGCAATAAAGAAAGAATAGTGCATCCGAAAAGAGATACTCGCCTCCCAATATAAGATCCTGTCGTTGCCATTGAAACGTTCCTCGATTTAGAGAGAGAAGGCATAGAACCTATAGTATCTCATAGCGACGCAATTTCTGTCTTACTTCGTCATTGTGAGGGATCGACGAATGCAATAAAGAAAGAATAGTGCATCCGAAAAGAGATACTCGCCTCCCAGTAGAAGATCCTGTCGTTGCCATAGAAACGTTCCTCAATTTAGAAAGAGAAGGCATAGAACCTATAGTATTTCACACAAATTCTGTGTTAATTCGTCATTGTGAGGGATCGATGGATGCAATAAAGAAGGAATAGTGCATCCGAAAAGAGATACTCACCCTCCAATATAAGATCCTGTCGTTGCCACAGAAATGTTCCTCTATTTAGTAAGAGAAGGCATAGAACCTACAGTATATCATAGCGACGCAATTCCTATGTTAATTCGTCATTGAGAGGGATCGACGAATGCAATACAGAAGGAATAGTGCATCCGAAAAGAGATACTCGCCTCCCAATAGAAGATCCTGTCGTTGCCAAAGAAACATTCCTCGATTTAGAAAGAGAAGGCATAGAACCTATAGTGTTTCATAGCGACGCAATTTCTGTATTAATTCGTTATTGTGAGGAATCGACGGATCAATAAAGAAGGAATAGAGGAACCGAAAAGAGATACTCGCCGCCCAATGGAAGAACCTGTCGTTGCCATAGAAACGTTCCTCGATTTAGAAAGAGAAGGCATAGAACCTATCGCATTTCATTGCGACGCAATTTCTGTGTTAATTCGTCATTGTGAGGGATCGACGGATGCAAAAAAGAAGTAATAGTGCATCCGAAAAGAGATACTCACCCTCCAATACAATATCATGTCGTTGCCATAGAAATATTCCTCGATTTAGTAAGAGAAGGCATAGAACCTACAGTACATCATAGCGACGCAATTTCTGTGTTAATTCGTCATTGTGAGGGATCGACGAATGCAATAAAGAAGGAATAGTGCATCCGAAAAGAGATACTCGCCTCCCAATATAAGATCCTGTCGTTGCCATAGATACGTTCCTCGATTTAGAAACAGAAGGCATAGAACCTATAGTATTACACAGCGACGCAATTTCTGTGTTAATTCGTCATTGTGAGGGATCGACGGATGCAATGAAGAATAATTAGTGCATCCGAAAAGAGATACTCGCCTCTCAATATTAGATCCTGTCATTGCCATAGAAACGTTATTCGATTCAGAAAGAGAAGGCATAGAATCTATCTTATTTCATAGCGAAGGGATCGACGGATGCAGTAAAGAAGGAATAGTGCATCCGAAACGAGATACGCGCCCTCCAATATAAGATCCTGTCGTTGCCATACAAACGTTCCTGGATATAGAAAGAGGAGGCATAGAACTTATAGTATTTCATAGCGACGCAATTTCTGTGTTAATTCGTCATTGTGAGGGATCGACGGATGCAATGAAGAAGGAATTGTGCATCCAAAAAAAGATACTCGCCTCCCAATAGCAGATTCTGTCTTTGCTATAGAAACGATCTTCGATTTAGAAAGAGAAGGCTATAACCCATAGTATTTCATAGCGACGCAATTTCTGTGTTAATTCCATATTGTGAGTTTCCGACGGATGCAACAAAGAAGAAATTGAGCATCCGAAAAGAAATACTCGCCTCCCAATATAAGATCCCTTCGTTGTCATAGAAACGTTCCTCGATTTAGAAAGAGAAGGCATAGAACCTATAGTGTTTCATAGCGTCGCAATTCTGTATTAGTTCGTCATTGTGAGGGATCTCCGAATGCCATAGAGAAGTAATAGTGCATCCGAAAAGAGATACTCGCCGCCCAATATTAGATCCGCTCGTTGCCATAGAAACGTTCCTCGATTTAGAATGAGAAGGCATAGAACCTATAGTATATCACAGCGACGCAATTTCTGTGTTAATACGTCATTATGAGGAATCGACGGATGCAATATAGAAGGAATAGTGCATCCGAAAAGTAATACACGCCCCCAATATAAGATCCAGCCGTTGCCATAGAAACGTTCCTCGAGTTAGAAAGAGAGGGCATAGAACCTATAGTATATCATAGCGACGCAATTGATATTCCAATATTCCATATTGTGAGGGTCCGACGGATGCAACAAAGAAGGAATAGTGCATCCGAAAGGAGATACTCGCCTCCCAATAGAAGATCCTTTCGTTGCCATAGAAACGTTCCTCGATTTAGAAAGGGAAGGCATAGAACCCATAGTATTTCATAGCGACACTATTTTTGTGATAATTCGTCAATGTGAGTGATGGAGGGAAGCAATAAAGAAGGAATAGTGCATCCGAAAAGAGATACTCGCCTCCGAATATAAGATCCTGTCGTTGACATAGAAACGTTCCTCGATTTAGAAAGAGAAGGCATAGAACCTACAGTATTTCATAGCGACTTAATTTCTGTGTTAATTGGTCATTGTGAGGGATCGACGGATGCATTAAAGAAGGAATAGTGCCTCCGAAAAGAGATACTCGCCTCCCGATATAAGATCGTGTCGTTGCCATTGAAGCGTTCCTCGATTTAGAAAGAGAAGGCATAGAACCTATAGTATTTCATAGCGACGCAATTTCTGTGTTAATTCGTCAAGTGAGGGATCGACGGATGCAATGAAGAAGGAATAGTGCATCCGAAAAGAGGTAATCGCCTCCCAATAGAAGATCCTGTCGTTGGCAATGAAATGTCCCACGATTTAGAAAGAGAAGACATAGAATCCATAGTATTTCATGGCGACGCAATATCTGTGTTAATACGTCAAGTGAGGGATCGACGGATGCGATAAAGAAGGAATAGTGCATCCGAAAGGCGATACTCGCCTCCCATTAAAAGATCCTGTCGTTGTCATCGAAACGTTCCCGATTTAGAAAGAGAAGGCATAGAACGTATAGTATATCATAGCGACGCAATTGATATTCCAATATTCCATATTGTGAGGGTCCGACGGATGCAACAAAGAAGGAATAGTGCATCCGAAAGGAGATACTCGCCTCCCAATAGAAGATCCTTTCGTTGCCATAGAACCGTTCCTCGATATAGAAAGAGAAGGCATAGAACCTATAGTATTTCATAGCGACGCAATTTCTGTTTTAATTCGTTATTGTGAGGGATCGACGAATGCAATAAAGAAGGAATAGTGCATCCGAAAAGAGATACTCGCCTCCCAATAGAAGATCCTGTCGTTGCCATACAAACATTCCTCGATTTAGAAAGAGAAGGCATAGAACCTATAGTATTTCATAGCGACACTATTTTTGTGATAATTCGTCAATGTGAGTGATGGAGGGAAGCAATAAAGAAGGAATAGTGCATCCGAAAAGAGATACTCGCCTCCGAATATAAGATCCTGTCGTTGTCATAGAAACGTTCTTCGATTTAGAAAGAGAATGCATAGAACCTATAGTGTTTCATAGCGACGCAATTCTGTATTAATTCGTCTTTGTGAGGGATCGACGGATGCAAACAAGAAGGAATAGTGCATCCGAAAAGTAATACACGCCCCCAATATAAGATCCAGTCGTTGCCATAGAAACGTTCCTCTATTTAGTTAGAGAATGCATAGAACCTATAGTATTTCATAGCGACGCAATTTCTGTGTTAATTCGTTATTGTGAGGAATCGACGGATGTAACAAAGAAGGAATAGTGGAACCGAAAAGAGATACTCGCCTCCCAATAGAAGATCCTGTCGTTGACATAGAAACGTTCCTCGATTTAGAAAGAGAAGGCATAGAACCTACAGTATTTCATAGCGACTTCATTTCTGTGTTAATTGGTCATTGTGAGGGATCGACGGATGCATTAAAGAAGGAATAGTGCCTCCGAAAAGAGATACTCGCCTCCCGATATAAGATCGTGTCGTTGCCATTGAAGCGTTCCTCGATTTAGAAAGAGAAGGCATAGAACCTATAGTATTTCATAGCGACGCAATTTCTGTGTTAATTCGTCAAGTGAGGGATCGACGGATGCAATGAAGAAGGAATAGTGCATCCGAAAAGAGGTAATCGCCTCCCAATAGAAGATCCTGTCGTTGGCAATGAAATGTCCCACGATTTAGAAAGAGAAGACATAGAATCCATAGTATTTCATGGCGACGCAATATCTGTGTTAATATGTCATTGTGAGGGATCGACGGATGCAATAAAGAGGGAATAGTGCATCCGAAATGAGATATTCGCCTCCCAATAGAAGATCCTGTCGTTGCCATTGAAACGTTCCTCGATTTAGAAAGAGAAGGCATAGAACCTATAGTATTTCATTGCGACGCAATTTCTGTGTTAATTCCATATTGTGAGAGATCGACGGAAGCAACAAAGAAGGAATAGTGCATCCGAAAGGAGATACTCGCCTCCCAATAGAAGATCCTTTCGTTGCCATAGAACCGTTCCTCGATATAGAAAGAGAAGGCATAGAACCTATAGTATTTCATAGCGACGCAATTTCTGTTTTAATTCGTTATTGTGAGGGATCGACGAATGCAATAAAGAAGGAATAGTGCATCCGAAAAGAGATACTCGCCTCCCAATAGAAGATCCTGTCGTTGCCATACAAACATTCCTCGATTTAGAAAGAGAAGGCATATAACCTATAGAATTTCATAGCGACGCAATTTCTGTGTTAATACGTCATTGTGAGGGATCGGCGGAGGCAATGAAGAAGGAATAGTGCATCCGAAAAGAGATACTCGCCTCCCAATATAAGATCCTGTCGTTGCCATAGATACTTTCCTCGATTTAGAAACAGAAGGCATACAACCTATAGTATTTCATAGCGACGCAATTTCTGTGTCAATTCGTCATAGCAAGGGATCGACGGATGCAATAAAGATGGAATTGTGCATCCAAAAAGAGATACTCGCCTCCCAATAGAAGATCCTGTCGTTTCCATTGAAACGTTCCTCGATTTAGAAAGACAAGGCATAGAACCTATAGTATTTCATAGCGATACTATTTCTATGATAATTCGTCAATGTGAGTGATGGAGGGAAGCAATAAAGAAGGAATAGTGCATCCGAAAAGAGATACTCGCCTCCCAATATAAGATCCTGTCGTTGTCATAGAAACGTTCCTCGATCTAGAAAAAGAAGGCATAGAACCTATAGTGTTTGATAGCGACGCAATTTCTGTGTTAATTCGTTATTGTGAGGAATCGACGGATGTATCAAAGAAGGAATAGTGGAACCGAAAAGAGATACTCGCCTCCCAATAGAAGATCCTGTCGTTGCCATGGAAACGTTCCTCGATTTAGAAAGAGTAGGCATAGAACCTATAGTATTTCATAGCGACTTAATTTCTGTGTTAATTGGTCATTGTGAGAGATCGACGGATGCATTATAGAAGTTATAGTGCCTCCGAAAAGAGATACTCGCCTCCCAATATAAGATCCTTTCGTTGCCATAGAAACGTTCCTCGATTTAGAAAGAGGAGGCATAGAACCTATAGTATCTCATAGCGACGCAATTTCTGTGTTATATCGTCATTGTGAGGGATCGACGGATGCAATGAAGAAGAAAAAGTGCATCCGAAAACAGACACTCGCCTCTCAACATTAGATCCTGTCATTGCCATGGAAACGTTCCTCGATTTAGAAAGAGAAGACATAGAATCTATCTTATTTCATAGCGAAGCAATATCTATGTTAATTCGTCATTGTGAGGGATCGACGGATGCAGTAAAGAAGGAATAGTGCATCCGAAAGAGATACTCGCCCTCCAATATAAAATCCTGTCGTTGCCATACAAACGTTCCTGTATATAGAAAGAGGAGGCAAAGAACTTATAGTATTTCATAGCGACGCAATTTCTCTGTTAATTCGTCATAGTAAGGGATCGACGGATGCAATAAAGTAGGAATAGTACATCCTAAAAGAGATAGTCGCCTCCCAATAGAAGATCCTGTCGTTGCCATAGAAACGTTCCTCGATTTAGAAAGAGAAGGCATAGAACCTATAGTATATCATAGCGACGCAATTTCTGTGTTAATTCCATATTGTGAAGGATCGACGAATGCAACAAAGAAGGAGTAGTGCATCCGAAAGGAGATACTCGCCTCCCAACAGAAGATCCTTTCGTTGCCATAGAAACGTTCCTCGATTGAGAAAGAGAAGGCATAGAACCCATTGTATTTCATACCGACACTATTTCTGTGATAATTGGTCAATGTGAGTGATGGAGGGAAGCAATAAAGAAGGAATAGTGCATCCGAAAAGAGATACTCGCCTCCCAATATAAGATCCTGTCGTTGTCATAGTAACGTTCCTCGATTTAGAAAGAGAAGGCATAGAACCTATAGTGTTTCATAGCGACGCAATTCTGTATTAATTCGTCATTGTGAGGGATCGACGGATGCAATCAAGAAGGAATACGGCATCCGAAAAGTAATACTCGCCCTCAATATAAGATCCAGTCGTTGCCATAGAAACGTTCCTCGATTTAGAAAGAGAAGGCATAGAACCTATACTATTTCATAGCGACGCAATTTCTGTGTTAATTCGTCATTGTGAGGGATCGACGGATGCAATGAACAAGGAATAGTGCATCCGAAAAGAGATACTCGCCCCCGAATTGAAGATCCTGTCGTTGCCATAGAGACGTTCCTCGACTTAGAAAGACAAGGCATAGAACCTATAGTATTTAATAGAAAAGCAGTTTCTGTGTTAATTCGCCATTGTGAGGCTTCGACGAATGCAATAAAAAAGGAATAGTGCATCCGAAAAGAGATACTCGCCTCCTAATATAAGATCCTGTCCTTGCCATAGCAACATTCCTCGATTTTGAAAGAGAAGGCATAGAACCTATAGTATTTCATAGCGACCCAATTTCTGTGGTAATACGTCATTGTGAGGGATCGACGGATGCAATAAAGAAGGAATGGTGCATCCGAAAAGAGATACTCGCCTCCCAATATAAGATCCAATCATTGGCTTAAAAACGTTCCTCGATTTAGAAAGAGAAGGCATAGTATTTCACACAAATTCTGTGTTAATTCGTCATTGTGAGGCATCGACGAATGCAATAAAGAAGGAATAGTGCATCCGAAAACAGATACTCGGCTCCCAATAGAAGATCCTGTCGTTGCCATAGAAACGTTCCTCGATTTAGAAACAGAAGGCATAGAACCTATAGTATTTCATAGCGACGCAATTTCTGTGTTAATTCATCATTGTGAGTGATCAACGGACGCAATAAAGAAGGAATAGTGCATCCGAAAAGAGATACTCGCCTCCCAATAGAAGATCCTGTGGTTCCTATAGAAACGTTCCTCGATTTAGAAAAAGAATGCATAGAACCTATAGTATTTCATAGCGACGCAATTTCTGTGTTAATTCATCGTTGTGAGGGATCGACGGGTGCCATAAAGAGGGAATAGTGCATCCGAATAGAGATACTCGCCTCGCAATAGAAGATCCTGTCGTTGCCATAGAAACGTTCCTCGATTTAGAAAGAGAAGGCATAGAACCTATAGTATCTCATAGCGACGCAATTTCTGTGTTTTATCGTCATTGTGAGGGATCGAAGGATGCAATGAAGAAGAAAAAGTGCATCCGAAAAGAGATACTCGCCTCTCAATATTTGATTCTGTCATTGCCATAGAAACGTTCCTCGATTCAGAAAGAGAAGGCATAGAATCTATCTTATTTCATAGCGAAGCAATGTCTGTGTAAATTCGTCATTGTGAGGGATCGACGGATGCAGTAAAGAAGGAATAGTGCATCCGAAAAGAGATACTCGCCCCCGAATAGAAGATCCTGTCGTTGCCATAGAAGCGTTCCTCGATTAAGAAAGACAAGGCGTAGAACCTATAGTATTTAATAGCAAAGCAGTTTCTGTGTTAATTCGTCATTGTGAGGGATCGACGAATGCAATAAATAAGGAATAGTGCATCCGAAAAGAGATACTCGCCTCCTAATATAAGACCCTGTCCTTGCCATAGCAACATTCCTCGATTTTGAAAAAGAAGGCATAGAACCTATAGTATTTCATAGCGACGCAATTTCTGTGTTAATACGTCATTGTGAGGGATCGACGGATGCGATAAAGAAGGAATAGTGCATCCGAAAAGAGATACTCGCCTCCCAATATAAGATCCTATCATTGGCATAGGAACGTTCCTCGATTTAGAAAAAGAAGGCATAGAACCTACAATATTTCATAGCGACGCAATTTCTGTGTTAATTCGTCATTGTGAGGGATCGACTGATGCAATAAAGAAGGAATAGTGCATTCGAAAAGAGATACTCGCCTCCCAATAGAAGATCATGTCGTTGCCATAGAAACGTTCCTCTATTTGGAAAGAGAAGGCATAGAACCTATTGTATTTCACCCAAATTCTGTGTTAATTCGTCATTGTGAGGGATCGACGGATGCAATAAAGAAGGAATAGTGCATCCGAAAACAGATACTCGGCTCCCAATAGAAGATCCTGTCGTTGCCATAGAAACGTTCCTCGATTTAGAAAGAGAAGGCGTTGAACCTATAGTATTTCAAAGCAACGCAATTTCTGTGTTAATTCATCATTGTGAGGGATCAACGAATGCAATAAAGAAAGAATAGTGCATCCGAAAAGAGATACTCGCCTCCCAATATAAGATCCTGTCGTTGCCATTGAAACGTTCCTCGATTTAGAGAGAGAACAATAGAACTTATAGTATTTCATAGCGACGCAATTTCTGTCTTACTTCGTCATTGTGAGGGATCGACGAATGCAATAAAGAAAGAATAGTGCATCCGAAAAGAGATACTCGCCTCCCAGTAGAAGATCCTGTCGTTGCCATAGAAACGTTCCCCAATTTAGAAAGAGAAGGCATAGAACCTATAGTATTTCACACAAATTCTGTGTTAATTCGTCATTGTGAGGGATCGATGGATGCAATAAAGAAGGAATAGTGCATCCGAAAAGAGATACTCACCCTCCAATATAAGATCCTGTCGTTGCCACAGAAATGTTCCTCGATTTAGTAAGAGAAGGCATAGAACCTACAGTATATCATAGCGACGCAATTCCTATGTTAATTCGTCATTGTGAGGGATCGACGAATGCAATACAGAAGGAATAGTGCATCCGAAAAGAGATACTCGCCTCCCAATAGAAGATCCTGTCGTTGCCAGAGAAACATTCCTCGATTTAGAAAGAGAAGGCATAGAACCTATAGTATTTCATAGCGACGCAATTTCTGTGTTAATACGACATTGTGAGGGATCGACGGAAGCAATGAAGAATAAATAGTCATCCGAAAAGAGATACTCGCCTCACAATAGAAGATCGTGTCGCTGGCAAACAAACGTCCCTCGATTTAGAAAGAGAAGACATAGAACCCATAGTATTTCATAGCGACGCAATTTCTGTGTTAATTCGTTATTGTGAGGAATCGACGGATCAATAAAGAAGGAATAGAGCAACCGAAAAGAGATACTCGCCTCCCAATGGAAGAACCTGTCGTTGCCATAGAAACGTTCCTCGATTTAGAAAGAGAAGGCATAGAACTTATCGCATTTCATTGCGACGCAATTTCTGTGTTAATTCATCATTGTGAGGGATCGACGGATGCAAAAATGAAGGAATAGTGCATCCGAAAAGAGATACTCACCCTCCAATATAATATCATGTCGTTGCCATAGAAATATTCCTCGATTTAGTAAGAGAAGGCATAGAACCTACAGTACATCATAGCGACGCAATTTCTGTGTTAATTCGTCATTGTGAGGGATCGACGAATGCAATAAAGAAGGAATAGTGCATCCGAAAAGAGATACTCGCCTCCCAATATAATATCCTGTCGTTGCCATAGATACGTTCCTCGATTTAGAAACAGAAGGCATAGAACCTATAGTATTACACAGCGACGCAATTTCTGTGTTAATTCGTCATTGTGAGGGATCGACGGATGCAATGAAGAATAATTAGTGCATCCGAAAAGAGATACTCGCCTCTCAATATTAAATCCTGTCATTGCCATAGAAACGTTATTCGATTCAGAAAGAGAAGGCATAGAATCTATCTTACTTCATAGCGAAGGGATCGACGGATGCAGTAAAGAAGGAATAGTGCATCCGAAAAGAGATACGCGCCCTCCAATATAAGATCCTGTCGTTGCCATACAAACGTTCCTGGATATAGAAAGAGGAGGCATAGAACTTATAGTATTTCATAGCGATGCAATTTCTGTGTTAATTCGTCATTGTAAGGGATCGACGGATGCAATGAAGAAGGAATTGTGCATCCAAAAAAAGATACTCGCCTCCCAATAGCAGATTCTGTCGTTGCCATAGAAACGATCTTCGATTTAGAAAGAGATGGCTATAACCCATAGTATTTCATAGCGACGCAATTTCTGTGTTAATTCCATATTGTGAGTTTCCGACGGATGCAACAAAGAAGGAATTGAGCATCCGAAAAGAAATACTCGCCTCCCAATATAAGATCCCTTCGTTGTCATAGAAACGTTCCTCGATTTAGAAAGAGAAGGCATAGAACCTATAGTGTTTCATAGCGACGCAATTCTGTATTAGTTCGTCATTGTGAGGGTTCTCCGAATGCCATAGAGAAGTAATAGTGCATCCGAAAAGAGATACTCGCCGCCCAATATTAGATCCGGTCGTTGCCATAGAAACGTTCCTCGATTTAGAATGAGAAGGCATAGAACCTATAGTATATCACAGCGACGCAATTTCTGTGTTAATACTTAATTGTGAGGAATCGACGGATGCAATAAAGAAGGAATAGTGCATCCGAAAAGTAATACACGCCCCCAATATAATATCCAGTCGTTGCCATAGAAACGTTCCTCGAGTTAGAAAGAGAGGGCATAGAACCTATAGTATATCATAGCGACGCAATTTCTGTGTTAATAAGTCAAGTGAGGGATCGACGGATGCGATAAAGAAGGAATAGTGCATCCGAAAGGAGATACTCGCCTCCCATTAAAAGATCCTGTCGTTGCCATCGAAACGTTCCCGATTTAGAAAGAGAAGGCATAGAACGTATAGTATATCATAGCGACGCAATTGATATTCCAATATTCCATATTCTGAGGGTCCGACGGATGCAACAAAGAAGGAATAGTGCATCCGAAAGGAGATACTCGCCTCCCAATAGAAGATCCTTTCGTTGCCATAGAAACGTTCCTCGATTTAGAAATGGAAGGCATAGAACCTATAGTATTTCATAGCGACACTATTTTTGTGATAATTCGTCAATGTGAGTGATGGAGGGAAGCAATAAAGAAGGAATAGTGCATCCGAAAAGAGATACTCGCCTCCGAATGTAAGATCCTGTCGTTGTCATAGAAACGTTCCTCGATTTAGAAAGAGAAGGCATAGAACCTATAGTGTTTCATAGCGACGCAATTCTGTATTAATTCGTCTTTGTAAGGGATCGACGGATGCAAACAAGAAGGAATAGTGCATCCGAAAAGTAATACACGCCCCCAATATAAGATCCAGTCGTTGCCATAGAAACGTTCCTATATTTAGAAAGAGAATGCATAGAACCTATAGTATTTTATAGCGACGCAATTTCTGTGTTAAATCGTTATTGTGAGGAATCGACGGATGTAACAAAGAAGAAATAGTGGAACCGAAAAGAAATACTCGCCTCCCAATAGAAGATCCTGTCGTTGACATAGAAACGTTGCTCGATTTAGAAAGAGAATGCATAGAACCTACAGTATTTCACAGCGACTTAATTTCTGTGTTAATTGGTCATTGTGAGGGATCGACGGATGCATTAAAGAAGGAATAGTGCCTCCGAAAAGAGATACTCGCCTCCCAATATAAGATCGTGTCGTTGCCATTGAAGCGTTCCTCGATTTAGAAAGAGAAGGCATAGAACCTATAGTATTTCATAGCGACGCAATTTCTGTGTTAATTCGTCAAGTGAGGGATCGACTGATGCAATGAAGAAGGAATAGTGCATCCGAAAAGAGGTCATCGCCTCCCAATAGAAGATCCTGTCGTTGGCAATGAAATGTCCCACGATTTAGAAAGAGAAGACATAGAATCCATAGTATTTCATGGCGACGCAATATCTGTGTTAATACGTCATTGTGAGGAATCGACGGATGCAATAAAGAGGGAATAGTGCATCCGAAATGAGATATTCGCCTCCCAATAGAAGATCCTGTCGTTGCCATTGAAACGTTCCTCGATTTAGAAAGAGAAGGCATAGAACCTATAGTATTTCATAGCGACGCAATTTCTGTGTTAATTCCATATTGTGAGAGATCGACGGAAGCAACAAAGAAAGAATAGTGCATCCGAAAGGAGATACTCGCCTCCCAATAGAAGATCCTTTCGTTGCCATAGAAACGTTCCTCGATATAGAAAGAGAAGGCATAGAACCTATAGTATTTCATAGCGACGCAATTTCTGTCTTAATTCGTTATTGTGAGGGATCGACGAATGCAATAAAGAAGGAATAGTGCATCCGAAATGAGATACTCGCCTCCCAATAGAAGATTCTGTCGTTGCCATACAAACATTCCTCGATTTAGAAAGAGAAGGCATAGAACCTATAGAATTTCATAGCGACGCAATTTCTGTGTTAATTCGTCATTGTGAGGGATCGACGGAGGCAATGAAGAAGGAATAGTGCATCCGAAAAGAGATACTCGCCTCCCAATATAAGATCCTGTCGTTGCCAAAGATACTTTCCTCGATTTAGAAACAGAAGGCATAGAACCTGTAGTATTTCATAGCGACGCAATTTCTGTGTCAATTCGTCATAGCAAGGGATCGACGGATGCAATAAAGATGGAAATGTGCATCCAAAAAGAGATACTCGCCTCCCAATAGAAGATCCTGTCGTTTCCATTGAAACGTTCCTCGATTTAGAAAGACAAGGCATAGAACCTATAGTATTTCATAGCGACACAATATCTATGATAATTCGTCAATGTGAGTGATGGAGGGAAGCAATAAAGAAGGAATAGTGCATCCGAAAAGAGATACTCGCCTCTCAATATAAGATCCTGTCGTTGTCATAGAAACGTTCCTCGATCTAGAAAGAGAAGGCATAGAACCTATAGTGTTTGATAGCGACGCAATTTCTGTGTTAATTCGTTATTGTGAGGAATCGACGGATGTATCAAAGAAGGAATAGTGGAACCGAAAAGAGATACTCGCCTCCCAATAGAAGATCCTGTCGTTGCCATAGAAACGTTCCTCGATTTAGAAAGAGAAGGCATAGAACCTATGGTATTTCATAGCGACTTAATTTCTGTGTTAATTGGTCATTGTGAGAGATCGACGGATGCATTATAGAAGGGATAGTGCCTCCGAAAAGAGATACTCGCCTCCCAATATAAGATCCTGTCGTTGCCATTGAAACGTTCCTCGGTTTAGAAAGAGAAGGCATAGAACCTATAGTATTTCATAGCGACGCAATTTCTGTGTTAATTTGTCAAGTGAGGGATCTACGGATGCAATGAAGAAGGAATAGTGCATCCGATAAGAGAGACTCGCCTCCCAATAGAAGATCCTTTCGTTGCCATAGAAAAGTTCCTCGATATAGAAAGAGAAGGCATAGAACCTATAGTTTTTTATAGCGACATTATTTCTGTGATAAGTCGTCAATGTGAGTGATGGAGGGATGCAATAAAGAAGGAATTGAGCATCCGAAAAGAAATACTCGCCTCCCAATATAAGATCCCGTCGTTGTCATAGAAACGTTCCTCGATTTAGAAAGAGAAGGCATAGGACCTATAGTGTTTCATAGCGTCGCAATTCTGTATTAGATCGTCATTGTGAGGAGTATATGGATGCAATAGAGAAGGAATAGTGCATCCGAAAAGAGATACTCGCCCCCCAATATTAGATCCTGTCGTTGCCATAGAAACGTTCCTCGATTTAGAAAGAGAAGGCATAGAACCTACAGTATTTCATAGCGACGCAATTTCTGTGTTAATTCGTTATTGTGAGGAATCGACGGATGCAATAAACAAGGAATAGAGGAACCGAAATGAGATACTCGCCTCCCAATAGAAGATCCTGTCATTGCCATACAAACATTCCTCGATTTAGAAAGAGAAGGCATAGAACCTACAGTATTTCATAGCGACGCAATTTCTGTGTTAATTCGTTATTGTGAGGAATCGACGGATGCAATAAACAAGGAATAGAGGAACCGAAATGAGATACTCGCCTCCCAATAGAAGATCCTGTCATTGCCATACAAACATTCCTCGATTTAGAAAGAGAAGGCATAGAATCTATAGTATTTCATAGCGACGCAATTTCTGTGTTAATTCGTCATTGTGAGGTATCGACGGATGCAATAATGAAGAAATAGTGCATCCGAAAAGAGATACTCGCCTCCCAATATAAGATCCTGTCGTTGACATAGATACTTTCCTCAATTTAGAAACAGAAGGCATAGAAGCTATAGTATTTCATAGCGTTGCAATTTCTGTGTTAATTCGTCATCGTGAGGGATGGACGGATGCACTAAAGACGAAATAGTGCATCCGAAAAGAAATACTCGACTCCCAATAGAGGATCCTGTCGTTGCCATAGTAACGTTCCTCGAGTTAGAAAGAGAAGGCATAGAACCTATAGTTTCTCATAGCGACGCAATTTCTGTGTTATATCGTCATTGTGAGGGATCGACGGATGCAATGAAGAAGAAATAGTGCATCCGAAAAGAGATACTCGCCTCCCAATATTAGATCCTGTCATTGCCATAAAACGTCCCTCGATTCAGAAAGAGAAGGCATAGAATCTATCTTATTTCATAGCGAAACAATTTCTGTGTTAATTCGTCATTGTGAGGGAACGATGGATGCAGTAAAGAAGGAATAGTGCATCCGAAAAGAGATACTCGCCCTCCAATATAAGATCCTGTCTTTGCCATAAAAACGTTCCTGGATATAGGAAGAGGAGTCATAGAACTTATAGTATTTCATAGTGACGCAATTTCTGTGTTAATTCGTCATTGTAAGGGATCGACGGATGCAATAAAGAAGGAATAGTACTTCCAAAAAGAGATAGTCGCCTCCCAATAGAATATCTTGTTGTTGCCATAGAATCGTTCCTCGATTTAGAAAGAGAAGGCTAGAACCCATAGTATTTCATAGCGACGCAATTTCTGTGTTAATTCGTCATTGTGAGGGATCGACGGATGCGATAAAGAAGGAATAGTGCATCCGAAAGGAGATACTCGCCTCCCAATAGAAGATTCTGTCGTTGACATAGAAAAGTTCCTCGATTTAGAAAGAGAAGGCTTAGAACCTATAGTATTTCGTAGCAGCGCAATTTCCGTGTTAATTTCATATTGTGAGGGATCGACGGATGCAACAAAGAAGGAATAGTGCATCCGAAAGGAATACTCGCCTACCAATTGAAGATCCGCTCGTTGCCATAGAAACGTTCCTCGATTTAGAAAGAGAAGGCATAGAACCTATAGTATTTCATAGCGACACTATTTCTGTGATAATTCGTCAATGCGAGTGATGGAGGGAATCAATAAAGAAGGATTAGTGCATCCGAAAAGAGATACTCGTTTCCCAATAAAAGATCCTCACTTTTGTCATAGAAACGTTCCTCGATTTAGAAAAAGAAGGCATAGAACCTATAGTGTTTCATAGCGACGCAATTCTGTATTCATTCGTCATTGTGAGGGATCGACGGATGCAATCAAGAAGGAATAGTGCATCCGAAAAGAGATATTCGCCTCCCAATAGAAGATCCGGTCGTTGCCATTGAATCGTTCCTCGATTTAGAAAGAGAAGGCATAGAAACTCTAGTGTTTCATTTCGGCCCAATTTGTGTGTTAATTCGTCATTGTGAGGTCTCGAGGGATGCAAAAAAGAAGGAATAGTGCATCGGAAAAGAGATACTCGCCTCCCAATATAAGATCCTGTCGTTGTCATAGAAACGTTCCTCGATTTAGAAAAAGAGGGCATAGAACCTATAGTGTTTAATATCGACGCAATTCAGTATTAATTCGTCATTGTGCGGGATCGACGGATGCAATAGAGAAGGAATAGTGCATCCGAAAAGAGATACTGGCCCCCCAATATAAGATCCGGTCGTTACCATAGAAACGTTCCTCGATATAGAAAGAGAATGCATAGAACCTATAGTATCTCATAGCGACGCAATTTCTGTGTTAATTCGTTATTGTGAGGAATCGACGGATGCAATAAAGAAGGAATAGTGCATCCGAAAAGAGATACTCGCCTCCCAATATAAGACACTGTCGTTGCCATAGAAACGTCCCGCGATTTAGAAAGAGAAGGCATAGAATCTATCGGATTTCATTGCGATGAAATTTCTGTGTTAATTCTTCATTGTGAGGGATCGACGAATGCAATAAAGAAGGAATAGTGCATCCGAAAAGAGATACTCACCCTCCAATATAACATCCTGTCGTTGCCATAGAAATGTTCCTCGATTATAAAGAGAAGCCATAGAACCTACAGTATATCATAGCGACGCAATTTCTGTGTTAATTCGTCATTGTGAGGGATCGACGAATGCAATAAAGAAGAAATAGTGCATCCGAAAAAGAGATACTCGCCTCCCTATAGAAGACCCTGTCGTTGCAATAGAAACCTTCCTTGATTTAGAAAGAGAAGGCATACAACGTATAGTATTTAAAAGCGACGCAATTTATGTGTTAATACGTCATTGTGAGGGATCGACGGATGCATTAAAGAAGGAATAGTGCCTCCGAAAAGAGATACTCGCCTCCCAATATAAGATCCTGTCGGTGCCATAGAAATGTTCGTCGATTTAGAAAGAGAAGGCATAGAACCTATTGTATTTCATAGTGACGTAATTTCTGTGTTAATTCGTCATTGTGAGGGATCGACGGATGCAATGAAGAAGGAATAGTGCATCCTAAAAGAGATACTCGACTCCCAATAGATGATCCTGTCGTTGGCAAACAAACGTCCCTCGATTTAGAAAGAGAAGAAATAAAACCTATAGTATTTCATAGTGACTAATTTTCTGTGTCAATTCGTCATTGTGAGGGATCGACGGACGCATAGAAGAAGGAATAGTGCCTCGGAAAAGAGATACTCGCCTCCCAATATAAGATCCTGTAGTTGCTATAGAAACGTTCCTCGATTTAGAAAGAGAAGACATAGAACCTTTTGTATTTCATAGCGATGCAATTTCTGTGTTAATTCGTCATTGTGAGAGATCGACGCATGCAATAAAGAAGGAATAGTGCATCCGAAAAGAGATACTCGCCTCCCAATATAAGATCCTGTCGTTGCCATAGATACGTTTCTCGTTTTAGAAAGAGAAGGCATAGAATCTATAGTATTTCATAGCGACGCAATTTCTGTGTTAATTCGACATTGTGGGGGTTCGACGGATGCAATAAATTAGGAATAGTGCATCTAAAAAGAGATACACACCTCCCAATAGAAGATCCTGACGATACCATAGAATCGTTCCTCGATTTAGAAAGAGAAGGCATAGAACCTATAGTATTTCATAGCGACGCAATTTGTGTGTTAATTCGTCATTGTGTGGGACCGACGGATGCAATAAGGAAGGAATAGTGCATCCGAAAAGAGATACTTGCCGCCCAATAGAAGATCCTATCGTTGCCTTGACAACGTTCTCGATTTGGAAGGAGAAGTTATAGAACCTATAGTATGTCATAGCAACGCAATTTCTGTGTTAATTCGTCATTGTGAGCGATAGACGGATGCAATAATGAAGGAATAGTGCATCCGAAAAGAAATACTGGCCTCCCCATATGAGATCCTGTCGTTGCCATCGAAACGTTCCTCGATTCAGAAAGAGAAGGCATAGAGTCTATCGTATTTCATAGCGAAGCCAATTCTGTGTTAATTAGTCATTGTGAGGGAACGACGGATGCAGTAAAGAAGGAATAGTGCATCCGAAAAGAGGTACTCGCCCTCCAATATAAGATCCTGTCGTTGCCATACAAACGTTCCTGGATATAGAAAGAGGAGGCATAGAACCTATAGTATTTCATAGCGACGCAATTTCTGTGTTAATTCGTCATTGTAAGGGAATGACGGATGCAACAAGGAAGGAATAGTGCATCCGAAAGGAGATACTCGCCTCCCAATAGAAGATCTTGTCGTTGCAATAGAAACGTTCCTCGATTTAGAAATAGAAGGCGTAGAACCTATAGTATTTCATAGTGACTTAATTTCTGTGTCAATTCGTCATTGTGAGGGATCGACGGACGCATAAAAGAAGGAATAGTGCCTCGGAAAAGAGATACTCGCCTCCCAATATAAGATCCTGCAGTTGCTATAGAAACGTTCCTCGATTTAGACAGAGAAGACATAGAACATTTTGTATTTCATAGCGACGCAATTTCTGTGTTAATTCGTCATTGTGAGGGATCGACGGATGCAGTAAAGTAGGAATAGTGCATCCGAAAAGAGATACTCGCCCTCCAATATAAGATCCTGTCGTTGCCATACAAACGTTCCTTTGTATAGAAAGAGGAGGCATAAAACCCATAGTATTTCATAGCGACGCAATTTCTGTGTTAATTCGTCATAAAGAGAGATTGACGGATGCAATAAAGAAGGAATAGTGCATTCAAAAAGAGATAGTCGCCTCCCAATAGTAGATCCTGTCGTTGCCATAGAAACGTTCCTCGATTTAGATAGAGAAGGCATAGAACCTATAGTATTTCATAGCGACACAATTTCTATGTTAATTCGTCATAGTAAGGGATCGACGGATGCAGTAAAGAGGGAATTGTCCGACCAAAAAGAGATACTCGCCCCCAATATAAGATCCAGTCGTTGCCATAGAAACGTTCCTCGATTTAGAAAGATAAGGCATAGAACCTGTAGTATTTCATAGCGACGCAATTTCAGTGTTAATTCCATATTCTGAGAGATCGACGGATGCAACAAAGAAGGAATAGTGCATCCGAAACGAGATACTCGCCTCCCAATAGAATATCCTTTCGTTGCCATAGAAACGTTCTTTGATTTATAAAGAAAAGTCATAGAACCTATAGTATTTCATAGCGACACTATTTCTGTGATAAGTCGTCAATGTGAGTGACGGAGGGATGCAATAAAGAAGGAATAGTGCATCCGTAAAGAGATACTCTCCTCCCAATATAAGACCCTATCGTTGTCATAGAAACGTTCCTCGATTTAGAAAGAGAAGGCTTAGAACCTATAGTATTTCAGAGCGACGCAATTTCTGTGTTAATTCCATATTGTGAGGGTTCGACGGAAGCAACAAAGAAGGAATAGTGCATCCGATAGGAGATACTCGCCTCCCAATAGAAGATCATTTCGTTGCCATAGAAACGTTCCTCGATTTAGAAAGAGAAGGCATAGAACCTATAGTTTTTCATAGCGACATTATTTCTGTGCTAAGTCATCAATGTGAGGGATGGAGGGATGCAATAATGATGGAATTGAGCATCCGAAAAGAAATACTCGCCTCCCAATATAAGATCCCGTCGTTGTCATAGAAACGTTCCTCGATTTAGAAAGAGAAGCCATAGAACCTATAGTGTTTCATAGCTTCGCAATTCAGTATTAGATCGTCATTTTGAGGGATATATGGATGCAACAGAGAAGGAATAGTGCATCCGAAAAGAGATATTCGCCCCCCAATATTAGATCCGGTCGTTGCCATAGAAACGTTCCTCGATTAAGAAAGGGAAGGCATAGAACCTATAGTATTTCATAGCGACGCAATTTCTGTGTTAATTCGTTATTGTGAGGAATCGACGGATGCAATAAAGAAGGAATAGAGGAACCGAAAAGAGGTACTCGCCTCTTAACGGAAGAAACTGTCGTTGCCATAGAAACGTTCCACGATTTAGAAAGAGAAGGCATAGAACCTATCGCGTTTCATTACGACGCAATTTCTGTGTTAATTCGTCATTGTAAGGGATCGACGGATGCAATAAAGAAGGAATAGTGCATCCAAAAAAAAGATACTCACCCTACTATATAAGATCCTGTCGTTGACATAGAAATGTTCCTCGATTTAGTAAGAGAAGCCATAGAAGCTACAGTATATCATAGCGACGCAATTTCTGTGTTAAATCGTTATTGTGAGGAATCGACGGATGTAACAAAGAAGAAATAGTGGAACCGAAAAGAAATACTCGCCTCCCAATAGAAGATCCTGTCGTTGACATAGAAACGTTGCTCGATTTAGAAAGAGAATGCATAGAACCTACAGTATTTCACAGCGACTTAATTTCTGTGTTAATTGGTCATTGTGAGGGATCGACGGATGCATTAAAGAAGGAATAGTGCCTCCGAAAAGAGATACTCGCCTCCCAATATAAGATCGTGTCGTTGCCATTGAAGCGTTCCTCGATTTAGAAAGAGAAGGCATAGAACCTATGGTATTTCATAGCGACGCAATTTCTGTGTTAATTCGTCATCGTGAGGGATCGACGGAAGCAATGAAGAAGGAATAGTGCATCCGAAATGAGATACTCGCCTCCCAATAGAAGATCGTGCCGTTGGCAAACAAACGTCCCTCGATTTAGAAAGACAAGACATAGAACCTATGGTATTTCTCAGCGACGCAATTTCTGTCTTAATTCGTCATTGTTAGGTATCGACGGATGCAATAATGAAGAAATAGTGCATCCGAAAAGAGATACTCGCCTCCCAATATAAGATCCTGTCGTTGCCAAAGATACGTTCCTCGATTTAGAAACAGAAGGCATAGAACCCATAGTATTTCATAGCGACGTTATTTCTGTGTTAATTCGTCATCGTGTGGGATCGACGGATGCACTAAAGACGAAATAGTGCATCCGAAAAGAAATACTCGACTCCCAATAGAAGATCCTGTCTTTGCCATAGAAACCTTCCTCGATTTAGAAAGAGAAGGCATAGAACCTATAGTTTCTCATAGGGACGCAATTTCTGTGTTATATCGTCATTGTGAGGGATCGACGGATGCAATGAAGAAGAAATAGTGCATCTGAAAAGAGATACTCGCCTCCCAATATTAGATCCTGTCATTGCCATAGAAACGTTCCTCGATTCAGAAAGAGAAGGCATGGAATCTATCTTACTTCATAGCGAAACAATTTCTGTGTTAATTCGTCATTGTGAGGGATCGACGAATGCAATAAAGAAGGAATAGTGCATCCGAAAAGAGATACTCGCCTCCCAATAGAAGATCCTGTCGTTGCCATACAAACATTCCTCGATTTAGAAGGAAAAGGCATAGAGCCTATAGTATTTCTTAGCGACGCAATTTCTGTGTTAATTCGTCATCGTGAGGGATCGACGGAAGCAATGAAGACGGAATAGTGCATCCGAAATGAGATACTCGCCTCCCAATAGAAGATCGTGCCATTGGCAAACAAACGTCCCTCGATTTAGAAAGGCAAGACATAGAACCTATAGTATTTCATAGCGACGAAATTTCTGTCTTAATTCGTCATTGTGAGGTATCGACGGATGCAATAATGAAGAAATAGTGCATCCGAAAAGAGATACTCGCCTCCCAATATAAGATCCTGTCGTTGCCAAAGATACGTTCCTCGATTTAGAAACAGAAGGCATAGAACCTATAGTATTTCATAGCGACGCAATTTCTGTGTTAATTCGTCATCGTGAGGGATCGACGGATGCACTAAAGACGAAATAGTGCATCCGAAAAGAAATACTCGACTCCCAATAGAGGATCCTGTCGTTGCCATAGAAACGTTCCTCGATTTAGAAAGAGAAGGCATAGAACCTATAGTTTCTCATAGGGACGCAATTTCTGTGTTATATCGTCATTGTGAGAGATCGACGGATGCAATGAAGAAGAAATAGTGCATCCGAAAAGAGATACTCGCCTCCCAATAAAAGATCCTGTCACTGCCATAGAAACGTTCCTCGATTCAGAAAGAGAAGGCGTAGAATCTATCTTATTTCATAGCGAAACAATTTCTGTGTTAATTCGTCATTGTGAGGGATCGACGAATGCAATAAAGAATCAATAGTGCATCCGAAAAGAGCTACTCGCCTCCCAATAAAAGATCCTGTCGTTGCCATACAAACATTCCTCGATTTAGAAGGAAAAGGCATAGAACCTATAGTATTTCATTGCGACGCAATTTCTGTGTTAATTCGTCATCGTGAGGGATCGACGGAAGCAATGAAGACGGAATAGTGCATCCGAAATGAGATACTCGCCTCCCAATAGAAGATCGTGCCGTTGGCAAACAAACGTCCCTCGATTTAGAAAGACAAGACATAGAACCTATAGTATTTCATAGCGACGCAATTTCTGTCTTAATTCGTCATTGTGAGGTATCGACGGATGCAATAATGAAGAAATAGTGCATCCGAAAAGAGATACTCGCCTCCCAATATAAGATCCTGTCGTTGCCAAAGATACGTTCCTCGATTTAGAAACAGAGGGCATAGAACCTATAGTATTTCATAGCGACGCAATTTCTGTGTTAATTGGTCATCGTGAGGGATCGACGGATGCACTAAAGACGAAATAGTGCATCCGAAAAGAAATAGTCGACTCCCAATAGAAGATCCTGTCGTTGCCATAGAAACGTTCCTCGATTTAGAAAGAGAAGGCATAGAACCTATAGTTTCTCATAGGGACGCAATTTCTGTGTTATATCGTCGTTGTGAGGGATCGACGGATGCAATGAAGAAGAAATAGTGCATCCGAAAAGAGATACTCGCCTCCCAATATTAGATCCTGTCATTGCCATAGAAACGTTCCTCGATTCAGAAAGAGAAGGCATAGAATCTATCTTATTTCATAGCGAAACAATTTCTGTGTTAATTCGTCATTGTGATTGAACGACGGATGCAGTAAAGAAGGAATAGTGCATCCGAAAAGAGATACTCGCCCTCCAATATAAGATCCTGTCGTTGCCATAAAAACGTTCCTGGATATAGAAAGAGGAGGCATAGAACTTATAGAATTTCATAGCGACGCAATTTCTGTGTTAATTCGTCATTGTGAGGGGTCGACGGATGCGATAAAGAAGGAATAGTGCATCCGAAAGGAGATATTCGCCTCCCAATAGAAGATCCTGTCGTTGCCATAGAAACGTTCCTCGATTTAGAAACAGAAGGCATATAACCTACAGTATTTCATAGCAACGCAATTTCCGTGTTAATTTCATATTGTGAGGAATCGGCGGATGCAACAAAAAAGGAATAGTGCATCCGAAAGGAGATACTCGCCTCCCAATAGAAGATCCTCTCGTTGCCATAGAAACGTTCCTGGATTTAGAAAGAGAAGGCATAGAACCTATAGTATTTCATAGCGACACTATTTCTGTGGTAATTCGTCAATGTGAGTGATGGAGGGAAGCAATAAACAAGGATTAGTGCATCCGAAATGAGATACTCGTCTCCCAATATAAGATCCTGGCGTTGTCATAGAAACGTTCCTCGATTTAGAAAGAGAAGGCATAGAACCTATAGTGTTTCATAGCGACGCAATTCCGTATTAATTTGTCATTGTGAGGGATCGACGGATGCAATCAAGAAGGAATAGTGGATCCGAAAAGATATATTCGCCTCCCAATAGAAGATCCGGTCGTTGCCATTGAAACGTTCCTCGATTTAGAAACAGAAGGCATAGAAATTCTAGTGTTTCATTGCGACCCAATTTCTGTGTTAATTCGTCATTTTGAGGGCTCGAGGGTTGCAATAAAGAAGGATTAGTGGAACCGAAAAGAGATACTCGCCTCCCAATAGAAGAACCTGTCGTTGACATAGAAGCGTTCCTTGATTTAGAAAGAGAAGGAATAGAATCTATAGTATATCATAGCGACGCAATTCCTGTGTCAATTCGTCGTTGTGAGGGATCGACGGATGCAATAAAGAAGGAATAGTGCATCCGAAAAGAGATACTCGCCTCCCAATATAAGACACCGTCGTTGCCATAGAAACGTTCTGCGATATAGAAAGAGAAGGCATAGAATCTATCGTATTTCATTGCGATGAAATTTCTGTGTTAATTCGTCATTGTGAGGGATCGACGGATGCAATACAGAAGGAATAGTGCATCCGAAAAGAGATACTAACCCGCCAATATAAGATCCTGTCGTTGCCATAGAAATGTTCCTCGATTTAGAAAGAGAAGGCATAGAACCTACAGTATATCATAGCGACGATATTTCTGCGTTAATTCGTCGTTGTGAGGGATCGACGAATGCAATAAAGAAGAAATAGTGCATCCGAAAAGAGATACTCGCCTCCCAATAGATGATCCTGTCGTTGGCAAACAAACGTCCCTCGATTTAGAAAGAGAAGAAATAGAACCTATAGTATTTCATAGCGACGCAATTTCTGTGTTAATTCGTCATTGTGAGGGATCGACGGATGCAATAATGAAGGAATAGTGCATCCGAAAAGAGATACTCACTTCCCAATTTAAGATCCTGTCGTTGCCATACAAACGTTCCTGGATTTAGAAAGAGGAGGCATAGAACCTATAGTATTTTATAGCGACGCAATTTATGTGTTAATACGTCATTGTGAGGGATCGACGGATGCATTAAAGAAGGAATAGAGCCTCCAAAAAGAGATACTAGCCACCCAATATAAGATACTGTCGTTGCCATAGAAATGTTCGTCGATTTAGAAAGAGAAGGCATAGAACCTATAGTATTTCATAGCGACGTAATTTCTGTGTTAATTCGTCATTGTGAGGGATCGACGGATGCAATGAAGAAGGAATAGTGCATCCGAAAAGAGACACTCGACTCCCAATATAAGATCCTGTCGTTGGCAAACAAACGTCCCTCGATTTAGAAACAGAAGAAATAGAACCTATAGTAGTTCATAGCGACGCAATATCTGTGTTATTTCGTCATTGTGAGGGATCGACGGATGCAATAAAGAAGGAATAGTGCATCTGAAGAGAGATACTCTCTTCCCAATTTAAGATCCTGTCGTTGCCATAGATACGTTCCTCGATTTAGAAAGAGAAGGCATAGAACCTATAGTATTTCATAGCGACGCAATTTCTATGTTAATTCTTCATTGTGAGGGATCGACGGATGCAATAAAGAAGAAATAGTGCGACCAGAAAGAGAAACTCGCCTCTCAATAGAAGATCCTGTCGTTGCCATAAAAACGTTGTTCGATTTAGAAGGAGAAGGCATAGAACCTATAGTATTTCATAGCGACGTAATTTCTGTGTCAATTCAACATTGTGAGGGATCGACGGATGCTATAAAGAAGGAATACTGCATCCGAAAAGAGATACTGGCCTCCCAATATAAGATCCTGTCGTTGCCATAGAAACGTTCCTCGAATTAGAAAGCGAAGTCATAGACCCTATAGTATTTCATAGCGACGCAATTTCTGTGTTAAATCGTCATTGTGAGGGATCGACGGATGCAATAAAGAAGGTTTAGTGCATCCGAAAAGGGATACTCGCCTGCCAATAGAAGATCCTGTCGTTGCCATAGAAACGTTCCTCGATTTAGAAAGAGAAGGCATAGAACCAATAGTATTTCATAGCGGCGCAACTTCTGTGTTAATTCGACATTGTATGGGATCGACGGATGCAATAGAGAAGGAATGCTGCATCCGAAAAGAGATACTCGCTTCCCAATAGAAGATCCTCTCGTTACCATTGAAACGTTCCTCGATTTAGAAAGAGAAGGCATAAAACCCATAGTGTTTCATAGCGACTAAATTTCAGTGTTAATTCGTCATTGTGAGGGATCGACGGATGAAATAAAGAAGGAATAGTGCATCCGAAAAGAGATACTCGCCTCCCAATATTAGGTCCTGTCGTTGCCATAGAGACATTCCTCGATTTAGAAAGTGAAGGCATAGAAGCTGTAGTATTTGATAGCGACGCAATTTCTGTGTTAATTCGTAATTGTGGGGGATCGACGGATGCAATAAAGAAGGAATAGTGCATCCGAAAAGAGATACTCGCCTCCTAATTGAAGATCCTGTCGTTGCCATACAAACTTTGCTCGTTTTAGAAAGAGTAGGCATAGAACCTATAGTATTTCTTAGCGACTCAATTTCTGTGTTAATTCCACTTTGTTTGGGATCGACGGATGCAATAAAGAAGGAATAGCGATTCCGAAAAGATATACTCGCCTCCCAATAGAAGATCTTGTCGTTGCCATAGAAACGTTCCTCGATATAAAAAGAGAAAGCATAGAACCTATACTATTTCATAGCGACGCCATTTCTGTGATAATTCGTCATTGTGAGGGATCGACGGATGCAATAAAGAGGGAATAGTGCACCCGAAAAGAGATACCCGCCCCCCAACAGAAGATCCTGTCGTTGCCATAGAAACGTTCCTAGATTAGAGATAGAGAAGGCATAGAACGATTAGTATTTCATAGCGATGCAATTTCTGTGTTATTTCGTCATTGTGAGGTATCGACGGATGCAATAAAGAAGGAATAGGGCATCCGGAAAGAGATACTCGCCGCCCAGTAGAAGATCCTGTCGTTGCCATAGAAACATTCCTCGATTTAGAAGGAGAATGCATAGAACCTATAGTGTTTCATAGCGACGCAATTTCTGTGTTAATTCGTCATTGTGAGTAGTCGACGGATGCAATAAAGAAGGAATATTTCTTCGGAAAAGAGATACTCGCCACCCAATAGAAGATCCTGTCGTTGTCATTGAAACGTTCCTCGATTTAGAAATAGAAGGCATAGAACCTATAGTTTTTCATAGCGACGCAATTTCTGTGTTAATTCGTCATTGTGAGGGATCGACGGATTCTATAAAGAAGAAATACTGCATCCGAAAAGAGATACTCGCCTCCTAATATTAGATCCTGTCGTTGCCATAGAAACGGTCCTCGATTTAGAAAGTGAAGGCATAGAAGCTTTCATAGCGACGCATTTTCTATGTTAATTCGTAATTGTGGGGGACCGACGGATGCAATAAAGAAGGAATAGTGCATCAGAAAAGAAATACTCGCCTCCTAATTGAAGATCGCGTCGTTGCCATACAAACGTTTCTCGTTTTAGATAGTGTAGGCATAGAAGCTACAGTATTTCATAGCGACGCAATTTCTGATTTAATTCCTCTTTGTTTGGGATCGACGGATGCAATAAAAAAGGAATAGTGAATCCGAAAAGATATACTCACCTCCCAATAGAAAATCCTGTCGTTGCCATTGAAACGTTCCTCGATATAAAAAGAGAAGGCATAGTACCCATAGTAGTTCATAGCGGCGAATTTCTGTGTTAATTCGTCATTGTGAGGGATCGACGGATGCAATAAAGAGGGAATAGTGCACCCGGTAAGAGATACTCGCCTCCCAACAGAAGATCCTGTCGTTGCCATAGAAACGTTCCTCCATTTAGAAAGAGAGGGTATAGAACCTATAGTATTTCACAGCGACGCAATTTCTGAGTTAATTCGTCATTGTGAGGGATCGACGGATGCAATAAAGAAGGAATAGTGCATCCGAAAAGAGATACTCGCCTCCCAATATAAGATCCTGTCGTTACCATAGAAACGTTCCTCGATTTAGAAAGAGAGGGCATAGGACCTATAGTATTTCATAGCGACGCAATTCCTATGTTAATTCGTCATTGGTTGGGATCGACAGATGCAATATAGAAGTAATAGTGCATCTGAAAAGAGATGCTCGCCTCCCAATATAAGATGCTGTCGTTGGCAAAGGAACGTTCCTCGATTCAGAAAGAAAAGGCTTTGAATCTATCGTATTTCATACCGACGCCATTTCCGTGTTAATTCGTCACTGTGAGGGATCGATGGATGCAGTAAAGAAGGAATAGTGCATCCGAAAGGAAATACTCGCCCTCCAGTATAAGATCCTGTCGTTGCCATACAAACGTTCCTGAATTTAGAAAGACAAGGCTTAGAAACTATAGTATTTCATAGCGACGCAATTTCTGTGTTAATTCGTCATTGTAAGGGTCTACGGATGCAATAAAGAAGTAATAGTACATCCAAAATGAGTGACTCGCTTGCCAATAGAAGATGTTGTCGTTGCCATAGAAACGTTCCTCGATTTAGAAAGAGAAGGCATACAACCTATAGTATTTCATAACGACGCAATTCCTATGTTAAATCGTCATTGGTTGGGATCGACAGATGCAATAAAGAAGTATTAGTGCATCCGAAAAGAGATACTCGCCTGCCAATAGAAGATCCTGTCGTTGCCATGGAAACGTTCCTCGATTTAGAAAGAGAAGGCATAGAATCTATTGTATTTCATAGCAACGCAATTTCTATGTTAATTATTCATTGTGAGGGATCGACGGATGCAATAAAAAAGGAATAGTGCATCCGGACAGAGATACTCGCCTCCCAATATAAGATCCTGTCGTTGCCATAGAAACGTTCCTCGATTTAGAAAGAGAAGGCATAGGACCTATAGTATTTCATAGCGACGCAATTTCTATGTTAATTCTTCATTGTGAGAGATCGACGGATGCAATCAAGAAGGAATACTGCATCCGATAAGAGATACTCGCCTCCCAATATAAGATCTTGTCATTTTCACAGAAACGTTCCTCGATTTAGAAAGAGAAGGCATAGAATCTATCGCATTCCATAGCGACTCCATTTGCTTGTTAATTCGTCATTGTGAGGGATCGACGGATGCAGTAAAGAAGGAATAGTGTAACGGAAAAGAGATTTTCGCCCTCCAATATAAGATCAAGTCGTTGCCATACAAACGTTCCTGGATTTAGAAAGACAAGGCATAGAAACTATAGTATTTCATAGCGAGGCAATTTCTGTGTTAATTCGTCATTGTAAGGGATAGACGGATGCAATAAAGAAGGAATAGTGCATCCAAAAAGAGATACTCGCCTGCCAATAGAAGATCTTGTCGTTGCCATAGAAACGTTCCTCGATTTAGAAAGAGAAGGCATAGAAATTGTCGTATTTCATAGCGACGCAATTCCTTTGTTAATTCGTCATTGTGAAGGATTGACAGATGCAATAAAGAAGGAATAGTGCATCCGAAAAGAGATACTCGCCTCCCAATAAAAGATCCTGTCGTTGCCATAAAAACGTTCCTCGATTTAGAAGGAGAAGGCATAGAACCTATAGTATTTCATAGCGACGCTATTTCTGTGTTAAATCGTCATTGTGAGGGATCCATGGATGCTAGAAAAAAGGAATAGTGCATCCGAAAAGAGATACTCGCCTGCCAATACAAGATCCTATCGTTGCCATAGAAACGTTCCTCGATTTAGAAAGTGAAGGCATTGAACCTATAGTATTTCATAGCGACGCAACTTCTGTGTTAAATCGTCATTGTATGGGATCGACGGATGCAATAAAGAAGGAATGCTGCATCCGAAAAGAGATACTCGCCTCCCAATAGAAGATCCTGTCGTTGCCATAGAAACGTTCCTCGATTTAGACAGAGAAGGCATAGAACCTATCGTATTTCACAGCGACGCAATTTCTGCGTTAATTCGTCATTGTGATTGATCGACGGCTGCAATAAAGAAGGAATAGTGCATCCGGAAAGAGATATTCGCCTCCCAATAGAAGATCCTGTTCTTGCCATAAAAACATTCCTCGATTGAGAAGGATAAGGCATAGAACCTATAGTATTTAATACTGACGCAATTTCTGTGTTAATTCGTAATCGTTGGGGATCGATGGATGCAATAAAGAAGGAATAGTGCATCCGAAGAGAGATACTCGCCTCCCAGTATAAGATCCAGTCGTTGCCATAGAAACGTTCCTCGATTTAGAAAGAGAAGGCGATGAATCTATAGTATTTCATAGCGATGCAATTTCTGAGTTAATTCGACATTGTGAGGGATCTACGGATGCAATAAAGAAGGAATAGTGCATCCGAAAAGAGATACTCACCTACCAACAGAAGATCCGATCGTTGCCATAGAAACGTTCCTCGATTTAGAAAGAGAAGGCATAGAACCTATAGTATTTCATGGCGACGCCATTTCTGTGTTAATTCGTCATTGTATGGGATCGACGGATGCAATAAAGAAGGAATGCTGCATCCGAAAAGAGATACTCGCCTCCCAACATAAGATCTTGTCGTTGGCAAAGACACGTTCCTCGATTCAGAAAGCGAGTCATAGCGACGTAATTTCCGTGTTAATTCGTCACTGTGAGGGATCGACGGATGCAGTAAAGAAGGAATAGTGCATCCGAAAGGAAATACTCGCCCTCCAATATAAGATCCTGTCGTTGCCATACAAACGTTCCTGAATTTAGAAAGACAATGCATAGAAGCTATAGTATTTCATAGCGACGCAATCTCTGTGTTAACTCGTGATTCTAAGGGATCGACGGATGCAATAAAGATGTAATAGTGCATGCAAAATGAGATACTCGCCTGCCAATAGAAGATGTCGTCGTTGTCATAGAGCGTTCCTCGATTTAGAATGAGAAGGCATAGAACCTATAGTATATCATAGCGACGCGATTCCTATGTTAATTCGTCATTGTTTGGGTTCGACAGATGCAACAAAGAAGTAATAGTGCATCCGAAAAGAGATACTCGCCTGCCAATAGAAGATCCTGTCGTTGCCATGGAAACGTTCCTCGATTTAGAAAGAGAAGGCATAGAATCTATTGTATTTCATAGCAAAGCTATTTCTACGTTAATTCTTCATTGTTAGGGATCGACGGATGCAATAAAGATGGAATAGTGCATCCGGAAAGAGATATTCGCCTCCCAATAGAAGATCCTGTTGTTGCCATAAAAACGTTCCTCGATTTAGAAGGAGAAGGCATAGAACCTATAGTATTTCATAGCGACGCAGTATCTGTGTTAATTCATCATTGTGAGGGATCGACGGATGCAATAAAAAAGTAATAGTGCATCCGAAAAGAGATACTCGCTTCCTAATATAAGATCCTGTCGTTGCCATAGAAACGTTCCTCGATTTAGAAAGAGAAGGCATAGAACCTATAGTATTTCATAGCGAAGCAATTTCTGTGTTAATTCGTCATTGTGAGGGATTGACGGATGCCATAAAGAAGGAATAGTGCATTCGAAAAGAGATATTCGCCTCTCAATAGAAGATCCTGTCGTTGCCATAGAAATGTTCCTCGATTTAGAAAGAGAAGGCATAGAACCTATAGTATTTCATAGTGACGCAATTTCTTTGTTATTTCGTCGTTGTGAGGGATCGACGGAAGCAATAAAGAAGGAATAGTACATCCGAAAACAGATACTCGCCTCTCAATAGAAGATCCTGTCGTTGACATAGAAACGTTCCTCGATTTAGAAAGAGAAGGCATAGAACCTATAGTATTTCATAGCGATGCAATTTCTGTGTTAATTCGTTATTGTGAGGGATCGACGGATCCAATAAAGACGGAATAGTGCCTCCGAAAAGAGATACTCGCCTCCCAATGTATGATCCAGTCATTGCCATAGAAACGTTCCTCGATTAAGAAAGAGAAGGCATAGAACCTATAGTGTTTCATAGCGACGCAATATGTGTGTTAATTCGTCATTGTGAGGGATCGACGGATGCTATAATAAAGTAATAGTGGTTTCGAAAAGAGATACTCGCCTACAAATATACGATCCTGTCGTTGCCATAGAAACGTTCCTCGATTTAGAAAGAGAAGGCATAGAACCTATAGTAATTCATAGTAACGCAATTTCTGTGTTAATTCGTCGTTGTGAGGGATCGACAGATGCAATAAAGAAGGAATACTATATCAGCAAAGAGATACTCGCCTCCCAATATAAGATCCAGTCGTTGTCATAGAAACGTTCCTCGAATTAGAAAGAGAAAGCATAGAAGCTATAGTATTTCATAGCGACGCAATTTCTTTGTTAATGCGTCATTGTGAGGGATCGACGGTAGCAATAAAGAAGGAATACTGCATCCGGAAAGAGATACTCGCCTAACAATAGAAGATCCAGTCGTAGCTATAGAAACGTTCCTCGATTTTGAAAGAGAAGGCATAAAACCTATAGTGTTTCATAGCGACGCAATTTCTGTGTTATTTCGCCATTGTGAGCGATCGACAGATGCATAAAGAAGAAATAGTGCATCCGACAAGAGATTCTCGTCTCCCAATAGAAGATCCTGTCGTTGCCATTGAAACGTTCCTCGATTTAGAAAGAGAAGGCAAAGAACCTATACTAATTCCCAGCGAAGCAATTTCGGTGTTAATTCGTCATTGTGAGGGGTCGACATAAGCAATAAATAAGGAATAGTGCATCCGAAAAGAGATACTCGCCTCCCAAAATAAAATCCTGTCGTTGCCATAGAAACGTTCCTCGATTTAGAAAGAGAGGGCATAGAAACTACAGTGATTCATAGCGACACAATTTCTGTGTTAATTCGTCATTGTGAGAGTTTGACAAATGCAATAAAGAAGGAATCATGCGTCCGAAAAGAGATACTCGCCTCTTAAAAGAAGATCATGTCGTTGCCATAGAAATGTTCCTCGATTTAGAAAGAGAAGGCAAAGAACCTATAGTATTTCATAGCGACGCAATTTCCGTGTTAATTCGTCATTGTGAGGAATCGATGGATGCTATAAAAAAGTAATAGTGTCTCCGAAAAGAGATACTCGCCTCCCAATATAAGATCCTGTCGTTGCCATAGAAACGTTCCTCGATTTAGAAAGAGAAGGCGTAGAACCTATAGTATTTCATAGCGACGCAATATCTTTGTTAATACGTCATTGTGAGAGATCGACAGATGCAATAAAGAAGGATACTGCATCCGAAAAGAGATACTCGCCACCCAATAGAAGATCCAGTAATAGCTATAGAAACGTTCCTCGATTTAGAAAGAGAAGGCATAGAACCTATAGTATTTCATAGCGACGCAATTTCCGTGTTACTTCGTCATTGTGAGAGATCGACGGATGCAATAAAAAAGGAATAGTGCATCCGAAAAGAGATACTCGCCTCCCAGTAGAAGATCCTTTCGTTGCCATAGAAACGTTCCTCGATTTAGAAAGAGATGGCATAGAACCTATAGTGTTTCATAGCGACGCAATTTCTGTGTTAATTCGTAATTGTGAGGGATCGACGGATGCAATAAAGAAGGAATACTGCATCCGAAAAGAGTTACTCACCTCCCAATAGAAGATAAATTCAATGCCATAGAAACGTTCCTCGATTTAGAAAGAGAAGGCATAGAACCTATAGTGTTTCATAGCGACGCAATTTCTGTGTTAATTCGTCATTGTGAGGGATCGACGGATCCAATAAAGAACGAATAGTGCATCCGAAAAGAGATACTAGCCTCCCAATATAAGATCCAGTCGTTGCCATAGAAACGTTCCTCGATTTAGAAAGAGAAGGCATAGAATCTATAGTATTTCATAGCGACGCAATTTCTTTGTTAATTCGTCATTGTGAGGGATCGACGGATACAATAAAGAAGTAATACTGCATCCAGAAAGAGATACTCGCCTAACAGTAGAAGATCCAGTCGTAGCCATAGAAACGTTCCTCGATTTAGAAAGAGAAGGCATAAAACCTAGAGTATTTCATAGCGAAGCTATTTCGGTGTTACTTCGTCATTGTGAGGGGTCGACATAAGCAATAAAGAAGGAATAGTGCATCCGAAAAGAGATACTCGCCTCCCAAAAAAGATCCTGTCGTTGCCATAGAAACGTTCCTCGATTTAGAAAGAGAAGGCGTAGAACCTATAGTATTTCATAGCGACGCAATTTCTGTGTTAATACGTCATTGTGAGGGATCGACGGATGCAATGAAGAAAGAATATTGCATTCGAAAAGAGATATTCGCCTCCCAATAGAAGATCCTGTCGTTGACATAGAAACGTTCCTCTATTTAGAAAGAGAAGGCATAGAACCCACAGTATTTCATAGTGACGCCATTTCTGTGTTAATTCGTCATTGTGAGGGATCGACGGATGCAATTAAGAAGGAATAGTGCATCCGAAAAGAGATACTCGCCTCCCAATAGAAGATCCTGTCGTTGCCATAGAAACGTTCCTCGATATAGAAAGAGAAGGTATAGAATCTCTAGTATTTCATAGCGCCAAAATTTCTTTGTTAATTCGTCATTGTGAGGGATCGACGGATGCAATAAAAAAGGAATAGTGCATCCGAAAAGAGATACACGCCTCCCAATAGATTATCCTGTCGTTGCCATTGAAACGTTCCTCGATTTAGAAAGAGAAGGCATAGAACGTATACCAAATCATAGCGAAGCAATTTCTGTGTTAATTCGTCATTGAGAGGGATCGACGGAAGCAATAAAGAAGGAATAGTGCATTCGAAAAGAGATATTCGCCTATCAATATAAGATCCTGTCGTTGCCATAGAAACATTCCTCGATTTAGAAAGAGAAGGCATAGAACCTATAGTATTTTATAGCGAAGCAATTTCTGTGTTAATTCGTCATTGTGAGGGATTGACGGATTCCATAAAGAAGGAATAGTGCATTCGAAATGAGATATTCGCCTCTCAATAGAAGATCCTATCGTTGACATAGAAACGTTCCTCGATTTAGAATGAGAACGCATAGAACCTATAGTATATCATAGCGACTCAATTTCAGTGATAATTCGTAATTGTGAGGGATCGACGGATGCAGTAAAGAAGGAATAGTGCATCCGAAAAGAGATACTCGCCTCCGAATAGAAGATCCATTCGTTGCCATAGAAACGTTCTTCGATTTAGAAAGAGAAGGCATAGAACATATAGTGTTTCATAGCGACGCAATTGCCGGCCGAGGTGGCCGTGCGGTTAAAGGCGCTGCAGTCTGGAACCGCAGGACCGCTACGGTTGCAGGTTCGAATCCTGCCTCGGGCATGGATGTTTGTGATGTCCTTAGGTTAGTTAGGTTTAACTAGTTCTAAGTTCTAGGGGACTAATGACCTCAGCAGTTGAGTCCCATAGTGCTCAGAGCCATTTGAACCATTTGCGACGCAATTTCTGTGTTAATTCGTCATTGTGAGGGATCGACGGATCCAATAAAGACGGAATAGTGCTTCCGAAAAGAGATACTCGCCTCCCAATACATGATCCAGTCATTGCCATAGAAACGTTCCTCGATTAAGAAAGAGAAGGCATAGAACCTATAGTGTTCCATAGCGACGCAATATGTGTGTTAATTCGACATTGTGAGGGATCGACGGATGCTATAAGAAAGTAATAGTGCTTTCGAAAAGAGATACTCGCCTCCCAATATACGATCCTGTCGTTGCCGTAGAAACGTTCCTCGATTTAGAAAGAGGAGGCATAGTACCTACAGTAATTCATATCGACGCAATTTTTGTGTTAATTCGTCATTGTGAGGGATCGACGGATGCAATCAAGAAAGAATAGTGCATCCGAAAAGAGATACTCGCCTCCCAATAGAAGATCCAGTCGTTGTCATAGAAACGTTCCTCGAATTAGAACGAGAAAGCATAGAAGCTATAGTATTTCATAGCGACGCAATTTCTTTGTTAATGCGTCATTGTGAGGAATCGACGGATGCAATAAAGCAGGATTACTGCATCCGGAAAGAGATACTCGCCTAACAATAGAAGATCCAGTCGTAGCTATAGAAACGTTCCTCGATTTTGAAAGAGAAGGCATAAAACCTATAGTATTTCATAGCGACGCAATTTCTGTGTTAATTCGCCATTGTGAGAGATCGACAGATGCAATAAAGAAGAAATAATGCATCCGAAAAGAGATTCTCGCCTCCCAATAGAAGATCCTGTCGTTGCCATTGAAACGTTCCTCGATTTAGAAAGAGAAGGCAAAGAACCTATACTAATTCACAGCGAAGCAATTTCATTGTTACTTCGTCATTGTGAGAGGTCGACATAAGCAATTAATAAGGAATAGTGCATCCGAAAAGAGATACTCGCCTCCCAAAATAAGATCCTGTCGTTGCCATACAAACGTTCCTCGATTTAGAAAGGGAAGGCATAGAACCTATAGTATTTCATAACGGCGCAATTTCTGTGTTAATTCGTCATTGTGAGGGATCGATGGATGTAATAAAGAAGGAATAGTGCATCCGAAATAAGATACTTTCCTCCCAATAGAAGATCCTGTCGTTGCCATAGAAACATTCCTCGATTTGGAAAGAGAAGGCATAGAACATACAGTATTTCATAGCGACGCAATTTCTGTGTTAATTCGTCGTTGTGAGGATGCAATAAAGAAGGAATAGTGCATCCGAAAAGAGATACTCGCCTCCCAATAGGAGAACCTGTCGTTGCCGTAGAAACGTTCCTAGTTTTAGAAAGAGAAGGCACAGGACCTATAGTATTTCATAGCGACGCAATTTCTGTGTTAATTCGCCATTGTGAGAGGTCGACAGATGCAATAAAGAAGAAATAGTGCATCCGAAAAGAGATTCTCGCCTCCCAATAGATGATCCTGTCGTTGCCATTGAAACGTTCCTCGATTTAGAAAGAGAAGGCATAGAACCTACACTAATTCACAGCGAAGCAATTTCGGTGTTACTTTGTCATTGTGAGGGGTCGACATCAGCAATAAACAAGGAATAGTGCATCCGAAAAGAGATACTCGCCTCCCAAAATAAGATCCTGTCGTTGCCATAGAAACGTTCCTCGATTTAGAATGAGAAGGCATAGAACCTATAGTATTTCATAGCGACGCAATTTCTGTGTTAATTCGACATTGTGAGTGATCGACGGATGCAATATAGAAGGAATAGTGCATTCGAAAAGAGATACTCGCCTCCCAATATAAGATCCCGTCGTTGCCATAGAAACGTTCCCCGATTTAGAAAGAGAGGGCATAGAAACTATAGTGTTTCATAGCGACACAATTTCTGTGTTAATTCGTCATTGTGAGGGATTGACAAATGCAATAAAGAAGGAATCATGCGTCCGAAAAGAGATACTCGCCTCCCAATAGAAGATCCTGTCGTTGCCATAGAAATGTTCCTCGATTTCGAAAGAAAAGGCATAGAACCTATAGTATTTCATAGCGACGCAATTTCTGTGTTAATTCGTCATTATGAGGGATCGACGGATGCAATAAAGAAGGAATAGTACATCCGAAATGACATATTCGCCTGTCAATAGAAGTTGCTGTCGTTGCCATTGAAACGTTCCTCGATTTAGAAAGAGAAGGCATAGAACCTATAGTATTTCATAGCGACGCAATCTCTTTGTTAATACGTCATTGTGAGGGATCGACGGATGCAATAAAGAAGGATACTGCATCCGAAAAGAGATACTCGCCTCCCAATAGAAGATCCAGTAATAGCCATAGAAACGTTCCTCGATTTAGAAAGAGAAGGCATAGAACCTATAGTATTTCATAGCGACGCAATTTCCGTGTTACTTCGTCATTGTGAGAGATCGACGGATGCAATAAAGAAGGAATAGTGCATCCGAAAAGAGATACTCGCCTCCCAGTAGAAGTTCCTTTCGTTGCCATAGAAACGTACCTCGATTTAGAAAGAGAAGGCATACAACCTATAGTGTTTCATAGCGACGCAATTTCTGTGTTAATTCGTAATTGTGAGGGATCGACGGATGCAATAAAGAAGGAATAGTGCATCCGAAAAGAGTTATCACCTCCCAAAAGAAGATAAATTCGTTGCCATAGAAACGTTCCTCGATTTAGAAAGAGAAGGCATAAAACCTAGAGTATTTCATAGCGAAGCAATTTCGGTGTTACTTCGTCATTGTGAGGGGTCGACATAAGCAATGAAGAAGGAATAGTGCATCCGAAAAGAGATACTCGCCTCCCAAAAAGATCCTGTCGTTGCCATAGAAACGTTCCACGATTTAGAACGAGATGGCGTAGAACCTATAGTATTTCATAGCGATGCAATTTCTTTGTTAATACGTCACTGTGCGGGATCGACGGATCCAATAAAGAAGGAATAGTGCATCTGAAAAGATATACTCGCCTCCCAATATAAGATCCTGTAATAGCCATAGAAACGTTCCTAGGTTTAGAAAGAGAAGGCATAGAACCTATAGTATTTCATAGCGACGCAATTTCCGTGTTACCTCGTCATTGTGAGAGATCGACGGATGCAATAAAGAAGGAATAGTGCATCCGAAAAGAGATACTCGCCTCCCAGTAGAAGTTCCTTTCGTTGCCATAGAAACGTTCCTCGATTAAGAAAGAGAAGGCATAGAACCTATAGTGTTTCATAGCGACGCAATTTCTGTGTTAATTCGTCATTGTGAGGGATCGACGGAAGCAATAAAGAAGGAATAGTGCATTCGAAAAGAGATATTCGCCGCCCAATATAAGATCCTGTCTTGCCATAGAAACGTTCCTCCATGTAGAAAGAGAAGGCATAGAACCCATAGTATTACATATCAACGCAATTTCTGTGTTAATTCGTCATTGTGAGGGATCGACGGAAGCAATAAAGAAGGAATAGTGCATTCGAAAAGAGATATTCGCCTCTCAATAGAAGATCCTGTCGTTGCCATGGAAATGTTCCTCGATTTAGAAAGAGAAGGCATAGAACCTATAGTATTGCATAGTGACGCAATTTTAGTGTTAATTCGTCATTGTGAGGGATCGAGGGATCCTATGAAGACGGAATAGTGCTTCCGAAAAGAGATACTCGCCTCCCAATATATGATCCAGTCATTGCCATAGAAACGTTCCTCGATTAAGAAAGAGAAGGCATAGAACCTATAGTGTTTCATAGCGACGCAATATGTGTGTTAATTCGTCATTGTGAGGGATCGACGGATGCTATAAGAAAGTAATAGAGCTTTCGAAAAGAGATACTCGCCTCCCAATATACGATCCTGTCGTTGCCATAGAAACGTTCCTCGATTTAGAAAGAGAAGGCATAGAACCTATAGTATTTCATAGCGACGCAATTTCCGTGTTACTTCGTCATTGTGAGAGATCGACGGATGCAATAAAGAAGGAATAGTGCATCCGAAAAGAGATACTCGCCTCCCAGTAGAAGTTTCTTTCGTTGACATAGAAACGTTCCTCGATTTAGAAAGAGAAGGCATACAACCTATAGTGTTTCATAGCGACGCAATTTCAATGTTAATTCGTAATTGTGAGGGATCGACGGATGCAATAAAGAAGGAATAGTGCATCCGAAAAGAGTTACTCACCTCCCAAAAGAAGATAAATTCGTTGCCATAGAAACGTTCCTCGATTTAGAAAGAGAAGGCATAAAACCTAGAGTATTTCATAGCGAAGAAATTTCGGTGTTACTTCGTCATTGTGAGGGGTCGACATAAGCAATGAGGAAGGAATAGTGCGTCCGAAAAGAGATACTCGCCTCCCAAAAAGATCCTGTCGTTGCCATAGAAACGTTCCACGATTTAGAAAGAGATGGCGTAGAACCTATAGTATCTCATAGCGACGCAATTTCTTTGTTAATACGTCATCGTGAGGGATCGACGGATGCAATAAAGAAGGAATAGTGCATTCGAAAAGAGATATTCGCCTCTCAATTGATAATCCTCTCGTTGCCATAGAAACGTTCCTCGATTTAGAAAGGGAAGGCATAGAACCTATAGTATTTCATAGTGACGCAAATTCTGTGTCATTTCGTCATTGTGAGGGATCGTCGGATGCAATAAAGAAGGAATAGTACATCCGAAAAGATATACTCGCCTCCCAATAGAAGATCCTGTCGTTGACATAGAAACGTTCCTCGATATAGAAAGAGAAGGTATAGAATCTCTAGTATTTCATAGCCCCAAAATTTCTTTGTTAATTCGTCATTGTGACGGACCGACGGATGCAATAAGGAAGGAATAGTGCTTCCGAAAAGAGATTCTCGCCTCCCAATAGAAGATCCTGTCGTTGCCATAGAAACGTTCCTCGATTTAGAAAGAGAACGCATAGAACCTATAGTATTTCATAGTGACTCAATTTCTGTGTTAATTCCTCGTTGTGAGGGATCGACGGATGCAATAAAGAAGGAGTAGTACATCCGAAAAGAGATACTCGCCTCCCAATAGAGGATCCTCTCGTCGACATACAAACGTTCCTCGATTTAGAAAGGGAAGGCATAGAACCTCTACCAATTCATAGCGAAGCAATTTCTGTGTTAATTCGTCATTGTGAGGGATCGACGGAAGCAATAAAGAAGGAATAGTGCATTCGAAAAGAGATATTCGCCTCCCAATATAAGATCCTGTCTTGCCATAGAAACGTTCCTCGATGTAGAAAGAGAAGGCATAGAACCCATAGTATTACATATCAACGCAATTTCTGTGTTAATTCGTCATTGTGAGGGATCGACGGAAGCAATAAAGAAGGAATAGTGCATTCGAAAAGAGATATTCGCCTCTCAATAGAAGATCCTGTCGTTGCCATAGAAATGTTCCTCGATTTAGAAAGAGAAGGCATAGAACCTATAGTATTTCATAGTGACGCAATTTTAGTGTTAATTCGTCATTGTGAGGGATCGACGGATCCTATAAAGACGGAATAGTGCTTCCGAAAAGAGATAATCGCCTCCCAATATATGATCCAGTCATTGCCATAGAAACGTTCCTCGATTAAGAAAGAGAAGGCATAGAACCTATTGTGTTTCATAGCGACGCAATATGTGTGTTATTTCGTCATTGTGAGGGATCGACGGATGCTATAAGAAAGTAATAGTGCTTTCGAAAAGAGATACTCGTCTCCCAATATACGATCCTGTCGTTGCCATAGAAACGTTCCTCGATTTAGAAAGAGAAGGCATAGAACCTATAGTATTTCATAGCGACGCAATATCTTTGTAAATACGTTACTGTGCGGGATCGACGGATTCAATAAAGAAGGAATAGCGCATCTGAAAAGAGATACTCGCCTCCCAATATAAGATCCTGTAATAGCCATAGAAACGTTCCTAGGTTTAGAAAGACAAGGCATAGAACCTACAGTATTTCATAGCGACGCAATTTCTGTGTTACTTCGTCATTGTGAGAGATCGACGGATGCAATAAAGAAGGAATAGTGCATCCAAAAGAGATACTCGCCTCCCAGTAGAAGATCCTCTCGTTGCCATAGAAAAGTTCACCGATTTAGAAAGAGAAGGTATAGAACCTATAGTATTTCATAGTGACGCAATTTCTGTGTTAATTCGTCGTTGCGAGGGATCGACGGATGCAATAAAGAAGGAGTAGTTCATCCGAAAAGAGATACTCGCCTCCCAATAGAAGATCCTCTCGTTGACATAGAAACGTACCTCGATTTAGAAAGAGGAGGCATAGTACCTACAGTAATTCATATCGACGCAATTTTTGTGTTAATTCGTCATTGTGAGGGATCGACGGATGCAATCAAGAAGGAAAAGTGCATCCGAAAACAGATACACTCCTCACAATAAAAAATCCTGTCGTTGCCTTAGAAACGTTCCACGATTTAGAAAGAGAAGGCATAAAACCTATTGTACTTCATAGCGACGCAATATCTGTGCTAATTCGTCATTGTGAGGGATCGACGGATGCAATAAAGAAGGAATACTGTATCCGCAAAGAGATACTCGCCTCCCAATAGAAGATCCAGTCGTAGCCATAGAATCGTTCCTCGATTTAGAAAGGGAAGGCATAGAACCTATAGTATTTCATAGCGACGCAATTTCTGTGTTAATTCGTAATTGTGAGAGATCGCCGGATACAATAAAGCAGGAATAGTGCATCCGAAAAGAGATACTCACCTCCCAATAGAAGATAAATTCGTTGCCATAGAAACGTTCCTCGATTTAGAAAGAGAAAGCATAGAACCTATAGTGTTTCATAGCGACGCAATTTCTGTGTTAATTCGTCATTGTGAGGGATCGACGGATCCAATAAAGAAGGAATAGTGCATCCGAAAAGAGATACTCCCCTCCCAATATAAGATCCAGTCGTTGTCACAGAAACGTTCCTCGATTTTGAAAGAGAGGACATAAAACATATAGTACTTCATAGCGACGCCATTTCTGTGTTAATTCGCCATTGTGAGAGATCGACAGATGCAATAAAGAAGAAATAGTGCATCCGAAAAGAGATTCTCGCCTCCCAATAGAAGATCCTGTCGTTGCCATTGAAACGTTCCTCGATTTAGAAAGAGAAGACAAAGAACCTATACTAATTCACAGCGAAGCAATTTCGGTTTTACTTCGTCATTGTGAGGGGTCGACATAAGCAATAAATAAGGAATAGTGCATCCGAAAAGAGATACTCGCCTCCGAAAATAAGATCCTGTCGTTGCCATAGAAACGTTCCTCGATATAGAATGAGAAGGCATAGAACCTATAGTATTTCATAGCGACGCAATATCTTTGTTAATACGTCATTGTGAGGGATCGACGGATGCAATAAAGAAGGATACTGCATCCGAAAAGAGATACTCGCCTCCCAAAAGAAGATAAATTCGTTGCCATAGAAACGTTCCTCGATTTAGAAAGAGAAGGCATAAAACCTAGAGTATTTCATAGCGAAGCAATTTCGGTGTTACTTCGTCATTGTGAGAGGTCGACATAAGCAATGAGGAAGGAATAGTGCATCCGAAAAGAGATACTCGCCTCCCAAAAAGATCCTGTCGTTGCCATAGAAACGTTCCACGATTTAGAAAGAGATGGCGTAGAACCTATAGTATTTCATAGCGACGCAATTTCTTTGTTAATACGTCATCGTGAGGGATCGACGGATGCAATAAAGAAGGAATAGTGCATTCGAAAAGAGATATTCGCCTCTCAATTGATAATCCTGTCGTTGCCATAGAAACGTTCCTCGATTTAGAAAGGGAAGTCATAGAACCTATAGTATTTCATAGTGACGCAAATTCTGTGTCATTTCGTCATTGTGAGGGATCGTCGGATGCGATAAAGAAGGAATAGTACATCCGAAAAGATATACTCGCCTCCCAATAGAAGATCCTGTCGTTGACATAGAAATGTTCCTCGATATAGAAAGAGAAGGTATAGAATCTCTAGTATTTCATAGCGCCAAAATTTCTTTGTTAATTCGTCATTGTGACGGACCGACGGATGCAATAAGGAAGGAATAGTGCTTCCGAAAAGAGATTCTCGCCTCCCAATAGAAGATCCTGTCGTTGCCATAGAAACGTTCCTCGATTTAGAAAGAGAACGCATAGAACCTATAGTATATCATAGCGACGCAATTTCTGTGTTAATTCGTCATTGTGAGGGATCGACGGATGCAATATAGAAGGAATAGTGCATTCGAAAAGAGATATTCGCCTCTCAATAGAAGATGCTGTCGTTACCATAGAAACGTTCCTCGATTTAGAAAGGGAAGGCATAGAACCTATAGTATTTCATAGTGACGCAAATTCTGTGTCATTTCGTCATTGTGAGGGATCGTCGGATGCAATAAAGAAGGAATAGTACATCCGAAAAGATATACTCGCCTCCCAATAGAAGATCCTGTCGTTGACATAGAAACGTTCCTCGATATAGAAAGAGAAGGTATAGAATCTCTAGTATTTCATAGCCCCAAAATTTCTTTGTTAATTCGTCATTGTGACGGACCGACGGATGCAATAAGGAAGGAATAGTGCTTCCGAAAAGAGATTCTCGCCTCCCAATAGAAGATCCTGTCGTTGCCATAGAAACGTTCCTCGATTTAGAAAGAGAACGCATAGAACCTATAGTATTTCATAGTGACTCAATTTCTGTGTTAATTCGTCGTTGTGAGGGATCGACGGATGCAATAAAGAAGGAATAGTACATCCGAAAAGAGATACTCGCCTCCCAATAGAGGATCCTCTCGTCGACATAGAAACGTTCCTCGATTTAGAAAGGGAAGGCATAGAACCTCTACCAATTCATAGCGAAGCAATTTCTGTGTTAATTCGTCATTGTGAGGGATCGACGGAAGCAATAAAGAAGGAATAGTGCATTCGAAAAGAGATATTCGCCTCCCAATATAAGATCCTGTCTTGCCATAGAAACGTTCCTCGATGTAGAAAGAGAAGGCATAGAACCCATAGTATTACATATTAACGCAATTTCTGTGTTAATTCGTCATTGTGAGGGATCGACGGAAGCAATAAAGAAGGAATAGTGCATTCGAAAAGAGATATTCGCCTCTCAATAGAAGATCCTGTCGTTGCCATAGAAATGTTCCTCGATTTAGAAAGAGAAGGCATAGAACCTATAGTATTTCATAGTGACGCAATTTTAGTGTTAATTCGTCATTGTGAGGGATCGACGGATCCTATAAAGACGGAATAGTGCTTCCGAAAAGAGATACTCGCCTCCCAATATATGATCCAGTCATTGCCATAGAAACGTTCCTCGATTAAGAAAGGGAAGGCATAGAACCTATTGTGTTTCATAGCGACGCAATATGTGTGTTATTTCGTCATTGTGAGGGATCGACGGATGCTATAAGAAAGTAATAGTGCTTTCGAAAAGAGATACTCGCCTCCCAATATACGATCCTGTCGTTGCCATAGAAACGTTCCTCGATTTAGAAAGAGAAGGCATAGAACCTATAGTATTTCATAGCGACGCAATATCTTTGTAAATACGTTACTGTGCGGGATCGACGGATTCAATAAAGAAGGAATAGCGCATCTGAAAAGAGATACTCGCCTCCCAATATAAGATCCTGTAATAGCCATAGAAACGTTCCTAGGTTTAGAAAGATAAGGCATAGAACCTATAGTATTTCATAGCGACGCAATTTCTGTGTTACTTCGTCATTGTGAGAGATCGACGGATGCAATAAAGAAGGAATAGTGCATCCAAAAGAGATACTCGCCTCCCAGTAGAAGATCCTCTCGTTGCCATAGAAAAGTTCACCGATTTAGAAAGAGAAGGTATAGAACCTATAGTATTTCATAGTGACGCAATTTCTGTGTTAATTCGTCGTTGTGAGGGATCGACGGATGCAATAAAGAAGGAGTAGTTCATCCGAAAAGAGATACTCGCCTCCCAATAGAAGATCCTCTCGTTGACATAGAAACGTTCCTCGATTTAGAAAGAGGAGGCATAGTACCTACAGTAATTCATATCGACGCAATTTTTGTGTTAATTCGTCATTGTGAGGGATCGACGGATGCAATCAAGAAGGAAAAGTGCATCCGAAAACAGATACACTCCTCACAATAGAAAATCCTGTCGTTGCCTTAGATACGTTCCACGATTTAGAAAGAGAAGGCATAAAACCTATTGTACTTCATAGCGACGCAATATCTGTGCTAATTCGTCATTGTGAGGGATCGACGGATGCAATAAAGAAGGAATACTGTATCCGCAAAGAGATACTCACCTCCCAATAGAAGATAAATTCGTTGCCATAGAAACGTTCCTCGATTTAGAAAGAGAAAGCATAGAACCTATAGTGTTTCATAGCGACGCAATTTCTGTGTTAATTCGTCATTGTGAGGGATCGACGGATGCAATAAAGAAGGAATAGTGCATCCGAAAAGAGATACTCGCCTCCCAGTAGAAGTTCCTTTCGTTGACATAGAAACGTTCCTCGATTTAGAAAGAGAAGGCATACAACCTATAGTGTTTCATAGCGACGCAATTTCAGTGTTAATTCGTAATTGTGAGGGATCGACGGATGCAATAAAGAAGGAATAGTGCATCCGAAAAGAGTTACTCACCTCCCAAAAGAAGATAAATTCGTTGCCATAGAAACGTTCCTCGATTTAGAAAGAGAAGTCATAAAACCTAGAGTATTTCATAGCGAAGCAATTTCGGTGTTACTTCGTCATTGTGAGAGGTCGACATAAGCAATGAGGAAGGAATAGTGCATCCGAAAAGAGATACTCGCCTCCCAAAAAGACCCTGTCGTTGCCATAGAAACGTTCCACGATTTAGAAAGAGATGGCGTAGAACCTATAGTATTTCATAGCGACGCAATTTCTTTGTTAATACGTCATCGTGAGGGAACGACGGATGCAATAAAGAAGGAATAGTGCATTCGAAAAGAGATATTCGCCTCTCAATTGATAATCCTGTCGTTGCCATAGAAACGTTCCTCGATTTAGAAAGGGAAGTCATAGAACCTATAGTATTTCATAGTGACGCAAATTCTGTGTCATTTCGTCATTGTGAGGGATCGTCGGATGCGATAAAGAAGGAATAGTACATCCGAAAAGATATACTCGCCTCCCAATAGAAGATCCTGTCGTTGCCATAGAAACGTTCCTCGATTTAGAAAGAGAACGCATAGAACCTATAGTATTCCATAGCGACGCAATTTCTGTGTTAATTCGTCATTGTGAGGGATCGACGGATGCAATATAGAAGGAATAGTGCATTCGAAAAGAGATATTCGCCTCTCAATAGAAGATGCTGTCGTTACCATAGAAACGTTCCTCGATTTAGAAAGGGAAGGCATAGAACCTATAGTATAACGGCGCAATTTCTGTGTTAATTCGTCATTGTGAGGGATCGACGGATGTAATAAAAAAGGAATAGTGCATCCGAAAAGAGATACTTGCCTCCCAATAGAAGATCCTGTCGTTGCCATTAAAACGTTCCTCGATTTAGATAGAGAAGGCAAAGAACCTATACTAATTCTCAGCGAAGCAATTTCGGTGTTACTTCGTCATTGTGAGGGGTCGACATAAGCAATAAATAAGGAATAGTGCATCCGAAAAGAGATACTCGCCTCCCAAAATAAGATCCTGTCGTTGCCATAGAAACGTTCCTCGAATTAGAAAGAGAAGGCATAGAACCTATAGTATTTCATAGCGACGCAATTTCTGTGTTAATTCGACATTGTGAGGGATCGACGGATGCAATATAGAAGGAATAGTGCATTCGAAAAGAGATTCTCGCCTCCCAATATAAGATCCCGTCGTTGCCATAGAAACGTTCCTCGATTTAGAAAGAGAGGGCATAGAAACTATAGTGTTTCATAGCGGACCAATTTCTGTGTTAATTCGTCATTGTGAGGGATTGACAAATGCAATAAAGAAGGAATCATGCGTCCGAAAAGAGATACTCGCTTCTTAATAGAAGATCCTGTCGTCGCCATAGAAATGTTCCTCGATTTAGAAAGAGAAGGCATAGAACCTATAGTATTTCATAGCGACGCAATTTCTGTGTTAATTCGTCATTATGAGGGATCGACGGCAGCAATAAAGAAGGAATTGTACATCCGAAAAGACATATTCGCCTCTCAATAGAAGTTGCTGTCGTTGCCACAGAAACGTTCCTCGATTTAGAAAGAGAAGGCATAGAACCTATAGCGTTTCATAGCGACGCAATATCTGTGTTAATTCGTCATTGTGAGGGATCGACGGATGCTATAAAAAATTAATAGTGCCGCCGAAAAGAGATACTCGCCTCCCAATTTAAGATCCTGTCGTTGCCATAGAAACGTTCCTCGATTTAGAACGAGAAGGCATAGAACCTATAGTATTTCATAGCGACGCAATATTTTTGTTAATACGTCATTGTGAGGGATCGACGGATGCAATAAAGAAGGATACTGCATCCGAAAAGAGATACTCGCCTCCCAGTAGAAGATCCTTTCGTTGCCATAGAAACGTTCCTCGATTTAGAAAGAGAAGGCATAGAACCTATAGTATTTCATAGCGACGCAATTTCTGTGTTAGTTCGTCATTTTGAGGGATCGAGGGATGCAATAAAGAAGGAATAGTACATCCGAAAAGACATATTCGCCTCTCAATAGAAGTTGCTGTCGTTGCCATTGAAACGTTCCTCTATTTCGAAAGAGAAGGCACAGAACCTATAGTATTTCATAGCGACGCAATTTCTGTGTTAATTCGTCATTGTGAGGGATCAACGGATGCAATAAAGAAGGAATAGTGCATCCGAAAAGAGATACTCGCCTCCCAATATAACATCCAGTCGTTGCCATAGAAACGTTCCTCGTTTTAGAAAGAGAAGGCATAGAACCTATAGTGTTTCATAGCGACGCAATATCTGTGTTAATTCGTCATTGTGAGGGATTGACGGATGCTATAAAAAAGTAATAGTGCCTCCGAAAAGAGATACTCGCCTCCCAATATAAGATCCTGTCGTTGCCATAGAAACGTTCCTGGATTTAGAAAGAGAAGCGACGCAATATCTTTGTTAATTCGTCATTGTGAGGGATCGACGGATGCAATAAAGAAGGATACTGCATCCGAAAAGAGATACTCGCCTCCCAATAGAAGATCCAGTAATAGCCATAGAAACGTTCCTCGATTTAGAAAGAGAAGGCATAGAACCTATAGTGTTTCATAGCGACGCAATATTTGAGTTAATTCTTAATTGTGGGGGAACGACGTATGCAATAAAAAAGGAATAGTGCATCCGAAAAGAATTACTCACCTGCCAATAGAAGATAAATTCGTTGCCATAGAAACGTTCCTCGATTTAGAAAGAGAAGGCATAGATCCTATAGTGTTTCATAGCGACGCAATTTCTGTGTTAATTCGTCATTGTGAGGGATCGACGGATCCAATAAAGATGGAATAGTGCATCCGAAAAGAGATACTCGCCTCCCAATATAAGATCCAGTCGTTGCCATAGAAACGTTCCTCGATTTAGAAAGAGAAATCATAGAACCTATAGTATTTCATAGCGACGCAATTTCTTTGTTAATTCGTCATTGTGAGGGATCGACGGATACAATAAAGAAGGAATACTGCATCCAGAAAGAGATACTCGCCTAACAATAGAAGATCCAGTCTTAGCCATAGAAACGTTCCTCGATTTAGAAAGAGGAGGCATAAAACCTAGAGTATTTCATAGCGAAGCAATTTCGGTGTTACTTCGTCATTGTGAGGGGTCGACATAAGCAATAAAGAAGGAATAGTGCATCCGAAAAGAGATACTCGCCTCCCAAAAAAGATCCTGTCGTTGCCATAGAAACGTTCCTCGATTTAGAAACAGAAGGCATAGAACCTATAGTATTTCATAGCGACGCAATTTCTGTGTTAATACGTCATTGTGGGGGATCGACAGATGCAATAAAGAAGGAATAGTACATCCGAAAAGCTATACTCGCCTCCCAACAGAAGATCCTGTCGTTGACATAAAAACGTTCCTCGATGTAGAAAGAGAAGGCATAGAACCCACAGTATTTCATAGTGACGCCAATTCTGTGTGTATTCCTCATTGTGAATGATCGACGGATGCAATTAAGAAGGAATAGTGCAACCGAAAAGAGATACTCGCCTCCCAATAGAAGATCCTGTCGTTGCCATAGAAACGTTCCTCGATATAGAAAGAGAAGGTATAGAATCTCTAGTATTTCATAGCGCCTAAATTTCTTTGTTAATTCGTCATTGTGAGGGATCGACGGATGCAATAAGGAAGGAATAGTGCTTCCGAAAAGAGGTACTCGCCTCCCAATATAAGTTCCTGTCGTTGCCATAGAAACGTTCCTCGATTTAGAAAGAGAAGGCATAGAACCTATAGTATTTCATAGCGACGCAATTTCCGTGTTACTTCGTCATTGTGAGAGATCGACGGATGCAATAAAGAAGGAATAGTGCATCCGAAAATAGATACTCGCTTCCCAGTAGAAGATCCTTTCGTTGGCATAGAAACGTTCCTCGATTTAGAAAGAGAAGTCATAGAACCTATAGTGTTTCATAGCGACGCAATTTCTGTGTTAACTCGTCATTGTGAGGGATCGACGGATCCAATAAAGAAGGAATAGTGCATCCGAAAAGAGATACTCGCCTCCCAATATAAGATAGAGTCGTTGCCATAGAAACGTTCCTCGATTTAGAAAGAGAAGGCATAGAATCTATAGTATTTCATAGCGACGCAATTTCTTTGCTAATTCGTCATAGTAAGGGATCGATGGATACAATAAAGAAGGAATACTGCATCCAGAAAGAGATACTCGCTTAACAATAGAAGATCCAGTCGTAGCCATAGAAACGTTCCTCGATTTAGAAAGAGAAGGCATAAAACCTAGAGTATTTCATAGCGAATTAATTTCGGTGTTACTTCGTCATTGTGAGGGGTCGACATAGGCAATAAAGAAGCAATAGTGCATCCGAAAAGAGATACTCGCCTCCCAATATAAGATCCTGTCGTTGCCATAGAGACGTTCCTCGATTTAGAAAGAGAAGGCATAGAACCTATAGTGTTTCATAGCGACGCAATTTCTGTGTTAATTCGTCATTGTGAGGGATCGACGGATCCAATAAAGAAGGAATAGTGCAACCGAAAAGAGATACTCGCCTCCCAATAGAAGATCCTGTCGTTGCCATAGAAACGTTCCTCGATATAGAAAGAGAAGGTATAGAATCTCTAGAATTTCATAGCGCCTAAATTTCTTTGTTAATTCGTCATTGTGAGGGATCGACGGATGCAATAAGGAAGGAATAGTGCTTCCGAAAAGAGGTACTCGCCTCCCAATATAAGATCCTGTCGTTGCCATAGAAACGTTCCTCGATTTAGAAAGAGAAGGCATAGAACCTATGGTGTTTCATAGCGACGCAATTTCTGTGTTAATTCGTCATTGTGAGGGATCGACGGATCCAATAAAGAAGGAATAGTGCATCCGAAAAGAGATACTCGCCTCCCAATATAAGATCCAGTCGTTGCCATAGAAACGTTCCTCGATTTAGAAAGAGAAGGCATAGAACCTATAGTATTTCATAGCGACGCAATTTCTGTGTTAATACGTCATTGTGAGGGATCGACGGATGCAATAAAGAAGGAATAGTGCATCCGAAACGATATACTCGCCTCCAAATAGAAGAACCTGACGTTGACATTGAAACGTTCCTCGATTTAGAAAGAGAATATATAGAACCTATAGTATTTCATAGCGACGCAATTTCTGTGTTAATTCGTGGTTGTGAGGTTTCGACGGATGCAATAAAGAAGGAATAGTGCATCCGAAAAGAGATACTCGCCTCCCAATAGGAGATCCTGTCGTTGCCATAGAAACGTTCCTCGATTTAGAATGAGAAGGCATAGAAACTATAGTATTTCATAGCGACGCAATTTCTGTGTTAATTCGTCAATGGAGGATTCGACGGATGCAATAAAGAAGGAATAGTGCATCCGAAAAGAGATACTCGCCTCCCAATAGAAGATCCTGTCGTTGCCATAGAAACGTTCCTCGATTTAGAAAGAGAAGGCATAGAACCTATAGTGTTTCATAGCGACGCAATTTCTGTGTTAATTCGTCATTGTGAGGGATCGACGGATCCAATAAAGAAGGAATAGTGCATCCGAAAAAAGATGCTCGCCTCCCAATATAAGATCCGGTCGTTGTCATAGAAACGTTCCTCGAATTAGAAAGAGAAGGCATAGAAGCTATAGTATTTCATAGCGACGCAATTTCATTGTTAATTCGTCATTGTGAGGGATCGACGGATGCAATATAGAAGGAATAGTGCATTCGAAAAGAGATATTCGCCTCTCAATAGAAGATCCTGTCGTTGCCATAGAAACGTTCCTCGATTTAGAAAGGGAAGGCGTAGAACCTATAGTATTTCATAACGACGCAATTTCTGTGTTAATTCGTCATTGTGAGGGATCGACGGATGTAATAAAGAAGGAATAGTGCATCCGAAAAGAGATACTTGCCCCCCAATAGAAGATCCTGTCGTTGCCATAGAAACATTCCTCGATTTAGAAGGAGAAGGCATAGAACCTACAGCATTTCATAGCGACGAAATTTCTGTGTTAATTCGTAATTGTGAGGGATCGACGGATGCAATAAAGACGGAATAGTGCATCCGAAAAGAGTTACTCATCTCCCAATAGAAGATCCTGTCGTTGCCATAGAAACGTTCCTCGATTTAGAAAGACAAGGCATAGAACCTATAGTGTTTCATAGCGACGCAATTTCTGTGTTAATTCGTAATCGTGGGGGATCGACGGATGCAATAAAGAAGGAATAGTGCATCCGAAGAGAGATACTCGCCTCCCAATATAAGATCCTTTCGTTGCCATAGAAACGTTCCTCGATTTAGAAAGAGAAAGCGATGGATCTATAGTATTTCATAGCGACACAATTTCTGTGTTAATTCGACATTGTGAGGGATCTACGGATGCAATAAAGAAGGAATAGTGCATCCGAAAAGAGATACACACCTACCAATAGAAGATCCTGTCGTTGTCATTGAAACGTGCCTCGATTTAGAAAGAGAAGGCATAGAACCCATACCAATTCACTGCGAAGCAATTTCGGTAATACTTCGTCATTGTGAGGGGTCGACATAAGCAATAAATAAGGAATAGTGCATCCGAAAAGAGATACTCGCCTCCCAAATTAAGATCCTGTCGTTGCCATAGAAGCGTTCCTCGATTTAGAAAGAGAAGGCATAGAACCTATAGTGTTTCATAGCGACGCAATTTCTGTGTTAATTCGTCATTGTGAGGGATCGACGGATCCAATAAAGAAGGAATAGTGCATCCGAAAAGAGATGCTCGCCTCCCAATATAAGATCCGGTCGTTGTCATAGAAACGTTCCTCGAATTAGAAAGAGAAGGCATAGAAGCTATAGTATTTCATAGCGACGCAATTTCATTGTTCATTTGTCATTGTGAGGGATCGACGGATGCAATATAGAAGGAATAGTGCATTCGAAAAGAGATATTCGCCTCTCAATAGAAGATCCTTTCGTTGCCATAGAAACGTTCCTCGATTTAGAAAGAGAAGGCATAGAACCTATAGTGTTTCACAGCGACGCAATTTCTGTGTTAATTCGTAATTGTGAGGGATCGACGGATGCAAAAAAGAAGGAATAGTACATCCGAAAAGAGTTACTCGCCTCCCAATAGGAGATCCTGTCGTTGCCATAGAAACGTTCCTCGATTTAGAAAGAGAAGGCATAGAAACTATAGTATTTCATAGCGACGCAATTTCTGTGTTAATTCGTCAATGGAGGATTCGACGGATGCAATAAAGAAGGAATAGTGCATCCGAAAAGAGATACTCGCCTCCCAATAGAAGGTCCTGTCGTTGCCATAGAAACATTCCTCGATTTAGAAAGAGAGGGCATAGAACCTATAGTATTTTATAGCGTCGCAATTTCTGTGTTAATTCGTCACTTTGAGGGATCGACGGATGCAATAAAGAAGGAATTGTGCATCCGAAAAGAGATACTCGCCTCCCAATAGAAGATCCTTTCGTTGCCATAGAAACGTTCATCGATTTAGAAAGACAAGGCATAGAACCATAGTGTTTCATAGCGACGCAATTTCTGTGTTAATTCGTCATTGTGAACGATCGACGGATACAGTAAAGAAGGAATAGTGCATCCGAAAAGAGATACTCACCTCCCAAAAGAAGATAAATTCGTTGCCATAGAAACGTTCCTCGATTTAGAAAGAGAAGGCATAAAACCTATAGTATTTTATAGCGACGCAATTTCTGTGTTAATTCGCCATTGTGAGAGATCGACAGATGCAATAAAGAAGAAATAGTGCATCCGAAAAGAGATACTCACCTCCCAAAAGAAGATAAATTCGTTGCCATATAAACGTTCCTCGAATTAGAAAGAGAAGGCATAGAAGCTATAGTATTTCATAGCGACGCAATTTCTTTGTTAATTCGTCATTGTGAGGGATCGACGGATGCAATAAAGCAGGAATACTGCATCCGGCAAGAGATACTCGCCTAACAATAGAAGATCCAGTCGTAGCCATAGAAACGTTCCTCGATTTTGAAAGAGAAGGCATAAAACCTATAGTATTTTATAGCGACGCAATTTCTGTGTTAATTCGCCATTGTGAGAGATCGACAGATGCAATAAAGAAGAAATAGTGCATCCGAAAAGAGATACTCACCTCCCAAAAGAAGATAAATTCGTTGCCATATAAACGTTCCTCGATTTAGAAAGAGAAGGCATAGAACCTATAGTGTTTCACAGCGACGCAATTTCTGTGTTAATTCGTAATTGTGAGGGATCGACGGATGCAAAAAAGAAGGAATAGTACATCCGAAATGAGTTACTCGCCTCCCAATAGGAGATCCTGTCGTTGCCATAGAAACGTTCCTCGATTTAGAAAGAGAAGGCATAGAAACTATAGTATTTCATAGCGACGCAATTTCTGTGTTAATTCGTCAATGGAGGATTCGACGGATGCAATAAAGAAGGAATAGTGCATCCGAAAAGAGATACTCGCCTCCCAATAGAAGATCCTGTCGTTGCCATAGAAACGTTCCTCGATTTAGAAAGAGAAGGCATAGAACCTATAGTGTTTCATAGCGACGCAATTTCTGTGTTAATTCGTCATTGTGAGGGATCGACGGATCCAATAAAGAAGGAATAGTGCATCCGAAAAGAGATGCTCGCCTCCCAATATAAGATCCGGTCGTTGTCATAGAAACGTTCCTCGAATTAGAAAGAAAAGGCATAGAAGCTATAGTATTTCATAGCGACGCAATTTCATTGTTAATTTGTCATTGTGAGGGATCGACGGATGCAATATAGAAGGAATAGTGCATTCGAAAACAGATATTCGCCTCTCAATAGAAGATAAATTCGTTGCCATAGAAACGTTCCTCGATTTAGAAAGAGAAGGCATAGAACCTATAGTGTTTCATAGCGACGCAATTTCATTGTTAATTCGTCATTGTGAGGGATCGACGGATGCAATATAGAAGGAATAGTGCATTCGAAAAGAGATATTCGCCTCTCAATAGAAGATCCTGTCGTTGCCATAGAAACGTTCCTCGGAAAGGGAAGGCGTAGAACCTATAGTGTTTCATAACGACGCAATTTCTGTGTTAATTCGTCATTGTGAGGGATCGACGGATGTAATAAAGAAGGAATAGTGCGTCCGAAAAGAGATACTTGCCTCCCAATAGAAGATCCTGTCGTTGCCATAGAAACATTCCTCGATTTAGAAGGAGAAGGCATAGAACCTACAGCATTTTATAGCGACGAAATTTCTGTGTTAATTCGTAATTGTGAGGGATCGACGGATGCAATAAGGAAGGTATAGTGCATCCGAAAAGAGTTACTCATCTCCTAATAGAAGATCCCGTCGTTGCCATAGAAACGTTCCTCGATTTAGAAAGACAAGGTATAGAACCTATAGTATTTCATAATGACGCAACTTCTGTGTTAATTCGTAATCGTGGGGGATCGACGGATGCAATAAAGAAGGAATAGTGCATCCGAAGAGAGATACTCGCCTCCCAATATAAGATCCTGTCGTTGCCATAGAAACGTTCCTCGATTTAGAAAGAAAAGGCGATGCATCTATAGTATTTCATAGCGACACAATTTCTGTGTTAATTCGACATTGTGAGGGATCTACGGATGCAATAAAGAGGGAATAGTGCATCCGAAAAGAGATACACACCTACCAATAGAAGATCCTGTCGTTGCCATTGAAACGTTCCTCGATTTAGAAAGAGAAGGCATAGAACCTATACCAATTCACAGCGAAGCAATTTCGGTGTTAATTCGTCATTGTGAGGGATCGACGGATGCAATATAGAAGGAATAGTGCATTCGAAAAGAGATACTCGCCTCCCAATATAAGATCCTGTCGTTGACAAAGAAACGTTCCTCGATTAAGAAAGAGAAGGCTTTGAATCTATCGTATTTCATAGCGACGAAATTTCCGTGTTAATTCGTCACTGTGAGGGATCGACGAATGCAGTAAAGAATGAATAGTGCATCCGAAAAGAGATACTCGCCTCCCAATAGAAGATCCTGTCGTTGCCATGGAACCGTGCCTCGATTTAGAAAGATAAGGCATAGAACCTATAGTATTTCATAGCGATGCAATTTCTGTGTTAATTCATGGTTTTGAGGGATCGACGGATGCAATAAAGAAGGAATAGTGCATCCGAAAAGAGATACTCGCCTCCCAATAGGAGATCCTGTCGTTGCCATAGAAACGTTCCTCGATTTAGAAAGAGAAGGCATAGAAACTATAGTATTTCATAGCGACGCAATTTCTGTGTTAATTCGTCAATGGAGGATTCGACGGATGCAATAAAGAAGGAATAGTGCATCCGAAAAGAGATACTCGCCTCCCAATAGAAGGTCCTGTCGTTGCCATAGAAACATTCCTCGATTTAGAAAGAGAGGGCATAGAACCTATAGTATTTTATAGCGTCGCAATTTCTGTGTTAATTCGTCACTTTGAGGGATCGACGGATGCAATAAAGAAGGAATTGTGCATCCGAAAAGAGATACTCGCCTCCCAATAGAAGATCCTTTCGTTGCCATAGAAACGTTCATCGATTTAGAAAGACAAGGCATAGAACCATAGTGTTTCATAGCGACGCAATTTCTGTGTTAATTCGTCATTGTGAACGATCGACGGATACAGTAAAGAAGGAATAGTGCATCCGAAAAGAGATACTCACCTCCCAAAAGAAGATAAATTCGTTGCCATAGAAACGTTCCTCGATTTAGAAAGAGAAGGCATAGAACCTATAGTGCTTCATAGCGACGCAATTTCTGTGTTAATTCGTCATTGTGAGGGATCGACGGATCCAATAAAGAAGGAATAGTGCATCCGAAAAGAGATACTCGCCTCCCAATATAAGATCCGGTCGTTGTCATAGAAACGTTCCTCGAATTAGAAAGAGAAGGCATAGAAGCTATAGTATTTCATAGCGACGCAATTTCTTTGTTAATTCGTCATTGTGAGGGATCGACGGATGCAATAAAGCAGGAATACTGCATCCGGCAAGAGATACTCGCCTAACAATAGAAGATCCAATCGTAGCCATAGAAACGTTCCTCGATTTTGAAAGAGAAGGCATAAAACCTATAGTATTTTATAGCGACGCAATTTCTGTGTTAATTCGCCATTGTGAGAGATCGACAGATGCAATAAAGAAGAAATAGTGCATCCGAAAAGAGATTCTCGCCTCCCAATAGAAGATCCTGTCGTTGCCATTGTAACGTTCCTCGATTTAGAAAGAGAAGGCATAGAATCCATACTAATTCACAGCGAAGGAATCTCTGTGTTAATTCGTCATTGTGAGGGATCGACGGATCCAATAAAGAAGGAATAGTGCATCCGAAAAGAGATACTCGCCTCTCAATAGAAGATCCTGTCGTTGCCATGGAAACGTTCCTCGATTTAGAAAGGGAAGGTATAGAAAATATAGTATTTCATAACGACGCAATTTCTGTGTTAATTGGTCATTGTGAGGGATCGACGGATGTAATAAAGAAGGAATAGTGCATCCGAAAAGAGATACTTGCCTCCCAATAGAAGATCCTGTCGTTGCCATAGAAACGTACCTCGATTTAGAAAGAGAAGGCATAGAACCTATAGTATTTCATGGCGACGCTATTTCGGTGTTAATTCGTCATTGCGATGGATCGACGGATGCAATAAAGAAGGAATAGGGCATCCGAAAAGAGATACTCACCTCCCAAAAGAAGATAAATTCGTTGCCATATAAACGTTCCTCGATTTAGAAAGAGAAGGCATAGAACCTATAGTGTTTCATAGCGACGCAATTTTTGTGTTAATTCGTCATTGTAAGGGATCGACGGATGCAATTAAGATGTAGTAGTGCATCCAAAATGAGATACTCGCCTGCCAATAGAAGATGTTGTCGTTGCCATAGAAACGTTCCTCGATTTAGAAAGAGAAGGCATAGAACCTATAGTATTTCATAGCGACGCAATTCCTATGTTAATTCGTCATTATGTGGGATCGACAGATGCAATAAAGAAGTAATAGTGCATCCGAAAAGAGATACTCGCCTGCCAACAGAAGATCCTGTCGTTGCCATGGAATCGTTCCTCGATTTAGAAAGAGAAGGCATAGAATCTATTGTATTTCATAGCAACGCAATTTCTATGTTAATTCTTCATTGTGAGGGATCGACGGATGCAATAAAGAAGGAATAGTGCATCCGGAAAGAGATATTCGCCTCCCAATAGAAGATCCTGTGGTTGCCAAAAAACGGACCTCGATTTAGAAGGAGAAAGCATAGAACCTATAGTATTTCATAACGACGCAGTATCTGTGTTAATTCATCATTGTGAGGGATCGACGGATGCAAAAAAGAAGTAATAGTGCATCCGAAAAGAGATACTCGCTCCCCAATTTAAGTTCATGTCGTTGCCATAGAAACGTTCATCGATTTAGAAAGAGAAGGTATAGAACCTATAGTATTTCATATTGACGCAATTTCTGTGTTAATTCGTCGTTGTGAGGGATCGACGGATGCAATAAAGAAGGAATAGTACATCCGAAAAGAGATACTCGCCTACCAATAGAAGATCCTGTCGTTGACATAGAAACGTTCTCCGATTTAGATAGAGAAGCCATAGTACCTACAGTAATTCATAGCGACGCAATTTCTGTGATAATACGTCATTGTGAAGGAACGACGGATGCAATAAAACAGTAATAGTGCATCCGATAAGAGATACACGCCTCCCAATAAATGATCCTGTCGTTGCCATTGAAACGTTCCTCGATTTAGAAAGAGAAGGCATAGAACGTGTACCAAATCATAGCGAAGCAATTTCTGTGTTAATTCGTCATTGTGAGGGATCGACGGAAGCAATAAATAAGGAATAGTGCATTCGAAAAGAGATATTCGCCTCCCAATATAAGATCCTGTCGTTGCCATAGAAACGTTCATCGATTTAGAAAGAGAACGCATAGAACCTATAGTATTTCATAGCGAAGCAATTTCTGTGTTAATTCGTCATTGTGAGGGATTGACGGATCTCATAAAGAAGGAATAGTGCATTCGAAAAGAGATATTTGCCTCTCAATAGAAGATCCTGTCGTTGCCACAGAAATGTTCATCGATTTAGAAAGAGAAGGCATACAACCTATAGTATTTCATAGTGACGCAATTTCTGTGTTATTTCGTCGTTGTGAGGGATCGACGGAAGCAATAAAGAAGGAATAGTGCATCCGAAAAGAGATACTCGCCTCCCAATATAAGATCCAGTCGTTGTCATAGAAACGTTCCTCGAATTAGAAAGAGAAGGCATAGAAGATATAGTATTTCATAGCGACGCAATTTCTTTGTTAATTCGTCATTGTGAGGGATCGACGGATGCAATAAAGAAGGAATACTGCATCCGGAAAGAGATACTCGCCTAAAAAAAGAAGATCCAGTCGTAGCCATAGTAACGTTCCTCGATTTTGAAAGAGAAGGCATAAAACCTATAGTATTTCATAGCGACGCAATTTCTGTGTTAATTCGCCATTGTGAGAGATCGACAGATGCAATAAAGCAGAAATAGTGCAACCGAAAAGAGATTCTCGCCTCCCAATAGAAGATCCTGTCGTTGCCATTGAAACGTTCCTCGATTTAGAAAGAGAAGGCATAGAACGCATACTAATTCACAGCGAAGCAATTTCGGTGTTACTTCGTCATTGTGAGGGGTCGACATAAACAATAAATAAGGAATAGTGCATCCGAAAAGAGATACTCGTCTCCCAATAGAAGATCCTCTCGTTGACATAGAAACGTTCCTCGATTTAGAAAAAGGAGGCATAGTACCTACAGTAATTCATATCGACGCAATTTTTCTGTTAATTCGTCATTGTGAGGGATGGACGGATGCAATCAAGAAGGAATAGTGCATCCGAAAAGAGATACACGCCTCCAATAGAAAATCCTGTCGTTGCCTTAGAAACGTTCCGCGATTTAGAAAAAGAAGGCATTAAATCTATTGTACATCATAGCGACGCAATATCTTTGCTAATTCGTCATTGTGAGGGATCGACCGATGCAATAAAGAAGGAATACTGTATCCGCAAAGAGATACTCGCCTCCCAATAGAAGATCCAGTCGTAGCCATAGAATCGTTCCTCGATTTAGAAAGAGAGGGCATTGAACCTATAGTATTTCATAGCGACGCAATTTCTGTGTTAATTCGTAATCGTGAGGGATCGACGGATACAATAAAGAAGGAATAGTGCATCCGAAAAGAGATACTCACCTCCCAATAGAAGATAAATTCGTTGCCATAGAAACGTTCCTCGATTTAGAAAGAGATGGCATAGAACCTATAGTGTTTCATAGCGATGCAATTTCTGTGTTAATTCGCTATTGTGAGAGATCGACAGATGCAATAAAGAAGAAATAGTGCAACCGAAAAGAGATTCTCGCCTCCCAATAGAAGATCCTGTCGTTGCCATTGAAACGTTCCTCGATTTAGAAAGAGAAGGCATAGGACCTATACTAATTCACAGCGAAACAATTTCGTTGTTACTTCGTCATTGTGAGGGGTCGAGATAAGCAATAAATAAGGAATAGTGCATCCGAAAAGAGATACTTGCCTCCCAATAGAAGGGCCTGTCGTTGCCATAGAAACATTCCTCGATTTTGAAAGAGAGGGCATAGAACCTACAGTATTTCATAGCGACGGAATTTCTGTGTTAATTCGTCGTTGTGAGGGATCGACGGATGCAATAAAGAAGGAATAGTGCATCCGAAAAGAGATACTCGCCTCCCAATAGGAGAACCTGTCGTTGCATAGAAACTTTCCTAGATTTAGAAAGACAAGGCATAGAACCTATAGTATTTCATAGCGACGCAATTTTTGTGTTAATTCGCCATTGTGAGAGATCGACAGATGCAATAAAGAAGAAATAGTGCATCCGAAAAGAGATTCTCGCCTCCCAATAGAAGATCCTGTCGTTGCCATTGAAACGTTCCTCGATTTAGAAAGAGAAGGCATAGAACGTATACTAATTCACAGCGAAGCAATTTCGGTGTTACTTCGTCATTGTGACGGGTCGACATAAACAATAAATAAGGAATAGTGCATCCGAAAAGAGATACTCGCCTCCCAAAATAAGATCCTGTCGATGCCATAGAAACGTTCCTCGATTTTGAATGAGAAGGCATAGAACCTACAGTATTTCATAGCGACGCAATTTCTGTGTTAATTCGTCGTTGTGAGGGATCCACGGATGCAATAAAGAAGGAATCATGCGTCCGAAAAGAGATATTCGCTTCTTAATAAAAGATCTTGTCGTTGCCATAGAATCGTTCCTCGATTTAGAAAGAGAAGGCATAGGACCTATAGTATTTCATAGCGACGCAATTTCTGTGTTAATTCGACATTGTGAGGGATCTACGGATGCAATAAAGAGGGAATAGTGCATCCGAAAAGAGATACACACCTACCAATAGAAGATCCTGTCGTTGCCATTGAAACGTTCCTCGATTTAGAAAGAGAAGGCATAGAACCTATACCAATTCACAGCGAAGCAATTTCGGTGTTAATTCGTCATTGTGAGGGATCGACGGATGCAATATAGAAGGAATAGTGCATTCGAAAAGAGATACTCGCCTCCCAATATAAGATCCTGTCGTTGACAAAGAAACGTTCCTCGATTAAGAAAGAGAAGGCTTTGAATCTATCGTATTTCATAGCGACGAAATTTCCGTGTTAATTCGTCACTGTGAGGGATCGACGGATGCAGTAAAGAATGAATAGTGCATCCGAAAGGAAATACTCGCCCTCCAATAAAGGATCCTGTCGTTGCCATACAAACGTTCCTCAATTTAGAAAGACAAGGCAGAGAAGCTATAGTATTTCATAGCGACGCAATTTCTGTGTTAATTCGTCATTGTAAGGTATCGACGGATGCAATAAAGATGTAGTTGTGCATCCAAAATGAGATACTCGCCTGCCAATAGAAGATGTTGTCGTTGCCATAGAAACGTTCCTCGATTTAGAAAGAGAAGGCATAGAACCTACAGTATTTTATAGCGACGCAATTCCTATGTTAATTCTTCATTGTGTGGCATCGGCAGATGCAAAAAGAAGTAATAGTGCATCCGAAAAGAGATACTCGCCTCCCAATAGAAGATCCTGTCGTTGCCATGGAACCGTGCCTCGATTTAGAAAGATAAGGCATAGAACCTATAGTATTTCATAGCGATGCAATTTCTGTGTTAATTCATGGTTTTGAGGGATCGACGGATGCAATAAAGAAGGAATAGTGCATCCGAAAAGAGATACTCGCCTCCCAATAGGAGATCCTGTCGTTGCCATAGAAACGTTCCTCGATTTAGAAAGAGAAGTCATAGAAACTATAGTATTTCATAGCGACGCAATTTCTGTGTTAATTCGTCAATGGAGGATTCGACGGATGCAATAAAGAAGGAATAGTGCATCCGAAAAGAGATACTCGCCTCCCAATAGAAGGTCCTGTCGTTGCCATAGAAACATTCCTCGATTTAGAAAGAGAGGGCATAGAACCTATAGTATTTTATAGCGTCGCAATTTCTGTGTTAATTCGTCACTTTGAGGGATCGACGGATGCAATAAAGAAGGAATTGTGCATCCGAAAAGAGATACTCGCCTCCCAATAGAAGATCCTTTCGTTGCCATAGAAACGTTCATCGATTTAGAAAGACAAGGCATAGAACCATAGTGTTTCATAGCGTCGCAATTTCTGTGTTAATTCGTCATTGTGAACGATCGACGGATACAGTAAAGAAGGAATAGTGCATCCGAAAAGAGATACTCACCTCTCAAAAGAAGATAAATTCGTTGCCATAGAAACGTTCCTCGATTTAGAAAGAGAAGGCATAGAACCTATAGTGCTTCATAGCGACGCAATTTCTGTGTTAATTCGTCATTGTGAGGGATCGACGGATGCAATAAAGAAGGAATAGTGCATCCGAAAAGAGATACTCGCCTCCCAATATAAGATCCGTTCGTTGTCATAGAAACGTTCCTCGAATTAGAAAGAGAAGGCATAGAAGCTATAGTATTTCATAGCGACGCAATTTCTTTGTTAATTCGTCATTGTGACGGATCGACGGATGCAATAAAGCAGGAATACTGCATCCGGCAAGAGATACTCGCCTAACAATAGAAGATCCAGTCGTAGGCATAGAAACGTTCCTCGATTTTGAAAGAGAAGGCATAAAACCTATAGTATTTTATAGCGACGCAATTTCTGTGTTAATTCGCCATTGTGAGAGATCGACAGATGCAATAAAGAAGAAATAGTGCATCCGAAAAGAGATTCTCGCCTCCCAATAGAAGATCCTGTCGTTGCCATTGTAACGTTCCTCGATTTAGAAAGGGAAGGCATAGAATCCATACTAATTCACAGCGAAGGAATCTCTGTGTTAATTCGTCATTGTGAGGGATCGACGGATCCAATAAAGAAGGAATAGTGCATCCGAAAAGAGATACTCGCCTCTCAATAGAAGATCCTGTCGTTGCCATGGAAACGTTCCTCGATTTAGAAAGGGAAGGTATAGAAAATATAGTATTTCATAACGACGCAATTTCTGTGTTAATTGGTCATTGTGAGGGATCGACGGATGTAATAAAGAAGGAATAGTGCATCCGAAAAGAGATACTTGCCTCCCAATAGAAGATCCTGTCGTTGCCATAGAAACGTTCCTCGATTTAGAAAGAGAAGGCATAGAACCTATAGTATTTCATGGCGACGCTATTTCTGTGTTAATTCGTCATTGCGATGGATCGACGGATGCAATAAAGAAGGAATAGTGCATCCGAAAAGAGATACTCACCTCCCAAAAGAAGATAAATTCGTTGCCATAGAAACGTTCCTCGATTTAGAAAGAGAAGGCATAGAACCTATAGTGTTTCATAGCGACGCAATTTTTGTGTTAATTCGTCATTGTAAGGGATCGACGGATGCAATTAAGATGTAGTAGTGCATCCAAAATGAGATACTCGCCTGCCAATAGAAGATGTTGTCGTTGCCATAGAAACGTTCCTCGATTTAGAAAGAGAAGGCATAGAACCTATAGTATTTCATAGCGACGCAATTCCTATGTTAATTCGTCATTATGTGGGATCGACAGATGCAATAAAGAAGTAATAGTGCATCCGAAAAGAGATACTCGCCTGCCAACAGAAGATCCTGTCGTTGCCATGGAATCGTTCCTCGATTTAGAAAGAGAAGGCATAGAATCTATTGTATTTCATAGCAACGCAATTTCTATGTTAATTCTTTATTGTGAGGGATCGACGGATGCAATAAAGAAGGAATAGTGCATCCGGAAAGAGATATTCGCCTCCCAATAGAAGATCCTGTGGTTGCCATAAAAACGGACCTCGATTTAGAAGGAGAAAGCATAGAACCTATAGTATTTCATAACGACGCAGTATCTGTGTTAATTCATCATTGTGAGGGATCGACGGATGCAATAAAGAAGTAATAGTGCATCCGAAAAGAGATACTCGCTCCCCAATATAAGTTCATGTCGTTGCCATAGAAACGTTCATCGATTTAGAAAGAGAAGGTATAGAACCTATAGTATTTCATATTGACGCAATTTCTGTGTTAATTCGTCGTTGTGAGGGATCGACGGATGCAATAAAGAAGGAATAGTACATCCGAAAAGAGATACTCGCCTACCAATAGAAGATCCTGTCGTTGACATAGAAACGTTCTCCGATTTAGATAGAGAAGTCATAGTACCTACAGTAATTCATAGCGACGCAATTTCTGTGATAATACGTCATTGTGAAGGAACGACGGATGCAATAAAACAGTAATAGTGCATCCGATAAGAGATACACGCCTCCCAATAAATGATCCTGTCGTTGCCATTGAAACGTTCCTCGATTTAGAAAGAGAAGGCATAGAACGTGTACCAAATCATAGCGAAGCAATTTCTGTGTTAATTCGTCATTGTGAGGGATCGACGGAAGCAATAAATAAGGAATAGTGCATTCGAAAAGAGATACTCGCCTCCCAATATAAGATCCTGTCGTTGCCATAGAAACGTTCATCGATTTAGAAAGAGAACGCATAGAACCTATAGTATTTCATAGCGAAGCAATTTCTGTGTTAATTCGTCATTGTGAGGGATTGACGGATCTCATAAAGAAGGAATAGTGCATTCGAAAAGAGTTATTTGCCTCTCAATAGAAGATCCTGTCGTTGCCACAGAAATGTTCATCGATTTAGAAAGAGAAGGCATACAACCTATAGTATTTCATAGTGACGCAATTTCTGTGTTATTTCGTCGTTGTGAGGGATCGACGGAAGCAATAAAGAAGGAATAGTGCATCCGAAAAGAGATACTCGCCTCCCAATATAAGATCCAGTCGTTGTCATAGAAACGTTCCTCGAATTAGAAAGAGAAGGCATAGGAGATATAGTATTTCATAGCGACGGAATTTCTTTGTTAATTCGTCATTGTGAGGGATCGACGGATGCAATAAAGAAGGAATACTGCATCCGGAAAGAGATACTCGCCTAAAAAAAGAAGATCCAGTCGTAGCCATAGTAACGTTCCTCGATTTTGAAAGAGAATGCATAAAACCTATAGTATTTCATAGCGACGCAATTTCTGTGTTAATTCGCCATTGTGAGAGATCGACAGATGCAATAAAGCAGAAATAGTGCAACCGAAAAGAGATTCTCGCCTCCCAATAGAAGATCCTGTCGTTGCCATTGAAACGTTCCTCGATTTAGAAAGAGAAGGCATAGAACGTATACTAATTCACAGCGAAGCAATTTCGGTGTTACTTCGTCATTGTGAGGGGTCGACATAAACAATAAATAAGGAATAGTGCATCCGAAAAGAGATACTCGTCTCCCAATAGAAGATCCTCTCGTTGACATAGAAACGTTCCTCGATTTAGAAAGAGGAGGCATAGTACCTACAGTAATTCATATCGACGCAATTTTTGTGTTAATTCGTCATTGTGAGGGATGGACGGATGCAATCAAGAAGGAATAGTGCATCCGAAAAGAGATACACGCCTCCAATAGAAAATCCTGTCGTTGCCTTAGAAACGTTCCGCGATTTAGAAAAAGAAGGCATTAAATCTATTGTACATCATAGCGACGCAATATCTTTGCTAATTCGTCATTGTGAGGGATCGACCGATGCAATAAAGAAGGAATACTGTATCCGCAAAGAGATACTCGCCTCCCAATAGAAGATCCAGTCGTAGCCATAGAATCGTTCCTCGATTTAGAAAGAGAGGGCATAGAACCTATAGTATTTCATAGCGACGCAATTTCTGTGTTAATTCGTAATCGTGAGGGATCGACGGATACAATAAAGAAGGAATAGTGCATCCGAAAAGAGATACTCACCTCCCAATAGAAGATAAATTCGTTGCCATAGAAACGTTCCTCGATTTAGAAAGAGATGGCATAGAACCTATAGTGTTTCATAGCGATGCAATCTCTGTTTTAATTCGCTATTGTGAGAGATCGACAGATGCAATAAAGAAGAAATAGTGCAACCGAAAAGAGATTCTCGCCTCCCAATAGAAGATCCTGTCGTTGCCATTGAAACGTTCCTCGATTTAGAAAGAGAAGGCATAGGACCTATACTAATTCACAGCGAAACAATTTCGTTGTTACTTCGTCATTGTGAGGGGTCGACATAAGCAATAAATAAGGAATAGTGCATCCGAAAAGAGATACTTGCCTCCCAATAGAAGGTCCTGTCGTTGCCATAGAAACATTCCTCGATTTAGAAAGAGAGGGCATAGAACCTACAGTATTTCATAGCGACGGAATTTCTGTGTTAATTCGTCGTTGTGAGGGATCGACGGATGCAATAAAAAAGGAATAGTGCATCCGAAAAGAGATACTCGCCTCCCAATAGGAGAACCTGTCGTTGCATAGAAACGTTCCTAGATTTAGAAAGAGAAGGCATAGAACCTATAGTATTTCATAGCGACGCAATTTTTGTGTTAATTCGCCATTGTGAGAGATCGACAGATGCAATAAAGAAGAAATAGTGCATCCGAAAAGAGATTCTCGCCTCCCAATAGAAGATCCTGTCGTTGCCATTGAAACGTTCCTCGATTTAGAAAGAGAAGGCATAGAACGTATACTAATTCACAGCGAAGCAATTTCGGTGTTACTTCGTCATTGTGACGGGTCGACATAAACAATAAATAAGGAATAGTGCATCCGAAAAGAGATACTCGCCTCCCAAAATAAGATCCTGTCGATGCCATAGAAACGTTCCTCGATTTTGAATGAGAAGGCATAGAACCTACAGTATTTCATAGCGACGCAATTTCTGTGTTAATTCGTCGTTGTGAGGGATCCACGGATGCAATAAAGAAGGAATCATGCGTCCGAAAAGAGATATTCGCTTCTTAATAAAAGATCTTGTCGTTGCCATAGAATCGTTCCTCGATTTAGGAAGAGAAGGCATAGGACCTATAGTATTTCATAGCGACGCAATATCTTTGTTAATACGTCATTGTGAGGGATCGACGGATGCAATAAAGAAGGATACTGCAATCGAAAAGAGATACTCGCCTCCCAATTGAAGATCCAGTAATAGCCATAGAAACGTTCCTCTATTTAGAAAGAGAAGGCATAGAACCTATAGTATTTCATAGCGACGCTATTTCTGTGTTACTTCGTCATTGTGAGAGATCGACGGATGCAATAAAGAAGGAATAGTGCATCCGAAAAGAGACACTAGCCTCCCAGTACAAGATCCTTTCGTTGCCATAGAAACGTTCCTCGATTTAGAAAGAGAAGGCATAGAACCTATAGTATTTCATAGCGACGCAATTTCTGTGTTAATACGTCATTGTGAGGGACCGACGGATGCAATAAAGAAGGAATAGGGCATTCGAAAAGAGATATTCGCCTCTCAATTGAAGATCCTGTCGTTGTTATAGAAACGTTCCTCGATTTAGAAAGGGAGGCATGGAACCTATAGTATTTCATAGTGACGCAAATTCTGTGTCATTTCGTCATTGTGAGGGATTGACGGATGCAATAAATTAGGAATAGTACATTCGAAAAGAGATACTCGCCTACCAATAGAAGATCCTCTCGTTGACATAGAAACGTTCTCCGATTTAGATAGATAAGCCATAGTACCTACAGTAATTCATAGCGACGCAATTTCTGTGATAATACGTCATTGTGGGGGATCGACGGATGCAATAAAAAAGGAATAGTGCATCCGAAAAGAGATACACGCCTCCCAATAAATGATCCTGTCGTTGCCATTGAAACGTTCCTCGATTTAGAAAGAGAAGGCATAGAACGTATACCAAATCATAGCGAAGCAATTTCTGTGTTAATTCCTGATTGTGAGGGATCGACGGAAGCAATAAAGAAGGAATAGTGCATTCGAAAAGAGATATTGGCCTCCCAATATAAGATCCTGTCGTTGCCATAGAAAGAGAAGGCATAGAACCTATAGTATTTCATAGCGAAGCAATTTCTGTGTTAATTCGTCATTGTGAGGGATTGACGGATGCCATAAAGAAGGAATAGTGCATTCGAAAAGAGATATTCGCCACTCAATAGAAGATCCTGTCGTTGCCATAGAAATGTTCCTCGATTTAGAAAGAGAAGGCATAGAACCTATAGTATTTCATAGTGACGCAATTTCTGTGTTATTTCGTCGTTGTGAGGGATCGACGAAAGCAATAAAGAAGGAATAGTACATCCGAAAAGAGATACTCGCCTCTCAATAGAAGATCCTGTCGTTGACATAGAAACGTTCCTCGAATTAGAAAGAGAAGGCATAGAACCTATAGTACTTCATAGCGACGCAAATTTCTGTGTTAATTCGTAATTGTGTGGGATCGACGGATGCAGTAAAGAAGGAATAGTGCATCCGAAAAGAGATACTCGCCTCCGAATAGAAGATCCATTCGTTGCCATCGAAACGTTCTTCGATTTAGAAAGAGAAGACATAGAACCTATAGTGTTTCATAGCGACGCAATATCTGTGTTAATTCGTCATTGTGAGGGATCGACGGATCCAATAAAGACGGAATAGTACTTCCGAAAAGAGATACTCGCCTCCCAATATATGATCCAGTCATTGCCATAGTAACGTACCTCGATTAAGAAAGAGAGGGCATAGAACCTATAGTGTTTCATAGCGACGCAATATGTGTGTTAATTCGTCATTGTGAGGGATCGACGGATGCTATAAGAAAGTAATAGTGCTTTCGAAAAGAGATACTCGCCTCCCAATATACGATCCTGTCGTTGCCATAGAAACGTTCCTCGATTTAGAAAGAGAAGGCATAGAACCTGTAGTATTTCATAGCGACGCATTATCTTTGTTAATACGTCATTGTGAGGGATCAACGGATGCAATAAAGAAGGATACTGCATCCGAAAAGAGATACTCGCCTCCCAATAGAAGATCCAGTAATAGCCATAGAAACGTTCCTAGATTTAGAATGAGAAGGCATAGAACCTATAGTATTTCATAGCGACGCAATTTCTGTGTAACTTCGTCATTGGGAGAGATCGACTGATACAATAAAGAAGGAATAGTGCATCCAAAAGAGATACTCGCCTCCCAGTAGAAGATCCTCTCGTTGCCATAGAAAAGTTCATCGATTTAGAAAGAGAAGGTATAGAACCTATAGTATTTCATAGTGACGCAATTTCTGTGTTAATTCGTCGTTGTGAGGGATCGACGGATGCAATAAAGAAGGAGTAGTTCATCCGAAAAGAGATACTCGCCTCCCAATAGAAGATCCTCTCGTTGCCATAGAAACGTTCCTCGATTTAGAAAGAGAAGGCATAGAACCTATAGTGTTTCATAGCAACGCAATTTCTGTGTTAATTCGTCATTGTGAGGGATCGACGGATCCAATAAAGAAGGAATAGTGCATCCGAAAAGAGATACTCGCCTCCCAATATAAGATCCAGTCGTTGTCATAGAAACGTTCCTCGAATTAGAAAGAGAAGGCATAGAAGCTATATTATTTCATAGCGACGCAACTTCTTTGTTAATTCGTCATTGTGAGGGATCGACGGATGCAATAAAGAAGGAATACTGCATGCGGAAAGAGATACTCGCCTAACAATAGAAGATCCAGTCGTAGCCATAGAAACGTTCCTCGATTTTGAAAGAGAAGGCATAAAACCTATAGTATTTCATAGCGACGCAATTTCTGTGTTAATTCGTCATTGTGAGGGATCGACAGATGCAATAAAGAAGAAATAGTGCATCCGAAAAGAGATTCTCGCCTCCCAATAGAGGATCCTGTTGTTGATATAGAAACGTTCTTCGATTTAGAAAGAGAAGGCATAGGACCTATACTAATTCACAGCGAAGCAATTTCGGTGTTACTTCGTCGTTGTGAGGGGTCGACATAAGCAATAAATAAGGAATAGTGCATCCGAAAAGAGATACTCGCCTCCCAAAATAAGATCCTGTCGTTGCCATAGAAACGTTCCTCGATATAGAATGAGAAGGCATAGATCCTACAGTATTTCATAGCGACGCAATTTCTGTGTTAATTCGTCGTTGTGAGGGATCGACGGATGCAATAATGAAGGAATCTTGCGTCCGAAAAGAGATACTCGCTTCTTAATAGAAGATCTTGTCGTTGCCATAGAAACGTTCCTCGATTTAGAAAGAGAAGGCATTGAACCTATAGTATTTCATAGCGACGCAATATCTTTGTTAATACGTCATCGAGGGGGATCGACGGATGCAATAAAGAAGGATACTGCTTCCGAAAAGTGATACTCGCCTCCCAATAGAAGATCCAGTAATAGCCATAGAAACGTTCCTCTATTTAGAAAGAGAAGGCATAGAACCTATAGTAATTCATAGCGACGCAATTTATGTGTTACTTCGTCATTGTGAGAGATCGACGGATGCAATAAAGAAGGAATAGTGCATCCGAGAAGAGATACTAGCCTTCCAGTACAAGATCCTTTCGTTGCCATAGAAACGTTCCTCGATTTAGAAAGAGAAGGCATAGAACCTATAGTGTTTCATAGCGACGCAATTTCTGAGTTAATTCGTAATTGTGAGTGATCGACGGATGCAATAAAGAAGGAATAGTGTATCCGAAAAGAGTTACTCACCTTCCAATAGAAGATAAATTCGTTGCCATAGAAACGTTCCTCGATTTAGAAAGAGAAGGCATAGAACCCATAGTGTTTCATAGCGACGCAATTTCTTTGTTAATTCATCATTGTGAGGGATCGACGGATCCAATAAAGAAGGAATAGTGCATCCGAAAAGAGATACTCTCCTCCCAATATAAGATCCAGTCGTTGCCATAGAAACGTTCCTCGATTTAGAAAGAGAAGGCAGAGAACCTATAGTATTTCATAGCGACGCAATTTCTGTGTTAATTCGTCGTTGTGAGGGATCGACGGATGCAATAAAGAAGGAGTAGTTCATCCGAAAAGAGATACTCGCCTCCCAATAGAAGATCCTCTCGTTGACATAGAAACGTTCCTCGATTTAGAAAGAGGAGACATAGTACCTATAGTATTTCATATCGACGCAATTTTTGTGTTAATTCGTCATTGTGAGGGATCGACGGATGCAATCAAGAAGGAATAGTGCATCCGAAAAGAGATACACGCCTCCAATAGAAAATCCTGTCGTTGCCTTAGAAACGTTCCGCGATTTAGGAAGAGAAGACCTAAAACCTATTGTACTTCATAGCGACGCAATATCTTTGCTAATTCGTCATTGTGAGGGATCGACGGATGCAATAAAGAAGGAATACTGTATCCGCAAAGAGATACTCGCCTCCCAATAGATGATCCAGTCGTAGCCATAGAATCGTTCCTCGATTTAGAAAGAGAAGGCAAAGAACCTATAGTATTTCATAGCGACGCAATATCTTTGTTAATACGTCATTGAGAGGGATCGACGGATGCAATAAAGAAGGATACTGCTTCCGAAAAGAGATACTCGCCTCCCAATAGGAGATCCAGTAATAGCCATAGAAACGTTCCTAGATTTAGAAAGAGAAGGCATAGAACCTATAGTATTTCATAGCGACGCAATTTCTGTGTTACTTCGTCATTGTGAGAGATCGACGGATGCAATATAGAAGGAATAGTGCATCCGAAAAGAGATACTAGCCTCCCAGTACAGGATCATTTCGTTGCCATAGAAACGTTCCTCGATTTAGAAAGAGAAGGCTTAGAACCTATAGTGTTTCATAGCGACGCAATTTCTGAGTTAATTCGTAATTGTGAGTGATCGACGGATGCAATAAAGAAGGAATAGTGAATCCGAAAAGACTTACTCACCTCCCAATAGAAGATAAATTCGTTGCCATAGAAACGTTCCTCGATTTAGAAAGAGAAGGCATAGAACCCATAGTGTTTCATAGCGACGCAATTTCTTTGTTAATTCATCATTGTGAGGGATCGACGGATCCAATAAAGAAGGAATAGTGCATCCGAAAAGAGATACTCGCCTCCCAATATAAGATCCAGTCGTTGCCATAGAAACGTTCCTCGATTTAGAAAGAGAAGGCATAAAACCTATAGTATTTCATAGAGAAGCAATTTCGGTGTTACTTCGTCATTGTGAGGGGTCGACATAAGCAATAATGAAGGAATAGTGCATCCGAAAAGAGATACTCGCCTCCCAAAAAAGATCCTGTCGTTGCCATAGAAACGTTCCTCGATTTAGAAAGAGAAGGCATAGAAACTATAGTATTTCATAGCGACGCAATATCTGTGTTAATACGTCATTGTGAGGGATCGACGGATGCAATAAAGAAGGAATAGTGCATTCGAAAAGAGATATTCGCCTCTCAATTGAAGATCCTGTCGTTGCCATAGAAACGTTCCTCGATTTAGAAAGGGAAGGCATAGAACCTATAGTATATCATAGTGACGCAAATTCTGTGTCATTTCGTCATTGTGAGGGATCGACGGATGCAATAAAGAAGGAATAGTACATCCGAAAAGATATACTCGCCTCGCAATTGAAGATCTTGTCGTTGACACAGAAACGTTCCTCGATTTAGAAAGAGAAGGCTTAGAACCCACAGTATTTCATAGTGACGCCATTTCTGTGTTAATTGGTCATTGTGAGGGATCGACGGCTGCAATTAAGAAGGAATAGTGCGTCCGAAAAGAGATACTCGCCTGCCAATAGAAGATCCTGTCGTTGCCATAGAAACGTTCCTCGTTATAGAGAGAGAAGGTATAGAATCTATAGTATTGCATACCGCCAAAATTTCTTTGTTAATTCGTCATTGTGAGGGATCGACGGATGCAATAAGGAGGGAATAGTGCTTCCGAAAAGAGATACTCGCCTCCCAATAGAAGATCCAGTCGTTGCCATAGAAACATGCCTCGATTTAGATAGAGAAGGCATAGAACCTAAAGTATTTCATAGCCACGCAATTTCTGTGTTAATTCGTCATTATGGGGGATCGACGGATGCAATAAAGAAGGAATAGTGCATCCGAAAAGAGATACTCGCCTCCCAATAGAGGTAGCCGTCGTTGCCATAGCAACGTTCCTCGATTTAAAAAGAGAACGCATAGATCCTATAGTATTTCATAGCGACGCAATTTCTGTGTTAATTCGTCATTGTGAGGGATCGACGGATGTAATAACGAAGGAATAGAGCATCCGAAAAGAGATACTTGCCTCTCAATAGAAGATCCTGTCGTTGCCAAAGAAACATTCCTTGATTTAGAAAGAGGAGGCATAGAACCTACAGTTTTTCATAGCGACGCAATTTCTGAGTTAATTCGTCGTTGTGAGGGATCCACGGATGCAATAGAGAAGGAATAGTGCATCCGAAAAGAGATACTCTCCTCCCAATTGGAGAACCTGTCGTTGCCATAGAAACGTTCCTCGATTTAGAAAGAGAAGGCATAGAACCTATACTATTTCATAGCGACGCAGTTTCTGTGTTAATTCGTCATTGTGAGGATTCGACTTATGCAATTAAGAAGGAATAGCGCATTGGAAATGAGATACTCGCCTCCCAATATAAGATACAGTCGTAGCCATAGAAACATTCCTCGATTTAGAAAGAGAAGGCATAGAACCTATATTTTTTCATAGCGACGCAATTTCTGTGTTACTTCGTCATTGTCAGAGATCGACAGATGCCGAAAAGACATACTCGCCTCCCAATAGAAGTTCCTGTCGTTGCCATAGAAACGTTCCTCGATTTAGAAAGAGAATGTATAGAACATATAGTATTTCATAGTGACTCAAATTCTTGGTTAATTCGTCGTTGTGAGGGATCGACGGATGCATAAAGAAGGAATAGTACATCGGAAAAGAGATTCTCGCCTCCCAATAGAAAATCCTCTCGTTGACATAGAAACGTTCCTCGATTTAGAAAGAGAAGGCAGAGTACCTACAGTAATTCATAGCGACGCAATTTCTGTGTTAATTCGTCATTGTGAGGGATCGAAGGAAGCAATAAAGAAGGAATAGTGCATTCGAAAAGAGATATTCGCCTCCCAATATAAGATCCTGTCTTGCCATAGAAACTTTCCTCGATGTAAAAAGAGAAGGCTTAGAACCTATAGTATTTCATAGCAACGCAATTTCTGTGTTAATTTGTCCTTGTGAGGGATCGTCGGATGCAATTAAGAAGGAATAGTGCATCCGAAAAGAGATACTCGCCTCCCAATAGAAGATCCTGTCGTTGCCATAGAAACGTGCCTCGATTTAGAAAGAGAAGGCATAGAACCTATAGTATTTCATAGCGAAGCAATTTCTGTGTTAATTCGTGGTTGTGAGGGATCGACGGATGCAATAAAGAAGGAATAGTGCATCCGAAAAGAGATACTCGCCTCCCAATAGGTGATCCTGTCGTTGCCATAGAAACGTTCCTCGATACATAATGAGAAGGTATAGAACCCATAGTATTTCATAGCGAACAAATTTCTGTGCTAATTCGTCATTGTGAGGGATTGACGAATGCAATAAAGAAGGAATAGTGCAACCGGAAAGAGATACTCGCCTCCCAATAGAAGATCCTGTCGTTGCCATAGAAACGTGCCTCGATTTAGAAAGAGAGGGCATAGAACCTATAGTATTTCATAGCGAAGCAATTTCTGTGTTAATTCGTGGTTGTGAGGGATCGACGGATGCAATAAAGAAGGAATAGTGTATCCGAAAAGAGATACTCGCCTCCCAATGGGTGATCCTGTCGTTGCCATAGAAACGTTCCTCGATTTAGAAAGAGAAGGCATAGAACCTATAGTATATCATAGCGACGCAATTTCTGTGTTAATTCGACTTTGGAGGATTCGACGGATGCAATAAAGAAGGAATACTGCATCCGATAAGAGATACTCGCCTCCCAATAGAAGATCCTGTCGTTGCGATAGAAACATTCCTCGATTTAGAAAGAGAGGGCATAGAACCTATAGTATTTTATAGCGACACAATTTCTGTGTTAATTCGTCATTGTGAGGGATCGACGGATGCAATAAAGAAGGAATAGTGCATCCGAAAAGAGATACTCGCCTTCCAATAGAAGATCCTTTCGATGCCATAGAAACGTTCCTCGATTTAGAAAGACAAGGCATAGAACCATAGTGTTTCATAGCGACGCAATTTCTGTGTTAATTCGTCATTGTGAGGGATCGACGAATGCAATAAAGAAGGAATAATGCGTCCGATAAGAGATACTCGCCTCCCAACAGAAGATCCTGTCGTTGCCATAGAAACGTTCCACGATTTAGAAAGAGATGACATGGGACCTATGGTGTTCCATAGCTACGCAATGTCTGTGTTAATTCGTCATTGTGAGGGATCGGCGGATGCAATAAGGAAGTAATAGTGCAACCGAAAAGAGATACTCGCCTCCCAATAGAAGATCCTGTCGTTGACATAGAAACGTTCCTCGATTTAGAAAGAGAATGTATAGAACCTATAGTATTTCATAGTGACTCAAATTCTTGGTTAATTCGTCATTGTGAGGGATCGAAGGAAGCAATAAAGAAGGAATAGTGCATTCGAAAAGAGATATTCGCCTCCCAATAGAAGATCCAGTCGATGCCATAGAAAGGTGCGTCGATTTAGATAGAGAAGGCATAGTACCTAAAGTATTTCATAGCCACGCAATTTATGTGTTAATTCGTCATTATGAGGGATCGACGGATGCAATAAAGAAGGAATAGTGCATCCGAAAAGAGATACTCGCCTCCCAAAAGAAGATCCTCTCGTTGACATAGGAACGTTCCTCGATTTAGAAAGAGAAGGCATAGTACCTACAGTAATTCATAGCGACGCAATTTCTGTGTTAATTCGTCATTGTGAGGGATCGACGGATGCAATTAAGAAGGAATAGTGCATCCGAAAAGAGATACTCGCCTCCCAAAAGAAGATCCTGTCGTTGCCATAGAAACGTTCCTCGATATAGAAAGAGAAGGTATAGAATCTATAGTATTTCATAGCGCCAAAATTTCTTTGTTAATTCGTCATTGTGAGGGATAGACGGATGCAATAAGGAAGGAATAGTGCTTCCGAAAAGAGATACTCGCCTCCCAATAGAAGATCCAGTCGATGCCATAGAAAGGTGCGTCGATTTAGATAGAGAAGGCATAGTACCTAAAGTATTTCATAGCCACGCAATTTATGTGTTAATTCGTCATTATGAGGGATCGACGGATGCAATAAAGAAGGAATAGTGCATCCGAAAAGAGATACTCGCCTCCCAATAGATGTAGCCGTCGTTGACATAGCAACGTTCATCGATTTAGGAAGAGAACGCATAGATCCTATAGTATTTCATAGCGACGCAATTTCTGTGTTAATTCGTCATTGTGAGGGATCGACGGATGTAATAACGAAGGAATAGTGCATCCGAAAAACATACTCGCCTCTTAATTGAAGATCCTGTCGTTGCCAAAGAAACTTTCCTTGATTTAGAAAGAGGAGGCATAGAACCTACAGTTTTTCATAGCGACGCAATTTCTGAATTAACTCGTCGTTGTGAGGGATCGACGGATGCAATAGAGAAGGAACAGTGCATCCGAAAAGAGATACTCTCCTCCCAATAGGAGAACCTGTCGTTGCCATAGAAACGTTCCTCGATTTAGAAAGAGAAGGCATAGAACCTATACTCTTTCATAGCGACGAAATTTCTGTGTTAATTCGTCATTGTGAGGATTCGACTTATGCATTAAAGAAGGAATAGCGCATTGGAAATGAGATACTCGCTTCCCAATATACGATCCAGTCGTAGCCATAGAAACATTCCTCGATTTAGAAAGAGAAGGCATAGAACCTATATTTTTTCATAGCGACGCAATTTCTGTGTTACTTCGTCATTGTCAGAGATCGAAAGATGCCATGAAGAAGGAATAGTGCATCCGAAAAGACATACTCGCCTCCCAATAGAAGTTCCTGTCTTTGCCATAGAAACGTTCCTCGATTTAGAAAGAGAATGTATAGAACCTATAGTATTTCATAGTGACTCAAATTCTTGGTTAATTCGTCATTGTGAGGGATCGAAGGAAGCAATAAAGAAGGAATAGTGCATTCGAAAAGAGATATTCGCCTCCCAATATAAGATCCTGTCTAGCCATATGTAGAAGGAGAAGGCTTAGAACCTATAGTATTTCATAGCAACGCAATTTCTGTGTTAATTTGTCATTGTGAGGGATCAACGGATGCAATAATGAAGGAATAGTACATCCGAAAAGAGATACTCGCCTCCCAATAGAAGATCCTCTCGTTGACATAGAAAAGTTCCTCGATTTAGAAAGAGAAGGCATAGAACCTACTGTATTTCATAGCGACGCAATTTCTGTGTTAATTCGTCATTCTGAGGGATCGATGGATGCAAAAAAGAAGGAATAGTGCATCCGAAATGAGATACTCGCCTCCCAGTAGAAGATCCTGTCGTTACCTTAGAAACGTGCCTCGATTTTGAAAGAGAAGGCATAGAACCTATAGTATTTCATAGCGAAGCAATTTCTGTGTTAATTCATGGTAGTGAGGGATCAACGGATGCAATAAAGAAGGAATAGTGCATCCAAAAAGAGATACTCGCCTCCCAATAGGTGATTCTGTCGTTGACATACAAACGTTCCTCGATTTAGAAAGAGAAGGCATAGTACCTACAGTAATTCATAGCGACGCAATTTCTGTGTTAATTCGTCATTGTGAGGGATCGACGGATGCAATAAAGAAGGAATAGTGCATCCAAAAGAGATGCACCCCTCCCAATAGAAGATCCTGTCGTTGCCATTGAAACGTTCCTCGATTTAGAAAGAGAATGCTAGGAACCTATACCAATTCATAGCTAAGCAATTCCTGTGTTAATTCGTCATTGTGAGGGATCGACGGAAGCAATATAGAAGGAATAGTGCATTCAATAGGAGATATTCGCCTCCCAATATAACATCCTGTCGTTGCCATAGAAACGTTCCTCGATTTAGAAAGACAAGGCATAGAACCTATAGTATTTCATAGCAACGCAATTTCTGTGTTAATACGTCATTGTGAGGGATAGACGGATGCAATAAAGAAGGAATAGTGCATTCGAAAAAAGATATTCGCCTCTCAATACACGATCCTGTCGTTGCCATAGAAATGTTCCGCGATTTAGAAAGGGAAGGCATAGAACATATAGTATTTCATAGTGACGCAATTTCTGTGTTATTTCCTCGTTGTGATGGATCGACGGAAGCAATAAAGAAGGAGTAGTACATCCGAAAAGAGATACTCGCCTCCCAATAGAAGATCCTGTCGTTGCGATAGAAACATTCCTCGATTTAGAAAGAGAGGGCATAGAACCTATAGTATTTTATAGCGACACAATTTCTGTGTTAATTCGTCATTGTGAGGGATCGACGGATGCAATAAAGAAGGAATAGTGCATCCGAAAAGAGATACTCGCCTTCCTATAGAAGTTCCTTTCGATGCCATAGAAACGTTCCTCGATTTAGAAAGATAAGGCATAGAACCATAGTGTTCCATAGTGACGCAATATCTGTGTTAATTCGTCATTGTGAGGGATCGACGAATGCAATAAAGAAGGAATAATGCGTCCGATAAGAGATACTCTCCTCCCAACAGAAGATCCTGTCGTTGCCATAGAAACGGTCCACGATTTAGAAAGAGATGACATAGGACCTATAGTGTTCCATAGCTACGCAATATCTGTGTTAATTCGTCATTGTGAGGGATCGACGGATGCAATAAGGAAGTAATAGTGCAACCGAAAAGAGATACTCGCCTACCAATGGAAGATCCTGTCGTTGACATACAAACGTTCCTCGATTTAGATAGAGTGGGCATAGAACGTACAGTATACCATAGCGACGCAATTTCTATGTTAATACGTCATTTTGAGGGATCGATGGATGCAATAAAGAAGTAATAGTGAATCCGAAAAGAGATACTCGCCTCCCAATAGACGATCCTTTCGTTGCCATAGAAACGTTTCTCGATATAGAAAGAGAAGGTATAGTACCTATAGTATTTCATAGCGACAAAATTTCTGTCTTAATTCGTCATTGTGAGGGATCGACGGATGCAATAAAGAAGGAATAGTGCATCCGAAATGAGATACTCGCCTCCCAATATAAGATCCATTCGTTGCCATCGAAACGTTCCTCGATTTAGAAAGAGAAGGCATAGAACCTATAGTGTTTCATAGCGACGCAATATCTGTGTTAATTCGTCGTAGTGAGGGATCGACGGATGTAATAAAAAAGTAATAGTGCATTCGAAAAGAGATACTCGCTTCCCAATATAAGATCCTGTCGTTGCCATAGAAACGTTCCTCGATTTAGAAAGAGAGGGCATAGAACCTATAGTATTTCATTGCGACGCAATATCTTTGTTAATACGTCACTGTAAGGGATCGACGGATGCAATAAAGAAGGATACTGCATCCGAAAGAGATACTCGCCTCCCAATAGAAGATCCTGTCGTTGCCATTGAAACGTTCCTCGATTTAGAAAGAGAATGCTAGGAACCTATACCAATTCATAGCTAAGCAATTTCTGTGTTAATTCGTCATAGTGAGGGATCGACGGAAGCAATATAGAAGGAATAGTGCATTCGAAAAGAGATATTCGCCTCTCAATAGACGATCCTGTCGTTGCCATAGAAATGTTCCTCGATTTAGAAAGAGAAGGCATAGTACCTATAGTATTTCATAGCAACGCAATTTCTGTGTTAATACGTCATTGTGAGGGATAGACGGATGCAATAAAGAAGGAATAGTGCATTCGAAAAGAGATATTCGCCTCTCAATAGACGATCCTGTCGTTGCCATAGAAATGTTCCTCGATTTAGAAAGGGAAGGCATAGAACATATAGTATTTCATTGCGACGCAAATTCTGTGTTAATTCGTCATTATGAGGGATCGACGAATGCAATAAAGAGGGAATAGTACATCCGAAAAGAGATACTCGCCTCCCTATAGAAGATCCTGTCGTTGCCATAGAAACGTGCCTCGATTTAGAAAGAGAGGGCATAGAACCTATAGTAATTCATAGCGACGCAAATTCTGTGTTAATTCGTCATTAAGAGGGATCGACGAATGCAATAAATAAGGAATAGTGCATCCGAAAAGAGATACTCGCCTCCCAATTGATGTTGCTGCCGTTGCCATAGAATCGTTCCTCGGTTTACAAAGAGAAGGCATAAAACCTATAGTATTTCATAGCGACGCAATTTCTGTGTTAATTCGTCATTGATAGGGATCGACAGATGTAATAAAGAAGGAATAGTGCATCCGAAAAGAGATACTCGCTTCCCAATAGAAGATCCTGTCGTTGCCAAAGAAACGTTCCTCGATTTAGAAAGAGATTGCATAGATCCTATAGTATCTGATAGCGACGCAATTTCTGTGTTGAGTCGTCATTGTGAGGGATCGACGAAAGCAATAAAGAAGGAATAGTGCAACCGAATAGAGATACTCCGCTCCCAATAGAAGATCCTGTCGTTGCCACAGAAACGTTAATCGTTTTAGAAAGAGAACGCATTGAACCCATAGTATATCATAGCGACGCAAATTTTTGTTTTAATTCGTCTTTGTAAGGGATCGACGGATGCAATAAAGAAGGAATAGTGCATCCGAAAAGAGATTCTCGCCTTGCAATAATAGAAGATCCTATCGGTGCCATAGAAACGTTACTCGATTTAGAAAGAGAAGGCTTAGCACCTATAGTATTTCATAGCGACGCAATTTTTGTGTAATTCGTCATTATGAGGGATCGACGAATGCAATTAAGAAGGAATAGTGCATCCGAAAAGAGATACTCGCCTCCCTATAGAAGATCCTGTCGTTGCCATAGAAACGTTCCTCGATTTAGAAAGAGAAATCATAGAACCTATAGTATTTCATAGCGACGAAATTTCTGTGTTAATTCAGCGTTTTGAGGGATCGACGGATGCAATATAGAAGGAGTAGTGCATCCGAAAAGAGATACTCGCCTCCCAAAAGAAGATCCTGCCGTTGCCATGGAAACGTTCCTCGATTTAGAAAGAGAGGGCATAGAACCTATAGTATTTCATAGCGACGCAATTTCTGTGTTAATTCGTCATTGTGATTGATCGACGGATGCAATAATGAAGGAATAGTGCATCCGAAAAGAGATATTCGCCTCCCAATAGAAGATCCTGTCGTTGCCATAGAAACGTGCCTCGATTTAGAAAGAGAAGGAGTAAAATCTATAATATTTCATTGCGACGTAATTTCTGTGTTAATTCGTCATTGTGAGGGATCGACAGATGCAATAGAGAGGGAATGGTGCATACGAAAAGAGATATTCACCTCCCAATGGAAGATCCTGTCGTTGCCATAGAAACGTTCCTCGATTTAGAAAGAGAACGCATTGAACCTGTAGTGTTTCATAGCAACACAATTTTTGTGTTAATTCGTCATTGTGAGGGATTGACGGATGCAATAAAGAAGGAATAGTGCATCCGAAAAGAGATACTCGCCTCCCAATAGAAGATTCTGTCGTTGCCAAAGAAACGTTCCTCGATTTCGAAAGGCAAAGCATAGAACCTATAGTATCTAATAGCGACGCAATTTCTGTGTTGAGTCGTCATTGTGAGGGATCGGCGGATGCAATAAAGAAGGAATAGTGCAACCGAAAAGAGATACTCGCCTCCCAATAGAACATCTTGTCGTTGCCATGGAAACGTTCCTCGTTTTAGAAAGAGAACGCATAGAACCTATAGATATCATAGCGACGCAAATTTTGGTTTTAATTCGTGAGTGTAAGTTATCGACGGATGCAATAAAGAAGGAATAGTGCATCGGAAAAGAGAGTCTCGCCTTACAATAGAAGATCCTATCGGTGCCATAGAAACGTCCCTCGATTTAGAAAGAGAAGGCATAGTACCTATAGTATTTCATAGCGACGCTATTTCTGTGTTAATTTGTCATTATGACAGATCGACGAATGCAATAAAGAATGATATGTGCATCCGAAAATAGATACTCGCCTCCCAATACAAGATCGTGTCGATGCCATAGAAACGTTCCTCGATTTAGAAAGAGAAGGCATAGAACCTATGGTATTTCATAGCGACGCAAATTTTTGTTTTAATTCAAGATTGTAAGGGATCGACGGATGCAATAAAGAAGGAATAGTGCATCCGAAAAGAGATTCTCGCCTTGCAATAGAAGATCTTACCGGTGCCATAGAAACGTCCCTCGATTTAGAAAGAGAAGGCATAGTACCTATAGTATTTCATAGCGACGCAATTTCTGTGTTAGTTTGTCATTATGAGTGATCGACGAATGCAATAAAGAATGATATGTGCATCCGGAAAGAGATACTCGCCTCCCAATAGAAGTTGCTGTCGTAGTCATGGAAACGTTCCTCGATTTTGAAAGAGAATCATAGAATCTATTGTATTTCATAGCGACGCAATATATTTGTTAATTCGTCATTGTGAGGGATCGACGGATGCAATAAAGAAGGAATAGTGCATCCGAAAAGAGATACACGCCTCCCTATAGGAGATCCTGTCGTTGCCATAGAAACGTTCCTCGATTTAGAAAGAGAAGGCATAGAACCTATAGTATCTCATAGCGACACAATTACTGTGTTAATTCGTCATTATGAGGTATCGACGGATGCAATAAAGAGGGAAATGTGCATTCGAAAGGAGATATTCGCCTCCCAATTGAAGATCCTGTCGTTGCCATTGAAACGTTCCTCTATTTAGAAACAGAAGACATAGAACCTGTAGTATTCCATAGCGACGCAATTTCTGTGTTAATTTGTCATTCTGAGGGATCGACGGATGCAATAAAGAAGGAATAGTGCATCCGAAAAGAGATATTCGCCTCCCAATAGAACATCCTGTCGTTCCCAAAGAAACGTTCCTTGAGTTAGAAAGAGAAGGCATAGAACATATAGTATTTCATAGCGACGGAATTTCTGTGTTAATTTGTCATTGTGAGGGATCGACTGATGCAATAAAGATGGAATAGTGCATCCGAAAAGAGATACTCGCCTCCCAATAGAATATCCTGTCGTTGAAATAGAAACGCTCCTCGATTTAGAAAGAGAAGGCATAGAACCTATAATATTTCATAGCGACTCAATTTCTATGTTAATTCGTCATTGTGAGAGATCGACGGATGCAATAAAGAACAAATAGTGCATCCGAAAAGTGATACTCGTCTCCCAATAGAAGATCCTGTCTTTGCCACAGAAACGTTCCTCGATTTAGCAAGAGAAGGCATGGAACCTATAGTATTTCATAGCGACGCAATTTCTGTTTTAATTCGTCATTGTGAGGGATCGACGGATGCAATAAAGAACAAATAGTGCATCCGAAAAGAGATACTCGCCTCCGAATAGAAGATACTGTCTTTGCCATAAGAACGTTCCTCGATTTAGAAAGAGAAGGCGTGGAACCTACAGTATTCCTTAGCGACGCAATTTCTGCGTTAAATCGACATTGTGAGGGAACGATGAATGCAATAAAGAAGTAATAGTGCATCCGAAAAGAGATACTCGCCTCCCAATAGAAGATCCTGTCGTTGCCATAGAAACGTTCCTCGATATACAAAGAGAATGTATAGAACCAATAGTATTTCATAGCGACAAAATTTCTGTGTTAATTCGTCATTGTGTGGGATCGACGGATGCAATAAAGAAGAAATAGTGCATCCGAAAAGAGATACTCGCCTCCCAATTGAAGATCCTGTTGTTGCCATAGAAACGTGCCTCGATTTAGAAACAGAAGGCATAGAACCTATAGTATTTCATAGCGATGCAAATTCTGTGTTAATTCGTCATTGTCAGAGATCGACGAATGTAATAAAGAAGGAATACTGCATCCGAAAAGAGATACTCGCCTCCCAATAGAAGATCCTGTCGTTGCAATAGAAACGTTCCTCGATTTAGAAAGAGGAGGCATAGAACCTATTGTATTTCATAGCGACGCAATTTCTGTGTTAATTCGTCATTGTGAGGGATCGCCGGATGCAATAAAGAAGTAATAGTACATGCGAAAAGAGATACTCGCCTCTCAATAGAAGATCCTGTGGTTGACATTGAAACGTTCCTCGATTCAGAAAGAGAAGGCATAGAACCTACAGTATTTCATAGCGACGCAATTTCTGTGTTAATTCGTCATTCTGAGGGATCGATGGATGCATTAAAGAAGTAATAACGCATCCGAAAAGAGATACTCGCCTCATATTAGAAGATCCAGTCGTTGCCGTAGAAACGTTCCGCGATATAGAAAGAGAAGGTATACAACCCATAGTATATCATAGCGACAAAATTTCTGTGTTAATTCGTCATTGTGAAGGATCGACGGATGCAATAAAGAAGGAATAGTGCATCCGAAAAGAGATACTCGCCTCCCAATAGCAGATCCTGTCGTTGCCATGGAAACGTTCCTCGATTTAGAAAGTGAAGGCATAGAACCTATAGTATTTCATAGCGACGCAATTTCTGTGTTAATTCGTCATTGAAGGATTTGACGGATACAATAAAGAAGGAATAGTGCATCCGAAAAGAGATACTCGCCTCCCAATAGAAAATCATGTCTTTGCCATAGAAACATTCCTCGATTTAGAAAGAGAGGGCATAGAACCTATAGTATAACATAGCGACACAATTTCTGTGTTAATTATTCATTGTGAGGGATCGACGGATGCAATAAAGAAGAAATAGTGCATCCGAAAAGAGATACTCGCCTCTCAATAGAAGATCCTTTCGTTGCCATAGAAACGTTCCTCGATTTAGAAAGAGAAGGCATAGAACCTATAGTGTTTCATAGCGACGCAATTTTTGTGTTAATTCGTCATTGCGACGGCTCGACGAATGCAATAAAGAAGGAATAATGCGTCGGATAAGAGATACTCCAATCCCAACAGAAGATCCTGTCGTTGTCATAGAAACGATCCTCGATATAGAAAGTGAAGGCATAGAACCTATAGTATTTCATAGCGACGCAATTTCTGTGATAATTCGTCATTGTGAGGGATCGACGGATGCAATAAAGAAGGAATAGTGCATCTGAAAAGAGATACTTGCCTCCCAATAGAAGTTCATGTCTTTGCCATAGGAACGTTCCTCGTTTTAGATAGAGAATGCATAGTACCTATAGTATTTCATAGCGACGCAATTACAGTGTTATTTCGTCATTGTGAGTGATTGACGGATGCCATAAAGAAGGAATAGTGCATCCGAAAAGAGATACTCGCCTCCCAATAGAAGATCCAGTCGTTGCCATAGAAACATTCCTCGATTTAGATAGAGAAGGCATAGAACCTATAGTATTTCATAGCGAAGCAATTTCTGTGTTAATTCGTCATTGTGAGGGGTCGACGGACGCAATAAAGAAGGAATAGTGCATCCGAAAAGAGATACTCGCCTCCCAACAGAAGATCCTGTCGTTGTCATAGAAACGATCCTCGATATAGAAAGTGAAGGCATAGAACCTATAGTATTTCATAGCGACGCAATTTCTGTGTTAATTCTTCGTTGTGAGGCATCGACGGATGCAATAAAGAAGGAATAGTGCATCCGAAAAGAGATACTAGACTCCAAATTGAAGATCTTGTCGTTGCCATAGAAACTTTCCTCGATTTAGAAAGAGAAGGCATAGAACCTATAGTATTTCATAGCGACGCAATTTCTGTGTTACTTCGTCATTGTGAGGGATCGACGGATGCAATAAAGAAGGAATAGTGCATCCGAAAAGAGATAGTCGCCTCCCAATAGAAGATCCTGTCGTTGTCATAGAAACGTTCCTCAATTATAAAAAAGAAGGCAAGGAACCTATAGTGTTTCATAGCGACGTAATTTCTGTGTTAATTCGACTTTGTGAGGGATCGACGGATGCAATAAAGAAGGAATACTGCATCCGAAAAGAGATACTCGCCTCCCAACACAAGATCCTGTCTATGCCATAGAAACGTTCCTCGATTTAAAAAGAGATGGCATAGAACCTATAGTATTTCATAGCGACGCAATTTTTGTGTTAATTCGTCATTGTGAGGGATCGACGGATGCAATAAAAAAGGAATAGTGCATCCGAAAAGAGATACTCGCCCCCCAATAGAAGATCCTCTCGTTGCCGTAGAAACGATCCTCGACTTAGAATGAGAATGCATAGAACCTATAGTATTTCATAGCGTCGCAATTTCTATGTTAATTCGTCATTGTGAGGGTTCGACAGATGCAGTGTCGAAGGAATGGTGCATCCGAAAAGGGATACTCGCCTCCCAATAGAAGAACCTGTCGTTGCCATAGAAACGTTCTTCGATTTAAAAAGAGAAGGCATAGAACCTATAGTATTTCATAGCGACGCAAATTTTTGTGATAATTCGTCATTGTGAGAGATTTACGGATGCAATAAAGAAGGAATAGTGCATCCGAAAATAGACACTCGCCTCGCAATAGAAAATCCTGTCGTTGCCATAGAAACATTCCTCGATTTAGAAAGAGATGGCATAGAACCTATAGTATTTCATAGCGACGCAATATCCGTGTTAATTCGTCATTGTGATGGATCGACGGATGCAATAAAGAAGGAATAGTGCATCCGAAAAGAGATACACGCCTCCCAATAGAAGATCCATTCGTTGCCATAGAAACGTTCCTTGACTTAGGTAGAGTAGGCATAGAACCTATAGTATTTCATAGCGACGCAATTTCTATGTTAATTCGTCATTGTGAGGGATCGACGGATGCAATAAAGAAGGAATACTGCATCCGAAAAGAAATACTCGCCTCCCAATAGAAGATCCTGTCGTTGCCATAGAAACGTTCCTCGATTTAGAAAGAGAAGGTATAGGACCTACAGTATTTCATAGCGACGCAATTTCTGTGTTAATTCGTCATTGTGAGGTATCGACGGATGCAATAAACAAGAAATAGTGCACCCCAAAAGAGATACTCGGCTCCCAATAGAAGATATATTCGTTGCCATAGAATCGTTCCTCGATTTAGAAAGAGAATGCATAGAACCTATAGTATTTCATAGCGACGCAATATCCGTGTTATTTCGTCATTGTGAGGGATCGACGGATGCAATAAAGAAGGAATAGTGCATCCGAAAAGAGATACACGCCTCCCAATAGAAGATCCATTCGTTGCCATAGAAACGTTCCTTGACTTAGGTAGAGTAGGCATTGAACCTATAGTATTTCATAGCGATGCAATTTCTATGTTAATTCGTCATTGTGAGGGATCGACGGATGCAATAAAGAAGGAATAGTGCATCCGAAAAGACATACTCGCCTCCCAATAGAAGATCCTGTCGTTGCCATGGAAACGTTCCTCGATGTAGAAAGACAAGGTATAGGACCTATAGTATTTCATAGCGACGCAATTTCTATGTTAATTCGTCATTGTGAGGTATCGACGGATGCAATAAACAAGAAATAGTGCATCAAAAAAAAAGAGATACTCGCCTCCCAATAGAAGATATAGTCGTTGCCATAGAAACGTTCCTCGATTTAGAAAGAGAATGCATAGAACCTATAGTAAGTCATAGCGACTCAAATTTTTATGTTAATTCGTCATTGTGAGGGATCGACGGATACAATAAAGAAGGAATAGTGCATCCGAAAAGAGATACTCGCCTCCCAATAGAAGATCCTCTAGTTGCCATAGAAACGTTCCTCGATTTACAAAGAGAAGGCATAGAACACATAGTATTTTATAGCGACGCAATTTCTGTGTTAATTCGTCATTGTGAGGGATCGACGGATGCAATGTAGAAGGAATGGTGCATCCGAAAAGGTATACTCGCCTCCCAATAGAAGATCCTGTCGTTGCCATAGAAACGTTCCTCGATTTAGAAAGAGAAGGCACAGAACATATAGTCTTTCATAGCGCCGCAATTTCTGTGTTAATTCGTCGTTGTGAGGGATCGACGGATGCAATAAAGAAGGAATAGTGCATCCGAAAAGAGATAATCGACTCCAAATAGAAGATCCTGTCGTTGCCATAGAAACGTGCCTCGATTTAGCAAGACTAGGCATAGAACCTATAGTATTTCACAGCGACGCAATTTCTGTGTTAATTTGTCTTTATGAGGGATCGACGGATGCAATAAAGAAGGAATAGTGCATCCGAAAAGAGACAATCGCCTCGCAATAGAAGATCCTGTCGTTGCCATAGAAACGTTCCTCGACTTAGAAAGAGAAGGCATAGTCACTATGACTAATTAACACAGAAATTGCGTCGCTATGAAATACTATAGGTTCTATGCCTTCTCTACCTAAGTCATGGAACGTTTCTATGGCAACAACTGGATCTTCTATTGGAAGGCGAGTATCTCATTTCGGATGCACTATTCCTTCTTTATTGCATCCGTCGATCCCTCACAATGACGAATTAACACTGAATTTGCGTCGCTATGCAATACTATAGGTTCTATGGCTTCTCTTCTAAATCGAGGAACGTTTATATGTCAACGACAGGATCATCTACTGGGAGGCGCTTATCTATTTCGGACTCGGTATACCTTCTTTATTGCGTCCGTCGATCCCTCACAATGACGAATTAACACAGAAACTGCGTCGCTCTGAAATACTATAGGTTCTATGCCTACTCTTTCTAAATCGAGGAACGTTTCTATGGCAACGACAAGATCTTCTATTGCGACGCGAGTATCTCTTTTCGGATGCACTATACCTTCTTTATTGCATCCGTCGATCCCTCACAATTACGATTTAACACAAAAATTTGCTTCGCTATGAAATACTATAGGTTCTATGCATACTGTTTCAAAATAGAGGAACGTTTCTATGGCAACGACAGGTCTCCTATTGGGAGGCGAATATCTATTTTCGGATGCAGTATTCCTTTTTTATTGCATCCGTCGATCCCTCCCAATGACGAATTAACACAGAAATTGCGTCGCTATGAAATACTATAGGTTCTATGCCCTCTCTTTCTTAATCGAGGAACGTTTCTATGGCGACGAAAGGTTCTTCTATTGGGAGGCGAGTATCTCTTTTCGGATCAACTATTCCTTGTTTATTGCATCTTTCGATCCCTCACGATGACGAATTAACACATAAATTGCTTCGCTATGAAATACTATGGGTTCTATGCTTTCTCATACTAAATTGAGGACCGTTTCTATGGCAACTACAGGATCTTCTATTGGGAGGCGAGTTCCTCTTTTCGGATGCACTATTCCTTCTTTATTGCATTCGTCGATACCTCACAATGACGAATTAACACAGAAATTGCGTCGCTATAAAATACTATAGGTTCTATGCCATCTATTTCTAAATCGAGGAACGTTTCTATGGCAAAGACAGGATCTTGTATAGGGAGGCCAGTATCTCTTTTCGGATGCACTGTTCATTCTCTATTGCATCCGTCGATCCCTCACAATTACGAATTAACACAGACATTGTGTCGCTATGAGATAATATGGGTTATATGCCGTCTCTTTCTAAATCGAGTAACGTTTCTATGGCAAAGACAGGATCTTGTATTGGGAGGCGAGTATCTCTTTTCGGATGCAGTATTCCATGTTTATTGCATCCGTCGATCCCTCACAAAGACGAATTAACACAGAAATTGCGTCGCTATGAAACACAATGGGTTCTATCCGTTCTCTTTCATAATCGAGGAACGTCTCTATGACAACGAGAGTATCTTCTATTGGGAGGCGAGTATCTCTTTTCGGATGCACTATTCCTTCTTTATAGCATCCGTCGATCCCTCACAATGACGAAGTAACACAGAAATTGCGTCGCTATGAAATACTATAGGTTCTATGCCTTCTCTTTCTAAATCGAGGAGCGTTTCTATGGCAACGACAGGATCTTTTATTTGGAGTCGAGTATCTCCTTTCGGATGCACTAATCCTTTTTTATTGCACCCGTCGATCTCTCACAACGACGAATTAACACAGAAATTGCGTCGCTATGAAATACTATAGATTCTATGCCTTCACTTTCTAAATCGAGGAACGTTTCTATGACAACGACAGGATCTTCTAATGGGAGGCGAGTATCTCTTTTCGGATGCACTATTCCTTCTTTATATGCGTCCGTCGATCCCTCACAACGACGAATTAACATAAAAATTTGCGTCGCTATGAAATACTATAGGTTCTATGCATACTCTTTCTAAATCGAGGAACGTTTCTATGGCAACAACAGGATCTTCTATTGGAAGGCAAGTATATCTTATCGGATGTACTATTCGTTTTTTATTGCATCCGTCGATCCCTCACAAAAACGAATTAACACAGAAATTGCTTCGCTATGAAATACTATAGGTTCTACGCCTTCTCTTTCTAAATCGAGGAATGTTTCCATGGCAACGACAGGATCTTCTATTGGGAGGCTAGTATCCCTTTTCGGATGCACCATTCCCTCTACATTGCATCCGTCCATCCCTCACAATGACGAATTAACATAAAAATTCCGTCGCTATGAAATACTATAGGTTCTATGCCTTCTCTTTCTAAGTAGTTTAACGTTTCTATTGCAACGACAGGTTCTTCTATTGGGAGGTGAGTATCTCTTTTCGTATACACTATTCCTGATTTATTGCATCAGTCGATCCCTCCCAATGACGAATTAACACAGATATTGCGTAGCTATGAAACACTATAGGTTCTACGCCTTCTCTTTCTAAATCGAGGAACGTTTCTATGGCAACGAAAGGATCTTCCATTGGGAGGCGAGTATCTCTTTTCCAACGCACTATTCCTTCTATATTGCATCCGTCGAATCCTCCAATTACGAATTAACACAGAAATTGCGTCGCAATGAAATACTATAGGTTCTACGCCTTCTCTTTCTCAATCGAGGAACGTTTCTATGGCAACGACAGCAATTTCTATTAGGAGGCGAGTATCTCTTTTCGGATGCACTTTTCCTTCTTTATTGCATCCGTCGATCCCTCATAATGACAAATTAACACAGAAATTGCGTCGCTGTGAAATACTATAGGTTCTATGCCTAGTCTTTCTAAATCGAGGCACGTTTCTATGGCAACGAAAGGATCATTTATGTGGAGTCGAGTATCTCTTTTCGGATGCACTATTCCTTCTTTATTGCATCCGTCGATCCCTCACAACGACGAATTAACACAGAAATTGCGGCGCTATGAAATACTATACGTTCTATGCCTTCTCTTTCTAAATCGAGGAACGTTTCTATGGCAACGACAGGATCTTCTATTGGGAGGCGAGTATCCCTTTTCGAATGCACCATTCCTTCTACATTGCATCCGTCGATCCCACACAATGACGAATTAACACAGAAGTTGCGTCGCTATAAAATACTATGAGTTCTATGCCTTCTCTATGTAAATCGAGTAACGTTTCTATGGCAACGAGAGGATCTTCTATTGGGAGGCGAGTATCTCTTTTCGGATGCACTATTCCTTCTTTATTGTATCCGTCGATCCCTCACAATGACGAATTAACACAGAAATTGCGTCGCTATGAAATACTATGTGTTCTATGTCTTCTTTTTCTAAATCGAGCAACGTTTCTACGGCAACGACAGGACCTCCTATTGGGAGGCGAGTATCTATTTTCGGATGTACTATTCCTTCTTTATTGCATCCGTCGATCCCTCACAATGACGAATTAACATAAAAATTTGAGTCGCTATGACATACTATAGGTTCTATGCATTCTCTTTCTAAATCGAGGAACGTTTCTATGGCAACGACTATATCTTCTATTGGGAGGCGAGTATCTCTTTTGGGATGCACTATTTCTTCTTTATTGCATTTGTCGATACCTCACAATGACGAATTAACACAGAAATTGCGTCGCCATGAAATACTATAGGTTCTATGCCTACTCTACCTAAGTCAAGGAACGTTTCTACGGCAACGACTGGATCTTCTATTGGGAGGCGTGTATCGCTTCTCGGATGCACTATTCCTTCTTTATTGCATCCATCGATCCCTCACAATGACGAATTAACACGGATATTGCGTCGCTATGAAATACTATAGGTTCTATGCCTTCTCTTTCTAAATCGAGGAATGTTTCTATGGCAACGACAGGATCTTCTATTGCGAGGCGAGTGTCTCTTTTCGGATGCACTATTCCTTCTTTATTGCATTAGTCGATCCCTCACAATGACGAATTGTCACAAAAATTTGCGTCGCTATGAAATACTATAGGTTCTATGCATTCTCTTTCTAAATCGAGGAACGTTTCTATGGCAACGACAGGTTCTTCTATTGGGAGGCGAGTATCCCTTTTCGGATGCACCATTCCTTCGACACTGCATCTGTCGAACCCTCACAATGACGAATTAACACAGAAATTGCTCGCTATGAAATACTATAGTTTCTATGCCTTCTCTTTCTAAATCGAGGAAAGTTTCTACGGCAACGACAGGATCTTCATTTTGGAGTCTAGTATCTCTTTTCGGATGCACTATTCCTTCTTTATTGCATCCGTCGATCCCTCACATCGACGAATTAACACAGAAATTGCGTCGCTATGAAATACTATAGGTTCTATGCCTTCACTTTCAAAATCGATGAACGTTTCTATGACAACGTCAGGATCTTCTTTTGGGAGGCGAGTATCTCTATTCGGATGCACTATTCCTTCTTTATTGCGTCCGTCGACCCCTCACAATGACGAATTAACACAGAAATTGCGTCGCTATGAAATACTAGCGGTTCTATGCCTTCTCTATCTAAATCGAGGAATGTTTCTATGGCAACGACAGGATCTTCTATTGCGAGGCGAGTGTCTCTTTTCGGATGCACTATTCCATCTTTATTGCATTAGTCGATCCCTCACAATGACGAATTGTCACAAAAATTTGCGTCGCTATGAAATACTATAGGTTCTATGCATTCTCTTTCTAAATCGAGGAACGTTTCTACGGCAACGACAGGGCCTTCTATTGGGAGGCGAGTATCTCTTTTCGGATGCACTATTCCTTCTTTATTGCATCCGTCGATCCCTCACAATGACGAATTAACACAAAATTGCGTCGCTATCAAATGCTATGTGTTCTATGCCTACTCTTTCTAAATCGAGGACGTTTCTATGGCAACGAGAGGATCTTCTATTGGGGGGCGAGTATCTCTTTTCGGATGCACTATTCCTGCTTTATTGCATCCGTCGATCCCTCACAATGACGAAATAACACAGTAATTTCGTCGCTATGAAATACTATAGTTACTATGCACTCTCTACCTAAATCGAGGAACGTTTCTATGGCAAAGACTGGATCATCTATTGGGAGGCAAGTATCTCTTTTCGGATGCACTATTCCTTCTTTATTGCATCCGTCGATCCCTCACAATGACGAATTAACACAGAAATTGCGTCGCTATGAAACACTATAGGTTCTATGCCTTCTCTTTGTAAATCGAGGAACGTTTCTATGGCAACGAGAGGATCTTCTATTGAGAGGCGAGTATCTCTTTTCGGATGCACTATTCCTTCTTTATTGCATCCGTCGATCCCTAACAATGAATATTTAACACAGAAATTGCGTCGCTATGACATACTATGGGTTCTATGCCCTCTCTTTCTAAATCGAGCAATGTTTCTATGGCAACGACAGGATCTTCTATTGGGAGGCGAGTATCTCTTTTCGGATGCACTATTCCTTCTTTATTGTATCCGTCAAATCCTTCAATGACGAATTAACACAGAAATTGCGTCGCTATGAAATACTGTAGGTTCTATGCCTTCTCTTTCTAAATCGAGGAACGTTTCTATAGCAACGACAGGATCATATATTGGGAGGCGAATATCTCTTTTCGGAAGCACTATACCTTCTTTATTACATCCGTCGATCCCTCATAATGACGAATTAACACAGAAATTGCGTCGCTATGAAATACTATGGGTTCTATGATTTCTCCTTCTAAATCGAGGCACGTTTCTATGGCAACGGCAGGATCTTCTATTGGGAGGCAAGTATCTCTTAACGGATGCACTATTCCTTCTTTATTGCATCCGTCGATCCCTCACAATGATGAATTAACACTGTAATTTTGTCGCTATGAAATACTATAGGTCCTATACCTTCTCTTTCTATATCGAGGAACGTTTCTATTGCAAAGACAGGATCTTCTATTGGGAGGCGAGTATCTCTTTTCGGATGCAGTATTCCTTCGTTATTACATTCGTCGATCTCTGACAATGACGAATTAACACAGAAATTGCATCGCTATGAAATACTATAGGTTCTATGCCTTCTCTTTCTAAATCGAGGCACGTTTCTATGGCAACGACAGGATCTTCAATTGGGAGGCGAGTATCTCTTTTCGGATGCACTATTCCTTCTTAATTGCATCCGTCGATCCCACACAATGACGAACTAACACAGAAATTTTGTAGCTATGAAATACTATAGGTTCTATACATTCTCTTTGTATATCGAGGAACGTTTCTGTGGCAACGACAGGATCTTCTATTGGGAGGCGAGTATCTATTTTCGGATGCGCTATTACTTCTTTATTGCATTCATCGATCCCTCACAATGTCGAATTAACACAGAAATTGCGTCGCTATGAAATACTGTAGGTTCAACGCCTTCTCTTTCTAAATCGAGTAACGTTCTTATGGCAAAGACAGTATGTTCTATTCGGAGGCGAGTATCTCTTTTCGGATGCACTATTTGTTCTTTATTGCATCCGTCGATCTCTTACAATGACGAATTAAAACCAAAATTTGCGTCGCTATGATATACTATAGGTTCCTTGCCTTCTCTCTCTAAAACGAGGAACGTTTCCATGGCAACGACAGGATCTTCTATTGGGAGGCGAGTATCTCTTTCCGGTTGCACTATTCCTTCTTTATTGCATCCGTCGATCCCTCACAATGACGACTCAACACAGAAATTGCGTCGCTATGAGATACTATAGGTTCTATGCCTCCTCTTTCTAAATCGAGGAACGTTTCTTTGGCAACGACAGCATCTTTTATTGGGAGGCCAGTATCTCTTTTCGGATGAACTATTTCCTCTTTATTGCATCCGTCGCTCCCTCACAATGACGAATTATCACAGAAATTGCGTCACTATGAGATACTATGGGTCCTATGCCTTCTATTTTTAAACCGAGGAATGTTTCTATAGCAACGACAGTTTCTTCTATTGGGAGGCGAGTATCTCTTTTCGGGTACACTATTCCTTCTTTATTGTATCCGTCGATCACTCACAATGACGAATAAACTCAGAAATTGCGTCGCTATGAAATATTACAGTTTCTATGCCTTCTCTTTCTAAATCGAGGAACGTTTCTATGGCAACGACAGGATCTTCTATTGGGAGGCGAGTATCTCTTTTCGGATGCAGTATTCCTTCTTTATTGCATCCGTCGATCCCTCACAATGACAAATTAACACAGTAATTGCGTCGCTATGAAATACTACAGGTTCTATGTCTTCTGTTTCTAAATAGAGGAACGTTTCAATGGCAACGACAGGATCTTCAATTGGGAGGCGAATATCTCCTTTCGAATGCACTATTCCCTCTTTATTGCATCCGTGGATACCTCATAATGACGAATTAACACAGAAATTGCGTCGCTATGAGATACTATTGGTTCTATGCCTTCTCTTTCTAAATCGAGGAACGTTTCTATGGCAACGACAGGATCTTTCCCGGCGGGGTCAGGGATTTTCACCTGCCTCTAGATGACTGGGTGTTTGTGTTGTCCTTATCATTTCATCATCATCCAGGAAAGTGGCGCAATTGGACTGAGCAAAGATTGGGTAATTGTACGGGCGCTGATAACCACGCTGTTGAGCGCCCCACAAACCAAACATCATCATCATCATCACACGACAGGATCTCCTATAGGGAGGCGTGTATCTCTTTTCGGATGCACTATTCCTTCTTTATTGCATCCGTCGATCCCTCACAATGACGAATAAACACAGAAATTGCGTCGCTATGACATACTACAGGTTCTATGCCTTCTCTTTCTAATTCGAGCAAGGTTTCTATGGCAACGACAGGATCTTCTATTGGGAGGCGAATATCTCTTTTCGAATGAACTATTTCTTCTTTATTGCATCCGTCGCTCCGTCACAATGACGAATTAACACAGAAATTGTGTCGCTATGAAATACTACAGGTTCTATGCCTTCTCTTTCTAAATCGAGGAACGTTTCTATGGCAACGACAGGATCTTCTATTGGGAGGTGAGTATCTTTTTCGGATACACTATTCCTTCTTTATTGCATCCGTCGATCCCTCACAATGACGAATTAACACATAAATTGCGTCGCTATGAAATACAATAGATTCTATGCCTTCCCTTTCAAAATCGAGGAACGTTTCTATGGCAACGACAGGATATTCTATTGGTGGCGAGTATCTCTTTTCCAATGCACTATTCCTTCTTTATTGCATCCGTCGAATCCTCCAATGACGAATTAACACAAAAATTGCGTCGCTATGAAATACTATAGGTGCTATGCCTTCTATTTCTTAATCGAGGAACGTTTCTATGGCAACGACAGGATCTCCAATTGGGAGGCGTGTATCTCTTTTCGGATGCACTATTCCTTCTTTATTGCATCCGTCGATCCCTTACAACGATGAATTAACACAGAAATTGCGTCGCTATGAAATACTATATGTTCTATGCCTTCTCTTTCTAAATCGAGGAACGTTTCTATGGCATCGACAGGATCTTCTATTGGGAGGCGAGTATCTCTTTTCGGATGCACTATTCCTTCTTTATTACGTCCATCAATCCCTCACAATGACGAATTAACACAGAAATTGCGTCGCTATGAAATATTATAGGTTCTATGCCTTTTCTTTCTAAATCGTGGAACGTTTCTATGGCTACGACAGCAACTTCTATTGGGAGGCGAGTATCTCTTTTCGGATGCACATATCATTCTTTATTGCATTCGTCGATCTCTCATAATGACAAATTAACACAGAAATTGCGTCGCTATGAATTACTATAGGTACTATGCCTTCTCTTTCTAAATCGAGGGACGTTTCTATGGCACCGATAGGATCTTCTATTGCAAGGCGAGAATCTCTATTCGGATGCACTATTCCTTCTTTATTGCATCCGTCGATCCCTTACAATCACGAATTAAAGCAAAAATTTGCGTCGCTATGATATCTACATCTACATCTACATCCATACTCCGCAAGCCACCTGACGGTGTATGGCGGAGGGTACCTTCAGTACCTCTATCGGTTTTCCCTTCTATTCCAGTCTCGTATTGTTCGTGGAAAGAAGGATTGTCTGTTATGCCTCTGTGTGGGCTGTAATCTCTCTGATTTTATCCTCATGGTCTCTTCGCGAGATATACGTAGGTGGGAGCAATATACTGCTTGACTCTTCGGTGAAGGTATGTTCTCGAAACTTTGACAAAAGCCCGTACCGAGCTACTGAGCGTCCCTCCTGCAGAGTCTTCCACTGGAGTTTATCTATCATCTCCGTAACGCTTTCGCGATTACTAAATGATCCTGTAACGAAGCGCGCTGCTCTCCGTTGGATCTTCTCTATGTCTTGTATCAACCCTATCTGGTACGGATCCCACACTGCTGAGCAGTAGTCAAGCAGTGGGCGAACAAGCGTACTGTAACCTACTTCCTTTGTTTTCGGATTGCATTTCCTTAGGATTCTTCCAATGAATCTCAGTCTGGCGTCTGCTTTACCGACAATCAACATTATATGATCATTCCATTTTAAATCACTCCTAATGCGTACTCCCAGATAATTTATGGTATTAACTGCTTCCAGTTGCTGACCTGCTATTTTGCTGGCATGTCAACGATACTGAAAACAGTTAGGTGCAAACATGAATAAGTATTATCTGAGGAGAAATCAAGCTAACACATGGTTCCTCAAGAGAGGCAAAAGCCTTTTCAGCAGTTGCAGGAGCAATGGTCTGTATGATCAATTGACCTGGCCTTGTAGCATTAACCAACTTCCTGTTCCAATACTGCAAGTGGATGAAAGCAAAGGTAAACTGCAGCTATGTTTGTTTTTTTTCTTCTCAAGAGCATGAAGCTCTACTGTACAAAATTATCTTAGGCAAAATATTCTGGAGGTAAAATAATCCCCCGTTCAGATCTACAGGTAGAGGCTACTGAGTAGGATTTTATCAGGAAAAGCAGGACAGACACTCTATATGTCTGAGTATGGAGTATTACATACCTTAGTAGGGTAAGTATATATCACTAGGGTGTAAGATAGATACTGCCTACAGGAAAATTAGAGAGACCTTTAGAGAAAAGAGAAGCACTTGGATGAATATCAAGAGCTCAGACAGAAAACCAGTTATAAGCAAAGGGAAAGCAGAACTGTGAAAGGATTATATAGTGTGTATATAGAAGGGCGATGTACTGGAGGGCAATATATGGAAATAGAGCAGGATGTAGATGAAGATGAAATGGGAGAAATGATACTGTGTGACAAGTTTCACAAAGCCAGGAAAGACCCGAGTCAAAACAAGGCCCCGCAAGTATACAACATTCCATTAGAACTACTGATAGCCTTCGAAGAGCCAGACCTGACAGAACTCTACCATGTGGTGAGTAGGATGTAAGAGATAGGTGAAATACCCTGAGACTTCAAGAAGAATATAATAATTCCAATCTCAAAGAAAGAAGGTGTTGACAGACATGAAAATTACCAAACTATCAGTTTGGTAAGTCATGGCTGCAAAATACTAACACGAATACATTACAGATGAATGGAAAAACCGGTAGAAATTGACCTTGGGAAAAATCAGTTTGGATTCCGCAGAAATGTTGGAACACGTGAGGCAATACTGACCTTACGACTTATCTTAGAAGAAAGATTAAGGAAAGGCAAACGTTTCTAGCATTTGTAGACATAGGGAAAGCTTTTGACAATGTTGACTAGAATACTCTTTCAAATGTTAAAGGTGACAGGGGTAAAATACAGGGTTCTATGCGTTCTATGCGTTCTCTTTCTAAAACGAGGAACGTTTCTATGGCAACGACAGGATCTTCTATTGGGAGGCGAGTATCTCTTTTCGGTTGCACTATTCCTTCTTTATTGCATCCGTCGATCCTCACAATGACAAATTAACACAGAAATTGCGTCGCTATGAAATACTACAAGTTCTATGTCTTCTGTTTGTAAATAGAGGAACGTTTCAATGGCAACGACAGGATCTTCTATTGGGAGGCGAATATCTCCTTTCGAATGCACTATTCCCTCTTTATTGCATCCGTCGATACCTCATAATGACGAATTAACACAGAAATTGTGTCGCTATGAGATACTATAGGTTCTATGCCTTCTCTTTCTAAATCGAGGAACGTTTCTATGGCAACGACAGGATCTCCTATAGGGAGGCGTGTATCTCTTTTCGGATGCACTATTCCTTCTTTATTGCATCCGTCGATCCCTTACAACGATGAATTAACACAGAAATTGCGTCGCTATGAAATACTATAGGCTCTATGCCTTCTCTTTCTAAATCGAGGAACGTTTCTATGGCATCGACAGGATCTTCTATTGGGAGGCGAGTATCTCTTTTCGGATGCACTATTCCTTCTTTATTACATCCATCGATCCCTCACAATGACGAATTAAAACAGTAATTGCGTCGCTATGAAATACTATAGGTTCTATGCCTTTTCTTACTAAATCGAGGGACGTTTCTGTGGCACCGATAGGATCTTCTATTGCAAGGCGAGAATCTCTTTTCCGATGCACTATTCCTTCTTTATTGCATCCGTCGATCCCTTACAATCACGAATTAAAACCAAAATTTGCGTCGCTATGATATCTACAGGTTCTATGCGTTCTCTTTCTAAAACGAGGAACGTTTCTATGGCAACGACAGGATCTTCAATTGGGAGGAGAGTATCTCTTTTCGGATGCACTATTCCACCCATATTACATCCATCGATCCCTCACAATGACGAATTAACACAGAAATTGCGTCGCAATGAAATATTATGGGTTCTATTCCTTCTCTTTCTAAATCGAGGCACGTTTCTATGGCAACGACAGGATCTTCTATTAGGAGGCGAATATCTCTTTTCAGATGCACTATTCCTTCTTTATTGCATCCGTCGATCCCTCACAATGACAAATTAACACAGAAATTTTGTCGCTATGAAATACTATAGGTTCTATTCCTTCTCTTTCTATATCGAGGAACGTTTCCATGGCAACGAAAGGATCTTCTATTGGGAGGCGAGTATCTCTTTTCGGAATGCACTATTACTTGATTATTGCATCCATCGATCCCTCAAAATGACGAATTAACACAGAAATTGCGTCGCTATGAAATACTGTACGTTCTATGCCTACTCTTTCTAAATCGAGGAACGTTTTTATGTCAACGACCGGATCTTCTATTGGGAGGCGAGTATCTCTTTTCGGTTGCACTATTCCGTCCCTATTGCATCCGTCGATCCCTCACAATGACGAATTAACACAGATATTGCGTAGCTATGAAACACTATAGGCTCTATGCCATCTCTTTCTAAATCGAGGAAAGTTTCCATGGCAACGACAGGATCTTCTGTTAAGAGGCGAGTATGTCTTATCGGACGCATTATTCCTTCTTTATTGCATTCGTCGATCCCTCACAATGACGAATTAACACAGATATTGCGTCGCTATGAAACACTATTGGTTCTATGCCTTCTCTTTGTAAATCGGGGAACGTTTCTATGGCAAGGAAAGGATCTTCTATTGGGAGGCGAGTATCTCTTTTCGGATGCACTAATCCTTCTTTATTGCATCCGTCGATCCCTCACAATGACGAATTAACACAGGAATTGAGTCGCTATGAAATACTATAGGTTCTATGCCCTCTCTTTCTAAATCGAGGAATGTTTCCATATCAACGGCAGGAACTTCTTTTGGGAGGCGAGTATCTCTTTTCGGATGCACTATTGCTTCTTTATTGCATCCGTCGAATCCTCCAATGACGAATTAACACAGAAATTGCGTCGCTATGAAATACTATAGCTTCTATGCCTTCTCTTTCTAAATTGAGGAACGTTTCTATGGCAACTACAGGATCTCCTATTGGGAGGGGAGTGTCTCTTTTCGGATGCACTATTCCTTCTTTATTGCATCCGTCGATCCCTCAAAACGCTGATTTAACACAGAAATTTCGTCGCTATGAAGTACTATAGGTTCTATGCCTTCTCTTTCTAAATCGAGGAACGTTTCTATGGCAACGAGAGGAACTTCTGTTGGGCGGCGAGTATCTCTTTTCGGAAGCACTATTCCTTCTTTCTTGCATTCGTCAATCCCTCATAATGACGAATTACACAGAAATTGCGTCGCTATGAAATATCTGTATATTGAGCAAGCAGTAAGGGAAACAAAAGAAAAATTCGGAGTAGGTATTAAAATTCATGGAGAAGAAGTAAAAACTTTGAGGTTCGCCGATGACATTGTAATTCTGTCAGAGACAGCAAAGGACTTGGAAGAGCAGTTGAACGGAATGGACAGTGTCTTGAAAGGAGGATATAAGATGAACATCAACAAAAGCAAAACGAGGATAATGGAATGTAGTCAAATTAAGTCGGGTGATGCTGAGGGTATTAGATTAGGGAATGAGACACTTAAAGTAGTAAAGGAGTTTTGCTATTTAGGAAGTAAAATAACCGATGATGGTCGAAGTAGAGAGGATATAAAATGTAGACTGGCAATGGGAAGGAAAGCGTTTCTCAAGAAGAGGAATTTGTTAACATCCAGTATAGATTTAAGTGTCAGGAAGTCGTTTCTGAAAGTATTTGTATGGAGTGTAGCCATGTATGGAAGTGAAACATGGACGATAACTAGTTTGGACAAGAAGAGAATAGAAGCTTTCGAAATGTGGTGCTACAGAAGAATGCTGAAGATAAGGTGGGTAGATCACGTAACTAATGAGGAGGTATTGAATAGGATTGGGGAGAAGAGAAGTTTGTGGCACAACTTGACTAGAAGAAGGGATCGGTTGGTAGGACATGTTTTGAGGCATCAAGGGATCACAAATTTAGCATTGGAGGGCAGTGTGGAGGGTAAAAATCGTAGAGGGAGACCAAGAGATGAATACACTAAGCAGATTCAGAAGGATGTAGGTTGCAGTAGATACTGGGAGATGAAGAAGCTTGCACAGGATAGAGTAGCATGGAGAGCTGCATCAAACCAGTCTCAGGACTGAAGACCACAACAACAACAACAATGAAATACTATAGGTATTTATTGCATTCGTCGATTTCTCATAATGACGAATTACACAGAAATTGCGTCGCTATGAAATACTATAGGTACTAAGCCTTCTCTATCTAAATCGAGTAACGTTTCCATTGCACCGATAGGATCTTCTATTATTGCAAGGCGAGAATCTCTATTCGGATGCACTATTCCTTCTTTATTGCATCCGTCGATCCCTTACAAAGACGAATTAAAACTAAAATTTGCGTCGATATGAAATACTATAGGTACTACGCGTTCTCTTTCTCAAACGATTAACGTTTCTGTGGCAACGACAGGATCTTCTATTGGGAGGCGAGTATCTCTATTCGGTTGCACTATTCCTTCTTTATTGCATCCGTCGATCCCTCACAATGACGACTCAACACAGAAATTGCGTCGCTATCAGATACTATAGGTTCTATGCATTCTCTTTCTAAATCGAGGAACGTTTCTTTGGCAACGACATGATCTTCTATTGGGAAGCGAGTATCTCTTTTCGAATGCACTATTCCTTCTTTATTACATCTGTCGATCCCTATCAATGATGAATTAACACAGAAATTGCGTCGCTATGAAATACTATAGGTTCTATGCCTTCTCTTTCTAAATCGAGGAACGATTCTATGGCAACGACAGCAACTACAATTGGGAGGCGAGTATCTCTTTTCGGATGCACTATTCCTTCTTTATTGCATTCGTCGATCCCTCATAATAACGAATTAACACAGAAATTGCGTCGCTATGAAATACTATAGGTTCTATGCCATCTCTTTCTAAATCGAGGCACGTTTCTATGGCAACGACAGGCTCTTCTATAGGGAGGCGGGTATCTCTTTTCGGATGCACTATTCCTTCTTTATTGAATCCGTCGATCCCTCCCAATGACGAATTAACACAGAAATTGCGTCGCTATGAATTACTGTAGGTACTATGCCTTCTCTTTCTAAATCGAGGAACGTTTCTATGTCAACGAGAGGATCTTCTATTGGGAGGCGAGTATCTCTTTTCGGATGCACTATTCCTTCTTTATGGGATCCGTCGATCCCTCACTATGACGAATTAACACAGAAATTGCGTCGCTATGAAGCACTATAGGTTCTATGCCTTCTCTTTCTAAATCGAGGAACGTTTCTATGGCAACGAATTTATCTTCTATTGGGAGGTGAGTAACTCTTTTCGGATGCACTAATCCTTCTTTATTGCATCCGTCGATCACTCACAATTACGATTTAACTCAGAAATTGCGTCGCTATGAAATAATATAGGTTCTATGCCTTCTCTTTCTAAATCGAGGAACGTTTCTATGTCAACGAGAGGATCTTCTATTGGGAGGCTAGTATCTCTTTTCGGATGTATTATCCCTTCTTTATTGCATCCGTCGATCCTTCACAACGACGAATTAAAACAGAAATTGCGTCACTATGAAATACTATAGGTTCTATACCTTCTCTTTCTAAATAGATGAACTTTTCTATGGCAACGAGAGGATCTTCTACTGGGAGGCGAGTATCTCTTTTGGTTGTACTACTCCTTCTTTATTGCATCCGTCGATCTCTCACAATGACGAAGTAACACAGAAATTGCGTCGCTATGAAATACTATAGGTTCTATGCATTCTCTTTCTAAATCGAGGAACGTTTCTATGGCAACGACAGGATCGTATATTGGGAGGCGAGTATCTCTTTTCGAAAGCACTATTACTTTCTTATAGCATCCGTCGATCCCTCACAATGCCGAATTAACACACATATTGCGTCGCTATGAAACACGATAGATTCTATGCCTTCTCTTTCTTAATCGAAGAACGTTTCTATGGCAACGAATGGATCTCCTATTCGGAGGCGAGTATCTCTTTTCGGATGCACTATTCCTTCTTTACTGCATCCGTCGATACCTCACAATTACGAATTAACACAGAAATTGCGTCGCTATGAAGTACTATAGGTTCTATGCCTTCTCTTTCTAAATCGAGGAACGTTTTTATGTCAACGACAGGATCTTCTATTGAAAGGCGGGTATCTCTTTTCGGATGCACTATTACTTCTTTATTGCATCCATCGATCCCTCAGAATGACGAATTAACACAGAAATTGCGTCGCTATGAAATACTGTAGGTTCTATGCCTTCTGTTTCTAAATCGAGGAACGTTTCTATGTCAACGAGAGGATCTTCTATTGGGAGGCGAGTATCTCTTTTCGGATGTACTGTTCCTACTTTATTGCATCCGTTGATCCCTCACAATGACGAATTAACACAGAAATTGCGTTGCTATGAAATACTATAGGTTCTAAGACTTCTCTTTCTACATCGAGGAACGTTTCTATGGCAAGACAGGATCTGTTATTGGGAGGCGAATATCTCTTTTCGAATGCGCTATTCCTTCTTTATTGCTTCCTTCGATCCCTCACAATGACGAATTAACACAGAAATTGCTTCGCTATGGATTGGTATAGGTTCTATGACTTCTCTTTCTAAATCGACGAACGTTTCTATGACAACGAGAGGATCTTCTATTGGGAGGCGAGTATCTCTTTTCGGATGCGCTATTCCCTCTTTATTGCATCCGTCGATCCCTCACAACGACGAATTAACACAGAAATTGAGTGACTATGAAATACTATAGGTTCTATACATTCTCTTTCTAAATCGAGGAACGTTTCTATGGCAACGACAGGAACTTCTATTGGGAGGCGAGTATGTCTTTTCAGATGCACTATTCCTTCTTTATGGCATCCGTCGATCTCTGACAATGACGCAGTAACACAGAAATTGCGTCGCTATTAAAAAATATAGGTTCTATGCCTTCTCTTACTAAATCGAGGAATGTTTCTATGGCTACGACTGGATCTTATATTGGGAGGCGAGTATCTTATTTCCAATGCGCTATTCATTCTTTATTGCATAAGTCGAATCCTCACAATGACGAATTAACACAGAAATTGCGTCGCTATGAAATAGTATAGGTTCTATGCCTTCTCTTTCTAAATCGAGGAACGTTTCTATGGCAGCGACAGGTTCTCCTATTGGGAGGAGAGTATCTCTTTTCGGATGCACTATTCCTTCTCTATTGGATCCGTCGATCCTTCACAACGACGAATTAACTCAGAAATTCCGTCGCTATGAAAAACTGTAGGTTCTATGCGTCCTCTCTCTACATCAAGGAATGTTTCTTTGGCAACGACAGGATCTTCTATTGAGAGGCGAGTATCTCTTTTCGGATGCACTATTCCTTCTTTATTACATCCGTCGATCCCTCACAATGACGAATTAACACAGAAATTGCGTCGCTATGAAATACTATAGGATCTATGCGTTCTCTTTCTAAATCGGGGAACCTTTCTATGGCAACGACAGCTACTTCTATTGGGAGGCGAGAATCTCTTTTCGGATGCACTATTCCTTCTTTATTCCATCCGTCGATCCCTCATAATGACGACCTAACACAGAAATTGCGTGGCTATGAAATGCTTTAGGTTCTATGCCTTCTCTATCTAAATCGAGGCACGTTTCTATGGCAACGACAGGATCCTCTATTGGGAGGCGAGTATCTCTTTTCGGAAGCACTATTCCTTCCTTATTGCATCCGTCGATCCCTCACAATGACGAATTAAAGAAGAAATTTTGGCGCTATGAAATACTATAGATTCTATACCTTCTCTTTCTATATCGAGGAACGTTTCTATGGCAACGACAGGATCTTCTATTGGGAGGCGAGTATTTCTTTTCGGATGCAGTATTCCTTCTTTATTGCATCCGTCGATCCCTCACAATGACGAATTAACACAGATATTGCGTCGCTATGAAATACTATAGGTTCTATGCCTACTCTACCTAAGTCAAGGAACGTTTCTACGGCAACGACTGGATCTTCTATTGGGAGGCGAGTATCTCTTTTCGGATGCACTATTCCTTCTTTATGGGATCCGTCGATCCCTCACTATGACGAATTAACACAGAAATTGCGTCGCTATGAAGCACTATAGGTTTTATGCCTTCTCTTTCTAAATCGAGGAACGTTTCTATGCCTACGACTGGATCTTCTATTGTTAGGCGAGTATCTCTTTCTGGATGCAGTATTCCTTCTTTATTGCATCCGTCGATCCCTCAGAATGACGAATTAACAAAGAAATTGCGTCGCTATGATATACTATAGGTTCTATGCCTTCTCATTCTAAATGGAGGAACGTTTCTATGGCAACGACTGGATCTTATATTGGGAGGCGAGTATCTCTTTTCGGATGCACTATTCCTTCTTTATGGGATCCGTCGATCCCTCACTATGACGAATTAACACAGAAATTGCGTCGCTATGAAGCACTATAGGTTCTATGCCTTCTCTTTCTAAATCGAGGAACGTTTCTATGGCAACGAATTTATCTTCTATTGGGAGGTGAATAACTCTTTTCGGATGCACTATTCCTTCTTTATTGCATCCGTCGGTCCCTCAAAATTACGATTTAACTCAGAAATTGCGTCGCTATGAAACACTATAGGTTCTATGCCTTCTCTTTCTAAATCGAGGAACGTTTCTATGGCAACGAAAGGATCTTCTACTGGGAGGCTAGTATCTCTTTTCGGATGCACTATTCCTTCTTTATTGCATCCGTCGATCGCTCACAATGACGAAGTTACACAGAAATTGCGTCGCTATGAAATACTATAGATTCTATGCCTTCTCCTTCTAAATAGAGAAACGTTTCTATGGCTATTACTGGATCCTCTATTGGGAGGCGAGTATCTCTTTTCGGAGGCACTATTACTTTTTTATGGCATCCATCGACCCTTCACAATGACGAATTAACACAGATACTGCGTCGCTACGAAACACTATAGGTTCTATGCCTTCTCCTTCTAAATCGAGGAACGTTTCAATGGCAATGACAGCAACTACTATTGAGAGGCGAATATGTCTTTTCGGATGTACTATTCCTTTTTTAATGCATCCGTCGATCCCTCGTAATGACGAATTAACACAGAAATTGCGTCGCTATGAAATACTATAGGTTCTATGCCTTCTCTTTCTAAATCGAGGAACGTTTTTATGTCAACGACAGGATCTTCTATTGAGAGGCGAGTATCTCTTTTCGGATGTACTATTCCTTCTTTATTGCTTCCGTCGATCCCTCACAACGAAGAAATAACACAGAAATTGCGTCACTATGAAATACTATAGCTTCTATGCTTTCTATTTCTAAATCGAGGAACATTTCTATGGCTAGGACAGGATCTTCTATTGGGAGGCGAGTATCTCTTTTCGGATGCACTATTTCTTCTTTATGGCATCCGTCAATCCCTCACAATGACGAATTAACACAGAAATTGCTTCGCTATGAAATACTATAGGTTCTATGCCTTCTCTTTCTAAATCGAGGAACGTTTCTATGGCAACGACAGGATCGTATATTGGGAGGCGAATATCTCTTTTCGAATGCACTTTTCCTTCTTTATTGCTTCCGTCGATCCCTCACAATTACGAATTAACAAAGAAATTGCTTCGCTATGATTTGGTATACGTTCTATGACTTGTCTTTCTAAATCGTGGAACGTTTCAATGGCAACGACAGGATCTTTTATTGGGAGGCGTGTATCTCTTTTCGGATGCACTATTCCTTTTTTATTGCATCCGTCGATCCCTTACAATGACGTATTAACAAAGATATTGCGACGCTATGAAATACTGTAGGTTCTATGCCTACTGTTTCTAAATCGAGGAACGTTTCTATGGCAACGACAGGAACTTATATTGGGAAGCGAGTATCTCTTTTCGGATGCGCTATTACTTTTTTTTTTGGCATCCGTCGATCCCTCACGATGATGAATTAACACAGATACTGCGTCGCTATGAAATACTATAGGTTCTATGCCTTCTCCTTCTAAATCGAGGTACGTTTTTATGGCAAGAACAGGATCTTCTATTGGGAGGCGAATATCTCTTTCCGGATGCTCTATTCCTTCTTTATTGCATCCGTCGATCCCTCACAATGAAGAATTAACATAGAAATTGCGTTGCTATGAAATACAATAGATTCTATGCCTTCTCTGTCTAAATCGAGGAACGTTTCCATGGCAACGACAGGATCTTCTATTGGCAGGCGAGTATCTCTTTTCGGATGCACTATTACTTCTTTATTGCATCTGTCGATCCCACTCAATGACGAATTAACATAGGAATTGCGTCGCTATGAAATACTATAGGTTCTATGCCTTCTCTTACTAAATCGAGGAACGTTTCTATGGCAACGACAACATCTATTGGCAGGCGAGTATCTCATTTTGGATGCATTACTACATCTTTATTGCATCCGTCGATCCCTTAGAATGGCGAATTAACACAGAAATTGCGTCGCTATGAAATACTATAGCTTCTATGCCTTGTCTTTCTAAAATCAGGAACGTTTGTATGGCAAAGACAGGATCCTGTATTGGAGGGCGAGTATTTCCTTTCGGATGCACTATTCATTCTTTACTGCATTCGTCGATCCCTCACAGTGACGAATTAACACGGAAATTTCATCGCTATGAAATACGATAGATTCCAAGCCTTCTCTTTCTGAATCGAGGAACGTTTCTTTGCCAACGACAGGATCTTATATTGGGAGGCGAGTATCTCTCTTCGGATGCACTATTCCTTCTTTATTGCATCCGTCGATCCCCCACGATTACGAATTAACAATGAAATTGCGTCAGTATGAACTACTATAGGTTCTATGCCTTCTCTTTCTAAATCGAGGAACGTTTCTATGGCAACGACAGGATCTTCTATTGGGAGGTGAGTAACTCTTCTCGGATGCACTATTCCTTCTTTATTGCATCCGTCGATTCCTCACAATTACGAATTAAGACAGAAATTGCGTCGCTATGAAATACTGTAGGTTCTATGCCTTCTCTTTCTAAATCGAGGAATGTTTCTATGGCAACGACAGGATCTTTTATTGGGAGGCAAGTATTTCTTTTCGGATACACTGTTCCTTCTTTATTACATCCGTCGATCCCTCACAATGAAGAATTAACACAGCAATTGCGTCGTTATGAAATACTATAGGTTCTATGCCTTCCCATTCTAAATCGAGGAACGTTTCTATGGCAACGACAGGATCTTATTTTGGGAGGCGAGTATCTCTTTTCGGATGCACTATTCCTTCTATATTGCATCCGTCGATCTCTCACAATGACGAAGTAACACGGAAATTGCGTCGCTATGAAATACTATAGGTTCTATGCCTTCTCTTTCTAAATCGAGGAACGTTTCTATGGCTATTACTGGATCTTCTATTGGGAGGCGAGTATCTCTTTTCGGATGCAGTATCCTTCTTTATTGCATACGTCGATGCCTCACAATGACGTATTAACAATGATATTGCGTCGCTATGAAATACTATAGGTTCTATGCCTTCCCTTTCTAATTCGAGGAGCGTTTCTATGGCAACGACGGGACCTTATATTGGGAGGCGAGTATCTCTTTTCGGAGGCACTATTACTTTTTTATAGCATCTGTCGATCCCTCACAATGACGAATTAACACAGATATTGCGTCTCTATGAAACACTATAGGTTCAATGCCTTCTCTTTCAAAATGAGGAACGTTTCTATGGCAACGAATTTATCTTCTATTGGGAGGTGAGTATCTCTTTCGGATGCACTATTCCTTCTATATTGTATCCGTCGATCGCTCACAATGACGAATTAACACAGAAATTACGTCGCTATGAAACACTATGGTTCTATGCCTTGTCTTTCTAATTCGAGGAACGTTTCTATGGCAACGAAAGGATCTTCTACTGGGAGGCGAGTATCTCTTTTCGGATGCACTATTCCTTCTTTATTGCATCCGTCGATCCCTCACAATGACGAATTAACACAGAAATTGCGACGCTATAAAATACTATATGTTCTATGCCCTCTCTTTCTAAATCGAGGAATGTGTCTATGGCAACGACAGGATCTCCTATTGGGAGGCGAGTATCTCTTTTCGGATGCACTATTCCTTCTTTATTGCATCCGTCGATCACTCACAACCGTGAATTAACACAGAAATTGCGTCGCTATGTAATACTATAGGTCCTATGCCTTCTCTTTCTAAATCGAGGCACGTTTCTATGGCAACGACAGGATCTTCTATTCGAGGCGAGTATCTCTTTTCGGATGCACTATTCGTTCTTTATTGCATTCGTCAATCCCTCACAATGACGAATTAATACAGAAATTTTGTCGCTATGGAATACTATGGGTTCTATACCTTCTCATTCTATATCGAGGAACGTTTCTATGGCAACGACAGGATCTTCTATTGGCAGGCGAGTATCTCTTTTCGGATGCACTATTACTTCTTTATTGCATCTGTCGATCCCACACAATGACGAATTAACATAGGAATTGCGTCGCTATGAAATACTATAGGTTCTATGCCTTCTCTTACTAAATCGAGGAACGTTTCTATGGCAACGACAACATCTATTGGCAGGCGAGTATCTCATTTTGGATGCATTACTACATCTTTATTGCATCCGTCGATCCCTTAGAATGGCGAATTAACACAGAAATTGCGTCGCTATGAAATACTATAGCTTCTATGCCTTGTCTTTCTAAAATCAGGAACGTTTGTATGGCAAAGACAGGATCCTGTATTGGAGGGCGAGTATTTCCTTTCGGATGCACTATTCATTCTTTACTGCATTCGTCGATCCCTCACAGTGACGAATTAACACGGAAATTTCGTCGCTATGAAATACGATAGATTCCAAGCCTTCTCTTTCTGAATCGAGGAACGTTTCTTTGCCAACGACAGGATCTTATATTGGGAGGCGAGTATCTCTCTTCGGATGCACTATTCCTTCTTTATTGCATCCGTCGATCCCCCACGATTACGAATTAACAATGAAATTGCGTCAGTATGAACTACTATAGGTTCTATGCCTTCTCTTTCTAAATCGAGGAACGTTTCTATGGCAACGACAGGATCTTCTATTGGGAGGTGAGTAACTCTTCTCGGATGCACTATTCCTTCTTTATTGCATCCGTCGATTCCTCACAATTACGAATTAAGACAGAAATTGCGTCGCTATGAAATACTGTAGGTTCTATGCCTTCTCTTTCTAAATCGAGGAATGTTTCTATGGCAACGACAGGATCTTTTATTGGGAGGCAAGTATTTCTTTTCGGATACACTGTTCCTTCTTTATTACATCCGTCGATCCCTCACAATGAAGAATTAACACAGAAATTGCGTCGTTATGAAATACTATAGGTTCTATGCCTTCCCATTCTAAATCGAGGAACGTTTCTATGGCAACGACAGGATCTTATTTTGGGAGGCGAGTATCTCTTTTCGGATGCACTATTCCTTCTATATTGCATCCGTCGATCTCTCACAATGACGAAGTAACACGGAAATTGCGTCGCTATGAAATACTATAGGTTCTATGCCTTCTCTTTCTAAATCGAGGAACGTTTCTATGGCTATTACTGGATCTTCTATTGGGAGGCGAGTATCTCTTTTCGGATGCAGTATCCTTCTTTATTGCATACGTCGATGCCTCACAATGACGTATTAACAATGATATTGCGTCGCTATGAAATACTATAGGTTCTATGCCTTCCCTTTCTAATTCGAGGAGCGTTTCTATGGCAACGACGGGACCTTATATTGGGAGGCGAGTATCTCTTTTCGGAGGCACTATTCCTTTTTTATAGCATCTGTCGATCCCTCACAATGACGAATTAACACAGATATTGCGTCTCTATGAAACACTATAGGTTCAATGCCTTCTCTTTCAAAATGAGGAACGTTTCTATGGCAACGAATTTATCTTCTATTGGGAGGTGAGTATCTCTTTCGGATGCACTATTCCTTCTATATTGTATCCGTCGATCGCTCACAATGACGAATTAACACAGAAATTGCGTCGCTATGAAACACTATGGTTCTATGCCTTGTCTTTCTAATTCGAGGAACGTTTCTATGGCAAAGAAAGGATCTTCTATTGGGAGGCGAGTATCTCTTTTCGGATGCACTATTCCTTCTTTATTGCATCCGTCGATCCCTCACAATGACGAATTAACACAGAAATTGCGACGCTATAAAATACTATATGTTCTATGCCCTCTCTTTCTAAATCGAGGAATGTGTCTATGGCAACGACAGGATCTCCTATTGGGAGGCGAGTATCTCTTTTCGGATGCACTATTCCTTCTTTATTGCATCCGTCGATCACTCACAACCGTGAATTAACACAGAAATTGCGTCGCTATGTAATACTATAGGTCCTATGCCTTCTCTTTCTAAATCGAGGCACGTTTCTATGGCAACGACAGGATCTTCTATTCGAGGCGAGTATCTCTTTTCGGATGCACTATTCGTTCTTTATTGCATTCGTCAATCCCTCACAATGACGAATTAATACAGAAATTTTGTCGCTATGGAATACTATGGGTTCTATACCTTCTCATTCTATATCGAGGAACGTTTCTATGGCAACGACAAGATCTTCAATTGGGAGGCGAGTATCTCTTTTCGGATGCACTATTACTTCTTTATTGCATCCATCGATCCCTTACAAAGACGAATTAACACAGAAATTTCGTCGCTATGAAATACTGTAGGTTCTATGCCTTCTCTTCTAAATCGAGGAATGTTTTTATGTCAACGAGAGGATCTTCTATTGGGAGCCGAGTATCTCTTTTCGGATGTACTATTCCTTCTTTATTGCATCCGTTGATCCCTCACAATGACGAATTAACACTGAAATTGCGTTGCTATGAAATACTATAGGTTCTATGCCTACTCTTACTACATCGAGGAACGTTTCTATGGCAAGACAGGATCTTATATTGGGAAGCGAATATCTCTTTTCGAATGCACTATTCCCTCTTTATTGCTTCCGTCGATCCCTCACAATGACGAATTAACACAGAAATTTCTGCGCTATGAATTGGTATAGGTTCTATGCCTTCTCTTTCTAAATCGAGGAATGTTTCTATGGCTACGACTGGATCTTATATTGGAAGGCAAGTATCTCATTTCCAATGCACTATTCCTTCTTTATTGCATAACTCGAGTCCTCACAGTGACGAATTAACACAGAAATTGCGTCGCTATGAAATAGTATAGGTTCTATGCCTTCTCTTTCTAAATCGAGGAACGTTTCTATGGCAACGACAGGTTCTCCTATTGGGAGGGGAGTATCTCTTTTCGGATGCACTATTCCTTCTCTATTGCATCCGTCGATCCCTCACAACGACGAATTAACTGAGAAATTGCGTCGCTATGAGAAACTGTAGGTTCTATGCCTCCTCTTTCTAAATCAAGGAATGTTTCTTTGGCAACGACAGGATCTTCTACTGAGAGGCGAGTACCTCTTTTCGGATGCACTATTCCTTCTATATTACATCCGTCGATCCCTCACAATGACGAATTAACACAGAAATTGCGTCGCTATGAAATACTATGGGTTCTATGCGTTCTCTTTCTAAATCGAGGAACGTTTCTATGGCAACGACCGCTACTTCTATTGGGAGGCGAGAATCTCTTTCCGGATGCACTATTCCTTCTTTATTGCATCCGTCGATCCCTCATAATGACGAATTAACCCAGAAACTGCGTGGCTTTGGAAAATTTTGGTTCTATGCCTTCTCTATCTAAATCGAGGCACGTTTCTTTGTCAACGACAGGATCTTCTATTGGGAGGCGAGTATCTCTTTTCGGAAGCACTATTCCTTCCTTATTGCATCCGTCGATCCCTCACAATGACGAATTAACAAAGAAATTTTGGCGCTATGAAATACTAGAGATTCTATACCTTCTCTTTCTATATCGAGGAACGTTTCTATGGCAACGACTGGATCTTCTATTGGGAGGCGAGTATCTCTTTTCGGATGCACTATTCCTTCTTAATTGCATCCGTCGATCCCTCACAATGACGAATTAACACAGAAATGGCGTGACTATGAAATACTGTGGGTTCTATGCCTTCTCGTTCTAAATCGAGGAACGTTTCTATGTCAACGACAGGATCTTCTATTGGGAGGCGAGTATATCTTTTCGGATGTACTATTCCTTCTTTATTGCATCTGTCGATCTCTCACAATGGCGAATTAACACAGAAATTGCGTCGCTATGAAATACTATAGGTTCTATGCCTTTTCTTTCTAAATCGAGGAACATTTCTATGGCAACGACAGGATCTTCTATTAAGAGGCGAGTATCTCTTTTCGGACGCATGATTCCTTCTTTCTTGCATCTGTCGATCCCTCACAATGACGAATTAACACAGAAATTGCACCGTTATGAAATACTATAGGTTCTATGCCTTCCCTTTCTAAATCGAGGAACGTTTCTATGGCAACGACAGGATCTTCTATTGAGAGGCGAATATCTCTTTTCGAATGCACTATTCCCTCTATATTGCATCCGTCGATCCCTCACAATGAAGAATTAACACAGAAATTGCGTCGCTATGAAATACTATAGGTTCTATGCCTTCTCATTCTAAATCGTGGAACGTTTCTATGGCAACGACAGAATCTTATTTTGGGAGGCGAGTATCTCTTTTCGAATGCACTATTCCTTATTTATTGCTTATGTCGACCCCTCACAATGACGAAGTAACACCGAAATTGCTTCGCTGTGAATTAGTATAGGTTCTTTGCCTTGTCTTTCTAAATCGAGGAGCGTTTCAATGGCAACGACAGGATCTTCTATTGGGAGGCGAGAATCTCTTTTCGGATGCACTATTTCTTCTTTATTGCATCTGTCGATCTCTCACAATGGCGAATTAACACAGATATTGCGTCGCTATGAAATACTATAGGTTTTATGCCTTCTCTTTCAAAATCGAGGAACGTTTCTATATCTACAATTGGATCTTCTATTGTTAGGCGAGTATCTCTTTCCGGATGCAGTATTCCTTCTTTATTGCATCCGTCGATCCCTCACAATGACGCATTAACAAAGAAATTGTGTCGCTATGAAATACTATAGCTTCTATGCCTTCTCTTTCTAATTCGAGGAACGTTTCTATGACAACGACTGGATCTTATATTGGGAGGCGAGTATCTCTTTGCGGATACAGTATTCCTTCTTTATTGCATCGGTCGATCCCTCACAATGACGAATAAGCAAAGATATTGCGTTGCTATAAAGTACAATAGGTTTTATGCCTTCTCTTTCTAAATCGCGGAACGTTTCTAAGGCAACGACAGGATTTTCTATTCCGAGGCGTGTATCTCTTTTCGGATGCTCTATTCCTTCTTGATTGCATCCGTCGATCCCTCACAATGACGAATTAACACAAAAATTGCGTCGATATCAATTACTGTAGGTACTATGCCTCCTCTTTCTAAATCGAGGAACGTTTCTATGTCAACGAGAGGATCTTCTATTGGGAGGCGAGTATCTCTTTTCGGATGAACTACTCCTTCTTTATTGGATCCGTCGATCCCTCACAACGACGAATTAACACAGAAATTGCGTCACTATGAAATACTATAGGTTATATACCTTCTCTTTTTAAATCGATGAACTTTTCTATGGCAACGACAGGATCTTGTATTGAGAGGCGAATCTCTCTTTTCGAATGCACTATTCCTTCTTTATGGCATCCGTCAATCCCTCACAATGACGAATTAACACAGAAATTGCTTCGCTATGAATTGGTATAGGTTCTATGCCTTCTCTTTCTAAATCGAGGAACGTTTCTATGTCAACGAGAGGATTCTCTATTGGGAGGCGAGTATCTCTTTTCGGATGTACTATTCCTTCTTTATTGCATCCGTCGATCCCTCACAACGACGAATTAACACAGAAATTGAGTCACTATGAAATACTGTAGGCTCTATATATTCTCTTTCTATATCGAGGAACGTTTCTATGGCAACGACAGGAACTTCTATTGGGAGGCGAGGATGTCTTTTCGGATGCAATATTCCTTCTTTATGGCATCCGTCGAACTCTGATAATGACGAAGTAACAGAGAAAATGCGTCGCTATGAAAAAATATAGGTTCTATGCCTTCTCTTTCTAAATCGAGGAATGTTTCTATGGCTACGACTGGATCTTATATTGGGAGGCGAGTATCTCATTTCCAATGCACTATTTCTTCTTTATTGCATAAGTCGAATCCTCACAATGACGAATTAACACAGAAATTGCGTCGCTATTAAATAGTATAGGTTCTATGCCTTCTCTTTGTAAATCGAGGAACGTTTCTCTGGCAACGACAGGTTCTCCTATTGGGAGGAGAGTATCTCTTTTCGGATGCACTATTCCCTCTCTATTGCATCCGTCGATCCCTCACAATGACGAATTAACACAGAAATTGCGTCGCTATGAAATACTATAGGTTCTATGCGTTCTCTTTCTAAATCGAGGCACGTTTCTATGGCAACGACAGGATCTTCTATTTGGAGGCGAGTATCTCTTTTCGGAAGCACTTTTCCTTCTTTATTGCATCCGTCGATCCCTCACAATGACGAATTAACAAAGAAATTTTGGTGCTATGAAATACTAGAGATTCTATACCTTCTCCTACTATATCGAGGAACGTTTCTATGGCAACAATAGGATCTTCTATTGGGAGGCGAGTATCTCTTTTCGGATACACTATTCCTTCATAATTGCATCTGTCAATCCCTCACAATGACGAATTAACACAGAAATGGCGTCACTATGAAATACTGTGTGTTCTATGCCTTCTCTTTCTAAATCGAGGAACGTTTCTATGTCAACGACAGGATCTTCTATTGGGAGGCGAGTATATCTTTTCGGATGTACTATTCCTTCTTTATTGCATCCGTCGATCCCTCACAATGACGAAATGACACAGAATTTGCGTCACTATGAAATACTATAGGTTCTATGCCTTCCCTTTCTAAAACGAGGAACGTTTCTATGGCAGCGACAGGATCTTCAATTGAGAGGCGAATATCTCTTTTCGAATGCACTATTCCTTCTTTATTGCATCCGTCGATCCCTCACAATGACGTATTAACACAGAAATTGCGTCGCTATGAAATACTATAGGATCTATGCCTTCTCTTTCTAAATCGGGGAACGTTTCTATGGCAACGACTGGATCTTTTTTGGGAGGCGAGTATCTCTTTTCGGATGCACTATTCCTTCTTTATTGCTTATGTCGACCCCTCACAATGACGAAGTAACACCGAAATTGCTTCGCTATGAAATACTCTAGGTTTTATGCCTTCTCTTTCTAAATCGAGGAACGTTTCTATGGCTACGACTGGATCTTCTATTGTTAGGCGAGTATCTCTTTCTGGATGCAGTATTCCTTCTTTATTGTATCCGTCGATCCCTCACAATGACGAATTAACAAAGAAATTGCGTCGCTATTAAATACTATAGGTTCTATGCCTTCTCTTTCTAAAACGAGGAACGTTTCTATGGCAACGACTGGATCTTATATTGGGAGGCGAGTATCTTTTTTCGGAAGCACTATTCCGTCTTTATTGGATCCGTCGATCCCTCACAATGACGAATTAACACAGAAATTGCGTCGCTATGAAACACTATAGGTTCTATTCCTTCTCTTTCTAAAACGAGGAACGTTTCTATGGCAACGACTGGATCTTGTATTGAGAGGCGAATCTCTCTTTTCGAATGCACTATTCCTTCTTTATGGCATCCGTCAATCCCTCACAATGACGAACTAAGACATAAATTGCTTTGCTATGAAATACTATAGGTTCTATGCCTTCTCTTTCTAAATCGAGGAACGTTTCTATGGCTACGACTGGATCTTATATTGGGAGGCGAATATCTCTTTTCGAATGCACTATTCCTTCTTTATTGCTTCCGTCGATCCCTCACAATGACGAATTAACACAGAAATTGCGTTGCTATGAAATACTATAGGTTCTATGCCTACTCTTTCTACATCAAGGAACGTTTCTATGGCAAGACAGGTTCTTATATTGAGAGGCGAATATCTCTTATCGAATTCACTATTCCTTCTTTATTGCTTCCGTCGATCCCTCACAATGACGAATTAACACAAAAATTTCTTCGCTATGAATTGGTATAGGTTCTATGCCTTCTCTTTCTAAATCGAGGAACGTTTCTATGTCAACGAGAGGATCCTCTATTGGGAGGCGAGTATCTCTTTTCGGATGTACTATTCCTTCTTTATTGCATCCGTCGATCCCTCACAACGAAGAAGTAACACAGAAATTGAGTCACTATGAAATACTATAGGTTCTATATAATCTCTTTCTAAATCGAGGAACGTTTCTATGGCAACGACAGGAACTTCTATTGGGAGGCGAGTATCTCTTTTCGGATGCAATATTCCTTCTTTATTGCATCCGTCGAACTCTGACAATGACGAAGTAACAGAGAAAATGCGTCGCTATGAAAAAATATAGGTTCTATGCCTTCTCTTTCTAAATCGAGGAAAGTTTCTATGGCTACGACTGGATCTTATATTGGGAGGCGAGTATCTCATTTCCAATGCGCTATTCCTTCTTTATTGCATAAGTCGAATCATCACAATGACGAATTAACACAGAAATTGCGTCGCTATTAAATAGTATGGGTTCTATGACTTCTCTTTGTAAATCGAGGAACGTTTCTATGGCAACGACAGGTTCTCCTATTGGGAGGAGAGTATCTCTTTTCGGATGCACTATTCCATCTCTATTGCATCCGTCGATCCCTCACAATGACGAATTAACACAGAAATTGCGTCGCTATGAAATACTATAGGTTATATGCGTTCTCTTTCTAAATCGAGGAACGTTTCTATGGCAACGACAGCTACTTCTATTGGGAGGCGAGAATCTCTTTTCGGATGCACTATTCCTTCTTTATTGCATTCGTCGATCCCTCATAATGACGAATTAACACAAAAACTGCGTGGCTATGAAATACTTTAGGTTCTATGCCTTCTGTATCTAAATCGAGGCTAGTTTCTATGGCAACGACAGGATTTTCTATTGGGAGGCGAGTATCTCTTTTCGGAAGCACTATTCCTTCTTTATTGCATCCGTCGATCCCTCACAATGACGAATTAACAAAGAAATTTTGGCGCTATGAAATACTAGAGATTCTATACCTTCTCTTTCTATATCGAGGAACGTTTATATGGCAACTACAGGATCTTTTTTGGGAGGCGAGTATCTCTTTTCGGATGCACTATTCCTTCTTTATTGCTTATGTCGACCCCTCACAATGACGAAGTAACACCGAAATTGCTTCGCTATGAAATACTCTAGGTTTTATGCCTTCTCCTTCTAAATCGAGGAACGTTTCTATGGCTACGAGTGGATCTTCTATTGTTAGGCGAGTATCTCTTTCTGGATGCAGTATTCCTTCTTTATTGTATCCGTCGATCCCTCACAAAGACGAATTAACAAAGAAATTGCGTCGCTATGAAATACTATAGGTTCTATTCCTTCTCTTTCTAAAACGAGGAACGTTTCTATGGCAACGACTGGATCTTATATTGGGAGGCGAGTATCTCTTTTCGGATGCACTATTCCTTCTTTATTGGATCCGTCGATCCCTCACAATGACGTATTAACACAGAAATTGCGTCGCTATGAAACATTATAGGTTCTATGTCTTCTCTTTGTAAATCGAGGAACGTTTCTATGGCAACGAATTTATCTTCTATTGGGAGGTGAGTAACTCTTTTCGGATGCACTATTCCTTCTTTATTGCATCCGTCGATCCCTCACAATTACGAATTAACACAGAAATTTCGTCGCTATGAAACAGTATAGGTTCTATGCCTTCTCTTTCTAAATCGAGGATCGTTTCTATGGCAACGAAAGGATCTTCTACTGGGAGGCGAGTATCTCTTTTCGGATGCACTATTCCTTCTTTATTGCATCCGTCGATCTCTCACAATGACGAAGTAACACGGAAATTGCGTCGCTATGAAATACTGTAGGTTCTATGCCTTCTCTTTCTAAATCGAGGAACGTTTCTATGGCAACGACAGGATCTTATATTGGTAGGCGAGTATCTATTTTCGGAGGCACTATTACTTTTTTATAGCATCCGTCGATCCCTCACAATGACGAAATGACACAGGATTTGCGTCACTATGAAATACTATATGTTCTTTGCCTTCCCTTTCTAAATCGAGGAACGTTTCTATGGCAACGACAGGATCTTCTATTAAGGGGCGAGTATCTCTTTTCGGACGCATGATTCCTTTTTTATTGCATTTGTCAATCCCTCACAATGACGAATTAACACAGAAATTGTGTCGCTATGAAACACTGTAGTTTCTATGCCCTCTCTGTCTAAATCGAGGAACGTTTCTATGGCAACGACGGGATCTTATATTGGGTGGCGAGTATCTCCTTTCGATTGCACTATTCCTTCTACACTCCTGGAAATGGAAAAAAGAACACATTGACACCGGTGTGTCAGACCCACCATACTTGCTCCGGACACTGCGAGAGGGCTGTACAAGCAATGATCACACGCACGGCACAGCGGACACACCAGGAACCGCGGTGTTGGCCGTCGAATGGCACTAGCTGCGCACCATTTGTGCACCGCCGCCGTCAGTGTCAGCCAGTTTGCCGTGGCATACGGAGCTCCATCGCAGTCTTTAACACTGGTAGCATGCCGCGACAGCGTGGACGTGAACCGTATGTGCAGTTGACGGACTTTGAGCGAGGGCGTATAGTGGGCATGCGGGAGGCCGGGTGGACGTACCGCCGAATTGCTCAACACGTGGGGCGTGAGGTCTCCACAGTACATCGATGTTGTCGCCAGTGGTCGGTGGAAGGTGCACGTGCCCGTCGACCTGGGACCGGACCGCAGCGTCGCACGGATGCACGCCAAGACCGTAGGATCCTACGCAGTGCCGTAGGGGACCGCACCGCCACTTCCCAGCAAATTAGGGACACTGTTGCTCCTGGGGTATCGGCGAGGACCATTCGCAACCGTCTCCATGAAGCTGGGCTACGGTCCCGCACACCGTTAGGCCGTCTTCCGCTCACGCCCCAACATCGTGCAGCCCGCCTCCAGTGGTGTCGCGACAGGCGTGAATGGAGGGACGAATGGAGACGTGTCGTCTTCAGCGATGAGAGTCGCTTCTGCCTTGGTGCCAATGATGGTCGTATGCGTGTTTGGCGCCGTGCAGGTGAGCGCCACAATCAGGACTGCATACGACCGAGGCACACAGGGCCAACACCCGGCATCATGGTGTGGGGAGCGATCTCCTACACTGGCCGTACACCACTGGTGATCGTCGAGGGAACACTGAATAGTGCACGGTACATCCAAACCGTCATCGAACCCATCGTTCTACCATTCCTAGACCGGCAAGGGAACTTGCTGTTCCAACAGGACAATGCACGTCCGCATGTATCCCGTGCCACCCAACGTGCTCTAGAAGGTGTAAGTCAACTACCCTGGCCAGCAAGATCTCCGGATCTGTCCCCCATTGAGCATGTTTGGGACTGGATGAAGCGTCGTCTCACGCGGTCTGCACGTCCAGCACGAACGCTGGTCCAACTGAGGCGCCAGGTGGAAATGGCATGGCAAGCCGTTCCACAGGACTACATCCAGCATCTCTACGATCGTCTCCATGGGAGAATAGCAGCCTGCATTGCTGCGAAAGGTGGATATACACTGTACTAGTGCCGACATTGTGCATGCTCTGTTGCCTGTGTCTATGTGCCTGTGGTTCTGTCAGGGTGATCATGTGATGTATCTGACCCCAGGAATGTGTCAATAAAGTTTCCCCTTCCTGGGACAATGAATTCACGGTGTTCTTATTTCAATTTCCAGGAGTGTATATTGCATCCGTCGATCCCTCACAATGTCGAATTAACACAGAAATTGCGTCGCTATGAAATACTATAGGTTTTATGCCTTCTCTTTCAAAATCGAGGAACGTTTCTATAGCTACGACTAGATCTTCTATTGTTAAGCGAGTATCTCTTTCCGGATGCAGTATTCCTTCTTTATTGCATCCGTCAATCCCTCACAATGACGCATTAACAAAGAAATTGCGTCGCTATGAAATACTATAGCTTATATGCTTTCTCTTTCTAATTCGAGGAACGTTTCTATGACAATGACTGGATCTTATATTGGGAGGCGAGTATCTCTTTTCGGATGCACTATTCCTTCTTTATTGGCTCCGTCGATCCCTCACAATGACGAATTAACACAGAAATTGCGTCGCTATGAAACACTATAGGTTCTATGCCTTCTCTTTCTAAATCGAGGTACATTTCTATGGCAACGAATTTATCTTCTATTGGGAGGTGAGTATCTCTTTTCGGATGCACTATTCCTTCTTTATTGGATCCGTCGATCCCGCACAATGACGTATTAACAAAGATATTGCGTCGCTAAGAAATACTATAGGTTCTATGCCTTCTCTTTCTAAATCGAGGAACGTTTCTATGGCAACGACAGGATCGTATATTGGGAGGCGAGTATCTCTTTTCGAAAGCATCTCTTTTCTTATAGCATCCGTCGATCCCTCACAATGACGAATTAACACACATATTGCGTCGCTATGAAACACTATAGGTTCTATGCCTTCTCTTTCTTAATCGAGGAACGTTTCTATGGCAATGACTCGATCATATATTGGGAGGCGAGTATCTCTTTTCGGAAGCAATATTCCGTCTTTATTGAATCCGTCGATCCCTCACAATGACGAATTAACACAGAAATTGCGTCGCTATGAAACTCTATAGGTTCTATGCCTTCTCTTTCTAAATCGAAGAACGTTTCTATGGCAACGAATGGATCTTCTATTCGGAGGCGAGTATCTCTTTACGGATGCACTATTCCTTCTTTACTGCATCCGTCGATCCCTCACAATTACGAATTAACACAGAAATTGCGTCGCTATGAAATACTATAGGTTCTATGCCTACTCTTTCTAAATCGAGGAACGTTTCTATGTCAACGACAGGATCTTCTATTGAGAGGCGAGTATCTCTTTTCGGATGTACTATTCCTTCTTTATTGCTTCCGTCGATCCCTCACAACGACGAAATAACAAAGAAATTGCGTCACTATGAAATACTATTGGTTCTATGCCTTCTCTTTCAAAATCGAGGAACGTTTCTATGGCAGCGACAGGATATTCTATTGGGGGGCGAGTATCTCTTTTCGGAAGCACTATTCCTTCTTTATTGCATCTGTCGATCCCACACAATGACGAATTAACATAGGAATTGCGTCGCTATGAAATACTATAGGTTCTATGCCTACTCTCTCTAAATCGAGGAACGTTTCAATGGCAACGACAACATCTTCTATTGGCAGGCGAGTATCTCATTTTGGATGCACTATTACTTCTTTATTGCATCCGTCGATCCCTTACAATGACGAATTAACACAGAAATTGTGTCGCTATGAAATACTATAGTTTCTATGCCTTGTCTTTCTAAATTCAGGAACGTTTGTATGGCAACGACAGGATCTTATATTGGAGGGCGAGTATTTCCTTTCGGATGCACTATTCCTTCTTTATTGCATCCGTCGATCCCCCACAATTACGAATTAACATAGAAATTGCGTCGCTATGAAAGCTTCTATGCCTTCACTTTCTAAATCGAGGAACGTTTCTATGGCAACGACTGGATCTAATATTGGGAGGCGAGTATCTCTTTTCGGATGCAGTATTCCTTCTTTATAGAATCCGTCGATCCCTCACAATGACGAATTAACACAGGAATTGCTTCGCTATGAAAAACTATAGGTTCTATGCCTTCTATTTCTAAATCGAGGAACGTTTCTATGACAACGACAGGATCTTCTATTGGGTGGCGAGTATCACCTTTCCGAAGAACTATTCCTTCTTTATTGCATCCGTCGATTCCTCACAATGACGAATTAACACAGAAATTGCGTCGCTATGAAACACTATCGGTTCTATGCATTCTCTTTCTAAATCGAGGAACGTTTCTATGGCAACGACAGGATCTTCTACTGGGCGGCGAGTATCTATTTCGGATGCACTATTCCTTCTTTATTGCATCCGTCGATCCCTCACAATGACGAATTAACACAGAAATTGCATCGCTATGAAATACTAATCGTTCTATGCCTTCTCTTTCTAAATCTAGGAACGTTTCAATGGCAACGACAGGATCTTCTGTTGGGAGGCGAGTATCTCTTTTCGGGTGCACTATTCCCTCTTTATTGCATCCGTCGATCCCTCACAATGATGAATTATCACAGAAATGGCGTCGCTATGAAATACTATAGGTTCTATGCCTTCTCTTTTTATATCGAGGAACGTTTCTATGGCAACGACAAGATCTTCTATTGGGAGGCGAGTATATCTTTTCGGAATCACTATACCTTCTTTATTGCATCCGTCGATCCCAAAGAAAGAGGAATTAACACTGAAATTGCGTCGCTATGAAATACTATAGGTTCTATGCCTACTCTTTCTAAATCGAGAAACGTTTGTATGGCAACGACAGGATCTTCAATTAGGAGGCGAGTAACTCTTTTCGGATGCACTATTCCTTCTACATTGCATCCGTCGATCCCCCACAATTACGAATTAACACAGAATTTGCGTCGCTATGAAATACTTCAGCTTCTATGCCTTCACTTTCTAAATCGAGGAACGTTTCTGTGGCAACGACAGGATCTAATATTGGGAGGCGAGTATCTCTTTTCGGATGCACTATTCCTTCTTTATTGCATCCGTCGATCCCTCACAATGACGAATTAACACTGAAATTTAGTCGCTATGAAACACTATAGGTTTTATGCCTTCTCTTTCTAAATCGAGGAACATTTCTATGGTAACGAGAGGATCTTCTATTGGGAGGCGAGTATCTCTTTTCGGATGCAGCATTCCTTCTTTATTGCATCCGTCGATCCCATACAATGACGAATTAGCACAGAAGTTGCGCCGCTATGAAATACTATAGGTTCTATGCCTTCTCTTTCTAAATCGAGGAACGTTTCTATGGCAACGACAGGATCTTCTATTGGCAGGCGAGTATCTCTTTTCGGATGCACTATTCCTTCTTTATTGCATCCGTCGATCCCTCACAATGACGATTTAACACAGAAATTGCGTCGCTATGAAATACTATAGGTCCTATGCCTTCTCTTTCTAAATCGAGGAACGTTTATATGGCAACGACAGGATCTTCTATTGGCAGTCGAGCATCTCTTTTCGGATGCACTATTCCTTCTTTATTGCATACGTCGACCCCTCACAATGAAGAATTAACACAGAAATTGCGTCGCTACGAAATACTATAGCTCCTATGCCTTCTCTTTCTAAATCGAAGTACGTTTATATGGCAACGACAGGATCTTCTATTGGCAGGCGAGTATGTTTTTTCGGATGCAGTATTCCTTCATTATAGCATCCGTCGATCCCTTACAATGACGAATTAACACAGAAATTGCGTCGCTATGACATACTATAGGTTCTATGCCTTCTCTTTCTAAATCGAGGAACGTTTCTATGGCAACGATAGGATCTCCTATTGGCATACAAGTATCTCTATCGGATGCACTATTCCTTCTTTATTGCATCCGTTGATCCCACACAATGACGAATTAACACAGAAATAGCGTCACTATGATATACACTAGGTTCTATGCCTTCTATTTCTAAATCGAGGAACGTTTCTATGGCAACGACAGGATCTTTTATTGGGAGGTGAGTATCTCTTTTCGGATGCACTATTAGTTCATTATTGCATCTGTCGATCCCACACAATGACGGATGAATATAGGCATTGCGTCGCTATGAAATACTATAGGTTCTATGCCTTCTCTTTCTAAATCGAGGAACGTTTCTTGGCAACGACAAGAACTTCTATTGGCAGGCGAAGGTCTCTTTTTGGATGCACTTTTCCTTCCTTATTGCATCCGTCGATCCCTTACAATGACGAATTACCACACAAATTGCGTCGCTATGAAAACCTATAGTTTCTATGCATTGTCTTTCTAAATTCAGGAACGTTTGTATGGGAACGAAAGGATCTTATATTGGGAGGCGAGTATCTCTTTTCGGATACACTATTTATTCTTTATTGCATCCGTCGATCCCTCACAATGACGAATTAACACAGAAATAGCATCGCTATGAAATACTATAGGTTCTATGCCTTCTCTTTCTAAATCGGGGAACGTTTCTATGGCAACGAAAGGATCTTATATTATGAGGCGAGTATCTCCTTTCGGATGCACATTTTCTTCTTCATTGCATCCGTCGATCCCTCACAATGACGATATAACACAGAAATTGGGTCGCTATGATATGCTACATGTACAATGCTTTCTCTTTCTAAACCGAAGAACGTTTCTATGGCAACGACAGGATCTTCTATTGGGAGGCGAGTATCTTTTTTCAGATGCACTACTCCTTCTTTATTGCATCTGTCGATCTCTCACAATGACGAATTAACACAGAAATTGCGTCGCTATGAAAAACTATATGTTCTATGCTTTATCTTTCTAAATCGAGGAACGTTTCTATGGCAACGACAGGATCTTATATTGGGAGGCGAGTATCTCTCTTCGGATGCACTATTCGTTCCTTATTGCATCCGTCGATCCCTCACAATGACGAATTAACACAGATATTACATCGCTATGAAATACGATAGGTTCTATGTCTTCTCTTTCTAAATCGAGGGACGTTTCTATGCCGACGACAGGATCTTCTATTGGGAGGAGTGTACCTCTTTTCGGATGCACTTTTCTTTCTTCATGGCATTTTTCGATCCCTCACAATGACGAAATAACACTGAAATTACGTCGATATGAAATACTATAGGTTCTATGCCTTCTCCTCCTAAATCGAGGAACGTTTCTATGGCAACAACAGGACCATATATCTGGAGGCGAGCATGTCTTCTCGGATGCACTATTCCTTCTTTATTGCATCCGTCGATCCCTCACAATGACGTATTAACACATAAACTGCGTCGCTATGAAATACTATAGGATCTATGCCTTCTCTTTCGAAATCGAGGAACGTTTCTATGGCAACGACCAGATGTTATATTGGGAGGCGAGTATCTCTCTTCGGATGCACTATTCCTTCTTTATTGCATCCGTCGATCCCCCAAGATTGCGAATTAACACAGAAATTGCGTCAGTATGAACTACTATAGGTTCTATGCCTTCTCTTTCTAAATCGAGGAACGTTTCTATGGCAACGACAGGATCTTCTATTGGGAGGTGAGTAACTCTTCTCGGATGCACTATTCCTTCTTTATTGCATCCGTCGATCCCTCACAATTACGAATTAAGACAGAAATTGCGTCGCTATGAAATACTATAGGTTCTATGCTTTCTCTTTCTAAATCGAGGGATGTTTCTATGGCAACGACAGGATCTTATATTGGGAGGCAAGCATTTCTTTTCGGATGCACTGTTCCTTCTTTATTACATCCGTCGATCCCACACAATGAAGAATTAACTCAGAAATTGCTTCGTTATGAAATACTATAGGTTCTATGACTTCCCATTCTAAATCGAGGAACGTTTCTATGACAACGACAGGATCTTATTTTGGGAGGCGAGTATCTCTTTTCGGATGCACTATTCCTTATTTATTGCTTATGTTGACTCCTCACAATGACGAAGTAACACCGAAATTGCTTCGCTGTTAATTAGTATAGGTTCTATGCCTTCTCTTTCTAAATCGAGGAACGTTTCAATAGCAACGACAGGATCTTCTATTGGGAGGCGAGAATCTCTTTTCGGATGCACTATTTCTTCTTTATTGCATCTGTCGATCTCTCACAATGGCGAATTAACACAGAAATTGCGTCGCTATGAAATACTATAGGTTTTAAGCCTTCTCTTTCAAAATCGAGTAACTTTTCTATGGCTACGACTGGATCTTATATTGTTAGGCGAGTATATCTTTCCGGATGCAGTATTCCTTCTATATTGCATCCGTCGATCCCTCACAATGACGAATTAACAAAGAAATTGCGTCGCTATGAAATACTATAGCTTCTATGCCTTCATTATCTAATTCGAGGAACGTTTCTATGACAACGACTGGATCTTATATTGGGAGGCGAGTATCTCTTTTCGGATGCACTATTCCTTCTTTATTGGATCCGTCGATCCCTCACAATGACGAATTAACACAGAAATTGCGTCGCTATGAAATAGTATAGGTTCTATGCCTTCCCTTTCTAAATCGAGGCACGTTTCTGTGGCAACGACAGGATCTTCAATTGGGAGGCGAGTATCTCTTTTCGGATGCACTATTCGTTCTTTATTGCATTCGTCAATCCCTCACAATGACGAATTAACACAGAAATTTTGTCGCTATGAAATACTATGGGTTCTATACCTTCTCATTCTATATCGAGGAACGTTTCTATGGCAACGACAGGATCTTCTATTGGGAGGCGAGTATGTCTTTTCGGATGCACTATTCCTTCTTTATGGCATCCGTCGATCTCTGACAATGACGAAGTAACAGAGAAAATGCGTCGCTATGAAAAAATATAGGTTCTATGCCTTCTCAATCTAAATCGAGGAATGTTTCTATGGCTACTACTGGATCTTATATTGGGAGGCGAGTATCTCATTTCCAATGCACTATTCCTTCTTTATTGCATAAGTCGAATCCTCACAATGACGAATTAACACAGAAATTGCGTCGCTATGAATTGGTATAGGTTCTATGCCTTCTCTTTCTACATCGAGGAACGTTTCTATGGCAACGAATTTATCTTCTATTGGGAGGTGAGTAACTCTTTTCGGATGCACTATTCCTTCTTTATTGCATCCGTCGATCCCTCACAATTACGTATTAACACAGAAATTGCGTCGCTATGAAACACTATAGGTTCTATGTCTTCTCTTTCTAAATCGAGGAACGTTTCTATGGCAACGAAAGGATTTTCTACTGGGAGGCGAGTATCCCTTTTCGGATACACTATTCCTTCTATATTGCATCCGTCGATCTCTCACAACGACGAAGTAACACGGAAATTGCGTCGCTATGATATACTATAGGTTCTATGCCTTCTCTTCCTAAATCGAGGAACGTTTCTATGGCTATTACTGGATCTTCTATTGGGAGGCGAGTATCTCTTTTCGGATGCAGTATCCTTCTTTATTGGATCCGTCGATGACTCACAATGACGTATTAACAAATATATTGCGTCGCTATGAAATACTATAGGTTCTATGCCTTCCCTATCTAATTCGAGGAGCGTTTCTATGGCAACGACGGGATCTTATATTGGGAGGCGAGTATCTCTTTTCGGAGGCACTATTACTTTTTTATAGCATCCGTCGATCCCTCACAATGACGAATTAACACAGATATTGCGTCTCTATGAAACACTATAGGTTCTATGCCTTCTCTTTCTAAATAGAGGAACGTTTCTATGGCAACGAATTTATCTTCTATTGGGAGGTGAGTATCTCTTTTCGGATGCACTATTCCTTCTTTATTGTATCCGTCGATCGCTCACAATGACGAATTAACACAGAAATTGCGTCGCTATGAAACACTATGGTTCTATGCCTTGTCTTTCTAAATCGAGGAGCGTTTCTATGGCAACGAAAGGATCTTCTATTGGGAGGCGAGTATCTCTTTTCGGATGCACTATTCCTTCTTTATTGCATCCGTCGATCCCTCACAATGACGAATTAACACAGAAATTGCGACGCTATAAAATACTATAGGTTCTATGCCCTCTCTTTCTAAATCGAGGAATGTTTCTATGGCAACGACAGGATCTCCTATTGGGAGGCGAGTATCTCTTTTCGGATGCACTATTCCTTCTTTATTGCATCCGTCGATCCCTCACAACCATGAATTAACACAGAAATTGCGTCGCTATGAAATACTATAGGTTCTATGCCTTCTCTTTCTAAATCGAGGCACGTTTCTATGGCAACGACAGGATCTTCTATTGGGAGGCGAGTATCTCTTTTCGGATGCACTATTCGTTCTTTATTGCATTCGTCAATCCCTCACAATGACGAATTAACACAGAAATTTTGTCGCTATGAAATACTATGGGTTCTATACCATCTCATTCTATATCGAGGAACGTTTCTATGGCAACGACAGGATCTTCTATTGAAAGGCGGGTATCTCTTTTCGGATGCACTATTACTTCTTTATTGCATCCATCGATCCCTTACAAAGACGAATTAACACAGAAATTGCGTCGCTATGAAATACTGTAGGTTCTATGCCTTCTCTTTCTAAATCGTGGAATGTTTTTATGTCAACGAGAGGATCTTCTATTGGGAGGCGAGTATCTCTTTTCGGATGAACTATTCCTTCTTTATTGCATCCGTTGATCCCTCACAATGACGAATTAACACAGAAATTGCGTTGCTATGAAATACTATAGGTTCTATGCCTTCTCTTTCTACATCGAGGAACGTTTCTATGGCAAGACAGGATCTTATATTGGGAAGCGAATATCTCTTTTCGAAAGCACTATTCCGTCTTTATTGCTACCGTCGAACCCTCACAATGACGAATTAACACAGATATTGCTGCGCTATTAATTGGTATAGGTTCTATGCCTTCTCTTTCTATATCTAGGAACGTTTCTATGTCAACGAGAGGATGCTCTATTGGGAGGCGAGTATCCCTTTTCGGATGTACTATTCCCTCTTTATTGCATCCGTCGATCCCTCACAACGACGAATTAACACAGAAATTGAGTCACTATTAAATACCATAGGTTCTATATATTCTCTTTCTAAATTGAGGAACGTTTCTATGGCAACGACAGGAACTTCTATTGGGAAGCGAGTATGTCTTTTCGGATGCACTATTCCTTCTTTATGGCATCCGTCGATCTCTGACATTGACGAAGTAACAGAGAAAATGCGTCGCTATGAAAAAATATAGGTTCTATGCCTTCTCTTTCTAAATCGAGGAATGTTTCTATGGCTACGACTGGATCTTATATTGGGAGGCAAGTATCTCATTTCCAATGCACTATTCCTTCTTTATTGCATAAGTCGAATCCTCACAATGACGAATTAACACAGAAAATGCGTCGGGTTCTATGCCCTCTCTTTCTAAATCGAGGAACGTTTCTATGGCAACGACAGGTTCTCCTATTGGGAGGAGAGTATCTCTTTTCGGATGCACTATTCCTTCTCTATTGCATCCGTCGATCCCTCACAACGACGAATTAACTCAGCAATTGCGTCGCTATGAGAAACTGTAGGTTCTATGCCTCCTCTTTCTAAATCGAGGAATGTTTCTTTGGCAACGACAGGATCTTCTATTGAGAGGCAAGTACCTCTTTTCGGATGCACTATTCCTTCATTATTACATCCGTCGATCCCTCACAATGACGAATTAACACAGAAATTGCGTCGCTATGAAATACTATGGGTTCTATGCGTTCTCTTTCTAAATCGAGGAACGTTTCTATGGCAACGACCGCTACTTCTATTGGGAGGCGAGAATCTCTTTTCGGATGCACTATTCCTTCTTTATTGCATCCGTCGATCCCTCATAATGACGAATTAACACAGAAACTGCGTGGCTATGAAATACTTTAGGTTCTATGCCTTCTCTATCTAAATCGAGGCACGTTTCTATGGCAACGACAGGATCTTCTATTGGGAGGCGAGTATCTCTTTTCGGAAGCACTATTCCTTCCTTATTGCATCCGTCGATCCCTCACAATGACGAATTAACAAAGGAATTTTGGCGCTATGAAATACTAGAGATTCTATACCTTCTCTTTCTATATCGAGGAACGTTTCTATGGCAACGACTGGATCTTCTATTGGGAGGCGAGTATCTCTTTTCGGATGCACTATTCCTTCTTAATTGCATCCGGCGATCCCTCACAATGACGAATTAACACAGAAATGGCGTCACTATGAAATACTGTGGGTTCTATGCCTTCTCGTTCTAAATCGAGGAACGTTTCTATGTCAACGACAGGATCTTCTATTGGGAGGCGAGTATATCTTTTCGGATGTACTATTCCTTCTTTATTGCATCCGTCGATCCCTCACAATGACGTATTAACACAGAAATTGCGTCCTTATGAAATACTATAGGTTCTATGCCTTCTCTTCCTAAGTCGAGGAACGTTTCTATGGCAACGACAGGATCTTTTTTGGGAGGCGAGTATGTCTTTTCGGATGCACTATTCCTTCTTTATTGCTTATGTCAATCCCTCACAATGACGAAGTAACACCGACATTGCTTCGCTATGAAATACTCTAGGTTTTATGCCGTCTCTTTCTAAATTGAGGAACGTTTCTATGGCTACGACTGGATCTTCTATTGTTAGGCGAGTATCTCTTTCTGGATGCAGTATTCCTTCTTTATTGTATCCGTCGATCCCTCACAATGACGAAATAACAAAGAAATTGCGTCGCTATGAAATACTATAGGTTCTATACCTTCGCTTTCTAAATCGAGGATCGTTACTATGGCAACGACTGGATCTTATATTCGGAGGCGAGTATCTCTTTTCGGATGCACTATTCCTTCTTTATTGGATCTGTCGATCCCTCACAATGACGAATTAACACAGAAATTGCGTCGCTGTGAATCACTATAGGTTCTATGCCTTCTCTTTCTAAATCCAGGAACGTATCTATGGCAACGAAAGTATCTTCTACTGGGAGGCGAGTATATCTTTTCGGATGCACTAATCCTTATTTATTGCATCCGTCGATCTCTCACAATGACGAAGTAACACGGAAATTGCGTCGCTATGAAATACTATAGGTTCTATGCCTTCTCTATCTAAATCGAGGAACGTTTCTATGGCTGTTACTGGATCTTCTATTGGGAGGCGAGTATCTCTTTTCGGATGCAGTATCCTTCTTTATTGCATCCGTCGATCCCTCACAGTGACGTATTAACAAAGATATTTCGTCGCTATGAAATACTATAGGATCTATGCCTTCTCTTTCTAAATCGAGGAGCGTTTCTATGGCAACGACAGGATCTTATATTGGGAGGCGAGTATCTCTTTCCGGAGGCACTATTACTTTTTTATAGCATCGGTCGATCCCTCACAATGACGAATTAACACAGATATTTCGTCGTTATGAAACACTATAGGTTCTATGCCTTCTCTTTCTAAATCGAGGAACGTTTCTATGGAAACGACTGGATCTTATATTAGGAGGCGAGTATCTCTTTTCGGATGCACTATTCCTTCTTTATTGCATCTGTCGATCTCTCACAATAGCGAATTAACACAGAAATTGCGTCGCTATGAAATACTATAGGTTCTATGCCTTTTCTTTCTAAATCGAGGAACATTTCTATGGCAACGACAGGATCTTCTATTAAGAGGCGAGTATCTCTTTTCGGACGCATGATTCCTTCTTTATTGCATCTGTCGATCCCTCACAATGACGAATTAACACAGAAATTGCACCGTTATGAAATACTATAGGTTCTATGCCTTCCCTTTCTAAATCGAGTAACGTTTCTATGGCAACGTCAGGATCTTCTATTGAGAGGCGAATATCTCTTTTCGAATGCACTATTCCTTCTATATTGCATCCGTCGATCCCTCACAATGAAGAATTAACACAGAAATTGCTTCGCTATGAAATACTATGGGTTCTATGCCTTCTCATTCTAAATCGTGGAACGTTTCTATGGCAACGACAGGATCTTATTTTGGGAGGCGAGTATCTCTTTTCGAATGCACTATTCCTTATTTATTGCTTATGTCGACCCCTCACAATGACGAAGTAACACCGAAATTGCTTCGCTGTGAATTAGTATAGGTTCTTTGCCTTCTCTTTCTAAATCGAGGAACGTTTCAATGGCAACGACAGGATCTTCTATTGGGAGGCGATAATCTCCTTTCGGATGCACTATTCCTTCTTTATTGGATCTGTCGATCCCTCAAAATGACGAATTAACACAGAAATTGCGTCGCTATGAAACACTATAGGTTCTATGCCTTCTCTTTCTAAATCGCGGCACGATTCTATGGCTACGACTGGATCTTCTATTGGGAGGCGAGTATCTCTTTGCGGATACAGTATTCCTTCTTTATTGCATCCGTCGATCCCTCACAATGACGAATTAGCAAAGATATTGCGTCGCTATGAAGTACAATAGGTTTTATGCCTTCTCTTTCTAAATCGCGGAACGTTTCTAAGGCAACGACAGGATTTTCTATTGGGAGGCGTGTATCTCTTTTCGGATGCTCTATTCCTTCTTGATTGCATCCGTCGATCCCTCACAATGACGAATTAACACAAAAATTGCGTCGATATGAATTACTGTAGGTACTATGCCTCCTCTTTCTAAATCGAGGAACGTTTCTATGTCAACGAGAGGATCTTCTATTGGGAGGCGAGTATCTCTTTTCGGATGAACTACTCCTTCTTTATTGGATCCGTCGATCCCTCACAACGACGAATTAACACAGAAATTGCGTCACTATGAAATACTATAGGTTCTATACCTTCTCTTTTTAAATCGATGAACTTTTCTATGGCAACGACAGGATCTTGTATTGAGAGGCGAATCTCTCTTTTCGAATGCACTATTCCTTCTTTATGGCATCCGTCAATCCCTCACAATGACGAATTAACACAGAAAATGCTTCGCTATGAATTGGTACAGGTTCTAATCGTTCTCTTTCTAAATCGAGGAACGTTTCTATGTCAACGAGAGGATTCTCTATTGGGAGGCGAGTATCTCTTTTCGGATGTACGAGTCCTTCATTATTGCATCCGTCGATCCCTCACAATGACGAATTAACACAGAAATTGAGTCACTATGAAATACTGTAGGTTCTATATATTCTGTTTCTAAATCGAGGAACGTTTCTATGGCAACGACAGGAACTTTTATTGGGAGGCGAGTATGTCTTTTCGGATGCAATATTCCTTCTTTATGGCATCCGTCGAACTCTGACAATGACGAAGTAACAGAGAAAATGCGTCGCTATGAAAAAATATAGGTTCTATGCCTTCTCTTTCTAAATCGAGGAACGTTTCTATGGCAACGAAAGGATCTTATATTATGAGGCGAGTATCTCCTTTCGGATGCACATTTTCTTCTTCATTGCATCCGTCGATCCCTCACAACGACGAATTAACACAGAAATTGCGTCGCTATGATATGCTATATGTACAATGCTTTCTCTTTCTAAACCGAAGAACGTTTCTATGGCAACGACAGGATCTTCTATTGGGAGGCGAGTATCTTTTTTCGGATGCACTACTCCTTCTTTATTGCATCTGTCGATCTCTCACAATGACGAATTAACACAGAAATTGCGTCGCTATGAAAAACTATATGTTCTATGCTTTATCTTTCTAAATCGAGGAACGTTTCTATGGCAAAGACAGGATCTTATATTGGGAGGCGAGTATATCTTCGGATGCACTATTCCTTCCTTATTGCATCCGTCGATCCCTCAAAATGACGAATTAACACAGATGTTGCGTCGCCATGAAATACGATAGGTTCTATGTCTTCTCTTTCTAAATCGAGGGACGTTTCTATGCCGACGACAGGATCTTCTATTGGGAGGAGTGTACCTCTTTTCGGATGCACTATTTTTCTTCATGGCATTTTTCGATCCCTCACAATGACGAAATAACACTGAAATTGCGTCGATATGAAATACTATAGGTTCTATGCCTTCTCCTTCTAAATCGAGGAACGTTTCTATGGCAACAACAGGACCATATATCTGGAGGCGAGCATCTCTTCTCGGATGCACTATTCCTTCTTTATTGCATCCGGCGATCCCTCACAATGACGTATTAACACATAAACTGCGTCGCTATGAAATACTATAGGATCTATGCCTTCTCTTTCGAAATCGAGGAACGTTTCTATGGCAACGACCAGATGTTATATTGGGAGGCGAGTATCTCTCTTCGGATGCACTATTCCTTCTTTATTGCATCCGTCGATCCCCCAAGATTACGAATTAACACAGAAATTGCGTCAGTATGAACTACTATAGGTTCTATGCCTTCCCATTCTAAATCGAGGAACGTTTCTATGGCAACGACAGGATCTTATTTTGGGAGGCGAGTATCTCTTTTCGGATGCACTATTCCTTATTTATTGCTTATGTCGACTCCTCACAATGACGAAGTAACACCGAAATTGATTCGCTGTTAATTAGTATAGGTTCTATGCCTTCTCTTTCTAAATCGATGAACGTTTCATTAGCAACGACAGGATCTTCTATTGGGAGGCGAGAATCTCTTTTCGGATGCTTTATTTCTTCTTTATTGCATCCGTCGATCCCTCACAATGACGAATTAACAAAGAAATTGCGTCGCTATGAAATACTATAGCTTCTATGCCTTCATTTTCTAATTCGAGGAACGTATCTATGACAACGACTGGATCTTATATTGGGAGGCGAGTATCTCTTTTCGGATGCACTATTCCTTCTTTATTGGATCCGTCGATCCCTCACAATGACGAATTAACACAGAAATTGCGTCGCTATGAAATACTATAGGTTCTATGCCTTCTCTATCTAAATCGATTAACGTTTCTATGGCAACGAATTTATCTTCTATTGGGAGGTGAGTATCTCTTTTCGGATGCACTATTCCTTGTTTATTGTATCCGTCGATCGCTCACAATGACGAATTAACTCAGAAATTGCGTCGCTATGAAACACTATCGTTCAATGCTTTGTATTTCTAAATCGAGGAACGTTTCTATGGCAACGAAAGGATCTTCTATTGGGAGGCGAGTATCTCTTTTCGGATGCACTATTCCTTCTTTATTGCATCTGTCGATCCCTCACAATGACGAAATAACACAGAAATTGCGACGCTATAAAATACTATAGGTTCTATGCCCTCTCTTTCTAATCGAGGATTGTTTCTATGGCAACGACAGGATCTCCTATTGGGAGGCGAGTATCTCTTTTCGGATGCACTATTCCTTCTTTATTTCATCCGTCGATCCCTCACAAACATGAATTAACACAGAAATTGCGTCGCTATGAAATAGTATAAGTTCTATGCCTTCCCTTTCTAAATCGAGGCACGTTTCTGTGGCAACGACAGGATCTTCAATTGGGAGGCGAGTATCTCTTTTCGCATGCACTATTCGTTCTTTATTGCATTCGTCAATCCCTCACAATGACGAATTAACACAGAAATTTTGTCGCTATGAAATACAATGGGTTCTATACCCTCTCATTCTATATCGAGGAACGTTTCTATGGCAACGACAGGATCTTCTATTGGGAGGCGAGTATGTCTTTTCGGATGCACTATTCCTTCTTTATGGCATCCGTCGATCTCTGACAATGACGAAGTAACAGAGAAAATGCGTCGCTATGAAAAAATATAGGTTCTATGCCTTCTCAATCTAAATCGAGGAATGTTTCTATGGCTACTACTGGATCTTATATTGGGAGGCGAGTATCTCATTTCCAATGCACTATTCCTTCTTTATTGCATAAGTCGAATCCTCACAATGACGAATTAACACAGAAATTGCGTCGCTATGAATTGGTATAGGTTCTATGCCTTCTCTTTCTACATCGAGGAACGTTTCTATGGCAACGAAAGGATTTTCTACTGGGAGGCGAGTATCCCTTTTCGGATGCACTATTCCTTCTATATTGCCTCCGTCGATCTCTCACAATGACGAAGTAACACGGAAATTGCGTCGCTATGATATACTATAGGTTCTATGCCTTCTCTTTCTAAATCGAGGAACGTTTCTATGGCTATTACTGAATCTCCTATTGGGAGGCGAGTATCTCTTTTCGGATGCAGTATCCTTCTTTATTGCATCCGTCGATGCCTCACAATGACGTATTAACAAAGATATTGCGTCGCTATGAAATACTATAGGTTCAATGCCTTCCCTTTCTAATTCGAGGAGCGTTTCTATGGCAACGACGAGATCTTATATTGGGAGGCGAGTATCTCTTTTCGGAGGCACTATTACTTTTTTATAGCATCCGTCGATCCCTCACAATGACGAATTAACACAGATATTGCGTCTCTATGAAACACTATAGGTTCTATGCCTTGTCTTTCTAAATCGAGGAACGTTTCTATGGCAACGAAAGGATCTTCTATTGGGAGGCGAGTATCTCTTTTCGGATGCACTATTCCTTCTTTATTGCATCTGTCGATCCCTCACAATGACGAATTAACACAGAAATTGTGACGCTATAAAATACTATAGGTTCTATGCCCTCTCTTTCTAAATCGAGGAATGTTTCTATGGCAACGACAGGATCTCGTATTGGGAGGCGAGTATCTCTTTTCGGATGCACTATTCCTTCTTTATTGCATCCGTCGATCCCTCACAACCATGAATTAACACAGAAATTGCGTCGCTATGAAATACTATAGGTTCTATGCCTTCTCTTTCTAAATCGAGGCACGTTTCTATGGCAACGACAGGATCTTCTATTGGGAGGCGAGTATCTCTTTTCGGATGCACTATTCGTTCTTTATTGCATTCGTCAATCCCTCACAATGACGAATTAACACAGAAATTTTGTCGCTATGAAATACTATGGGTTCTATACCTTCTCATTCTATATCGAGGAACGTTTCTATGGCAACGACAGGATCTTCTATTGGGAGGCGAGTATCTCTTTTCGGATGCACTATTACTTCTTTATTGCATCCATCGATCCCTTACAAAGACGAATTAACACAGAAATCGCGTCGCTATGAAATACTGTAGGTTCTATGCCTTCTCTTTCTAAATCGAGGAATGTTTTTATGTCAACGAGAGGATCTTCTATTGGGAGGCGAGTATCTCTTTTCGGATGAACTATTCCTTCTTTATTGCATCCGTTGATCCCTCACAATGACGAATTAACACGGAAATTGCGTTGCTATGAAATACTATAGGTTCTATGCCTTCTCTTTCTACATCGAGGAACGTTTCTATGGCAAGACAGGATCTTATATTGGGAAGCGAATATCTCTTTTCGAAAGCACTATTCCTTCTTTATTGCTTCCGTCGATCCCTCACAATGACGAATTAACACAGAAATTGCTGCGCTATTAAATGGTATAGGTTCTATGCCTTCTCTTTCTAAATCTAGGAACGTTTCTATGTCAACGAGAGGATGCTCTATTGGGAGGCGAGTATCTCTTTTCGGATGTACTATTCCTTCTTTATTGCATCCGTCGATCCCTCACAACGACGAATTAACACAGAAATTGAGTCACTATGCAATACTATAGGTTCTATATATTCTCTTTCTAAATTGAGGAACGTTTCTATGGCAACGACAGGAACTTCTATTGGGAGGCGAGTATGTCTTTTCGTATGCACTATTCCTTCTTTATGGCATCCGTCGATCTCTGATATTCACGAAGTAACAGAGAAAATGCGTCGCTATGAAAAAATATAGGTTCTATGCCTTCTCTTTCCAAATCGAGGAATGTTTCTATGGCTACGACTGGATCTTCTATTGAGAGGCGAGTACCTCTTTTCGGATGCACTATTCCTTCATTATTACATCCGTCGATCCCTCACAATGACGAATTAACACAGAAATTGCGTCGCTATGAAATACTATAGGTTCTATGCGTTCTCTTTCTAAATCGAGGAACGTTTCTATGGCAACGACCGCTACTTCTATTGGGAGGCGAGAATCTCTTTTCGGATGCACAATTCCTTCTTTATTGCATCCGTCGATCCCTCATAATGACGAATTAACACAGAAACTGCGTGGCTATGAAATACTTTAGGTTCTATGCCTTCTCTATCTAAATCGAGGCACGTTTCTATGGCAACGACAGGATCTTCTATTGGGAGGCGAGTATCTCTTTTCGGAAGCACTATTCCTTCCTTATTGCATCCGTCGATCCCTCACAATGACGAATTAACAAAGAAATTTTGGCGCTATGAAATACTAGAGATTCTATACCTTCTCTTTCTATATCGAGGAACGTTTCTATGGCAACGACTGGATCTTCTATTGGGAGGCGAGTATCTCTTTTCGGATGCACTATTCCTTCTTTATTGCATCCGTCGATCCCTCACAATGACGTATTAACACAGAAATTGCGTCCTTATGAAATACTATAGGTTCTATGCCTTCTCTTTCTAAGTCGAGGAACGTTTCTATGGCAACGACAGGATCTTTTTTGGGAGGCGAGTATGTCTTTTCGGATGCACTATTCCTTCTTTATTGCTTATGTCGACCCCTCACAATGACGAAGTAACACCGAAATTGCTTCGCTATGAAATACTCTAGGTTTTATGCCTTCTCTTTCTAAATTGAGGAACGTTTCTATGGCTACGACTGGATCTTCTATTGTTAGGCGAGTATCTCTTTCTGGATGCAGTATTCCTTCTTTATTGTATCCGTCGATCCCTCACAATGACGAATTAACAAAGAAATTGCGTCGCTATGAAATACTATAGGTTCTATACCTTCTCTTTCTAAATCGAGGAACGTTACTATGGCAACGACTGGATCTTATATACGGAGGCGAGTATCTCTTTTCGGATGCACTATTCCTTCTTTATTGGATCTGTCGATCCCTCACAATGACGAATTAACACAGATATTGCGTCGCTGTGAATCACTATAGGTTCTATGCCTTCGCTTTCTAAATCGAGGAACGTTTCTATGGCAACGAATTTATCTTCTATTGGGGGGTGAGTAACTCTTTTCGGATGCACTATTCCTTCTTTATAGCATGCGTCGATCCCTCACAATTACGAATTAACACAGAAATTGCGTCGCTATGAAACACTATAGGTTCTATGCCTTCTCTTTCTAAATCGAGGAACGTTTCTATGGCAACGAAAGGATCTTCTACTGGGAGGCGAGTATATCTTTTCGGATGCACTAATCCTTATTTACTGCATCCGTCGATCTCTCACAATGACGAAGTAACACGGAAATTGCGTCGCTATGAAATACTATACGTACTATGCCTCCTCTTTCTAAATCGAGGAACGTTTCTATGGCTGTTACTGGATCTTCTATTGGGAGGCGAGTATCTTTTTTCGGATGCAGTATACTTCTTTATTGCATCCGTCGATCCCTCACAGTGACGTATTAACAAAGATATTTCGTCGCTATGAAATACTATAGGATCTATGCCTTTTCTTTCTAAATCGAGGAGCGTTTCTATGGCAACGACAGGATCTTATATTGGGAGGCGAGTATCTCTTTCCGGAGGCACTATTACTTTTTTATTGCATCCGTCGATCCCTCACAATGAAAATTAACACAGAAATTGCGTCGCTATGAAATACTATAGGTTCTATGCGTTCTCTTTCTAAATCGAGGAACGTTTCTATGGCAACGACCGCTACTTCTATTGGGAGGCGAGAATCTCTTTTCGGATGCACTATTCCTTCTTTATTGCATCCGTCGATCCCTCATAATGACGAATTAACACAGAAACTGCGTGGCTATGAAATACTTTAGGTTCTATGCCTTCTCTATCTAAATCGAGGCACGTTTCTATGGCAACGACTGGATCTTCTATTGGGAGGCGAGTATCTCTTTTCGGAAGCACTATTCCTTCCTTATTGCATCCGTCGATCCCTCACAATGACGAATTAACAAAGAAATTTTGGCGCTATGAAATACTAGAGATTCTATACCTTTTCTTTCTATATCGAGGAACGTTTCTATGGCAACGACTGGATCTTCTATTGGGAGGCGAGTATCTCTTTTCGGATGCACTATTCCTTCTTAATTGCATCCGTCGATCCCTCACAATAACGAATTAACACAGAAATGGCGTCACTATGAAATACTGTGGGTTCTATGCCTTCTCGTTCTAAATCGAGGAACGTTTCTATGTCAACGACAGGATCTTCTATTGGGAGGCGAGTATATCTTTTCGGATGTACTATTCCTTCTTTATTGCATCCGTCGATCCCTCACAATGACGTATTAACACAGAAATTGCGTCCTTATGAAATACTATAGGTTCTATGCCTTCTCTTTCTAAGTCGAGGAACGTTTCTATGGCAACGACAGGATCTTTTTTGGGAGGCGAGTATCTCTTTCTGGATGCAGTATTCCTTCTTTATTGTATCCGTCGATCCCTCACAATGACGAATTAACAAAGGAATTGCGTCGCTATGAAATACTATAGGTTCTATACCTTCTCTTTCTAAATCGAGGAACGTTACTATGGCAACGACTGGATCTTATATTCGGAGGCGAGTATCTCTTTTCGGATGCACTATTCCTTCTTTATTGGATCTGTCGATCCCTCACAATGACGAATTAACACAGAAATTGCGTCGCTGTGAATCACTATAGGTTCTATGCATTCTCTTTCTAAATCGAGGAACGTTTCTATGGCAACGAATTTATCTTCTATTGGGGGGTGAGTAACTCTTTTCGGATGCACTATTCCTTCTTTATTGCATCCGTCGATCCCTCACAATTACGAATTAACACAGAAATTGCGTCGCTATGAAACACTATAGGTTCTATGCCTTCTCTTTCTAAATCGAGGAACGTTTCTATGGCAACGAAAGGATCTTCTACTGGGAGGCGAGTATATCTTTTCGGATGCACTAATCCTTATTTACTGCATCCGTCGATCTCTCACAATGACGAAGTAACACGGAAATTGCGTCGCTATGAAATACTATAGGTACTATGCCTCCTCTTTCTAAATCGAGGAACGTTTCTATGGCTGTTACTGGATCTTCTATTGGGAGGCGAGTATCTTTTTTCGGATGCAGTATCCTTCTTTATAGCATCCGGCGATCCCTCACAGTGACGTATTAACAAAGATATTTCGTCGCTATGAAATACTATAGGATCTATGCCTTTTCTTTCTAAATCGAGGAGCGTTTCTATGGCAACGACAGGATCTTATATTGGGAGGCGAGTATCTCTTTCCGGAGGCACTATTACTGTTTTATAGCATCCGTCGATCCCTCACAATGACGAATTAACACAGATATTGCGTCGTTATGAAACACTATAGGTTCTATGCCTTCTCTTTCTAAATCGAGGACCGTTTCTATGGAAACGACTGGATCTTATATTAGGAGGCGAGTATCTCTTTTCGGATGCACTATTCCTTCTTTATTGCATCTGTCGATCTCTCACAATGGCGAATTAACACAGAAATTGCGTCGCTATGAAATACTATAGGTTCTATGCCTTTTCTTTCTAAATCGAGGAACATTTCTACGGCAACGACAGGATCTTCTATTAAGAGGCGAGTATCTCTTTTCGGACGCATGATTCCTTCTTTATTGCATCTGTCGATCCCTCACAATGACGAATTAACACAGAAATTGCACCGTTATGAAATACTATAGGTTCTATGCCTTCCCTTTCTAAATCGAGGAACGTTTCTATGGCAACGACAGGATCTTCTATTGAGAGGCGAATATCTCTTTTCGAATGCACTATTCCTTCTATATTGCATCCGTCGATCCCTCACAATGAAGAATTAACACAGAAATTGCGTCGCTATGAAATACTATAGGTTCTATGCCATCTCATTCTAAATCGTGGAACGTTTCTATGGCAACGACAGGATCTTATTTTGGGAGGCGAGTATCTCTTTTCGAATGCACTATTCTTTATTTATTGCTTATGTCGACCCCTCACAATGACGAAGTAACACCGAAATTGCTTCGCTGTGAATTAGTATAGGTTCTTTGCCTTCTCTTTCTAAATCGAGGAACGTTTCAATGGCAACGACAGGATCTTCTATTGGGAGGCGAGAATCTCTTTTCGGATGCACTATTTCTTCTTTATTGCATCTGTCGATCTCTCACAATGGCGAATTAACACAGATATTGCGTCGCTATGAAATACTATAGGTTTTATGCCTTCTCTTTCAAAATCGATGAATGTTTCTATATCTACGACTGGATCTTCTATTGTTAGGCGAGTATCTCTCTCCGGATGCAGTATTCCTTCTTTATTGCATCCGTCGATCCCTCACAATGACGCATTAACCAAGAAATTGTGTCGCTATGAAATACTATAGCTTCTATGCCTTCTCTTTCTAATTCGAGGAACGTTTCTATGACAACCACTGGATCCTATATTGGGAGGCGAGTATCTCTTTTCGGATGCACTATTCCTTCTTTATTGGATCTGTCGATCCCTCACAATGAGGAATTAACACTGAAATTGCGTCGCTATGAAACACTATAGGTTCTATGCCTTCTCTTTCTAAATCGAGGAACGTTTCTATGGCAACGAATTTATCCTCCATTGGGAGGTGAGTATCTCTTTTCGGATGCACTATTCCTTCTTTATTGTATCCGTCGATTTCTCACAATTACGAATTAACACAGAAATTGCGTCGTTATGAAATACTATAGGTTCTATGCCTTCTCTTTCTAAATCGCGGAAAGATTCTATGGCTACGACTGGATCTTCTATTGGGAGGCGAGTATCTCTTTGCGGATACAGTATTCCTTCTTTATTGCATCCGTCGATCCCTCACAATGACGAATTAGCAAAGATATTGCATCGCTATGAAGTACAATAGGTTTTATGCCTTCTCTTTCTAAATCGAGGAACGTTTCTATGTCAACGAGAGGATGCTCTATTGGGAGGCGAGTATCTCTTTTCGGATGTACTAGTCCTTCTTTATTGCATCCGTAGATCCCTCACAACGACGAATAAACACAGAAATTGAGTCACTATGAAATACTGTAGGTTCTATATATTCTCTTTCTAAATCGAGGAACGTTTCTATGGCAACGACAGGAACTTCTATTGGGAGGCGAGTATGTCTTTTCGGATGCAATATTCCTTCTTTATGGCATCCGTCGAACTCTGACAATGACGAAGTAACAGAGAAAATGCGTCGCTATGAAAAAATATAGGTTCTATGCCTTCTCTTTCTAAATCGAGGAATGTTTCTATGGCTACGACTGGATCTTATATTGGGAGGCGAGTATCTCATTTCCAATGCACTATTTCTTCTTTATTGCATAAGTCGAATCCTCACAATGACGAATTAACACAGAAATTGCGTCGCTATTAAATAGTATAGGTTCTATGCCTTCTCTTTGTAAATCGAGGAACGTTTCTATGGCAACGACAGGTTCTCCTATTGGGAGGAGAGTATCTCTTTTCGGATGCACTATTCCTTCTCTATTGCATCCGTCGATCCCTCAAAATGACGAATTAACACAGATGTTGCGTCGCCATGAAATACGATAGGTTCTATGTCTTCTCTTTCTAAATCGAGGGACGTTTCTATGCCGACGACAGGATCTTCTATTGGGAGGAGTGTACCTCTTTTCGGATGCACTATTTTTCTTCATGGCATTTTTCGATCCCTCACAATGACGAAATAACACTGAAATTGCGTCGATATGAAATACTATAGGTTCTATGCCTTCTCCTTCTAAATCGAGGAACGTTTCTATGGCAACAACAGGACCATATATCTGGAGGCGAGCATCTCTTCTCGGATGCACTATTCCTTCTTTATTGCATCCGGCGATCCCTCACAATGACGTATTAACACATAAACTGCGTCGCTATGAAATACTATAGGATCTATGCCTTCTCTTTCGAAATCGAGGAACGTTTCTATGGCAACGACCAGATGTTTATTGGGAGGCGAGTATCTCTCTTCGGATGCACTATTCCTTCTTTATTGCATCCGTCGATCCCCCAAGATTACGAATTAACACAGAAATTGCGTCAGTATGAACTACTATAGGTTCTATGCCTTCCCATTCTAAATCGAGGAACGTTTCTATGGCAACGACAGGATCTTATTTTGGGAGGCGAGTATCTCTTTTCGGATGCACTATTCCTTATTTATTGCTTATGTCGACTCCTCACAATGACGAAGTAACACCGAAATTGATTCGCTGTTAATTAGTATAGGTTCTATGCCTTCTCTTTCTAAATCGATGAACGTTTCATTAGCAACGACAGGATCTTCTATTGGGAGGCGAGAATCTCTTTTCGGATGCTTTATTTCTTCTTTATTGCATCCGTCGATCCCTCACAATGACGAATTAACAAAGAAATTGCGTCGCTATGAAATACTATAGCTTCTATGCCTTCATTTTCTAATTCGAGGAACGTTTCTATGACAACGACTGGATCTTATATTGGGAGGCGAGTATCTCTTTTCGGATGCACTATTCCTTCTTTATTGGATCCGTCGATCCCTCACAATGACGAATTAACACAGAAATTGCGTCGCTATGAAATACTATAGGTTCTATGCCTTCTCTATCTAAATCGAGGAACGGTTCTATGGCAACGAATTTATCTTCTATTGGGAGGTGAGTATCTCTTTTCGGATGCACTATTCCTTGTTTATTGTATCCGTCGATCGCTCACAATGACGAATTAACTCAGAAATTGCGTCGCTCTGAAACACTATCGTTCAATGCTTTGTATTTCTAAATCGAGGAACGTTTCTATGGCAACGAAAGGATCTTCTATTGGGAGGCGAGTATCTCTTTTCGGATGCACTATTCCTTCTTTATTGCATCTGTCGATCCCTCACAATGACGAAATAACACAGAAATTGCGACGCTATAAAATACTATAGGTTCTATGCCCTCTCTTTCTAATCGAGGATTGTTTCTATGGCAACGACAGGATCTCCTATTGGGAGGCGAGTATCTCTTTTCGGATGCACTATTCCTTCTTTATTTCATCCGTCGATCCCTCACAAACATGAATTAACACAGAAATTGCGTCGCTATGAAATAGTATAGGTTCTATGCCTTCCCTTTCTAAATCGAGGCACGTTTCTGTGGCAACGACAGGATCTTCAATTGGGAGGCGAGTATCTCTTTTCGCATGCACTATTCGTTCTTAATTGCATTCGTCAATCCCTCACAATGACGAATTAACACAGAAATTTTGTCGCTATGAAATACAATGGGTTCTATACCCTCTCATTCTATATCGAGGAACGTTTCTATGGCAACGACAGGATCTTCTATTGGGAGGCGAGTATGTCTTTTCGGATGCACTATTCCTTCTTTATGGCATCCGTCGATCTCTGACAATGACGAAGTAACAGAGAAAATGCGTCGCTATGAAAAAATATAGGTTCTATGCCTTCTCAATCTAAATCGAGGAATGTTTCTATGGCTACTACTGGATCTTATATTGGGAGGCGAGTATCTCATTTCCAATGCACTATTCCTTCTTTATTGCATAAGTCGAATCCTCACAATGACGAATTAACACAGAAATTGCGTCGCTATGAATTGGTATAGGTTCTATGCCTTCTCTTTCTACATCGAGGAACGTTTCTATGGCAACGAAAGGATTTTCTACTGGGAGGCGAGTATCCCTTTTCGGATGCACTATTCCTTCTATATTGCCTCCGTCGATCTCTCACAATGACGAAGTAACACGGAAATTGCGTCGCTATGATATACTATAGGTTCTATACCTTCTCTTTCTAAATCGAGGAACGTTTCTATGGCTATTACTGAATCTCCTATTGGGAGGCGAGTATCTCTTTTCGGATGCAGTATCCTTCTTTATTGCATCCGTCGATGCCTCACAATGACGTATTAACAAAGATATTGCGTCGCTATGAAATACTATAGGTTCAATGCCTTCCCTTTCTAATTCGAGGAGCGTTTCTATGGCAACGACGGGATCTTATATTGGGAGGCGAGTATCCCTTTTCGGAGGCACTATTACTTTTTTATAGCATCCGTCGATCCCTCACAATGACGAATTAACACAGATATTGCGTCTCTATGAAACACTATAGGTTCTATGCCTTGTCTTTCTAAATCGAGGAACGTTTCTATGGCAACGAAAGGATCTTCTATTGGGAGGCGAGTATCTCTTTTCGGATGCACTATTCCTTCTTTATTGCATCTGTCGATCCCTCACAATGACGAATTAACACAGAAATTGTGACGCTATAAAATACTATAGGTTCTATGCCCTCTCTTTCTAAATCGAGGAATGTTTCTATGGCAACGACAGGATCTCGTATTGGGAGGCGAGTATCTCTTTTCGGATGCACTATTCCTTCTTTATTGCATCCGTCGATCCCTCACAACCATGAATTAACACAGAAATTGCGTCGCTATGATATACTATAGGTTCTATGCCTTCTCTTTCTAAATCGAGGCACGTTTCTATGGCAACGACAGGATCTTCTATTGGGAGGCGAGTATCTCTTTTCGGATGCACTATTCGTTCTTTATTGCATTCGTCAATCCCTCACAATGACGAATTAACACAGAAATTTTGTCGCTATGAAATACTATGGGTTCTATACCTTCTCATTCTATATCGAGGAACGTTTCTATGGCAACGACAGGATCTTCTATTGGGAGGCGAGTATCTCTTTTCGGATGCACTATTACTTCTTTATTGCATCCATCGATCCCTTACAAAGACGAATTAACACAGAAATCGCGTCGCTATGAAATACTGTAGGTTCTATGCCTTCTCTTTCTAAATCGAGGAATGTTTTTATGTCAACGAGAGGATCTTCTATTGGGAGGCGAGTATCTCTTTTCGGATGAACTATTCCTTCTTTATTGCATCCGTTGATCCCTCACAATGACGAATTAACACGGAAATTGCGTTGCTATGAAATACTATAGGTTCTATGCCTTCTCTTTCTACATCGAGGAACGTTTCTATGGCAAGACAGGATCTTATATTGGGAAGCGAATATCTCTTTTCGAAAGCACTATTCCTTCTTTATTGCTTCCGTCGATCCCTCACAATGACGAATTAACACAGAAATTGCTGCGCTATTAAATGGTATAGGTTCTACGCCTTCTCTTTCTAAATCTAGGAACGTTTCTATGTCAACGAGAGGATGCTCTATTGGGAGGCGAGTATCTCTTTTCGGATGTACTATTCCTTCTTTATTGCATCCGTCGATCCCTCACAACGACGAATTAACACAGAAATTGAGTCACTATGCAATACTATAGGTTCTATATATTCTCTTTCTAAATTGAGGAACGTTTCTATGGCAACGACAGGAACTTCTATTGGGAGGCGAGTATGTCTTTTCGTATGCACTATTCCTTCTTTATGGCATCCGTCGATCTCTGACATTCACGAAGTAACAGAGAAAATGCGTCGCTATGAAAAAATATAGGTTCTATGCCTTCTCTTTCCAAATCGAGGAATGTTTCTATGGCTACGACTGGATCTTCTATTGAGAGGCGAGTACCTCTTTTCGGATGCACTATTCCTTCATTATTACATCCGTCGATCCCTCACAATGACGAATTAACACAGAAATTGCGTCGCTATGAAATACTATAGGTTCTATGCGTTCTCTTTCTAAATCGAGGAACGTTTCTATGGCAACGACCGCTACTTCTATTGGGAGGCGAGAATCTCTTTTCGGATGCACAATTCCTTCTTTATTGCATCCGTCGATCCCTCATAATGACGAATTAACACAGAAACTGCGTGGCTATGAAATACTTTAGGTTCTATGCCTTCTCTATCTAAATCGAGGCACGTTTCTATGGCAACGACAGGATCTTCTATTGGGAGGCGAGTATCTCTTTTCGGAAGCACTATTCCTTCCTTATTGCATCCGTCGATCCCTCACAATGACGAATTAACAAAGAAATTTTGGCGCTATGAAATACTAGAGATTCTATACCTTCTCTTTCTATATCGAGGAACGTTTCTATGGCAACGACTGGATCTTCTATTGGGAGGCGAGTATCTCTTTTCGGATGCACTATTCCTTCTTTATTGCATCCGTCGATCCCTCACAATGACGTATTAACACAGAAATTGCGTCCTTATGAAATACTATAGGTTCTATGCCTTCTCTTTCTAAGTCGAGGAACGTTTCTATGGCAACGACAGGATCTTTTTTGGGAGGCGAGTATGTCTTTTCGGATGCACTATTCCTTCTTTATTGCTTATGTCGACCCCTCACAATGACGAAGTAACACCGAAATTGCTTCGCTATGAAATACTCTGGGTTTTATGCCTTCTCTTTCTAAATTGAGGAACGTTTCTATGGCTACGACTGGATCTTCTATTGTTAGGCGAGTATCTCTTTCTGGATGCAGTATTCCTTCTTTATTGTATCCGTCGATCCCTCACAATGACGAATTAACAAAGAAATTGCGTCGCTATGAAATACTATAGGTTCTATACCTTCTCTTTCTAAATCGAGGAACGTTACTATGGCAACGACTGGATCTTATATACGGAGGCGAGTATCTCTTTTCGGATGCACTATTCCTTCTTTATTGGATCTGTCGATCCCTCACAATGACGAATTAACACAGAAATTGCGTCGCTGTGAATCACTATAGGTTCTATGCCTTCGCTTTCTAAATCGAGGAACGTTTCTATGGCAACGAATTTATCTTCTATTGGGGGGTGAGTAACTCTTTTCGGATGCACTATTCCTTCTTTATTGCATCCGTCGATCCCTCACAATTACGAATTAACACAGAAATTGCGTCGCTATGAAACACTATAGTTTCTATGCCTTCTCTTTCTAAATCGAGGAACGTTTCTATGGCAACGAAAGGATCTTCTACTGGGAGGCGAGTATATCTTTTCGGATGCACTAATCCTTATTTACTGCATCCGTCGATCTCTCACAATGACGAAGTAACACGGAAATTGCGTCGCTATGAAATACTATACGTACTATGCCTCCTCTTTCTAAATCGAGGAACGTTTCTATGGCTGTTACTGGATCTTCTATTGGGAGGCGAGTATCTTTTTTCGGATGCAGTATACTTCTTTATTGCATCCGTCGATCCCTCACAGTGACGTATTAACAAAGATATTTCGTCGCTATGAAATACTATAGGATCTATGCCTTTTCTTTCTAAATCGAGGAGCGTTTCTATGGCAACGACAGAATCTTATATTGGGAGGCGAGTATCTCTTTCCGGAGGCACTATTACTTTTTTATAGCATCCGTCGATCCCTCACAATGACGAATTAACACAGAAATTGCGTCGCTATGAAATACTATAGGTTCTATGCGTTCTCTTTCTAAATCGAGGAACGTTTCTATGGCAACGACCGCTACTTCTATTGGGAGGCGAGAATCTCTTTTCGGATGCACTATTCCTTCTTTATTGCATCCGTCGATACCTCATAATGACGAATTAACACAGAAACTGCGTGGCTATGAAATACTTTAGGTTCTATGCCTTCTCTATCTAAATCGAGGCACGTTTCTATGGCAACGACAGGATCTTCTATTGGGAGGCGAGTATCTCTTTTCGGAAGCACTATTCCTTCCTTATTGCATCCGTCGATCCCTCACAATGACGAATTAACAAAGAAATTTTGGCGCTATGAAATACTAGAGATTCTATACCTTTTCTTTCTATATCGAGGAACGTTTCTATGGCAACGACTGGATCTTCTATTGGGAGGCGAGTATCTCTTTTCGGATGCACTATTCCTTCTTAATTGCATCCGTCGATCCCTCACAATAACGAATTAACACAGAAATGGCGTCACTATGAAATACTGTGGGTTCTATGCCTTCTCGTTCTAAATCGAGGAACGTTTCTATGTCAACGACAGGATCTTCTATTGGGAGGCGAGTATATCTTTTCGGATGTACTATTCCTTCTTTATTGCATCCGTCGATCCCTCACAATGACGTATTAACACAGAAATTGCGTCCTTATGAAATACTATAGGTTCTATGCCTTCTCTTTCTAAGTCGAGGAACGTTTCTATGGCAACGACAGGATCTTTTTTGGGAGGCGAGTATGTCTTTTCGGATGCACTATTCCTTCTTTATTGCTTATGTCGACCCCTCACAATGACGAAGTAACACCGAAATTGCTTCGCTATGAAATACTCTAGGTTTTATGCCTTCTCTTTCTAAATTGAGGAACGTTTCTATGGCTACGACTGGATCTTCTATTGTTAGGCGAGTATCTCTTTCTGGATGCAGTATTCCTTCTTTATTGTATCCGTCGATCCCTCACAATGACGAATTAACAAAGAAATTGCGTCGCTATGAAATACTATAGGTTCTATACCTTCTCTTTCTAAATCGAGGAACGTTACTATGGCAACGACTGGATCTTATATTCGGAGGCGAGTATCTCTTTTCGGATGCACTATTCCTTCTTTATTGGATCTGTCGATCCCTCACAATGACGAATTAACACAGAAATTGCGTCGCTGTGAATCACTATAGGTTCTATGCATTCTCTTTCTAAATCGAGGAACGTTTCTATGGCAACGAATTTATCTTCTATTGGGGGGTGAGTAACTCTTTTCGGATGCACTATTCCTTCTTTATTGCATCCGTCGATCCCTCACAATTACGAATTAACACAGAAATTGCGTCGCTATGAAACACTATAGGTTCTATGCCTTCTCTTTCTAAATCGAGGAACGTTTCTATGGCAACGAAAGGATCTTCTACTGGGAGGCGAGTATATCTTTTCGGATGCACTAATCCTTATTTACTGCATCCGTCGATCTCTCACAATGACGAAGTAACACGGAAATTGCGTCGCTATGAAATACTATAGGTACTATGCCTCCTCTTTCTAAATCGAGGAACGTTTCTATGGCTGTTACTGGATCTTCTATTGGGAGGCGAGTATCTTTTTTCGGATGCAGTATCCTTCTTTATAGCATCCGGCGATCCCTCACAGTGACGTATTAACAAAGATATTTCGTCGCTATGAAATACTATAGGATCTATGCCTTTTCTTTCTAAATCGAGGAGCGTTTCTATGGCAACGACAGGATCTTATATTGGGAGGCGAGTATCTCTTTCCGGAGGCACTATTACTGTTTTATAGCATCCGTCGATCCCTCACAATGACGAATTAACACAGATATTGCGTCGTTATGAAACACTATAGGTTCTATGCCTTCTCTTTCTAAATCGAGGAACGTTTCTATGGAAACGACTGGATCTTATATTAGGAGGCGAGTATCTCTTTTCGGATGCACTATTCCTTCTTTATTGCATCTGTCGATCTCTCACAATGGCGAATTAACACAGAAATTGCGTCGCTATGAAATACTATAGGTTCTATGCCTTTTCTTTCTAAATCGAGGAACATTTCTACGGCAACGACAGGATCTTCTATTAAGAGGCGAGTATCTCTTTTCGGACGCATGATTCCTTCTTTATTGCATCTGTCGATCCCTCACAATGACGAATTAACACAGAAATTGCACCGTTATGAAATACTATAGGTTCTATGCCTTCCCTTTCTAAATCGAGGAACGTTTCTATGGCAACGACAGGATCTTCTATTGAGAGGCGAATATCTCTTTTCGAATGCACTATCCCTTCTATATTGCATCCGTCGATCCCTCACAATGAAGAATTAACACAGAAATTGCGTCGCTATGAAATACTATAGGTTCTATGCCATCTCATTCTAAATCGTGGAACGTTTCTATGGCAACGACAGGATCTTATTTTGGGAGGCGAGTATCTCTTTTCGAATGCACTATTCCTTATTTATTGCTTATGTCGACCCCTCACAATGACGAAGTAACACCGAAATTGCTTCGCTGTGAATTAGTATAGGTTCTTTGCCTTCTCTTTCTAAATCGAGGAACGTTTCAATGGCAACGACAGGATCTTCTATTGGGAGGCGAGAATCTCTTTTCGGATGCACTATTTCTTCTTTATTGCATCTGTCGATCTCTCACAATGGCGAATTAACACAGATATTGCGTCGCTATGAAATACTATAGGTTTTATGCCTTCTCTTTCAAAATCGAGGAATGTTTCTATATCTACGACTGGATCTTCTATTGTTAGGCGAGTATCTCTCTCCGGATGCAGTATTCCTTCTTTATTGCATCCGTCGATCCCTCACAATGACGCATTAACCAAGAAATTGTGTCCCTATGAAATACTATAGCTTCTATGCCTTCTCTTTCTAATTCGAGGAACGTTTCTATGACAACCACTGGATCCTATATTGGGAGGCGAGTATCTCTTTTCGGATGCACTATTCCTTCTTTATTGGATCTGTCGATCCCTCACAATGAGGAATTAACACAGAAATTGCGTCGCTATGAAACACTATAGGTTCTATGCCTTCTCTTTCTAAATCGAGGAACGTTTCTATGGCAACGAATTTATCCTCCATTGGGAGGTGAGTATCTCTTTTCGGATGCACTATTCCTTCTTTATTGTATCCGTCGATTTCTCACAATTACGAATTAACACAGAAATTGCGTCGTTATGAAATACTATAGGTTCTATGCCTTCTCTTTCTAAATCGCGGAAAGATTCTATGGCTACGAGTGGATCTTCTATTGGGAGGCGAGTATCTCTTTGCGGATACAGTATTCCTTCTTTATTGCATCCGTCGATCCCTCACAATGACGAATTAGCAAAGATATTGCGTCGCTATCAAGTACAATAGGTTTTATGCCTTCTCTTTCTAAATCGAGGAACGTTTCTATGTCAACGAGAGGATGCTCTATTGGGAGGCGAGTATCTCTTTTCGGATGTACTAGTCCTTCTTTATTGCATCCGTAGATCCCTCACAACGACGAATAAACACAGAAATTGAGTCACTATGAAATACTGTAGGTTCTATATATTCTCTTTCTAAATCGAGGAACGTTTCTATGGCAACGACAGGAACTTCTATTGGGAGGCGAGTATGTCTTTTCGGATGCAATATTCCTTCTTTATGGCATCCGTCGAACTCTGACAATGACGAAGTAACAGAGAAAATGCGTCGCTATGAAAAAATATAGGTTCTATGCCTTCTCTTTCTAAATCGAGGAATGTTTCTATGGCTACGACTGGATCTTATATTGGGAGGCGAGTATCTCATTTCCAATGCACTATTTCTTCTTTATTGCATAAGTCGAATCCTCACAATGACGAATTAACACAGAAATTGCGTCGCTATTAAATAGTATAGGTTCTATGCCTTCTCTTTGTAAATCGAGGAACGTTTCTATGGCAACGACAGGTTCTCCTATTGGGAGGAGAGTATCTCTTTTCGGATGCACTATTCCTTCTCTATTGCATCCGTCGATCCCTCACAATGACGAATTAACACAGAAATTGCGTCGCTATGAAATACTATAGGTTCTATGCGTTCTCTTTCTAAATCGAGGCACGTTTCTATGGCAACGACAGGATCTTCTATTGGGAGGCGAGTATCTCTTTTCGGAAGCACTTTTCCTTCTTTATTGCATCCGTCGATCCCTCACAATGACGAATTAACAAAGAAATTTTGGCGCTATGAAATACTAGAGATTCTATACCTTCTCTTACTATATCGAGGAACGTTTCTATGGCAACGACAGGATCTGCTATTGGGAGGCGAGTATCTCTTTTCGGATGCACTATTCCTTCATAATTGCATCTGTCGATCCCTCACAATGACGAATTAACACAGAAATGGCGTCACTATGAAATACTGTGGGTTCTATGCCTTCTCTTTCTAAATCGAGGAACGTTTCTATTTCAACGACAGGATCTTCTATTGGGAGGCGAGTATATCTTTTCGGATGTACTATTCCTTCTTTATTGCATCCGTCGATCCCTCACAATGACGAAATGACACCAGAATTTGCGTCACTATGAAATACTATAGGTTCTATGCCTTCCCTTTCTATAACGAGGAACGTTTCTATGGCAACGACAGGATCTTCAATTGAGAGGCGAATATCTCTTTTCGAATGCACTATTCCTTCTTTATTCCATCCGTCGACCCCTCACAATGACGAAGTAACACCGAAATTGCTTCGCTATGAGATACTCTGGGTTTTATGCCTTCTCTTTCTAAATCGAGGAACGTTTCTATGGCTACGACTGGATCTTCTATTGTTAGGCGAGTATCTCTTTCTGGATGCAGTATTCCTTCTTTATTGTATCCGTCGATCCCTCACAATGACGAATTAACAAAGAAATTGCGTCGCTATGGAATACTATAGGTTCTATGCCTTCTCTTTCTAAAACGAGGAACGTTTCTATAGCAACGACTGGATCTTATATTGGGAGGCGAGTATCTTTTTTCGGAAGCACTATTCCGTCTTTATTGGATCCGTCGATCCCTCACAATGACGAATTAACACAGAAATTGCGTCGCTATGAAACACTGTTCGTTCTATGTCTTCTCTTTCTAAATCGAAGAACGTTTCATTGGCAACGAATGGATCTTCTATTCGGAGGCGAGTATCTCTTTTCGGATGCACTATTCCTTCTTTACTGCATCCGTCGATCCCTCACAATTACGAATTAACATAGAAATTGCGTCGCTATGAAATACAATAGGTTCTATGCCTTCTCTTTCTAAATCGAGGAACGTTTCTATGTCAACGACACGATCTTCTCTTGAGAGGCGAGTATCTCTTTTCGGATGTATTATTCCTTCTTTATTGCTTCCGTCGATCCCTCACAACGACGAAATAACACAGAAATTGCGTCACTATGAAATACTATAGGTTCTATGCCTTCTCTTTCTAAATCGAGGAACATTTCTATGGCAACGACAGGATCTTGTATAGAGAGGCGAATCTCTCTTTTCGAATGCACTATTCCTTCTTTATGGCATCCGTCAATCCCTCACAATGACGAATTAAGACAGAAATTGCTTTGCTATGAAATACTATAGGTTCTATGCCTTCTCTTTCTAAATCGTGGAACGTTTCTATGGCAACGACTGGATCTTATATTGGGAGGCGAATATCTCTTTTCGAATGCACTATTCCTTCTTTATTGCTTCCGTCGATCCCTCACAATGACGAATTAACACAGAAATTGCGTTGCTATTAAATAGTATAGGTTTTATGCCTTCTCTTTGTAAATCGAGGAACGTTTCTATGGCAACGACAGGTTCTCCTATTGGGAGGAGAGTATCTCTTTTCGGATGCACTATTCCTTCCCTATTGCATCCGTCGATCCCTCACAATGACGAATTACCACAGAAATTGCGTCGCTATGAAATACTATAGGTTCTATGCGTTCTCTTTCTAAATCGAGGAACGTTTCTATGGCAACGACAGCTACTTCTATCGGGAGGCGAGAATCTCTTTTCGGATGCACTATTCCTTCTTTATTGCATCCGTCGGTCCCTCATAATGACGAATTAACACAAAAACTGCGTGGCTATGAAATACTTTAGGTTCTATGCCTTCTGAATCTAAATCGAGGCACGTTTCTATGGCAACGACAGGATCTTCTATTGGGAGGCGAGTATCTCTTTTCGGAAGCACTATTCCTTCTTTATTGCATCCGTCGATCCCTCACAATGACGAATTAACAAAGAAATTTTGGCGCTATGAAATACTAGAGATTCTATACCTTCTCTTTCTATATCGAGGAACGTTTCTATGGCAACGTCAGGATCTTCTATTGGGAGGCGAGTATCTCTTTTCTGATGCACTATTCCTTCATAATTGCATCTGTCGATGCCTCACAATGACGAATTAACACAGAAATAGCGTCACTATGAAATACTGTGGGTTCTATGCCTTCTCTTTCTAAATCGAGGAACGTTTCTACGGCAACGACAGGATCTTGAATTGAGAGGCGAATATCTCTTTTCGAATGCACTATTCCTCCTTTATTGCATCCGTCGATCCCTCACAACGACGTATTAACACAGAAATTGTGTCGCTATGACATACTATAGGTTCTATGCCTTCTCTTTCTAAATCGAGGAACGTTTCTATGGCAAAGACAGGATCTTTTTTGGGAGGCGAGTATCTCTTTTCGGATGCACTATTCCTTCTTTATTGCTTATGTCGACCCCTCACAATGACGAAGTAACACCGAAATTGCTTCGCTATGAAATACTCTAGGTTTTATGCCTTCTCCATCTAAATCGAGGAACGTTTCAATGGCTGCGAGTGGATCTTCTATTGTTAGGCGAGTATCTCTTTCTGGATGCAGTATTCCTTCTTTATCGTATCCGTCGATCCATCACAATGACGAATTAACATAGAAATTGCGTCGCTATGAAATACTATAGGTTCTATTCCTTCTCTTTCTAAATCGAGGAACGTTTCTATGGCAACGACTGGATCTTATATTGGGAGGCGAGTATCTCTTTTCGGATGCACTATTCCTTCTTTATTGGATCCGTCGATCCCTCACAATGTTGTATTAACACAGAAATTGCGTCGCTATGAAACACTATTGGTTCTATGTCTTCTCTTTCTAAATCGAGGAACGTTTCTATGGCTACGACTGGATCTTATATTGAGAGGCGAGTATCTCATTTCCAATGCGCTATTCCTTCTTTATTGCATAAGTCGAATCATCACAATGACGATTTAACACAGAAATTGCGTCGCTATCAAATGGTATAGGTTCTATGCCTTCTCTTTGTAAATCGAGGAACGTTTCTATGGCAACGACAGGTTCTCCTATTGGGAGGAGAGTATCTCTTTTCGGATGCACTATTCCTTCTCTATTGCATCCGTCGATCCCTCACAATGACGAATTAACACAGAAATTGCGTCGCTATGAAATACTATAGGTTCTATGCGTTATCTTTCTAAACCGAGGAACGTTTCTATGGCAACGACAGCTACTTCTGATGGGAGGCGAGAATTTCTTTTCGGATGCACTATTCCTTCCTTATTGCATCCGTCGATCCCTCATAATGACGAATTAACACAAAAAGTGCGTGGCTATGAAATACTTTAGGTTCTATGCCTTCTGTATCTAAATCGAGGCACGTTTCTATGGCAACGACAGGATCTTCTATTGGGAGGCGAGTATCTCTTTTCGGAAGCACTATTCCTTCTTTATTGCATCCGTCGATCCCTCACAATGACGAATTAACAAAGAAATTTTGGCGCTATGAAATACTAGAGATTCTATACCTTCTCTTTCTATATCGAGGTACGTTTCTATGGCAACGTCAGGATCTTCTATTGGGAGGCGAGTATCTCTTTTCTGATGCACTATTCCTTCATAATTGCATCTGTCGATGCCTCACAATGACGAATTAACACAGAAATAGCGTCACTATGAAATACTGTGGGTTCTATGCCTTCTCTTTCTAAATCAAGGAACGTTTCTATGGCAACGACAGGATCTTGAATTGAGAGGCGAATATCTCTTTTCGAATGCACTATTCCTCCTTTATTGCATCCGTCGATCCCTCACAATTACGAATTAACACAGAAATTGCGTCGCTATGAAACACTGTAGGTTCTATGCCTTCTCTTTCTAAATCGAGGAACGTTTCTATGGCAACGAAAGGATCTTCTACTGGGAGGCGAGTATCTCTTTTCGGATGCACTATTCCTTCTTTATTGCATCCGTCGATCTCTCACAATGACGAAGTAACACGGAAATTGCGTCGCTATGAAATACTATAGGTTCTATGCCTTCTCTTTCTAAATCGAGGAACGTTTCTATGGCTATTACTGATTCTTCTATTGAGAGGCGAGTATCTCTTTTCGGATGCAGTCTCCTTCTTTATTGCATCCGTCGACCCCTCACAATTACGTATTAACAAAGATATTGCGTCGCTATGAATTACTGTAGGTTCTATGCCTTCTCTTTCTAAATCGAGGAACGTTTCTATGGCAACGACAGGATCTTATATTGGTAGGCGAGTATCTCTTTTCGGAGGCACTATTACTTTTTTATAGCATCCGTCGATCCCTCACAATGACGAAATGACACAGGATTTGCGTCACTATGAAATACTATAGGTTCTATGCCTTCCCTTTCTAAATCGAGGAACGTTTCTATGGCAACGACAGGATCTTCTATTAAGAGGCGAGTATCTCTTTTCGGACGCATGATTCCTTCTTTATTGCATTTGTCAATCCCTCACAATGACGAATTAACACAGAAATTGTGTCACTATGAAACACTGTAGTTTCTATGCCCTCTCTGTCTAAATCGAGGAACGTTTCTATAGCTACGACTAGATCTTCTATTGTTAGGCGAGTATCTCTTTCCGGATGCAGTATTCCTTCTTTATTGCATCCGTCAATCCCTCACAATGACGCATTAACAAAGAAATTGCGTCGCTGTGAAATACTATAGCTTATATGCTTTCTCTTTCTAATTCGAGGAACGTTTCTATGACAACGACTGGATCTTATATTGGGAGGCGAGTATCTTTTTCAGAATGCACTATTCCTTCTATATTGCATCCGTCGATCCCTCACAATGTCGAATTAACACAGAAATTGCGTCGCTATGAAATACTATAGGTTTTATGCCTTCTCTTTCATAATCGAGGAACGTTTCTATAGCTACGACTAGATCTTCTATTGTTAGGCGAGTATCTCTTTCCGAATGCAGTATTCCTTCTTTATTGCATCCCTCGAGCCCTCACAATGACGCATTAACAAAGAAATTGCGTCGCTATGAAATACTGTAGCTTATATGCTTTCTCTTTCTAATTCGAGGAACGCTTCTATGACAACGACTGGATCTTATATTGGGAGGCGAAATCTCTTTTCGGATGCACTATTCCTTCTTTATTGGATCCGTCGATCCCTCACAATGACGAATTAACACAGAAATTGCGTCGCTATGAAACACTATAGGTTCTATGCCTTCTCTTTCTAAATCGAGGTACATTTCTATGGCAACGAATTTATCTTCTATTGGGAGGTGAGTATCTCGTTTCGGATGCACTATTCCTTCTTTATTGGATCCGTCGATCCCGCACAATGACGTATTAACAAAGATATTGCGTCGCTAAGAAATACTATAGGTTCTATGCCTACTCTTTCTAAATCGAGGAACGTTTCTATGGCAACGACAGGATCGTATATTGGGAGGCAAGTATCTCTTTTCGAAACCATCTCTTTTCTTATAGCATCCGTCGATCCCTCACAATGACGAATTAACACACATATTGCGTCGCTATGAAACACTATAGGTTCTATGCCTTCTTTTTCTTAATCGAGGAACGTTTCTATGGCAATGACTCGATCATATATTGGGAGGCGAGTATCTCTTTTCGGAAGCACTATTCCGTCTTTATTGGATCCGTCGATCCCTCACAATGACGAATTAACACAGCAATTGCGTCGCTATGAAACTCTATAGGTTCTATGCCTTCTCTTTCTAAATCGAAGAACGTTTCTATGGCAACGAATGGATCTACTATTCGGAGGCGAGTATCTCTTTTCGGATGCACTATTCCTTCTTTACTGCATCCGTCGATCCCTCACAATTACGAATTTACACAGAAATTGCGTCGCTATGAAATACTATAGGTTCTATGCCTACTCTTTCTAAATCGAGGAACGTTTCTATGTCAACGACAGGATTTTCTATTGAGTGGCGAGTATCTCTTTTCGGATGTACTATTCCTTCTTTATTGCTTCCGTCGATCCCTCACAACGACGAAATAACAAAGAAATTGCGTCACTATGAAATACTATTGGTTCTATGCCTTCTCTTTCTAAATCGAGGAACATTTCTATGGCAACGACAGGATCTTCTATTGAGAGGCGAATATATCTTTTCGCATGCACTATTCCTTCTTTATGGCATCCGTCAATCCCTCACAATGACGAATTAATACAGAAATTGCGTCGCTATGAAATACTATAGGTTCTATGCCTTCTCTTTCTAAATCGAGGAACGATTCTATGGCTACGACTGGATCTTCTATTGGGAGGCGAGTATCTCTTTGCGGATACAGTATTCCTTCTTTATTGCATCCGTCCATCCCTCACAATGACAAATTACCAAAGATATTGCGTCGCTATGAAGTTAAATAGGTTTTATGCCTTCTCTTTCTAAATCGCGGAACGTTTCTAAGGCAACGACAGAATTTTCTATTGGGAGGCGTGTATCTCTTTTCGGATGCACTATTCCTTCTTGATTGCATTTGTCGATCCCTCACAATGACGTATTAACACAGAAATTGCGTCGCTATGAATTACTGTAGGTACTATGCCTTCTCTTTCTAAATCGGAGAATGTTTCTATGTCAACGAGAGGATCTTCTATTGGGAGGCGTGTATCTCTTTTCGGATGTACTATTAATTCTTTATTGCATTCGTCGATCCCTCACAACGACGAATCAACACAGGAATTGCGTCAATATGAAATACTATAGGTTCTATACCTTCTCTTTCAAAATCGAGGAACGTTTCTATGGCAGCGACAGGATTTTCTATTGGGGGGCGAGTATCTCTTTTCGGATGCACTATTCCTTCTTTATTGCATCTGTCGATCCCACACAATGACGAATTAACATAGGAATTGCGTCGCTATGAAATACTATAGGTTCTATGCCTTCTCTTTCTAAATCGAGGAACGTTTCAATGGCAACGACAACATCTTCTATTGGCAGGCGAGTATCTCATTTTGGATGCACTATTACTTCTTTATTGCATCCGTCGATCCCTTACAATGACGAATTAACACAGAAATTGTGTCGCTATGAAATACTATAGTTTCTATGGCTTGTCTTTCTAAATTCAGGAACGTTTGTATGGCAACGACAGGATCTTATATTGGAGGGCGAGTATTTCCTTTCGGATGCACTATTCCTTCTTTATTGCATCCGTCGATCCCCCACAATTACGAATTAACATAGAAATTGCGTCGCTATGAGAGCTTCTATGCCTTCACTTTCTAAATCGAGGAACGTTTCTATGGCAACGACTGGATCTAATATTGGGAGGCGAGTATCTCTTTTCGGATGCAGTATTCCTTCTTTATAGAATCCGTCGATCCCTCACAATGACGAATTAACACAGCAATTGCTTCGCTATGAAAAACTATAGGTTCTATGCCTTCTATTTCTAAATCGAGGAACGTTTCTATGACAACGGCAGGATCTTCTATTGGGTGGCGAGTATCTTCTTTCCGAAGAACTCTTCCATCTTTATTGCATCCGTCGATTCCTCACAATGACGAATTAACACAGAAATTGCGTCGCTATGAAACACTATAGGTTCTATGCATTCTCTTTCTAAATCGAGGAACGTTTCTATGGCAACGACAGGATCTTCTGTTGGGAGGCGAGTATCTCTTTTCGGGTGCACTATTCCCTCTTTATTGCATCCGTCGATCCCTCACAATGACGAATTATCACAGAAATGGCGTCGCTATGAAATACTATAGGTTCTATGCCTACTCTTTTTATATCGAGGAACGTTTCTATGGCAACGACAAGATCTTCTATTGGGAGGCGAGTATATCTTTTCGGAATCACTATTCCTTCTTTATTGCATCCGTCGATCCCAAAGAAAGTGGAATTAACACAGAAATTGCGTCGCTATGAAACACTATAGGTTCTATGCCTACTCTTTCTAAAACGAGAAACGTTTGTATGGCAACGACAGGATCTTCAATTAGGAGGCGAGTATCTCTTTTCGGATGCACTATTCCTTCTATATTGCATCCGTCGATCCCCCACAATTACGAATTAACACAGAATTTGCGTCGCTATGAGATACTACAGCTTCTATGCCTTCACTTTCTAAATCGAGGAACGTTTCTATGGCAACGACAGGATCTAATATTGGAAGGCGAGTATCTCTTTTCGGATACACTATTCCTTCTTTATTGCATCCGTCGATCCCTCACAATGACGATTTAACACAGAAATTGCGTCGCTATGAAATACTATAGGTCCTATGCCTTCTCTTTCTAAATCGAGGAACGTTTATATGGCAACGACAGGACCTTCTATTGGCAGTCGAGCATCTCTTTTCGGATGCACTATTCCTCCTTTATTGCATACGTCGATCCCACACAATGAAGAATTAACATTGAAACTGCGTCGCTACGAAATACTATAGGTCCTATGCCTTCTCTTTCTAAATCGAAGAACGTTTATATGGCAACGACAGGATCTTCTATTGGCAGGCGAGCATCTTTTTTCGGATGCAGTATTCCTTCATTATAGCATCCGTCGATCCCTTACAATGACGAATTAACACAGAAATTGCGTCGCTATGACATACTATAGGTTCTATGCCTTCTCTTTCTAAATCGAGGAACGTTTCTATGGCAACGATAGGATCTTCTATTGGGATACAAGTATCTCTATCGGATGCACTATTCCTTCTTTATTGCATCCGTTGATCCCACACAATGACGAATTAACACAGAAATAGCATCACTATGATATACTCTAGGTTCTATGCCTTCTATTTCTAAATCGAGGAACGTTTCTATGGCAACGACAGGATCTACTATTGGGAGGTGAGTATCTCTTTTCGGATGCACTATTAGTTCTTTATTGCATCTGTCGATCTCTCACAATGACGAATTAACACAGAAATTGCGTCGCTATGAAAAACTATATGTTCTATGCTTTATCTTTCTAAATCGAGGAACGTTTCTATGGCAACGACAGGATATTATATTGGGAGGCGAGTATATCTCTTCGGATGCACTATTCCTTCCTTATTGCATCCGTCGATCCCTCACAATGACGAATTAACACAGATATTGCGTCGCTATAAAATACGATAGGTTCTATGTCTTTTCTTTCTAAGTCGAGGGACGTTTCTATGCCGACGACAGGATCTTCTATTGGGGGAGTGTACCTCTTTTCGGATGCACTATTCTTTCTTCATGGCATTTTTCGATCCCTCACAATGACGAAATAACACTGAAATTGCGTCGATATGAAATACTATAGGTTCTATGCCTTCTCCTTCTAAATCGAGGAACGTTTCTATGGCAACGACCAGATGTTATATTGGGAGGCGAGTATCTCTTTTCGGATGCAGTATTCCTTCTTTATTGCATCCGTCTATTTCTTACTATGACGAAATAACACAGAAATTGCGTCGCTATGAAATACTATAGGTTCTATGCTTTCTCTTTCTAATACGCGGAAATTTTCTATGGCAACGACAGGATCTTCTATTTGGAGGCGAGTATCTCTTTCCCGATGCACTATTCGCTCTTTATTGCTTCCGTCGATCCCTCATAATATGGAATTAACACAAGAGTAGCGTCGCTATGAAATACTTTTGGTACCATGCCTTCTGTATATAAATCGGGGAACGTTTCTATGTCAACGACAGGATCTTCTATTGGGAGGCGAGTATCTCTTTTTGGACGCACTATTCCTTCTTTATTGCATCCGTCGATCCCTTACTATGACGAATTAATACTGAAACTGCGTCGCTATGAAATACTATACGTTCTATGCCTCCTCCTTCTAAATCCAGGAACGTTTGTATGGCAACGATAGGATCTTATATTTAAGGGCGAGTAACTTTTTTCGGATGCACTATTCCTTCTTTACTGCACCCGTTGATCCCTCACAATGACGAAATAACACTGAAATTGCGTCGTTATGAAATACTATAGATTCTATGCCTTCTCTTTCTAAATCGAGGAACGTTTCCATGGCAACGACAGGATCTTCTATTGGGAGGCGAGTATTTCTTTTCGGATGCACTATTCCTTCTTTATAGCATCCGTCGATCCCTCACAATTACGAATTAACACAAAAATTGCGTCGGTATGATATGCTATAGGGTCTATGCCTTCTCTTTCTAAATCGAGGAACGTTTCTATGGCAACGACAGGATCTTATATTGGAAGGCGAGTATCTCTTTTCGGATGCACTATTCATTCTTTATTGCATCCGTCAAACCCTCACAATGACAAATTAACACAGAAATTGCGTCGCTATGAAATACTATAGGTTCTATATCTTCTCCTTCTAAATCGAGGGACGTTTCAATGCCAAAGACAGCATCTTCTATTGGGAGGCGATTACCTCCTTTCGGATGCACTATTGTTTCTTCATTACATTCGTCGATCCGTCAGAATGACGAATTAACACAGAAATTGCGTCGCTATGAAATATTATAGGTTCTATGCCTTCTCTTTCTAAATCGTGGAACGTTCCTATGGCAACGACAGGATCTTCTATTGGGAGGCGAGTATATCATTTCGGAGGCACTATTCCTTCATATAAGCATCCGTCGATCCCTCACAATGATGAATTAACACAGAAATTAAGTCACTATGTAATACTAGAGGTTCTATGCTTTCACTTTCTAAATCGAGAAACGTTTCTTTGGCAACGACAGGTTCTTCTAATGTGAGGCGAGTATTTTTCTTCGGTTCAACTATTCCTTCATTGTTACATCCGTCGATTCCTCACAATAACGAATTAACACAGAAATTGCGTCGCTATGAAATACTATAGGTTCTATGCCTTCTCTATCTAAATCGAGGAACGTTTCTATGACAATGACTGGATCTTATATTGGAGGGCGAGTATCTCTTTTCGGATGCACTATTCCTTCTTTATTACATCCATCGATCCCTCACTATGACGAATTAACACAGAAATTGGGTCGCTATGAACCACTATAGGTTCTATACCTTCTCTTTCTAAATCGAGGATCGTTTCTGTGGCAACGACAGGATCTTCTATTGGGAGGCGAGTATCTCTTTTCGCATGCACTATTCCTTCTTTATTGCATTCGTCGATCCCTCACAATGACGAATTAACACAGAGATTGCGTCGCTATGAAACACTATGGGTTCAATGACTTCTCTTTCTAAATCGAGGAACGTTTCTATGGCAACGACAGGATCTTCTAATGGGAGGCGAGTATCTCTTTTTGGATGCACAATTCCTTCTTTATTGCATCCGCGAACCCTTACAATGACGAATTATCACAGAAATTGCGTCGCCATGAAATACTATGGGTTCTATGCGTTCTCTTTCTAAATCGACGAACGTTTCTATGGCAACGACAGGATCTTCTATTGGGAGGCGAGTATCTCTTTTCGGATGCACTATTCCTTCTTTATTGGATCCGTCGATCCCTCACAATGACGAATTAACACAGAGATTGCATCGCTATGAATACTATGGGTTCTATGACTTCTCTTTCTAAGTCGAGGAACATTTCTATGGCAACGACAGAATCTTGGAGGCGAGTATCTCTTTTTGGATGCACAATGCCATCTTTATTGCATCCGTCGATGCCTTACAATGACGAATTAACACAGAAATTGCGTCGCTATGAAATACTGTGGGTTCTATGCCTTCTCTTTCTAAATCGAGGAACGTTTCTATGGCAACGACAGGATCTTCTTTGGGAGGGAGTATCTCTTTTCAGATGCACTATTCCTTCTTTATTGCATCCGTCGATTAATCCCAAAAACGAATTAACACAGAAATAGCGTCGCTATGAAATACTATCGGTTCTATGCCTTCTCTTTCTAAATCGAGGAACGTAACTATGGCAACGACAGGATCTTAAATTGGGAGGCGAGTATCTCTTTTCGGATGCACTATTCTTTCTTTATTGCATCCGTCGATCCCTCACAATGACGAATTAACACAGAAATTGCGTCGCTATGAAATACTATAGGTTCTATGCCTTCTCTTTATAAATCGACGAATGTTTCTATGGCAACGATAGGATCTTATATTGGGAGGCGAGTGTCTCCTTTTCGGAGGCACTATTCCTTCTTTAATGCATCCGTCGATCCCTCACAATGACGTATTAAAAATAAATTGCGTCGCCATGAAATTCTATAGGTTGTATGCATTCTCCTTTTAAATCGAGGAATGTTTCTATGGCAACGACAGTGTCTTATATTGGGAGGCGAGTATCTCTTTCCGGATGCACTATTCCTTCTTTATTGCATCCGTCGATCCCTCACAATGACGAATTAACACAGATATTGCGTCGCTATGATATACTATAGGTTCTATGCCTTACCTTTCTAAATCGAGGAACGTTTCTATGGCAACGACAGGTTCTTCTATTGGGGGGCGAGTATCTCTTTTCGGTTCCACTATTCCTTCTTTATTGCATCCATCCATCACTCACATAGACGAATTATCACATAAATAATGTCGCTATGAAATACTATAGGTTCTATGCCTTCTCTTTCTAAATCGAGGGACGTTTCTATGGCAACGGAAGGATCTTCTATTGGGAGGTGAGTATCTCTTTTCGGATGCACTATTCCTTCTTAGTTGCTTCCGTCGATCCCTCTCAATGACGAATTAACACAGAAATTGCGTTGCCGTGACATACTATAGGTTCAATGCGTTCTTTTTCTAAATCGAGGAACGTTTCTAAGGCACCGATAGGATCTTCCATTGATAGGCAAGTATCTATTTTCGGATGCACTATTCCTTCTTAATTGCATCCGTCGGTCCCTCACAATGACGAATTAACACAGAAATTGCGTCGCTATGAAATACTATAGGTTCTATGCCTTCTCTTTCTAAATCGTGGAATGTTTCTATGGTAACGACAGGATCTTCTATTGGGAAGTGAGTAACTCTTTTCAGATGCACTATTCCTTCTTTATTGCATCCGTCGTTCCCTCACAATGACGAATTAACACAGAAATTGCGTCGCTACGATATACTATAGGTTCTGTACCTTCTCTTTCTAAACCGAGGAACGTTTCTATGACAACGAGCATGTCTTATATTTGGAGGCGAGTATCTCTTTTCGGATGCACTATTCCTTCTTTATTGCATCCGTCGATCCCTCACAATGACGAATTAACACAGAAATTTCGTCGCAATGAAATACGATAGGTTCTATGCCTTCTCTTTCTAAATCGAGGAACGTTTCTATGGCAACGACAGTGTCTTAAATTGGGAGGCGAGTATCTCTTTTCGGATGCACTATTCCTTCTTTATTGCATCCGTCGGTCCGTCACAATGACGAATTAACACAGAAATTGCGTCGCTATGAAATACTATAGGTTCTATGCCTTCTCTTCCTAAATCGAGGAACGTTTCTATTGCAACGACAGGTTCTTATATTGGAAGACGAGTATCTCTTTTCGGAGGCACTATTCCTTCTTTAATGCATCCGTCGATCCCTCACAATAACGAATTAACACAGAGATGAAGTCGCTATGAAATACTGTAGCTTCTATGCCTTCTCTTTGTAAATCGACGAACGTTTCTATGGCAACGACATGATCTTCTATTGGGAGGCGAGTATATCTTTTCGTTCCACTATTCTTTCTTTGTTACATCCGTCGATTCAACACAATAACGAACTAACACAGAAATTGCGTCGCTATGAAATACTATATGTTCTATGCCTCCTCTTTCTATACAAAGGAACGTTTGTATGGCAACGACAGGATCTTATATTGGAGGGCGAGAATCTCTTTTCGGATGCACTATTCCTACTTTACTGCATCCGTCGATGCCTCACAATGACGAATTAATACAGAATTGCGTCGCTATGAAACACTATAGTTTCTATTCCTTCTCTTTCTAAATCGAGGACGTCTCTATGACAACGACAGGATCTTATATTGGGAGGCGAGTATCTCTTTTCGGATGCACTATTCCTTCTTTATTGCCTCCATCCATCACTCACTTTGACGACTTATCACAGAAATAGTGTCGCTATGAAATACTATAGGTTCTATGCCTTTTCCTTCTAAATCAAAGAACGTTTCTATGGCAACGAAAGGATCTTCTATTGGGAGGCGAGTATCTCGTTTCGGATGCACTATTCCTTCTTTGTTGCATCCGTCGATCCCTCACAATATGGAATTAACACTGAAATTGCGTCGCTATGAAATACTACAGGTTCTATGCCTTCTCTTTCTAAATCGAGGAACGTTTCTATGGCAACGACTTGATCTTATATTGGGGGCGAGTATCTCTTTTTGGTCGGACAATTCCTTCTTTATTGCATCCGTCGATCCCTTAATATGACGAATTAACACAGAAATTGTGTCGCTATGAAATACTATGGGTTCTATGCCTTCTCTATCTAAATCGAGTAACGTTTCTATGGCAACGACAGGATCTACTATTCGGAGGCGACTATCTCTTTTTGGATGCACTATTCCTTCTTTACTGCATCCGTAGATCCCTCACAATGACGAATTAACACAGAGATTGCGTCGCTATGAAATACAATAGGTACTATGCCTCCTCTTTCTATACAATGGAAAGTTTGTACGGCAACGACAGGATCTTTTATTGGAGGGCGAGTATCTCTTTTCGGATGCAGTCTTCCTACTTTACTGCATCCGTCAATCCCTCACAATGACGAATTGACACAGAAATTAAGTCACTATGAAATACTATTGGTTCTATGCCTTCTCTTTCTAAATCGAGGAACGTTTCTATTGCAACGACAGGATCTTCTATTGGGAGGCGAGTATCTCCTTTCAGATGCACTATTCCTTCTTTGTTGCATCCGTCATTCCCTTACAATGCCGAATTAACACAGAAATTGCGTCGCTATGAAATACTATAGGTTCTATGCCTCCTCTTTCTATATCCAGGAACGTTTGTATGGCAACGACAGGATCTTATATTGGAGGGCGAGTATCTCTTTTCGGATGCACTATTCCTTCTTTACTGCATCCGTCGTTCCCTCACAATGACTAATTAACACAGAAATTGCTTCGCTATGAAATACGATAGATTCTATGCCTTCTCTTTCTGAATCGAGGAACGCTTCGATAGCAACGACAGGATCTTATATGGGGAGGCCAGTATTTCTTTTCGGATGCACTATTCCTTCTTTATTACATCCGTCGATCGCTCGCAATGACGAATTAACACAGATATTGCGTCACTATGACATACTATAGGTTCTATAACTTCTCTTTCTAAATCGAGGAACGTTGCCAAGGCAACGATAGGATCTTCTATTGGGAGGCAAGTATCCGTTTTCGGATGCACTATTCCTTCTTTATTGCTTCCGTCGGGCCCACACAATGACGAATTAACACAGAAATTACGTCGCTATGAAATACTATATGTTCTATGCCTTCTCTTTCTAAATTGAGGAACGTTTCTATGGCAACGTCAGGATCTTCTATTGGGAGGTGTGTATCTCTTTTCAGATGCACTATTCCTTCTTTATTGCATCCGTCGATCCCCCACAATGACGAATTAACACAGAAATTGCGTCGCTATGAAATACTATAGGTTCTATGCCTTCACTTTCTAAATCAAGGAACGTTTCTATGGCAACGACAGGTTCTTCTATTGGGAGGCGAGTATCTCTTTTCGGTTCCACTATTCCTTCTTTATTGCATCCGTCGATTCCTCACAATAACGAATTAACACAGAAATTTCGTCGCTATGAAATACTATAGTTTCTATGCCTTCTCTTTCTAAATCGAGGAACGTTTCTATGGTAACGACCGGATCATATATTGGGGGGCCAGTATCTTTTTTCGGATGCACTATTCCTTCACTATTGCATCCGTCGATCCCTCACAATGACGAATTAATACAGAATTGCGCCGCTATGAAACACTATAGGTTCTATGCCTTCTCTTTCTAAATCGAGGAACGTTTCTATGGCAACGACAGGATCTTCTATTGTGAGGTGAGTATCTCCTTTCGGATGCACTATTCCTTCTTTATCGCATCCGTCGATTACTCACAATGACGAATTAACACGGAAATTGCGTCGCTATGAAATACTATGGGTTCTAGCCTTATTTCTCTAAATCGAGGATCGTTTCTATGACAACAACAAGATATTCTATTGGGAGGCGACTATCTCTTTTTGGACGTACTATTCCTTCTTTATTGCATCCGTCGATCCCTTACAGTGACGAATTAACACAGAAATTTCGTCGCTATGAAATACTATAAGTTCTATGCCTCCTCTTTCTATATCCAGGAACGTTTTTATGGCAACGACAGGATCTTATATTGGAGGGCGAGTATCTCTTTTCGGATTCACTATTCCTTCTTTACTGCATCCGTCGTTCCCTCACAATGACGAATTAACACAGAATTTGTTTCGCTATGAAATAAGATAGATTCTATGCCTTCTCTTTCTTAATCGAGGAACGTTTCTATGGCAATGACAGGATCTAATATTGGGAGGCGAGTATCCCTTTTCGGATGCACTATTTCTTCTTCATTGCATCCGTCGATCCCTCTCAATGACGATATAACACAGAAATTGCGTCGCTATGAGAAATATAGGTTCTATGCCTTCTCTTTCTAAATCGAGGAACGTTTCTATGGCAACGACAGGATCTTCTATTGGGAGTCGAGTATTTCTTTTCGGATGCACTATTTCGTCTTTAGTGCATCCAGCGATCCCTCACGATGACGAATTAACACAGAAATTGCGTCGCTATGAAATACTATAGGTTCTATGCCTTCTGTTTCTAAATCGAGGAAAGTATCAATGGCAAAGACTGGATCTTATATTCGGAGGCGAGTATCTGTTTTCGGATGCACTATTTCTTCATTATTGCATCCGTCGATACCTCACAATGACGAATTATCACAGAAATAGTGTCGCTATGAAATACTATATATTCTATGCCTTTTCTTTCTAAATCAAAGAACGTTTCTATGGCAACGAAAGGATCTTCTATTGCGGGGCGAGTATCTCGTTTCGGATGCACTATTCCTTCTTTATTGCATCCGTAAATCCCTCACAATGACGAATTAACACAGAAATTGCGTCGCTATGAAATACTATAGGTTCTATGCCTCCTCTTTCTATACAAAGGAACGTTTTTTATGGCAACGACAGGATCTTATATTGGAGGGCGAGTATCTCTTTTCGGATGCACTATTCCTACTTTACTTCATCCGTCGATCCCTCACAACGACGAATTAACATAGAAATTGTATCGCTAGGAAATAAGATAGATTCTATGCCTTCTCTTTCTGAATCGAGGAACGTTTCTATGGCAACGACAGAAGCTTCTGTTGGGAGGTGAGTATCTCTTTTCGGATGCACTATTCCTTCTTTATTGAATCCGTAGATCTCTCACAATGACGAATTAACACAGAAATTGCGTCGCTATGAAATACTATAGGTTCTATGAGTTGTCTTTCTATATCGAGGAACGTTTCTATGGCATCGATTGGATCCTCAATTGGGAGACAAGTATATCTTTCCGGATGCACTATTCCTACTTTATTGCATCCGTCGATCCCTCACAATGACGAATTAACACAGAAATAGCGTCGCTATGAAAAACTATAGGTTCTATGCCTTCTCTTCCTAAATCGAGGAACGTTTCTATGGCAACGACAGAATCTTTTATTGGGAGTTGAGTATCTCTTTTCGGATGCACTATTCCTTGTTTATTGAATCCGTAGATCATTCACAATGACGAATTAACACAGAGATTGCGTCGCTATGAAATACTATGGATTCATTGCCTTCTCTTTCTAAATCGAGAAACGTTTCTATGGCAACGACAGGATCTGCTATTGGGAGGCGAGTATCTCTTTTCGGATGCACTACTCCTTCTTTATTGCATCCGTCGGTCTCTCACAATGACGAATTAGCACAGAAATTGCGTCGCTATGAAATACGATAGGTTCTATGCCTTCTCTTTCTAAATCGAGGAACGTTTCTATGGCAACGACAGGATCTTCTATTGGGAGGTGAGTATCTCTTTCCAGATGCACTATTCCATCTTTATTGCATCCGTCGATCCCTCACAATGACGAATTAACACAGAAATTGCGTCGCTATGAAATACTATAGGTTCTCTGCTTCTCTATCTAAATCGAGAAACGTATCTATGGCAACGACAGGATCTTATATTGGGAGGCGAGTATCTCTTTTCGGATGCACTATTCCTCCTTTATTGCATCCGTCGATCCCTATCAATTACGAATTTACACAGAAATTGCGTCGCTATGAAATACTATAGGTTCTATGTCTTTTCTTCCTAAATCGAGGAACGTTTCTATAGCAACGACAGGATGTTATATTGGGAGGCGAGTATCTCTTTTCTGAGGCACTATTCCTTCTTTTATGCGTCCGTCGATCCCTCACAATGACGAATTGACACAGAAATTATGTCACTATGAAATACTATGGGTTCTATGCCTTCTCTTTCTAAATCGAGGAACGTTTCTATTGCAACGACAGGATCTTCTATTGGGAGGTGAGTATGTCTTTCCAGATGCACTATTCCTTCTTTGTTGCATCCGTCATTCCCTTACAATGACGAATTAACACAGAAAATGCGTCGCTATGAAATACTATAGGTTCTATGCCTCCTCTATCTATATCCAGGAACGTTTGTATGGCAACGACGGGATCTTATATTGGAGGGCGAGTATCTCTTTTCGGATGCACTATTCCCTCTTTACTGCATCCGTCGTTCCCTCACAATGCTTAATTAACACAGATATTGCTCCGCTATGAAATACGATAGATTCTATGCCTTCTCTTTCTGAATCGAGGAACGTTTCTATGGCAATGACAGGATCTTTAATTGGGAAGTGAGTATCTCTTTTCGGATGCACTATTCCTTCTTTATTGCATCCGCCGAACCCTCACAATGGCGAATTAACACAGAAATTGCGTCGCTATGAAATACTATAGGTTCTATTTCTTCTCTTTCTAAATCGAGGGACGTTTGTTTGCCAATGACAGGATCATCTATTGGGAGTCGAGTATCTCTTTTCGGATGCACTCTTCCTTCTTCATTGCATCCGTCGATCCCTCACAATGACGAATTAACACAGAAATTACGTCGCTTTGAAATACTATAGGTTCTATGCCTTCTTTTTCTAAATCGACGAACATTTCTGTGGCAACGACAGGATCTTATATTGGGAGGCGAGTATCTCTTTTCGGATGCACTATTTCTTCATTATTGCATCCGTCGATACCTCACAATGACGAATTAAAACAGAAATTGCGTCGCTATGATATACTATAGGTTGTATTCCTTCTCTTTCTAAATCGAATTACGTTTCTATGGTAACGACCGGATCTTATATTGGGGGGCCAGTATCTCTTTTCGGATGCACTATTCCTTCTCTATTGCATCCGTCGATGCCTCACAATGAAGAATTAACACAGAATTGCGTCAATATTAAACACTATAGGTTCTATGCCCTCTTTTTCTATATCGAGGAACGTTTCTATGACAACGACAGGATCTTATATTGGGAGGCGAGTATCTCTTTTCGGATGCACTATTCCTTCTTTATTGCATCCCTCGAGCCCTCACAATGACGAATTAACACAGAAATTGGGTCGCAATGAAACACTAGAGTTTCTATGCCCTCTTTTTCTAAATCGAGGAACGTTTCAATGGCAACGACCGGATCTTCTATTGGGAGTCGAATATCTCTTTTCGGATGCACTATTCCTTCTTGATTGCATCCGTCGATCCCTCACAATGACGAACTAATACAGAATTGCGTCGCTATGAAACTCTACAGGTTCTATGCCTTCTCTTTCTAAATCGAGGAACTTTTCTATGACAACGACAGGATCTTATATTGGGAGGCGAGTATCTCTTTTCGGATGCACTAATCCTTCTTTATTGCTTCCCTCCATCACTCACATTGACGAAATGTCACAGAAATAGTGTCGATATGAAATACTATAGGTTCTATGCTTCTCTTTCTAAATCGAGGAACGTTTCTATGGCAACGACAGGATCTTCTATTGGGAGGCGAGTATCTCCTTTCGGATGCACTATTCCTTCTTTATCGCATCCGTCGATCCCTCACAATGACGAATTAACACAGAAATTGCGTCACTATGAAATACTATGGGTTCTAGCCTTCTCTTTCTAAATCGAGGAACGTTTCTATGGCAACAACAAGATATTCTATTGGGAGGCGACTATCTCTTTTTGGATGCACTATTCCTTCTTTATTGCATCCGTCGATCCCTTACAATGTCGAATTAACACAGAAATTGCGTCGCTATGAAATACCAAAAGTTCTATGCCTCCTCTTTCTATATCCAGGAACGTTTTTATGGCAACGACAGGATCTTATATTGGAGGGCGAGTATCTCTTTTCGAATGCACTATTCCCTCTTTACTGCATCCGTCGTTCCCTCACAATGACGAATTATCACAGATTTGTTTCGCTATGAAATAAGATAGATTCTATGCCTTCTCTTTCTGAATCGAGGAACGTTTCTATGGCAATGACAGGATCTAATATTGGGAGGCGAGTATCTCTTTTCGGATGCACTATTTCTTCTTCATTGCATCCGTCGATCCCTCACAATGACGATATAACACAGAAATTGCATCGCTATGAGAAACTCTAGGTTCTATGCCTTCTGTTTCCAAATCGAGGAACGTTTCTATGACAACGACAGGTTCTTCTATTGGGAGTCGAGTATTTCTTTTCGGATGCACTATTTCGTCTTTAGTACATCCGTCGATCCCTCACGATGACGAATTAACACAGAAATTGCGTCGCTATGAAATACTATAGGTTCTATGCCTTCTCTTTCTAAATCGAGGAATGTTAGTATGGCAATGACAGGATCTTCTATTGGGAGGCGAGTATCTCTTTTCGGAAGCACTATTCCTTCTTTATTGCATTCGTCGATTACTCACAATGACGAATTAACACAGAAATTGCGTCGCTATGACATACTGTAGCTTCTATGCCTTCTCTTACTAAATCGAGGAACATTTCTATGGCAACGACAGGATCTTATATTGAAGGGTGAGTATCTCTTTTCGGATGCACTATTCCTTGTTTATTGCATCCGTTGATCCCTTACAATGACGAACTAACACAGAAATTGCGTCGCAATGAAACGCGATAGGTTCTATGCCTTCTCTTTCTAAATCGATGAACGTTTCTATGGTAACGAACGGATCTTATATTGGGGGGCCAGTATCTCTTTTCGGATGCACTATTCCTTCTCTATTGCATCCGTCGATCCCTCACAATGACGAATTAATACAGAATTGCTTCGATATGATACACTATAGGTTCTATGCCCTCATTTTCTAAATCGAGGAACGTTTCTATGACAACGACAGGATCTTATATTGGGAGGCGAGTATCTCTTTTCGGATGCACTATTCCTTCTTTATTGCATCCCTCGAGCCCTCACAATGACGAATTAACACAGAAATTGGGTCGCAATGAAACTCTAGAGTTTCTATGCCTTCTCTTTCTAAATCGAGGAACGTTTCAATGGCAACGACCGGATCTTCTATTGGGAGGCGAATATCTCTTTTCGGATGCACTATTCCTTCATGATTGCATCCGTCGATCCCTCACAATGACGAATTAATACAGAATTGCGCCGCTATGAAACACTATAGGTTCTATGTTTTCTCTCTCTAAATCGAGGAACGTTTCTATGACGACGATAGGATCTTATATTGGGAGGCGAGTATCTCTTTTCGGATGCACTAATCCTTGTTTATTGCTTCCCTCCATCACTCACATTGAAGAATTATCACAGAAATAGTGTCGCTATGAAATAGTATAGGTTCTATGCCTTCTCCTTCTAAATCGAGGAACGTTTCTATGGCAACGACAGGATCTACTATTGGGAGGCGAGTATCTCCTTTCGGATGCACTATTCCTTCTTTATCGCATCCGTCGATTACTCTCAATGACGAATTAACACAGAAATTGCGTCGCTATGAAATAATATGGGTTCTAGACTTCTCTTTCTAAATCGAGGACCGTTTCTATGGCAACAACAAGATATTCTATTGGGAGGCGACTATGTCTTTTTGGATGTACTATTCCTTCTTTATTGCATCCGTCGATCCCTTACAGTGACGAATTAACACAGAAATTTCGTCGCTATGAAATACTATAAGTTCTATGCCTCCTCTTTCTATATACAGGAACGTTTTTATGGCAACGACAGGGTCTTATTTTGGAGGGCGAGTATCTCTTTTCGGATGGACTATTTATTCTTTACTGCATCCGTCGTTCCCTCACAATGACAAATTGACACAGAAATTGTTTCGCTATGAAATAAGATAGATTCTATGCCTCCTCTTTCTGAATCGGGGAACGTTTCTATGGCAATGACAGGATCTAATATTGGGAGGCGAGTATCCCTTTTCGGATGCACTATTTCTTCTTCATTGCATCCGTTATCCCTCACAATGACGAATTAACACAGAAATTGCGTCGCTATGAAATACTATAGGTTCCATGCCTTCTCTTTCTAAATCGAGGAACGTTTCTATGGCAACGACCGGATCTAATATTGGGGGGCGAGTATCTCTTTTCGGATGCACTATTCCTTCTCTATTGCATCCATATATCCCTCACAATGACGATCTAATACAGAATTGCGACGCTATGAAACACTATAGGTTCTATGCCTTCTCTTTCTAAATCGAGGAACGTTTCTATGACAACGACGGGATCTTATATTGGGAGGCGAGTATTTCTTTTCGGATGCTCAATTCCTTCATTATTGCATCCCTCCATCACTCACATTGACGACTTATAACAGATATAATGTCGCTATGAAAAACTATAGGTTCTATGCCTTCTCTTTATAAATCGAGGAACGTTTCTATGGCAACGAAAGGATCTTCTATTGGGAGGCGAGTATCTCGTTTCGGATGCACTATTCCTTCTTTGTTGCATCCGTCGATCCCTCACAATATGGAATTAACACTTCAATTGCGTCGCTATGAATTACTACAGGTTCAATGCCTTCTCTTTCTAAAACGAGGAACGTTTCTATGGCAACGACTGGATCTTATATTGGGGGCGAGTATCTCTTTTTGGTCGGACAATTCCTTCTTTATTGCATCCTTCGATCCCTTACTATGACGAATTAACACAGAAATTGTGTCGCTATGAAATACTATGGGTTCTATGCCTTCTCTATCTAAATCGAGGAACGTTTCTATGGCAACGACAGGATCTACTATTGGGAGGCGACTATCTCTTTTTGGATGCACTATTCCTTCATTATTGCATCCGTAGATCCCTCACAATGACGAATTAACACAGAAATTGCGTCGCTATGAAATACTATATGTTCTATGCCTCCTCTTTCTATACAAAGGAACGTTTGTATGGCAACGACAGGATCTTATATTGGAGGGCGAGAATCTCTTTTCGGATGCACTATTCCTACTTTACTGCATCCGTCGATGCCTCACAATGACGAATTAATACAGAATTGCGTCGCTATGAAACACTATCGGTTCTATGCCTTCTCTTTCTAAATCCAGGAACGTTTCTATGACAACGACAGGATCTTATATTGGGAGGCGAGTATCTCTTTTCGGATGCACTATTCCTTCTTTATTGCTTCCCTCCATCACTCACATTGACGAATTATCATAGAAATAGTGTCGCTATGAAAAACTATAGGTTCTATGCCTTCCCTTTCTATATCGAGGAACGTTTCTACGGCAACGAAAGGATCTTCTATTGTGAGGCGAGTATCTGCTTTCGAATGCTCTATTCCTTCTTTATCGCATCCGTCGATCCCTTACAATGTCGAATTAACACAGAAATGGCGTCGCTATGAAATACCATAAGTTCTATGCCTCCTCTTTCTATATCCAGGAACGTTTGAATGGCAATGACAGGATCTTTTATTGGAGGGCGAGTATCTCTTTTCGGATGCACTATACGTTGTCTACTGCATCCGTCGAACCCTCAAAATGACGAATTAACCCAGAAATTGCTTCGCTATGAAATACTGTAGGTTCTATGCCTTCTCTTACTAATTCGAGGAACATTTCTGTGCCAACGACAGGATCTTATATTGGAGGGTGAGTATCTCTTTTCGGATGCACTATTCCTTCTTTATTGCATCCGTCGATCCCTCACAATGACGAATTAACACAGAAATTGCGTCGCAATGAAATACGATAGGTTCTATGGCTTCTCTTTCTAAATCGAGGAACGTTTCTATGGCAACGAACGGATCTAATATTGGGGGGCGAGTATCTCTTTTCGGATGCACTATTCCTTCTCTATTGCATCCGTAGATCCCTCACAATGACGAACTAATACAGAATTGCGACGCTATGAAACACTATAGGTTCTATGCGTTCTCTTTCTAAATCGAGGAACGTTTCTGTGACAGCGACGAGATATTATATTGGGAGGCGACTATTTCTTTTCGGATGCTCAATTCCTTCTTTATTGCATCCATTCATCACTCACATTGACGACTTATCACAGAAATAATGTCGCTAAGAAAAACTATAGATTCTATGCCTTCTCTTACTAAATCGAGGAACGTTTCTATGGCAACGAAAGGATCTTATATTGGGAGGCGAGTAACTCTTTTTGGATGCACTATTCCTTCTTTATTGCATCCGTCGATCTCTCACAATGACGAATTAACACAGAAATTGCGTCGCTATGAAATAATATAGGTTCTATCACTTATCGTTCTAAATCGAGGAACGTTTCTATGGCAACATCAGGATCTTATATTGGGAGGCGAGTATCTCTTTCCGGATGCACTATTCCTTCTTCATTGCATCCGTCGATCCCTCATTTGACGAATTAACACAGAAATTGCGTCGCTATGAAATACTATAGGTTCTGTGCCTTCTCTTTCTAAATCGAGGAACGGTTCAATGGCAACGACAGGATCTTATATTGGGAGGCGAGTATCTCTTTTCGGAGGCACTATTCCTTCTTTAATGCATCCGCCGATCCATCACAATGACCAATTAACACAGAAGTTAAGTCGCTATGAAATACTATAGGTTCTATGCCTTCTCTTTCTAAATCGAGGAACGTTTCTATGGCAACGACAGGATTTTCTATTGGGAGGCGAGTATCTCTTTTCGGTTCCACTATTCCTTCTTTGTTATATCCGTCGATTCCTCACAATAACGAATTAACACAGAAATTGCGTCGCTATGAAGTACTATAGGTTCTATGCCTTCTCTTTCTAAATCGAGGAACGTTTCTATGGCAACCACTGGAACTTATATTGGGGGCGAGTATTACATTTCGGATGCACTATTCCTTCTTGATTGCATCCGTCGATCCCTCACAAAGACGAATTAATACAGAATTGCGTCGCTATGAAACGCTATAAGTTCTATGCCTTCTCTTTCTAAATCGAGGAACGTTTCTATGACAACGACAGGATCTTATATTGGAAGGAGAGTATCTATTTCGGATGCACTATTCCTTCTTTATTGCTTCCCCCCAACACTCACATTGACGAATTATCACAGAAATAGTGTCGCTATTAAATACTATAGGCTCTATGCCTTCCCATTCTAAATCGAGGAACGTTTCTATGGCAACGAAAGGATCTTCTATTGGGAGGCGAGTATCTCGTTTCGGATGCACTATTCCTTCTTTGTTGCATCCGTCGGACCCTCAGAATATGGAATTAACACAGAAATTGCGTCGCTATGAAATACTATGGGTCATAGCCTTCTCTTTCTAAATCGAGGAACGTTTCTATGGCAACGACAGGATCTGCTATTGGGAGGCGAGTATCTCTTTTTGGATGCACAATTCCTTCTTTATTGCATCCGTCGATCCCTTACAATGACGAATTAACACAGAAATTGGGTCGCTATGAAATACTATAAGTTCTATGCCTCCTCTTTCTATATCCAGGAACGTTTGTATGGCAACGACAGGATCTTATATTGGAGGGCGAGTATCTCTTTTCGGATGCACTATTCCTTCTTTACTGCATCCGTCGATCCCTTCGCTATGAAATAAGATAGATTCTATGCCTTCTCTTTCTGAATCAAGGAACGTTTCTATGGCAATGACAGGATCTAATATTGAGAGGCGAGTATCTCATTTCGGATGCACTAATTATTCTTCATTGCATCCGTCGATCCCTCACAATGACGAATTAACACAGAAATTGCGTCACAAAGGAATGCGATAGGTTCTATGCCTTCTCTTTCTAACTCGAGGAACGTTTCTATGGCAACGACAGGTTCTTCCATAGGAAGGCGAGTATCTCTTTTCGGTTCCTCTATTCCTTCTTTATTGCATCCGTCGATTCCTCACAATAAAGAATTAACATAGAAATTGCGTCGCTATGAAATACTATAGGTTCTATGCCTTCTCTTTCTAAATCGAGGAATGTTTCTTTGGCAACGACAGGATCTTCTATTGGGAGGCGAGTATCTCCTTTCGGATGCGCTATTCCTTCTTTATCGCATCCGTCGATCCCTCACAATGACGAATTAACACATAAATTGCGTCGCTATGAAATACTATGGTTTATAGCTTTCTCTTTCTAAATCGAGGAACGTTTCTATGGCAACGACAGGATCTTCTATTGGGAGGCGAGTATCTCTTTTTGGATGCACAATTCCTTCTTTATTGCATCCGTCGAACCCTTACTATGACGAATTAACACAGAAATTGCGTCGCTAAAAAATACTATGGGATCTATGCTTTCTCTTTCTAAATCGAGGTACGTTTCTATGGCAACGACAGGATCTTCTATTGGGAGGCGACTATCTCTTTTTGGATGTACTGTCCCTTCTTTATTGCATCCGTCGATCCCTTACAATGACGAATTAACAGAGAAATTGCGTCCCTATGAAATACTATAAGTTCTATGCCTCCTCTTTCTATATACAGGAACGTTTGTATGGCAACGACAGGATCCTATATTGGAGGGCGAGTATCTCTTTTCGGATACACTATTCCTTCATTACTGCATCCGTAGATCCCTCACAATGACGAACTAATACAGAATTGCGTCGCTATGAAACACCATAGGTTCTATGCCTACTCTTTGTAAATCGAGGAACGTTTCTATGACATCGACGAGATCTTATATTGGGAGGCGAGTATCTGTTTTCGGATGCACTATTCCTTCTTTATTGCATCCGTCGATCCCTCACAATGACGAATTAACACAGAATTTGGGTGAAATGCTATAGGTTCTATGTCTTCTCTTTCTAAATCGAGGAACGTTTCTATGGCAACGACATGATCTTCTATTGGGAGGCGAGTATCCCTTTTCGACTGCACTATTCCTTCTTTATTGCATCAGTCGATCCCTCACAATGACGAATTAACACAGAAATTGCGTCGCTATGATTTGCTGTAGGTTCTATGCCTTCTCTTTCTAAATCGAGGAACGTTCCTATGCCAATGATAGGATCTTATATTGGGAGGCGAGTATCTCTTTTCGGATGCACTATTCCTTCTTTATTGCTTCCCTCCATCACTCACATTGACGACTTATCACAGAAATAATGTCGTTAAGAAAAACTATAGGTTCTATGCCTTCTCTTTCTAAATCGAGGAACGTTTCTATGGCAACGACAGGATCTTATATTGGGAGGCGAGTTCTCTTTTCGGATGCACTATTCGTTCTTTATTGCATTCGTCAATCCCTCACAATGACGTATTAACACAGAAATTGCGTCGCTATGAAACACTATAGGTTCCATGCCTTCTCTTTCTAAATCGAGGAACGTTTCTATGGCAACGACACAATCTTCTATTGGGAGGCGAGTATCTCTTTTCGGATGCACTATTCCTTCTTTATAGCATCCGTCGATCCCTGACAATGACGAATTAACACAGAAATTGCGTCGCTATGAAATAATATAGGTTCTATCACTTATCGTTCTAAATCGAGGAACGTTTCTATGGCAACATCAGGATCTTATATTGGGAGGCGAGTTCTCTTTTCGGATGCACTTTTCCTTCTTTATTGCATCCGTCGATCCCACACAATGACGTATTAACACAGAAATTGCGTCGCTATGAAATACTATAGGTTCTATGCCTTCTCTTTCAAAATCAAGGAATGTTGCTATGGCAAGGACAGGATCTTATATTAGGAGGCGAGTATCTCTTTTCGGATGCACTATTCCATTTTTATTGCATTCGTCGATCCCTCACAATGAAGAATTAACACAGACATTGCTTTGCTATTAAATACTACAGGTTCTACGCCTTCTCTTTCTAAATCGAGGAGCGTTTCATTGGCAACGACTGGATCTTCTATTGGCAGGCGTGTATCTCTTTTAGGATGCACTATTCCTTCTTTATTGCATCTGTCGATTCCGCACAATTATGAATTAACACAGAAATTGCGTCGCTATGAAATACTATAGGTCCTATGCCTTCTCTTCCTAAATCGAGGAACGTTTCTATGGCAACGACCGGATCTAATATTGGGTGGCAAGTATCTCTTTTCCGATGCACTATTCCTTCTCTATTGCATCCGTAGATCCCTCACAATGACGAACTAATACAGAATTGCGACGCTATGAAACACTATAGGTTCTATGCCTACTCTTTCTAAATCGAGGAACGTTCTATGGCAACAAAATGTATCTTGTATTGGGAGGCGAGTAACTCTTTTCGGATGAACTATTCCTTCTTTATTGCATCCGTCGATCCATCACAATGACGAATTAACACAGAAATTGCGTCGCTATGAAATACTATAGGTTCTATGCCTTTTCTTTCTAAATCGAGTAACGTTTCTATGGCAACGACAGGATCTTATATTGGGAGGCGAGTATCTATTTTCGGATGCACTATTCCTTCTTTATTGCATCCGTCGATCCCTCACAATGACAAATTAACACAGAAATTGCGTCGCTATGAAATAGTATAGGTTCTATGCCTTCTCTTTCTAAATCGAGGAACGTTTCTATGGCAACGACAGGATCTTCTACAGGGAATCGAGTATCTCTTTTCGGATGCACTATTCTTTCTTTAGTGCATCCGTCGATCCCTCACAATGACGAAGTGTCACAGAAATTGCGTCGCTATGAAATAGTATAGCTTCTATGCCTTCTCTCTCTTAATCGAAGAAAGTTTCTATGGCAACGACAGGATCTTATATTGGGATTCGATTTCTCTTTTCGGATGCACTATTCCTTCTTTATTGCATCCGTCGATCCCTCACAATGACGAAACAACACAGAAATTGCGTCGCCATGAAATAGTATTGGTTCTATGCTTTATCTTTCTAAATCGAGGAACCTTTATATGGCAACGACAGGATCTCATATTGGGAGTCGAATATATCTTTTCGGATGAACTATTCCTTCTTTATTGCATCCTTCGATAGTTCACAATGACGAATTAACACAGAAATTGCGTCGCTATGAAATACTATGGGTTCTATGCCTTCTCTTTCTAATTCGAGGAACGTTTCTATGGCAACGACATTATCTTCTATTGGGACTCGAGTATCTCCTTCTAGATGTTTTATTCCTTCCTTATTGCATCCGTCGATCCCTCACAACGACGAATTAACACAGAAAGTGCGTCGCTATGAAATACTATAGGTCCTATGATTTCTCTTTCTATATCAAAAAACTTTTCTATGGCGACGACAGGATCTTATAGTGGGAGGCGAGTATCTCTTTTCGGATGCACTATTCCTCCTTTATAGCATCCGTCGATTCCTCACAATGACGAATTAACACTGAAATTGCGTCGCTACGAAATACTATAGGTTCTATGCCTTCTCTATCTAAGTCGAGGAACGTTTCTATGGCAACGACAGGATCTTCTATTGGGAGGCGAGTATCTGTTTTCGAATGCACTATTCCCTCTTTATTGCATCCGTCGATCCCACACGATGGCGAATTAACACTGAAATTGCGTGGCTATGAAATACTAAAGAATCTACGCCTTCTCTTTCTAAATCGAGGAACGTTTCTATGGCAACGACAGGATCTTATACTGGGAAGCGAGTATCTCTTTTCGGATGCACTATTCTTACTTTATTACATCCGTCGACTTCTCACAATGAAGAATTAACACAGAAATTGCGTCGCTATGAAATAGTATTGGTTCTATGTTTTCTCTTTCTAAATCGAGGAACGTTTCCATGACACCGACAGGATCTTCTATTAAGAGGCGAGTATCTCCTTTCGGATGCACTATTCCTTCTTTATTGCATCCATCGATCCCTCACATTGACGAATTAACACAAAAATTGCGTCGCTAACAAATACCAAAGGTTCTATGGCTTCTCTTTCTAAATTGAGGAACGTTTCTATGGCAACGAAAGGATCTTCTATTGGGACTCGAATATCTCCTTTTGGATGCATAATTCCCTCTTTATTGGATCCGTCGATCCCTCACAATGACGAATTAACACATAAATTGCGTCGCTATGAAATACTATAGGTTCTGTGCCTTCTCTTTCTAAATCGAGGATCGTTTCTATGGCAACGACAGGATCTTCTATTGGGAGGCGAGTATCTCATTTCGAATGCACTATTCCTTCTTTATTGCATCCGTCGATCCCTCACAATGACGAATTAAAACAGAATTTGCGTCGCTATGAAATACTATAGGTTCTATGCCTTCTCTTTCTAAATCGAGGAACGTTTCTATGGCAACGACAGGATCTTATTTTGGGAGGCGAGTATCTCTTTTCGGATGCACTATTCCTTCATTGTTGCATCCGTCGATCCCTCACAATGACGAATTAACACAGAAATTGCGTCGCTATGAAATACTATCGGTTCTATGCCTTCTCTTTCTATATCGAAGTACGTTTCTATGGCAACGACAGGATCTTCTATTGGGAGGCGATTATCTCTTTCCGGATGCACTATTCCTTCTTTATTGCATCCGTCGATCCCTCACAATGACTAATTAACACATAAATTGCGTCGCTATGAAATACTATAGGTTCTATGCCTTCTCTCTCAAATCGAAGAACGTTTCTATGGCAATGACAGGATCTAATTTTGGGAAGCGAGTATCTCTTTTCGGATGCACTATTCCTACTTTATTGCATCCGTCGATCCCTCACAATGACGAATTAACACACAAATTGCGTCGCCATGAGATAGTATTGGTTCTATGCCTTCTCTTTCTAAATCGAGGAACCTTTCCATGGCAACGACTGGATCTTCTATTGGGAGGCGAGTGTCTCTTTTCGCATGCACTATTCCTTCTTTATTGCATCCGTCGATCCATCACAATGACGAATTAACACAGAAAATGGGTCGCTATGAAATACTATAGGTTCTATGCCTTTTCTTTCTAAATCGAGGAACGTTACTATGGCAACGACGGGATCTTCTATTGGGAGGCGAGTATCTCTTTTCGAATGCACTATTCCTTCTTAATTGCATCCGTCGATCCCTCACAATGACGAATTAACACAGAATTTGCGTCGCTATGAAATACTATACATTCTATGCCTTCTGTTTTTAAATCGAGGAACGTTTCTATGGCAACGACAGTACCATATATTTGGAGGCGAGTATCTCTTTTCGAATGCACTATTCCTTCTTTATTGCATCCGTTGCTCCCACACATTGACGAATTAACACAGAATTTGCGTCGCTATGAAATACTATAGGTTCAATGCCTTCTCTTTCTAAATCGAGAAACGTTTCTATGGCAACGAAAGGATCTAATTTTGGGAGGCGTGTATCTCTTTTCGGATGCACTATTTCTTCTTTATTGCATCCGTCGATCCCTCACAATGACGAATTAACACAGAAATTGCGTCGCCATAAAATACTATAGGTTCTATGCCCTCTCTTTCTAAATCAAGGAATGTTTCTATGGCATGGTCAGATTCTTATATTGGGAGGCGAGTATCTCTTTTGGGATGCACTATTCCTTCCTTATTGCATTCGTCGATCCCTCACAATGACGAATTAACACAGAAATTGCGTCGCTATGAAATACTATAGGTTCTGTGCCTTCTCTTTCTAAATCGAGGAACGTTTCTATGGCAACGACAGGATCTTATTTTCGGAGGCAAGTATCTCTTTTCGGATGCACTATTCCATCTTTGTTGCATCTGTCGGTCCCTCACAATGAAGAATTAACACATAAATTGCGTCGCCATGAAATACTATAGGTTCTGTGCCTTCTCTTTCTAAATCAAGCAACGTTCCTATGGCAACGACAGGATCTTCTATTGGGAGGCGAGTATATCTTTTCCAATCCAATATTCCTCCCTTATTGCATCCGTCGATCCCTCACAATGACGAATTAACACAGAATTTGCGTCGCTATGAAATACTATAGGTTCTACGCCTTCTCTTTCTAAATCGAGTTACGTTTCTATGGCAACGACAGGATCTTCTATTGGGAGGTGAGTATCTCTTTCCGGATGCACTATTCCTTTTTTATTGCATCCGTCGGTTCCTCACAATGACTAACTAACACATAAATTGAGTCGCTATAAAATACTATACGTTCTATGCCTTCTCTCTCTAAATCGAGGAACGTTTCTATGCCAATGACAGGATCTTATATTGGAAAGCGAGTATCTCTTTTCGGATGCACTATTCCTTCTTTATAGCATCCGTCGATCATTCACAATGTCGAATTAACACAGAAATGGCGTCGCTATGAAATACCAAAAGTTCTATGCCTCCTCTTTCTATATCCAGGAACGTTTTTATGGCAACGACAGGATCTTATATTGGAGGGCGAGTATCTCTTTTCGAATGCACTATTCCCTCTTTACTGCATCCGTCGTTCCCTCACAATGACGAATTAACACAGAAATTGTTTCGCTATGAAATAAGATAGATTCTATGCCTTCTCTTTCTGAATCGAGGAACGTTTCTATGGCAATGACAGGATCTAATATTGGGAGGCGAGTATCTCTTTTCGGATGCACTATTTCTTCTTCATTGCATCCGTCGATCCCTCACAATGACGATATAACACAGAAATTGCGTCGCTATGAGAAACTCTAGGTTCTATGCCTTCTGTTTCCAAATCGAGGAACGTTTCTATGACAACGACAGGATCTTCTATTGGGAGTCGAGTATTTCTTTTCGGATGCACTATTTCGTCTTTAGTGCATCCGTCGATCCCTCACGATGATGAATTAACACAGAAATTGCGTCGCTATGAAATACTATAGGTTCTATGCCTTCTCTTTCTAAATCGAGGAATGTTAGTATGGCAATGACAGGATCTTCTATTGGGAGGCGAGCATCTCTTTTCGGATGCACTATTCCTTCTTTATTGCATTCGTCGATTACTCACAATGACGAATTAACACAGAAATTGCGTCGCTATGAAATACTGTAGCTTCTATGCCTTCTCTTACTAAATCGAGGAACATTTCTATGGCAACGACAGGATCTTATATTGAAGGGTGAGTATCTCTTTTCGGATGCACTATTCCTTGTTTATTGCATCCGTTGATCCCTTACAATGACGAACTAACACAGAAATTGCGTCGCAATGAAACGCGATAGGTTCTATGCCTTCTCTTTCTAAATCGATGAACGTTTCTATGGTAACGACCGGATCTTATATTGGGGGGCCAGTATCTCTTTTCGGATGCACTATTCTTTCTCTATTGCATCCGTCGATCCCTCACAATGACGAATTAATACAGAATTGCTTCAATATGATACACTATAGGTTCTATGCCCTCATTTTCTAAATCGAGGAACGTTTCTATGACAACGACAGGATCTTATATTGGGAGGCGAGTATCTCTTTTCGGATGCACTATTCCTTCTTTATTGCATCCCTCGAGCCCTCACAATGACGAATTAACACAGAAATTGGGTCGCAATGAAACTCTAGAGTTTCTATGCCTTCTCTTTCTAAATCGAGGAACGTTTCAATGGCAACGACCGGATCTTCTATTGGGAGGCGAATATCTCTTTTCGGATGCACTATTCCTTCATGATTGCATCCGTCGATCCCTCACAATGACGAATTAATACAGAATTGCGCCGCTATGAAACACTATAGGTTCTATGTTTTCTCTCTCTAAATCGAGGAACGTTTCTATGACAACGATAGGATCTTATATTGGGAGGCGAGTATCTCTTTTCGGATGCACTATTCCTTCTTTATCGCATCCGTCGATTACTCTCAATGACGAATTAACACAGAAATTGCGTCGCTATGAAATAATATGGGTTCTAGACTTCTCTTTCTAAATCGAGGACCGTTTCTATGGCAACAACAAGATATTCTATTGGGAGGCGACTATGTCTTTTTGGATGTACTATTCCTTCTTTATTGCATCCGTCGATCCCTTACAGTGACGAATTAACACAGAAATTTCGTCGCTATGAAATACTATAAGTTCTATGCCTCCTCTTTCTATATACAGGAACGTTTTTATGGCAACGACAGGGTCTTATTTTGGAGGGCGAGTATCTCTTTTCGGATGGACTATTTATTCTTTACTGCATCCGTCGTTCCCTCACAATGACAAATTGACACAGAAATTGTTTCGCTATGAAATAAGATAGATTCTATGCCTCCTCTTTCTGAATCGGGGAACGTTTCTATGGCAATGACAGGATCTAATATTGGGAGGCGAGTATCCCTTTTCGGATGCACTATTTCTTCTTCATTGCATCCGTTATCCCTCACAATGACGAATTAACACAGAAATTGCGTCGCTATGAAATACTATAGGTTCCATGCCTTCTCTTTCTAAATCGAGGAACGTTTCTATGGCAACGACCGGATCTAATATTGGGGGGCGAGTATCTCTTTCCGGATGCACTATTCCTTCTCTATTGCATCCATATATCCCTCACAATGACGATCTAATACAGAATTGCGACGCTATGAAACACTATAGGTTCTATGCCTTCTCTTTCTAAATCGAGGAACGTTTCTATGACAGCGACGGGATCTTATATTGGGAGGCGAGTATTTCTTTTCGGATGCTCAATTCCTTCATTATTGCATCCCTCCATCACTCACATTGACGACTTATAACAGATATAATGTCGCTATGAAAAACTATAGGTTCTATGCCTTCTCTTTACAAATCGAGGAACGTTTCTATGGCAACGAAAGGATCTTCTATTGGGAGGCGAGTATCTCGTTTCGGATGCACTATTCCTTCTTTGTTGCATCCGTCGATCCCTCACAATATGGAATTAACACTACAATTGCGTCGCTATGAAATACTACAGGTTCAATGCCTTCTCTTTCTAAAACGAGGAACGTTTCTACGGCAACGAGTGGATCTTATATTGGGGGCGAGTATCTCTTTTTGGTCGGACAATTCCTTCTTTATTGCATCCGTCGATCCCTTACTATGACGAATTAACACAGAAATTGTGTCGCTATGAAATACTATGGGTTCTATGCCTTCTCTATCTAAATCGAGGAACGTTTCTATGGCAACGACAGGATCTACTATTGGGAGGCGACTATCTCTTTTTGTATGCACTATTCCTTCATTATTGCATCCGTAGATCCCTCACAATGACGAATTAACACAGAAATTGCGTCGCTATGAAATACTATATGTTCTATGCCTCCTCTTTCTATACAAAGGAACGTTTGTATGGCAACGACAGGATCTTATATTGGAGGGCGAGAATCTCTTTTCGGATGCACTATTCCTACTTTACTGCATCCGTCGATGCCTCACAATGACGAATTAATACAGAATTGCGTCGCTATGAAACACTATCGGTTCTATGCCTTCTCTTTCTAAATCCAGGAACGTTTCTATGACAACGACAGGATCTTATATTGGGAGGCGAGTATCTCTTTTCGGATGCACTATTCCTTCTTTATTGCTTCCCTCCATCACTCACATTGACGAATTATCATAGAAATAGTGTCGCTATGAAAAACTATAGGTTCTATGCCTTCCCTTTCTATATCGAGGAACGTTTCTACGGCAACGAAAGGATCTTCTATTGTGAGGCGAGTATCTGCTTTCGAATGCTCTATTCCTTCTTTATCGCATCCGTCGATCCCTTACAATGTCGAATTAACACAGAAATGGCGTCGCTATGAAATACCATAAGTTCTATGCCTCCTCTTTCTATATCCAGGAACGTTTGAATGGCAATGACAGGATCTTTTATTGGAGGGCGAGTATCTCTTTTCGGATGCACTATACGTTGTCTACTGCATCCGTCGAACCCTCAAAATGACGAATTAACCCAGAAATTGCTTCGCTATGAAATACTGTAGGTTCTATGCCTTCTCTTACTAATTCGAGGAACATTTCTGTGGCAACGACAGGATCTTATATTGGAGGGTGAGTATCTCTTTTCGGATGCACTATTCCTTCTTTATTGCATCCGTCGATCCCTCACAATGACGAATTAACACAGAAATTGCGTCGCAATGAAATACGATAGGTTCTATGGCTTCTCTTTCTAAATCGAGGAACGTTTCTATGGCAACGACCGGATCTAATATTGGGGGGCGAGTATCTCTTTTCGGATGCACTATTCCTTCTCTATTGCATCCGTAGATCCCTCACAATGACGAACTAATACAGAATTGCGACGCTATGAAACACTATAGGTTCTATGCGTTCTCTTTCTAAATCGAGGAACGTTTCTGTGACAGCGACGAGATATTATATTGGGAGGCGGCTATTTCTTTTCGGATGCTCAATTCCTTCTTTATTGCATCCATTCATCACTCACATTGACGACTTATCACAGAAATAATGTCGCTAAGAAAAACTATAGATTCTATGCCTTCTCTTACTAAATCGAGGAACGTTTCTATGGCAACGAAAGGATCTTATATTGGGAGGCGAGTAACTCTTTTTGGATGCACTATTCCTTCTTTATTGCATCCGTCGATCTCTCACAATGACGAATTAACACAGAAATTGCGTCGCTATGAAATAATATAGGTTCTATCACTTATCGTTCTAAATCGAGGAACGTTTCTATGGCAACATCAGGATCTTATATTGGGAGGCGAGTATCTCTTTCCGGATGCACTATTCCTTCTTCATAGCATCCGTCGATCCCTCACTTGACGAATTAACACAGAAATTGCGTCGCTATGAAATACTATAGGTTCTATGCCTTCTCTTTCTAAATCGAGGAACGGTTCAATGGCAACGACAGGATCTTATATTGGGAGGCGAGTATCTCTTTTCGGAGGCACTATTCCTTCTTTAATGCATCCGCCGATCCATCACAATGACCAATTAACACAGAAGTTAAGTCGCTATGAAATACTATAGGTTCTATGCCTTCTCTTTCTAAATCGAGGAACGTTTCTATGGCAACGACAGGATTTTCTATTGGGAGGCGAGTATCTCTTTTCGGTTCAACTATTCCTTCTTTGTTATATCCGTCGATTCCTCACAATAACGAATTAACACAGAAATTGCGTCGCTATGAAGTACTATAGGTTCTATGCCTTCTCTTTCTAAATCGAGGAACGTTTCTATGGCAACCACTGGAACTTATATTGGGGGCGAGTATTACATTTCGGATGCACTATTCCTTCTTGATTGCATCCGTCGATCCCTCACAAAGACGTATTAATACAGGATTGCGTCGCTATGAAACGCTATAAGTTCTATGCCTTCTCTTTCTAAATCGAGGAACGTTTCTATGACAACGACAGGATCTTATATTGGAAGGAGAGTATCTATTTCGGATGCACTATTCCTTCTTTATTGCTTCCCCCTAACACTCACATTGACGAATTATCACAGAAATAGTGTCGCTATTAAATACTATAGGCTCTATGCCTTCCCATTCTAAATCGAGGAACGTTTCTATGGCAACGAAAGGATCTTCTATTGGGAGGCGAGTATCTCGTTTCGGATGCACTATTCCTTCTTTGTTGCATCCGTCGGACCCTCAGAATATGGAATTAACACAGAAATTGCGTCGCTATGAAATACTATGGGTCATAGCCTTCTCTTTCTAAATCGAGGAAAGTTTCTATGGCAACGACAGGATCTGCTATTGGGAGGCGAGTATCTCTTTTTGGATGCACAATTCCTTCTTTATTGCATCCGTCGATCCCTTACAATGACGAATTAACACAGAAATTGGGTCGCTATGAAATACTATAAGTTCTATGCCTCCTCTTTCTATATCCAGGAACGTTTGTATGGCAACGACAGGATCTTATATTGGAGGGCGAGTATCTCTTTTCGGATGCACTATACCTTCTTTACTGCATCCGTCGATCCCTTCGCTATGAAATAAAATAGATTCTATGCCTTCTCTTTCTGAATCAAGGAACGTTTCTATGGCAATGACAGGATCTAATATTGAGAGGCGAGTATCACATTTCGGATGCACTAATTATTCTTCATTGCATCCGTCGATCCCTCACAATGACGAATTAACACAGAAATTGCGTCACAAAGGAATGCGATAGGTTCTATGCCTTCTCTTTCTAACTCGAGGAACGTTTCTATGGCAACGACAGGTTCTTCCATAGGAAGGCGAGTATCTCTTTTCGGTTCCTCTATTCCCTCTTTATTGCATCCGTCGATTCCTCACAATAAAGAATTAACATAGAAATTGCGTCGCTATGAAATACTATAGGTTCTATGCCTTCTCTTTCTAAATCGAGGAATGTTTCTTTGGCAACGACAGGATCTTCTATTGGGAGGCGAGTATCTCCTTTCGGATGCGCTATTCCTTCTTTATCGCATCCGTCGATCCCTCACAATGACGAATTAACACATAAATTGCGTCGCTATGAAATACTATGGTTTATAGCTTTCTCTTTCTAAATCGAGGAACGTTTCTATGGCAACGACAGGATCTTCTATTGGGAGGCGAGTATCTCTTTTTGGATGCACAATTCCTTCTTTATTGCATCCGTCGAACCCTTACTATGACGAATTAACACAGAAATTGCGTCGCTAAAAAATACTATGGGATCTATGCTTTCTCTTTCTAAATAGAGGTACGTTTCTATGGCAACGACAGGATCTTCTATTGGGAGGCGACCATCTCTTTTTGGATGTACTGTCCCTTCTTTATTGCATCCGTCGATCCCTTACAATGACGAATTAACAGAGAAATTGCGTCCCTATGAAATACTATAAGTTCTATGCCTCCTCTTTCTATATACAGGAACGTTTGTATGGCAACGACAGGATCCTATATTGGAGGGCGAGTATCTCTTTTCGGATACACTATTCCTTCATTACTGCATCCGTAGATCCCTCACAATGACGAACTAATACAGAATTGCGTCGCTATGAAACACCATAGGTTCTATGCCTACTCTTTGTAAATCGAGGAACGTTTCTATGACATCGACGAGATCTTATATTGGGAGGCGAGTATCTGTTTTCGGATGCACTATTCCTTCTTTATTGCATCCGTCGATCCCTCACAATGACGAATTAACAAAGAATTTGGGTGAAATGCTATAGGTTCTATGTCTTCTCTTTCTAAATCGAGGAACGTTTCTATGGCAACGACATGATCTTCTATTGGGAGGCGAGTATCCCTTTTCGAATGCACTATTCCTTCTTTATTGTATCAGTCGATCCCTCACAATGACGAATTAACACAGAAATTGCGTCGCTATGATTTGCTGTAGGTTCTATGCCTTCTCTTTCTAAATCGAGGAACGTTCCTATGCCAATGATAGGATCTTATATTGGGAGGCGAGTATCTCTTTTCGGATGCACTATTCCTTCTTTATTGCATCCGTCGATCCCTCACAATGACGTATTAACACAGAAATTGCGTCGCTATGAAATACTATAGGTTCTATGCGTTCTCTTTCAAAATCGAGGAATGTTGCTATGGCAAGGACAGAATCTTATATTGGGAGGCGAGTATCTCTTTTCGGATGCACTATTCCTTATTTATTGCATTCGTCGATCCCTCACAATGACGAATTAACACAGAAACTGCTTTGCTATTAAATACTATAGGTTCTATGACTTGTCTTTCTCAATCGAGGAACGTTTCAATGGCAACGAAAGGATCTTCTGTTGGGAGGCGAGTATCTCCTTTCGGATGCACTATTCCTTCTTTGTTGCATTCGTCGATCCTTCACAATATGGAATTAACACAGAAATTGCGTCGCTATGATATACTGTAGGTTCTATGCGTTCTCTTACTAAATCGAGGAACATCTCTATGGCAACGACAGGATCTTATATTGGAGGGTGAGTATCTCCATTCGGATGCACTATTCCTTTTCTATTGCATCCATAGATCCCTCACAATGACGAACTAATACAGAATTGCGACGCTATGAAGAACTATAGGTTCTATGCCTTCTCTTTCTAAATCGAGGAACGTTTCTATTACATCGACGAAATCTTATATTCGGAGGCGAGTATTTCTTTTCGGATGCTCAATTCCTTCTTTATTGCATCCCTCCATCACTCACATTGACGACTTATCACAGAAATAATGTCGTTAAGTAAAACTATAGGTTCTATGCCTTCTCTTTCTAAATCGAGGAACGTTTCTATGGCAACGACAGGATCTTATATTGGGAGGCGAGTTCTCTTTTCGGATGCACTATTCGTTCTTTATTGCATTCGTCAATCCCTCACAATGACGTATTAACACAGAAATTGCGTCGCTATGAAACACTATAGGTTCCATGCCTTCTCTTTCTAAATCGAGGAACGTTTCTATGGCAACGACACAATCTTCTATTGGGAGGCGAGTATCTCTTTTCGGATGCACTATTCCTTCTTTATAGCATCCGTCGATCCCTGACAATGACGAATTAACACAGAAATTGCGTCGCTATGAAATAATATAGGTTCTATCACTTATCGTTCTAAATCGAGGTACGTTTCTATGGCAACATCAGGATCTTATATTGGGAGGCGAGTTCTCTTTTCGGATGCACTTTTCCTTCTTTATTGCATCCGTCGATCCCACACAATGACGTATTAACACAGAAATTGCGTCGCTATGAAATACTATAGGTTCTATGCCTTCTCTTTCAAAATCAAGGAATGTTGCTATGGCAAGGACAGGATCTTATATTAGGAGGCGAGTATCTCTTTTCGGATGCACTATTCCATTTTTATTGCATTCGTCGATCCCTCACAATGAAGAATTAACACAGACATTGCTTTGCTATTAAATACTACAGGTTCTACGCCTTCTCTTTCTAAATCGAGGAACGTTTCATTGGCAACGACTGGATCTTCTATTGGCAGGCGTGTATCTCTTTTAGGATGCACTATTCCTTCTTTATTGCATCTGTCGATTCCTCACAATTATGAATTAACACAGAAATTGCGTCGCTATGAAATACTATAGGTCCTATGCCTTCTCTTCCTAAATCGAGGAACGTTTCTATGGCAACGACCGGATCTAATATTGGGTGGCAAGTATCTCTTTTCCGATGCACTATTCCTTCTCCATTGCATCCGTAGATCCCTCACAATGACGAACTAATACAGAATTGCGACGCTACGAAACACTATAGGTTCTATGCCTACTCTTTCTAAATCGAGGAACGTTCTATGGCAACAAAATGTATCTTGTATTGGGAGGCGAGTAACTCTTTTCGGATGAACTATTCCTTCTTTATTGCATCCGTCGATCCATCACAATGACGAATTAACACAGAAATTGCGTCGCTATGAAATACTATAGGTTCTATGCCTTTTCTTTCTAAATCGAGTAACGTTTCTATGGCAACGACAGGATCTTATATTGGGAGGCGAGTATCTATTTTCGGATGCACTATTCCTTCTTTATTGCATCCGTCGATCCCTCACAATGACGAAGTGTCACAGAAATTGCGTCGCTATGAAATAGTATAGCTTCTATGCCTTCTCTCTCTAAATCGAAGAAAGTTTCTATGGCAACGACAGGATCTTATATTGGGATGCGATTTCTCTTTTCGGATGCACTATTCCTTCTTTATTGCATCCGTCGATCCCTCACAATGACGAAACAACACAGAAATTGCGTCGCCATGAAATAGTATTGGTTCTATGCTTTATCTTTCTAAATCGAGGAACCTTTATATGGCAACGACAGGATCTCATATTGGGAGTCGAATATATCTTTTCGGATGAACTATTCCTTCTTTATTGCATCCTTCGATAGTTCACAATGACGAATTAACACAGAAATTGCGTCGCTATGAAATACTATGGGTTCTATGCCTTCTCTTTCTAATTCGAGGAACGTTTCTATGGCAACGACATTATCTTCTATTGGGACTCGAGTATCTCCTTCTAGATGTTTTATTCCTTCCTTATTGCATCCGTCGATCCCTCACAACGACGAATTAACACAGAAAGTGCGTCGCTATGAAATACTATAGGTCCTATGATTTCTCTTTCTATATCAAAAAACTTTTCTATGGCGACGACAGGATCTTATAGTGGGAGGCGAGTATCTCCTTTCGGATGCACTATTCCTCCTTTATAGCATCCGTCGATTCCTCACAATGACGAATTAACACTGAAATTGCGTCGCTACGAAATACTATAGGTTCTATGCCTTCTCTATCTAAGTCGAGGAACGTTTCTATGGCAACGACAGGATATTCTATTGGGAGGCGAGTATCTGTTTTCGAATGCACTCTTCCCTCTTTATTGCATCCGTCGATCACACACGATGGCGAATTAACACTGAAATTGCGTGGCTATGAAATACTAAAGAATCTACGCCTTCTCTTTCTAAATCGAGGAACGTTTCTATGGCAACGACAGGATCTTATACTGGGAAGCGAGTATCTCTTTTCGGATGCACTATTCTTACTTTATTACATCCGTCGACTTCTCACAATGAAGAATTAACACAGAAATTGCGTCGCTATGAAATAGTATTGGTTCTATGTCTTCTCTTTCTAAATCGAGGAACGTTTCCATGACACCGACAGGATCTTCTATTAAGAGGCGAGTATCTCCTTTCGGATGCACTATTCTTTCTTTATTGCATCCATCGATCCCTCACATTGACGAATTAACACAAAAATTGCGTCGCTAACAAATACCAAAGGTTCTATGGCTTCTCTTTCTAAATTGAGGAACGTTTCTATGGCAACGAAAGGATCTTCTATTGGGACTCGAATATCTCCTTTTGGATGCATAATTCCCTCTTTATTGGATCCGTCGATCCCTCACAATGACGAATTAACACATAAATTGCGTCGCTATGAAATACTATAGGTTCTGTGCCTTCTCTTTCTAAATCGAGGATCGTTTCTATGGCAACGACAGGATCTTCTAATGGGAGGCGAGTATCTCATTTCGAATGCACTATTCCTTCTTTATTGCATCCGTCGATCCCTCACAATGACGAATTAACACAGAATTTGCGTCGCTATGAAATACTATAGGTTCTATGCCTTCTCTTTAAAATCGAGGAACGTTTCTATGGCAACGACAGGATCTTATTTTGGGAGGCGAGTATCTCTTTTCGGATGCACTATTCCTTCATTGTTGCATCCGTCGATCCCTCACAATGACGAATTAACACAGAAATTGCGTCGCTATGAAATACTATCGGTTCTATGCCTTCTCTTTCTATATCGAAGTACGTTTCTATGGCAACGACAGGATCTTCTATTGGGAGGCGATTATCTCTTTCCGGATGCACTATTCCTTCTTTATTGCATCCGTCGATCCCTCACAATGACTAATTAACACATAAATTGCGTCGCTATGAAATACTATAGGTTCTATGCCTTCTCTCTCAAATCGAAGAACGTTTCTATGGCAATGACAGGATCTAATATTGGGAAGCGAGTATCTCTTTTCGGATGCACTATTCCTACTTTATTGCATCCGTCGATCCCTCACAATGACGAATTAACACACAAATTGCGTCGCCATGAGATATAATTGGTTCTATGCCTTCTCTTTCTAAATCGAGGAACCTTTCCATGGCAACGACTGGATCTTCTATTGGGAGGCGGGTGTCTCTTTTCGCATGCACTATTCCTTCTTTATTGCATCCGTCGATCCATCACAATGACGAATTAACACAGAAAATGGGTCGCTATGAAATACTATAGGTTCTATGCCTTTTCTTTCTAAATCGAGGAACGTTACTAAGGCAACGACGGGATCTTCTATTGGGAGGCGAGTATCTCTTTTCGAATGCACTATTCCTTCTTAATTGCATCCGTCGATCCCTCACAATGACGAATTAACACAGAATTTGCGTCGCTATGAAATACTATAGGGTCAATGCCTTCTCTTTCTAAATCGTGGAACGTTTCTATGGCATCTACAGGATCTAATTTTGGGAGGCGAGTATCTCTTTTCGGATGCATTATTTCTTCTTTGTTGCATCCGTCGATCCCTCACAATGACGAATTAACACAGAAATTGCGTCGCTATGAAATACTATACATTCTATGCCTTCTGTTTTTAAATCGAGGAACGTTTCTATGGCAACGACAGTACCATATATTTGGAGGCGAGTATCTCTTTTCGAATGCACTATTCCTTCTTTATTGCATCCGTTGCTCCCACACAATGACGAATTAACACAGAATTTGCGTCGCTATGAAATACTATAGGTTCAATGCCTTCTCTTTCTAAATCGAGAAACGTTTCTATGGCAACGAAAGGATCTAATTTTGGGAGGCGAGTATCTCTTTTCGGATGCACTATTTCTTCTTTATTGCATCCGTCGATCCCTCACAATGACGAATTAACACAGAAATTGCGTCGCTATGAAATACTATAGGTTCTATGCCCTCTCTTTCTAAATCGAGGAATGTTTCTATGGCATGGTCAGATTCTTATATTGGGAGGCGAGTATCTCTTTTGGGATGCACTATTCCTTCCTTATTGCATTCGTCGATCCCTCACAATGACGAATTAACACAGAAATTGCGTCGCTATGAAATACTATAGGTTCTGTGTCTTCTCTTTCTAAATCGAGGAACGTTTCTATGGCAACGACAGGATCTTATTTTCGGAGGCAAGTATCTCTTTTCGGATGCACTAATCCATCTTTGTTGCATCCGTCGATCCCTCACAATGAAGAATTAACACATAAATTGCGTCGCCATGAAATACTATAGGTTCTGTGCCTTCTCTTTCTAAATCAAGCAACGTTCCTATGGCAACGACAGGATCTTCTATTGGGAGGCGAGTATCTCTTTTCCAATCCAATATTCCTCCCTTATTGCATCCGTCGATCCCTCACAATGACGAATTAACACAGAATTTGCGTCGCTATGAAATACTATAGGTTCTACGCCTTCTCTTTCTAAATCGAGGTACGTTTCTATGGCAACGACAGGATCTTCTATTGGGAGGTGAGTATCTCTTTCCGGATGCACTATTCCTTTTTTATTGCATCCGTCGGTTCCTCACAATGACTAACTAACACATAAATTGAGTCGCTATAAAATACTATACGTTCTATGCCTTCTCTCTCTAAATCGAGGAACGTTTCTATGCCAATGACAGGATCTTATATTGGAAAGCGAGTATCTCTTTTCGGATGCACTATTCCTTCTTTATTGCATCCGTCGATCATTCACAATGACGAATTAACACAGAAATTGCGTCGCTATGAAATGCTATAGGTTGTATGCCATCTCTTTCTAAATCGAAGAATGTTTCTACAGCAACGACAGGATCTTATATTGGGAGGCGAGTATCTCTTTTCGGATACACTATTCCTTCTTTGTTGCATCCGTCGATCATTCACAATGACGAATTAACACTGAAATTCCGTGGCTATGAAATACTATAGGTTCTATGCTTCCTCTTACTAAATCGAGGAACGTTTCAATGGCAACGACAGGACATTCTATTGGGTAGCCAGTATTTCTTTTCGGATGCACTATTCCTTCCTTATTGCATCCGTAGATCCCTCACAATGACGAATTAACACAGAAATTGCGTCGCTATGACATACTATAGGTTCAATGCCATCTCTTTCTAAATCGTGGAACGTTTCTAAGTCACCGATAGGATCTTCCATTGGGAGGCAAGTATCTCTTTTAGGATGCACTATTCCTTCTTTATTGCGTTCGTCGGTTCCTCACAATGACGAATTAACACAGAAATTGCGTCGCTATTAAATACTATAGGTTCTATGATTTCTCTTTCTAAATCGAGGAACGTATCTATGGCAACGACAGGATCCTCTATTGGGAGGTGAGTATCTCTTTTCAGATGCACTATTCCTTCTTTATTGCATCCGTCGATCGCTCACAATGACGAATTAACACAGTAATTGCGTCGCTATGAAATACTACAGATACAATGCCTTCTCTTTCTAAATCGAGGAACATTCATTGGCAACGACAGGATTTTATATTGGGAGGCGAGTACCTCTTTTCGAATGCTCTATTTCTGCATCATTGCGTCCGTCGATACCTCACAATGACGATATAACACAGAATTTGCGTCGTTATGAAATTCTATAGGTTCTATGCCTTCTCTCTCTAAATCGAGGAACGTTTCTATGGTAACGACAGGATTTTCTATTGGGAGTCGAGTATTTCTTTTCGGATGCACTATTCCTTCTTTATAGCATCCGTCGATCCCTCACAATGACGAATTAACACAGAAATTGCGTCGCTATGAAATACTATAGGTTCTATGCCTTCTCTTTCTAAATCGAGGAACGTATCTATGGCAACGACAGGATCTTATATTTGGAGGCGAGTATCTCTTTTCGGATGCACTATTCCTTCCTTATTGCATCCGTCGATCCCTCATAATGACGAATTAACGCAGAAATTGCGTCGCTATGACATACTATAGGTTCAATGCTATCACTTTCTAAATCGAGGAACGTTTCTAAGTCACCGATAGGATCTTCCGTTGGGAGGCAAGTATCTCTTTTCGGATGCACTATTCCTTCTTTATTGCATCCGTCGATCCATCACAATGACGAATTAATACAAAATTGCGTCGCTATGAAACACTATTGGTTCTATGCCTTCTCTTTCTAAATCGAGAAACGTTTCTATGACAACGACAGGATCTTCTAATGGGTGGCGAGTATCTCCTTTCGGATGCATTATTCCTTCTTTGTTGCATCCGTCGATTCCCCACAATATGGAATTAACACAGAAATTGCGTCGCTATGAAATACAATAGGTTCTATGCCTTCTCTTTCATAATGGACGAACGTTTCTATTGCAACGACAGGATCATCTATTGGGAGGCGATTATCTCTTTTCGGATGCACTATTCCTTCATAATTGCATCCTTCGATCCCACACAATGACGAAGTAACACAGAAATTGCGTCGCTACGAAATACTATATGTTCTATGCACTCTGTTTCTAAATCGAGGAACGTTTCTATGGCAACTACAGGATCTTATATTGGAGGGCCCTTATCTCTTTTCGGATGCACTATTCCTTCTTTATTACATCCGTCGATTCCTCACAATGACGAATTAACACAGAAATTGGGTCGCTATGAAACACTATAGGTTCTATGCCATCTCTTTCTAAATCGAGGTACGTTTCTGTGGCAACGACAGGATCTTCTATTGGGAGGCGAGTATCTCTTTTCGATTGCGCTATTCATTCTTTATTGCATCCTTCGTTCCCTCACAATGACGAATTAACACGGAGATTGCGTCGCTATGAGATACAATGGGTTCTATGACTTCTCTTTCCAAATCGAGGAACGTTTCAATGGAAACGATAGGATCTTCTATTGAGAGGCGAGTATATCTTTTTGGATGCACAATTCCTTCTTTATTGCATGCGTCGATTCCTTACAATGACGAATTAACACAGAAATAGCCTCGCTATGATATACTGTAATTTCTATGCCTTCTCTTTCTAAATCGAGGAACATTTCTATGGCAACGACAGGATCTTATATTGGAGGGTGAGTATCTCCTTTCGGATGCACTATTCCTTCTTTATTGGATCCGTCGATCCCTCTCAAAGACGTATTAACACAGAAATTTCGTCGCAATGACATACGATAGGTTCTATGCCTTCCCTTTCTAAATCGACGTACGTTTCTATGGCAACGAGAGTGTCTTATACTGGGAGGCGAGTATCTCTTTTCGGATGCACCATTCCTTCTTTATTGCATCCGTCGATCCCTCACAATGACGAATTGACACACAAATTGCGTCGCCATGAAATACTATCGGTTCTATGTCTTCTCTTTCTAAATCGAGGAACGTTTCATTGCTAACGACAGGGTCCTCTATTGGGAGGCGTTATCTTTTCGGATGCACTATTCCTTCTTCATTGCATCAGTCGATTCCTCACAACGACGAATTAACACAGAAATTGCGTCGCTATGATATACTGTAATTTCTATGCCTTCTCTTTCTAAATCGAGGAACATTTCTATGGCAACGACAGGATCTTATATTGGAGGGTGAGTATCTCTTTCCGGATGCACTATTCCTTCTTTATTGCATCCGTCAATTTCTCACAATGACGAATTAACACAGAAATTGCGTCGCTATGATATACTATAAGTTCTATGCCTTCTCTTTCTAAATCGAGGAACGTTTCTACGGCAACGACAGGATCTTATATTGGGAGGCGAGTATTTCTTTTTGGATGCACTATTTCTTCTTCATTGCATCCGTCGATCCTTCACATTGACGATAAAACACAGAAATAGCGTCGCTATGAAATACTATAGGTTCTATGCCTTCTCTTTCTAAATCGAGGAAAGTATCTATGGCAACGACAGGATCTTCTATTGGGAGGCGAGTATTTCTTTTCGGATGCACTATCCCTTCTTTATTGCATCCGTCGATCCCTCTCAATGACGAATTAACACAGAAATTGCGTCGCTATGAAATACTATAGGTTCTATGACTTCTCTTTCTAAATCGAGGGACGTATCATTGCCAAAGTCAGGATCTTCTATTGGGAGGCGATTACCTCTTTTGGGATGCACTATTCCTTCTTCATTGCATTCGTCTATCCCTCACAATGACGAATGAACACAGAAATTGCGTCGCTATGAAATACTATAGGTTCTATGCCTTCTCTTTGTAAATCGAGGAACGTTACTATGGCAACGACAGGATCTTCTATTGGGAGGCGGGTATATCTTTTCGGATACACTATTCCTTATTTACAGCATCCGTCGGTCCCTCAGAATGACGAATTAACACAGAAATTAAGTCACTATGAAATACTATAGGTTCTACGCCTTCTCTTTCTAAATCGAGTAGCGTTTCTATGTCAACGACAGGATCTTCTATTGGGAGGCGAGTATCTCTTTTCGGATGCACTATTCCTTCTTTATTGTTTCTGTTGATCCCTCACAATAACGAATTAACACAGAAATTGAGTCGCTATGATATACTGTAATTTCTATGCCTTCTCTTTCTAAATCGAGGAACATTTCTATGGCAACGATAGGATCTTATATTGGAGGGTGAGTATCTCTTTTCGGATGCACTATTTCTTCTTTATTGCATCCGCGATCTCTCACAATGACGAATTAACATAGAAATTGCGTCGCTATGAAATACTATAGGTTCTATGCCTTCTCTTTCTAAATCGAGGAACGTTTCTATGGCAACGACAGGTTCTTCTATTGGGAGGCGAGTATCTCTTTTCTTTTCCACTATTCCTTCTTAGTTACATCCGTCGATTCCTCACAATAACGAATTAACACAGAAATTGCGTCGCTATGAAATACTTTAGGTTCTATGTTTTCTCTATCTAAATCGAGGAACGTTTCTAAGGCAACGACTGGATCTTATATTTCAGGGCGAGTATCTCTTTTCGGATGCACTATTCCTTCTTTATTGCATCCGTCGATCCCTCATAATGACGAATTAACACAGAAATTTCGTCGCTGCGAAATACTATAGGTTCTATGTCTTCTCTTTCTAAATCGAGGGACGATGTTTGCCAACGACAGGATCATCTATTGGGAGTCGAGTATCGCTTTTCGGATGCACTATTCCTTCTTCATTGCATCCGTCGATCCCTCACAATGACGAATTAACACATAAATTGCGTCGCTATGAAATACTATAGGTTCTATGCCTTCTCTTTCTAAATCGACGAACGTCTCTATGGCAACGACAGGATCTTATATTGGGAGGCGAGTATCTCTTTTCTGAGGCACTATTCATTCTCCTTGCATCCGTCGATCCCTCACAATGACGTATTAACACATAAATTGCTTTGCTATGAAATACTATAGGTTGTATGCCTTCTCTTTCTAAATCGAGGAATGTTTCTATGGCAACGACAGGATCTTCTATTGGGAGGCGAGTATCTTTTTTTCGGATGCACTATTCCTTCTTTATTGCATTCGTCGATCCCTCACCATAACTAATTAACACAGAAATTGCGTCGCTATGATATACTGTAATTTCTATGCCTTCTCTTTCTAAATCGAGGAACATTTCTATGGCAACGACAGGATCTTATATTGGAGGGTGAGTATCACTTTTCGGATGCACTATTCCTTCTTTATTCCATCCGTCGATCCCTCACAATGACGAATTAACACAGAAATTTCGTCGCAATGAAATACGATAGGTTCTATGCCTACTCTTTCTTAATCGACGAACGTTTCTATTTCAACGACAGTGTGTTATATTGGGAGGCTAGTATCTCTTTTCGGATGCACTATTCCTTCTTTATTGCATCCGTCGATCTCTCACAATGACGAATTAACACAGATATTGCGTCGCTATGATGTACTATAGGTTCTATGCCTTCTCTTTCTAAATCGAGGAACGTTTCTATGGCAACGACAGGTTCTTCTATTGGGAGGCGAGTATCTCTTTTCGGTTCCTCTATTCCTTCTTTATTGCATCCGTCGATTCCTCACAATAACTAATTAACACAGAAATTTCGTCGCTATGAAATACTATAGGTTCTATGCCTTCTCTTTCTAAACCGAAGAACGTTTCTATGGTAACGACCGGATCTTATATTGGGGGGCGAGTATCTCTTTTCTGAGGCACTATTCCTTCTCTATTGCATCCGTCGATCCCTCACAATGACGAATTAATACAGAATTGCGTCGCTATGAAACACTATAGGTTCTATGCCTTCTTTTTCTAAATCGAGGAACGTTTCTATGACACGACAGGATCTTATATTGGGAGGCGAGTATCTCTTTTCGGATGCACTATTCCTTCTTTATTGCATCCCTCCATCACTCACATTGACGAATTATGACAGAAATAGTGTCGCTATGAAATACTATACGTTCTATGCCTTCTCCTTCTAAATCGAGGGACGTTTCTATGGCAACGAAAGGATCTTCTATTGGGAGGCGAGTATCTCCTTTCGGATGCACTATTCCTTCTTTGTTGCTTCCGTCGATCCCTCACAATGACGAATTAACAAAGTGTAAGTAGGCTGTTTATATTTTCTTATTGGCAAAGTTACGTAGCCCTCTATATGAAAATCACTGGCTGTGCTGTGTGCAGTCTGTGGCTAGTTTGCTTTGTTGTCAGCCACTGTAGAGCGGCAGCTGGGTGTGAACTGTAAAACAGTTGTGTCATGCATGTAGATTTGCACCAAGTACTTCGCAGCTGCAATTAACTAGATATTATTTTCAGTGCTATGTTAATGTGTTCTCTTATTTTTGCTATTCAAATTGTGCGTTTCTGTGTTATCGTGTGAAATATTGTGACAATAATGGCGTGTGAAAAACGTAACACTCGGCTCCAAAGTAAACTGAGAAATGACAGTGAAGACGAAAGCAGTGTGTTGGCCCACCATGTAATGAATTAACTAATATTCAAAGTAGTAATTTGGTAATTGTGCATAGGGAAATGGAGCAGGTGTCAAACAATGGCGTACTCTGTGAAACAGGTAGTGAACAGGGAAGCATTATTGATCGATCGGTCGGCAACAGCTCGCCTCAGGAATCCGAAATGATAGGACACAATTTTGCAAATACTGTAGATTCAGGTTTTGCGTCCTCACCGTTTTCTCAAATGAGTCAAGACACATTTTCCGCTTGTCAAAATGTGAATGTTGCCGGTGCAAATTCACTGCCGAAAAGCACTGAGGAACATGTTTCAGACACCAGTGCATTATTATTACAGTTAATGCAACAAATGGGACAAAGGCTACAAAAGTTAGACACAACGCTTGAACAAAATCAGAAACAAATGGGACAAAATCTTCAAAAGTTAGCCACAATGGAACAAAATCAGAGACAAACACAGCAAAAGCTTCAAAAGTTAGATACAATGGAACAAAATCAGAGACAAACACAGCAAAAGCTTCAGAAGTTAGACACAATGGAACAAAATCTTCAGAAGTTAGACACAATGGAACAAAATCTTCAAAAGTTAGACACCACACTTGAACAAACACGTGAAGATTTAACTACTGAGTTACATAACATCGAATCGAAATGTCATAAGGTCTGTAATGACGTAAAAACACAAATTTGTGAGCATTTCCAACCTATTTTTTCGCGTCATCAGAGTGCGTTACAGAATCACGAAGCAGCCATAAAATAACTACAGACTACTGTTCATGAAAATCATGAGACCTTGCAAGTTAAAATGGACTCAGTTGCATCTACCGATTCGGTTAAGCAACTTGCAAAAACTCAGGATAACTTAAAGGACACAGTAGAAAGACACATGGGGGAAATTAGTTCATTATCAGAGAAAGTAGTTGAACTTTCGGATCAGCTAAATAATTTATCTACGAAGGTAGATGATAATCTGAATGACACAAAACCAGTAGTCTTTAATGACACAGAAGAGTGCGAACAAATTAGGAAATTCAAACAATATCAGAATCAAATTAATACGCAACACCAAAGAGAAATCCGGGAAGTACAAGAACAGCTGACACAGGTAATACAAGAATTACGTATTTCAGAGGACACTCGCGCACCAATACGGGAAGAGGGACTTAGAAATACGGAACAGCCACAAAATAATAACACAGGGCATTTCGGAAGTTATGATAGAAATTGGCAATGTGCACCGAATTTTGAGACGGAAGCGCCGACACGACGTAACAGTGACCGACATGCTAGTCGCCGACACGATGATTTTGACTATAAGCTGTTCATTACTACACGTAAATTCAAAACGTTTAAGAATTCTGCCAACGACATTCATCCACAAGCGTGGCTCCATCAATTCTCTCATTGTTTCCCTCCCAACTGGTCATTGGAGCACAGGTTAGAATTTATGTGTGGCTACTTAGAGAATGAACCAGGTGTAAGAATGCGATCGGTCATTCACGATTGTCACAGTGAAGGAGATTTTTATCATGCCTTCCTCTCAGCATATTGGTCTCAAGCTACACAAGACCGGGTAAAACATAGCATCATAATGATGGAACACTTCGAACAATCTGAATTTTCCAGTCTTGTGAAATATTTTGAAGACATGTTGCACAAGAATCAGTACCTGTCAAACCGATACAGCCCCTCAGAACTCATCCGCATTTGCTTAATCAAATTACCTGAACATTTACGGCATATTATTTTGGCAGGACGTTGCAAAGACGACATTGAAGCTTTTCAGGGACTCTTACAAGAATTAGAAATTGACACAGACAGTCGCGGGATGCGAAAACAGGAAAACAATCACTACAGGTCACATCCGTCACAATTCCGTGACGACAGGAACGATAACTGGACGCGACAAGGCTATTCTCATCACACAAATCGTGATCAAAACAGACACCACCCATATGACAACCACTGGCAGAGAAATAGTTACAGAGAAAGATCACATTTCTGTAGTAATGAATATGACAGAGATAACCATAGAAACAGACAATATGGTATTCAGAATTATTATTATCAAGGGAGACAGAATAATTTCAGACGCAACAGTTCAGCGCGCAGTTACGATTCAGGGAGAAATTCTCCACCACGTGACCGACACGAAAGAAACTATGGTATCTACCGACAAAACGACAGACCTGAATTCCATCAGAACTGGCGAGCTTTAAACAGAGTTGGGCCCTCTCGGCAAGGCGAATTTGTGGAAGTTAGGCCGCCAAATCCCAGTAACGACGCGCGGCAACAAAGAAATAGACAATGACTCGCACCGCAGGCATACACGTGCGCCGGCTGGCTCCGAGAAAAATAACATTATATCTGGTACTGCTAATGAGATTTTAATGCAACATTTTGGTTCACTTGAAAATACATTCTGGATTTAAAGTACTTTCTGTGAAATACCAGATGACACAGTGGTTAGTTTATGTGACAGCTACACGATTTTATCACGACGCTACTAATGAGCGACAATTTACAATGTTGCTTTTGCGGTGTTTCTGTTTTATATCTGCACAGTTTTTTCTGAATTCTTCTGGAAAGTAAAACATGTTTTAATAGTAACTTTTGTGGTATAGCTACAAGGAGACAGCCTTTTCTGTAGCACAACAATACGTTACAGCACAGTCCTTTCCTCATCACGGCAATAAGCGTAATAACTAAGTTATCTATACTCAATGCATTTCACTTTTGTGTATCATGAGGTAAGTACATTGACTTCTGCAGAACTTAGCTTTCGGAGGACAATAACTACGACACTTCCCAGAGATTATCTTACAGCAAGACGCATATTTAGCGCTACAGGACACGTATTTGAGTGATTAATTTTGTACTTAAAACATTTATTTTTAAAGATTTTTGAATTACAAAGAAAGTTTTTCGTGATACATTTCATTCCATTGCTGTAATCTGTAACACCTGAGGGTATAATTACAATAACCTCAGGGGGGTACACGCTTACTTTGTGTACCATGTGTTTGGCAAGCACAAGGAGCCCTAGCTAATATGGTACTGCTTATACAATTTAACACATTTCTCTAACACATAAATTACACAGCTATCTGATCATTTAACAGAGAAACAAACATCTTTTTACTACGTCAGTGACACATGTTTACGTAATTACACCGTTGGGTAACTTCACACTTACGAAATTGTATTCTGTCTGTACTGTGTGAACTTTCATATTTTTTCGGAACCATTGTGATACTATGAGAGCTTTGAATGATGTATTTGGTAAGGGAGAATGATTTTAAAGTACGTTTGAGGTAGATGACGCTACTGAAATGAGCAGAGAATTTTCTTTAGGTTTTGAAATTATTGGAGGAAGCTACGACGATTTTGAGATTTGACTGAGGTGTTGTGATGTTATTATTACGACGACGATGTGTATTATGCTGCAGAGGTATGTTTATGATTAATAGGCTGATGCTATATGAGTTATTTGATTATGCCACTTATCTGTTATGATGCAATATTGAAGAAGTGTCGACGAATAAGGTAAGGAGTAATGAATAGTGGTTAGGGATGCGGACTTGTGAAAAAGGATTTTGGAAACCAAGAATCGTACTTTAAGAGTTATGAAATGTGTGTAAATGCGTGAATGTATCACAATGCCGGTGAAAATTTTTTGGACGATGTTATATTTATAGGATTTTGTTTCTACACAATTGCAACGCAAATTCTTGACCTGTGAAATATTTTTATATGAGACTGTCACTGTAGCGGAAACTGCTGTCGTAAATATTTCCGTAAGAAAGTTAAGTGACCACCTGCACATAATGCGTCGTGGGCACACAGCTTGTCAGACACCTGGAGAACAAGCCATTAGGGTGTGCCTTTCCGGAAGCACAGGTAGAAAAAAAAAGGAGGCCTATAGAACCGCTAATGACATTCGTTTGTAGAAAGCATCGCAAAAACGACTTGGTCGAAATTAAAAACATATGATAACACTGTGGAGCTCGTAATTTATGATATTTACTGAAATTCCTAATGAAACGATGAGAAACATTTCACGGCTATTGTCTTGCTAGTTAAGAAAAATGCCATATGGCTTGCTTTATGTATTTATTTGCTCATTTTCTTTAATATCTAGTTTCTAGCTGCACTGCAGCATTGTTTAAAATAAAATTTAATATATTTACTAATATAAATATTTTATGCCTACAGATCCAGTAAATAATTTTATGATCTATCCAAAAAAAATGAGGGAGCACAAAAAGACATTTCCCTTCACAGGAATTGCATAAATAATTTTTTTACGATTTGGTAACTTATCTACTAGCGTAAGTTTTTGTGATGCATCACTCTAATGTTAAGATGTGACATAGGTATTAGACATGGCCATTTTAGTGTAATATTTTTTCTGCTTGAGCTATGTCATGTTTAGGTATTAGTTATAGCATTTGCTGCTGCTGTTTGCCAGGCATAGTGTTACTGAATTTCACTTTGTATTACTCTGTTAAGCTAGTTTTACTACTGATTTATTTTTAGTTGCTGCACATTGGCTCATATTAGTTGTAATGTTGCATTGCTTGGTAATTTAGATTTACTGTAGCTTGCTTTGCAATTTTCCATTTTTTTGCGTTGCTGTTTGTGTTAATTTGTTATGTGATGCTGCATTGCCTCGTCCCTTGGTATATATATCTGAGCTCAGTAGATTTAAGTTAGCGTAAGAGGGGTAGACTATATAAGAAACTGACTATGGAGAATAGGTAAAGAATGCATTGCGAAGTTATATGAAAAAGATTTGGGCCCCAATGAGTATTGTACAATCAGAAATAATTATTTTGAAAGAAATATGAATAGAATACAGGAAGGAGGTATAGATAGGACTTTTTGGGAATAATGATGAATGAAGGGAGATCTCCGAGAAGTAAAGAAAGTTTTGTTTGCAAAATACTGCAGTAAAACAAACCCTGTCGTTTCCTTCTATTGTTCCGCTATATGTTTGTGTACCCTTGTGTATTTGTGTTTTTCCTGTCTTTATGTGTTTAGCTGATGAGAGCTATGTTGTAGAATTTTTTTAATACTCTGTTATTTTCTTTGTAAAGATGCTTAGACATTATTTATTCTGTTTTGTTTTAATGCTCATGTGTGAAATTGATGTTTCGAAAGTGATTCTGATCTTTTATTTTTCTACTCATGTCATAACTCCTGTAACACTGATGCATATGTTTATTTCTATTGTTTTGTAAAGCCTGTACTACAAATGTTATCTGTATTGTTATGTTTTTAATGATGTATTTTTTACCTTTGTAATTGTATTCTTATGTTATAATATTGTAACTGACACCAGTTCATCTAATCAAGTAACTTGTAAGTTCCATTTCACTGCACACATTTCTGTTGGTCATAGTATATGGACAATATGTGAGAAGTAGGGACTGATAGTGTTTGCACGTGTGTTAATAATTCAGCAAGGGACTGGATAATAGCATTGCTGGTTCTAAGGACAATTAGAAAAAAAAAACTTTGTGAGTGGACAAGTGGTGGTTTATGGACTTGTTATATTCTCCGCAAGACTCTTCGATGATGAATGTGCACCTGCACAGTCGCAACAGATGGCTGCTGGCCGTCTCCACAAGGACTACAGTGGGTCTGCATCTTTGATGGCCCACCAGTACCATTATTTCTACAAGGACTGCAGTGGGTCTGCACCTCTGGTGGCCCACCAATACCATACTCTCTACCAGGACTACATTGGGCCTGTCCACAATTTCTACAAGGACTACAGTGGGTCTGCATCTCCGGTGGCCCACCAATACTCTCTACCAGGACTGCAGTGGGTCTGCTCTGTGATGACCTACCTACCAATATTCGTCAGAACTTCGAATGACGGGTTTGCTCCATTGCGGCCCATCACCTGTCAGCATGTCAAGAGTCAGCACTGTCTTTCCGTTGGAAGGACACCACTACTTCTTCAAGACTGCATGGAAATCCACTACTTCTGTGTGCAATTTTTTACTAATGAGACTTTGTGAAAAAAAACTGTAATTACTATTATGATGAATGATCATGACTGTCTTTATGGACTGTGAGAAAATTTGAGCTTTTGACCAACATTGTATCAATAAGTGTGTGCATTGGATATCTTTGTTAGTGTAATTATGAAAAATTTTATCAAATCATTATTGGCCACTGGCCAAAAAAATTTGTAAAATTTTTTGTGGGGAGCATGGGGGCTATATAAGTAGGCTGTTTATATTTTCTTATTGGCAAAGTTACGTAGCGCTCTATATGAAAATCACTGGCTGTGCTGTGTGCAGTCTGTGGCTAGTTTGCATAGTTGTCTGTCATTGTAGAGCGGCAGCTGGATGTGAACAGCGCGTAGCGTTGCACAGTTGGAGGTGAGCCGCCAGCAGTGCTGGATGTAGGGAGAGAGAGAGATGGCGGAAGTTTTGAAATTGAACTGCTATATATATTATGATTATTAAGGTAAATACGGTGATTGTTCTCTATTAAAATCTTTCATTTGCTAACTATCCCTATCAGTAGTTAGTGACTTCCGTAGTTTGAATCTTTTATTTAGCTGGCAGTAGTGGCCCTCGCAGTATTGCAGTAGTTCGAGTAATGAAGATATTTGTGAGGTAAGTTATTTGTGAAAGGTATAGTTTAATGTTACTCAGGGCCATTCTTTTGCAGGGATTTTTGATAGTCAGAATGCGCTGCGCTAAAAATATTGTGTGTCAGTTTGAGCGGAGTCGTGTATAAATTGTTCTAAGGGGACGTTTCAACAGAAATTGCGTCGCTATGAAATACTATGGGTTCTATGCCTTCTCTTCCTAAATCGAGGAATGTTTCTATGGCAACGACAGCATCCTCTAATGGGAGGCGAGTATCTCTTTTTGGATGCGCTATTCCTTCTTAATTGCATCCTTCGATCTCACACAATGACGAATTATCACTGAAATTGCGTCGCTATGAAATACAATAGATTCTATGCCCTCTGTTTCTAAATCGAGGAACGTTTCTATGGCAACGACAGGATCTTATATTGGAGGGCGAGTATCTCTTTTCGGATGCACTATTCCTTCTTTATTGCATCCGTCGATCCCTCACAATGACGAATTAACACAGAAATTGGGTCGCTATGAAACACTATAGGTTCTATGCCTTCTCTTTCTAAATCGAGGAGCGTTTCAATGGCAACGACAGGATCTTCTATTAGGAGGCGAGTATCTCTTTTCGGATGCACTATTCCTTCTTTATTGCATCCGTCGATCCCTCACAATGACGAATTAACACAGAAATTGGGTCGCTATGAAACACTATAGGTTCTATACCTTCTCTTTCTAAATCGAGGAACGTTTCATTGCCAACGACAGGATCTTCTATTGGGAGGCGATTACCTCTTTTCGGATGCACTATTCCTTCTTCATTGCATCCGTCGATCCCTCACAATGACGAATTAACACAGGCATTGCGTCGCTATGAAATACTATAGGTTCTATGCCTTCTCTTTCTAAATCGAGGAACGTTTCTATGGCAACGACAGGATCTTCTATTGGGAGGCGAGTATCTTTTTTCGGTTCCACTACTCCTTCTTTGTTACATCCGTCGATTCCTCACAATAACGAATTAACACTGAAATTGCGTCGCTATGAAATACTATAGGTTCTATGCCTTCTCTTTCTAAATCGAGGAACGTTTCTATGGCAACGACTGGATCTTATATTGGGGGCGAGTATTACTTTTCGGATGCACTAATCCTTCTTGATTGCATCCGTCGATCCCTCAAAATGACGAATTAATACAGAATTGCGTCGCTATGAAACACTATACGTTCTATGCCTTCTCTTTCTAAATCGAGGAACGTTTCTATGGCAACGACAGGACCTTCTATTGGGAGGCGAGTATCTCATTTTGGATGCACAATTCCTTCTTTATTGCATCCGTCGATCCCTTACTATGACGAATTAACACAGAAATAGCGTCGCTACGAAATAATATAGATTCTATGCCTTCTCCTTCTAAATCGAGGGACGTTTCTCTGGCAACAAAAGGATCTTCTATTGGGATCCGAGTATCTCCTTTCGGATGCACTATTCCTTCTATGTTGCTTCCGTCGATCCCTCACAATGACAAATTAACACAGAAATTGTGTCGCTATGAAATACTATGTGTTCTATGCCTTCTCTTTCTAAATCGAGGTACGTTTCTGTGGCAACGACTGCATCCTCTATTGGGAGGCGAGTATCTCTTTTTGGATGCACTATTCCTTCTTAATTGCATCCTTCGATCCCACACAATGACGAATTAACACAGAAATTGCGTTGCTATGAAATACTATAGATTATATGCACTCTGTTTCTAAATCGAGGAACGTTTCTATGGCAACGACATGATCTTCTATTGGGAGGCGAATATCTGTCTTCGGATGCACTATTCCTTCTTTATTGCATCCGTCGATCCCTCACAATGAGGAATTAACAAAGAAATTAAGTCGCTATGAAATACTATAGGTTCTATGCTTTCTCTTTCTAAATCGAGGAACGATTCTATGGCAACGACAGGATCTTATTTTGGGAGGCGAGTATCTGTTTTCGGATGCACTATTCCTTCTTTATTGCATCCGTCGATCCCTCAAAATGACGAATTAACACAGAATTTGGGTCGCTATGAAATACTATGGGTTCTATGCCTTCTCTTTCTAAATCGAGGAACGTTTCTATGCCAACGACAGGATCTTCTATTGGGATCCGAGTATCTCTTTTCGAATGCACTATTCCTTCTTTATTGCATCCGTCGATCCCTCACAATGACGAATTAACACAGAAATTTCGTCGCTATGAAATACTGTAGGTTCTATGCCTTCTCTTTCTAATTCGAGGAACGTTCCTATGCCAATGACTGGATCTTCTATTGGGAGGCGAGTATCTCTTTTAGGATGCACTATTCCATTTGTATTGCATCCGTCGATCCCACACTATGTCGAATTAACACAGAAATTGTGTCGCTATGAAATACTATAGGTTCTATGACTTCTCGTTCTAAATCGAGGAACGTTTCTATGGCAACGACAGGATCTTCTATTGGGAGGCGAGTATCTCTTTTCAGATGCACTATTCCTTCTTTATTGCATCCGTCGATCCCTCACAATGACTAATTAACACAGAATTTGCGTCGCTATGATATGCTGTCGGTTCTATGCCTTCTCTTTCTAAGTCGAGGAACGTTTCTAAGGCAACGAAAGGATCTTAAATTGGGAGGCGAGTATCTCTTTTCGGATGCACTATTCCCTCTTTATTACTTCCGTCGATCCCTCACAATGACAAATTAACACAGAAATTGCGTCGCTATGAAATAGTATAGGTTCTATGCCTTCTCTTTCTAAGTCGAGGAACGTTTCTATGGCAACTACAGGATCTTCTACTGGGAGGCGAGTATCTCTTTTCGGATGCACTACTCCTTCTTTATTGCATCTGTCGATCCCTCACAACGACTAATTAACACAGACATTGCGTCGCTATGAAATACTATAGGTTCTATGCCTTCTCTCTCTAAATCGAGGAACGTTTCTATGGCAACGATAGGATCTTATATTGCGAGGCGAGTATCTCTTTTCGGATGCACTATTCCTTCCTTATTGCATCCGTCGATCCCTCACAATGACGAATTAACACAGAAATTGCGTCGCTATGAAACACTACAGGTTCTATGCCCCCTCTTTCTAAATCGAGTAGCGTTTCTGTAGCGACAAAAAGTATCTTCTATTGGGAGGTGAGTATCTCTTTTCGGATGCACTATTCCTTCTTTATTGCATCCGTCGATCCCTCACTATGACGAATTAACACAGAAATTGCGTCGCTATGAAATGCTATAGGTTCTATGCCTTCTCTTTCTAAATCGAGGAACGTTTCTATGGCAACACAAGGATCTCCTATTGGGAGGCGAATATCTCATTTCGGATGCCATATTCCTTCTCTATTGAATCCGTCGATCCCTCACTGTGACGAATTAACACAGAAATTGCGTCGCTATGAAACACTATAGGTTCTATGCCCCCTCTTTCTAAATCGAAAAACGTTTCTATGGCAACGACAGGATCTTATATTGGGAGGCGAGTATCTCATTTCGGATGCACTATTCCTCCTTTATTGCATCCATCGATTCCTCACAATGACGAATTAACACAGAGATTGCGTCGCTATGAGATACTATAGGTTCTATGCCTCCTCTTTCTAAGTCGAGGAACGTTTCTATGGCATCGACAGGATCTTCTAATTGGGAGGCGAGTATCTCTTTTCGAATGCACTATTCCTTCCCTATTGCATCCGTCGATCCCTCACGATGATCAGTTAACACAGAAATTGCGTCGCTATGAATTACTATAAGTTCTCTGCCTTCTCTTTCTAAATCTAGGAACGTTTCTATGGCAACGACAGGATCTTCTATTGGGAGGCAAGTATCTTTTTTCGGTTCCACTATTCCTCCTTTGTTACATCCGTCGATTCCTCACAATAACGAATTAACACTGAAATTGCGTCGCTATGAAATACTATAGGTTCTATGCCTTCTCTTTCTAAATCGAGGAACGTTTCTATGGCAACGACTGGATCTTATATTGGGGGCGAGTATTACTTTTCGGATGCACTATTCCTTCTTGATTGCTTCCGTCGATCCCTCACAATGACAAATTAACACAGAAATTGCGTCGCTATGAAATACTATGTGTTCTATGACTTCTCTTTCTAAATCGAGGTACGTTTCTGTGGCATCGACCTAGTCCTCTATTGGGAGGCGAGTATCTCATTTTGGATGCACTATTCCTTCTTAATTGCATCCTTCGATCCCACACAATGACGAATTAACACAGATATTGCGTCGCTATGAAATACTATAGATTCTATGCCCTCTGTTTCTAAATCGAGGAACGTTTCTATGGCAACGACAGGATCTTATATTGGGAGGCGAGTATCTCTTTTCGGAGGCACTATTCCTTCTTTAGAGCATCCGTCGATCCCTCACAATGACAAATTAACACAGAAATTAAGTCGCTATGAAATACTATAGGTTCTATGACTACTCTTTCTAAATCGAGGAACGATTCGATGCCAACGACAGGATCTTATTTTGGGAGGCGAGTATCTGTTTTCGGATGCACTATTCCTTCTTTATTGCATCCGTCGATCCCTCACAATGACGAATTAACACAGAATTTGGGTCGCTATGAAATACTATAGGTTCTATGCCTTCTCTTTCTAAATCGAGGAACGTTTCTATGGCAACGACAGGATCTTCTATTGGGAGGCGAGTATCTCTTTTCGGATGCACTGTTCCTTCTTTATTGCATCCGTCGATCCCTCACAATGACGAATTAACACTGAAATTGCGTCGCTATGAAATACTGCAGGTTCTATGCCTTCTCTTTCAAATCGAGGAACGTTCCTATGCCAATGACAGGATCTTATATTGGGAGGCGAGTATCTCTTTTCGGATGCACTATTCCATTTGCATTGCATCCGTCGATCCCACACTATGACGATTTAACACAGAAATTGTGTCGCTATGAAATACTATAGGTTCTATGACTTCTCGTTCTAAATCGAGGAACGTTTCTATGGCAACGACAGGATCTTATATTGGGAGGCGAGTATCTCTTTTCACATGCACTATTCCTTCTTTATTGCATCCGTCGATCCCTCACAATGACTAATTAACACGTAATTTGCGTCGCTATGATATACTATAGGTTCTATGCCTTCTCTTTCTAAATCGAGGAACGTTTCAATCGCAACGACAGGATCTTTTATTGGGAGGCGAGTATATCTTTTCGGAGGCACTATTCCTTCTTTAGAATATCCGTCGATCCCTCACAATGACGAATTAACACAGAAATTAATTCGCTATGGAATACTATTGGTACTATGCCTACTCTTTCTAAATCGAGGAACGATTCTATGCCAACGACAGGATCTTGTTTTGGGAGGCGAGTATCTGTTTTCGGATGCACTATTCCTTCTTTATTGCATCCGTCGATCCCTCACAATGACGAATTAATACAGAATTTCGGTCGCTATGAAGTACTATAGGTTCTATGTCTTGTCTTTCTAAATCGAGGAACGTTTCTATGGCAACGACAGGATCTTCTATTGGGAGGCGAGTATCTCTTTTCGGATGCACTATTCCTTCTTTATTGCATCCGTCGATTCCACACAATGACGAATTAACACAGAAATTGCGTCGCTATGATATACTGTAGGTTCTATGCCTTCTCTTTATAAATCGAGGAACGTTTCAATGGCAACGAAAGGATCTTATATTGGGAGGCGACTATCTCTTTTCGGATGCACTATTCCTTCTTTATTGCATCCGTCGATACCTCACAATGACAAATTAACACAGAAATTGCGTCGCTATGAAATAGTATAGGTTCTATGCCTTCTCTTTCTAAGTCGAGGAACGTTTCTATGGCAACAACAGGATCTTCTACTGGGAGGCGAGTATCTCTTCTCGGATGCACTATTCCTTCTTTAATTCATCTGTCGATCCCTCACAACGACGAATTAACACAGAAATTGCGTCGCTATGAAATACTATAGGTTCTATGCCTTCTCTCTCTAAATCGAGGAACGTTTCTATGGCAACGGTAGGATCTTATATTGGGAGGCGAGTATCTCTTTTCGGATGAACTATTCCTTCTTTATTGCATCCGTCGATCACTCACAATCACGAATTAACACAGAAATTGCGTCGCTATGAAATGCTATAGGTTCTATGCCTTCTCTTTCTAAATTGAGGAACGTTTCTATGGCAACACAAGGATCTCCTATTGGGAGGCGATTATCTCATTTCGGATGCGATATTCCTTCTCTATTGCATCAGTCGATCCCTCACTATGACGAATTATCACAGAAATTGCGTCGCTATGAAATACTATTGGCTCTATGCCTTCTCTTTCTAATTCGAGGAACGTTTCTATGGCAACGACAGGATCTTCTATTGGGACTCGAGTATCTCCTTTTAGATGCATTATTGCTTCTTTATTGCATCCGTCGATCCCTCACAACGACGAATTAACACTGAAATTGCGTCGCAATGAAATACTATGGGTTCTATGATTTCTCTTTCTAAATCGAAAAACGTTTCTATGGCAACGACAGGATCTTATATTGGGAGGCGAATATCTCATTTCGGATGCACTATTCCTCCTTTATTGCATCCATCGATTTCTCACAATGACGAATTAACACAGAATTTGCGTCGTTAAGAAATACTATAGGTTCTATGCTTTCTCTTTCTAAATTGATGAACGTTTCTATGGCAACGACAGATTCTTCTATTGGGAGGCGATTATCTCCTTTCGGATGCACTATTCCTTCATTATTGCATTAGTCGATCCCTCACAATGACGAATTAACACAGAAATTGCGTCGCTATGAAATACTATAGGTCTATGCCTTCTCTTTCTAAATCGAGGAACGTTTCTATGACAACGACAGGATCTTCTATTGGGACTCGAGTATCTCCTTTTGGATGCATAATTCCTTCTTTATTGGATCCGTCGATCACTCACAACGAGGAATTAACACATAAATTGCGTCGCTATGAAATACTATAGGTTCTGTGCCTTCTCTTTCTAAATCGAGGAACGTTTCTATGGCAACGACAGGATCTTATTTTGGGAGGCGGGTATCTCTTTTTGGATGCACTATTCCTTCTTTATTGCCTTTCTTCGATCCCTCACAATGACGAATTAACACAGAAATTGCGTCGCTATGAAATACTATAGGTTCTATGCCTTCTCTTTCTAAATCGAGGTACGTTTCTATGGCAACGACAGGATCTTCTATTGGGAGGCGAGTATCTCGTTTCGGATGCACTATTCCTTCTTTATTGCATAAGTCGATCCCTCACAATGACGAATTAACACAGAAATTGCGTCGCTATGAAATACTATACGTTCTATGCCTTCTCTCTCTAAATCGAGGAACGTTTCTATGGCAATGACAGGATCTTGTATTGGGAAGCGAGTATCTCTTTTCGGATGCACTATTCCTTCTTTATTGCATCCGTCGATCCCTCGCAATGACGAATTAACACAGAAATCGCATCGCCATGAAATAGTATTGGTGCTATGACTTCACTTTCTAAATCGAGGTACCTTTCTATGGCAACGACTTGATCTTCTATTGGGAGGCGAGTGTATCTTTTCTGATGCACTATTCCTTCTTTACTGCATCCGTCGATTCCTCACAATGACGAATTAACGCATAAGTTGCGTCGCTATGAAATACTATAGGTTCTATGCCTTCTCTTTCTAAATCGATGAACGTTTCTATGGCAACGACAGGATCTTCTATTCGGAGGCGAGTGTCTCTTTTCGAATGCACTATTCCTTCTTTATTGCATCCGTCGATCCCTCACAATGACGAATTAACACAGAATTTGCGTCGCTATGAAATACTATAGGTTCAATGCCTTTTCTTTCTAAATTGAGGAACGTTACTATGGCAACAACAGCATCTTATTTTGGGAGACGAGTAACTCTTTTCGATGCACTATTCCTTCTTTATTGCATCCGTCGAACCCTCACAATGACTAATTAACACAGAAATTGCGTCGCTATGAAATACTATAGGTTCTATGCCTTCTCTTTCTAAATCGATGAACGTTTCTATGGCAACGACAGGATCTTCTATTGGGAGGCGAGTATCTCTTTTCGAATGCACTATTCCTTCTTTATTGCATCCGTCGATCCCTCACAATGACGAATTAACACAGAATTTGCGTCGCTATGAAATACTATAGGTTCAATGCCTTTTCTTTCTAAATTGAGGAACGTTACTATGGCAACAACAGGATCTTCTATTGGGAGGCGAGTTTCTCTTTCCGGATGCACTATTCCTTCTTTATTGCATCCGTCGATCCCTCACAATGACGAATTAACACAGAAATTGCGTCGCTATGAAATACGATAGGTTCTATGCCTTCTCTTTCCAAATTGATAAACGTTTCTATGGCAACGACAGGATCTTCTATTGGGAGGCGAGTATCTCTTTTCGGATGCACTATTCCTTCTTTATTGCATCCGTCGATCTCTTACAATGACGAATTAACACAGAATTGCGTCGCTAGGAAATAGTATTGGTTCTATGCCTTCTCTTTCTAAATCGAGGAACGTTTCTGTGACAACGACAGGATCTTCTATTGAGAGGCGAGCATCTCTTTTCGGATGCACTATTCCTTCTTTATTGCATCCGCCGATCACTCACAATGACGAATTAACACAGAAATTGCGTCGCCATGAAATAGTATTGTTTCTATGCCTTCTGTTTCTAAATCGAGGTACCTTTCTATTTCACCGACTGGATCTTATATTGGTAGACAAGTGTCTCCTTTCGGATGCACTATTTCTTCTTTATTGCAACCGTCGATCCCTAACATTGACGAATTAACACAGAAATTGCGTCGCTATGAATTACTATGGGTTCAATGCCTTCTCTTTCTAAATCGAGGAACATTTCTATGGCAACGACAGGATCTTCTATTGTGAGGCGAGTATCTATTTTCGGATGCACTATTTCTTCTTTATTGCGTCCGTCGATCCCTCACAATGACGAATTAACACAGAAATTTCATCGCTATGAAATACTATAGGTTCAATGCCTTTCCTTTCTAAATTGAGGAACGTTACTATGGCAACAACAGGATCTTCTATTGGGAGGCGAGTTTCTCTTTCCGGATGCACTATTCCTTCTTTATTGCATCCGTCGATCGCTCACAATGACGAATTAACACAGAAATTGCGTCGCTATGAAATACGATAGGTTCTATGCCTTCTCTTTCCAAACTGATAAACGTTTCTATGGCAACGACAGAATCTTCTATTGGGAGGCGAGTATCTCTTTTCGGATGCACTATTCCTCCTTTATTGCATCCGTCGATCCCTCACAATGACGAATTAACACAGAAATTGCGTCGCTGTGAAATACCATAGGTTCTATGCCTTCACTTTCTATATCGAGGTACGTTTGTATGGCAACGATAGGATCTTCTATTGGGAGGCAAGTATCTCTTTTCGGATGCACTATTCCTTCTTTATTGCATCCGTCGATCCCTCACATTGACGAATTAACACAGAAATTGCGTCGCTATGAAATACTATAGGTTCTATGCCTTCTCTTCCTAAATCGAGGAATATTTCTATGGCAACGACAGGGTCTTCTATTGGGATTCGAGTATCTCTTTTCGGATGCACTATTCCTTCTTTATTGCATCCGTCGATACCTCGCAATGAGGAATTAACACAGAAATTGCGTCGCTATGAAATAGTATTGGTTGTATGCCTTCTCTTTCTAAATCGAGGAACGTTTCTATGGCAACGACACGATCTTGTATTGGGAGGCTAGTATCTCTTTTCGCATGCACTGTTACTTCTCTATTGCATCCGTCAATCCCTCACAATGACGAATTAACGCAGAAATTGCGACGCTATGAAATACTATAGGTCCTATGACTTCTCGTCCTAGATCGAGTAACGTTTCTATGGCAACGACAGGATATTCTATTAGGAGGCGAGTATCTCTTTTTGGATGCACTACTCCTTCTTTATTGCATCCGTCGATCCCTCACAATGACGAATTAATACAGAAATTGCGTCGCGATGAAATACGATAGGTTCTATGCCTTCTCTTTCTAAATCGAAGAGCGTTTCTATGGCAACGACAGGATCTTATATTGGGAGACAAGTATCTCTTTTCGGATGCACTATTCCTACTTTATTGCATCCGTCGATCCCTCACAATGACGAATTAACACAGAAACTCCGTCGCTATGAAATAGTATTGGTTCTATGCCTTCTTTTTCTAAATCGAGGAACGTTTCTGTGACAACGACAGGATCTTCTATTGCTAGGCGAGTATCTCTTTTCGGATGCACTATTCCTTCTTTATTGCATCCGCCGATCCCTCACAATGACGAATTAACACAGAATTTGCGTCGGTATGAAATACTATAGGTTCTATGCCTTCTCTTTCTAAATCGAGGAACGTTTCTATGGCAACGACAGGATCTTCTATTGGGAGGCGTGTATTTCTTTTCGGATGCACAATTCCTTCTTTATTGCATCCGTCGATCCCTCACAATGTCGAATTACCACATATATTGCGTCGTAATGAAATACTATAGGTTCTATGCCTTCTCTCCCTAAATCGAGGAACGTTTCTATGGCAACGACAGAATCTTCTATTGGGAGGCGAGTATCTCTTTTCGCATGCACTATTCCTACTTTATTGCATCCGTCGATCCCTCACAATGACGAATTATCACAGCAATTGCGTCGCTATGAAATACTATAGGATCTATGTCTTCTCTTTCTAAATCGAGGAACGTTTCTATGTCAACGACTGGTTCTTCTATTGGGAGGCCAGTATCTCTTTTCGGATACACTATTTCTTCTTTATTGCATCCGTCGATCCCTCACAATGACGAATTAACACAGAAATTGCTTCGCTATGAAATTCTATATGTTCTATTCCTTCTCTTCCTAAATCGAGGAACGTTTATATGGCAACGAGAGGATCTTCTATTATGAGGAGAGTATCTGTTTTCGGATGCACTATTCCTTCTTTATTGCATCCGTCGATCCCTCACAACGACGAATTAACACAAAAGTTGCGTCGCTATGAAATACTGTAGGTTCTATGATTTCTCTTTCTAAATCGAAAATCGTTTCTATGGCAACGACAGGATCTCATATTGGGAGTTGAGTATCTCATTTAGGATGCACATTTTCTTCTTTATTGCATCCGTCGACTTGTAACAATGACGAATTAACACAGAAATTGCGTCGCCTTGAAATACTATAGGTTCTATGCCTTCTCTTTCTAAATCGAGGAACGTTTCTATGGCAACGACAGGATCTTCTATTGGGACGCGAGCATTTTTTTTCGAATGCACTATTCCTTCTTTATTGCATCAGTCGATCCCTCACGATGACGAATTAACAAAATAATTGCGTCGCTATGAAATACTATAGGTTCTATGCCTTCTCTTTCTAAATCGAGGAACGTTTCTATGGCAACGACAGGATCTTCTATTGGGAGACGAGTATCTTTTTTCCGATGCACTATTCCTTCTTTATTGCATCCGTCGATCCATCACAATGACGAATTAACACAGAAAATGCGTCGCTATGAAATACTATTGGTTCTATGCCTTCTCTTTTTAAATCGAGGTAAGTTTCTATGGCAACGACCGGATGTAATTTTGGGAGGCGAGTATCTCTTTTCGGATGAACGATTCCTTCCTTATTGCATCCGTCGATCCCTCACAACAACGAACTAACACAGAAATTGCGTCGCTATGAATGACTATAGATTCTATGCCTTCTCTTTCTAAATCGAGGAACGTTTCTATGGCAACGACAGGATCATCTATTGGGAGGCGAATATCTATTTTCGGATGCACTATTGCTTCTTTATTGCACCCGTTGATCATTCTCAACGACGAATTAACACAGAAATTACGTTGCTATGAAATACTATAAGTTCTATGTCTTCTACTTCTAAATCGAGCAACGTTTCTATGGCAACGACTTGATCTTATATTGGGAGGCGAGTATCTCCTTTCGGATGCACTATTCCTTCTTTATTGCATCAGTCGATCCCCCACAGTGACAAATTAACACAGAAATTCCTTCGCTATGATATACTATAGGTTCTATGCCCTCTCTTTCTAAGTCGAGGAACGTTTCTATGCCAACGACAGGATCTTCTATTGGGAGGCGAGTATCTCTTTTCGGATGCACTATTCCTTCTTTATTGCATCAGTCGATCCCCCACAATGACAAATTAACACAGAAATTCCTTCGCTATGATATACTATAGGTTCTATGCCCTCTCTTTCTAAATCGAGGAACGTTTCTATGCCAACGACAGGATCTTCTATTGGGAGGCGAGTATCTCTTTTCGGATGAACGATTCCTTCCTTATTGCATCCGTCGATCCCTCACAACAACGAACTAACACAGAAATTGCGTCGCTATGAATGACTATAGATTCTATGCCTTCTCTTTCTAAATCGAGGAACGTTTCTATGGCAACGACAGGATCTTCTATTGGGAGGCGAGCATTTTTTTTCGAATGCACTATTCCTTCTTTATTGCATCAGTCGATCCCTCACGATGACGAATTAACAAAATAATTGCGTCGCTATGAAATACTATAGGTTCTATGCCTTCTCTTTCTAAATCGAGGAACGTTTCTATGGCAACAACAGGATCTCCTATTGGGAGGCGAGTATCTCTTTATGGATGCACTATTCCTTCTTCATTGCTTGCGTGGATCCCTCACAATGACGAATTAACACAGAAATTGCGTCGCTATGAAATACTATAGGTTCTATGCCTTCTCTTTTTAAATCGAGGTAAGTTTCTATGGCAACGATCGGATGTAATTTTGGGAGGCGAGTATCTCTTTTCGGATGAACGATTCCTTCCTTATTGCATCCGTCGATCCCTCACAACAACGAACTAACACAGAAATTGCGTCGCTATGAATGACTATAGATTCTATGCCTTCTCTTTCTAAATCGATGAACGTTTCTATGGCAACGACAGGATCATCTATTGGGAGGCGAATATCTATTTTCGGATGCACTATTGCTTCTTTATTGCACCCGTTGATCATTCTCAACGACGAATTAACACAGAAATTACGTTGCTATGAAATACTATAAGTTCTATGTCTTCTACTTCTAAATCGAGCAACGTTTCTATGGCAACGACTTGATCTTATATTGGGAGGCGAGTATCTCCATTCGGATGCACTATTCCTTCTTTATTGCATCAGTCGATCCCCCACAATGACAAATTAACACAGAAATTGCTTCGCTATGATATACTATAGGTTCTATGCCCTCTCTTTCTAAGTCGAGGAACGTTTCTATGCCAACGACAGGATCTTCTATTGGGAGGCGAGTATCTCTTTTCGGATGCACTATTCCTTCTTTATTGCATCCGTCGATCCCTCACAATGACGAATTAACACAGAAACTGCATCGCTATGATATACTATAGGTTCTATGCCCTCTCTTTCTAAATCGAGGAACGTTTCTATGCCAACGACAGGATCTTCTATTGGGAGCCGAGTATCTCTTTTCGGATGTACTATTCCTTCTTTATTGTATCCGTCGAACCCTCACAATGACGAATTAACACAGAAATTGCGTCGCTATGAAATGCTATAGGTTCTATGTCTTCTCTTTCTAAATCGAGGGTCGTTTGTATGGCAACGACAGGATATTATACTGGGAGGCGAGTATCTCTTTTCGGATGCACTATTCCTTCTTTATTGCATCCGTCGATCCCTCACAATGACGAATTAACACCGAAATTGCTTCGCTATGAAATACTATAGGTTCTATGCCCTCTCTTTCTAAATCGAGGAACGTTTCTATGCCAACAACAGGATCTTCTATTGGGAGGTGAGTATCTCTTTTCGGATTCACTATTCCTTCTTTATTGCATCCGTCGATCCCTCACAATGACGAATTAACACAGAAATTGCGTCGCTATGAATTAGCATAGGTTCTATGCCTTCTCTTTCTAAATCGAGGAACGTTTCTATGGCTACGACTCTATCTTCTATTGGGAAACGAGTATCTCTTTTCGGAAGCACTATTCCTTCCTTATTGCATCCGTCGATCCCTCATAATGACGAATTAACACAGAAATTGCGTCGCTATAAATTACTATAGGTTCTATGTCTTCTCTTTCTAAATCGAGGAACCTTTCTATGGCAACTACAGGATCTCCTATTGGGAGGCGAGTATCTCTTTTTGGATGCACTATTCCTTCTTTATTGCTTGCGTCGATCCCTCACAATGACGAATTAACACAGAAATTGCGTCGCTATGAAATACTATAGGTTCTATGCCTTCTCTTTTTAAATCGAGGTAAGTTTCTATGGCGACGACCGGATCTAATTTTGGGAGGCGAGTAGCTCTTTTCGGATGAACGATTCCTTCCTTATTGCATCCGTCGATCCCTCACAACGACGAACTAACACAGAAATTGCGTCGCTATGAATAACTATAGATTCTATGCCTTCTCTTTCTAAATCGAGGAACGTTTCTATGGCAACGACAGGATCATCTATTGGGAGGCGAATATCTCTTTTCGGATGCACTATTGCTTCTTTATTGCATCCGTTGATCATTCTCAACGACGAATTAACACAGAAATTACGTCGCTACGAAATACTATAAGTTCTATGTCTTCTACTTCTAAATCGAGGAACGTTTCTATGGCAACGACAGGATCTTATATTGGGAGGCGAGTATCTCCTTTCGGAAGCACTATTCCTTCTTTATTGCATCAGTCGATCCCCCACAATGACAAATTAACACAGAAATTGCTTCGCTATGATATACTATAGGTTCTATGCCCTCTCTTTCTAAGTCGAGGAACATTTCTATGCCAACGACAGGATCTTCTATTGGGAGGCGAGTATCTCTTTTCGGATGCACTATTCCTTCTTTATTGCATCCGTCGATCCCTCACAATGACGAATTAACAGAGAAACTGCATCGCTATGATATACTATAGGTTCTATGCTCTCTCTTTCTAAATCGAGGAACGTTTCTATGCCAACGACAGGATCTTCTATTGGGAGGCGAGCATCTCTTTTCGGATGCACTATTCCTTCTTTATTGTATCCGTCGATCCCTCACAATGACGAATTAACACAGAAATTGTGTCACTATGAAATACTACAGGTTCTATGTCTTCTCTTTCTAAATCAAGGAACGTTTCTATGGCAACGACTAGTTCTTCTATTTGGAGGCCAGTATCTCTTTTCTGATACACTATTCCTTCATTATTGCATCCGTCCATCTTTCACAATGACGAATTAACACATAAATTGCGTCGCTATGAAATACTATAAGTTCTATGCCTTCTCTTCCGAAATCGAGGAACGTTTCTATGGCAACGAGAGGATCTTCTATTGTAAGGCGAGTATCTCTTTTCGGATGCACGATTCCTTCTTTATTGCATCCGTCGATCCCTGACAATGACGAATTAACACAGAAATTTTGTCGCTGTGAAATACTATAGGATCTACAACATCTCATTCTAAATCGAGGAACGTTTCTAAGGCAACGACAGGATCTTCTATTGGGAGGCGAATATCTCTTTTCGGATGCACTATTCCTTCTTTATTGCATCCGTCGATCCCTCTCAATGACGAATTAACATAGAAATTGCGTCGCTATGAAATGCTATAGGTTCTATGTCTTCTCCTTCTAAATCGAGGGTCGTTTGTATGGCAACGACATGATATTATACTGGGAGGCGAGTATCTCTTTTCGGATGCACTATTCCTTCTTTATTGCATCCGTCGATCCCTCACAATTACGAATTAACACAGAAATTGCTTCGCTATGAAATACTATAGGTTCTATGCCCTCTCTTTCTAAATCGAGGAACGTTTCTATGCCAACAACAGGATCTTCTATTGGGAGGCGAGTATCTCTTTTTGGATGTACTATTCCTTCTTTATTGTATCCGCCGATCCCTCACAATGACGAATTAACATAGAAATTTTGTCGCTATGAAATACTATAGGATCTACAACTTCTCTTTCTAAATCGAGGAACGTATCTATGGCAGGGACAGGATCTTCTATTGGGAGGCAAATATCTCTTTTCGGATGCAATATTCCTTCGCTATTGCATCCGTCGATCCCTCACTATGACGAATTAACACAGAAATTGCGTCGCTATGAAATACTATAGGTTCTATGCCTTCTCGTTCTAAATCGAGGAACGTTTCTGTGGCAACGCCAGGATCTTCTATTGGGACTCGAGTATCTCTTTTGAATGCATTATTCCTTCTTTATTGCATCCGTCGATCCCTCACAACGACGAATTAACACAGAAATTGCGTCGCTATGAAATACTATAGATTCTATGATTTCTCTTTCTAAATCGAAAAACGTTTCTATGGCAATGAGAAGATCTTATATTGCGAAACGACTATCTCTTTTCGTATGCACAATTACTCCTTTATTGCATCCGCCGACTCGTAACAATGACGAATTAACACACAAATTGCGTCGCTATGAAATAGTATAGGTTCTATGCCTTCTTTTTCGAAATCGAGGAACGTCTCTATGGCAACGACAGGATCTTCTATTGGGAGGCGAGTATCTCTTTTCGGATGCACTATTCCTTCTTTATTGCATCCGTCCATCCCTCACAATGACGAATTAAAACAGAAATTGCGTCGCTATGAAATACTATAGGTTCTAAAACTTCTCTTTCTAAATCGAGGAACGTTTCTATGGCAACAACAGGATCACCTATTGGGAGGCGAGTATCTCTTTCTGGATGCACTATTCCATCTTTATTGCATCCGTCGATCCCTCACAATGACGAATTAACACAGAAATTGCGTCGCTATGAATTAGCATAGGTTCTATGCCTTCTCTTTCTAAATCGAGGAACGTTTCTATGGCTACGACTCTATCTTCTATTGGGAAACGAGTATCTCTTTTCGGAAGCACTATTCCTTCCTTATTGCATCCGTCGATCCCTCATAATGACGAATTAACACAGAAATTGCGTCGCTATAAATTACTATAGGTTCTATGTCTTCTCTTTCTAAATCGAGGAACCTTTCTATGGCAACTACAGGATCTCCTATTGGGAGGCGAGTATCTCTTTTTGGATCCACTATTCCTTCTTTATTGCTTGCGTCGATCCCTCACAATGACGAATTAACACAGAAATTGCGTCGCTATGAAATACTATAGGTTCTATGCCTTCTCTTTTTAAATCGAGGTAAGTTTCTATGGCAACGACCGGATCTAATTTTGGGAGTCGAGTAGCTCTTTTCGTATGAACGATTCCTTCCTTATTGCATCCGTCGATCCCTCACAACGACGAACTAACACAGAAATTGCGTCGCTATGAATAACTATAGATTCTATGCCTTCTCTTTCTAAATCGAGGAACGTTTCTATGGCAACGACAGGATCATCTATTGGGAGGCGAATATCTCTTTTCGGATGCACTATTGCTTCTTTATTGCATCCGTTGATCATTCTCAACGACGAATTAACACAGAAATTACGTCGCTACGAAATACTATAAGTTCTATGTCTTCTACTTCTAAATCGAGGAACGTTTCTATGGCAACGACAGGATCTTATATTGGGAGGCGAGTATCTCCTTTCGGATGCACTATTCCTTCTTTATTGCATCAGTCGATCCCCCACAATGACAAATTAACACAGAAATTGCTTCGCTATGATATACTATAGGTTCTATGCCCTCTCTTTCTAAGTCGAGGAACATTTCTATGCCAACGACAGGATCTTCTATTGGGAGGCGAGTATCTCTTCTCGGATGCACTATTCCTTCTTTATTGCATCCGTCGATCCCTCACAATGACGAATTAACACAGAAACTGCATCGCTATGATATACTATAGGTTCTATGCTCTCTCTTTCTAAATCGAGGAACGTTTCTATGCCAACGACAGGATCTTCTATTGGGAGGCGAGCATCTCTTTTCGGATGCACTATTCCTTCTTTATTGTATCCGTCGATCCCTCACAATGACGAATTAACACAGAAATTGTGTCACTATGAAATACTACAGGTTCTATGTCTTCTCTTTCTAAATCAAGGAACGTTTCTATGGCAACGACTAGTTCTTCTATTTGGAGGCCAGTATCTCTTTTCTGATACACTATTCCTTCATTATTGCATCCGTCCATCTTTCACAATGACGAATTAACACATAAATTGCGTCGCTATGAAATACTATAAGTTCTATGCCTTCTCTTCCGAAATCGAGGAACGTTTCTATGGCAACGAGAGGATCTTCTATTGTAAGGCGAGTATCTCTTTTCGGATGCACGATTCCTTCTTTATTGCATCCGTCGATCCCTGACAATGACGAATTAACACAGAAATTTTGTCGCTGTGAAATACTATAGGATCTACAACATCTCTTTCTAAATCGAGGAACGTTTCTAAGGCAACGACAGGATCTTCTATTGGGAGGCGAATATCTCTTTTCGGATGCACTATTCCTTCTTTATTGCATCCGTCGATCCCTCATAATGACGAATTAACACAGAAATTGCGTCGCTATAAATTACTATAGGTTCTATGTCTTCTCTTTCTAAATCGAGGAACCTTTCTATGGCAACTACAGGATCTCCTATTGGGAGGCGAGTATCTCTTTTTGGATGCACTATTCCTTCTTTATTGCTTGCGTCGATCCCTCACAATGACGAATTAACACAGAAATTGCGTCGCTATGAAATACTATAGGATCTATGCCTTCTCTTTTTAAATCTAGGTAAGTTTCTATGGCAACGACCGTATCAATTTTTGGGAGGCGAGTAGCTCTTTTCGGATGAACGATTCCTTCCTTATTGCATCCGTCGATCCCTCACAACGACGAACTAACACAGAAATTGCGTCGCTATGAATAACTATAGATTCTATGCCTTCTCTTTCTAAATCGAGGAACGTTTCTATGGCAACGACAGGATCATCTATTGGGAGGCGAATATCTCTTTTCGGATGCACTATTGCTTCTTTATTGCATCCGTTGATCATTCTCAACGACGAATTAACACAGAAATTACGTCGCTACGAAATACTATAAGTTCTATGTCTTCTACTTCTAAATCGAGGAACGTTTCTATGGCAACGACAGGATCTTATATTGGGAGGCGAGTATCTCCTTTCGGATGCACTATTCCTTCTTTATTGCATCAGTCGATCCCCCACAATGACAAATTAACACAGAAATTGCTTCGCTATCATATACTATAGGTTCTATGCCCTCTCTTTCTAAGTCGAGGAACATTTCTATGCCAACGACAGGATCTTCTATTGGGAGGCGAGTATCTCTTTTCGGATGCACTATTCCTTCTTTATTGCATCCGTCGATCCCTCACAATGACGAATTAACACAGAAACTGCATCGCTATGATATACTATAGGTTCTGTGCTCTCTCTTTCTAAATCGAGGAACGTTTCTATGCCAACGACAGGATCTTCTATTGGGAGGCGAGCATCTCTTTTCGGATGCACTATTCCTTCTTTATTGTATCCGTCGATCCCTCACAATGACGAATTAACACAGAAATTGTGTCACTATGAAATACTACAGGTTCTATGTCTTCTCTTTCTAAATCAAGGAACGTTTCTATGGCAACGACTAGTTCTTCTATTTGGAGGCCAGTATCTCTTTTCTGATACACTATTCCTTCATTATTGCATCCGTCCATCTTTCACAATGACGAATTAACACAGAAATTGCGTCGCTATGAAATACTATAAGTTCTATGCCTTCTCTTCCGAAATCGAGGAACGTTTCTATGGCAACGAGAGGATCTTCTATTGTAAGGCGAGTATCTCTTTTCGGATGCACGATTCCTTCTTTATTGCATCCGTCGATCCCTGACAATGACGAATTAACACAGAAATTTTGTCGCTGTGAAATACTATAGGATCTACAACATCTCTTTCTAAATCGAGGAACGTTTCTAAGGCAACGACAGGATCTTCTATTGGGAGGCGAATATCTCTTTTCGGATGCACTATTCCTTCTTTATTGCATCCGTCGATCCCTCTCAATGACGAATTAACATAGAAATTGCGTCGCTATGAAATGCTATAGGTTCTATGTCTTCTCCTTCTAAATCGAGGGTCGTTTGTATGGCAACGACATGATATTATACTGGGAGGCGAGTATCTCTTTTCGGATGCACTATTCCTTCTTTATTGCATCCGTCGATCCCTCACAATTACGAATTAACACAGAAATTGCTTCGCTATGAAATACTATAGGTTCTATGCCCTCTCTTTCTAAATCGAGGAACGTTTCTATGCCAACAACAGGATCTTCTATTGGGAGGTGAGTATCTCTTTTGGATTCACTATTCCTTCTTTATTGCATCCGTCGTTCCCTCACAATGACGAATTAACACAGAAATTGCGTCGCTATGAAATACTATAGGTTGTATGCCTTCTCTTTCTAAATCGAGGAACGTTTCTATAGCAACTACAGGATCTTACATTGGGCGTCGAGTATCTCCTTTCGGATGCACTATTCCTTCTTTATTGCATCCTTCGATCCCTCACGATGACGAATTAACAAAATAATTGCGTCTCTATGAAATTCTATTGGTTCTATGCCTTCTTTTTCTAAATCGAGGAACGTCTCTATGGCAACGACAGGATCTTCTATTGGGAGGCGAGTATCTCTTTTCGGATTCACTTTTCCTTCTTTATTGCATCCGTCCATCCCTCACAATGACGAATTAACACAGAAATTGCGTCGCTATGAAATACTATAGGTTCTAAAACTTCTCTTTCTAAATCGAGGAACGTTTCTATGGCAACAACAGGATCTCATATTGGGAGGCGAGTATCTCTTTTCGGATGCACTATTCCTTCTTTATTGCATCCGTCGATCCCTCACAATTACGAATTAACACAGAAATTGCTTCGCTATGAAATACTATAGGTTCTATGCCCTCTCTTTCTAAATCGAGGAACGTTTCTATGCCAACAACAGGATCTTCTATTGGGAGGTGAGTATCTCTTTTGGATGCACTATCCCTTCTTTATTGCATCCGTCGATCCCTCACAACGACGAATTAACACAGAAATTGCGTTGCTTTGAATAACTATAGATTCTATGCCTTCTCTTTCTAAATCGAGAAACGGTTCTATGGCAACGACAGGATCTTCTATTGGGAGGCGAGTATCTCTTTTCGGATGCAATATTCCTTCTCTATTGCATCCGTCGATCCCTCACAATGAGGAATTAACACAGAAATTGCGTCGCAATGAATTACTATAGATTCTGTGCCTTCTCTGTCTAAATCGAGGAACTTTACTATGGCAACGACAGGATCTTCACATTGGGAGGCGAATATCTCTTTTCGAATGCACTATTCCTTCTTTATTGCATCTTTCGATCCCTCTCAACGACGAATTAACACAGAAATTGCTTCGCTATGAAATACAATTGGTTCTATGCCCTCCCTTTCTAAGTCGAGGAACGTTTCTGTGCCAACGACCGGATCTTCTATTGGGAGGACAGTATCTCTTTTCCGATGCACTATTCCTCCCTTATTGCATCCGTCGATCCCTCACAATGACGAAATAACACAGAAATTGCGTCGCTATGAAATACTATAGGCTGTATGCCTTCTCTTTCTAAATCGAGGATTGTTTCTATGGCAACGACTGGATCTTATATTGGGAGTCGAATATCTCTTTTCGGATGCTCTATTTTTTCTTAATTGCATCCGTCGATCCCTCACAAAGACGAATTAACACAGAATTTGCGTCGCTTTGAAATACTATAGGTTGTATGCCTTCTCTTTCTAAATCGAAGAACGTTCCTATGGAAACGACAGGAGCTTATATTGGGAGTCGAGTATCTCTTTTCGGATGCACTATTCCATCTTTATTGCATCCGTCGATCCCTCACGATGACGAATTAACAAAATAATTGCATCGCTATGAAATACTATAGGTTGTATGCCTTCTCTTTCTAAATCGAGGAACGTTTCTATGGCAAGGACAGGATCTTCCATTGGGACTCGAGTATCTCCTTTTCTATGCATTATTCCTTCTTTATTGCATCGGTCGATCCCTCACAACGACGAATTAACACAGAAATTGCGTCGCTTGAAATACTATAGGTTCTATGATTTCTACTTCTAAATCGAGGAACGTTTTTATAGCAACGACAGGATCTTATATTGGGAAGCGAGTATCTTTTTTCGGATGCACTATTCCTTCTTTATTGCATCCGTCGATTCCTCACAAAACCAAATTAACACAGAAAGTGCGTCGCTATGAAATACTATAGGTTCTATGCCCTCTCTTTCTAAATCGAGGAACGTTCCTATGCCAACGACAGGATCTTCTATTGGGAGGCGAGTATCTCTTTTCGGATGCACTGTTCCTTCCTTATTGCATCCGTCGATCCCTCACAATGACGAATTAACACAGAAATTGTGTCGCTAGGAAATACTACAGGTTGTATGCCTTCTCTTTCTAAATCGAGGAACGTTTCTATGGCAACTTCAGGATCTTATATTGGGAGTTAAGTATCTCTTTTCGGATTCACTATTCCTTCTTTATTGCATCCGTTGATCCCATCACAATGACGAATTAACACAGAAATTTTGTCGCTATGAAATACTATAGGTTCTATGTCTTCTCTTTCTAATCGAGGAACGTTTCTATGGCAACGACTGGATCTTATATTGGGAGTTAAGTATCTCTTTTCGGATTCACTATTCCTTCTTTATTGCATCCGTTGATCCCATCACAATGACGAATTAACACAGAAATTTTGTCGCTATGAAATACTATAGGTTCTACGTCTTCTCTTTCTAATCGAGGAACGTTTCTATGGCAACGACTGGATCTTCAATTGGGAGGCGAGTATCTCTTTTCGGATGCACTAGTCCTTCTTTATTGCATCCATCAATCCCTCACATTGACGAACTAACACAGTAATTGCGACGCTATGACATACTATAGGTTCTATTCCTTCTCTTCCTAAATCGAGGAACGTTTCTATGGCAACGAGAGGATCTTCTATTGGGAGGCTAGTATCTCTTTTCGGATTCACTATTCCTTCTTTATTGCAACCGTCGATCCCTCACAATGACGAACTACCACAGATATTGCGTCGCTAGGAGATAGTATAGGTTCTATGCCTTCTCTTTCTAAATCGAGGAAAGTTTCTATGGCAACGACAGGATCTACTATTGGGAGGCGAGGATCTCTTTTCGGATGCACTATTTCTTTTTTATTGCATCCGTGGATCCCTGACAATGACGAATTATCACAGAAATTGCGTCGCTATGAAATACTATAGGTTCTATGCCTTCTATTTCTAAATCGAGGAACGTTCCTATGCCAACGACAGGATCTTCTATTGGGAGGCGAGTATCTCTTTTCGGATGCACTATTCCTTCTTTATTGCATCCGTCGATCCCTCACAATGACGAATTAACACAGAAATTGCGTCGCTATGAAACACTATAGGTTCTATGCCATTTATTTCTAAATCGAGAAACGTTCCTATGGCAACGAAAGGATCTTCTATTGGGAGGCGACTATCTCTTTTCGGATGCACTATTTCAACTTTATTGCATCCGTCGATCCCTCACAATGACGAATTAACACAGAAATTGCGTCGCTATGAAATACTATGGGTTGTATGGCTTCTCTTTCTAAATCGAGGCACTTTTCTATGGCATCGAGAAGATCTTCTATTGGGAGGCGCGTATCTTTTTACGGATGGACTATTCCTGCTTTATTGCATCCGTCGATCCCTCACAATGACGAACTAACACAGATATTGCGTCGCTATGAAATACAATAGGTTCTATGCCCTCTCTTTCTACATCGAGGAACGTTTCTATGGCAACGAAAGGATCTTCTATTGGGTGCGAGTATCTCTTTTCGGATGCACTATTCCTTCTTTATTGTATCCGTCGATCCCTCACAATGAAGAATAAACATAGAAATTGCCTCACTATGAAACACTATAGGTTCTATGCCATCTCTTTCTAAATCCAGGAACGTTTCTATGGCAACGAAAGGATCTTCTATCGGGAGGCGAGTATCTCGTTTCGGATGCACTATTCCTTCTTTATTGCATCCGTCAATCCCTCACAATGACGAATTAACACAGAAATTGCGTCGCTATGATATACTATAGGTTCTATGCCCTCTCTTTCTAAATTGAGGAACGTTTCCATCGCAACGTCAGGATCTTCTATTGGGAGGCGACTATCTCTTTTCGGGTGCACTATTCCTTCTTTATTGCATCCGTCGATGGTTCACAATGACCAATTAACACAGAAATTGCGTCGCTATGAAAAACTATAGGTTCTATTCTTTCTCTTTCTAAATCGAGGAACGTATCTATGGCAACGACAGGATCTTCTATTGGGAGGCGAGTATTTCTTTTCGGATGCACTATTCCTTCATTATTGCATCCGTCGATCCCTCACAATGACGAATTGACACAGATATTGCGTCGCTGGGAGATACTATAGGTTCTATGCCTTCTCTTTCCAAATCGAGGAAAGTTTCTATGGCAACGACAGGATCTGCTATTGGGAGGCGAGTATCTTTTTTCGGATGCACTATTCCTTCTTTATTGCATCCGTCGATCCCTCACAATGACGAATTAACACAGATATTGCGTTGCTAGGATATACTATAGGATCTATGCCTTCGCTTTCTAAATCGACGAATGTTTCAATGGCATCGACAGGATCTTCTATTTGGAGGCGAGTATCTCTTTTCGGATGCACTATTCCTTCTTTATTGCATCCGTCGATCCCTCACAATGACAAATTAACACAGAAATTGCGTCGCTATGAAATACTATAGATTCCATGCCTTCTCTTTTTAAATCGAGTAACGTTTCTATGCCAACGACAGGATCTTCTATTGGGAGGCGAGTATCTCTTTTCGGATGCACTATTCCTTCTTTATTGCATCCGTCGATCCCTCACAATGACGAATTAACACATAAATTGCGTCGCTATGAAACACTATAGGTTCTGTGCCATCTCTTCTTAGAATGAGGAACGTTTCTATGGCAACGAAAGGATCTTCTATTGGGAGGCGAGTATCTCTTTCCGGATGCACTAATCCTTCTTTATTGCACCCGTTGATCCCTCACAATAACGAATTAACACAGAAATTGTGTCGCAATGAATTACTATAGATTCTGTGCCTTCTCTGTCTAAATCGAGGAACTTTACTATGGCAACGACAGGATCTTCACATTGGGAGGCGAATATCTCTTTTCGAATGCACTATTCCTTCTTTATTGCATCTTTCGATCCCTCTCAACGACGAATTAACACAGAAATTGCTTCGCTATGAAATACAATTGGTTCTATGCCCTCCCTTTCTAAGTCGAGGAACGTTTCTGTGCCAACGACCGGATCTTCTATTGGGAGGACAGTATCTCTTTTCCGATGCACTATTCCTCCCTTATTGCATCCGTCGATCCCTCACAATGACGAAATAACACAGAAATTGCGTCGCTATGAAATACTATAGGTTGTATGCCTTCTCTTTCTAAATCGAGGATTGTTTCTATGGCAACGACTGGATCTTATATTGGGAGTCGAATATCTCTTTTCGGATGCTCTATTTTTTCTTAATTGCATCCGTCGATCCCTCACAAAGACGAATTAACACAGAATTTGCGTCGCTTTGAAATACTATAGGTTGTATGCCTTCTCTTTCTAAATCGAAGAACGTTCCTATGGAAACGACAGGAGCTTATATTGGGAGTCGAGTATCTCTTTTCGGATGCACTATTCCATCTTTATTGCATCCGTCGATCCCTCACGATGACGAATTAACAAAATAATTGCATCGCTATGAAATACTATAGGTTGTATGCCTTCTCTTTCTAAATCGAGGAACGTTTCTATGGCAAGGACAGGATCTTCCATTGGGACTCGAGTATCTCCTTTTCTATGCATTATTCCTTCTTTATTGCATCAGTCGATCCCTCACAACGACGAATTAACACAGAAATTGCGTCGCTTGAAATACTATAGGTTCTATGATTTCTACTTCTAAATCGAGGAACGTTTTTATAGCAACGACAGGATCTTATATTGGGAAGCGAGTATCTTTTTTCGGATGCACTATTCCTTCTTTATTGCATCCGTCGATTCCTCACAAAACCAAATTAACACAGAAAGTGCGTCGCTATGAAATACTATAGGTTCTATGCCCTCTCTTTCTAAATCGAGGAACGTTCCTATGCCAACGACAGGATCTTCTATTGGGAGGCGAGTATCTCTTTTCGGATGCACTGTTCCTTCCTTATTGCATCCGTCGATCCCTCACAATGACGAATTAACACAGAAATTGTGTCGCTAGGAAATACTACAGGTTGTATGCCTTCTCTTTCTAAATCGAGGAACGTTTCTATGGCAACTTCAGGATCTTATATTGGGAGTTAAGTATCTCTTTTCGGATTCACTATTCCTTCTTTATTGCATCCGTTGATCCCATCACAATGACGAATTAACACAGAAATTTTGTCGCTATGAAATACTATAGGTTCTATGTCTTCTCTTTCTAATCGAGGAACGTTTCTATGGCAACGACTGGATCTTATATTGGGAGTTAAGTATCTCTTTTCGGATTCACTATTCCTTCTTTATTGCATCCGTTGATCCCATCACAATGACGAATTAACACAGAAATTTTGTCGCTATGAAATACTATAGGTTCTATGTCTTCTCTTTCTAATCGAGGAACGTTTCTATGGCAACGACTGGATCTTCAATTGGGAGGCGAGTATCTCTTTTCGGATGCACTAGTCCTTCTTTATTGCATCCATCAATCCCTCACATTGACGAACTAACACAGTAATTGCGACGCTATGACATACTATAGGTTCTATTCCTTCTCTTCCTAAATCGAGGAACGTTTCTATGGCAACGAGAGGATCTTCTATTGGGAGGCGAGTATCTCTTTTCGGATTCACTATTCCTTCTTTATTGCAACCGTCGATCCCTCACAATGACGAACTACCACAGATATTGCGTCGCTAGGAGATAGTATAGGTTCTATGCCTTCTCTTTCTAAATCGAGGAAAGTTTCTATGGCAACGACAGGATCTACTATTGGGAGGCGAGGATCTCTTTTCGGATGCACTATTTCTTTTTTATTGCATCCGTGGATCCCTGACAATGACGAATTATCACAGAAATTGCGTCGCTATGAAATACTATAGGTTCTATGCCTTCTATTTCTAAATCGAGGAACGTTCCTATGCCAACGACAGGATCTTCTATTGGGAGGCGAGTATCTCTTTTCGGATGCACTATTCCTTCTTTATTGCATCCGTCGATCCCTCACAATGACGAATTAACACAGAAATTGCGTCGCTATGAAACACTATAGGTTCTATGCCATTTATTTCTAAATCGAGGAACGTTCCTATGGCAACGAAAGGATCTTCTATTGGGAGGCGACTATCTCTTTTCGGATGCACTATTTCAACTTTATTGCATCCGTCGATCCCTCACAATGACGAATTAACACAGAAATTGCGTCGCTATGAAATACTATGGGTTGTATGGCTTCTCTTTCTAAATCGAGGCACTTTTCTATGGCATCGAGAAGATCTTCTATTGGGAGGCGCGTATCTTTTTACGGATGGACTATTCCTGCTTTATTGCATCCGTCGATCCCTCACAATGACGAACTAACACAGATATTGCGTCGCTATGAAATACAATAGGTTCTATGCCCTCTCTTTCTACATCGAGGAACGTTTCTATGGCAACGAAAGGATCTTCTATTGGGTGCGAGTATCTCTTTTCGGATGCACTATTCCTTCTTTATTGTATCCGTCGATCCCTCACAATGAAGAATAAACATAGAAATTGCCTCACTATGAAACACTATAGGTTCTATGCCATCTCTTTCTAAATCCAGGAACGTTTCTATGGCAACGAAAGGATCTTCTATCGGGAGGCGAGTATCTCGTTTCGGATGCACTATTCCTTCTTTATTGCATCCGTCAATCCCTCACAATGACGAATTAACACAGAAATTGCGTCGCTATGATATACTATAGGTTCTATGCCCTCTCTTTCTAAATTGAGGAACGTTTCCATCGCAACGTCAGGATCTTCTATTGGGAGGCGACTATCTCTTTTCGGGTGCACTATTCCTTCTTTATTGCATCCGTCGATGGTTCACAATGACCAATTAACACAGAAATTGCGTCGCTATGAAAAACTATAGGTTCTATTCTTTCTCTTTCTAAATCGAGGAACGTATCTATGGCAACGACAGGATCTTCTATTGGGAGGCGAGTATTTCTTTTCGGATGCACTATTCCTTCATTATTGCATCCGTCGATCCCTCACAATGACGAATTGACACAGATATTGCGTCGCTGGGAGATACTATAGGTTCTATGCCTTCTCTTTCCAAATCGAGGAAAGTTTCTATGGCAACGACAGGATCTGCTATTGGGAGGCGAGTATCTTTTTTCGGATGCACTATTCCTTCTTTATTGCATCCGTCGATCCCTCACAATGACGAATTAACACAGATATTGCGTTGCTAGGATATACTATAGGATCTATGCCTTCGCTTTCTAAATCGACGAATGTTTCAATGGCATCGACAGGATCTTCTATTTGGAGGCGAGTATCTCTTTTCGGATGCACTATTCCTTCTTTATTGCATCCGTCGATCCCTCACAATGACAAATTAACACAGAAATTGCGTCGCTATGAAATACTATAGATTCCATGCCTTCTCTTTTTAAATCGAGTAACGTTTCTATGCCAACGACAGGATCTTCTATTGGGAGGCGAGTATCTCTTTTCGGATGCACTATTCCTTCTTTATTGCATCCGTCGATCCCTCACAATGACGAATTAACACATAAATTGCGTCGCTATGAAACACTATAGGTTCTGTGCCATCTCTTCTTAGAATGAGGAACGTTTCTATGGCAACGAAAGGATCTTCTATTGGGAGGCGAGTATCTCTTTCCGGATGCACTAATCCTTCTTTATTGCACCCGTTGATCCCTCACAATAACGAATTAACACAGAAATTGTGTCGCTGTGAAATTATATGGGTTGTATGGCTTTTCTTTCTAAATCGAGGAACGTTTCTATTGCAACGACAGGATCTTATATCGGAGGCGAGTATCTGTTTTCGGATGCACTATTCCTTCTATATTGCATTAGTCGATCCCTCACAATGACGAATTAACACAGAAATTGCGTCGCTATGAAACACTATAGGTTCTATGCCATCTCTTTCTAAACCGAGGAACGTTTCTATGGCAACGAAAGGTGTAACGTCCCCTTAGAACAACTTATACAAGACTGTGCTTAACCTGACACACAATGTTTTTAGCGCAACGCATTCTGACTTTTAATAATCCCTACAAAACAATGGCGCTGACTAACTGTAACCTATACCTTTCACAAATCACTTACCTCACAAAAATCTTCGTTACTGGAACTACTGCAATACAGCGAGCGCCACTACTGCCAGCTAAATAAAAGATTCAAACTACTGAAGGCACTAACTACTGATAGGGATAGTTAGCAAATGAAAGATATTAATAGAGAATAAACACTGTATTTACCTTAATAATCATTATATATATAGCAGTTCAATTTCAAAACTTCCGCCATCTCTCTCCCCACATCCACCACTGCTGGCGGCTCACCTCCAACTGTGCAACGCTACGCGCTGTTCACATCCAGCTGCCGCTCCACAATGGCAGACAACAATGCAAACTGGCCACAGACTGCACACAGCACAGCCAGTGATTTTCATATAGAGCCCTACGTAACTTCGCCAGTAAGAAAATATAAACAGCCTACTTACATAGCCCCCATGCTCCCCAGAAAAAATTTTACAAATTTTTTTTGGCCAGTGGCCAATAATGATTTGATAAAATTTTTCATAATTACACTAACAAAGATATCCAATGCACACACTTATTGATACTATGTTGGTCAAAAGCTAAAATTTTCTCACAGTCCATAAAGACAGTCCTGATCATTCATCATAATAGTAATTACAGTTTTATTTCACAAACTCTCATTAGTAAAAAAATTGCACACAGAAGTAGTGGATTTCCATGCAGTCTTGAAGAAGTAGTGGTGTCCTTCCAACGGAAAGACAGTGCTGACTCTTGACATGCTGACAGGTAATGGGCCACAATGGAGCAAACCCACAGCAGAGTCATTCGAAATTCTGACGAATATTGGTAGGTATGTCATCACAGAGCAGACCCACTGCAGTCCTGGTAGAGAGTATTGGTAAGGCAGCAAAGGTGTAGACCCACTGTAGTCCTTGTAGAGATGGCCAGCAGCCATCTGCTGCGACTGTGCAGGTGCACAATCACCATCGAAGAATCTTGCAGAGAAGATAGCAAGTCCATAAACCATCACTTGTGCACGCACAAAGTTTTAGGAATTGTCTTTAGAACCAGCAATGCTGTTATCCAGTCCCTTGCTGAATTATCAACACACGTGCAAACACTAACAGTCCCTGCTTCTCACATATTGTCATGTACTAAGACCAACAGAATAGTGTGCAGTGAAATGAATGCTTACAAGTTACTTAATTTGATTAACTGGCGTCAATTACAAAATTATAACATGAGAATACAATTACAAAGGTACAAAATACATCATTAAGGAACATAACAATACAGATAACATTTGTAGTACAGGTTTTACAAAAGAATAGAAATAGACATATACATCAGTGTTACAGGAATTATAACATGAGTACATACATAAAAGATCAGAATAACTTTTGAAACATCAACTTTACACATGAGCATTAAAACAAAACAGAATAAATAATGTCTAAGCATATTTACAACGTAAATAAGATGTTATTAATGCCAATTATATTTGAGGATAACAGTATTCCTCATCATAGTGAATGTAGCTTAGTATTAGAAGAAGAAAAAATTCTATGAAACTACACAGAGACAGGAAGAAAACAAATACACAAGGGTACACAAACACATAGTGGGATAACACAAAAGGAAAGGACAGGGTTTGTTTTACTGCAGTATTTTGCATGGAGATCTCCCTTCGTTCATCATTATTCCCAAAAGTCCTATTTAAGCTTCCTTCCTGTATTCTATTCATATTTCTTTCAAAATAAATATTTCTGATTGTACAATACTCATTGGGGCCCAATCTTTTTCATATAACTTCGCAATGCATTCTTTACCTATTCTCCATAGTCAGTTTCTTATATAGTCTACCCCCTCTTAAGCTAACTTAAATCTACTGAGCTCAGATATATATACCAAGGGACGAGGCAATGCAGCATCACATAACAAATTAACACAAACAGCAATGCAAAAAAAATGGAAAATTGCAAAGCAAGCTACAGTAAATCTAAATTACCAAGCAATGCAACATTACAACTAATATGAGCCAATGTGCAGCAACTAAAAATAAATCAGTAGTAAAACTAGCTTAACAGAGTAATACAAAGTGAAATTCAGTAACACTATGCCTGGCAAACAGCAGCAGCAAATGCTATAACTAATACCTAAACATGACATAGCTCAAGCAGAAAAAATATTACACTAAAATGGCCATGTCTAATACCTATGTCACATCTTAACATTAGAGTGATGCATCACAAAAACTTACGCTAGTAGATAAGTTACCAAATCGTAAAAAAATTATTTATGCAATTCCTGTGAAGGGAAATGTCTTTTTGTGCTCTCTCATTTTTTTGGATAGATCATAAAATTATTTACTGGATCTGTAGGCATAAAATATTTATATTAGTACATATATTAAATTTTATTTTAACCAATGCTGCAGTGCAGCTAGAAACTTGATATTAAACAAACTGTGTAAATAAATACATAAAGCAAGCCATATGGCATTTTTATTAACTAGCAAGACAATAGCCGTGAAATGTTTCTCATCGTTTCATTAGGAATTTCAGTAAATATCATAAATTACGAGCTCCACAGTGTTATCATATGTTTTTAATTTCGACCAAGTCGTTTTTGCGATGCTTTCTACAAACGAATGTCATTAGTGGTACAATAGGCCTCCTTTTTTTTCTACCTGTGCTTCCGGAGAGGCACACCATAATGGCTTGTTCTCCAGGTGTCTGACACAGCTGTGTGCCCACGACGCACGTGCAGGTGGTCATTTAACTTTCTTATGGAAATATTTACGACAGCAGTTTCCGCTACAGTGACAGTCTCATATACAAAATTTCACAGGTCAAGAAGTTGCGATGCAAATGTGTAGAAACAAAATCTTATGAATATAACATTGTCCAAAAAATTCTCGCCGGCATTGTGATACATTCACGCATCTACACACACATTTCATAACTCTTAAAGTACGATTCTTGGTTTCCAACATCCTTTTTCACAAGTCAAGAGTCCCTAAACACTACTCATTATTCCTTACCTTATTCGTCAACACTTCTTCAATATTTCATCATAACATACGTAGCATAATCAAATAACTCATATAGCATTAGCTTATTGATCATAAACATACATCAGCAGCATAATACACATCGTCGTCGTAATAATAACATCATAACACCTCAGTCAAATCTCAAAAAGGTCGTAGCTTTCTGCAATAATTTCAAAACCTAAAGAAAATTCTCTGCTCATTTCAGTAGTGTCATCTACCTCAAACGTACTTTAAAAATCATGGTCTCATACCAAATACATCATTCAAAGCTCTCATAGTATCACAATGGTACCAAAAAAATATGAACAGTTCACAAAGTACAGACAAAATACAATTTCGTAAGTGTGAAGTAATCCAACTCTGTAATTGCGTAAACATGTGTCACTGACGTAGTAAAAAGGTTTGTCTCTCTCAGTTAAATGATCAGATAGCTGTGTAATTTATGTGTTACAGAAATATGGTACCGATGTGTAAAGTTGTATAAGCAAATACCATATTAGCTAGGGCTCCTTGTGGTTGCCAAGCACATGGTACACAAAGCAGGCGTGTACCCCCCTGAGGTTTATTGTAATTATACCCTCAGGTGTTACAGATTACAGCAATGGAATGAAATGTATCACGAAAAACTTTCTTTGTAATTCAAAAATCTTTAAAAATAAATGTTTTAAGAACAAAATTAATCACTCAAATACGTGTCCTGTAGCGCTAAATATGCGTCTTGCTGTAAGATAATCTCTGTGGAAGTGTCGTAGTTATCGTCCTCCAATAGCTAAGTTCTGCAGAAGTCAATGTACTGACCTCATGATAAACAAAGTGAAATGCTTTGCGTATATATATCATACTTATTACGCTTATTGGCTTGATGAAGGAAGTACTGTGCTGTGACGTATTGTTGTGCTACAGAAAAGGCTGTCTCATTGTAGCTATACCACAAAAGTTACTACTAAAACATGTTCCACTTTATAGAAGAATTCAGAAAAAACTGTGCAGATATAAAACAGATACACCGCAAAAGCAACATTGTAAATTGTCACGCATTAGCAGCGTCGTGATAAAATCGTGTAGCTGTCACATAAACTAACCACTGTGTCATCTGGCATTTCACAGAAAGCACCTCAAATCCAGAATACACTCTCAAGCAAACCAAAATGTTGCATGAAAATTTCATTAGCAGTGCCGGTATATGTTCCAAGTATGTGAGTCTTATAGTCGTTACATAATCGTGCAACTAACAAGCAAGAATGCACACACACAATAACACTGTGTCGCCTGTTCACAATAACAATGCATTCGTAATTTCAGTTTAAATAAGTTCTCTTGGTTCTTGACTGGATATTTAACTTCAAACAATGTTGCATGTTAACAGTTTCTCAGTGTGACAAATTGTACAAGTAGCGTGAAGTGAAAATTGCAAAGACTAAGTTAAAAAGCAGGTTATCTGTCAATAAATGGTTTTACATGAGAAATGTGGTGTAAACCTTCACTCTTCCTAGTACGCAGAGTTTCAACTTGAATGCAATTATCATGCGGTATTCGTCGGTAAAGAATACTGGAATTTTGCTCAAGGTTAGCGTCAATGTTATTTTTCTCTGAGCCAGCCGGCGCACGCAGGTGCCTGCGGTGCGAGTCATTGTCTGCTACCTCTTAGTTGGCGCGCGCCGTTATTGGGATTTGGAGACCTGGGCCCTGCCCTGTTTAAGTCCCGCCAGTTCTGATACAATTCAGGTCTGTCGTTACGATCACATCGTCTGTCGTCTTGTCGGTAGTTTACATAGTTCCTTTCTTGTCTGTCACGTGGTGGAGAATTTCTCCCTGAGTCGTAACTGCATGTTGGACCGTTGCGTCTAAAGTTATTCTGTCTCCCTTGATAATAATTATTTTGGTTCCCATATTGTCTGTTTCTCTGATTGTGTCTGTGATAGTCATTACCGCGGAAAGGTGATCTTTCCCTGCAACTATTACTCTGCCAGTGGTTGTCATATGGGTGGTGTCTGTTTTGGTCACGATTTACGTTGCAAGAATAGGCTTGATGTGGCCATTTATTGTTTGTGTCGTCACGGAATTTTGACGGATGTGACCTGTAGTGATTGTTTTCCTGTTTTCGCATCCCGCGACTGTCTGTGTCAATTTCTAATTCTTGTAAGAGTCCCTGAAAAGCTTCAATGTCGTCTTTGCAACGTCCTGCCAAAATAATATGTCGTAAATGTTCAGGCTGTTTCATTAAGCAAATGCGGATGAGTTCTGAGGGGCTGTATGGGTTTGACAGGTATTGATTCTTGTGCAACATGTCTTCAAAATATTTCACAAGACTGGAAAATTCTGATTGTTCGAAGTGTTTCATCATTATGATGTTATGTTTTACACGGTCTTGTGTAGCTTGAGACCAATACGCTGAGAGGAAGGCATGATAAAATTCTCCTTCACTGTGACAATCGTGAATGACCGATCGCATTCTTACAGCTGGTTCATTCTCCAAGTAGCCACACATAAATTCTAATCTGTGCTCCAATGACCAGTTAGGAGGAAAACAATGAGAGAATTGATGGAGCCACGCTTGTGGATGAATGTCGTTGGCAGAAGTCTTAAACGTTTTGAATTTACGTGTAGTAATGAACAGCTTATAGTCAAAATCATCGTGTCGGCGAGTAGCATATCGTGTCGGCGGTTCCATCTCAAAATTCGGTGTACCTTGCCAAATTCTTTCATAATTACCGAAATGCCCTGTGTTATTATTTTGTGGCTTTTGCGTATTTCTAAGTTCCTCTTCCCGTGTTGGAGCGCGAGTGTCCTCTGAAATACGTAATTCTTGTATTACCTGTGTCAGCTGATCTTGTACTTCCCGGATTTCTCTTTGGTGTTGCGTATTAATTTGATTCTGATTTTGTTTGAGTTCCCTAATTTGTTCGCACTCTTCTGTGTCATTAAAGACTACTGGTTTTGTGTCATTCAGATTATCATCTACCTTTGTAGATAAGTTAGTGACCTGATCCGAAAGTTCGGCTACTCTCTCTGATAATGAACTAATTTCCTCCATGTGTCTTTCTGAACCAATTTTCAGGGTATCTACTGTGTCGTTTAAGTTTTCCTGAGTTTTTGCAAGTTGCGTAACCGAATCGGTAGATGCAACTAAGTCCATTTTAGCTTGCAAGGTCTCGTGATTTACATGAACAATGGTTTGCAACTCTTTTATGGCTGCTTCGTGATTCTGTAATGCATTTTCATGACGCGAAAAAATAGGTAGGAAATGCTCACAAATTTGTGTTGTTACGTCATTACAGACTTTCTGACATTTCGATTCGATTTTATGTAACTCAGTAGTTAAATCTTCACGTGTTTGTTCAAGCGTATGTTCCACTGAGTCTAACTTTTGAAGCTTTTGTTCCATTGTGTCTAACTTTTGAAGCTTTTGCTGTGTTTGTCTCTGATTTTGTTCCATTTGTAGCATTAGTTGTAATAACAATGCATTAGTGTCTGGAATCTGTTCCTCTACGCTTTTCGGCAGTGCGTTTTCACCGGCAGCATTCACATTTTGACAAGCAGAAAATGTGTCTCGACTTATTTGAGAAAACGGTGAGGACGCAAAACCTGAATCTACAGTATTTGCAAAATTGTGTCCTATCATTTCGGATTCCTGAGGCGAGCTGTTGCCGACCGATCGATCGATAATGCTTCCCTGTTCACTAACTGTTTGACTGTCTATGCCATTGTTTGACGCCCGCTCCATTTCCCTATGCACAGTTACCAAATTACTACTTTGAATATTAGTTAATTCATTACATGGTGGGGCCAACACACTGCTTTCGTCTTCACTGTCATTTCTCAGTTTACTTTGGAGCCGAGTGTTACGTTTTTCACACGCCATTATTGTCACAATATTTCACACGATAACACAGAAAAGCATAATTTGAATAGCAAAAATAAGAGAACACATTAACATAGCACTGAAAATAATATCTAGTTAATTGCAGCTGCGAAATACTTGGTGAAAATCTACATGCATGCCACAGCTGTTTTACTGTGCAACAATGAAAGACTGCAACTACAAAGGAGATTCTCTCTACAATTACGCACTAGCAATAAACAAAAGCTACACTAAATACACAAACTACAAGGAAAAATCAGAAGATTCCAGTGAGGTATCCTAGGCTAAGGGTCGACATATGAAACGTCCCCTTAGAAGAATTTATACAAGACTGTGCTTAACCTGACACACAATGTTTTTAGCGCAACGCAAACTGACTTTTAATAATCCCTACAAAACAATGGCCCTGACTAACTTTAACCTATACCTTTCACAAATCACTTACCTCACAAAAATCTTCGTTACTGGAACTACTGCAATACTGCGAGCGCCACTACTGCCAGCTATATATAAGATTCAAACTACTGAAGGCACTAACTACTGATAGGGATAGTTAGCAAATGAAAGATATTAATAGAGAACAAACACTGTATTTACCTTAATAATCATAATATATATAGCAGTTCAATTTCAAAACTTCCGCCATCTCTCTCCCCACATCCACCACTGCAGGCGGCTCACCTCCAACTGTGCAACGCTATGCGCTGTTCACATCCAGCTGCCGCTCTACCATAGCAGACAACAATGTCAAATAGCCACAGACTGCACACAGAACAGCCAGTGATTTTCATATAGAGCGCTACGTAACTTCGCCAATAAGAAAATATAAACAGCCTACTTACAAAGGATCTTCTATTGGGAGGCGAGTATCTCTTTTCGGATGCACTAATCCTTCTTCATTGCATCCGTCGATCCCTCTCAATGACGTATTAACACAGAAATTGCGTCGCTATGAAATACTATAGGTTCTATGCCATCTCTTTCTAAATCGAGGAACGTTTCTATGGCAAAGAAAGGATCTTCTATTGGGAGGCGCGTATCTATTCTCGGATGCACTATTCCCTCTTTATTGCATCCGTCGATCCCTCACAATGACGAATTAACACAGAAATAGCGTCGCTATGATATACTATTGGTTCTATGCCTTCTCTTTCTAAATCGAGGAATGTTTCTATGGCAACGACAGGATCTTCTATTTGGAGGCGAGTATCTCTTTTCAGATGCACTATTCCATCTTTATTGCATCCGTCGATCCCTCACAATGACGAATTAACACAGATATTGCGTCGCTATGAAATACTATAGGTTCCATGCCTTCTCTCTCTAAATCGAGGAAAGTTTCTATGGCAACGACGGGATCATCTATTGGGAGGCGAGTATCTTTCTTCGGATGCCCTATTCCTTCGTTATTGCATCCGTCCACCAAACACAATGACGAATTAACACAGATTTGCGTCGCTATGAAATACTATAGGTTCTATGATTTCTCTTTCTAAATCGAGGAACGTTTCTATGGCAACGACAGGATATCCTATTGAGAGGTGAGTATCTCTTTTCGGATGCACTATTCCTTCTTCATTGCATCCGTCGATCCCTCACAATGACGAATTAACACAGAAATTGCGTCGCTTTGAATACTATAGGTTCCATGGCTTCTCTTTTTAAATCGAGAAACGTTTCTATGGCAACGGCAGGATCATCTATTGGGAGGCGAGTATCTCTTTTCGGATGCAGTATTCCTTCATTATTGGATCCGTCGATTCCTCACAATGACGAATTAACACAGAAATTGCGTCGCTATGAAACACTATAGGTTCTATGCCATTACCTTCTAGATCGAGGAACGTTTCTGTGGCAACGAAAGGATCTTCTATTGGGAGGCGACTATCTTTTAACGGATGCACTATACCTTCATTATTGCATCCGTCGATCCCTCACAATGACGAATTATCACAGAAATTGCGTCGCTATGAAATACTATGGGTTGTATGGCTTCTCTTTCTAAATCAAGGAACGTTCTATGGCAACGACAGGACCTTATATTGGGAGGCGAGTATCTCTTTTCGGAGGCACTATTCCTTCTTTATGGCATCCGTCGATCCCTCACAATGACGAATTAACACAGAAACTGCGTCGCTATGAAACACTATAGATTCTATGCCATCTCTTTCTAAATTGAGGAACGTTTCTATGGCAACGAAAGGATCTTCCATCGGGAGGAGAGTATCTCTTTTCGGATGCACTATTCCTTCTTTATTGCATCCGTCGATCCCTCACAATCACGAATTAACACAGGAATTGCGTCGCTATGAAATACTATAGATTCCATGCCTTCTCTTTTTAAATCGAGTAACGTTTCTATGGCAACGACAGGATCTTCTATTGGGAGGCGAGTATCTCTTTTCGGATGCACTATTCCTACTTTATTGCATCCGTCGATCCCTCACAATGACGAATTAACACAGAAATAGCGGCGCTATGATATACTATAGGTTCTATGCCTTCTCTTTCTAAATCGAGGAGCGTTTCTATGGCAACGACAGGATCTTCTATTGGGAGGCGAGTATCTCTTTTCGGATGCACTATTCCTTCTTTATTGCATCCGTCGATCCCTCACAATGACGAATTAACACAGATATTGCGTCGCTAGGAGATACTATAGGATCTATGCCTTCTCTTTTTAAATCGTGGAGCGTTTCTATGGCAACGACAGGATCTTCTATTGAGAGGCGAGTATCTCTTTTCGGATGCACTATTCCTTCTTTATTGCATCCGTCGATCCATCACAATGACGAATTAACACAGAAATAGCGTCACTATGATATGCTATAGGTTCTATGCCTTCTCTTTCAAAACCGAGGAACGTTTCTATGGCAACGAAAGGATCTTCTATTGGGAGGCGAGTATCTCTTTTCGGATGCACTATTCCTTCTTAATTGCATCTGTCGATCCCTCACAATGACGAATTAACACAGATATTACGTCGCTAGGAGATACTATAGGTTCTATGCCTTCTCTTTCTAAATCGAGGAACGTTTCTATGGCAACGAAAGGATCTTCTATTGGGAGGCGAGTATCCCTTTTCGGATGCACTATTTCTTCTTTATTGCATCCGTCGATCCCTGACAATGACGAATTATCACAGAATTTGCGTCGCTATGAAATACTGTGGGTTGTATGGCTTCTCTTTCTAAATCGAAGAACTTTTCTATGGCATCGACAGGATCTTCTACTGGGAGGGGCGTATCTCTTTTCGGATGCACTATTCCTTCCTTATTGCATCCATCGATCCCTCACAATGACGAATTAACACAGAAACTGCGTCGCTATGAAACACTATAGATTCTATGCCATCTCTTTCTAAATTGAGGAACGTTTCTATGGCAACGAAAGGATCTTCTATCGGGAGGAGAGTATCTCTTTTCGGATGCACTATTCGTTCTTTATTGCATCCGTCGATCCCTCACAATCACGAAATAACACAGAAATTGCGTCGCTATGAAATACTATAGATTCCATGCCTTCTCTTTTTAAATCGAGTAACGTTTCTATGGCAACGACAGGATCTTCTATTGGGAGGCGAGTATCTCTTTTCGGATGCACTATTCCTACTTTATGATCTTCTATTGGGAGGCGAGTATCTCTTTTCGGATGCACTATTCCTACTTTATTGCATCCGTCGATCCCTCACAATGACGAATTAACACAGAAATAGCGTCGCTATGATATACTATAGGTTCTATGCCTTCTCTTTCTAAATCGAGGAGCGTTTCTATGGCAACGACAGGATCTTCTATTGGGAGGCGAGTATCTCTTTTCGGATGCACTATTCCTTCTTTATTGCATCCGTCGATCCCTCACAATGACGAATTAACACAGCTATTGCGTCGCTAGGAGATACAATAGGATCTATGCCTTCTCTTTTTAAATCGAGGAAAGTTTCAATGGCAACGACAGGATCTACTATTGGGAGGCGAGTCTCTTTTTTCGGATGCACTATTCCTTCTTTATTGCATCCGTCGATCCCTCACAATGAAGAATTAACACAGAAATTGCGTCGCTATGAAACATTATAGGTTCTATGCCTTCTCTTTCTAAATCAAGGAACGTTACTATGGCATCGACCGGATCTTTAATTGGGAGGCGAGTATCTCTTTTCGTATGCACTATTTCTTCTTTATTGCATCCGTCGATCCCTGACAATGACGAGTTATCACAGAAATTGCGTCGCTATGAAATACTATGGGGTGTATGGCTTCTCTTTCTAAATCGAGGAACTTTTCTATGGCATCGACAGGATCTTCTATTGGGAGAGGCGTATCTCTTTTCGGATGCACTATTCCTTCTTTATTGCATCCGTCGAACTCTAACAATGACAAATTAACACAGAAATTGCGTCGCTATGAAATACTATAGGATCTATGCCCTCTCTTTCTAAATTGAGGAACGTTTCTATGGCAACGACAGGATCTTCTATTGGGAGGCGATTATCTCCTTTCGGATGCACTATTCCTTCTTTATTGCATCCGTCGATCCCTCACAATGAAGAATTAACACAGAAATTGCGTCGCTATGAAACACTATAGGTTCTATACCCTATCTTCCTAAATCGAGGAACGTTTCTATGGCAACGAAAGGATTTTCTATCGGGAGGCGAGTATCTCTTTTCGGATGCAATATTCATTCTTTATTGCATCCGTCGATCCCTCACAATCAGGAATTAACACAGAAATTGCGTCGCTATGATATATTACAGATTCTATGCCATCTCTTACTAAATCGAGGAACGTTTCTATGGCAACGAAAAGATCTTCTATTGGCAGGCGAGTATCTCTTTTCGGATGCACTATTCCTTCTTTACTGCATCCGTTGATCCCTCACAATGACGAATTTACACAGAAATTGCGTCGCTATGATATACTATAGGTTCTATACCCTCTCTTCCTAAATCGAAGAACGTTTCTATGGCAACCAAATGATCTTCTATTGGGAGGCGAGTATCTCTTTTCGGATGCACTATTACTTCTTTATTGCATCCGTCGATCCCTCACAATGCAGAATTAACACAGAAATTGCGTCGCTATGAAACACTATAGGTTCTATACCCTCTCTTCCTAAATCGAAGAACGTTTCTATGGCAACGAAATGATCTTCTATTGGGAGGCGAGTATCTCTTTTCGGATGCACTATTACTTCTTTATTGCATCCGTCGATCCCTCACAATGCAGAATTAACACAGAAATTGCGTCGCTATGAAACACTATAGGTTCTATGCCATCTCTTTCAAAATCGAGGAACGTTTCTATGGCAACGAAAGGATCTTCTATTGGGAGGCGAGTATCTCTTTTCGGATGCACTATTCCTTCTTTATTGTATCCGTCGATCCCTCACAATGACGAAGTAACACAGACATTGCGTCGCTATGAAATACTATGGGTTCGATGCTTCTCTTTCTAAATCGAGGAACGTTTCCATGGCAACGTCAGAGGATATTCTATAGGGAGGCGAGTATCTCTTTTCGGATGCTCTATTCCTTCTTTATTGTATCCGTCGATCCCTCTCAATGACCAATTAACACAGAAATACCGTCGCTATGAAATACTACAGGCCCTATGCTTTCTCTTTCTAAATCGAGGAACGTTTCTATGGCAACGACAGGATCTTCTATTGGGAGGCGAGTATCTCTTTTCGGATGCATTATCCCTTCTTTATTTAATCCGACGATATCTCGCAATGACGAATTAACACAGATATTGCGTCGCTATGAAACACTATATGTTCTATGCCATCACTTTCTAGATCGAGGAACGTTTCTATGGCAATGAAAGGATCTTCTATTGGGAGGCGAGTATCTCTTTTCGGATGCACTATTCCTTCTTTATTGCATCCGTCAATCCCTCAATATGACGAATTAACACAGAAATTGCGTCGCTATGAAATACTATTGGTTGTATGGCTTCTCATTCTAAATCGAGAAATGTTTCTATGGCAACGACAGGACCTAATATCGGGAGGCGCGTATCTCTTTTCGGATGCACTATTTCTTCTTTATTGCATCCGTCGATCCCTCACAATGACGAATTAACACAGAAATTGCGTCTCTATGAAATACTATAGGTTCTATGTCCTCTCTTTCTAAATCGAGAAACGTTTCTGTGGCAACGACAGGATCTTCTATTGGGAGGCGAGTATCACTTTTCGGATGCACTATTCGTTCTTTATTGCATCCGTCGATCTCTCACAATGACGAATTAACACAGAAATTGCGTCGCTATGAAATACTATTGCTTGTATGGCTTCTTATTCTAAATCGAAGGACGTTTCAATGGGAACGACAGGATCTTCTATTGGGAGGCGCGTATCTCTTTCCGGATGCACTATTCCTTCTTTATTGCATCCGTCGATCTCTCACAATGACTAATTAACACAGAAATTGCGTCGCTATGAAATACTATAGGTTCTATGTCCTCTCTTTCTAAATCGAGAAACGTTTCTATGGCAACGACAGGATCTTCTATTGGGAGGCGAGTCTCTCTTTTCGGATGCACTATTCGTTCTTTATTGCATCCGTCGATCCTTCACAATGAGGAATTAAGTCAGAAATTGCGTCGCTATGAAACACTATAGGTTCAATATCATCTCTTTCTAAATCGAGGAACGTTTCTATGGCAACGAAAGGATCTTCAATCGGGAGGCGAGTATCTCTTTTCGGATGCACTATTCCTTCTTTATTGCATCCGTCGATCCCTCACAATGACGAATTATCACAGAAATTGCGTCGCTATGAAATACTATGGGTTGTAGGGCTTCTCTTTCTAAATCGAGGAACGTTCTATGGCAACGACAGGACCTTATATTGGGAGGCGAGTATCTCTTTTCGGAGGCACTATTCCTTCTTTATGGCATCCGTCGATTCCTCACAATGACGAATTAACACAGAAACTGCGTCGCTATGAAACACTATAGATTCTATGCCATCTCTTTCTAAATTGAGGAACGTTTCTATGGCAACGAAAGGATCTTCCATCGGGAGGAGAGTATCTCTTTTCGGATGCACTATTCCTTCTTTATTGCATCCGTCGATCCCTCACAATCACGAATTAACACAGGAATTGCGTCGCTATGAAATACTATAGATTCCATGCCTTCTCATTTTAAATCGAGTAACGTTTCTATAACAACGACAGGATCTTCTATTGGGAGGCGAGTATCTCTTTTCGGATGCACTATGCCTACTTTATTGCATCCGTCGATCCCTCACAATGACGAATTAACACAGAAATAGCGTCGCTATGATATACTATATGTTCTATGCCTTCTCTTTCTAAATCGAGGAGCGTTTCTATGGCAACGACAGGATCTTCTATTGGGAGGCGAGTATCTCTTTTCGGATGCACTATTCCTTCTTTATTGCATCCGTCGATCCCTCACAATGACGAATTAACACAGATATCGCGTCGCTAGGAGATACTATAGGATCTATGCCTTCTCATTTTAAATCGAGGAGCGTTTCTATGGCAACGACAGGATCTTCTATTGGGAGGCGAGTATCTCTTTTCGGATGCACTATTCCTTCTTTATTGCATCCGTCAATCCATCACAATGACGAATTAACACAGAAATAGCGTCACTATGATATACTATCGGTTCTATGCCTTCTCTTTCTAAATCGAGGAACGTTTCTATGGCAACGAAAGGATCTTCTATTGGGAGGCGAGTATCTGTTTTCGGATGCACTATTCCTTCTTAATTGCATCTGTCGATCCCTCACAATGACGAATTAACACAGATATTGCGTCGCTAGGAGATACTATAGGTTCTATGCCTTCTCTTTCTAAATCGAGGAACGTTTCTATGGCAACGAAAGGATCTTCTATTGGGAGGCGAGTATCTCTTTTCGGATGCACTATTTCTTCTTTATTGCATCCGTCGATCCCTGACAATGACGAATTATCACAGAAATTGCGTCGCTATGAAATACTGTGGGTTGTATGGCTTCTCTTTCTAAATCGAAGAACTTTTCTGTGGCATCGACAGGATCTGCTATTGGGAGGGGCGTATCTCTTTTCGGATGCACTATTCCTTCTTTATTGCATCCATCGATCCCTCACAATGACGAATTAACACAGAAACTGCGTCGCTATGAAACACTATAGATTCTATGCCATCTCTTTCTAAATTGAGGAACGTTTCTATGGCAACAAAAGGATCTTCTATCGGGAGGAGAGTATCTCTTTTCGGATGCACTTTTCGTTCTTTATTGCATCCGTCGATCCCTCACAATGAGGAATTAAGTCAGAAATTGCGTCGCTATGAAACACTATAGGTTCAATATCAGCTCTTTCTAAATCGAGGAACGTTTCTATGGCAACGAAAGGATCTTCAATCGGGAGGCGAGTATCTCTTTTCGGATGCACTATTCCATCTTTATTGCATCCGTCGATCCCTCACAATGACGAATTATCACAGAAATTGCGTCGCCATGAAATACTATTGGTTGTATGGCTTCTCTTTCTAAATCGAGGAACGTTCTATGGCAACGACAGGACCTTATATTGGGAGGCGAGTATCTCTTTTCGGAGGCACTATTCCTTCTTTATGGCATCCGTCGATCCCTCACAATGACGAATTAACACAGAAACTGCGTCGCTATGAAACACTATAGATTCTATGCCATCTCTTTCTAAATTGAGGAACGTTTCTATGGCAACGAAAGGATCTTCCATCGGGAGGAGAGTATCTCTTTTCGAATGCACTATTCCTTCTTTATTGCATCCGTCGATCCCTCACAATCACGAATTAACACAGGAATTGCGTCGCTATGAAATACTATAGATTCCATGCCTTCTCTTTTTAAATCGAGTAACGTTTCTATGGCAACGACAAGATCTTCTATTGGGAGGCGAGTATCTCTTTTCGGATGCACTATTCCTACTTTATTGCATCCGTCGATCCCTCACAATGACGAATTAACACAGAAATAGCGTCGCTATGATATACTATATGTTCTATGCCTTCTCTTTCTAAATCGAGGAGCGTTTCTATGGCAACGACAGGATCTTCTATTGGGAGGCGAGTATCTCTTTTCGGATGCACTATTCCTTCTTTATTGCATCCGTCGATCCCTCACAATGACGAATTAAAACAGATATCGCGTCGCTAGGAGATACTATAGGATCTATGCCTTCTCTTTTTAAATCGAGGAGCGTTTCTATGGCAACGACAGGATCTTCTATTGGGAGGCGAGTATCTCTTTTCGGATGCACTATTCCTACTTTATTGCATCCGTCGATCCCTCACAATGACGAATTAACACAGAAATAGCGTCGCTATGATATACTATATGTTCTATGCCTTCTCTTTCTAAATCGAGGAGCGTTTCTATGGCAACGACAGGACCTTATATTGGGAGGCGAGTATCTCTTTTCGGAGGCACTATTCCTTCTTTATGGCATCCGTCGATTCCTCACAATGACGAATTAACACAGAAACTGCGTCGCTATGAAACACTATAGATTCTATGCCATCTCTTTCTAAATTGAGGAACGTTTCTATGGCAACGAAAGGATCTTCCATCGGGAGGAGAGTATCTCTTTTCGGATGCACTATTCCTTCTTTATTGCATCCGTCGATCCCTCACAATCACGAATTAACACAGGAATTGCGTCGCTATGAAATACTGTGGGTTGTATGGCTTCTCTTTCTAAATCGAAGAACTTTTCTGTGGCATCGACAGGATCTTCTATTGGGAGGGGCGTATCTCTTTTCGGATGCACTATTCCTTCTTTATTGCATCCATCGATCCCTCACAATGACGAATTAACACAGAAACTGCGTCGCTATGAAACACTATAGATTCTATGCCATCTCTTTCTAAATTGAGGAACGTTTCTATGGCAACAAAAGGATCTTCTATCGGGAGGAGAGTATCTCTTTTCGGATGCACTTTTCGTTCTTTATTGCATCCGTCGATCCCTCACAATGAGGAATTAAGTCAGAAATTGCGTCGCTATGAAACACTATAGGTTCAATATCATCTCTTTCTAAATCGAGGAACGTTTCTATGGCAACGAAAGGATCTTCAATCGGGAGGCGAGTATCTCTTTTCGGATGCACTATTCCATCTTTATTGCATCCGTCGATCCCTCACAATGACGAATTATCACAGAAATTGCGTCGCCATGAAATACTATTGGTTGTATGGCTTCTCTTTCTAAATCGAGGAACGTTCTATGGCAACGACAGGACCTTATATTGGGAGGCGAGTATCTCTTTTCGGAGGCACTATTCCTTCTTTATGGCATCCGTCGATCCCTCACAATGACGAATTAACACAGAAACTGCGTCGCTATGAAACACTATAGATTCTATGCCATCTCTTTCTAAATTGAGGAACGTTTCTATGGCAACGAAAGGATCTTCCATCGGGAGGAGAGTATCTCTTTTCGAATGCACTATTCCTTCTTTATTGCATCCGTCGATCCCTCACAATCACGAATTAACACAGGAATTGCGTCGCTATGAAATACTATAGATTCCATGCCTTCTCTTTTTAAATCGAGTAACGTTTCTATGGCAACGACAGGATCTTCTATTGGGAGGCGAGTATCTCTTTTCGGATGCACTATTCCTACTTTATTGCATCCGTCGATCCCTCACAATGACGAATTAACACAGAAATAGCGTCGCTATGATATACTATATGTTCTATGCCTTCTCTTTCTAAATCGAGGAGCGTTTCTATGGCAACGACAGGATCTTCTATTGGGAGGCGAGTATCTCTTTTCGGATGCACTATTCCTTCTTTATTGCATCCGTCGATCCCTCACAATGACGAATTAAAACAGATATCGCGTCGCCAGGAGATACTATAGGATCTATGCCTTCTCTTTTTAAATCGAGGAGCGTTTCTATGGCAACGACAGGATCTTCTATTGGGAGGCGAGTATCTCTTTTCGGATGCACTATTCCTTCTTTATTGCATCCGTCGATCCATCACAATGACGAATTAACACAGAAATAGCGTCACTATGATATACTATAGGTTCTATGCCTTCTCTTTCTAAATCGAGGAACGTTACTATGGCAACGAAAGGATCTTCTATTGGGAGGCGAGTATCTCTTTTCGGATGCACTATTCCTTCTTAATTGCATCTGTCGATCCCTCACAATGACGAATTAACACAGATATTGCGTCGCTAGGAGATACTATAGGTTCTATGCCTTCTCTTTCTAAATCGAGGAACGTTTCTATGGCAACGAAAGGATCTTCTATTGGGAGGCGAGTATCTCTTTTCGGATGCACTATTTCTTCTTTATTGCATCCGTCGATCCCTGACAATGACGAATTAACACAGACATTGCGTCTCTATGAAATACTATAGGTTCTATGTCCTCTCTTTCTAAATCGAGAAACGTTTCTATGGCAACGACAGGATCTTCTATTGGGAGGCGAGTATCACTTTTCGGATGCACTATTCGTTCTTTATTGCATCCGTCGATCTCTCACAATGACGAATTAACACAGAAATTGCGTCGCTATGAAATACTATTGCTTGTATGGCTTCTTATTCTAAATCGAAGGACGTTTCAATGGGAACGACAGGATCTTCTATTGGGAGGCGCGTATCTCTTTCCGGATGCACTATTCCTTCTTTATTGCATCCGTCGATCTCTCACAATGACTAATTAACACAGAAATTGCGTCGCTATGAAATACTATAGGTTCTATGTCCTCTCTTTCTAAATCGAGAAACGTTTCTATGGCAACGACAGGATCTTCTATTGGGAGGCGAGTCTCTCTTTTCGGATGCACTATTCGTTCTTTATTGCATCCGTCGATCCCTCACAATGAGGAATTAAGTCAGAAATTGCGTCGCTATGAAACACTATAGGTTCAATATCATCTCTTTCTAAATCGAGGAACGTTTCTATGGCAACGAAAGGATCTTCAATCGGGAGGCGAGTATCTCTTTTCGGATGCACTATTCCTTCTTTATTGCATCCGTCGATCCCTCACAATGACGAATTATCACAGAAATTGCGTCGCTATGAAATACTATGGGTTGTAGGGCTTCTCTTTCTAAATCGAGGAACGTTCTATGGCAACGACAGGACCTTATATTGGGAGGCGAGTATCTCTTTTCGGAGGCACTATTCCTTCTTTATGGCATCCGTCGATTCCTCACAATGACGAATTAACACAGAAACTGCGTCGCTATGAAACACTATAGATTCTATGCCATCTCTTTCTAAATTGAGGAACGTTTCTATGGCAACGAAAGGATCTTCCATCGGGAGGAGAGTATCTCTTTTCGGATGCACTATTCCTTCTTTATTGCATCCGTCGATCCCTCACAATCACGAATTAACACAGGAATTGCGTCGCTATGAAATACTATAGATTCCATGCCTTCTCATTTTAAATCGAGTAACGTTTCTATGGCAACGACCGGATCTTCTATTGGGAGGCGAGTATCTCTTTTCGGATGCACTATTCCTTCTTTATTGCATCCGTCGATCCCTCACAATGACGAATTAACACAGAAATAGCGTCGCTATGATATACTATATGTTCTATGCCTTCTCTTTCTAAATCGAGGAGCGTTTCTGTGGCAACGACAGGATCTTCTATTGGGAGGCGAATATCTTTTTTCGGATGTACTATTCCTTCTTTATTGCATCCGTCGATCCCTCACAATGACGAATTAACACAGATATCGCGTCGCTAGGAGATACTATAGGATCTATGCCTTCTCATTTTAAATCGAGGAGCGTTTCTATGGCAACGACAGGATCTTCTATTGGGAGGCGAGTATCTCTTTTCGGATGCACTATTTCTTCTTAATTGCATCCGTCGATCCCTGACAATGACGAATTATCACAGAAATTGCGTCGCTATGAAATACTGTGGGTTGTATGGCTTCTCTTTCTAAATCGAAGAACTTTTCTGTGGCATCGACAGGATCTTCTATTGGGAGGGGCGTATCTCTTTTCGGATGCACTATTCCTTCTTTATTGCATCCATCGATCCCTCACAATGACGAATTAACACAGAAACTGCGTCGCTATGAAACACTATAGATTCTATGCCATCTCAATCTAAATTGAAGAACGTTTCTATGGCAACAAAAGGATCTTCTATCGGGAGGAGAGTATCTCTTTTCGGATGCACTTTTCGTTCTTTATTGCATCCGTCGATCCCTCACAATGAGGAATTAAGTCAGAAATTGCGTCGCTATGAAACACTATAGGTTCAATATCATCTCTTTCTAAATCGAGGAACGTTTCTATGGCAACGAAAGGATCTTCCATCGGGAGGCGAGTATCTCTTTTCGGATGCACTATTCCTACTCTATTGCATCCGTCGATCCCTCACAATGACGAATTAACACAGAAATAGCGTCGCTATGATATACTATATGTTCTATGCCTTCTCTTTCTAAATCGAGGAGCGTTTCTATGGCAACGACAGGATCTTCTATTGGGAGGCGAGTATCTCTTTTCGGATGCACTATTCCTTCTTTATTGCATCCGTCGATCCCTCACAATGACGAATTAACACAGATATCGCGTCGCTAGGAGATACTATAGGATCTATGCCTTCTCATTTTAAATCGAGGAGCGTTTCTATGGCAACGACAGGATCTTCTATTGGGAGGCGAGTATCTCTTTTCGGATGCACTATTCCTTCTTTATTGCATCCGTCAATCCATCACAATGACGAATTAACACAGAAATAGCGTCACTATGATATACTATAGGTTCTATGCCTTCTCTTTCTAAATCGAGGAACGTTTCTATGGCAACGAAAGGATCTTCTATTGGGAGGCGAGTATCTGTTTTCGGATGCACTATTCCTTCTTAATTGCATCTGTCGATCCCTCACAATGACGAATTAACACAGATATTGCGTCGCTAGGAGATACTATAGGTTCTATGCCTTCTCTTTCTAAATCGAGGAACGTTTCTATGGCAACGAAAGGATCTTCTATTGGGAGGCGAGTATCTCTTTTCGGATGCACTATTTCTTCTTTATTGCATCCGTCGATCCCTGACAATGACAAATTATCACAGAAATTGCGTCGCTATGAAATACTGTGGGTTGTATGGCTTCTCTTTCTAAATCGAAGATCTTTTCTGTGGCATCGACAGGATCTTCTATTGGGAGGGGCGTATCTCTTTTCGGATGCACTATTCCTTCTTTATTGCATCCAGCGATCCCTCACAATGACGAATTAACACAGAAACTGCGTCGCTATGAAACACTATAGATTCTATGCCATCTCTTTCTAAATTGAGGAACGTTTCTATGGCAACAAAAGGATCTTCTATCGGGAGGAGAGTATCTCTTTTCGGATGTACTTTTCGTTCTTTATTGCATCCGTCGATCCCTCACAATGAGGAATTAAGTCAGAAATTGCGTCGCTATGAAACACTATAGGTTCAATATCATCTCTTTCTAAATCGAGGAACGTTTCTATGGCAACGAAAGGATCTTCAATCGGGAGGCGAGTATCTCTTTTCGGATGCACTATTCCTTCTTCATTGCATCCGTCGATCCCTCACAATGACGAATTATCACAGAAATTGCGTCGCTATGAAATACTATTGGTTGTATGGCTTCTCTTTCTAAATCGAGGAACGTTCTATGGCAACGACAGGACCTTATATTGGGAGGCGAGTATCTCTTTTCGGAGGCACTATTCCTTCTTTATGGCATCCGTCGATCCCTCACAATGACGAATTAACACAGAAACTGCGTCGGTATGAAACACTATAGATTCTATGCCATCTCTTTCTAAATTGAGGAACGTTTCTATGGCAACGAAAGGATCTTCCATCGGGAGGAGAGTATCTCTTTTCGATTGCACTATTCCTTCTTTATTGCATCCGTCGATCCCTCACAATCACGAATTAACACAGGAATTGCGTCGCTATGAAATACTATAGATTCCATGCCTTCTCATTTTAAATCGAGTAACGTTTCTATGGCAACGACAGGATCTTCTATTGGGAGGCGAGTATCTCTTTTCGGATGCACTATTCCTACTTTTGTTGCATCCGTCGGTCCCTCACAATGACGAATTAACACAGAAATAGCGTCGCTATGATATACTATATGTTCTATGCCTTCTCTTTCTAAATCGAGGAGCGTTTCTATGGCAACGACAGGATCTTCTATTGGGAGGCGAGTATCTCTTTTCGGATGCACTATTCCTTCTTTATTGCATCCGTCGATCCCTCACAATGACGAATTAAAACAGATATCGCGTCGCTAGGAGATACTATAGGATCTATGCCTTCTCTTTTTAAATCGAGGAGCGTTTCTATGGCAACGACAGGATCTTCTATTGGGAGGCGAGTATCTCTTTTCGGATGCACTATTCCTTCTTTATTGCATCCGTCGATCCATCACAATGACGAATTAACACAGAAATAGCGTCACTATGATATACTATAGGTTCTATGACTTCTCTTTCTAAATCGAGGAACGTTACTATGGCAACGAGAGGATCTTCTATTGGGAGGCGAGTATCTCTTTTCGGATGCACTATTCCTTCTTAATTGCATCTGTCGATCCCTCACAATGACGAATTAACACAGATATTGCGTCGCTAGGAGATACTATAGGTTCTATGCCTTCTCTTTCTAAATCGAGGAACGTTTCTATGGCAACGAAAGGATCTTCTATTGGGAGGCGAGTATCTCTTTTCGGATGCACTATTTCTTCTTAATTGCATCCGTCGATCCCTGACAATGACGAATTATCACAGAAATTGCGTCGCTATGAAATACTGTGGGTTGTATGGCTTCTCTTTCTAAATCGAAGAACTTTTCTGTGGCATCGACAGGATCTTCTATTGGGAGGGGCGTATCTCTTTTCGGATGCACTATTCCTTCTTTATTGCATCCATCGATCCCTCACAATGACGAATTAACACAGAAACTGCGTCGCTATGAAACACTATAGATTCTATGCCATCTCAATCTAAATTGAGGAACGTTTCTATGGCAACAAAAGGATCTTCTATCGGGAGGAGAGTATCTCTTTTCGGATGCACTTTTCGTTCTTTATTGCATCCGTCGATCCCTCACAATGAGGAATTAAGTCAGAAATTGCGTCGCTATGAAACACTATAGGTTCAATATCATCTCTTTCTAAATCGAGGAACGTTTCTATGGCAACGAAAGGATCTTCAATCGGGAGGCGAGTATCTCTTTTCGGATGCACTATTCCTTCTTTATTGCATCCGTCGATCCCTCACAATGACGAATTATCACAGAAATTGCGTCGCTATGAAATACTATTGGTTGTATGGCTTCTCTTTCTAAATCGAGGAACGTTCTATGGCAACGACAGGACCTTATATTGGGAGGCGAGTATCTCTTTTCGGAGGCACTATTCCTTCTTTATGGCATCCGTCGATCCCTCACAATGACGAATTAACACAGAAACTGCGTCGCTATGAAACACTATAGATTCTATGCCATCTCTTTCTAAATTGAGGAACGTTTCTATGGCAACGAAAGGATCTTCCATCGGGAGGAGAGTATCTCTTTTCGAATGCACTATTCCTTCTTTATTGCATCCGTCGATCCCTCACAATCACGAATTAACACAGGAATTGCGTCGCTATGAAATACTATAGATTCCATGCCTTCTCATTTTAAATCGAGTAACGTTTCTATGGCAACGAAAGGATCTTCTATTGGGAGGCGAGTATCTCTTTTCGGATGCACTATTCCTACTTTTGTTGCATCCGTCGGTCCCTCACAATGACGAATTAACACAGAAATAGCGTCGCTATGATATACTATATGTTCTATGCCTTCTCTTTCTAAATCGAGGAGCGTTTCTATGGCAACGACAGGATCTTCTATTGGGAGGCGAGTATCTCTTTTCGGATGCACTATTCCTTCTTTATTGCATCCGTCGATCCCTCACAATGACGAATTTACACAGAAATTGCGTCGCTATGATATACTATAAGTTCTATACCCTCTCTTCCTAAATCGAAGAACGTTTCTATGGCAACGAAATGATCTTCTATTGGGAGGCGAGTATCTCATTTCGGATGCACTATTACTTCTTTATTGCATCCGTCGATCCCTCACAATGCAGAATTAACACAGAAATTGCGTCGCTATAAAACACTATAGGTTCTATGCCATCTCTTTCAAAATCGAGGAACGTTTCTATGGCAACGAAAGGATCTTCTATTGGGAGGCGAGTATCTCTTTTCGGATGCACTATTCCTTCTTTATTGCATCCGTCGATCCCTCACAATGACCAATTAACACAGAAATTGCGTCGCTACGAAATACTATAGGTTCTATGCTTCTCTTTCTAAATCGAGGAACGTTTCTATGGCAACGATAGGATCTTCTATTGGGAGGCGAGTATCTCTTTTCGGATGCACTATGCCTTCTTTATTGCATCCGTCGATCCCTCACAAAGACGAATTAACACAGAAATTGCGTCGCTATAAAACACTATAGGTTCTATGCCATCACTTTCGAGATCGAGGAACGTTCCTATGGCATCGAAAGGATCTTCTATTGGGAGGCGAGTATCTCTTTTCGGATGCATTATTCCTTCTTTATTGCATCCGTCGATCCCTCACAATCACGAATTAACACAGAAATTGCGTCTCTATAAAATACTATGAGTTGTATGGCCTCTCTTTTTAAACCTAGAAACGTTTCTATGGCAACGACAGGACCTTATGGTGGGAGGCGGGTATCTCTTTTCGGATGCACTATTTCTTCTTTATTGCATCCGTCGATCCCTCACAATGACGAATTAACACAGAAATTGCGACGCTATGAAACACTATAGGTTCTACGCCATTTCTTTTTAAATCGAGGAAAGCTTCTAAGGCAACGAAAGAATCTTCTATTGGGAGGCGAGTGTCTCTTTTCGGAAGCACTATTCCTTCTTTATTGCATCCGTCGATCCCTCTCAAAGACGAATTAACAAGAAATTGCGTCGCCATGAAACACTATGGGTTCTATGCCATCTTTTTCTAAATCGAGGAACGCTTCTATGGCAACGAAAGGATCTTCTATTGGGAGGCGCGTATCTCTTTTCGGATGCACTATTCCTTCTTTATTGCATTCGTCGATCCCTCACAATGAAGAATAACACAGAAATTGCGTCTCTATGATATACTATAGGTTTCATGTCCTCTCTTTCTAAATCGAGGATCGTTTCTATGGCAACGACATGATCTTCTATTGGGAGGCGAGTATCTCTTTTCGAATGCACTATTCCGTCTTTATAGCATCCGTCGATCCTTTACAATGAAGAATTAACACAGAAATTGCGTCGCTATGGAACACTATAGGTCCTATGCCATCTCTTTCTAAATCGAGGAACGTTTCTATGGCAACGAAAGGATCTTCTATTGGGAGGCGAGTATCTCTTTTCGGATGCACTATTCTTTCTTTATTGCATCCGTCGATCCCTCACAATGACGAATTTACACAGATATTGCGTCGCTATGATATACTATAGGTTCTATACCCTCTCATCCTAAATCGAAGAACGTTTCTACGGCAACGAAATGATCTTCTATTGGGAGGCGAGTATCTCTTTTCGGATGCACTATTACTTCTTTATTGCATCCGTCGATCCCTCACGATGCAGTATTAACACAGAAATTGCGTCGCTATGAAACACTATTGGTTCTATGCCATCTCTTTCAAAATCGAGGAACGTTTCTATGGCAACGAAAGGATCTTCTATTGGGAGGCGAGTATCTCTTTTCGGATGCACTATTCTTTCTTTATTGTATCCGTCGATCCCTCACAATGACGAACTAACACAGAAATTGCGTCGCTATGATATACTATAGGTTCTATGCCCTCTCTTTCTAAATCGAGGAACGCTTCTATGGCAACTGTAGGATCTTCTATTGGGAGGCGAGTATTTCTTTTCGGTTGCACTATTCCTTCTTTATTGCACCCGTCGATCCCTCACAATGACGAATTAACACAGAAATTGCGTCGCTATTAAATACTATAGGTTCTATGCTTCTCTTTCTAAATCGAGGAACGTTTCCATGGCAACGTCAGAGGATCTTCTATAGGGAGGCGAGTATCTCTTTTCGGATGCTCTATTCCTTCTTTATTGCATCCGTCGATCCCTCACAATGACCAATTAACACAGAAATAGCGTCGTTATGAAATACTATAGGTTCTATGATTTCTATTTCTAAATCGAGGAACGTATCTATGGCAACGACAGGATCTTCTATTGGGAGGCGAGTATCTCATTTCGGATGCACTATTCCTTCTTTATTGCATCGACGATCCCTCACAATGACGAATAACACAGATATTGCGTCGCTAGTAGATACTATAGGTTCTATGCCTTTTCTTTCTAAATCGAGGAAAGTTTCTATTTCAACGACAGGATCTTCTATTGGGAGGCAAGTATCTATTGGGAGGCGCGTGTCTCTTTTCGGATGCACTATTCCTTCATTATTTCATCCGTCGATCCCTCACAATGACGAATTAACACAGAAATTGCGTGGCTATGAAATACTATAGGTTCTATGCCCTCTCTTTCTAAATCGAGGAACGTTTCTGTGGCAACGACAGGTTCTTCTATTGGGAGGCGAGTATCTCTTTTCGTATGCACTATTCCTTCTTTATTGCATCCGTCGATCAGTCACAATGAAGAATTAACACAGAAATTGCGTCGCTATGAAACACTATAAGTTCTATGCCATCTCTTTCCAAATCGAGGAACGTTTCTATGGCAACGAAAGGATCTTCTATTAGGAGGCGAGTATCTCTTTTCGGATGCACTATTCCTTCTTTATTGCATCCGTCGATCCCTCACAATGACGAATTAACACAGAAATTGCGTCGCTATGAAACACTATAGGTTCTATGCCATCTCTTTCTAAATCGAGGAACGTTTCGATGGCAACGAAAGGATCTTCTATAGGGAGGCGTGTATCTCTTTTCGGATGCACTATTCCTTCTTTATTGCATCCGTCGATCCCTCACAATGACGAATTAACACAGACATTGCGTCGCTATGATATACTATAGGTTCTATGCCCTCTCTTTCTAAATCGAGGAACGCTTCTATGGCAACGACAGGATCTTATATTGGGAGGCGTGTATCTGTTTTCGGATGCACTATTCCTTCTCTATTGCATCCGTCGATCCCTCACAATGACGAATTAACACAGATATTGCGTTGCTAGGAGATACCATAGGTGCTATGCCTTCTCTTTCTAAATCGAGTAAAGTTTCAATGGCAACGACAGGATCTTCTATTGGGAGGCGAGTATCTCTTTTCGGATGCACTATTCCTTCTTTATTGCATCCGTCGATCCCTCACAATGACGAATTAACACAGACATTGCGTCGCTATGAAATACTATAGATTCCATGCCTTCTCATTTTAAATCGAGTAACGTTTCTATGGCAACGACAGGATCTTCTATTGGGAGGCGAGTATCTCTTTTCGGATGCACTATTCCTCCTTTATTGCATCCGTCGATCCATCACAATGACGAATTAACACAGAAATAGCGTCACTATGATATACTATAGGTTCTATGACTTCTCTTTCTTAATCGAGGAACGTTACTATGGCAACGAAAGGATCTTCTATTGGGAGGCGAGTATCTCTTTTCGGATGCACTATTCCTTCTTAATTGCATCTGTCGATCCCTCACAATGACGAATTAACACAGATATTGCGTCGCTAGGAGATACTATATGATCTATGCCTTCTCTTTTTAAATCGAGGAGCGTTTCTATGGCAACGACAGTATCTTCTATTGGGAGGCGAGTATCTCTTTTCGGATGCACTATTCCTTCTTTATTGCATCCGTCGATCCCTCACAATGACGAATTAACACAGACATTGCGTCGCTATGAACTACTATAGATTCCATGCCATCTCATTTTAAATCGAGTAACGTTTCTATGGCAACGACAGGATCTTCTATTGGGAGGCGAGTATCTCTTTTCGGATGCACTATTCCTACTTTATTGCATCCGTCGATCCCTCACAATGACGAATTAACACAGAAATAGCGTCGCTATGATATACTATAGGTTCTATGCCTTGTCTTTCTAAATCGAGGAGCGTTTCTATGGCAACGACAGGATCTTCTATTGGGAGGCGAGTATCTCTTTTCGGATGCACTATTCCTTCTTTATTGCATCCGTCGATCCCTCAATATGACGAATTAACACAGATATTGCGTCGCTAGGAGATACTATTTGATCTATGCCTTCTCTTTTTAAATCGAGGAGCGTTTCTATGGCAACGACAGGATCTTCTATTGGGAGGCGAGTATCTCTTTTCGGATGCACTATTCCTTCTTTATTGCATCCGTCGATCCCTCACAATGACGAATTAACACAGAAATAGCGTCAGTATGATATACTATAGATTCTATGCCATCTCTTTCTAAATTGAGGAACGTTTCTATGGCAACGAAAGGATCTTCTATCGGGAGGAAAGTATCTCTTTTCGGATGCACTATTCCTTCTTTATTGCATCCGTCGATCCCTCACAATCACGAATTAACACAGGAATTGCGTCGCTATGAAATACTATAGATTCCATGCCTTCTCTTTTTAAATCGAGTAACGTTTCTATGGCAACGACAGGATCTTCTATTGGGAGGCGAGTATCTCTTTTCGGATGCACTATTCCTACTTTATTGCATCCGTCGATCCCTCACAATGACGAATTAACACAGAAATAGCGTCGCTATGATATACTATATGTTCTATGCCTTCTCTTTCTAAATCGAGGAGCGTTTCTATGGCAACGACAGGATCTTCTATTGGGAGGCGAGTATCTCTTTTCGGATGCACTATTCCTTCTTTATTGCATCCGTCGATCCCTCACAATGACGAATTAAAACAGATATCGCGTCGCCAGGAGATACTATAGGATCTATGCCTTCTCTTTTTAAATCGAGGAGCGTTTCTATGGCAACGACAGGATCTTCTATTGGGAGGCGAGTATCTCTTTTCGGATGCACTATTCCTTCTTTATTGCATCCGTCGATCCATCACAATGACGAATTAACACAGAAATAGCGTCACTATGATATACTATAGGTTCTATGCCTTCTCTTTCTAAATCGAGGAACGTTACTATGGCAACGAAAGGATCTTCTATTGGGAGGCGAGTATCTCTTTTCGGATGCACTATTCCTTCTTAATTGCATCTGTCGATCCCTCACAATGACGAATTAACACAGATATTGCGTCGCTAGGAGATACTATAGGTTCTATGCCTTCTCTTTCTAAATCGAGGAACGTTTCTATGGCAACGAAAGGATCTTCTATTGGGAGGCGAGTATCTCTTTTCGGATGCACTATTTCTTCTTTATTGCATCCGTCGATCCCTGACAATGACGAATTAACACAGACATTGCGCCTCTATGAAATACTATAGGTTCTATGTCCTCTCTTTCTAAATCGAGAAACGTTTCTATGGCAACGACAGGATCTTCTATTGGGAGGCGAGTATCACTTTTCGGATGCACTATTCGTTCTTTATTGCATCCGTCGATCTCTCACAATGACGAATTAACACAGAAATTGCGTCGCTATGAAATACTATTGCTTGTATGGCTTCTTATTCTAAATCGAAGGACGTTTCAATGGGAACGACAGGATCTTCAATTGGGAGGCGCGTATCTCTTTCCGGATGCACTATTCCTTCTTTATTGCATCCGTCGATCTCTCACAATGACTAATTAACACAGAAATTGCGTCGCTATGAAATACTATAGGTTCTATGTCCTCTCTTTCTAAATCGAGAAACGTTTCTATGGCAACGACAGGATCTTCTATTGGGAGGCGAGTCTCTCTTTTCGGATGCACTATTCGTTCTTTATTGCATCCGTCGATCCCTCACAATGAGGAATTAAGTCAGAAATTGCGTCGCTATGAAACACTATAGGTTCAATATCATCTCTTTCTAAATCGAGGAACGTTTCTATGGCAACGAAAGGATCTTCAATCGGGAGGCGAGTATCTCTTTTCGGATGCACTATTCCTTCTTTATTGCATCCGTCGATCCCTCACAATGACGAATTATCACAGAAATTGCGTCGCTATGAAATACTATGGGTTGTAGGGCTTCTCTTTCTAAATCGAGGAACGTTCTATGGCAACGACAGGACCTTATATTGGGAGGCGAGTATCTCTTTTCGGAGGCACTATTCCTTCTTTATGGCATCCGTCGATTCCTCACAATGACGAATTAACACAGAAACTGCGTCGCTATGAAACACTATAGATTCTATGCCATCTCTTTCTAAATTGAGGAACGTTTCTATGGCAACGAAAGGATCTTCCATCGGGAGGAGAGTATCTCTTTTCGGATGCACTATTCCTTCTTTATTGCATCCGTCGATCCCTCACAATCACGAATTAACACAGGAATTGCGTCGCTATGAAATACTATAGATTCCATGCCTTCTCATTTTAAATCGAGTAACGTTTCTATGGCAACGACAGGATCTTCTATTGGGAGGCGAGTATCTCTTTTCGGATGCACTATTCCTTCTTTATTGCATCCGTCGATCCCTCACAATGACGAATTAACACAGAAATAGCGTCGCTATGATATACTATATGTTCTATGCCTTCTCTTTCTAAATCGAGGAGCGTTTCTATGGCAACGACAGGATCTTCTATTGGGAGGCGAATATCTTTTTTCGGATGTACTATTCCTTCTTTATTGCATCCGTCGATCCCTCACAATGACGAATTAACACAGATATCGCGTCGCTAGGAGATACTATAGGATCTATGCCTTCTCATTTTAAATCGAGGAGCGTTTCTATGGCAACGACAGGATCTTCTATTGGGAGGCGAGTATCTCTTTTCGGATGCACTATTTCTTCTTAATTGCATCCGTCGATCCCTGACAATGACGAATTATCACAGAAATTGCGTCGCTATGAAATACTGTGGGTTGTATGGCTTCTCTTTCTAAATCGAAGAACTTTTCTGTGGCATCGACAGGATCTTCTATTGGGAGGGGCGTATCTCTTTTCGGATGCACTATTCCTTCTTTATTGCATCCATCGATCCCTCACAATGACGAATTAACACAGAAACTGCGTCGCTATGAAACACTATAGATTCTATGCCATCTCAATCTAAATTGAAGAACGTTTCTATGGCAACAAAAGGATCTTCTATCGGGAGGAGAGTATCTCTTTTCGGATGCACTTTTCGTTCTTTATTGCATCCGTCGATCCCTCACAATGAGGAATTAAGTCAGAAATTGCGTCGCTATGAAACACTATAGGTTCAATATCATCTCTTTCTAAATCGAGGAACGTTTCTATGGCAACGAAAGGATCTTCCATCGGGAGGCGAGTATCTCTTTTCGGATGCACTATTCCTACTTTATTGCATCCGTCGATCCCTCACAATGACGAATTAACACAGAAATAGCGTCGCTATGATATACTATATGTTCTATGCCTTCTCTTTCTAAATCGAGGAGCGTTTCTATGGCAACGACAGGATCTTCTATTGGGAGGCGAGTATCTCTTTTCGGATGCACTATTCCTTCTTTATTGCATCCGTCGATCCCTCACAATGACGAATTAACACAGATATCGCGTCGCTAGGAGATACTATAGGATCTATGCCTTCTCATTTTAAATCGAGGAGCGTTTCTATGGCAACGACAGGATCTTCTATTGGGAGGCGAGTATCTCTTTTCGGATGCACTATTCCTTCTTTATTGCATCCGTCAATCCATCACAATGACGAATTAACACAGAAATAGCGTCACTATGATATACTATAGGTTCTATGCCTTCTCTTTCTAAATCGAGGAACGTTTCTATGGCAACGAAAGGATCTTCTATTGGGAGGCGAGTATCTGTTTTCGGATGCACTATTCCTTCTTAATTGCATCTGTCGATCCCTCACAATGACGAATTAACACAGATATTGCGTCGCTAGGAGATACTATAGGTTCTATGCCTTCTCTTTCTAAATCGAGGAACGTTTCTATGGCAACGAAAGGATCTTCTATTGGGAGGCGAGTATCTCTTTTCGGATGCACTATTTCTTCTTTATTGCATCCGTCGATCCCTGACAATGACAAATTATCACAGAAATTGCGTCGCTATGAAATACTGTGGTTTGTATGGCTTCTCTTTCTAAATCGAAGATCTTTTCTGTGGCATCGACAGGATCTTCTATTGGGAGGGGCGTATCTCTTTTCGGATGCACTATTCCTTCTTTATTGCATCCAGCGATCCCTCACAATGACGAATTAACACAGAAACTGCGTCGCTATGAAACTCTATAGATTCTATGCCATCTCTTTCTAAATTGAGGAACGTTTCTATGGCAACAAAAGGATCTTCTATCGGGAGGAGAGTATCTCTTTTCGGATGTACTTTTCGTTCTTTATTGCATCCGTCGATCCCTCACAATGAGGAATTAAGTCAGAAATTGCGTCGCTATGAAACACTATAGGTTCAATATCATCTCTTTCTAAATCGAGGAACGTTTCTATGGCAACGAAAGGATCTTCAATCGGGAGGCGAGTATCTCTTTTCGGATGCACTATTCCTTCTTCATTGCATCCGTCGATCCCTCACAATGACGAATTATCACAGAAATTGCGTCGCTATGAAATACTATTGGTTGTATGGCTTCTCTTTCTAAATCGAGGAACGTTCTATGGCAACGACAGGACCTTATATTGGGAGGCGAGTATCTCTTTTCGGAGGCACTATTCCTTCTTTATGGCATCCGTCGATCCCTCACAATGACGAATTAACACAGAAACTGCGTCGGTATGAAACACTATAGATTCTATGCCATCTCTTTCTAAATTGAGGAACGTTTCTATGGCAACGAAAGGATCTTCCATCGGGAGGAGAGTATCTCTTTTCGATTGCACTATTCCTTCTTTATTGCATCCGTCGATCCCTCACAATCACGAATTAACACAGGAATTGCGTCGCTATGAAATACTATAGATTCCATGCCTTCTCATTTTAAATCGAGTAACGTTTCTATGGCAACGACAGGATCTTCTATTGGGAGGCGAGTATCTCTTTTCGGATGCACTATTCCTACTTTTGTTGCATCCGTCGGTCCCTCACAATGACGAATTAACACAGAAATAGCGTCGCTATGATATACTATATGTTCTATGCCTTCTCTTTCTAAATCGAGGAGCGTTTCTATGGCAACGACAGGATCTTCTATTGGGAGGCGAGTATCTCTTTTCGGATGCACTATTCCTTCTTTATTGCATCCGTCGATCCCTCACTATGACGAATTAAAACAGATATCGCGTCGCTAGGAGATACTATAGGATCTATGCCTTCTCTTTTTAAATCGAGGAGCGTTTCTATGGCAACGACAGGATCTTCTATTGGGAGGCGAGTATCTCTTTTCGGATGCACTATTCCTTCTTTATTGCATCCGTCGATCCATCACAATGACGAATTAACACAGAAATAGCGTCACTATGATATACTATAGGTTCTATGACTTCTCTTTCTAAATCGAGGAACGTTACTATGGCAACGAGAGGATCTTCTATTGGGAGGCGAGTATCTCTTTTCGGATGCACTATTCCTTCTTAATTGCATCTGTCGATCCCTCACAATGACGAATTAACACAGATATTGCGTCGCTAGGAGATACTATAGGTTCTATGCCTTCTCTTTCTAAATCGAGGAACGTTTCTATGGCAACGAAAGGATCTTCTATTGGGAGGCGAGTATCTCTTTTCGGATGCACTATTTCTTCTTAATTGCATCCGTCGATCCCTGACAATGACGAATTATCACAGAAATTGCGTCGCTATGAAATACTGTGGGTTGTATGGCTTCTCTTTCTAAATCGAAGAACTTTTCTGTGGCATCGACAGGATCTTCTATTGGGAGGGGCGTATCTCTTTTCGGATGCACTATTCCTTCTTTATTGCATCCATCGATCCCTCACAATGACGAATTAACACAGAAACTGCGTCGCTATGAAACACTATAGATTCTATGCCATCTCAATCTAAATTGAGGAACGTTTCTATGGCAACAAAAGGATCTTCTATCGGGAGGAGAGTATCTCTTTTCGGATGCACTTTTCGTTCTTTATTGCATCCGTCGATCCCTCACAATGAGGAATTAAGTCAGAAATTGCGTCGCTATGAAACACTATAGGTTCAATATCATCTCTTTCTAAATCGAGGAACGTTTCTATGGCAACGAAAGGATCTTCAATCGGGAGGCGAGTATCTCTTTTCGGATGCACTATTCCTTCTTTATTGCATCCGTCGATCCCTCACAATGACGAATTATCACAGAAATTGCGTCGCTATGAAATACTATTGGTTGTATGGCTTCTCTTTCTAAATCGAGGAACGTTCTATGGCAACGACAGGACCTTATATTGGGAGGCGAGTATCTCTTTTCGGAGGCACTATTCCTTCTTTATGGCATCCGTCGATCCCTCACAATGACGAATTAACACAGAAACTGCGTCGCTATGAAACACTATAGATTCTATGCCATCTCTTTCTAAATTGAGGAACGTTTCTATGGCAACGAAAGGATCTTCCATCGGGAGGAGAGTATCTCTTTTCGAATGCACTATTCCTTCTTTATTGCATCCGTCGATCCCTCACAATCACGAATTATAACAGGAATTGCGTCGCTATGAAATACTATAGATTCCATGCCTTCTCATTTTAAATCGAGTAACGTTTCTATGGCAACGAAAGGATCTTCTATTGGGAGGCGAGTATCTCTTTTCGGATGCACTATTCCTACTTTTGTTGCATCCGTCGGTCCCTCACAATGACGAATTAACACAGAAATAGCGTCGCTATGATATACTATATGTTCTATGCCTTCTCTTTCTAAATCGAGGAGCGTTTCTATGGCAACGACAGGATCTTCTATTGGGAGGCGAGTATCTCTTTTCGGATGCACTATTCCTTCTTTATTGCATCCGTCGATCCCTCACAATGACGAATTTACACAGAAATTGCGTCGCTATGATATACTATAAGTTCTATACCCTCTCTTCCTAAATCGAAGAACGTTTCTATGGCAACGAAATGATCTTCTATTGGGAGGCGAGTATCTCATTTCGGATGCACTATTACTTCTTTATTGCATCCGTCGATCCCTCACAATGCAGAATTAACACAGAAATTGCGTCGCTATAAAACACTATAGGTTCTATGCCATCTCTTTCAAAATCGAGGAACGTTTCTATGGCAACGAAAGGATCTTCTATTGGGAGGCGAGTATCTCTTTTCGGATGCACTATTCCTTCTTTATTGCATCCGTCGATCCCTCACAATGACCAATTAACACAGAAATTGCGTCGCTACGAAATACTATAGGTTCTATGCTTCTCTTTCTAAATCGAGGAACGTTTCTATGGCAACGATAGGATCTTCTATTGGGAGGCGAGTATCTCTTTTCGGATGCACTATGCCTTCTTTATTGCATCCGTCGATCCCTCACAAAGACGAATTAACACAGAAATTGCGTCGCTATAAAACACTATAGGTTCTATGCCATCACTTTCGAGATCGAGGAACGTTCCTATGGCATCGAAAGGATCTTCTATTGGGAGGCGAGTATCTCTTTTCGGATGCATTATTCCTTTTTTATTGCATCCGTCGATCCCTCACAATCACGAATTAACACAGAAATTGCGTCTCTATAAAATACTATGAGTTGTATGGCCTCTCTTTTTAAACCTAGAAACGTTTCTATGGCAACGACAGGACCTTATGGTGGGAGGCGGGTATCTCTTTTCGGATGCACTATTTCTTCTTTATTGCATCCGTCGATCCCTCACAATGACGAATTAACACAGAAATTGCGACGCTATGAAACACTATAGGTTCTACGCCATTTCTTTTTAAATCGAGGAAAGCTTCTAAGGCAACGAAAGAATCTTCTATTGGGAGGCGAGTGTCTCTTTTCGGAAGCACTATTCCTTCTTTATTGCATCCGTCGATCCCTCTCAAAGACGAATTAACAAGAAATTGCGTCGCCATGAAACACTATGGGTTCTATGCCATCTTTTTCTAAATCGAGGAACGCTTCTATGGCAACGAAAGGATCTTCTATTGGGAGGCGCGTATCTCTTTTCGGATGCACTATTCCTTCTTTATTGCATTCGTCGATCCCTCACAATGAAGAATAACACAGAAATTGCGTCTCTATGATATACTATAGGTTTCATGTCCTCTCTTTCTAAATCGAGGATCGTTTCTATGGCAACGACATGATCTTCTATTGGGAGGCGAGTATCTCTTTTCGAATGCACTATTCCGTCTTTATAGCATCCGTCGATCCTTTACAATGAAGAATTAACACAGAAATTGCGTCGCTATGGAACACTATAGGTCCTATGCCATCTCTTTCTAAATCGAGGAACGTTTCTATGGCAACGAAAGGATCTTCTATTGGGAGGCGAGTATCTCTTTTCGGATGCACTATTCTTTCTTTATTGCATCCGTCGATCCCTCACAATGACGAATTTACACAGATATTGCGTCGCTATGATATACTATAGGTTCTATACCCTCTCATCCTAAATCGAAGAACGTTTCTACGGCAACGAAATGATCTTCTATTGGGAGGCGAGTATCTCTTTTCGGATGCACTATTACTTCTTTATTGCATCCGTCGATCCCTCACGATGCAGTATTAACACAGAAATTGCGTCGCTATGAAACACTATTGGTTCTATGCCATCTCTTTCAAAATCGAGGAACGTTTCTATGGCAACGAAAGGATCTTCTATTGGGAGGCGAGTATCTCTTTTCGGATGCACTATTCTTTCTTTATTGTATCCGTCGATCCCTCACAATGACGAACTAACACAGAAATTGCGTCGCTATGATATACTATAGGTTCTATGCCCTCTCTTTCTAAATCGAGGAACGCTTCTATGGCAACTGTAGGATCTTCTATTGGGAGGCGAGTATTTCTTTTCGGTTGCACTATTCCTTCTTTATTGCACCCGTCGATCCCTCACAATGACGAATTAACACAGAAATTGCGTCGCTATTAAATACTATAGGTTCTATGCTTCTCTTTCTAAATCGAGGAACGTTTCCATGGCAACGTCAGAGGATCTTCTATAGGGAGGCGAGTATCTCTTTTCGGATGCTCTATTCCTTCTTTATTGCATCCGTCGATCCCTCACAATGACCAATTAACACAGAAATAGCGTCGTTATGAAATACTATAGGTTCTATGATTTCTATTTCTAAATCGAGGAACGTATCTATGGCAACGACAGGATCTTCTATTGGGAGGCGAGTATCTCATTTCGGATGCACTATTCCTTCTTTATTGCATCGACGATCCCTCACAATGACGAATAACACAGATATTGCGTCGCTAGTAGATACTATAGGTTCTATGCCTTTTCTTTCTAAATCGAGGAAAGTTTCTATTTCAACGACAGGATCTTCTATTGGGAGGCAAGTATCTATTGGGAGGCGCGTGTCTCTTTTCGGATGCACTATTCCTTCATTATTTCATCCGTCGATCCCTCACAATGACGAATTAACACAGAAATTGCGTGGCTATGAAATACTATAGGTTCTATGCCCTCTCTTTCTAAATCGAGGAACGTTTCTGTGGCAACGACAGGATCTTCTATTGGGAGGCGAGTATCTCTTTTCGTATGCACTATTCCTTCTTTATTGCATCCGTCGATCAGTCACAATGAAGAATTAACACAGAAATTGCGTCGCTATGAAACACTATAAGTTCTATGCCATCTCTTTCCAAATCGAGGAACGTTTCTATGGCAACGAAAGGATCTTCTATTAGGAGGCGAGTATCTCTTTTCGGATGCACTATTCCTTCTTTATTGCATCCGTCGATCCCTCACAATGACGAATTAACACAGAAATTGCGTCGCTATGAAACACTATAGGTTCTATGCCATCTCTTTCTAAATCGAGGAACGTTTCGATGGCAACGAAAGGATCTTCTATAGGGAGGCGTGTATCTCTTTTCGGATGCACTATTCCTTCTTTATTGCATCCGTCGATCCCTCACAATGACGAATTAACACAGACATTGCGTCGCTATGATATACTATAGGTTCTATGCCCTCTCTTTCTAAATCGAGGAACGCTTCTATGGCAACGACAGGATCTTATATTGGGAGGCGTGTATCTGTTTTCGGATGCACTATTCCTTCTCTATTGCATCCGTCGATCCCTCACAATGACGAATTAACACAGATATTGCGTTGCTAGGAGATACCATAGGTGCTATGCCTTCTCTTTCTAAATCGAGTAAAGTTTCAATGGCAACGACAGGATCTTCTATTGGGAGGCGAGTATCTCTTTTCGGATGCACTATTCCTTCTTTATTGCATCCGTCGATCCCTCACAATGACGAATTAACACAGACATTGCGTCGCTATGAAATACTATAGATTCCATGCCTTCTCATTTTAAATCGAGTAACGTTTCTATGGCAACGACAGGATCTTCTATTGGGAGGCGAGTATCTCTTTTCGGATGCACTATTCCTCCTTTATTGCATCCGTCGATCCATCACAATGACGAATTAACACAGAAATAGCGTCACTATGATATACTATAGGTTCTATGACTTCTCTTTCTTAATCGAGGAACGTTACTATGGCAACGAAAGGATCTTCTATTGGGAGGCGAGTATCTCTTTTCGGATGCACTATTCCTTCTTAATTGCATCTGTCGATCCCTCACAATGACGAATTAACACAGATATTGCGTCGCTAGGAGATACTATATGATCTATGCCTTCTCTTTTTAAATCGAGGAGCGTTTCTATGGCAACGACAGTATCTTCTATTGGGAGGCGAGTATCTCTTTTCGGATGCACTATTCCTTCTTTATTGCATCCGTCGATCCCTCACAATGACGAATTAACACAGACATTGCGTCGCTATGAACTACTATAGATTCCATGCCATCTCATTTTAAATCGAGTAACGTTTCTATGGCAACGACAGGATCTTCTATTGGGAGGCGAGTATCTCTTTTCGGATGCACTATTCCTACTTTATTGCATCCGTCGATCCCTCACAATGACGAATTAACACAGAAATAGCGTCGCTATGATATACTATAGGTTCTATGCCTTGTCTTTCTAAATCGAGGAGCGTTTCTATGGCAACGACAGGATCTTCTATTGGGAGGCGAGTATCTCTTTTCGGATGCACTATTCCTTCTTTATTGCATCCGTCGATCCCTCAATATGACGAATTAACACAGATATTGCGTCGCTAGGAGATACTATTTGATCTATGCCTTCTCTTTTTAAATCGAGGAGCGTTTCTATGGCAACGACAGGATCTTCTATTGGGAGGCGAGTATCTCTTTTCGGATGCACTATTCCTTCTTTATTGCATCCGTCGATCCCTCACAATGACGAATTAACACAGAAATAGCGTCAGTATGATATACTATAGATTCTATGCCATCTCTTTCTAAATTGAGGAACGTTTCTATGGCAACGAAAGGATCTTCTATCGGGAGGAAAGTATCTCTTTTCGGATGCACTATTCCTTCTTTATTGCATCCGTCGATCCCTCACAATCACGAATTAACACAGAAATTACGTCGCTATGAAATACTATAGATTCCATGCTTTCTCTATTTAAATCGAGTAACGTTTCTATGGCAACGACAGGATCTTCTATTGGGAGGCGAGTATCTCTTTTCGGATGCACTATTCCTACTTTATTGCATCCGTCGATCCCTCACAATGACGAATTAACACAGAAATAGCGTCGCTATGATATACTGTAGGTTCTATGCCTTCTCTTTCTAAATTGAGGAGCGTTTCTATGGCAACGACAGGATCTTCTATTGGGAGGCGAGTATCTCTTTTCGGATGCACTATTCCTTCTTTATTGCATCCGTCGATCCCTCACAATGAAGAATTAACACAGAAATTGCGTCGCTATGAATCACTATAGGTTCTATGCCATCTCTTTCTAAATCGAGGAACGTTTCTATGGCAACGAAAGGATTTTCTATCGGGAGGCGAGTATCTCTTTTCGGATGCACTATTCATTCTTTATTGCATCCGTCGATCCCTCACAATCAGGAATTAACACAGAAATTGCGTCGCTATGATATATTACAGATTCTATGCCCTCTCTTTTCAAATCGAGGAACGCTTCTATGGCAACGACAGGATCTTCTATTGGGAGGCGAGTATTTCTTTTCGGATGCACTATTCCTTCTTTATTGCATCCGTCGATCCCTCAATATGACGAATTAACACAGATATTGCGTCGCTAGGAGATACTATTTGATCTATGCCTTCTCTTTTTAAATCGAGGAGCGTTTCTATGGCAACGACAGGATCTTCTATTGGGAGGCGAGTATCTCTTTTCGGATGCACTATTCCTTCTTTATTGCATCCGTCGATCCCTCACAATGACGAATTAACACAGAAATAGCGTCAGTATGATATACTATAGATTCTATGCCATCTCTTTCTAAATTGAGGAACGTTTCTATGGCAACGAAAGGATCTTCTATCGGGAGGAGAGTATCTCTTTTCGGATGCACTATTCCTTCTTTATTGCATCCGTCGATCCCTCACAATCACGAATTAACACAGAAATTACGTCGCTATGAAATACTATAGATTCCATGCTTTCTCTATTTAAATCGAGTAACGTTTCTATGGCAACGACAGGATCTTCTATTGGGAGGCGAGTATCTCTTTTCGGATGCACTATTCCTACTTTATTGCATCCGTCGATCCCTCACAATGACGAATTAACACAGAAATAGCGTCGCTATGATATACTGTAGGTTCTATGCCTTCTCTTTCTAAATTGAGGAGCGTTTCTATGGCAACGACAGGATCTTCTATTGGGAGGCGAGTATCTCTTTTCGGATGCACTATTCCTTCTTTATTGCATCCGTCGATCCCTCACAATGAAGAATTAACACAGAAATTGCGTCGCTATGAATCACTATAGGTTCTATGCCATCTCTTTCTAAATCGAGGAACGTTTCCATGGCAACGTCAGAGGATCTTCTATAGGGAGGCGAGGATCTCTTTTTGGATGCTCTATTCCTTCTTTATTGCATCCGTCGATCCCTCACAATGACCAATTAACACAGAAATAGCATCGCTATGAAATACTACAGGCTCTTCGCTTTCTCTTTCTAAATCGATGAACGTTTCTATGGCAACGACAGGATCTTCTATTGGGAGGCGAGTATCTCTTTTCGGATGCACTATTCCTTCTTTATTGCATCCGTCGATCCCTCACAATGAAGAATTAACACAGAAATTGCGTCGCTATGAATCATTATAGGTTCTATGCCATCTCTTTCAAAATCGAGGAATGTTTCTATGGCAACGAAAGGATCTTCTATTGGGAGGCGAGTATCTCTTCTCGGATGCACTATTCCTTCTTTATTGCATCCGTCGATCCCTCACAATGACCAATTAACACAGAAATTGCGTCGCTACGAAATACTATAGGTTCTATGCTTCTCTTTCTAAATCGAGGAACGTTTCCATGGCAACGTCAGAGGATCTTCTATAGGGAGGCGAGTATCTCCTTTCGGATGCTCTATTCCTTCTTTATTGCATCCGTCGATCCCTCACAATGACCAATTAACACAGAAATAGCGTCGCTATGAAATACTATAGGTTCTATGATTTCTCTTTCTAAATCGAGGAACGTTTCTATGGCAACGACAGGATCTTCTATTGGGAGGCGAGTATCTCTTTTCGGATGCACTATGCCTTCTTTATTGCATCCGTCGATCCCTCACAAAGACGAATTAACACAGAAATTGCGTCGCTATGAAACACTATAGGTTCTATGCCATCACTTTCGAGATCGAGGAACGTTCCTATGGCATCGAAAGGATCTTCTATTGGGAGGCGAGTATCTCTTTTCGGATGCAATATTCCTTCTTTATTGCATCCGTCGATCCCTCACAATGACGAATTAACACAGAAATTGCGACGCTACGAAATACTATAGGTTCTATGCCATATCTTTTTAAATCGAGGAAAGCTTCTAAGGCAACGAAAGAATCTTCTATTGGGAGGCGAGTGTCTCTTTTCGGAAGCACTATTCCTTCTTTATTGCATCCGTCGATCCCTCTCAAAGACGAATTAACAAGAAATTGCGTCGCCATGAAACACTATAGGTTCTATGCCATCTTTTTCTAAATCGAGGAACGCTTCGCTTCTATGGCAACGAAAGGATCTTCTATTGGGAGGCGCGTATCTCTTTTCGGATGCATTATTCCTTCTTTATTGCATTCGTCGATCCCTCACAATGAAGAATAACACAGAAATTGCGTCGCTATGATATACTATAGGTTTCATGTCCTCTCTTTCTGAATCGAGGATCGTTTCTATGGCAACGACAGGATCTTCTATTGGGAGGCGAGTATCTCTTTTCGGATGCACTATTCCGTATTTATTGCATCCGTCGATCCTTTACAATGAAGAATTAACACAGAAATTGCGTCGCTATGAAACACTATAGGTCCTATGCCATCTCTTTCTAAATCGAGGAACGTTTCTATGGCAACGAAAGGATCTTCTATTGGGAGGCGAGTATCTCTTTTCGGATGCACTATTCCTTCTTTATTGCATCCGTCGATCCCTCACAATGACGAATTTACACATATATTGCGTCGCTATGATATACTATAGGTTCTATACCCTCTCTTCCTAAATCGAAGAACGTTTCTACGGCAACGAAATGATCTTTTATTGGGAGGCGAGTATCTCTTTTCGGATGCACTATTACTTCTTTATTGCATCCGTCGATCCCTCACAATGCAGAATTAACACAGAAATTGCGTCGCTATGAAACACTATTGGTTCTATGCCATCTCTTTCTAAATCGAGGAACGTTTCTATGGCAACGAAAGGATCTTCTATTGGGAGGCGAGTATCTCTTTTCGGATGCACTATTCCTTCTTTATTGTATCCGTAGATCCCTCACAATGACGAACTAACACAGAAATAGCGTCGCTATGATATACTATAGGTTCTATGCCCTCTCTTTCTAAATCGAGGAACGCTTCTATGGCAACTGCAGGATCTTCTATTGGGAGGCGAGTATTTCTTTTCGGATGCACTATTCCTTCTTTATTGCACCCGTCGATCCCTCACAATGACGAATTAACACAGAAATTGCGTCGCTATTAAATACTATAGGTTCTATGCTTCTCTTTCTAAATCGAGGAACGTTTCCATGGCAACGTCAGAGGATCTTCTATAGGGAGGCGAATATCTCTTTTCGGATGCTCTATTCCTTCTTCATTGCATCCGTCGATCCCTCACAATGACCAATTAACACAGAAATAGCGTCGCTATGAAAAACTATAGGTTCTATGATTTCTATTTCTAAATCGAGGAACGTATCTATGGCAACGACAGGATCTTCTATTGGGAGGCGAGTATCTCATTTCGGATGCACTATTCCTTCTTTATTGCATCGACGATCCCTCACAATGACGAATAACACAGATATTGCGTCGCTAGTAGATACTATAGGTTCTATGCCTTTTCTTTCTAAATCGAGGAAAGTTTCTATTTCAACGACAGGATCTTCTATTGGGAGGCGAGTATCTTTTTTCGGATACACTATTACTTCTTTACTGTATCCGTCGATCCCTCACAATGACGAATTAACACAGAAATTGCGTCTCTATGAAATACTATGGGTTTTATGGCTTATCATTCTAAATCGAGGAACGTTTCAATGGGAACGACAGGATCTTATATTGGGAGGCGCGTGTCTCTTTTCGGATGCACTATTCCTTCATTACTTCATCCGTCGATCCCTCACAATGACGAATTAACACAGAAATTGCGTGGCTATGAAATACTATAGGTTCTATGCCCTCTCTTTCTAAATCGAGGAACGTTTCTGTGGCAACGACAGGATCTTCTATTGGGAGGCGAGTATCTCTTTTCGTATGCACTATTCCTTCTTTATTGCATCCGTCGATCAGTCACAATGAAGAATTAACACAGAAATTGCGTCGCTATGAAACACAATAGGTTCTATGCCATCTCTTTCTAAATCGAGGAACGTTTCTATGGCAACGAAAGGATCTTCTATTAGGAGGCGAGTATCTCTTTTCGGATGCACTATTCCTTCTTTATTGCATCCGTCGATCCCTCACAATGACGAATTAACACAGAAATTGCGTCGCTATGAAACACTATAGGTTCTATGCCATCTCTTTCTAAATCGAGGAACGTTTCGATGGCAACGAAAGGAACTTCTATAGGGAGGCGTGTATCTCTTTTCGGATGCACTATTCCTTCTTTATTGCATCCGTCGATCCCTCACAATGACGAATTAACACAGACATTGCGTCGCTATGATATACTATAGGTTCTATGCCCTCTCTTTCTAAATCGAGGGACGCTTCTATGGCAACGACAGGATCTTATATTGAGAGGCGTGTATCTGTTTTCGGATGCACTATTCCTTCTCTATTGCATCCGTCGATCCCTCACATGGACGAATTAACACAGATATTGCGTTGATAGGAGATACCATAGGTGCTATGCCTTCTCTTTCTAAATCGAGTAAAGTTTCAATGGCAACGACAGGATCTTCTATTGGGAGGCGAGTATCTCTTTTCGGATGCACTATTCCTTCTTTATTGCATCCGTCGATCCCTCACAATGACGAATTAACACAGACATTGCGTCGCTATGAAATACTATAGATTCCATGCCTTCTCATTTTAAATCGAGTAACGTTTCTATGGCAACGACAGGATCTTCTATTGGGAGGCGAGTATCTCTTTTCGGATGCACTATTCCTACTTTATTGCATCCGTCGATCCCTCACAATGACGAATTAACACAGAAATAGCGTCGCTATGATATACTATAGGTTCTATGCCTTGTCTTTCTAAATCGAGGAGCGTTTCTATGGCAACGACAGGATCTTCTATTGGGAGGCGAGTATCTCTTTTCGGATGCACTATTGCTTCTTAATTGCATCCGTCGATCCCTCACAATGACGAATTAACACAGATATTGCGTCGCTAGGAGATACTATTTGATCTATGCCTTCTCTTTTTAAATCGAGGAGCGTTTCTATGGCAACGACAGGATCTTCTATTGGGAGGCGAGTATCTCTTTTCGGATGCACTATTCCTTCTTTATTGCATCCGTCGATCCCTCACAATGACGAATTAACACAGAAATAGCGTCACTATGATATACTATAGATTCTATGCCTTCTCTTTCTAAATTGAGGAACGTTTCTATGGCAACGAAAGGATCTTCTATTGGGAGGCGAGTATCTCTTTTCGGATGCACTATTCCTTCTTAATTGCATCTGTCGATCCCTCACAATGACGAATTAACACAGATATTGCGTCGCTAGGAGATACTATAGGTTCTATGCCTTCTCTTTCTAAATCGAGGAACGTTTCTATGGCATCGACAAGATCTCTTTTTGGGAGGCGAGTATCTCTTTTCGGATGCACTATTTCTTCTTTATTGCATCCGTCGATCCCTGACAATGACGAATTATCAAAGAAATTGCGTCGCTATGAGATACTGTGGGTTGTATGGCTTCTCTTTCTAAATCGAAGAACTTTTCTATGGCATCGACAGGATCTTCTATTGGGAGGGGCGTATCTCTTTTCGGATGCACTATTCCTTCTTTATTGCATCCGTCGAACTCTCACAATGACAAATTAACACAGAAATTGCGTCGCTATGAAATACTATTAGATCTATGCCCTCTTTTTCTAAATTGAGGAACGTTTCTATGGCAACGACAGGATCTTCTATTGGGAGGCGAGTATCTCTTTTCGGATGCACTATTCCTTCTTTATTGCATCCGTCGATCCCTCACAATGAAGAATTAACACAGAAATTGCGTCGCTATGCATCACTATAGGTTCTATGCCATCTCTTTCTAAATCGAGGAACGTTTCTATGGCAACGAAAGGATTTTCTATCGGGAGGCGAGTATCTCTTTTCGGATGCACTATTCATTCTTTATTGCATCCGTCGATCCCTCACAATCAGGAATTAACACAGAAATTGCGTCGCTATGATATATTACAGATTCTATGCCCTCTCTTTTCAAATCGAGGAACGCTTCTATGGCAACGACAGGATCTTCTATTGGGAGGCGAGTATTTCTTTTCGGATGCACTATTCCTTCTTTATTGCATCCGTCGATCCCTCACAATGACCAATTAACACAGACATTGCGTCACTATGAAATACTATAGGTTCGATGCTTCTCTTTCTAAATCGAGGAACGTTTCCAGGGCAACGTCAGAGGATCTTATATAGGGAGGCGAGTGTCTCTTTTTGGATGCTCTATTCCTTCTTTATTGCATCCGTCGATCCCTCACAATGACCAATTAACACAGAAATAGCATCGCTATGAAATACTACAGGCTCTTCGCTTTCTCTTTCTAAATCGAGGAACGTTTCTATGGCAACGACAGGATCTTCTATTGGGAGGCGAGTATCTCTTTTCGGATGCACTATTCGTTCTTTATTGCATCCGTCGATCCCTCACAATGAGGAATTAAGTCAGAAATTGCGTCGCTATGAAACACTATAGCTTCAATATCATCTCTTTCTAAATCGAGGAACGTTTCTATGGCAATGAAAGGATCTTCTATTGGGAGGCGAGTATCTCTTTTCGGATGCACTATTCCTTCTTTATTGCATCCGTCGATCCCTCACAATGACGAATTAACACAGAAATTGCGTCGCTATGAAATACTATTGGTTGTATGGCTTCTCTTTCTAAATCGAGAAATGTTTCTATGGCAACGACAGGACCTTATATCGGGAGGCGTGTATCTCTTTTCGGATGCATTATTTCTTCTTTATTGCATCCGTCGATACCTCACAATGACGAATTAACACAGAAATTGCGTCTCTATGAAATACTATTGGTTGTATGGCTTCTTATTCTAAATCGAAGGACGTTTCAATGGGAACGACAGGATCTTCTATTGGGAGGCGCGTATCTCTTTTCGGATGCACTATTCCTTCTTTATTGCATCCGTCGATCTCTCACAATGACGATTTAACACAGAAATTGCGTCGCTATGAAATAATATAGGTTCTATGTCCTCTCTTTCTAAATCGAGAAACGTTTCTATGGCAACGACAGGATCTTCTATTGGGAGGCGAGTATCTCTTTTCGGATGCACTATTCGTTCTCTATTGCATCCGTCGATCCCCCACAATGAGGAATTAAGTCAGAAATTGCGTCGCTATGAAACACTATAGGTTCAATATCATCTCTTTCTAAATCGAGTAACGTTTCTATGGCAACGAAAGGATCTTCAATCGGGAGGCGAGTATCTCTTTTCGGATGCACTATTCCTTCTTTATTGCGTCCGTCGATCCCTCACAATGTAGAATTAATACAGAAATTGCGTCACTATGATATACTATAGGTTCTATGTCCTCTCTTTCTAAATTGAGGAACGTTTCTATTGCAACGACATGATCTTCTATTGGGAGGCGAGTATCTCTTTTCGGATGCACTATTCCATCTTTATTGCATCCGTCGTTCCTTTACAATGAAGAATTAACACAGAAATTGCGTCGCTATGAAACACTATAGGTCCTATGCCATCTCTTTCTAAATCGAGGAACGTTTCTATGGCAACGAAAGGATCTTCTATTGGCAGGCGAGTATCTCTTTTCGGATGCACTATTCCTTCTTTATTGCATCCGTCGATTCCTCACAATGACGAATTTACACAGAAATTGCGTCGCTATGATATACTATAGGTTCTATACCCTCTCTTCTTAAATCGAAGAACGTTTCTATGGCAACGAAATGATCTTCTATTGGGAGGCGAGTATCTCTTTTCGGATGCACTATTACTTCTTTTATGCATCCGTCGATCCCTCACAATGCAGAATTAACACAGAAATTGCGTCGCTATGAAACACTATAGGTTCTATGCCATCTCTTTCAAAATCGAGGAACGTTTCTATGGCAACGAAAGGATCTTCTATTGGGAGGCGAGTATCTCTTTTCGGATGCACTATTCCTTCTTTATTGTATCCGTGGATCCCTCACAATGACGAACTAACACAGAAATTACGTCGCTATGATATACTATAGGTTCTATGCCCTCTCTTTCTAAATCGAGGAACGCTGCTATGGCAACGGCAGGATCTTCTATTGGGAGGCGAGAATTTCTTTTCGGATGCACTATTCGTTCTTTATTGCATCCGTCGATCCCTCACAATGACGAATTAACACAGAAATTGCGTCGCTATGATATACTATAGGTTCTGTGCCTTCTCTTTCTAAATCGAGTAATGTTTCCATGGCAACGTCTGAGGATCTTCTATTGGGAGGCGACTATCTCTTTTCGGATGCACTATTCCTTCTTTATTGCATCCGTCGATCCCTCACAATGACCAATTAACACAGAAATTGCGTCGCTACGAAATACTATAGGTTCTATGCTTCTCTCTCTAAATCGAGGAACGTTTCCATGGCAACGTCAGAGGATCTTCTATAGGGAAGCGAGTATCTCTTTTCGGATGCACTATTCCTTCTTTATTGCATCCGTCGATCCCTCACAATGACCAATTAACACAGAAATAGCGTCGCTATGAAATACTATAGGTTCTATGATTTCTCTTTCTAAATCGAGGAACGTTTCTATGGCAACGACAAGATCTTCTATTGGGAGGCGAGTATCTCTTTTCGGATGCACTATGCCTTCTTTATTGCATCCGTCGATCCCTCACAAAGACGAATTAACACAGAAATTGCGTCGCTATGAAACACTATAGGTTCTATGCCATCACTTTCGAGATCGAGGAACGTTTCTATGGCATCGAAAGGATCTTCTATTGGGAGGCGCGTATCTCTTTTCGGATGCATTATTCCTTCTTTATTGCATCCGTCGATCCCTCACAATCACGAATTAACACAGAAATTGTGTCGTTGTAAAATACTATTGGTTGTATGGCCTCTCTTTTTAAACCGAGAAACGTTTCTATGGCAACGACAGGACCTTATGGTGGGAGGCGGGTATCTCTTTTCGGATGTACTATTTCTTCTTTATTGCATCCGTCGATCCCTCACAATGACGAATTAACACAGAAATTGCGACGCTATGAAACACTATAGGTTCTACGCCATATCTTTCTAAATCGAGGAACGCTTCTATGGCAACGAAAGAATCTTCTATTGGGAGGCGAGTGTCTCTTTTCGGAAGCACTATTCCTTCTTTATTGCATCCGTCGATCCCTCTCAAAGACGAATTAACACAGAAATTGCGTCGCCATGAAACACTATAGGTTCTATGCCATCTCTTTCTAAATCGAGGAACGTTTCTATGGCAACGAAAGGATCTTCTATTGGGAGGCGCGTATCTCTTTTCGGATGAACTATTCCTTCTTTATTGCATTCGTCGATCCCTCACAATGAAGAATTAACACAGAAATTGCGTCGCTATGATATACTATCTGTTCTATGTCCTCTCTTTCTAAATCGAGGAACGTTTCTATGGCAACGACAGGATCTACTATTGGGAGGCGAGTATCTCTTTTCGGATGCACTATTACTTCTTTATTGCATCCGTCGATCCCTCACAATGCAGAATTAACACAGAAATTGCGTCGCTATGAAACACTATAGGTTCTATGCTATCTCTTTCAAAATCGAGGAACGTTTCTATGGCAACGAAAGGATCTTCTATTGGGAGGCGAGTATATCTTTTCGGATGCACTATTCCTTCTTTATTGTATCCGTCGATCCCTCACAATGACGAACTAACACAGAAATTGCGTGGCTATGATATAATATAGGTTCTATGCCCTCTCTTTCTAAATCGAGGAACGCTTCTATGGCAACAGCAGGATCTTCTATTGGGAGGCGAGTATTTCTTTTCGGATGCACTATTCCTTCTTTATTGCATCCGTCGATCCCTCACAATGACGAATTAACACAGAAATTGCGTCGCTATTAAATACTATAGGTTCTGTGCCTTCTCTTTCTAAATCGAGAAATGTTTCCATGGCAACGTCTGAGGATCTTCTATTGGGAGGCGACTATCTCTTTTCGGATGCACTATTCCTTCTTTATTGCATCCGTCGATCCCTCACAATGACCAATTAACACAGAAATTGCGTTCGCTACGAAATACTATAGGTTTAATGCTTCTCTTTATAAATCGACGAACGTTTCCATGGCAACGTCAGAGGATCTTCTATAGGGAGGCGAGTATCTCTTTTCGGATGCTCTATTCCTTCTTTATTGCATTCGTCGATCCCTCACAATGACCAATTAACACAGAAATAGCGTCGCTATTAAATACTATAGGTTCTATGCTTCTCTTTCTAAATCGAGGAACGTTTCCATGGCAACGTCAGAGGATCTTCTATAGGGAGGCGAGTATCTCTTTTCGGATGCTCTATTCCTTCTTTATTGCATCCGTCGATCCGTCACAATGACCAATTAACACAGAAATAGCGTCGCTATGAAATACTATAGGTTCTATGATTTCTCTTTCTAAATCGAGGAACGTTTCTATGGCAACGACAGGATCTTCTATTGGGAGGCGAGTATCTCTTTTCGGATGCACTATGCCTTCTTTATTGCATCCGTCGATCCCTCACAAAGACGAATTAACACAGATATTGCGTCGCTATGAAACACTATAGGTTCTATGCCATCACTTTCGAGATCGAGGAACGTTTCTATGGCATCGAAAGGATCTTCTATTGGGAGGCGAGTATCTCTTTTCGGATGCATTATTCCTTCTTTATTGCATCCGTCGATCCCTCACAATCACGAATTAACACAGAAATTGCGTCGCTATAAAATACTATGGGTTGTATGGCCTCTCTTTTTAAACCGAGAAACGTTTCTATGGCAACGACAGGACCTTATGGTGGGAGGCGGGTATCTCTTTTCGGATGCACTATTTCTTCTTTATTGCATCCGTCGATCCCTCACAAAGACGAATTGACACAGAAATAGGGTCGCTATGATATACTATAGGTTCTATGACTTCTCTTTCTAAATCGAGGAACGTTTATATGGAAACGACTGGATCTTCTATTGGGAGGCGAGTATCTCATTTCGGATGCACTATTCCTTCTTTATTGCATCCGTCGATCCCTCACAAAGACGAATAACACAGATATTGCGTCGCTAGTAGATACTATAGGTTCTATGCCTTTTCTTTCTAAATCGAGGAAAGTTTCTATGGCAACGACAGGATCTTCTATTGGGAGGCGATCTAGCGTTAAAAGGTTTTTTGGCTGTGACTTTTCTCATTTAACCAAATATAACATTGATGTTGATAATTCATGGCAATGTTTGCCGACAAGATAAAGAATGCAACCTTTTAACACTAGATTGCGTACCCACGGCAGTTCTCCTTGGCCGTTTCTTGGTACGACTTGGAAAAAGAGAAAAATTAATGAATGATCGATGATGCGTCGGTTCTCGATTGTGTTTAGGAGACGTACGGATTGATTGCGTGAAAATAGTTTCTCAAATGACCTCTTAACCCGGATTGCTTTCACGCAATCAGACTCTTCAATGAAATTACCTAAGGGACCTATTTGAATAATAAAAAAAAAATTGCAAAACAGTAAAATTTTGTTAAAAAAGTTGTCAGATCGGAAACTGAACACATTAATGGTCTCCCAAATGCAATCGAGACACCGCGATAAAGAGCGAACCTGTAACAAAGTTCATTTAAACATAAACATTATTCGTGGTTAATTTAAAGAAAAGAATAAGCATAGATTTTCTGTACAGTGAAGCATCAATATATTGTTAAAGAACAAAGGCGTTAAACTATAAACATTAACAAATTTACAATGAATACAAAACTTACATTTTTATGTTTTTCTCATACATGGAGCAGTCCAACAATCGCTGCTTCTGTATGTGTGATATTTTGTAAAAATTAAATGTCCTGGCGTGCGCTTAAGTATTTTTTATCGTCACAAAGTTTACAAAAGCGTTTTTGTTTTCTTGGTGATAACGTGGTTTTTCACACCAAAAGAAATATAACTTGTAGCGGTGCTACACAACACGTCTTAACAAGTCGGCAACCAAACATCAAAGGTAATGAAGTACATGTTAACATATCGGCGACCAGAAGTACAACTAACTATAAAGACTCTAGAATTTTCCTAACAAATGATAAATTGTTCTTTCTTCTGTTTCGCAGCTTCTTGCTATCAAGCGCTGCGGCAATGATTTTAAATATCTGCGCCCAGCGAGTCATAGTATTTAAAAGTACATTTTAAACGCTGGCCGCGCGTCTTGGTGTAGGCGAACGTTATAAACAGATTTCGTTTTTTTTTTACTCTCGTGTTGTCATGCTTAGTATCACTGCAAACTACAGCTTGGTGGCTGTCCTTTTCTCATATGCAAAATGTCTGAAATCCAATAATATCACATTGCTTCCCGCGTGAGGAGCGATGACTCCGTCAGGATCATCGAGACTCACGCGTAGTCGTGATATTATTGCTTTCGTGAAACAAGTTAGTATTACTTGCAAAAATTCTTTACAATAGATTTTACACACTGCATCAGACAAAGTGATTAACATACAGAGTATCAGGTAAGTATATTCGTACGACTGAAATTGATAGTAATTTGTCCATAGGGTAACTACATGACAATTGAACTGTGCCCTTTCTAATGTATTGTACAAGGATAACAAATGTTCATTTCTCGGTAAAAGATAATGAAATTAAGATAAAGAGACACATACATAGATACATATACATGGCATAATAAATATAAAAAAAACAAAGAAATAAATTACTTGACTTCGCAGGAAGTCTGGGTGCTGTGTGCACTCGTGGAAAAAATATGTTACAAAAAATTGACATTCTTGTTTTACTGTGACATACTACAGGAATATTTTTGTCGTTGTTTCGTCGAAGATTTCTTGCAGTAAATACGTAGCACTTTACTTATTTGTGGCTTTTATGACCTGCAAGAAAAAAAAAAAAAAGTTTCACTACACTTGGGTAGGTATGAGTTGCACTGGGAGTGGTAGAACTTCGGGTATAAATGATAGCACTGCACTTGAGTGGGGAAATTGATTACACTTTCACAGTGGAGGAAAAGTAGGGCATCACTTTCACTGTGGAAGTTGGAGTAGTTGTCGGGGTGTGATGTTGCGTTGGAAATACGTCGTGGGTCAGGAACTGGAAGATTGGTTCTGCAACATGTTGAGCCGTATGGTGGCGGTCTCTATTTCACTTGACACATGTCCGTGCTTCCATTTATGTTTTCGTACATGAAAAATACAGAAAAAAAATCTGTATTAGAATGTGCTTACTTACTAATAACTTAGTCTAAAAGAAAATTGGATTAGGTAAGGATAACAATTGTTTTTGTACATAAGGTCTTATTCTCTTAGGAATGCTTAGTTCTCATATTTATCTATTTTCCTGGTTTTATTTGGTTCGACACGTTTTCGTCATTACTCGGCCTGGTCAGTGAATTCGGTAGCTATTGTCAAAATCGAGCTTAAGACTCTTCCGATTAGGGTCTTTATAATTTCACAAGGTACATGAGTGCTTAATTCATTGCTTTATCATATTTTATTTTGAATGCATTTCAAACACATTTGGCATCCGCGCTCGTTGTGCAAAGAAATATTGATTGTTGAGCGCTCAGGGTACACAGTGTTACGTCCGTTGGTCACAATCACGTGATAATAACTTGACAGTTCCACAACGCTTGCAGCAGTATTCTGCGAGAAGCAGAGCGTTAAGTGTCTACTAGCCGTGGTGTGAGTTTTTACACAGTTTTTCATCGACTCTGGATTACGGAAGCAGCCAGATGCGGCGACTCCCGCAGCTGTTTCGAAGAATGTGTCCGTGGAAAGGCGTACAGTACCGTTTGTGGTAAGTACAACACTTATTCACTTTCACTCTTCGGCTTTCTACATCGTGGTTTCGTGGTACAAGTACTTATAACATTACTTCACACGCGGTATTTCACACGTGCCCTTGGAGTTATCACCTTTTCAGTTCACACTTTATTATTAATTCGTGTTCACATTTATTTGGTCGTCATGTTAAGGTTCACACGCACCACTTTTATACGTGTCCATTAATTACTTGTCTATAGTCGGTTCACACGCAGCAGCATATACGTGTCCATTTATTACTGACTGCATTATTACTACAAAGTACAGTTAACATTTAGTATACATATCATGTCTAAAAATTATTTACAAAGAAATATTTAGTCTCTGTGACTACAAGGCCTGACGAAATGCGTGTCTCTTGTTCGTAGTTTGTGCTTCCAAGGCACTTTAGGTTTACACTTTGTTCGAAATCTTGTTATTCTTTTCTTTTTACAATAGTTACTCTTTTCGCAAGTTCAGCTCTTTTATTTTCTCTCTATTACGTCGTTAGTTTGAAGACATAGTCAATGTGGCTTCGTTTACTTGATGAACAGTTCGTGTTCAAACTACCATTAGGGAAACTGGGAAGCTCGGTGTTCCCTGTCGTGCAATTGCACATAACAAATCTTAATTGAACTCGCAATTTGCGGAGAATAAGCATAGCCCGTCGACAACCAATGTGTCACGACTATCCATTCGTATAGCCTGTATGTATCAATCATGCAACCAGCTCGTAAAATTCACTTCTCTACTGGATAAGGTAGGATGGTAAGGATACTGGTTAGAGGAAAACACAAAAGACGTTTATGGAGTGAAGAAATTTGAAGACACAGTGTTAATGACGTATGATATGATGAGCTTAACATAAATTATCACCTTAGTTTTTCATGACAAATAGCATAATTAAATCGATACAGTAGTTTCAGTGTCGTCTGATCCAGCTCTCTAAACAATTTTCTATGCATATCTAAAATTACTTAAACCATGCATTAGCAGTGAACTGTGTCTGTTAACTACCTTCTGTTCCATGTATCGTAAAATTGGTTTTCTAAAAAAATCGTCGTATTTCGAGGACCTGAAATAGATATTTCTAGTACTAATTTAGTTTATTTATAAATGATCTTTGTAAGTATTTCATCTGCACTGTGCCGTAAAATTGTTATGAGCGTATACGGTTTTCTCCGTATTATAATAAAATAATTGAGTTGCGCACTTCTTTCCTGCTACCTGGATCGCTATTGACTTACTTGATTCTTATATGCTAAGCTGCTGCTTTTTGCCTGCTGCGTTTCATAGGTGGCCTCATAAAATTTGTTGTCACACACTCCTTATGCATAACATAACATTTACCTCATTAGAGTAAGCGACCTTGATAATTTATTTTTATTTATTTATTTATTTATTTATTTTTTTACGAGCAATCATTCTGGTCTGAATGATCATTTTAATTTATTTCATTCAAGAGGAGAGAGCTTTGCTATACTTAAAACTAGTGGTAGCAGGTGGCACTTAGCACGTCCCTACTATAATATATGTCAGCTCTTTCGGCTGTGGCCGTTCATGGCTCAATTAACTTAAAACTAACTTACATCTAAGGCAAATTTTGCTCTCCTACAATAAATGTGTTTTACTTAAGGTGCTCATATAAATTACTTATCTTGTTGTGGCAGGTCGACAGGGTGTTAGTCCTGTGCACTACTCTTACATACGTTGGTACTTCACACATAGTATGACAACTTATAGTGTGTGTATATATTTTATTTTAGCAGCTTAACTTAACAGATATTTTCAATGGTTGACTCGGTATTTCTTCAAGTCTGCGTGATGAAACAATCCTTTTATTCGTCCAGATACAGGGTCAGCTAATAGATAGCAACCAATGTGCGGCTTTCTTAAGATAATATATGGTCCTTCATACAAGTGCTGCCACTTGCGATTCTTATGATGAATCAAAGATGGTTTGAAGTGGGTCTTTAATAGCACTCGTTCATTTATACGATACGATAAGACTTTGCTAATGTGTTTGTCATGCACCTTTTTTCTTAGGTTGGCATGAGTGGTTAAAGATATGAGAGCTTATTGGTCCCGCAGCTTCCCCGTGGAGGCCTAAAGAAGCTGCTAATGGTTTTCCGACTGGGGTGGAGCTGAAATGTCAGTTATTTTTATTTGACTAGTATTTTGCGACCTACCAGGTCGAAAATTTGCGTTCGTATCCCATACGACTTGTGCATCTGTTGATTGCGTGTTATTTGACATCGCGTTTGGTGCTTGGTTCGCCTGTGTGTAAAAAATAGTCGGATTTCCTTGGCTATTATAACCGGCGGTATCAGGAAAAGCATCCGACGAATGGTCCTGACTATTTTTCCTGAACTGTTGGTTGCGTTGGTGAGAAAATGTCGCATTTTTCGGCTGTGAAAAATTTATTTGCTGAGAGGGAGTGAAGTGACTCGGCTGACTGTACTGTTGTGGTCTGTTATAATTGTTCCATTTCTTTCCCTTGTGACGACTTCCATTATTCGTCTTGTTGTTCTGGTACTGGTAATTACCGTTATGATTTATCGGTGAATTACCGTATTGTTGCTGTGTATTTTGATAAATCGGATTGTACCTATTCTGGTGTGGATGTTTGTTATATTGTTTTCCATTACGGCGGTTGAAACTGTTATGATTGCCGTAAGGCTGAGCGTTTGGTTGTCCCGTGTTATGTTGGTACGACATTCCATTGACACAGTTTGTTATGTGCTGCTGCGGAGCGGGCGGTCCATTATTATAATTATTCCGCGCGCTCGCACGCACATCCTCATAGATCATATCCAAATTGTCAAGAACAGAAAGAAAGGCTTCTAGGTCTTCTTCACTCACATTAACTAGTTTTTCTCTTATTGACACCGGAAGTTTTGACTTTAAGATCATGATTACATCTTTGGTTGAAATGGGCGTGTCCCAATACTGAATTTTACGTAGATATTTTTCAAAATAACGTCTCAAGCCTCCTCCTTTGGTGTTGAAAGGTTCGGCGTTGTAAACCTCTTTTCGGAGTCTTTGTTGTATACCTGAACTCCAGAATTTATTCAAAAAATGCTTTTCAAAATCTGCATAGGTGTGACATTTGTCTATTATTTCTGTACCCCAAATTGATCCTTCACCGTGTACATAGCCTAAGATGAACTGTATCCGCTGCCTGTCGTTCCATGATTCCGGAAAAGCACCTGTGAATGATTTTAGAAATACCATGGGATGTATATTTCGTTTTTCAGGTATAAAAGGCTGAAAAACTCTGTGTTTTAGCACACTCTCGTCTCGCATTAGTTCAACGAGTGTTAGTTGATCGGCATGACTACGTGACGCAGAAGTTTCGCCACGCGTATTATTTACTGTTGGTGAGAATTGTACCTGACACTCGGGATATTGACGATTATCGTGTTCTGGCGGTAGCGAATACTCACTTTGATTGTCACCTTGCAATTCCGTAACTTGTCGTCTCAGTTGATCTATATCATTGCTTAGCTGACGTTTCCATTCCGGAAGATCGTGGGTAAATGCTCGTCTGATTTCACCTAATTCGCTGGTTAAAGTGTCACCAGAAGTACCGGGAGCGGTTAAGATTTCTGCTGTAGCAGATTTAACTGTACCCTTTAGTTCAGCGTGTACCTTACTGACAATGTACTGTTCTTTGGATTGCATCCACTCTTCAAATTCCCTATTAAGTGTATTGCTTATACCGGTGTTGACATCTGCGATCTTTTTGTCAATATTGACATCGGATATTTGCTGAGCAAGGTCTTCGACTCGCTCGCCAACGTGGTTGACACTTTCTGTCAATTGGCCTACTCTCTTTGAAACATCACTGTAATGTTTCAAAGAGTCACTCGCAGTTGATTTACACACATCTATTTGGGCCTGCATATCTATGAACTTGCTACCAATATTGGTCTCGGCGGATTCCACCATCGAAAGAACACTATCAATTTTTGCGTGTACGCTTGCGTTTAGCTCGCTTGCGTAAGCAGTGGTAATGGCTTTAATTTTTTCCTCCATGGTGTCATTCGATTTTTTGATTTGTGCTTGGATCTCGGTAATAACAGAATTTATATTGTTCATTCGCACTTGAGTGTCCTCTACCCTTGATTCTAAACTGTTGAACCTGCTGTCACTTTGGTTTGCTAACTGACTGATTTGCGTTTCAATATTGTCACTTTGGTTTGTCAACTGACTGATTTGCGTTTCAATATTGTCACTTTGGTTTGTTAACTGACTGATTTGCGTTTCAATATTGTCACTTTGGTTTGTTAACTGTGCCATTCGAGTGTCAAGATTACCCATGTTTGCATCAAAACTGGTTTTCATATCAGCAAACAATTTTAGTATATCTGACAGCGAGCATTCACGTGACTGCGACGCGGTCTGTGGCGCCGACAGCTCACGTGTCGCTTCGTCCTGTGTTGTTCCCTCACTACGAGATTCAGGTTTGTTTACACCCGCGCGCGGTCTAAGTTGCCTTGGTTGCTCATCAGCCATCGTAAATTTAAAGTAGTTACACTGCACGAGTTAGAAAAGATAATTTTTTTTTTATTATGATTTTCACTTGTCAGGTGCGCCAAGGATTTCGCGTCCTGATTTCACAGATATTGCTTGCGCGTTATAAACATTTGAAACTCTGACACACGAAAATGCCAATATGGCAACGAGATAAAATAAATGAAAAACACTTATAGAGCACTGAAACTGGCGGCCATTGTGATTTACTAAAATGCACAACAATGGAAATTCTTGCTAACTATTTCTAACTATTGTAAGCGAAATGATGTGATAGAGGCGGATCTAATAGCAAAAGGAAACAGAAATTTGGAAATTAAATTGCTTGAGGAAAAGGGAAAAAGCGTAGTGAGTGAATGTCACGAGCCGACTGAATGCTCGGTACGCAAAGCTTCAAACGTAATGAAAAATCGTACTCACATTGGTTGTCTTGCGCGCTGCTATTTATTGCTGTTGTGGATTCTTGCTGCGATTTTCTGCATATGCGTCCTTTTTTTATCACTGGTTTTGGCTTCCAATTTTCTCCAGATGGTAGCATGAAAATAAAAAGAACAAATTAGTTTTTTAGTTAGGTCCCTGTCAGGGCGCCACATCTAGCGTTAAAAGGTTTTTTGGCTGTGACTTTTCTCATTTAACCAAATATAACATTGATGTTGATAATTCATGGCAATGTTTGCCGACAAGATAAAGAATGCAACCTTTTAACACTAGATTGCGTACTCACGGCAGTTCTCCTTGGCCGTTTCTTGGTACGACTTGGAAAAAGAGAAAAATTAATGAATGATCGATGATGCGTCGGTTCTCGATTGTGTTTAGGAGACGTACGGATTGATTGCGTGAAAATAGTTTCTCAAATGACCTCTTAACCCGGATTGCTTTCACGCAATCAGACTCTTCAATGAAATTACCTAAGGGACCTATTTGAATAATAAAAAAAAATTGCAAAACAGTAAAATTTTGTTAAAAAAGTTGTCAGATCGGAAACTGAACACATTAATGGTCTCCCAAATGCAATCGAGACACCGCGATAAAGAGCGAACCTGTAACAAAGTTCATTTAAACATAAACATTATTCGTGGTTAATTTAAAGAAAAGAATAAGCATAGATTTTCTGTACAGTGAAGCATCAATATATTGTTAAAGAACAAAGGCGTTAAACTATAAACATTAACAAATTTACAATGAATACAAAACTTACATTTTTATGTTTTTCTCATACATGGAGCAGTCCAACAATCGCTGCTTCTGTATGTGTGATATTTTGTAAAAATTAAATGTCCTGGCGTGCGCTTAAGTATTTTTTATCGTCACAAAGTTTACAAAAGCGTTTTTGTTTTCTTGGTGATAACGTGGTTTTTCACACCAAAAGAAATATAACTTGTAGCGGTGCTACACAACACGTCTTAACAAGTCGGCAACCAAACATCAAAGGTAATGAAGTACATGTTAACATATCGGCGACCAGAAGTACAACTAACTATAAAGACTCTAGAATTTTCCTAACAAATGATAAATTGTTCTTTCTTCTGTTTCGCAGCTTCTTGCTATCAAGCGCTGCGGCAATGATTTTAAATATCTGCGCCCAGCGAGTCATAGTATTTAAAAGTACATTTTAAACGCTGGCCGCGCGTCTTGGTGTAGGCGAACGTTATAAACAGATTTCGTTTTTTTTTTACTCTCGTGTTGTCATGCTTAGTATCACTGCAAACTACAGCTTGGTGGCTGTCCTTTTCTCATATGCAAAATGTCTGAAATCCAATAATATCACAGCGAGTATCTTTTTTCGGATGCACTATTACTTCTTTACTGTATCCGTCGATCCCTCACAATGACGAATTAACACAGAAATTGCGTCTCTATGAAATACTATGGGTTTTATGGCTTATCATTCTAAATCGAGGAACGTTTCAATGGGAACGACAGGATCTTCTATTGGGAGGCGCGTGTCTCTTTTCGGATGCACTATTCCTTCATTATTTCATCCGTCGATCCCTCACAATGACGAATTAACACAGAAATTGCGTGGCTATGAAATACTATGGATTCTATGCCCTCTCTTTCTAAATCGAGGAACGTTTCTGTGGCAACGACAGGATCTTCTATTGGGAGGCGAGTATCTCTTTTCGTATGCACTATTCCTTCTTTATTGCATCTGTCGATCAGTCACAATGAAGAATTAACACAGAAATTGCGTCGCTATGAAACACTATAGGTTCTATGCCATCTCTTTCTAAATCGAGGAACGTTTCTATGGCAACGAAAGGATCTTCTATTAGGAGGCGAGTATCTCTTTTCGGATGCACTATTCCTTCTTTATTGCATCCGTCGATCCCTCACAATGACGAATTAACACAGAAATTGCGTCGCTATGAAACACTATAGGTTCTATGCCATCTCTTTCTAAATCGAGTAACGTTTCGATGGCAACGAAAGGATCTTCTATAGGGTGGCGAGTATCTCTTTTCGGATGCACTATTCCTTCTTTATTGCATCCGTCGATCCCTCACAATGACGAATTAACACAGACATTGCGTCGCTATGATATACTATAGGTTCTATGCCCTCTCTTTCTAAATCGAGGAACGCTTCTATGGCAACGACAGGATCTTCTATTAGGAGGCGAGTTTCTCTTTTCGGATGCACTATTCCTTCTTTATTGCGTCCGTCGATCCCTCACAATGACGAATTAACACATAAATTGCGTCGCTATGAAACACTATAGGTTCTATGCCATCTCTTTCTAGAACGAGGAACAATTTATGGCAACGAAAGGATCTTCTATTGGGAGGCGAGTATCTCTTTACGGATGCATTATTCCTTCTTTATTGCATCCGTCGATCCCTCACAATCACGAATTAACACAGAAATTGCGTCGCTATAAAATACTATGGGTTGTATGGCCTCTCTTTTTAAACCGAGAAACGTTTCTATGGCAACGACAGGACCTTATGGTGGGAGGCGGGTATCTCTTTTCGGATGCACTATTTCTTCTTTATTGCATCCGTCGATCCCTCACAATGATGAATTAACACAGAAATTGCGTCGCCATGAAACACTATAGGCTCTATGCCATCTCTTTCTAAATCGAGGAACGTTTCTATGGCAACGAAAGGATCTTCTATTGGGAGGCGCGTATCTCTTTTCGGATGCACTATTCCTTCTTTATTGCATTCGTCGATCCCTCACATCGACGAATTAACACAGAAATAGGGTCGCTATGATATACTATAGGTTCTATGACTTCTCTTTCTAAATCGAGGAACGTTTATATGGAAACGACTGGATCTTCTATTGGGAGGCGAGTATCTCATTTCGGATGCACTATTCCTTCTATATTGCATCCGTCGATCCCTCACAATGACGAATAACACAGATATTGCGTCGCTAGTAGATACTATAGGTTCTATGCCTTTTCTTTCTAAATCGAGGAAAGTTTCTATGGCAACGACAGGATCTTCTATTGGGAGGCGAGTATCTTTTTTCGGATGCACTATTACTTCTTTACTGTATCCGTCGATCCCTCACAATGACGAATTAACACAGAAATTGCGTCTCTATGAAATACTATGGGTTTTATGGCTTATCATTCTAAATCGAGGAACGTTTCAATGGGAACGACAGGATCTTTATTGGGAGGCGCGTATCTCTTTTCGGATGCACTATTCCTTCATTATTTCATCCGTCGATCCCTCACAAAGACGAATTAACACAGAAATTGCGTGGCTATGAAATACTATAGGTTCTATGCCCTCTCTTTCTAAATCGAGGAACGTTTCTGTGGCAACGACATGATCTTCTATCGGGAGGCGAGTATCTCTTTTCGTATGCACTATTCCTACTTTATTGCATCCGTCGATCCCTCACAATGACGAATTAACACAGAAATAGCGTCGCTATGATACACTATAGGTTCTGTGCCTTCTCTTTCTAAATCGAGGAATGTTTCAATGGCAACGACAGGATCTTCTATTTGGAAGCGAGTATCTCTTTTCAGATGCACTATTCCTTGTTTATTGCATCCGTCGATCCCTCACAATGACGAATTAACACAGATATGGCGTCGCTATGAAATACTATAGGTTCCATACCTTCTCTCTCTAAATCGTGGAAAGTATCTATGGCAACGACGGGTTCTTCTATTGGGAGGCGAGTATCTCTATTCGGATGCACTATTCCTTCTTCATTGAATCCGCCGATCCCTCTCAATGACGTATTAACACATAAATTGCGTCGCTATGAAATACTATAGGTTCCATGCCTTCTCTTTCTAAATCGAGGAACGTTTCTATGGCAACGACAGGATCTCCTATTGGGAGGTGAGTATCTCTTTTCGGATGCACTATTCCTTCTTTATTGCATCCGTCGAACCCTCACAATGACGAATTAACACAGATATTGCGTTGCTAGGAGATACTATAGGTGCTATGCCTTATCTTTCTAAACCGAGGAAAGTTTCTATGGCACCGATAGGAGCTTCTATTGAGAGGCGTGTATCTCTTTTCGGATGCACTATCCCTTCTTTATTGCATCCGTCGATCCCTCACAATGACGAATTAACACAGAAATTGCGTTGCTATGAAATACTATGGGTTGTATGGCTTCTCTTTCTAAATCGAGGAACGTTTCTATTGTAACGAGAGGACCTCATATTGGGACGCGAGTATCTCTTTTCGGATGCACTATTCCTTCTTATGGCATCTGTCGATCCCTCACAATGACGAATTAACACAGAAATAGCGTTGCTATGATATACAATAGGTTCTATGCCCTCTCTTTCTAAATCGAGGAACGTTTCTATGTCAACGACATGATCTTCTATTGGGAGGCGAGTGTCTCTTATCGGATGCACTCTTCCTTGCTTATTGCATCCGTCGATCCCTCACAATGACGAATTAACACAGATATTGCGTCGCTAGGAGATACTATAGGTTCTATGCCTTATCTTCCTAAATCGAGGAAAGTTTCTATGGGAACGACAGGATTCACTATTGGGAGGCGAGTTTCTTTTTTCGGATGCACTATTCCTTCTTTATTGCATCCGACGATCCCTCACCATGACGAATTAACACAGAAATTGCGTCGCTATGAAATACTATGGGTTGTATGGCTTCTCTTTCTAAATCGAGGAACTTTTCAATGGCATCGTCAGGATCTTCTATTGGGAGGAGCGTATCTCTTTTTCGGATGCACTATTCTTTCTTTATTGCATCCGTCGAACCCTCACAATGACGAATTAACACAGAAATTGCGTCGCTATGAAATACTATAGGTGCTATGCCTTATCTTTCTAAATCGAGGAAAGTTTCTATGGCACCGATAGGAGCTTCTATTGGGAGGCGTGTATCTCTTTTCGGATGCACTATCCCTTCCTTATTGCATCCGTCGATCCCTCACAATGACGAATTAACACAGAAATTGCGTCGCTATGAAATACTATGGGTTGTATGGCTTCTCTTTCTAAATCAAATAACGTTTCTATGGCAACGACAGGACCTTATATTGGGAGGCGAGTATCTCTTTTCGGATGCACTATTCCTTCCTTATGGCACCCGTCGAACCCTCACAATGACGTATTAACACAGTAATTGCGTCGCTACGATATACTATAGGTCCTATGCCCTCTCTTTCTAAATCGAGGAACGTTTCAATGGCAACGACAGTATCTTCTATTGGGGGGCGAGTATCTCTTTTAGGATGCACTATTCCTTCTTTATTGCATCCGTCGATCCCTCACAATGAAGAATTAACACAGAAATTGCGTCGCTATGAACACTATAGGTTCTATGCCATCTCTTTCTAAGTGGAGGAACGTTTCTGTGGCAACGAAAGGATCTTCTATTAGGAGGCGAGTATCTCTTTTTGGATGCACTATTCCTTCTTTATTGCATCCGTCGATCCCGCACAATGACGAATTAACACAGAAATTGCGTCGCTATGATATACTATAGGTTCTATGCCCTCTCTTTCTAAATCGAGGAACGTTTCGAAGGCAACGACAGGTTCTTATATTGGGAGGCGTGTATCTGTTTTCTGATGCACTATTCCTTCTTTATTGCATCTGTCGAACCCTCACAATGACGAATTAACACAGATATAGCGTTGCTAAGAGATACTATAGGTGCTATGCCTTCTGTTTTTAAATCGAGGAAAGTTTCAATGGCAACGAGAGGATCTTCTATTGGGAGGCGAGTATCTCTTTTCGGATGCACTATTCCTTCTTTATTGCATCCGTCGATCCCTCACAATGACAAATTAACACAGAAATTGCGTCGTTATGAAATACTATAGATTCCATGCCTTCTCTTTTTAAATCGAAAAACGTTTCTATGGCAACGACTGGATCTTCTATTGTGAGGCGAGTACCTCTTTTCGGATGCACTATTCCTTCTTTATTGCGTCCGTCGATCCCTCACAATGACTAATTAACACATAAATTTCGTCGCTATGAAACACTATAGGTTCTATGCCATCTCCTTCTTGAACGAGGGACGTTTCTATGCCAACGTAAGGATCTCCTATTGGGAGGCGACTATCTCTTTTCGGATGCACTAATCCTTCTTTATTGCATCCGCTGATCCCTCAAAATGACGAATTAACACAGATATTGCGTCGCTAGGAGATACTATAGGTTCTATGCCTTCTCTTCCTAAATCGAGGAAAGTTTCTATGGCAACGACAGGATTCACTATTGGGAGGCGAGTTTCCTTTTTCGGATGCACTATTCCTTCTTTATTGCGTCCGACGATCCCTCACAATGACGAATTAACACAGAAATTGCGTCGCTATGAAATACTATGGGTTGTATGGCTTCTCTTTCTAAATCGAGGAACTTTTCTATGGCATCGTCAGGATCTTCTATTGGGAGGGGCGTATCTCTTTTCGGATGCACTATTCCTTCTTTATTGCATCCGCCGAACCCTCACAATGACGAATTAACACAGAAATTGCGTCGCTATGAAATACTATAGGCGCTATGCCTTATCTTTCTAAATCGAGGAAAGTTTCTATGGCACCGATAGGAGCTTCTATTGGGAGGCGTGTATCTCTTTTCGGATGCACTATCCCTTCCTTATTGCATCCGTCGATCCCTCACAATGACGAATTAACACAGAAATTGCGTCGCTATGAAATACTATGGGTTGTATGGCTTCTCCTTCTAAATCGAGGAACGTTTCTATGGCAACGAAAGGACCTTATATTGGGAGGCGAGTATCTCTTTTCGGATGTACTATTCCTTCTTTATGGCATCCGTCGATCCCTCACAATGACGAATTAACACAGAAATTGCGTCGCTATGATATACTATAGGTCCTATGCCCTCTCTTTCTAAATCGAGGAACGTTTCTATGGCAACGACAGTATCTTCAATTGGGAGGCGAGTATCTCTTTTCGGATGCACTATTCCTTCTTTATTGCATCCGTCGATCCCTCACAATGAAGAATTAACACAGAAATTTTGTCGCTATGAAACACTATAGGTTCTATGCCATCTCTTTCTAAATCGAGGAACGTTTCTGTGGCAATGAAAGGATCTTCTATTGGGAGGCGGGTATCTCTTTTCGGATGCACTATTCCTTCTTTATTGCATCCGTCGATCCCTCACAATGACGAATTAACACAGAAATTGCGTCGCTATGATATACTATAGGTTCTATGCCCTCTCTTTCTAAATCGAGGAACGCTTCTATGGCAACGTCAGGATCTTATATTGGGAGGCGTATATCTGTTTTCGGATGCACTATTCCTTCTTTATTGCATCCGTCGATCCCTCACAATGACGAATTAACACAGATATTGCGTTGCTAGGAGATACTATAGGTGCTATGCCTTCTCTTTTTAAATCGAGGAAAGTTTCAATGGCAACGACAGGATCTTCTATTGGGAGGCGAATATCTCTTTTCGGATGCACTATTACTTCTTTATTGCATCCGTCGATCCCTCACAATGACAAATTGACACAGAAATTGCGTCGCTATGAAATACTATAGATTACATGCCTTATCTTTTTAAATCGAGTAACGTTTCTATGGCAACGACTGGATCTTCTATTGTGAGGCGAGTACCTCTTTTTGGATGCACTATTCCTTCTTCATTGCGTCCGTCGATCCCTCACAATGACGAATTAACATATAAATTGCGTCGCTATGAAACACTATAGGTTCTATGCCATCTCCTTCTAGAACGAGGAACGATTCTATGGCAACGAAAGGATCTTCTATTGGGAGGCGAGTATCTCTTTTCGGATGCACTAATCCTTCTTTATTGCATCCGTTGATCCCTCACAATGACGAATTAACACAGAAATTGTGTCGCTATGAAATACTATAGGTTCCATGCCTTCTCTCTCTAAATCGAGGAAACTTTCTATGGCAACGACGGGATCTTCTATTGGGAGGCGAGTATCTTTTTTCGGATGCACTATTCCTTCTTTATTGCATCCGTCGATCCCTAACAATGACGAATTAACACAGAAATTGCGTCGCTATGAAACACCATAGGTTCTAAGCCATCTCTTCCTAAATCGAGGAACGTTTCTATGGCATCGAAAGGATCTTCTATTGGGAGGCGAGTATCTCTTTTCGGATGCACTATTCCTTCTTAATTGCATCCGTCGATCCCTCTCAATGACGAATTAATACAGAAATTTCGTCGCTATGGAACACTATAGGTTCTATGCCATCTCTTCCTAAATCGAGGAACGTTTCAATGGCAACGAAAGCATCTTCAATTGGGAGGCGAGTATCTATTTTCAGATGCACTATTTCTTCTTTATTGCATCCGTCGATCCCTGAGAATGACGAATTATCACAGAAATTGCGTCGCTATGAAATATTATGGGTTGTAAGGCTGCTCTTTCTAAATCGAGGAACTTTTCTATGGCATCGTCAGGATCTTCTATTGGGAGGGGCGTATCTCTTTTCGGATGCACTAATCCTTCTTTATTGCATCCGTCGAACCCTTACAATGACGAATTAACACAGAAATTGCGTCGCTATGAAATACTATAGGTTTTATGCCCTCTCTTTCTAAATCGACGAACGATTCTATGGCAACGACAGGATCTTCTATTGGGAGGCGAGTATCTCTTTTCGGATGCACTATTCCTTCTTTATTGCATCTGTCGATCCCGCACAATGAAGAATTAACACAGAAATTGTGTCGATTTGAAACACTATAGGTTCTATGCCATCTCTTTTTAAATCGAGGAACGTTTCTATGGCAACGAAAGGATCTTCTATCGGGAGGCGAGTATCTCTATTCGGATGCACTATTCGTTCTTTATTGCATCCGTAGATCCCTCACAATCACGAATTAACACAGAAATTGCGTCGCTATGATATACTATAGGTTCTATCCCCTCTCTTTCTAAATCGAGAAACGATTCTATGGCAACGACAGGATCTTCTATTGGGAGGCGAGTATTTCTTTTCGGATTCACTATTCCTTCTTTATTGCATCCGTCGATCCCTCACAATGACGAATTAACACAGAAATTGCGTCGCTATGAAATACAATAGGTGCTATGCCTTATCTTTCTAAATCGAGGAAAGTTTTTATGGCACCGATAGGAGCTTCTATTGGGAGGCGTGTATCTCTTTTCGGATGCACTATCCCTTCTTTATTGCATCCGTCGATCCCTCACAATGACGAATTAACACAGAAATTGCGTCGCTATGAAATACTATGGGTTGTATGGCTTCTCTTTCTAAATCGAGGAACGTTCCTATGGCAACGACAGGACCTTATATTGGGAGGCGAGTATCTCTTTTCGGATGCACTATTCCTTCCTTATGGCACCCGTCGATAACTCACAATGACGAATTAACACAGAAATTGCGTCGCTACGATATACTATAGGTCCTATGCCCTCTCTTTCTAAGTCGAGGTACGTTTCTATGGCAACGACAGTATCTTCTATTGGGAGGCGAGTATCTCTTTTAGGATGCACTATTCCTTCTTTATTGCATCCGTCGATCCCTCACAATGAAGAATTAACACAGAAATTGCGTCGCTATGAACACTATAGGTTCTATGCCATCTATTTCTAAGTCGAGGAACGTTTCTGTGGCAACGAAAGGATCTTCTATTGGGAGGCGAGCATCTCTTTTTGGATGCACTATTCCTTCTTTATTGCATCCGTCGATCCCTCACAATGACGAATTAACACATAAATTTCGTCGCTATGAAACACTACAGGTTCTTTGCCATCTCCTTCTAGAACGAGGGACGTTTCTATGTCAACGTAAGGATCTCCTATTAGGAGGCGAGTATCTCTTTTCGGATGCACTAATCCTTCTTTATTGCATACGCTGATCCCTCACAATGACGAATTAACACAGAAATTGCGTCGCTATGAAATACTATGGGTTGTATGGCTTATCTATCTAAATCGAGGAACGTTTCTATTGCAACGACAGGGTCTTATATTTGGAGGCGAGTATCTGTTTTCGGATGCACTATTCCTTCTTTATTGCATTAGTCGATCCCTCACAATGACGAATTATCACAGAAATTGCGTCGCTACGAAACACTATAGGTTCTATGTCATCTCTTTGTAAACCGAGGAACGTTTCTATGGCAACGAAAGGATCTTCTATTGGGAGGCGAGTATCTATTTTCCCGGATGCACTATTCCTTCTTTATTGCATCCGTCGATCCCTCACAATGACGAATTAACACAGAAATTGCGTCGCTATGAAATACTAATGGTTCTATGCCTTCTCTTTCAAAATTGAAAAAAGTTTCTATGGCAACGACTGGATCTCCTATTGGGAGGCGAGTATCTCTTTTCGGATGCACTATTCCTTATTTATTGCATCCGTCGATCCTCACAATGACGAATTAACACAGATATTGCGTTGCTAGGAGATACTATAGGTGCTATGCCTTCTCTTTCTAAATAGAGGAAAGTTTGTATGGCACCGATAGGAGCTTCTATTGGGAGGCGTGTATCTCTTTTCGGATGCACTATTCCTTCTTTATTGCATCCGTCGATCCCTCACAATGACGAATCAACTCAGAAATAGCGTCGCTATGAAATACTATGGGTTGATTGGCTTCTCTTTCTAAATCGAGGAACTTTTCTATGGCATCGACGGGATCTTCTATTGGGAGGGGCCTATCTCTTTTCGGATGCACTATTCCTTCTTTATTGCATCCGTCGAACCCTCACAATGACGAATTAACACAGAAATTGCGTCGCTACTATATACTATAGGTTCTATGCCCTCTCTTTCTAAATCGAGGAACGTTTTTATGGCAACGACAGGATCTTCTATTGGGAGGCGAGTATCTCTTTTCGGTTGCACTATTCCTTCTTTATTGCATCTTTCGATCTCTCACAATGAAGAATTAACACAGAAATTGTGTCGCTATGAAACACTATAGGTTCTATGCCATCTCTTTCTAAATCGAGGAACGTTTCTATGGCAACGAAAGGATCATCTATCGGGAGGCGAGTATCTCTTTTCGGATGCACTATTCCTTCTTTATTGCATCCGTCGATCCCTCACAATCACGAATTAACACAGAAATTGCGTCGCTATGATATACTATAGGTTCTATCCCCTCTCTTTCTAAATCGAGGAACGCTTCTATGGCAACGACAGGATCTTCTATTGGTAGGCGAGTATTTCTTTCCAGATGCACTTTTCCTTTTTTATTGCATCCGTCGATCCCTCACAATGACGAATTAACACAGAAATTGCGTCGCTATGATATACTATATGTTCTATGCCCTTTCTTTCAAAAACGAGGAACGCTTCTATGGCAACGACTGGATCTTATATTGGGAGGCGTGTATCTGTTTTCGGATGCGCTATGCCTTCTTTATTGCATTCGTCGATCCCTCACAATGACGAATTAACACAGATATTGCGTTGCTAGGAGATACTATTGGTGCTATGCCTTCTCTTTTTAAATCGAGGAAAGTTTCAACGGCAACGACAGTATCTTCTATTGGGAGGCGAGTATCTCTTTTCGGATGCACTATTCCTTCTTTATTGCATCCGTCGATCCCTCACAACGACAAATTAACACAGAAATTGCGTCGCTATGACACACTATAGGTTCTATGCGATCTCTTCCTAAATCGAGGAACGTTTCTATTGCAACGACAGTACCTTATATTGGGAGGTGAGTATCTCTTTTCGGATGCACTATTCCTTCTTTATTGCGTCCGTCAATCCCTCACAATGACGAATTAACACATAAACTGCGTCGCTATGACACACTATAGGTTCTATGCGATCTCTTCCTAAATCGAGGAACGTTTCTATTGCAACGACAGTACCTTATATTGGGAGGTGAGTATCTCTTTTCGGATGCACTATTCCTTCTTTATTGCATTAGTCGATCCCTCACAATGACGAATTAACACAGAAATTGCGTCGCTACAAAACACTATAGGTTCTATGTCATCTCTTTCTAAACCGAGGAACGTTTCTATGGCAACGAAAGGATCTTCTATTGGGAGGCGAGTATCTCTTTTCGGATGCACTATTCCTTCTTCATTGTATCCATCGATCCCTCTCAATGACGTATTAACACAGAAATTGCGTCGCTATGAAACACTATAGGTTCAATGCCATCTCTTTCTAAATCGAGGAACGTTTCTATGGCAACGAAAGGACCTTCTATTGGGAGGCGCGTATCTATTTTCGGATGCACTATTCCTTCTTTATTGCATCCGTCGATCCCACACAATGACGAATTAACAAAGTAATTGCGTCGCTATGAAATACTATGGGTTGTATGGCTTATCTTTCTAAATCGAGGAACGTTTCTATGGCAACAACAGGATCTTATATTCGTAGGCGAGTATCTCCTTTCGGATGCACTATTCCTTCTTTATGGCATCCGTCGATCCCTCACAATGACGAATTAACACTGAAATTGCGTCGCTATGAAACACTATAGGTTCTATGCCATCTCTTCCTAAATCGAGGAACGTTTCTATGGCAACGAAAGGATCTTCTATTGGGAGGCGAGTATCTCTTTTCGGATGCACTATTCCTCCTTTATTGCATCCGTCGATCCCTCTCAATGACGAATTAATACAGAAATTTCGTCGCTATGAAACACTATAGGTTCTATGCCTTCTCTTTCTAAATCGAGGAACGTTTCTATGGCATCGCCAGGATTCACTATTGGGAGGCGAGTTTCTTTTTTCGGATGCACTATTCCTTCTTTATTGCATCCGACGATCCCTCACAATGACGAATTAACACAGAAATTGCGTCGCTATGAAATACTATAGGTTCTATGCCATCTCTTTCTAAATCGAGGAACGTTTCTATGGCATCGACCGGATCTCTTATTGGGAGGCGAGTATCTCTTTTCGGATGCACTATTTCTTCTTTATTGCATCCGTCGATCCCTGACAATGACGAATTATCACAGAAATTGTGTCGCTATGAAATACTATGGGTTGAATGGCTTCTCTTTCTAAATCGAGGAACTTTTCTATGGCATCGACGGGATCTTCTATTGGGAGGGGCGTATCTCTTTTCGGATGCACTATTCCTTCTTTATTGCATCCGTCGAACCCTCACAATGACGAATTAACACAGAAATTGCGTCGCTACTATATACTATAGGTTCTATGCCCTCTCTTTCTAAATCGAGGAACGTTTTTATGGCAACGACATGATCTTCTATTGGGAAGCGAGTATCTCTTTTCGGATGCACTATTCCATCTTTATTGCATCTTTCGATCATTCACAATGAAAATTAACACAGAAATTGTGTCGCTATGAAACACTATAGGTTCTATGCCATCTCTTTCTAAATCGAGGAACGTTTCTATGGCAACGAAAGGATCTTCTATCGGGAGGCGAGTATCTCTTTTCGGATGCACTATTCCTTCTTTTTTGCATCCGTCGATCCCTCACAATCACGAATTAACACAGAAATTGCGTCGCTATGATATACTATAGGTTCTATCCCCTCTCTTTCTAAATCGAGGAACGCTTCTATGGCAACGACTGGATCTTCTATTCGGAGGCGAGTACCTCTTTTCGGATAAACTATTCCTTCTTTATTGCGTCCGTCAATCCCTCACAATCACGAATTAACACATAAATTGCGTCGCTATGACACACTATAGGTTCTATGCCATCTCTTCCTAAATCGAGGAACGCTGCTATTGCAACGACAGGATCTTATATTGGGAGGTGAGTATCTCTTTTCGGATGCACTATTCCTTCTTTATTGCATTAGTCGATCCCTCACAATGACGAATTAACACAGAAATTGCGTCGCTACAAAACACTATAGGTTCTATGCCATCTCCTTCTAGAACGAGCAACGTTTCTATGGCAACGAAAGGATCTTCTATTGTGAAGCGAGTATCTCTTTTCGGATGCACTAATCCTTCTTTATTGCATCGGTCGATCCCTCACAATGACGAATTAACACAGAAATTGCGTCGCTACGAAACACTATAGGTACTATGCCATCTCTTTCTAAACCGAGGAACGTTACTATGGCAACGAAAGGATCTTCTATTGGGAGGCGAGTAACTCTTTTCGGATGCACTATTCGTTCTTTATTGCATCCGTCGTGCCCTCACAATGACAAATTAACACAGATATTGCGTCGCTATGAAATACTATAGGTTCCATGCCTTCTCTCTCTAAAACGAGGAAAGTTTCTATGGCGACGACGGGATCTTCTATTGGGAGGCGAGTATCTTTTTTCGGATGCACTATTCCTTCTTTATTGCATCCGTCGATCCCTCACAATGACGAATCAACACAGAAATTGCGTCGCTATGAAACACCATAGGTTCTATGCCATCTCTTCCTAAATCGAGCAACGTTTCTATGGCTTCGAAAGGATCTTCTATTGGGAGGCGGGTATATCCTTTCGGATGCACTATTCCTTCTTTATTGCATCCGTCGATCCCTCTCAATGACGAATTAGTACAGAAATTTCGTCGCTATGAAACACTATAGGTTCTATGCCATCTCTTCCTAAATCGAGGAACGTTTCTATGGCAACGAAAGGATCTTCTATTGGGAGGCGAGTACCTCTTTTCGGATGCACTATTCCTTCTTTATTGCATCCGTCGATCCCTCTCAATGACGAATTAATACAGAAATTTCGTGGCTAGAAGATACTATAGGTTCTATGCCTTCTCTTCCTAAATCGAGGAAAGTTTCTATGGCAACGACAGGATTCACTATTGGGAGGCGAGTTTCTTTTTTCGGATGCACTCTTCCTTCTGTATTGCATCCGACGATCTCTCACAATGACGAATTAACACAGAAATTGCGTCGCTATGAAATACTATAGGTTCAATGCCGTCTCATTCTAAATCGAGGTACGTTTCTAGGGCATCGACAGGATCTCTTATTGGGAGGCGAGTATCTCTTTTCGGATGAACTATTCCTTGTTTATTGCATCCGTCGATCCCTCACAATGACGAATTAACACAGATATTGCGTCGCTAGGAGATACTATGGGTTCTGTGCCTTCTCTATCTAAATCGAGGAAAGTTTCTATGGCAACGACAGGATCCACTATTGGGAGGCGAGTTTCTTTTTTCGGATCCACTATTCCTTCTTTATTGCATCCGACGATCTCTCACAATGACGAATTAACACAGAAATTGCGTCGCTATGAAATACTATAGGTTCTATGCCTTCTCTTTCTAAATCGAGGAACGTTTCTAGGGCATCGACACGATCTTTTATTGGGAGGCGAGTATCTCTTTTCGGATGCACTATTTCTTCTTTATTGCATCCGTCGATCCCCGACAATGACGAATTATCACAGAAATTGCGTCGCTATGAAGTACTATGGGTTGTATGGCATCACATTCTTAATCGAGGAACTTTTCTATGGCATCGACAGGATCTTCTATTGGGATTGGCGTATCATTTTCGGATGCACTATTCCTTCTTTATTGCATACGTCGAACCCTCAAAATGACGAATTAACACAGAAATTGCATCGCTATAAAATACTATAGGTTCTATGCCCTCTCTTTCTAAATCGAGGAACGTTTCTATGGCAACGTCAGGATCTTCTATTGGGAGGCGAGTATCTCTTTTCGGATGCACTAATCCTTCTTTGTTGCATCTGTCGATCCCTCACAATGACGATTTAACACAGAAATTGTGTCGCTATGATATACTACAGGTTCTATCCCCTCTCTTTCGAAATCGAGGAACGCTTCTATTTCAACGACAGGATCTTCTATTGGTACCCGAGTATTTCTTTTCGGATGCACTATTCCTTCTTTATTGCATCCGTCGATCCCTCACAATGACGAATTAACACAGAAATTGCGTCGCTATGAAATACTATAGGTGCTATGATTTATCTTTCTAAATCGAGGATAGTTACTATGGCACCGATAGGAGCTTCTATTGGGAGGCGTGTATCTCTTTTCGGATGCACTATCCCTTCTTTATTGCATCCGTCGATCCCTCACAATGACGAATTAACACAGAAATTGCGTCGCTATGAAATACTATTGGTTGTATGGCTTCTCATTCTAAATCGAGGAACGTTACTATGGGAACGACAGGACCTTATATTGGGAGGCGAGTATCTCTTTTCGGATGCACTATTCCTTCTTTATTGCATCCGTCGATCCCTCACAATGACGAATTAACATAGATATTGCGTCGCTATGAAATACTATAGGTTCCATGCCTTCTCTCTCTAAATCGAGGAAAGTTTCTATGGCAACGACGGGATCTTCTATTGGTAGGCGAGTATCTTTTTTCGGATGCACTATTCCTTCTGTATTGCATCCGTCGATCCCACTCAATGACGAATTAACACAGAAATTGCGTCGCTATGAAATACTATAGGTTCTATGCCTTCTCTTTCTAAATTGACGAACGTTTCTATGGCAACGACAGGATCTCCTATTGGGAGGCGAGTATCTTTTTTTGGATGCACTATTCCTTATTTATTGCATCCGCCGACCCCCTCACAATGACGAATTAACACAGATAAAGCGTTGCTAGGAGATACTATAGGTGCTATGCCTTCTCTTTCTAAATCGAGGAAAGTTTGTATGGCACCGATAGGAGCTTCTATTGGGAGACGTGTATCTCTTTTCGTATGCACTATTCCTTCTTTATTGCATCCGTCGATCCCTCACAATGACGAATTAACTCAGAAATTGCGTCGCTATGAAATACTATGGGTTGTATGGTTTCTCTTTCTAAATCGAGGAACGTTTCTATGGCAACGACAGGACCTTATATTCGGAGGCGAGTATCTCTTCTCGGATGCACTATTCCTTCTTTATGGCATCCGTCGATCCCTCACAATGACGAATTAACACAGAAATTACGTCGCCATGAAACACCATAGGTTCAATGCCATCTCTTCCTAATTCGAGGAACGTTTCTATGGCATCGAAAGGATCTTCTGTTTGGAGGCGAGTATCTCCTTTCGGATGCAGTATTCCTTCTTCATTGCATCCGTCGATCCCTCTCAATGGCGAATTAATACAGAAATTTCGTCGCTATGAAACACTATAGTTTCTATGCCATCTATTCCTAAATCGTGGAACGTTTCTATGGCAACGAAAGGATCTTCTATTGGGAGGCGAGTATCTCTTTTCGGATGCACTATTCCTTCTTTATTGCATCCGTCGATCCCTCTCAATGACGAATTAATACAGAAATTTCGTCGCTATGAAACACTATAGGTTCTATGCCATCTCATTCTAATTCGAGGAACGTTTCTATGGCAACGAAACGATCTTCTATCAAGAGGCGAGTATCTCTTTTCGGATGCACTATTCCTTCTTTATTGCATCCGTCGATACCTCACAATGACGAATTAACACAGATATTGCGTCGCTAGGAGATACTATTGGTTCTATGCCTTCTCTTTCTAAATTGACGAACGTTTCTATGGCAACGACAGGATCTCCTATTGGGAGGCGAGTATCTCTTTTTGGATGCTTTATTCCTTATTTATTGCATCCGTCGATCCCTCACAATGACGAATTAACACAGATAAAGCGTTGCTAGGAGGTACTATAGGTGCTATGCCTTCTTTTTCTAAATCGAGGAAAGTTTGTATGGCACCGATAGGAGCTTCTATTGGGAGGCGTGTATCTCTTTTCGGATGCACTATTCCTTCTTTATTGCATCCGTCGATCCCTCACAATGACGAATTAACACAGAAATTGCGTCGCTATAAAATACTATAGGTTCTATGCCCTCTCTTTCTAAATCGAGGAACGCTTCTATGGCAACGACAGGATCTTCTATTGGTACCCGAGTATTTCTTTTCGGATGCACTATTCCTTCTTTATTGCATCCGTCGATCCCTCACAATGACGAATTAACACAGAAATTGCGTCGCTATGAAATACTATAGGTGCTATGCCTTATCTTTCTAAATCGAGGATAGTTACTATGGCACCGATAGGAGCTTCTATTGGGAGGCGTGTATCTCTTTTCGGATGCACTATCCCTTCTTTATTGCATCCGTCGATCCCTCACAATGACGAATTAACACAGAAATTGCGTCGCTATGAAATACTATTGGTTGTATGGCTTCTCTTTCTAAATCGAGGAACGTTACTATGGCAACGACAGGACCTTATATTGGGAGGCGAGTATCTCTTTTCGGATGCACTATTCCTTCTTTATTGCATCCGTCGATCCCTCACAATGACGAATTAACATAGATATTGCGTCGCTATGAAATACTATAGGTTCCATGCCTTCTCTCTCTAAATCGAGGAAAGATTCTATGGCAACGACGGGAACTTCTATTGGAAGGCGAGTATCTTTTTTCGGATGCACTATTCCATCTTTATTGCATCCGTCGATCCCACACAATGACGAATTAACACAGAAATTGCGTCGCTATGAAATACTACAGGTTCTATGCCTTCTCTTTCTAAATTGACGAACGTTTCTATGGCAACGACAGGATCTCCTATTGGGAGGCGAGTATCTCTTTTTGGATGCACTATTCCTTATTTATTGCATCCGTCGATCCCTCACAATGACGAATTAACACAGATAAAGCGTTGCTAGGAGGTACTATAGGTGCTATGCCTTCTCTTTCTAAATCGAGGAAAGTTTGTATGGCACCGATAGGAGCTTCTATTGGGAGGCGTGTATCTCTTTTCGGATGCACTATTCCTTCTTTATTGCATCCGTCGATCCCTCACAATGACGAATTAACTCAGAAATTTCGTCGCTATGAGATACTATGGGTTGCATGGCTTCTCTTTCTAAATCGAGGAACGTTTCTATGGCAACGACAGGACCTTATATTCGGAGGCGAGTATCTCTTTTCGGATGCACTATTCCTTCTTTATGGCATCCGTCGATCCCTCACAATGACGAATTAACACAGAAATTACGTCGCCATAAAACACCATAGGTTCTATGCCATCTCTTCCTAATTCGAGGAACGTTTCTATGGCATCGAAAGGATCTTCTATTGGGTGGCGTGTATCTCTTTTCGGATGCACTATTCCTTCTTTATTGCATCTGTCGATCCCTCACAATGACGAATTAACACAGAAATAGCGTCGCTATGATATACTATAGGTTCTATGCCTTCTCTTTCTAGATCGAGGATCGTTTCTATTGCAACGACAGGATCTTCTATTGGGAAAAGAGTATCTCTTTTCGGATGCACTATTCCTTCTTTATTGCATCCGTCGAACCCTCACAATGACGAATTAACACAGATATTGCGTCGCTAGGGGATACTATAGGTTCTATGCCTTCTATTTCTAAATCGAGGAAAGTTTCTATGGCAACGACAGGATTCACTATTGGGAGGCGAGTATCTTTTTTCGGATGCACTATTCCTTCTTTATTGCATCCGACGATCCCTCACAATGACGAATTAAGACAGAAATTGCGTCGCCATGAAATACTATAGGTTCTATGCCTTCTCTTTCTAAATCGAGGAACGTTTCAATGGCATCGACAGGATCTCTTATTGGGAGGCAAGTATCTCTTTTAGGATGCACTATTCCTTCTTTATTGCATCCGTCGATCCCTGACAATGACGAGTTATCAAAGAAATTGCGTCGCTATGAAATACTATGGGTTGTATGGATTCTCTTTCTAAATCGAGGAACTTTTCTATGGCATCGACGGGATCTTCTATTGGGAGGGGCGTATCTCTTTTCGGATGCACTATTCCTTCTTTACTGCATCCGCCGAACAATCACAATGACGAATTAACACAGAAATTGCGACGCTATGAAATACTATAGGTTCTATGCCTTCTCTTTCTAAATCGATGAACGTTTCTAAGGCAACGACAGGATCTTCTATTGGGAGGCGAGAGTCTCTTTTCGGATGCACTATTCCTTCTTTATTGCATCCGTCGATCCCTCACAATCACTAATTAACACAGAAATTGCGTCGCTATGATATACTATAGGTTCTATCCCCTCTCTTTCAAAATCGAGGAACGCTTCTATGGCAACGACAGGATCTTCTATTGGTAGGCGAGTATTTCTTTTCGGATGCACTATTCCTTCTTTATTGCATCCGTCGATCCCTCACAATGACGAATTAACACAGAAATTGCGTCGCTATGAAATACTATAAGTTCTATTCCTTCTCTTTCTAAATCGAGGAACGTTTCCATGGCAACGTCAGAAGATCTTCAATTCGGAGGCGACTATCTCTTTTCGGATGCACTATTCCATCTTTATTGCATCCGTCGATCCCTCACAATGGCGAATTAACACAGAAATTGCGTCGCTATGAAATACTATAGGTTCAATGCCATCTCATTCTAATTCGGGGAACGTTTCTATGGCAACGAAACGATCTTCTATTGGGAGGCGTGTATCTCTTTTCGGATGCACTATTCCTTTTTCATTGCATCCGTCGATCACTCGCAATGACGAATTAACACAGAAATAGCGTCGCTATGATATACTATCGGTTCTATGCCTTCTCTTTCTAAATCGAGGAACGTTTCTATGGCAACGTCAAGATCTTCTATTGGGAGAAGAGTATCTCATTTCGGATGCACTATTGCTTCTTTATTGCATCCGTCGATCCCTCACAATGACGAATTAACACTGAAATTGCGTCGCTATGAAATACTATTGGTTGTATGGCTTCTCTTTCTAAATCGAGGAACGTTACTATGGCAACGACAGGACCTTATATTGGGAGGCGAGTATCTCTTTTCGGATGCACTATTCCTTCTTTATTGCATCCGTCGATCCCTCACAATGCAGAATTAACACAGAAATTGCGTCGCTATGAAACACTATAGGTTCTATGCCATCTCTTTCTAAATCGAGGAACGTTTCTGTGGCAACGAAAGGATCTTCTATTGGGAGGGGCGTATCTCTTTTCGGATGCACTATTCCTTCTTTATTGCATCCGTCGAACAATCACAATGACGAATTAACACAGAAATTGCGTCGCTATGAAATACTATAGGTTCTATGCCTCCTCTTTCTAAATCGAAGAAAGTTTCTATGGCAACGACAGGATCTACTATTGGGAGGCGAGTATCTTTTTTCGAATGCACTATTCCTTCTTTATTGCATCCGTCGATCCCTCACGATGACGAATTAACACAGAAATAGCGTCACTATGAAATATTATAGGTTCTATGCCTTCTCTTTCTTAATCGAAGAACGTTTCTATGGCATCGACAGGATCTCTTATTGGGAGGCGAGTATCGCTTTTCGGATGCACTATTTCTTCTTTATTGCATCCGTCGATCCCTGACAATGACGAATTATCACAGAAATTGCGTCGCTATGAAATACTATGGATTGTATGGCTACTCTTTCTAAATCGAGGAACTTTTCTATAGTATCGACAGGATCTTTTATTGGGAGGGGCGTATCTCTTTTCGGATGCACTATTCCCACTTTATTGCATCCGTCGATCCCTCAGAATGACGAATTAACACAGAAATAGCGTCGCTGTAATATGCTATAGGTTCTATGACTTCCCTTTCTAAATCTAGGAACGTTTCTATGGAAACGACAGGATCTTCTATTGGGAGGCGAGTATCTCATTTGGGATGCACTATTCCTTCTTTATTGCATCCGTCGATCCCTCACAATGACGAATCACATACATATTGCGTCGCTAGTAGATACTATAGTTTCTATGCCTTCTCTTTCTAAATCGAGGAAAGTTTCTATGGCAACGTCAGGTTCTTCTATTGGGACGCGAGTATCTTTTTTTGGATGCACTATTCCTTCTTTATTGCATCCGTCGATCCCTCACATTGACGAATTAACACAGAAATTGCGTCGCTATTAAATACTACAGGTTCTATGCCTCCTGTTTCTAAATCGAGGAACGTTTCTATGGCATCGGCAGGATCTTCTATTGGGAGGGGCGTATCTCTTTTCGGATGCACTATTCCTTCTTTATTGCATCCGTCGATCCCTCACAATGAAGAATTAACACAGAAATTGTGTCGCTAGGAAACACTATAGGTTCTATGCCATCTCTTTCTAAATCGAGGTACGTTTCTATGGCAACGAAAGGATCTTCTATCGGGAGGCGAGTATCTCTTATCGGATGCACTATTCCTTCTTTATTGCATCCGTCGATCCCTCACAATCACGAATTAAGACAGAAATTTCGTCGCTATGATATACTATAGGTTCTATCCCCTCTCTTTCTAAATCGAGGAACGCTTCTATGGCAACGACAGGATCTTCTATTGGGAGGCGAGTATTTCTTTTCGGATGCACTATTTCTTCTTTCTTGCATCCGTTGATCCCTCACAATGACGAATTAACACAGAAAAATGCGTCGCTATGAAATACTATAAGTTTTATGCCTTCTCTTTCTAAATCAAGGAACGTTTCCATGGCAACGTCAGAGGATCTTCTATTGGGAGGCGCGTATCTCTTTTCGGATGCACTATTCCTTCTTTATTGCATCCGTCGATCCCTCACAATGACGAAATAACACAGAAATTGCGTCGCTATGAAATTCTATAGGTTCTATTCCATCTCATCCTAATTCGAGGAACGTTTCTATGGCAACGAAAGAATCTTCTATTGGGAGGCGTGTATCTCTTTTCGGATGCACTATTCCTTCTTTATTGCTCCCGTCGATCCCTCACAATGACGAATTAACACAGAGATAGCGTCGCTATGATATACTATAGGTTCTATGCCTTCTCTTTCTAAATCGAGGAACGTTTCTATGGCAACGACAGGATCTTCTATTGGGAGAAGAGTATCTCATTTCGGATGCACTATTGCTTCTTTATTGCATCCGTCGATCCTCCACAATGACGAATTAACACTGAAATTGCGTCGCTATGAAATACTATAGGTTCTATGCCTTCTCTTTTTAAATCGACGAACGTTTTTATGGCAACGAAAGGATCTTCCTTTGGGACGCGAGTATCTCTTTTCGGATGCACTATTCCTTCTTTATTGCATTCGTCGATGCCTCACAATCACGAATTAACACAGAAATTGCGTCGCTATGATATACTATAGGTTCTATGCCCTCTCTTTTTAAATCGAGGAACGCTTCTATGGCAACGACAGGATCTTCTATTGGGAGGCGAGTATTTCCTTTCGGATGCACTATTTCTTCTTTATTGCATCCGTCGCTCCCTCACAATGACGAATTAACACAGAAATTGCGTCCCTATGAAATACTATAAGATCTATGCCTTCTCTTTCTAAATCGAGGAAAGTTTCCATGGCAACGTCAGAGGATCTTCTATTGGGAGGCGACTATCTCTTCTCGGATGCACTATTCCTTCTTTATTTCATCCGTCGATCCCTCACAATGACCAATTAACACTGAAATTGCGTCGCTATGAAATACTATAGGTTCTATGCTTTCTCTTTTTAAATCGAGGGACGTTTCTATGGCAACGACAGGATCTTTTATTGGGAGGCGAGTATCTCTTTTCGGATGCACTATCCCTTCTTTATTGCGTCCGACGATCCCTCGCAATGACGAATTAACACAGATATTGTGTCACTATGAAATACTATAGGTTCTATGCCTTCTCTTTCTAAATCGAGGAACGTTTCTATGGCAACGACAGGATCTTCTATTGGGAGGCGTGTATCTCTTTTCTCGGATGCACTATGCCTTCATTATTGCATCCGTCGATCCCTCACAAAGACGAATTGACACAGAAATTGCGTCGCTATGAAACACTATAGGTTTTATGCCATCATTTTCTAGATCGACGAACATTTCTATGGCAACGAAAGGATCTTCTATTAGGAGGCGAGTATCTCTTTTCGGATGCACTATTCCATCTTTATTGCATCCGTCGATCTCTCACAATGACGAATTAACACAGAAATTGCGTCGCTATGAAACACTATAGGTTCTATGCCATCTCTTTCTAAATCGAATAACGTTTCTATGGCAACGCAGGATCTTCTATCGGGGGGCGAGTATCTCTTTTCGGATGCAGTATTCCTTCATTATTCCATCCGTCGATCCCTCACAATGACGAATAACATAGATATTGCGTCGCTAGTAGATACTACAGTTTCTATGCCTTCTCTTTCTAAATCGAGGAACGTTTCTATGGCAACGAAAGGATCTTCTATTGGGAGGAGCGTATCTCTTTTCGGATGCACTATTCCTTCTTTATTGCATCCGTCGATCCCTCACATTGACGAATTAACACAGAAATTGCGTCGCTATGATATACTATAGGTTCTATGACTTCTCTTTCTAAATCTAGGAACGTTTCTATGGAAACGACAGGATCTTCTATTGGGAGGCGAGTATCTCATTTCGGATGCACTATTCCTTCTTTATTGCATCTGTCGATCCCTCACAATGACGAATAACATAGATATTGCGTCGCCAGTAGATACTACAGTTTCTATGCCTTCTCTTTCTAAATCGCGGAACGTTTCTATGGCAACGAAAGGATCTCTTATTGGGAGGCGAGTATCTCTTATCGGATGCACTATTTCTTCTTTATTGCATCCGTCGATCCCTCACAATGACGAATTAACACAGAAATTGCGTCGCTATGAAATACTATGGGTTGTATGGCTTCTCTTTCTAAATCGAGGAACTTTTCAATGGCATCGACTGGATCTTCTATTGGGAGGCGCGTATCTCTTTTCGGATGCACTATTCCTGCTTATTGCATCCGTCGATCCCTCACAATGACGAATTAACACAGAAATTGTGTCGCTATGAAATACTATAGGTTCTATGCCCTCTCTTTCTAAATCGAGGAACGTTTCTATGGCAACGAAAGGATCTTCTATCGGGAGGCGACTATCTGTTTTCGATTGCACTATTCCTTCTTTATTGCATCCGTCGATCCCTCACAAGGACGAATTCACACAGAAATTGCGTCGCTATGAAATACTATAGGTTCCATGCCTTCTCTCTCTAAATCGAGGAACGTTTCTATGGCCACGACAGGATCTTCTATTGGGAGGCAAGTATCTCTTTTCGGATGCAGTATTCCTTCATTATTCCATCCGTCGATCCCTCACAATGACGAATTAACACTGAAATTGCGTCGTTATGAAACACTATACGTTCTATGCCATCACTTTCTAGATCGAGGAACGTTTCTATGGCAAAGAAAGGATCTTCTATTGGGAGGGGACTATCTCTTTTCGGATGCACTATTCCTTCTTTATTGCATGCGTTGATCCCTCACAATGACGAATTAACACAGAAATTGCTTCGCTATGAAATTCTATAGGTTCTATTCCATCTCATCTTAATTCGAGGAACGTTTCTATGGCAACGATAGGATCTTCTATTGGGAGGCGTGTATCTCTTTTCGGATGCACTATTCCTTCTTTATTGCACCCGTCGATCCCTCACAATGACGAATTAACACAGAGATAGCGTCACTATGATATACTATAGGTTCTATGCCTTCTCTTTCTAAATCGAGGAACGTTTCTATGGCAACGACAGGATCTTCTATTGGGAGAAGAGTATCTCATTTCGGATGCACTATTTCTTCTTTATTGCATCCGTCGATCCCTCACAATGACCAATTAACACTGAAATTGCGTCGCTATGAAGTACTATAGGTTCTATGCCTTCTCTTTTTAAATCGACGAACGTTTCTATGGCAACGAAAGGATCTTCTTTTGGGAGGCGAGTATCTTCTTGCGGATGCACTATTCCTTCTTTATTGAATCCGTCGATCCCTCACAATGAAGAATTAACACAGAAATTGTGTCGCTATGAAACACTATAGGTTCTATGCCATCTCTTTCTGATCCAGGAACGTATCTATGGCAACGAAAGGATCTTCTATCGGGAGGCGAGTATGTCTTTTCGGATGCACTATTCCTTCTTTATTGCATTCGTCGATCCCTCACAATCACGAGTTAACACAGAAATTGCGTCGCTATGATATACTATAGGTTCTATACCCTCTCTTTCTAAATCGAGGAACGCTTCTATGGCAACGACAGGATCTTCTATTGGGAGGCGAGTATTTCCTTTCGGATGCACTATTTCTTCTCTATTGCATCCGTCGCTCCCTCACAATGACGCATTAACACAGAAATTGCGTCCCTATGAAATACTATAAGATCTATACCTTCTCTTTCTAAATCGAGGAACGTTTCCATGGCAACGTCAGAGGATCTTCTATTGGGAGGCGAGTATCTCTTTTCGGATGCACTATTCCTTCTTTATTGCTTCCGTCGATCCCTCACAATTACGAATTAACACAGAAATTGCGTCGCTATGTAATACTATAGGTTCTATGCCTTATCTTTCTAAATCGAGGAACGTTTCCATGGCAACGTCAGAGGATATTCTATTGGGAGGCGACTATCTCTTTTCGGATGCACTATTCCTTCACTATTGGATCCGTCCATCCGTCACAATGACCAATTAACTCAGAAATTGCGTCGCTATGAAATACTGTAGGTTCTATGCTTTCTCTTTCTAAATCGAGGAACGTTTCTATGGCAACGACAGGATCTTCTATTGGGAGGCGAGTATCTCTTTTCGGATGCACTATTCCTTCTTTATTGCATCCGTCGATCCCTCTCAAAGACGAATTAACACAGAAATTGCGTCGCTATGGAACACTATAGGTTCTATGCCATCTCTTTCTAAATCGAGGAACGTTTCTATGGCAACGAAAGGATCTTCTATTGGGAGGCGCGTATCTCTTTCCGGATTCACTATTCCTTCTTTATTGCATCCGTCGATCCCTCACATTGACGAATTAACACAGAAATTGCGTCGCTATGATATACTATAGGTTCTATGACTTCTCTTTCTAAATCTAGGAACGTTTCTATGGAAACGACAGGATCTTCTATTGGGAGGCGAGTATCTCATTTCGGATGCACTATTCCTTCTTTATTGCATCCGTCGATCCCTCACAATGACTAATAACATAGATATTGCGTCGCTAGTAGATACTACAGTTTCTATGCTTTCTCTTTCTAAATCGAGGAACGTTTCTATGGCAACGAAAGGATCTCTTATTGGGAGGCGAGTATCTCTTATCGGATGCACTATTTCTTCTTTATTGCATCCGTCGATCCCTCACAATGACGAATTAACACAGAAATTGCGTCGCTATGAAATACTATGGGTTGTATGGCTTCTCCTTCTAAATCGAGGAACTTTTCAATGGCATCGACTGGATCTTCTATTGGGAGGCGCGTATCTCTTTTCGGATGCACTATTCCTGCTTATTGCATCCGTCGATCCCTCACAATGACGAATTAACACAGAAATTGTGACGCTATGAAATACTATAGGTTCTATGCCCTCTCTTTCTAAATCGAAGAACGTTTCTATGGCAACGACAGGATCTTCGATCTTGAGGCGAGTATCTCTTTTCGGATGCAGTATTCCTTCATTATTCCATCCGTCGATCCCTCACAATGAGGAATTAACACAGAAATTGCGTCACTATGAAACACTATAGGTTCTATGCCATTTCTTTCTAAATCGAGGAATGTTTCTATGGCAACGAAAGGATCTTCTATCGGGAGGCGAGTATCTCTTTTCGGATGCACTGTTCCTTTTTTATTGCATCCGTCGATTTCTCACAATGACGAATTAACACAGAAATTGCGTCGCTATGATATACTATAGGCCCTATGCCCTCTCCTTCTAAATCGAGGTACGCTTCTATGGCAACAACATGATCTTCTATTGGTAGGCGAGTATCTGTTTTCGGATGCACTATTCATTCTTTATTGCATCCGTCGATCCCTCACAATGAAGAATTAACACAGAAATTGCGTCGCTATGAAACACTATAGGTTCTATGCCATCTCTTTCTAAATCGAGGACCGTTTCTATATCAACGAAAGGATCTTCTATCGGGAGGCGAGTATCTCTTTTCGGATGCACTGTTCCTTTTTTATTGCATCCGTCGATTCCTCACAATGACGAATTAACACAGAAATTGCGTCGCTATGATATACTATAGGCCCTATGCCCTCTCCTTCTAAATCGAGGTACGCTTCTATGGCAACAACATGATCTTCTATTGGTAGGCGAGTATCTGTTTTCGGATGCACTATTCATTCTTTATTGCATCCGTCGATCCCTCACAATGAAGAATTAACACAGAAATTGCGTCGCTATGAAACACTATGGGTTCTATGCCCTCTCTTTCTAAATCGAGGAACGTTTCTATGGCAACGACATGATCTTGTATTGGGTGCGAGTATCTCTTTTCGGATGCACTATTCCTTCATTATTGCATCAGTCGATCCCTCTCAATGACGAATAAATACAGAAATTTCGTCGCTATGGAACACTATAGGTTCTATGCCATCTCTTTCTAATTCGAGGAACGTTTCTATGGCAACGAAAGGATCTTCTATTGGGAGGCGTGTATCTCGTTTCGGATGCACTATTCCATCTTTATTGCATCCGTCGATCCCTCACAATGACGAATTAACACAGAAATAGCAGTGCTATGATATACTATAGGTTCTATGCCTTCTCTTTCTAAATCGAGGAACGTTTCTATGGCAACGACAGGATGTTCTATTGGGAGGCGAGTATCTATTTTCGGATGCACTATTCCTTCTTTATTGCATCCGTCGATCCCTCACAATGACGAATTAACACAGATATTGCGTCGCTAGGAGATACTATAGGTTCTATGCCTTCTCTTTCTAAATCGAGGAACGTTTCAATGGCAACGACAGGATCTTCTATTGGGAGGCGAGTATCTTTTTTCGGATGCACTATTCCTTCTTTATTGCATCCGTCGATCCCTCACAATGACGAATTAACACAGAAATTGCGTCGCTATGAAATACTATAGGTTCTATGCCTTCTCTTTCTAAATTGAGGAACGTTTCTATGGCATCGACAGGAACTCTTATTGGGAGGCGAGTATCTCTTATCGGATGCACTATTTCTTCTTTATTGCATCCGTCGATCCCTCACAATGACGAATTAACACAGAAATTGCGTCGCTATGAAATACTTTGGGTTGTTTGGCTTCTCTTTCGAAATCGAGGAACTTTTCTATGGCATCGACTGGATCTTCTATTGGGAGGCGCAAATCCCTTATCGGATGCACTATTCCTTCTTTATTGCATCCGTCGATCCCTCACAATGACGAATTAACACAGAAATTGCGTCGCTATGAAATACTATAGGTTCTATGCCCTCTCTTTCTAAATCGAGGAACGTTTCTATGGCAACGACAGGATCTTCTATTGAGTTCGAGTATCTCTTTTCGGATGCACTATTCCTTCTTTATTGCATACGTCGATCCCTCACAATGAAGAATTAACACAGAATTTGCGTCACTTTGAAACACTATAGGTTCTATGCCATCTCTTTCTAATTCGAGGAACGTTTCTATGGCAACGAAAGGATCTTCTATCGGGAGGCGAGTATCTCTTTACGGATGCACTATTCCTTCTTTATTGCATCCGTCGATCCCTCACAATGACGAATTAACACAGAAATTGCGTCGCTATGATATACTATAAGCTGTATGCCCTCTCTTTCTAAATCGAGGAACGCTTCAATGGCAACGACAGGATCTTCTATTGGGAGGCGAGTATTTCTTTTCGGATGCACTATTCCTTTTTTATAGCATCCATCGATCTTCGACAATGACGAAATGTCACAGATATTGCGTTGCTGGGAGATACAATAGGTGCTATGCCTTCCCTTTCTAAATCGAGGAATGTTTCTATGACATCGACAGAATCTTCTATTGGGAGGCGAGTATCGCTTTTCGGATGCACTATTCCTTCTTTATTGCATCCGTCGATCCCTCACAATGACGCTTTATCACAGAAATTGCGTCGCTATGATATACTATAGGTTCTATGCCCTCTCTTTCTAAATCGAGGTACGCTTCTATGGCAACGACAGGATCTTACATTGCTAGGCGTGTATCTGTTTTCGGATGCACTATTCCTTCTTTATTGCATCCGTCGATCCCTCACAATGACGAACTAACATAGATATTGCGTTGCTAGGAGATACTATAGGTGCTATGCCTCCTCTTTCTAAATCGAGGAAAGTTTCTATGGCAACGATAGGTGCTTCAATTGGGAGGCGTGTATCTCTTTTCGGATGCACTGTTCCTTCTGTATTGCATCCGTCGATCCCTCACAATGACGAATTGACACAGAAATTGCGTCGCTATGAAATACTATAGATTACATGCCTTCTCTTTTTAAATCGAGTAACGTTTCTATGGCAACGACAGGATCTTCTATTGGGAGGCGAGTATCTCTTTTCGGATGCACTATTCCTTCTTTATTGCTTCCGTTGATCCCTCACAATGACGAATTAACACATAAATTGCGTCGCTATGAAACACTATAGGTTCAATGCCATCTCTTTCTAGAACGAGGAACGTTTCTATGGCAACGAAAGGATCTTCTATTGGGAGGCGAGTAACTCTTTTCGGATGCACTATTCCTTCTTTATTGCATTCGTTGATCCCTCGCAATGACAAATTAACACAGAAATTCCGTCGCTATGAAATACTATGGGTTGTATGGCTTCTCTTTCTAAATCGAGGAACCTTTCTATTGCAACGACAGGATCTTATATTGGGAGGCGAGTATCTCTTTTCGGATGCACTATTCCTTCTTTATTGCATTAGTCGATCCCTCTCAATGAAGAATTAACACAGAAATTGCGTCGCTATAGAACTATAAGTTCTATGCCTTCTCTTTCTAAACCGAGGAACGTTTCTATGGCAACGAAAGGATCTTCTATTGGGAGACGAGTATCTCTTTTCGAAAGTACTATTCCTTCTTCATTGCATCCGTCGATCCCTCTCAATGACGTATTAACACAGAAATTGCGTCGCTATGAAACACTATAGGTTCTATGCCTTCTCTTTCCAAATCGAAGAACGTTTCTATGGCAACGACAGGAACTTCTATTGGGAGGCCAGTAATTTTATTCAGGTGCACTATTCCTTCTTTATTGCATCCGTCGAACCTCACAATGACGAATTAACACAAAAATTGCGTCGCTATGAAATACTATAGGTTCTTTGTCTGCTCTTACAAAATCGAGGAATGTTTCTATGGCATCGACAGGATCTTATATTGGGAGGCGAGTATCACTTTTCGGATGCACTATACCTTCTTTATTGCATCCGTCGACCCCTCACAACGACGAATTAACAAAGAAATTGCGTCGCTATGAAATACTATAGGTTCTATGCCTGCTCTTTCTAAATCAAGGTACGTTTCTATGGCAACGACAGCATCTTCTATGGGGAGGCGAGTATCTCTTTTCGGATGCACTATTTCTTCTTTATTTCATCCGTCGATCCCTCACAATGACCAATTAACACAGAAATTGCGTCGCTATGGAATACTATAGGTTCTATGCCCTCTCTTTCTAAATCGAGGAACGTTTCTATGGCAACGACAGGATCTTCTATTGGGAGGCCAGTATCTGTTTTCAGGTGCATTATTCCGTCTTTATTTCATAAGTCGACCCCTCACAACGACGAATTAACAAAGAAATTGCGTCGCTATGAAATACTATAGGTTCTATGCCTGCTCCTTCCCAATCAAGGAACGTTTCTAAGGCAACGACAGGATCTTCTATGGGGAATCGAGTATCTCTATTCGGATGCACTATTTCTTCCTTATTGCATCCGTCGAACCCACACAACGACGAATTAACAAAGAAATTGCGTCGCTATGAAATACTATAGGTTCTATGCCTGCTCTTTCTAAATCAAGGTACGTTTCTATGGCAACGACAGCATCTTCTATTGGGAGGCGAGTATCACTTTTCGGATGCACTATTCCTACTTTATTTCATCCGTCGATCCCTCACAATGACGAATTAACACAGAAATTGCGTCGCTATGAAATACTATAGGTCCTATGCCTTCTCTTTATAAATCGAGGAACGTTTCTATGGCAACGACAGGATCTTCTATGGGGAGGCGTGTATCTCTCTTCGGATGCACTATTCCTGCTTTATTGCATCCGTCGATCCCTCACAATGACGAATTAGCACAGAAATTGCGTCGCTATGAAATACCATAGGTTCTATGCCCTATCTTTCTAAATCGAGGAACGTTTTTATGGCAACGACAGGATCTTCTATTGGGAGGCGAGTATCTCTTTTCGGATGCACTATTCCTTCTTTATTGCTTCCGTCGATCCCTCACAATGGCGAATTAACACAGAAATTGCGTCGCTATGGAATACTATAGGTTCTATGCCTTCTCTTTCTAAATCGAGGAGCGTTTATATGGCAACGACAAGGATCTTCTATGGGGAATCGAGTATCTCCTTTCGGATGCACTATTTCTTCCTTATTGCAACCGTCGATCCCTCCCTATTGGGAGGCCAGTATCTGTTTTCAGGTGCATTATTCCGTCTTTATTGCATATGTCGACCCCTCACAACGACGAATTAACAAAGATATTGCGTCGCTATGAAATACTATAGGTTCTATGCCTGCTCCTTCCCAATCAAGGAACGTTTCTAAGGCAACGACAGGATCTTCTATGGGGAATCGAGTATCTCCTTTCGGATGCACTATTTCTTCCTTATTGCATCCGTCGATCCCTCACAATGACGAATTAACACAGAAATTGCGTCGCAATGAAATACTATAGGTTCTATGCCTTCTCCTTCTAAAACGTGGAAGGGTTCTATGGCAACGACAAGATCTTCTATGGGGTGGCGGGTATCTCTTTTCGGATGCACTATTCCTTCTCTATTGCATCCGTCTGTCCCTCACAATGACGAATTAACACAGAAATTGCGTCGCTATGAAATAATTTAGGTTGTATGCTTTCTAGTTCTAAATCGAGGAATGTTTCTATGGCAACGACAGGATCTTCTATTGGGAGGCGAGTATCACTTTTCGGATGCACTATTCCTACTTTATTTCATCCGTCGATCCCTCACAATGACTAATTAACACAGAAATTGCGTCGCTATGAAATACTATAGGTCCTATGCCTTCTCTTTCTGAATCGAGGAACGTTTCTATGGCAACGACAGGATCTTCTATGGGGAGGCGTGTATTTCTCTTCGGATGCACTATTCCTTCTTTATTGCATCCGTCGATCCCTAAGAATGACGAATTAACACAGAAATTGCATCGCTATGAAACACTATTGGTTCTATGACTTATCTTTCTAAATCGAGGAACGAATCTATGGTAACGACAGGTTCTTATATTTGGAGGCGAGTATCTCTTCCCGGATGCACTATTCCTTCTTTATTGCATCCGTCGATCCCTCACAAAGACGAATTAACACAGAAATTGCGTCGCTATTACATACTATGGATTCTATGACTTCTCTTTCTAAATCGGAGAACGTTTCTATGGCAACGACTGGAACTTATATTGGGAGGCGAGTATCTCTTTTCGGAAGCACTATTCCTTCTATATTGCACCCGTCGATCCCTCACAACGACGAATTAACACAAAAAATGCATCGCTATGAAATACTATAGTTTCTATGCTTTCTCCTTCTAAATCGGGGAACGTTTCAATGGCAACGGCAGGATCTTATAACGGGAGGCGAGTATCTCTTTTTGGATGCACTATTCCTTCTTAATTGCATCAGTCGATCCCTCACAATGACGAATTAACACAGAAATTGCATCGCTATGAAACACTATTGGTTCTATAACTTCTCTTTCTAAATCGAGGAACGTTTCTATGGCAACGACAGGATCTTCTATTGTGAGGCGAGTATCTCTTTTCGGATGTACAATATCTTCTTTATTGCATCCGTCGATCCCTCACAATGACGAATTAACACAGAAATTGCATGGCTCTGAAATACTATAGGTTCTATGACTTCTCTCTCTAAATCGAGGAACGTTTCTATGGCAACGTCGGGATCATGTATTGGGAGGCAAGTATCTCTTTTCGGATACACTATTCCTTCTTTATTGCATCCGTCGATCCCTCACAATGACGAATTAACACAGCAATTGCGTCGATATGATATACTATTGGATCTATGCCTTCTCTTTCTAAATCGAGGTACGTTTCTATGGCAACGGCAGGATCATCTATTGGGAGGCGAGCATCTCTTTTCGGATGCACTCTTTCCTATATTTTGCATCCGTCGATCCCTCACAATGACGAATTATAACAGAAATTGCATGGCTCTGAAATACTATAGGTTCTATGACTTCTCTCTCTAAATCGAGGAACGTTTCTATGGCAACGTCGGGATCATAAATCGAGAGGCAAGTCTCTCTTTTCGGATGCACTATTCCTTCTTAATTGCATCCGTCGGTTACTCAAATTGTAGAATAAACACAGAAATTGCGTCGCTATGAAATACTGTATGTTCTATGCCATCTCTTTCTAAATCGAGGTACCTTTATATGGCAACGACAGGATCTTCTATTGGGAGGCGAGTATCTCTTTTCGGATGCGCTATTCCTTCTTTATTGCATCCGTCGATCCCTCACAATGACGAATTAACACAGAAATTGCATCGCTATGAAATACTATAGGTTCGATGCCATCTCTTTCTAAATCGAGGGCCGTTTCTATGGCAACGACAAGATCTTCTTTTGGGAGGCGGGTATCTCTTTTCGGGTGCATTATTTCTTCTTTATTGCATCCGTCGATCTCTGACAATAACGAATTAACACAGAAATTGCGTCGCTATGAAATACTATAGGTTCTATGCCTTCTTTTTCTAAATCGAGGAATGCTTCTATGGCAACGACAGGATCTAATATTGGGAGGCGAGTATCTCTTTTCGGATGCACTATTCCTTCTTTATTGCATCCGTCGACACCTCACAATGACGAATTATCACAGAAATTGCGTCACTATGAAATACTATAGGTTCTACGCGATCTCTTTCTAAATCGAGGAACGTTTCTATGGCAACGACAGGATCTTACATTGGGAGGCGAGTATCTCTTTTGGGATGCACTATTCCTTCTTTATTGCTTCCGCGATCCCTCACAATGACGAATTAACACAGAAATTGTGTCGCTATGAAATACTATAGGTTTTATGCCTTCTCTTTCTAAATCGAGGAACGTTTCTATGGCAACGACAGGATCTTATATTGGGAGGCGAGTATCACTTTTCGGATGCACTATTCCTTCTTTATTACATCCGTCGATCCCTCACAATGACGAATTAACACTGAAATTGCGTCGCTATGAAATACAATCGTTCTATACTTTCTCCTTCTAAATCGAGGAACGTTTCTGTGGCAAGGACAGGATCTTATATTGGGAGGCGAGTATCTCTCTTCGGATTCCCTATTACTTCTTTATTGCATCCATCGATCCCTCACAATGACGAATTACAACAGAAATTTCGTTGCTATGAAATACTATAGGTTCTATGCCTTCTCTTTCTAAATCGAGGAACGTTTCTATGGCATGGACAGGATCTACTATTGGGTGGCGAGTATCTCCTTTATAATGCACTATTCATTCTTTATTGCATCCGTCGATCCCTCACGATGACGAATTAACACAAAAAGTGCGTCGCTATTAAATACTATAGGTTCTATGCCTTCTCTTTCTAAATCGAGGTACGTTTCTATGGCAACGGCAGGATCATCTATTGGGAGGCGAGCATCTCTTTTCGGTTGCACTCTTTCCTATATTTTGCATCCGTCGATCCCTCACAATGACGAATTAACACAGAAATTGCGTCGCTATGAAATACTATAGGTTCGATGCCATCTCTTTCTACATCGAGGGCCGTTTCTATGGCAACGACAAGATCTTCTTTTGGGAGGCGGGTATCTCTTTTCTGATGCATTATTTCTTCTTTATTGCATCCGTCGATCTCTGACAATGACGAATTAACACAGAAATTGCGTCGCTATGAGATACTATAGGTTCTATGCCTTCTTTTTCTAAATCGAGGAACGTTTCTATGGCAACGACAGGATCTTACATTGGGAGGCGAGTATCTCTTTTGGGATGCACTATTCCTTCTTTATTGCATCCGTCGATCCCTCACAATGACGAATTAACACAGAAATTGTGTCGCTATGAAATACTATAGGTTTTATGCCTTCTCTTTCTAAATCGAGGAACGTTTCTATGTCAACCACTGGATCTTATATTTGGAGCGAGTATCACTTTTCGGATGCACTATTCCTTCTTTATTGCAACCGTCTATCCCCCACAATGGCGAATTAAAACAAAAATTGCATCGCTATAAAATACTATAGGTTTTATGCCTTCTCTATCCAAATCGAGGAACGTTTCTATTGCAAAGACACGATCTTATATCGGAGGCGAATATCTCTTTTCTGATGCACTATTCCTTCTTTATTGCATCCGTCGATCCCTCACAATGACGAATTAACACAGAAATTGCGTCGCTATGAAATACTATAGGTTCTATGCCTTCTTTTTCTAAATCGAGGAATGCTTCTATGGCAACGACGAGATCTTCTATTGGCAGGCGAGTATTTCTTATCGGATGCACTATTCCTTCTTTATTGCGTCCGTCGATCCCTCACAATGACGAATTAACACAGATATTGCGGCGCTATGAAATACTACAGGTTCTATGCCTTCTCTTTCTAAATCGAGGAACGTTTCTATGGCAACGACAGGAACTAATATTGGGAGGCGAGTGTCTCTTTTCCGATGCATTATTCCTTCTTTATTGCATCCGTCGATCCCTCAAATTGTAGAATTAACACAGAAATTGCGTCGCTATGAAATACTATAAGTTCTATGCCCTCTCATTCTAAATCGAGGAACGTTTCTATGGCAACGACGAGATCTTCTATTGGCAGGCGAGTATTTCTTATCGGATGCACTATTCCTTCTTTATTGCGTCCGTCGATCCCTCACAATGACGAATTAACACAGATATTGCGGCGCTATGAAATACTAAGGTTCTATGCCTTCTCTTTCTAAAACGAGGAACGTTTCTATGGCAACGACAGGAACTAATATTGGGAGGCGAGTATCTCTTTTCCGATGCACTATTCCTTCTTTATTGCATCCGTCGATCCCTCAAATTGTAGAATTAACACAGAAATTGCGTCGCTATGAAATACTATAAGTTCTATGCCCTCTCATTCTAAATCGAGGAACGTTTCTATGGCAACGACGAGATCTTCTATTGGCAGGCGAGTATTTCTTATCGGATGCACTATTCCTTCTTTATTGCGTCTGTCGATCCCTCACAATGACGAATTAACACAGATATTGCGGCGCTATGAAATACTACAGGTTCTATGCCTTCTCTTTCTAAAACGAGGAACGTTTCTATGGCAACGACAGGATCTTCTATTGGGAGGCGAGCATCTCTTTTCGGATGCGCTATTTCTTCTTTATTGCATCCGTCGATCCCTCACAATGACGAATTAACACAGAAATTCCGGCGTAATGAAATACTATTGGTTCTATGACTCTCTTTCTAAATCGAGGAACGTTTCTATGGCAACGACAGGATCTTTTATTGGGAGGCGAGTATCTCTTTTCGGATGCACTATTCCTTCTTTATTGAATCCGTCGATCCCTCACAATGACGAATTAACACAGAAATTGCGTCGCTATGAAATACTACAGGTTCTATGCCTTCTCTTTCTAAATCGAGGTACGTTTCTGAAGCAACGACAGGATCTTCTATTTCGAGGCCAGTATCTCTTTTCAGGTGCACTATTCCTTCTTTATTGCATCCGTCGGTCCCTCACAATGACGAATTAACACAGTAAGAGCGTCGCTATGAAATACTATAGGTTCTATGCCTTCTCTTTAAAAATCGAAGAACGTTTCTACGGCATCGACAGGATCTTATATTGGGAGGCGAGTATCTCTTTTGTGATGTACTTTCCTTCTTTATTGCATCCGTCGATCCCTCACCATGAAGAATTAACACAGAATGTGTTTGGCTCTTAAATACTATAGGTTCTATGACTTCTCTCTCTATAGTGAGGAACGTTTCTATGGCAACGCCGGGATCATCAATTGGGAGGCAAGTATCTCTTTTCGGATGCACTATTCCTTCTTAATTGCATCCGTCGATCCCTCAAATTGTAGAATTAACACAGAAATTGCGTCGCTATGAAATACTACAGGTTCTATGCCTTCTCTTACTAAATCATGGTACGTTTCTGGGGCAACGACAGGATCTTCTATTGCGAGGCCAGTATCTCTTTTCAGGTGCACTATTCCTTCTTTATTGCATCCGTCGGTCCCTCACAATGACGAATTAACACAGAAAGAGCGTCGCTATGAAATACTATAGGTTCTATGCCTTCTCTTTAAAAATCGAAGAACGTTTCTACGGCATCGACAGGATCTTATATTGGGAGGCGAGTATCTCTTTTGTGATGTACTTTCCTTCTTTATTGCATCCGTCGATCCCTCACCATGAAGAATTAACACAGAATGTGTTTGGCTCTTAAATACTATAGGTTCTATGACTTCTCTCTCTAAAGTGAGGAACGTTTCTATGGCAACGCCGGGATCATCAATTGGGAGGCAAGTATCTCTTTTCGGATGCACTATTCCTTCTTAATTGCATCCGTCGATCCCTCAAATTGTAGAATTAACACAGAAATTGCGTCGCTATGAAAAACTATAAGTTCTTTGCCTTCTCATTCTAAATCGAGGAACGTTTCTATGGCAACGACGAGATCTTCTATTGGCAGGCGAGTATTTTTTATCGGATGCACTATTCCTTCTTTATTGCGTCCGCCGATCCCTCACAATGACGAATTAACACAGAAATTGCGTCGCTATGAGATACTATAGGTTCTATGCCTTCTTTTTCTAAATCGAGGAATGCTTCTATGGCAACGACAGGATCTAATATTGGGAGGCGAGTATCTCTTTTCGGATGCACTATTCCTTCTTTATTGCATCCGTCGATCCCTCACAATGACGAATTATCACAGAAATTGCGTCACTATGAAATACTATAGGTTCTACGCCATCTCTTTCTAAATCGAGGAACGTTTCTATGGCAACGACAGGATCTTACATCGGGAGGCGAGTATCTCTTTTGGGATGCACTATTCCTTCTTTATTGCATCCGTCGATCCCTCACAATGACGAATTAACACAGTAATTGTGTCGCTATGAAATACTATAGGTTTTATGCCTTCTCTTTCGAAATCGAGGAACGTTTCTATGGCAACCACAGGATCTTATATTCGGAGCGAGTATCACTTTTCGGATGCACTATTCCTTCTTTATTGCAACCGTCTATCCCCCACAATGGCGAATTAAAACAAAAATTGCATCGCTATAAAATACTATAGGTTCTATGCCTTCTCTATCCAAATCGAGGAACGTTTCTATTGCAAAGACACGTCTTATATCGGAGGCGAATATCTCTTTTCTGATGCACTATTCCTTCTTTATTGCATCCGTCGATCCCTCACAATGACGAATTAACACAGAAATTGCGTCGCTATGAAATACTATAGGTTCTATGCCTTCTTTTTCTAAATCGAGGAATGCTTCTATGGCAACGACGAGATCTTCTATTGCCAGGCGAGTATTTCTTATCGGATGCACTATTCCTTCTTTATTGCGTCCGTCGATCCCTCACTATGACGAATTAACACACATATTGCGGCGCTATGAAATACTACAGGTTCTATGCCTTCTCTTTCTAAATCGAGGAACGTTTCTATGGCAACGACAGGAACTAATATTGGGAGGCGAGTATCTCTTTTCCGATGCACTATTCCTTCTTTATTGCATCCGTCGATCCCTCAAATTGTAGAATTAACACAGATATTGCGTCGCTATGAAATACTATAAGTTCTATGCCCTCTCATTCTAAATCGAGGAACGTTTCTATGGCAACGACGAGATCTTCTATTGGAAGGCGAGTATTTCTAATCGGATGCACTATTCCTTCTTTATTGCGTCCGTCGATCCCTCACAATGACGAATTAACGCAGATATTGCGGCGCTATGAAATACTACAGGTTCTATGCCTTCTCTTTCTGTTTCGAGGAACGTTTCTATGGCAACGACGGGATCTTCTATTGGGAGGCGAGCATCTCTTTTCGGATACACTATTTCTTCTTTATTGCATCCGTCGATCCCTCACAATGACGAATTAACACAGAAATTCCGGCGTAATGAAATACTATTGGTTCTATGACTCTCTTTCTAAATCGAGGAACGTTTCTATGGCAACGACAGGATCTTTTATTGGGAGGCGAGTATCTCTTTTCAGGTGCACTATTCCTTCTTTATTGCATCCGTCGATCCCTCACAATGACGAATTAACACAGAACGAGCGTCGCTATTAAATACTATAGGTTCTATGACTTCTCTCTCTAAATCGACGAACGTTTCTATGGAAAGGTCGGGATCATCAATTGGGAGGCAAGTATCTCTTTTTGGATGCAATATTCCTTTCCAATTGAATCCGTCGATCCCTCAAATTGACGAATTAACACAGAAATTGCGTCGCTATGAAATACTATAAGTTCTATGCCTTCTCTTTCTAAATCGAGGAACGTTTCTATGGCAACAACAGGATCTTCTATTGGCAGGCGAGTATCTCTTATCGGATGCACTATTCCGTCTTTATTGCGTCCGTCGATCCCTCACAATGTCGAATTAACACAGATATTGCGTCGCTATAAAATACTATAGGTTCTATGCCTTCTCTTTCTAAATCGATGAACGTTTCAATGGCAACGAGAGGATCTTATATTGTGAGGAGAGTATCTCTTTTGGACGCCCTATCCCTTATATATTGCATTCGTCGATCCCTCACAATGACGAATTAACACAGAAATTGCGTCGCTATGAAATACTACAGGTTCTGTGCCTTCTCTTACTAAATCATGGTACGTTTCTGGGGCAACGACAGGATCTTCTATTGCGAGGCCAGTATCTCTTTGCAGGTGCACTATTCCTTCTTTATTGCATCCGTCGGTCCCTCACAATGACGAATTAACACAGAAAGAGCGTCGCTATGAAATACTATAGGTTCTATGCCTTCTCTTTAAAAATCGAAGAACGTTTCTACGGCATCGACAGGATCTTATATTGGGAGGCGAGTATCTCTTTTGTGATGTACTTTCCTTCTTTATTGCATCCGTCGATCCCTCACCATGAAGAATTAACACAGAATGTGTTTGGCTCTTAAATACTATAGGTTCTATGACTTCTCTCTCTAAAGTGAGGAACGTTTCTATGGCAACGCCGGGATCATCAATTGGGAGGCAAGTATCTCTTTTCGGATACACTATTCCTTCTTAATTGCATCCGTCGATCCCTCAAATTGTAGAATTAACACAGAAATTGCGTCGCTATGAAAAACTGTAAGTTCTTTGCTTTCTCATTCTAAATCGAGGAACGTTTCTATGGCAACGACGAGAACTTCTATTGGCAGCCGAGTATTTCTTATCGGATGCACTATTCCTTCTTTATTGCGTCCGCCGATCCCTCACAATGACGAATTAACACAGATATTGCGTCGCTATGAGATACTACAGTTTCTATGCCTTCTTTTTCTAAATCGAGGAATGCTTCTATGGCAACGACGGGATCTAATATTGGGAGGCGGGTATCTCTTTTCGGATGCACTATTTCTTCTTTATTGCATCCGTCAATCTCTGACAATGACGAACTAACACAGAAATTGCGTCGCTATGAGATACTATAGGTTCTATGCCTTCTCTTTCTAAATCGAGGAACGTTTCTATGGCAACGACAGGATCTTATATTGGGAGGCGAGTATCACTTTTCGGATGCAATATTCCTTCTTTATTACATCCGTCGATCCCTCACAATGACGAATTATATCAGAAATTGCGTCGCTATGAAATACTATACGTTCTATACTTTCTCCTTCTAAATCGAGGTACGTTTCTCTGGCAAAGACAGGATCTTATATTGGGAGGCGAGTATCTCTCTTCGGATTCCCTATTCCTTCTTTATTGCATCCATCGATGCCTCACAATGACGAATTACAACAGAATTTTCGTTGCTATGATATACTATGGGTTCTATGCCTTCTCTTTCTAAATCGAGGAACGTTTCTATGGCAACAACAGGATCTTCTATTGGCAGGCGAGTATCTCTTATCGGATGCACTATTCCGTCTTTATTGCGTCCGTCGATCCCTAACAATGTCGAATTAACACAGATATTGCGTCGTTATGAAATACTATAGGTTCTATGCCTTCTCTTTTAAATCGATGAACGTTTCAATGGCAACGACAGGATCTTATATTGTGAGGCGAGTATCTCTTTTTGGACGCACTATCCCTTCTTTATTTCATTCGTCGATCCCTCACAATGACGAATTAACACAGAAATTGCGTCGCTATGAAATACTATAGGTTCTATGCCTTCTCTTTCTAAATCGAGGAACGTTTCTATGGCAACGACAGGATCTTATATTGGGAGGCGAGTATCACTTGTCGGATGCAATATTCCTTCTTTATTACAACCGTCGATCCCTCACAATGACGAATTAACACAGATAGAGCGTCGCTATGAAATACTATAGGTTCTATGCCTTCTCTTTAAAAATCGCAGAACGTTTCTACGGCATCGACAGGATCTTATATTGGGAGGCGAGTATCTCTTTTGTGGTGCACTTTCCTTCTTTCTTGCATCCGTCGATCCCTCACAATGAAGAATTAACACAGAAATTGTTTGGCTCTGAAATACTATAGGTTCAACGACTTCTCTCTCTAAAGGGAGGAACGTTTCTATGGCAACGTCGGGATCATCAATTTGGAGGCAAGTATCTCTTTTCCGATGCACTATTCCTTCTTAATTGCATCCGTCGATCCCTCAAATTGTAGAATTAACACAGAAATTGCGTCGCTATGAAATACTATGAGTTCTATGCCTTCTCTTTCTAAATCGAGGAACGTATCTATGGCAACGACGGGATCTTCTATTGGCAGGCGAGTATTTTTTATCGGATGCACTATGCCTTCCTTATTGCGTCCGGCAATCCCTCACAACGACGAATTAACACAGATATTGCGTCGCTATGTAATACTATAGGTTGTATGCCTTCTCTTTCTAAATCGAGGAAATTTTCTATGGAAAAGACAGGATCTTCTATTGTGAGCGGAGTACCTCTTTTTGGATGCACTATCCCTTCTTTATTACATCCGTCGATCCCTCACAATGACGATTTAACACAGAAATTGCGTCGCTATGAAATACTATAGGTTCTATGCCTTCTCATTCTAAATCGAGGAACGTTTCTATGGCAACGACAGGATCTTCAATTGGGAGGCGTATATCTCTTTTGGGATGCACTATTCCTTCTTAATTGCATCCGTCGATCCAGCACAATCAGGAATTAATTCAGAAATAGCTTGGCTCTGAAATACTATAGGTTCTATAACTTCTGTCTCTAAATCGAGGAACGTTTCTATGGCAATGTCGGGATCATCAATTGGGAGGCAAGTATGTCTTTTCGGATGCACTATTCCTTCATAATTGAATCCGTCGATCCCTCAAATTGACGAATTAACACAGAAATTGCGTCGCTATGAAATACTACAAGTTCTATGCCTTCTCTTTCTAAATCGAGCAACGTTCCTATGGCTACAACAGGATCTTCTGTTGGCAGGCGAGTATCTCTTATCGGATGCACTATTCCATCTTTATTGCGTCCGTCTATCCATCACAATGACGAATTAACACAGATATTGCGTCGCTATGAAATACTATGGGTTCTATGCCTTCTCTTTTTAAATCGAGGAACGTTTCTATGGCAACGACAGGATCTTCTATTGGCAGGCGAGTATCTGTTATCGGATGCACTATTCCGTCTTTATTGCGTCCGTCGATCCCTCACAATGTCGAATTAACACAGATATTGCGTCGCTATGAAATACTATAGGTTCTGTGCCTTCTGTATCTAAATCCATGAACGTTTCAATGGCAACGACAGGATCTTATATTGTGAGGCGAGTATGTCTTTTTGGACGCACTATCCCTTCTTTATTGCATACGTCGATCCCTCACAATGACGAATTAACACAGAAATTGCGGCGTAATGAAATACTATTGGTTCTATGACTCTCTTTCTAAATCGAGGAACGTTTCTATGGCAACCACAGGATCTTATATTCGGAGCGAGTATCACTTTTCGGATGCACTATTCCTTCTATATTGCATCCATCTATCCCCCACAATAGCGAATTAAAACAAAAATTGCATTGCTATAAAATACTATAGGTTCTATGCCTTCTCTATCCAAATCGAGGAACGTTTCTATTGCAAAGACACGATCTTATATCGGAGGCGAGTATCTCTTTTCTGATGCACTATTCCTTCTTTATTGCATCCGTCGATCCCTCACAATGACGAATTAACACAGAAATTGCGTCGCTATGAAATACTATAGGTTCTATGCCTTTTTTTTCTAAATCGAGGAATGCTTCTATGGCAACGACGAGATCTTCTATTGGCAGGCGAGTATTTCTTATCGGATGCACTATTCCTTCTTTATTGCGTCCGTCGATCCCTCACAATGACGAATTAACACAGATATTGCGGCGCTATGAAATACTACAGGTTCTATACCTTCTCTTTCTAAATCGAGGTACGTTTCTGAAGCAACGACAGGATCTTCTATTTCGAGGCCAGTGTCTCTTTTCAGGTGCACTATTCCTTCTTTATTGCATCCGTCGATCCCTCACAATGACGAATTAACACAGAAAGAGCGTCGCTATTAAATACTATAGGTTCTATGACTTCTCTCTCTAAATCGACGAACGTTTCTATGGAAAGGTCGGGATCATCAATTGGGAGGCAAGTATCTCTTTTTGGATGCAATATTCCTTCCTAATTGAATCCGTCGATCCCTCAAATTGACGAATTAACACAGAAATTGCGTCGCTATGAAATACTATAAGTTCTATGCCTTCTCTTTCTAAATCGAGGAACGTTTCTATGGCAACAACAGGATCTTCTATTGGCAGGCGAGTATCTCTTATCGGATGCACTATTCCGTCTTTATTGCGTCCGTCGATCCCTCACAATGTCGAATTAACACAGATATTGCGTCGCTATGAAATACTATAGGTTCTATGATTTCTCTTTCTAAATCGATGAACGTTTCAATGGCAACGAAAGGATCTTATATTGTGAGGAGAGTATCTCTTTTGGACGCCCTATCCCTTATTTATTGCATTCATCGATCCCTCACACTGACGAATTAACACAGAAATTGCGTCGCTATGAAATACTACAGGTTCTATGCCTTCTCTTACTAAATCATGGTACGTTTCTGGGGCAACGACAGGATCTTCTATTGCGAGGCCAGTATCTCTTTGCAGGTGCACTATTCCTTCTTTATTGCATCCGTCGGTCCCTCACAATGACGAATTAACACAGAATGTGTTTGGCTCTTAAATACTATAGGTTCTATGACTTCTCTCTCTAAAGTGAGGAACGTTTCTATGGCAACGCCGGGATCATCAATTGGGAGGCAAGTATCTCTTTTCGGATGCACTATTCCTTCTTAATTGCATCCGTCGATCCCTCAAATTGTAGAATTAACACAGAAATTGCGTCGCTATGAAAAACTGTAAGTTCTTTGCCTTCTCATTCTAAATCGAGGAACGTTTCTATGGCAACGACGAGATCTTCTATTGGCAGGCGAGTATTTCTTATCGGATGCACTATTCCTTCTTTATTGCGTCCGCCGATCCCTCACAATGACGAATTAACACAGATATTGCGTCGCTATGAGATACTATAGGTTCTATGCCTTCTTTTTCTAAATCGAGGAATGCTTCTATGGCAACGACGGGATCTAATATTGGGAGGCGGGTATCTCTTTTCGGATGCACTATTTCTTCTTTATTGCATCCGTCAATCTCTGACAATGTCGAATTAACACATAAATTGCGTCGCTATGAGATACTATAGGTTCTATGCCTTCTCTTTCTAAATCGAGGAACGTTTCTATGGCAACGACAGGATCTTATATTGGGAGGCGAGTATCACTTTTCGGATGCAATATTCCTTCTTTATTACATCTGTCGATCCCTCACAATGACGAATTAACACAGAAATTGCGTCGCTATGAAATACTATACGTTCTATACTTTCTCCTTCTAAATCGAGGAACGTTTCTGTGGCAAAGACAGGATCTTATATTGGGAGGCGAGTATCACTTTTCGGATGCAATATTCCTTCTTTATTACATCCATCGATGCCCCACAATGACGAATTACAACAGAAATCTCGTTGCTATGAAAAACTATGGGTTCTATGCCTTCTCTTTCTAAATCGAGGAACGTTTCTATGGCAACAACAGGATCTTCTATTGGCAGGCGAGTATCTCTTATCGGATGCACTATTCCGTCTTTATTGCGTCCGTCGATCCCTCACAATGTCGAATTAACACAGATATTGCGTCGTTAAGAAATACTATAGGTTCTATGCCTTCTCTTTTAAATCGATGAACGTTTCAATGGCAACGACAGGATCTTATATTGTGAGGCGAGTATCTCTTTTTGGACGCACTATCCCTTCTTTATTTCATTCGTCGATCCCTCACAATGACGAATTAACACAGAAATTGCGTCGCTATGAAATACTACAGGTTCTATGCCTTCTCTTTCTAAATCGAGGTACGTTTCTGGGGCAACGACAGGATCTTCTATTGCGAGGCCAGTATCTCGTTTCAGGTGCACTATTCCTTCTTTATTGCATCCGTCGATCCCTCACAATGACGAATTAACACAGAAAGAGTGTCGCAATGAAATACTATATGTTCTATGCCTTCTCTTTAAAAATCGAACAACGTTTCTACGGCATCGACAGGATCTTATATTGGTAGGCGAGTATCTCTTTTGTGATGCACTTTCCTTCTTTATTGCATCCGTCGATCCCTCACAATGAAGAATTAACACAGAAATTGTTTGGCTCTGAAATACTATAGGTTCAATGACTTCTCTCTCTAAAGGGAGGAACGTTTCTATGGCAACGTCGGGATCATCAATTTGGAGGCAAGTATCTCTATTCCGATGCACTATTCCTTCTTAATTGCATCCGTCGATCCCTCAAATTGTAGAATTAACACAGAAATTGCGTCGCTATGAAATACTATGGGTTCTATGCCTTCTCTTTCGAAATCGAGGAACGTATCTATGGCAACGACGGGATCTTCTATTGGCAGGCGAGTATTTTTTATCGGATGCACTATGCCTTCCTTATTGCGTCCGTCGATCCCTCACAACGACGAATTAACACAGATATTGCGTCGCTATGTAATACTATAGGTTGTATGCCTTCTCTTTCTAAATCGAGGAAATTTTCTATGGAAAAGACAGGATCTTCAATTGTGAGCGGAGTACCTCTTTTTGGATGCACTATCCCTTCTTTATTACATCCGTCGATCCCTCACAATGACGATTTAACACAGAAATTGCGTCGCTATGAAATACTATAGGTTCTATGCCTTCTCATTCTAAATCGAGGAACGTTTCTATGGCAACGACAGGATCTTCAATTGGGAGGCGTATATCTCTTTTGGGATGCACTATTCCTTCTTAATTGCATCCGTCGATCCAGCACAATGAGGAATTAATTCAAAAATAGCTTGGCTCTGAAATACTATAGGTTCTATGACTTCTGTCTCTAAATCGAGGAACGTTTCTATGGCAACGTCGGGATCATCAATTGGGAGGCAAGTATGTCTTTTCGGATGCACTATTCCTTCATAATTGAATCCGTCAATCCCTCAAATTGACGAATTAACACAGAAATTGCGTCGCTATGAAATACTACAAGTTCTATGCCTTCTCTTTCTAAATCGAGCAACGTTCCTATGGAAACAACAGGATCTTCTGTTGGCAGGCGAGTATCTCTTATCGGATGCACTATTCCTTCTTTATTGCGTCCGTCTGTCCATCACAATTACGAATTAACACGGATATTGCATCGCTATAAAATACTATAGGTTCTATGCCTTCTCTATCCAAATCGAGGAACGTTTCTATTGCAAAGACACGATCTTATATCGGAGGCGAGTATCTCTTTTCTGTTGCACTATTCCTTCTTTATTGCATCCGTCGATCCCTCAAATTGTAGAATTAACACAGAAATTGCGTCGCTATGAAATACTATAAGTTCTATGCCCTCTCATTCTAAATCGAGGAACGTTTCTATGGCAACGACGAGATCTTCTATTGGCAGGCGAGTATTTCTTATCGGATGCACTATTCCTTCTTTATTGCGTCCGTCGATCCCTCACAATGACGAATTAACACAGATATTGCGGCGCTATGAAATACTACAGGTTCTATGCCTTCTCTTTCTAAATCGAGGAACGTTTCTATGGCAACGACAGGATCTTCTATTGGGAGGCGAGCATCTCTTTTCGGATGCACTATTTCTTCTTTATTGCATCCGTCGATCCCTCACAATGACGAATTAACACAGAAATTCCGGCGTAATGAAATACTATTGGTTCTATGACTCTCTTTCTAAATCGAGGAACGTTTCTATGGCAACGACAGGATCTTTTATTGGGAGGCGAGTATCTCTTTTCGGATGCACTATTCCTTCTTTATTGCATCCGTCGATCCCTCACAATGACGAATTAACACAGAGATTGCGTCGCTATGAAATACTACAGGTTCTATGCCTTCTCTTACTAAATCGAGGTACGTTTCTGAAGCAACGACAGGATCTTCTATTTCGAGGCCAGTATCTCTTTTCAGGTGCACTATTTCTTCTTTATTGCATCCGTCGGTCCCTCACAATGACGAATTAACACAGAAAGAGCGTCGCTGTTAAATACTATAGGTTCTATGACTTCTCTCTCTAAATCGACGAACGTTTCTATGGAAAGGTCGGGATCATCAATTGAGAGGCAAGTATCTCTTTTTGGATGCAATATTCCTTCCTAATTGAATCCGTCGATCCCTCAAATTGACGAATTAACACAGAAATTGCGTCGCTATGAAATACTATAAGTTCTATGCCTTCTCTTTCTAAATCGAGGAACGTTTCTATGGCAACAACAGGATCTTCTATTGGCAGGCGAGTATCTCTTATCGGATGCACTATTCCGTCTTTATTGCGTCCGTCGATCCCTCACAATGTCGAATTAACACAGATATTGCGTCGCTATGAAATACTATAGGTTCTATGCCTTCTCTTTCTAAATCGATGAACGTTTCAATGGCAACGACAGGATTTTATATTGTGAGGAGAGTATCTCTTTTGGACGCCCTATCCCTTATTTATTGCATTCGTCGATCCCTCACAATGACGAATTAACACAGAAATTGCGTCGCTATGAAATACTACAGGTTCTATGCCTTCTCTTACTAAATCATGGTACGTTTCTGGGGCAACGACAGGATCTTCTATTGCGAGGCCAGTATCTCTTTGCAGGTGCACTATTCCTTCTTTATTGCATCCGTCGGTCCCTCACAATGACGAATTAACACAGAAAGAGCGTCGCTATGAAATACTATAGGTTCTATGCCTTCTCTTTAAAAATCGAAGAACGTTTCTACGGCATCGACAGGATCTTATATTGGGAGGCGAGTATCTCTTTTGTGATGTACTTTCCTTCTTTATTGCATCCGTCGATCCCTCACCATGAAGAATTAACACAGAATGTGTTTGGCTCTTAAATACTATAGGTTCTATGAGTTCTCTCTCTAAAGTGAGGAACGTTTCTATGGCAACGCCGGGATCATCAATTGGGAGGCAAGTATCTCTTTTCGGATGCACTATTCCTTCTTAATTGCATCCGTCGATCCCTCAAATTGTAGAATTAACACAGAAATTGCGTCGCTATGAAAAACTGTAAGTTCTTTGCCTTCTCATTCTAAATCGAGGAACGTTTCTATGGCAACGACGAGATCTTCTATTGGCAGGCGAGTATTTCCTATCGGATGCACTATTCCTTCTTTATTGCGTCCGCCGATCCCTCACAATGACGAATTAACACAGATATTGCGTCGCTATGAGATACTATAGGTTCTATGCCTTCTTTTTCTAAATCGAGGAATGGTTCTATGGCAACGACGGGATCTAATATTGGGAGGCGGGTATCTCTTTTCGGATGCACTATTTCTTCTTTATTGCATCCGTCAATCTCTGACAATGACGAATTAACACATAAATTGCGTCGCTATGAGATACTATAGGTTCTATGCCTTCTCTTTCTAAATCGAGGAACGTTTCTATGGCAACGACAGGATCTTATATTGGGAGGCGAGTATCACTTTTCGGATGCAATATTCCTTCTTTATTACATCCGTCGATCCCTCACAATGACGAATTAACACAGAAATTGCGTCGCTATGAAATACTATACGTTCTATACTTTCTCCTTCCAAATCGAGGAACGTTTCTGTGGCAAAGACAGGATCTTATATTGGGACTCGAGTATCTCTCTTCGGATTCCCTATTCCTTCTTTATTGCATCCATCGATGCCTCACAATGACGAATTACAACAGAAATTTCGTTGCTATGAAATACTATGGGTTCTATGCCTTCTCTTTTTAAATCGAGTAACGTTTCTATGGCTACAACAGGAACTTCTAGTGGCAGGCGAGTATCTCTTATCGGATGCACTATTCCGTCTTTATTGCGTCCGTCGATCCCTCACAATGTCGAATTAACACAGATATTGCGTCGTTATGAAATACTATAGGTTCTATGCCTTCTCTTTTAAATCGATGAACGTTTCAATGGCAACGACAGGATCTTATATTGTGAGGCGAGTATCTCTTTTTGGACGCACTATCCCTTCTTTATTTCATTCGTCGATCCCTCACAATGACGAATTAACACAGAAATTGCGTCGCCATGAAATACTACAGGTTCTATGCCTTCTCTTTCTAAATCGAGGTACGTTTCTGGGGCAACGACAGGATCTTCTATTGCGAGGCCAGTATCTCGTTTCAGGTGCACTATTCCTTCTTTATTGCATCCGTCGATCCCTCACAATGACGAATTAACACAGAAAGAGCGTCGCTATGAAATACAATAGGTTCTATGCCTTCTCTTTAAAAATCGAAGAACGTTTCTACGGCATCGACAGGATCTTATATTGGGAGGCGAGTATCTCTTTTGTGATGCACTTTCCTTCTTTATTGCATCCGTCGATCCCTCACAATGAAGAATTAACACAGAAGTTGTTTGGCTCTGAAATACTATAGGTTCTATGACTTGTGTCTCTAAATCGAGGAACGTTTCTATGGCAACGTCGGGATCATCAATTGGGAGGCAAGTATGTCTTTTCGGATGCACTATTCCTTCATAATTGAATCCGTCGATCCCTCAAATTGACGAATTAACACAGAAATTGCGTCGCTATGAAATACCACAAATTCTATGCCTTCTCTTTCTAAATCGAGCAACGTTCCTATGGCAACAACAGGATCTTCTGTTGGCAGGCGAGTATCTCTTATCGGATGCACTATTCCATCTATATTGCGTCCGTCTATCCATCACAATGACGAATTAACACAGATATTGCGTCGCTATGAAATACTATAGGTTCTATGCCTTCTCTTTTTAAATCGAGGAACGTTTCTATGGCAACGACAGGATCTTCTATTGGCAGGCGAGTATCTCTTATCGGATGCACTATTCCGTCTTTATTGCGTCCGTCGATCCCTCACAATGTCGAGTTAACACAGATATTGCGTCGGTATGAAATACTATAGGTTCTGTGCCTTCTGTTTCTAAATCGATGAACGTTTCAATGGCAACGACAGGATCTTATATTGTGAGTCGAGTATCTCTTTTTGGACGCACTATCCCTTCTTTATTGCATACGTCGATCCCTCACAATGACGAATTAACACAGAAATTGCGTCGCTATGAAATACTATAGGTTCTATGCCTTCTTTTTCTAAATCGAGGAATGCTTCTATGGCAACGACGAGATCTTCTATTGGCAGGCGAGTATTTCTTATCGGATGCACTATTCCTTCTTTATTGCGTCCGTCGATCCCTCACAATGACGAATTAACACAGATATTGCGGCGCTATGAAATACTACAGGTTCTGTGCCTTCTGTTTCTAAATCGAGGAACGTTTCTATGGCAACGACGAGATCTTCTATTGGCAGGCGAGTATTTCTTATCGGATGCACTATTCCTTCTTTATTGCGTCCGCCGATCCCTCACAATGACGAATTAACACAGATATTGCGTCGCTATGAGATACTATAGGTTCTATGCCTTCTTTTTCTAAATCGAGGAATGCTTCTATGGCAACGACGGGATCTAATATTGGGAGGCGGGTATCTCTTTTCGGATGCACTATTTCTTCTTTATTGCATCCGTCGATCCCTCACAATGACGAATTAACACAGAAATTGCGTCGCTATGAGATACTATAGGTTCTATGCCTTCTCTTTCTAAATCGAGGAACGTTTCTATGGCAACGACAGGATCTTATATTGGGAGGCGAGTATCACTTGTCGGATGCAATATTCCTTCTTTATTACAACCGTCGATCCCTCACAATGACGAATTAACACAGAAATTGCGTCGCTATGAAATACTATACGTTCTATACTTTCTCCTTCTAAATCGAGGAACGTTTCTGTGGCAAAGACAGGATCTTATATTGGGAGGCGAGTATCTCTCTTCGGATTCCCTATTCCTTCTTTATTGCATCCATCGATGCCTCAGAATGACGAATTACAACAGAAACTTCGTTGCTATGAAATACTATGGGTTCTATGCCTTCTCTTTCTTAATCGAGGAACGTTTCTATGGCAACAACAGGATCTTCTATTGGCAGGCGAGTATCTCTTATCGGATGCACTATTCCGTCTTTATTGCGTCCGTCGATCCCTCACAATGTTGAATTAACACTGATATTGCGTCGTTATGAAATACTATAGGTTCTATGCCTTCTCTTTCTAAATCGATGAACGTTTCAATGGCAACGACAGGATCTTATATTGTGAGGCGAGTATCTCTTTTTGGACGCACTATCCCTTCTTTATTTCATTCGTCGATCCCTCACAATGACGAATTAACACAGAAATTGCGTCGCAATGAAATACTACAGGTTCTATGCCTTCTCGTTCTAAATCGAGGTACGTTTCTGGGGCAACGACAGGATCTTCTATTGCGAGGCCAGTATCTCCTTTCAGGTGCACTATTCCTTCTTTATTGCATCCGTCGGTCCCTCACAATGACGAATTAACACAGAAAGAGCGTCGCTATGAAATACTATAGGTTCTATGCCTTCTCTTTAAAAATCGCAGAACGTTTCTACGGCATCGACAGGATCTTATATTGGGAGGCGAGTATCTCTTTTGTGATGCACTTTCCTTCTTTATTGCATCCGTCGATCCCTCACAATGAAGAATTAACACAGAAATTGTTTGGCTCTGAAATACTATAGGTTCAATGACTTCTCTCTCTAAAGTGAGGAACGTTTCTATGGCAACGTCGCGATCATCAATTTGGAGGCAAGTATCTCTTTTCGGATGCACTATTCCTTCTTAATTGCATCCGTCGATCCCTCAAATTGTAGAATTACCACAGAAATTGAGTCGCTATGAAATACTATAAGTTCTATGCCTTCTCTTTCTAAATCGAGGAACGTATCTATGGCAACGACGGGATCTTCTATTGGCAGGCGAGTATTTTTATTGGATGCACTATGCCTTCCTTATTGCGTCCGTCGATCCCGCACAACGACGAATTAACACAGATATTGCGTCGCTATGTAATACTATAGGTTGTATGCCTTCTCTTTCTAAATCGAGGAAATTTTCTATGGAAAAGACAGTATCTTCTATTGTGAGCGGAGTATCTCTTTTTGGATGCATTATCCCTTCTTTATTACATCCGTCGATCCCTCACAATGACGATGTAACACAGAAATTGCGTCGCTATGAAATACTATCGGTTCTCCTTCTCATTCTAAATCGATGAACGTTTCTATGGCAACGACAGGATCTTATATTGGGAGCCGTATATCTCTTTTGGGATGCACTATTCCTTCTTAATTGCATCCGTCGATCCAGCACAATGAGGAATTAATTCAGAAATAGCTTGGCTCTGAAATACTATAGGTTCTATGACTTCTGTCTCTAAATCGAGGAACGTTTCTATGGCAACGTCGGGATCATCAATTGGGAGGCAAGTATGTCTTTTCGGATGCACTATTCCTTCATAATTGAATCCGTCGATCCCTCAAATTGACGAATTAACACAGAAATTGCGTCGCTATGAAATACTACAAGTTCTATGCCTTCTCTTTCTAAATCGAGCAACGTTCCTATGGCAACAACAGGATCTTCTGTTGGCAGGCGAATATCTCTTATCGGATGCACTATTCCATCTTTATTGCGTCCGTCTATCCATCACAATGACGAATTAACACAGATATTGCGTCGCTATGAAATACTATAAGTTCTATGCCCTCTCTTTCTAAATCGAGGAACGTTTCTATGGCAACGACAGGATCTTCTATTGGCAGGCGAGTATCTATTATCGGATGCACTATTCCGTCTTTATTGCGTCCGTCGATCCCTCACAATGTCGAATTAACACAGATATTGCGTCGCTATGAAATACTATAGGTTCTGTGCCTTCTGTTTCTAAATCGATGAACGTTTCAATGGCAACGACAGGATCTTATATTGTGAGGCGAGTATCTCTTTTTGGACGCACTATCCCTTCTTTATTGCATACGTCGATCCCTCACAATGACGAATTAACACAGAAATTGCGGCGTAATGAAATACTATTGGTTCTATGACTCTCTTTTTAAATCGAGGAACGTTTCTATGGCAACGACAGGATCTTATATTGGGAGGCGAGTATCTCTTTTCGGATGCACTATTCCTTCTTTATTGCACCCGTCGATCCCTCACAATGACGAATTAACACAGAAATTGCATCGCTATGATATACTATAGGTTCTATGACTTCTCTTTCTACATCGAGGAACGTTTCTATGGCAACGACAGGATCTTCTATTGGGAGGCGATTATCTCTTATTGGATGCACTATCCCTTGTTTATTGCATTCGTCGATCCCTCGCAATGACGAATTAACACAGAAATTGCGTCGCTATGAAATACTATAGGCTCTATGCCTTTTCTTTCTAAGTCGAGGTACGTTTCTATGGCAACGACAGGATCTTCTATTGGGAGGGCAGTATCTATTTTCAGGTGTACTATTCCTTCTTTATTGCATCCGTCGATCCCTCACAATGACGAATTATCACAGAAAGTGCGTCGCTATGAAATACTATAGGTTCTATGCCTTCTCTTTCAAAATCGAGGAACGTTTCTATGGCATCGACAGGATCTTATATTGGGAGGCGAGTATCTCTTTTGTGAAGCACTATTCCTTCTTTATTGCAACCGTCGATCCCTCACAATGACGAATTAACACAGAAATTGTATCGCTATGAAATACTGTAGGTTCTATGCCTTCTCTTTATAAATCGAGGAACGATTCTATGGCAACGACAGGATCTTCTATTGGGAGGAGAGTATCTCTTTCCGGATGCACTATTCCTTCTTTATTGCATCCGTCTGTCCCACACAATGACGAATTAACACAGAAATTGCTTGGCTCTGAAATACTATAGGTTCTATGCCGTCTCATTCTAAATCGAGGAACGTTGCTATGGCATCAACGGGATCTTGTATTGGGATGCGAGTATCACTTTTCGGACACACTATCCCTCCTTTATTGCATCCGTCGATCCCTCACAATGAAGAAGTAGCACAGAAATTGCATCGCTTTGAAATACTATACGCTCGATGCCTTCTCTTTCTATATCGAGGAACGTTTCTATGGCAAACACTGGATATTATATTGGGAGGCTAGTATCTCTTTTCGGATGCCCTATTTCTTCTTTATTGCATATGTCGATCCCTCACAATGACGAATTAACACAGTAATTGCGTCGCTATGAAATACTATATGTTCAATGCCTTCTCTTTCTAAATCGAGGAACGTTTCTATGTCCACGACAGGATCTTCTATTGGGAGGCGAGTATCTCTTTTCGGATGCACTATCCCTTCTTTATTGCATCCGTCGATCCCTCACAATGAAGAATTAGCACAGAAATTGCATCGCTATGAAATACTATACGCTCGATGCCTTCTCTTTCTAAATCGAGGAACTTTTCCATGGCAAAGACTGGATATTATATTGGGAGGCTAGCATCTCTTTTCGGATGCCCTATTTCTTCTTTATTGCATCTGTCGATCCTTCACAATGACGAATTAACACAGTAATTGCGTCGCTATGAAATACTATATGTTCTATGTCTTCTCTTTCTAAATCGAGGAACGTTTCTATGGCAACGACAGGATCTACTATTGGGAGGCGAGTATCTCTTTTCGGATGCACTATTCCTTCTTTATTGCATCCGTCGATACCTCACAATGACGAATTAACACAGAAAAACCGTCGCTATGAAATACTAAACTCTATATGCCTTCTCTTTCTAAATCGAGGAAGGTTCCTATGGCAAGGACAGGATATCCTATTAGGAGGCGAGTATCTCTTTTCGGATGCACTATCCCTCTTTTTTACATCCGTCGGTCCCTCACAATGACGAATTAACACAGAAATTGCGTCGCTATGAAATACCATAGGTTCTATGACTTCTCCCTCTAAATCGAGGAACGTTTCTATGGCAACGACGGGATATAAAGGCATATTTGCATGCCGAGCGTGAGTTTCCTCCGAAACGCGAAATATTAATTAAATAAATAATCAGTGACAAATAAATAAAGCCTATGGCACACAACTGCAGCGCTGTGTCGCTGATAAAACAAAAGCACAATTACGTTACTCTTATGTTTGATTAGAAAAGAGAGAGCTCTGGTAGAAGTGGTGCGAGAAGCACGTATTTTATACTATTGTCTGGCACACCGCCATATTTCATGTTATAGAAGAATACTGCGAGTTGCAACCAGACTAGGCACTCGATTCTGTAAAGAATTTATATTTATAAAAGTAAGTAGGATTATGAACTGTAGGCTTATTCATTGAATATATTTGATTTAACTAACTGTGTAACTTTTTATGTTTAGTAGACAATCACCTCTGTACGACGTATTGGCATGGCTGGCAAATTATTGTAATATTGAGATTTAGATTATGAGTCCGCACCTACCGCAGCAGTCTTTGGAAACGATTTATTTACGAAGTCTGATTATTTCAGTTTTATTTCACGGTCAACTACGAGTAACATTGCCTTTATGAGAAAGCCATTGTCAAGCGTCTGATACCGTATAATTAAACGTCCACGTTCCAGATAAGCAAATATTTATTACAATTACAATCACAATCACCATCATACAGATAGAATAATTAATATTTAAATAATATTTTTTATTTTATTTATTTTATATTGGCGACTGCGTGTCGGACTTGTTATTTTGTCATTTGTTACATTGTTCTCTTTGTTTCATGTGAAAAATCAGCTTTCGGGACCTGGACGTGAATGTATGAGAGATAACAAAAAATCTGAAGATATTTTCCAATTCTAAAATTTTGCCGGAAGACGCAATGAAACTTCCAGCAAAATAAGGTAAGACGCAGCATCTTTGCATTAGCAGGCTTGACCAGATGTATAATTCAGTGTATTAGCTTTTCAGTAGATTCTGTAGTGTTTCTTTCGTGCATAACAGTTTTCAGTGATAAATTTCATTCTCAGTACTTTTCCTTAAACAATAACGTATGCAACAATACCAATACATGAGAGTACAATATGGCCGACTCCTGTACGATACGTAGTAACATGGACAGCAGCCATTACCAATAATCTCAAATTCAGTTTATATTTTTAAATTAACAGACAGCCATTGTTGGTACGAGCGATTCATGCTCAACTGCATTTTATTTTAAAATCAGTGTCAAATATTTTCTTGAAACATATATCACGTGTGGCATGGTAATAACTAGAAATCAATACGCAAAAATGGAACAGCAAAGACGTACTATTCAGACGCAATCCGACTCGGACGAGAGACAAATGTTAGAAAATGACTTTACGACAGCAACCGGTAGTGACGATTTATCAAACATTGACGCAAGTGTTGACGGAAATTTTGACAATAGGCCGTCCACCACAAAAATTTCAAAGTCTCAGTCAGAGCCCATGTTGATGCATGACGTCACGTCTAATGACGCGACGGTGGCACAGACCTTGCAAACGGTAAACATTGCCGACATGTTACAAATGTTAATGAAACAGAACGCCGAAAACATGGCAACCTTACAGACGCAAAATGAACAATTAAAGACACAAAATGAACAGTTAAAGACACAAAATGACGGAATCAAATCTGATCTCATAGCAATCAAGATAGGTAATGACACTTTATGTAAGCGTGTGGAACTTATAGACGCCACACTGACCAAACAGATGACCGAACTCAGTACTAAATTTTCCCAGCTTAATACGAGACAAGAAAAGACTACAACTGACGTACCACTTTTACAGACACAAGTAAAAAACCTTAATGTCACGTGTGAAGTTCTTACTGAACAAATTCAAACATATCCTTCAGTACATGACAACCTTGAAAAACGAATTACTGACGTACAGAATAAATTTGACAATGTTGAACAACACCTGACTGACATCTTACAATCTGATGCCACAGCTCATTTTCAAAATATTAATAAAGAATTTCATGATCGGGTAGTGAACAAAGACAAACATTTTGATAGATGCTTACGTGAAAATTTACCAACAATTGTGCACGACTCCGTAGCGCAATACATTACTAATAACAAACAGCTGATCAGTGACGCAGTACAATCCGTCACTGCACCCATGAGACAATTCACCGATCGACCACAGTCTGAATGTAACGAAAATATCAGTCAAAATGCTCAGTTCAGGAACCAATATACATTCGAGTATGACACACACATACCGCACACGACAAACACACAAGAACAAAACACACCACGACTACAACACATACCACGTTGTGCAAACACAAACACAAGCTATTATCATGGTAAACCACAGCAACATTATCGTAATTACTCGCCAGCTGTACATACCAGTAATTACAGTGGAATAAATCCATATCACAATACGAAGGAAGTGGAAAGCTTAATGAAACACAGGCAATTTCAGATTTTTATCCCAGAAAAACGAACCATTCATCCGGTGATTTTTCTTAAAACTTTTAGTAACGCATTTCCACGCACTTGGAGTGACCGGAAAAAGATTTCATATATTGTCGGTTACATCCAAGGCGATGCAGCTGTCTGGGCATACAGTCAAGCTGACGTATGTACCACGTACAGTGAGTTTGAGCGTGCTTTTCTGAACAAATTCTGGTCGCAATCCGTCCAGGAGCGACTCAGAAGACAAATTTTAGAACCTGAAACTTTTAACAGTAAAAATGGCAACTTACGCAGATATTTTGAAAAATACTTGAACATGGGACACTTTTTAGACGAACCAGTCGCAACGCGTGATATACTCCGTGCGTTGAAGGCCAAATTGCCTTTCAACATTAAAGAAAAACTCCTACATATCCCGGATGACGATTCAGATTATTTTTTAACAGCCTTAGATTCGGTTGACATGTTACTTGAAGATCAGCGCTTCGCGCGGCAAAACAGCAGCCACAATGTTTACACTAGTGGTATGCAAAACATGCAGGCTTGCCAACTCAATTCTGGCGCGCCCACAGTTGGATACGCGGTACAGCAAAAACAGCAAACTCACATGCCGTTTCAATACGAAAATCAAAATCAACACGCGTATTCCAATACAAACAATAGTTACAACAGTAATAACACTTCATGCGGCAATCCATACAAAAGGCACCGCGGTAATAACTACAACGGTAACAACGGATACAAAGGCAACAACAAAAACACGAACAGAAATAGAAATAATAATAACTACGAGCCAAGACAGCATCAAGGTTGGACTCGTAACGATCAGAACTTCCATTCAAACTCTGCTTTACCACAGCAGCCACCAGGACAAAATTGGAGCATACCTTACGACCGACAGGTAAGTTATAATGCGCAACAGCAACAACTACCGCAAAAGTTTGGAGATCATAATAGGCAATATCCGAATGTGAATATAATAGAAATGACACCTGATGCACAACCTCAATCTGTGTCAGTACCTAGTACAAATGCTAATCCGACAAACTAGAAACAGTCACTTCTATGCCCCAGGTCGTGGCTGAAGAATTCTTGGGGGGCGACTGCAATGTTAATCAGTTATTTGACACCACAATTGAACAACAAAATATTGATATGCCTAATAATACTAATCAAAAACTACCTGTTTTATTTATAAGATACAACCACAATGAGAATATATCAGATGAACTTTTGCAAGACAGTACACAATGTCGTTAAAACACAAATGAAATTGTTTTAGCATCTACTACTGGTGTAGTAGGTGGGATTCCAACTACTATTATCCTAGATACAGGTGCAGCTGTGAGCGTTTTGTCTTTTAATTTCTATAAAAAGATGTGCGAATTGGAACCTGTGCCTGAGTTTCCTGCCCAAAACTGTAAAATAACTACTGCACTAGGTAATAAGTCATGTAGGGTTACGAAGCAAGTTTTTGTAAACATTAAAATAGGTAATGGAACCGTACAATGGCCATTCCTGGTTGTACAAAACCTTGTGACAAATTGCATATTAGGAATAGATATTATGAGCGAGAAGGACTCTATTATAGACTTCTCCAAAGGTAAATGTATTTTAAATGATAAAGGCAGTGTAATTATTATTGATTTGGACAGGAGAACTCTAAAGCATGACAAACACTGTAGAGGGTACAAGGTTCAGTTAGTACTTGACAATGACATTCAAGATATGCAAACACACTCATCTGACACAGAGCTAATGGACTTGAAAACATTGCTTGATCATAAGATAAGTGAAGCTACAGCTCTCAGTGTTCATGAACGTATAAAACTACAGGAAGTGTTATCCAAATATTTACAAGTTTTTACCAAACGATTAGGTGTTATCAACACGTATGTATACAAGATTGAAGTTAAGCCTCACAAGATCTTCTACCACAAGACATATAACGTACCGTTATCTCAACGACCTGCTGTGTGGCAAGAATTAAAACAAATGTTAGACTGGAAGGTCATTGAACCATCCACCTCACCTTATTGTAGTCCTCTACTTGTTGTCAAAAAATCAAATGGAAGCATTAGGTTAGTGTTAGACGCACGAGCAATTAATGAAATAATTTTACCGGTTCACACAAAACCCGAAAATTTAGAAGAGCAATTACAGAAATTTCTAGATGCAAAATATTTTTCCACAATAGATCTCGCTAATTCGTTTTGGCAGGTGGGTATCACTCCTGATTCACGGAAATATACTGCATTTATGTTCGGGGGGCGAACCTATCAGTTTTGTGTTCTACCTTTCGGACTGAATGTCAGCTCTGGGGTATTCATTACAGCGCTGGATACCATGCTTGGCGATGATTTAGTTGAGACAGTCACACACTATGTAGATGATATACTGATAGCTACACAGTCTTGGAAGGAACACGTTGACACACTTCAAAGAATTTTAGAAAAATTTGCACAAGCTGGAGTCACAGCCAATCTTAGAAAATCAAAGTTTGGTTGCAGTGAGATAAAGTATTTAGGACATATCATTAATTCGCAGGGCATACGTCTGGATCCCAGTAAATTAGATGCTATCAGAAACTTTCCTAGCCCTCGAACTAAAAAGCAGTTAAAATCATTCCTTGGGCTATGTTCATTTTTCAGACGTTTTTTGCCACAACCAGTTTTGAACAGTAAACATCTGCTAAATCTACTCAGAAAGAATCAAGTTTGGATCTGGTCGGAACAGTGCCAGAATGACTTTAATACAATTAAACATGCTTTAGTGGGTGCAAACTTATTGAGCCATCCAGATTTCAATTTAGATTTTTGTATGACTTGTGACGCTTCACGTACTGGCTTGAGATGTTGCTTATTTCAAGTTGTAAAGAATAAAGAAAAGGAACAGATAAGAATTATTGGGTTTGCAAGTCGTACTCTAACTGAATGTGAGCGTACATACTCCACTACTGAGTTAGAAACACTTTCCATAGTATGGGCATTCAAGAAATTCAATTATTATTTATTTGGAAAACATACAGTAATTTACACCGATCACCAGGCCCTGACATTTTTGTTAACTTGTAAACTTGTACATCCTAGACTATCACGATGGGCAGTTACACTTCAGAACTACTCTTTTGAAATTAAGTACATAAAAGGTAAGGACAACACCATTGCAGACGCTTTGTCTAGACTTCCACAAGGTATGAATGATACCAACAGTGACTTAGAAAATATAAATGACTACAGGATTCTCTTAATGCAAGACAAGCAGTATCACCAATATTATATTGATATGTGCAAAAACATGGCTAAATTACAAAAATCTGACCCTCACTGGTATAAGATAATAACATTACTGGTAGGAAAACACAATCATCCTTCGACTAAGTATTACAAGTTACACAATGATGTGTTATTTTACCGCCGACATCCAAATGCTACTAACTGGTGTGTATGCATTCCCAAAGAGTCTGAACGTAATCTAATTTGGCACACACACTTAGTTTGGGGTCATTATGGGACGAAAAAGTGTTTGGCAAAGCTCAGCACATACTGTTATTTTAGCAATATGAGAAGAAAAATTTACAGGGAACTGAAAACATGTGTCATATGTCAAAAATCAAAACCTCAGAATTTATCCACAAAAACAGATTTACATTCTATTTTACCTAGTAAACCCCTGGAAATTCTGTGTACTGACATCAGTGGACCGCATCCAGCAAGCTCTGGAGGCGTCAAATATATCTTAGCTTTTTACGATATATTTTCTAAACATGTCAAACTTTATGCTTTAAAATCCGCCACTGCAAGTGCTATAATACGAAGATTCTCAAGTGATTACCTGACGCACGTGGGAAAACCTAAAGCAATTCTGTCAGATAATGCAGCATACTACTCTGGGTACAAATGGAGAAATTTCTTGAAGGACAATAACATTAAAAGTATATTTATTTTGAGGTTTAGTCCACAATGTAACGCGACTGAGAGACTTTTCCGAGAATTAAATCGATTCATGAGGACCTATATTTCATCAAAACATACTAATTGGGTGTCCTACCTAAGTCTTTTCGAAGACGTACACAATAACTTAAATATTTATGATACAAATTACACACCTAACGAGATCATGTTCAATTGCAAACAGAACGATCAGTGGATAGAACCATTACCTAAGTTGTCAGACAAGGAAATCACACCTGAACAAAAAATAAAAGAAGTATTGACTACGCTGACACATCACGCACAGATACGAAACAAACATCACAGAAACATAATAAAAAGAAAACAAAAATTCGAGGTAGGAATGCTTGTACTACTTCGTACTCATCATAAATCTGTAGCACTCAAACGACGCAACGCTAAGTGGCGTCTGCTATATGAAGGACCTTATATAATTGTTAACATACCGCATCCCGGTGCGTATCTGTTACAACATCGTAGAACTAACAAAATTATTGGGCTATACGCACACCGAGATCTTAGAGCATTTCATGCTGAATAATGTCAAAGTCATACCCATCAAAATATTGCTAAGCAACTCGAAAAACTCTGTTGTTACAACACAGATAATAAGTAGTGTAGAAATTTTCTTTTCAGCGGTTCCAGAGTCGCAGTTGAAGGCAGAAGAACTCTTCTTTCAGCGCGCGCCACCACCACCCGGAAGACGGAATATCAAAATAAAATTTATGATTACGTAGCAGTGAATGATATATTAATTTTTCACGGAACATTTGTTATTGTAGGTACCACTGACTTGGTATGACACCTGACGAACCGACAGACGTCATCTGTGAAGCGATCTTTTACTTTGAGAAATAGATTAGACGCACATCTCTCAACACGAAAAGCATCTATCAGTAGTCAAGGCCACACAGACACTCTACACACACGCACAAAACGCGAGGAATCGAACATTTTCTCTCTCTTACTATTTTGAATATTTATTGAGTAGTGAAAACGCCTGGTCTTGCCTACTGATGTAATGAATGTTGTGTCTAACCTATCTTAATTTCAGATGACATCACGTGACACAATGTAATAACCTATAGCTATGTAATGATGATGCAAACATGTTTATGTGCAACTGTATTATGTTTATGCTAAGAAAATATGTGACGTGTGTATGTATAATTACTTATTTTTTTAACTGATGTATCATGTAACTGTTACTATGTAAAAAAATTTGAACAAAACGAGTGCCAAAAAGACATTGCATAGTGAACCTCTGTTCACAGACATTAACCAACATTACTAACTCTGCAACTATGCAGAAACCTATGTGAAGGAAACGGTTAATGCCATACATTATGCATCGTACCTATGTAAACGCGATGAACGATTTCCTTGATTAATAACTACGAACATTTAGGTGAGCTATATTCAGCAAAAAACTGAAAATGTGAAGTGCATAATTCGTGCATCGTCTAGTGACATTACTACAGTACCTATCTTCAAGATGTTAACTGGATTAAATGGACACAAAGTGCCTGTCCAGAAAACAACACGACGGGTGGAAGAATTTTGGTTGGAACTTCAGGGAATGAAATGTTCTCGAAATGTGACGGACACTCTTACCTGGACTGTCCAAGGATCGACGCCAGCTATGTGCCGTCCGAGGTTCTGCAACCAAGCTTCCACGGAATGTAAAAAACGAACTGCACGTGGACCAATTACTCGACGGGACACGTCTGATCTGTAATAAGCAATGCTTTTAGTCACAACGAACTGCATCACAATGACTATAATGGAAATGGGAAATGGACACGCTTATGTATTAATCACGTTGTTATACAACGATGTTACTGTGATCAAAAAACTTTACCACGACGATACTAACCTGTAAAAAAATTATTCTGCAGCAGATGAATATGAACTGTAATAACGACACGATGTGTATAGGTCAACGCACCTGAAACATACGGACATTTTTCTTTGAAGTATTTCAAAACAATACTATGTAACTAAGAACATTCAACAATCTAAGTTGTATTGTGTTATAACAAATATTGTAAATTTAAAACTAAGTTACCTGTCATAGGATGTAGTCCTCATATGTAATCTTGGTTGAATATTTTCTTTGTGCAACGACTGAGAAACGCGCGCAAACGAACAATATGAACTGCAATACTGTGCCACGTGATCTAACTGTACGATATAACGGCAGTGCCGGAGTCACACAGACGCTTCTGCGCATGCGCGCACTCTATCTGCCAACATAAGAACTTTAACGGCGCACCCGCGTCATTCAAATTTTGTATATAATGTGTATAATGTAATTCATGTAAATAGTTGTAGATAACTTAGATTTTCTTGTGCCTTTAGGTAAATTGCTCGCCTGCAGGTGTGTCCTTTCGCCTCGCAATTCAGGGGGCAATATAAAGGCACATTTGCATGCCGAGCATGAGTTTCCTCGGAAACGCGAAATATTAATTAAATAAATAATCAGTGACAAATAAATAAAGCCTATGGCACACAACTGCAGCGCTGTGTCGCTGATAAAACAAAAGCACAATTACGTTACTCTTATGTTTGATTAGAAAAGAGAGAGCTCTGGTAGAAGTGGTGCGAGAAGCACGTATTTTATTCTATTGTCTGGCACACCGCCATATTTCATGTTATAGAAGAATACTGCGAGTTGCAACCAGACTAGGCACTCGATTCTGTAAAGAATTTATATTTATAAAAGTAAGTAGGATTATGAACTGTAGGCTTATTCATTGAATATATTTGATTTAACTAACTGTGTAACTTTTTATGTTTAGTAGACAATCACCTCTGTACGACGTATTGGCATGGCTGGCAAATTATTGTAATATTGAGATTTAGATTATGAGTCCGCACCTACCGCAGCAGTCTTTGGAAACGATTTAATTACGAAGTCCGATTATTTCAGTTTTATTTCACGGTCAACTACGAGTAACATTGCCTTTATGAGAAAACCATTGTAAAGCGTCTGATACGGAATAATTAAACGTCCACGTTCCAGATAAGCAAATATTTATTACAATTACAATCACAATCACCATCATACAGATAGAATAATTAATATTTAAATAATATTTTTTATTTTATTTGTTTTATAGGGATCTTCTATTGCGAGGCGATTATCTCTTTTCGGATGCACTGTTCCTTCTTTATTGCATCCGTCGATTCCTCACAATGACGAATTAACACAGAAATTACGTCGCTAAGAAATACTATAGGTTCTATGCCATCTCTTTCTAAATCGACGAACGTTTCTATGACCACGACAGGATCTTCTATTGGGAGGCGAGTGTCTCTTCTCGGATGCACTGTTCCGTCTTAATTGCATCCGTCGATCCCTCACAATTGCGATTTAACACAGAAATTGCGTCGCTTTGAAATACTTTAGGTTCTATGCCTTCTCTTTCTAAATCGAAGAACGTCTCTCTGGCAACGGCTGTTTCTTCTATTGGGATGCGAGTATCACTTTTCAAATGCACTGTTCCTACTTTATTGCATCCGTCGATCCTCACAATCACGAATCAATACATAAATTGCGTCGCTATGAAATATTATAGGTTCTATGCCTTCTCTTTCTAAATCGAGGAACGTTTCTATGGCAACGACAGGATCTTCTATTGGAAGGCGAGTATCTTTTTTCAGATGCACTATTCCTCCTTTATTCCTTCCGTCGATCCTTCACAATGACGAATTAACACAGAAATTGCGTCGCTATGAAATACTATAGGTTCTATGCCTTCTATTTCTAATTCGAGGATCGTTTCTGTGGCAACGACAGGATCTTAGATTGGAAGGCGAGTATCTCTTTTCGGATGCACTATTCCTTCTTTATTGCATCCGTAGATCACTCACAATGACGAATTAACACAGAAATTGCGTCGCTATGAAATACAATAGGTTCTATGACTTCTCTTTCTAAATCGAGGAACATTTCCATGGCACCGACAGGATCTTCTATTGGGAGGCGAGTATCCCTTTTCGGATTCACTATTTCTTCTTAATTGCACCCGTCGATCCCTCACAATGACGAATTAACACAGAAATTGCGTCGCTATGAAATACTATAGATTCAATGCCTTCTCTTTCGACATCGAGGAACGTTTCTATGGCAACGACAGGATCTTATTTGGGAGGCGAGTATCTCTTTGCGGATGCACTATTTCTTCTTTGTTGCATCTGTGGACCCCTCACGATGACGAATTAACACAGAAATTGCGTCGCTATGAAATACTATTGGTTCTATGCCTTCTCTTTCTAAATCGAGGAACGTTTTTACGGCAACGATAGGATCTTCTATTGGGAGGCGAGTATCTCTTTTCGGATGCATTTTTCCTTCTTTATTGCATCCGTCGATCCCTTACAATCACGATTTAACAAACAAATTGCGTCGCTATGAAATACTAGTGTTTCTAGGCCTTCTCTTTCTAAATCAGGAACGTTTCTATGGCAACGACAGGATCTTCTGTTAAGAGGCGAGTATGTCTTTTCGGATGCACTATTCCTTCTTTATTGCATCCAGCACTCCCTCAAAATGACCAATTATCACAAAAATTGCGTCGCTATGAAATACTATAGATGCTATGCCTTCACTTTCTAAATCGAGGAAAGTTTCTATGACAAAGACAGGATCTTCTATTGGGAGGCAAGTATCTCTTTTCGGATGCACTATTCCTGCTTTATTGCATCCGTCGATAGTTCGAAATGAGGAATTAACACTGAAATTGCTTCGCTATGAAATACTATAGGTTCTATGCTTCTCTTTCTAAATCGAGGAACGTTTCTATGGCAACGACTGGATCTTATATTGGGAGGCGAGTATCTCTTTTTGGATGCACTACTCCTTCTTTATTGCATCCGTCGATCCCTCACAATGACGAATGAACACAGAAATTACGTCGCTAAGAAATACTATAGGTTCTATGCCTTCTGTCTCTAAATCGAGGAACGTTTCTATGGCAACGACAGGATCTTCTATTGCGAGGAGAGTATCTCTTTTCGGATGCACTATTCCTTCTTTATTGCATCCGTCGATCCCTCACAATGAAGAATCAACGCAATAATTTGCGTCGCATTGAAATACTATAGGTTCTATGCCTTCTCTTTTTAAAACGAGGAACGTTTCTATGGCAACTACAGGATCTTCTATTAAGAGGCGAGTATCTCTTGCCGGATGCACTATTCCTTCTTTATTGCATCCGGCGATCCCTCACAATGACGAATTATCACCAAAATTTGCGTCGCTTTGAAATACTATAGGTTCCATGCCTTCTCTTTCTAATATAAGGAACGTTTCTATGGCAACGACAGGATCTTCTATTGTGAGGCGAGAATCTTTTTTCGGATGCACTATTCCTTCTTTATTGCATCCGTCGATCCCTCACAATGACGAATTAACACCGAAATTTCGTCGCTATGAAATACTATGGGTTCTATGCCTTCTCTTTCTAAATTGACGAACGTTTCTATGACAACGACAGGATCTAATATTGGGAAGCGAGTATCTCTTTTCGGATGCACTATTCCTTCTTTATATCATCAGTCGATCCCTGACAATGAGGAATTAACACAGAAATAGCGTCGCTATGAAATACTATAGGTTCTATGAATTCCCTTTCTAAACCGAGGAAAGATTCTATGGCAAAGACAGAATCTTATATTGGGAGGCGAGTATCTCTTTTCGGATGCACTATTCCTTCCTTATTGCATTCTTCGATCCATCTCAATGACGAATTAACACAGATATTGCGTCGCTATGAAACACAATAGGTTCCATGCTCTCTCGTTCTAAATCGAGTAACGTTTCTATGGCAACGACAGGAATTTCTATGGGAGGCGAGTATTTTTTTTCGGATGCACTATTTCGTCTTTATTGCATCCGTCGATCCCTCACAATGACGAATTAACAGAGAAATTGCGTCGCTATGAAATACTGTAGGTTCTATGCCTTCTCTTTCTAAATCGAGGAACGTTTTTACGGCAACGATAGGATCTTCTATTGGGAGGCGAGTATCTCTTTTCGGATGCATTTTTCCTTCTTTATTGCATCCGTCGATCCCTCACAATCACGATTTAACAAACAAATTGCGTCGCTATGAAATACTAGTGTTTCTAGGCCTTCTCTTTCTAAATCAGGAACGTTTCTATGGCAACGACAGGATCTTCTGTTAAGAGGCGAGTATCTCTTTTCGGATGCACTATTCCTTCTTTATTGCATCCAGCACTCCCTCAAAATGACCAATTATCACAAAAATTGCGTCGCTATGAAATACTATAGGTGCTATGCCTTCACTTTCTAAATCGAGGAAAGTTTCTATGGCAAACACAGGATCTTCTATTGGGAGGCAAGTATCTCTTTTCGGATGCACTATTCCTGCTTTATTGCATCCGTCGATAGTTCGAAATGAGGAATTAACACTGAAATTGCTTCGCTATGAAATACTATAGGTTCTATGCTTCTCTTTCTAAATCGAGGAACGTTACTATGGCAATGACAGGATCTTCTATTGGGAGGCGAGGATCTCTTGTCGGATGCACTATTTCTTCTTTATTGCATCCGTCGATCCCTCACAATGACGAATTAACACAGAAATTTTGGCGCAATGAAATACTATTGTTTCTATGACTTCTCTTTCTAAATCGAGGAACGTTTCTATGGCAACGACAGGATCTTTTATTGGGAGTCGAGTATCTCTTTTCGGATGCACTATTCCTTCTTTATTGCATCTGTCGATCCCTCACAATGAGGTATTAACACAGAAAATGCGTCGCTATGGAATACTATAGGTTCTATGCCTTCCCTTTCTAAACCGAGGAAAGATTCTATGGCAAAGACAGAATCTTCTATTGGGAGGCGAGTATCTTTTTTCTGATGCACTATTCCTTCTTTATTGCATCCGTCGGTCCCTCACAATGACGAATTAACACAGAAATTGCGTCGCTATGAATTAATATAGGTTCCATGTCTTCTAGTTCTAAATCGAGGAATGTTTCTATGGCAATGATAGGATCTTCTATTGGGAGGCGAGTATCACTTATTGGATGCACTATTCCTTCTTTATTGCATCAGTAGATCCCTCACAATGACGAAATAACACAGAAATTGCGTCGCTATGAATTACTATAGGTTCTCTGCCTTCACTTTCTAAATCGAGGAACGTCTCTATGGCAACGACAGGATCTTCTATGGGGAGGCGTCTGTCTCTCTTCGGATGCACAATTCCTTCTTTATTGCATCCGTAAATCCCTCAGAATGACGAATTAACACAGAAATTGCACCACTATGAAACACTATTGGTTCCATGACTTCTCTTTCTAAATCGAGGAACGTTTCTATGGTAACGACAGGTTCTTATATTGGGAGGCGAGTATCTCTTTCCGGATGCACTATTCCTTCTTTATTGCATCCGCCGATCCCTCACAATGACGAATCAACACAGAAATTGCGTCGCTACTAAATACTACAGGTTCTATGACTTCTCTTTCTAAATCGGAGGTCGTTCTATGGCAACGACAGGAGCTTATATTGGGAGGCGAGTATCTCTTTTCGGAAGCACTATTCCTTCTTTATTGCATCCGTCGATCCCTAACAACGACGAATTAACACAGAAATTGCTTGGCTCTGAATTACTATAGGTTTAATGCCTTCTCTTTCTAAATCGAGGAACGTATCTATGGCAACGAGAGGATCTTCTATTGGGAGGCGAGTGTCTCTTTTCGGATGCATTTTTCCTTCTTTATTGCATCCGTCGATACCTCACAATGACGAATTAACACAGAAATTGCTTGGCTCCGAAATACTATAGGTTCTATGATTTCTCTCTCTAAATCGAGGAACGTTTCTATGGCAACGACGGGATCATCTATTGGGAGGCGAGTATCTGTTTTCGGATGCACTATTCCTACATTATTGCATCCGTCGATCCCTCACAATGGCGAATTAACACAGAAATTGCGTCGCTATGAAATACTATAGGTTCTATGCCTTCTCTTTCTAAATCGAGGTACTTTTATATGGCAAAGACAGGTTAATATATTGGGTGGCGAGTATCTCTTTTCGGATGCACTATTTCTTCTTTATTGCATCCGTCGATCCCTCACAATGACGAATTAACACTGAAATTTCGTTGCTATGAAATACTATAGGCTCTATGCCTTCTCTTTCTAAATCGAGGAACGTTTGTATGGCAACGAATGGATCGTCTATTGGGAGGCAAGTATCTCCTTTCCAATGCACTAGTCCTTCTTTATTGCATCCGTCGATCCCTCACGATGACGAATTAACACAGAAATTGCGTCGCTATGAATTACTAGAGGTTCTATGCCTTCTCTTTCTAAATCGAAAAACGTTTCTATGGCAACGGCAGGATCATCTATTGGGAGGCGAGCATCTCTTTTCGGAAGCACTCTTTCCTCTATTTTGCATCCGTCGATCCCTCACAATGACAAATTAACACAGAAATTGCGGCGCAATGAAATACTATTGATTTTATAACTTCTCTTTCTAAATTGAGGAATGTTTCTGTGGTAACGACAGGATCTTCTATTGGGAGGGAAGTATATCTTTTCGGATGCACTCTTCCTTCTTTATTGCATCGGTCGATCCCTCACAATGACGATATTAACAGAGAAATTGCGTCGCTGTGAAATACTATAGGTGCTATGCCTTCTTTTTCTATATCGAGGAACGTTTCTATGGCAACGACAGGTTCTTCTATTGTGAGGCGAGTATCTCTTTTCAGATGCACAATTCCTTCTTTATTGCATCCGTCGATCCCTCACAATGACGAATTAACACAGAAATTGCATGGCTCTGAAATACTATAGGTTCTATGACATCTCTCTCTAAATCGAGGAACGTTTCTATGGCAACGTCGGGATCATGTATTGGGAACCAAGTATCTCTTTTCGGATACACTATTCCTTCTTTATTGCATCCGTCGATCCCTCACAATGACGAATTAACACAGAAATTGCGTCGCTATGAAATACTATAAGATCTATCCCTTCTCTTTCTAAATCGAGGTACGTTTCTATGGCAACGACAGGATCTTCTATTGGGAGGCGAGTATCTCTTTTCGGATGCACCATTAATTCTTTATTGCATCCGTCGATCCCTCACAATGACGAATTAACACAGAAATTGCATGGCTCTGAAATACTATAGGTTCTATGACTTCTCTCTCTAAATCGAGGAACGTTTCTATGGCAACGTCGGGATCATGTATTGGGAGGCAAGTATCTCTTTTCGGATACACTATTCCTTCTTTATTGCATCCGTCGATCCCTCACAATGACGAATTAACACAGAAATTGCGTCGCTATGAAATACTATAAGATCTATCCCTTCTCTTTCTAAATCGAGGTACATTTCTATGGCAACGACAGGATCTTCTATTGGGAGGCGAGTATCTCTTTTCGGATGCACCATTAATTCTTTATTGCATCCGTCGATCCCCAACAATGACGAATTAACACAGAAATTGCGTCGCTATGAAATACTATAGGTTCTATGCCTTCTTTTTCTAAATCAAGGAATGCTTCTATGGCAACGACAGGATCTAATATTGGGAGGCGAGTATCTCTTTTCGGATGCACTATTCCTTCTTTATTGCATCCGTCGATCCCTCACAATGACGAATTATAACAGAATATTGCGTCACTATTAAATACTATAGGTTCTACGCCATCTCTTTCTAAATCGAGGAACGTTTCTATGGCAACGAAAGGATCTAATATTGGGAGGCGAGTATCACTTTTCGGATGCACTATTCCTTCTTTATTGCATCCGTCTATCCCCCACAATGACGAATTAACACAAAAATTGCATCGCTATGAAATACTATACGTTCTATGCCTTCTCTTTCTAAATGGAGGAAGGTTTCAATGGGAACAACAGGATCTTCCATTGGGAGGCGAGTATCTCTTTTTGGATGCACTATCACTTCTTTATTGCATCCGTCGATCCCTAACAATGACGAATTAACACAGATATTGCGTTACCATGAAATACTATACGTTCTATGCATTCTCTTTCCAAATCGTGGAACGTTTCTATTACAAAGACAGGATCTTATATTCGGAGGCGAGTATCTCTTTTCTGATGCACTATTCCTTCTTTATTGCATCCGTCGATTCCTCACAATGACGTATAACCACAGAAATTGCGTTGCTATGAAATACAATAGGCACTATGCCTTCTCTTTTTAATCGAGGATCGTTTCTATGGCAACGACAGGATCTTCTATTGGGATGCGAGTATCTCTTTTCGGGTGGACTATTCCTTCTTTATTGCATCCGTCGATCCCACACAATGAGGAATTAACACACGAAATGCGTGGCTCTGAAATACTATTGGTTCTATGACTTCTCTCTCTAAATCGAGGAACGTTTCTATGGCAACGTCGGGATCATCAATTGGGAAGAAAGTATCTCTTTTCGGATTCACTATTCCTTCTTTATTGCATCCGTCGATCCCTCACAATGACGATATTAACAGAGAAATTGCGTCGCTATGAAATACTATGGGTTCTATGCATTCTCTTTCTATATCGAGGAACGTTTCTATGGCAACGACAGGATCTTCTATTGTGAGGCGAGTATCTCTTTTCGGATGCACTATTCATTCTTTATTGCATCCGTCGATCCCTCACAATGACGAATTAACACAGAAATTGCATGGCTCTGAAATACTATAGGTTCTATGACTTCTCTCTCTAAATCGAGGAACGTTTCTATGGCAACGTCGCGATCATCAATCGGGAGGCAAGTATCTCTTTTCGGATGCAATATTCCTTCTTAATTGCATCCATCGATCCCTCAAATTGTAGAATTAACACAGAAATTGCGACGCTATGAAATACTATAAGTTCTATGACTTCTCTTTCTAAATCGAGGAACGTTTCTATGGCAATGACAGGATCTTCTATTGGGAGGCAAGTATCTCTTTTTGGATGCAATATTCCTTCTTAATTGAATCCGTCGATCCCTCAAATTGACAAATTAACACAGAAATTGCGTCGCTATGAAATACTATAAGTTCTATGCCTTCTCTTTCTAAATCGAGGAACGTTTCTATGCCAACAACATGATCGTCTATTGGCAGCCGAGTATCTCTTATCGGATGCACTATTCCGTCTTTATTGCGTCCGTCGATCCCTCACAATGTCGACTTAACACAGATATTGCGTCGCTATGAAATACTATAGGTTCTATGCCTTCTCTTTCTAAATCGATGAACGTTTCAAAGGCAACGAGAGGATCTTATTTTGTGAGGGGAGTATCTCTTTTTGGACGCACTATCCCTTCTCTATTGCATTCGTCGATCCCTCACAATGACGAATTAACACAGAATTTGCGTCGCTATGAAATACTATAGGTTCTATGCCTTCTCTTTCTATATCGAGGAACGTTTATATGGCAAAGACATTATATTATATTGGGAGGCGAGTATCTCTTTTCGGTTGCACTATTTCGTCTTTATTGCATCCGTCATTCCCTCACAATGACGAATTAACACAGAATTTGCGTCGCTATGAAATACTATAGGTTATATGCCTTCTCTTTCTAAATCGAGGTACGTTTCTATGGCAACGACAGGATCTTCTATTGGGAGGCCAGTGTCTCTTTTCAGGTGCACTATTCCTTCTTTATTGCATCCGTCGATCCCTCACAATGACGAATTAACACAGAAAGAGCATCGCTATGAAATACAATAGGTTCTATGCCTTCTCTTTAAAAATCGAAGAACGTTTCTACGGCATCGACAAAATCTTATATTGGGGGGCGAGTATCTCTTTTGTGATGCACAATTCCTTCTTTATTGCATCCGTCGATCCCTCACAATGAAGAATTAACACAGAAATTGCTTGGCTCTGAAATACTATAGGTTCTATGACTTCTCTCTCTAAAGTGAGGAACGTTTCTATGGCAACATCGGGATCATCAATTTGGAGGCAAGTATCTCTTTTCGGATGCACTATTCCTTCTTAATTGCATCCGTCGATCCCTCAAATTGTAGAATTAACACAGAAATTGCGTCGCTATAAAATACTATAAGTTCTATGCCTTCTCTTTCTAAATCGAGGAACGTTTCTATGGCAACGACGGGATCTTCTATTGGCAGGCGAGTATTTCTTATCGGATGCACTATTCCGTCTTTATTGCATTCGTCGATCCCTCACAATGACGAGTTAACACAGATATTGCTTCGCTATATAATACTATAGGTTGTATGCCTTCTCTTTCTATATCGAGGAACGTATCTATGGAAACGACAGGATCTTCTATTGTGAGCCGAGTATCTCTTTTCGGATGCACTATTCCTTCTTAATTGCATCCGTCGATCCCTCAAATTGTAGAATTAACACAGATATTGCGTCGCTATGAAATACAATAGGTTCTATGCCTTCTCTTTCAAAATCGAGGAACGTTCCTATGGCAACGACAGGATTTTCTATTGGGAGGCGAGTATCTCTTTTCGGATGCACTATTCCTTCTTTATTGCATCCGTCGATACCTCACAATGACGAATTAACTCAGATATTGCGTCGCTATGAAATACTAATCTTTCTATGCCTTGTCTTTCTAAATCGAGGAAGGTTCCTATGGCAAGCACAGGATATTCTATTAGGAGGCGAGTATCTCTTTTCGGATGCACTATCCCTCTTTTCTACATCCGTCGGTCCCTCACAATGACGAACTAACACAGAGATTGCGTCGCTATGAAATACTATAGGTTGTATGCCTTGACTTTCTAAATCGAGGAACGTTTCTATGGCAACGACAGGATCTTATATTTGGAGGCGAGTGTTTTTTTTGTGATGCACTATTCCTGCTTTACTGCATCCGTCGATCCCACACAATGACGAATTAACACAGAAATTACGTCACTATGAAATACTATAAGTTCCATGCCTTCTCTTTGTAAATGGGGGAACGTTTCAATGGCAACGACCGGATCTTATATTGGGAGGCGAGTACCTCTTTTCGGATGCGCTAGTCCTTCTTTATTGCATCCGTGGATCTCTCACAACGACGATTTAACACAGAAATTGCGTTGCTATGAAATACTACATGTTCTATGCCTTATCTTTCTAAATCGAGGAACGTTTCTATAGCAATGACATGATCTTATATTGGGAGGCGAGTATCCTTTTCCAATGCACTATTCCTTCTTTATTGCATCCGTCGATCCCTCACAATGAAGAATTAACACAGAAATTGCTTGGCTCTGAAATACTATAGGTTCTATGAGTTCTCTCTCTAAAGTGAGGAACGTTTCTATGGCAACATCGGGATCATCAATTTGGAGGCAAGTATCTCTTTTCGGATGCACTATTCCTTCTTAATTGCATCCGTCGATCCCTCAAATTGTAGAATTAACACAGAAATTGCGTCGCTATAAAATACTATAAGTTCTATGCCTTCTCTTTCTAAATCGAGGAACGTTTCTATGGCAACGACGGGATCTTCTATTGGCAGGCGAGTATTTCTTATCGGATGCACTGTTCCGTCTTTATTGCATTCGTCGATCCCTCACAATGACGAGTTAACACAGATATTGCTTCGCTATATAATACTATAGGTTGTATGCCTTCTCTTTCTATATCGAGGAACGTATCTATGGAAACGACAGGATCTTCTATTGTGAGCCGAGTATCTCTTTTTGGATGCACTATCCCTTCTTTATTACATCCGTCGATCCCTCACAATGACGATTTAACACAGAGTTTGCGTCGCTATGAAATACTATAGATTCTATGCCTTCTCTTTCTATATCGAGGAACGTTTATATGGCAAAGACAGGATATTATATTGGGATGCGAGTATCTATTTTCCAATGCACTATTCCTTCTTTATTGCATCCGTCGATCCCTCACAATGACGAATTAACACAGATATTGCGTCGCTATGAAATACAATAGGTTCTATGCCTTCTCTTTCAAAATCGAGGAACGTTCCTATGGCAACGACAGGATTTTCTATTGGGAGGCGAGTATCTCTTTTCGGATGCACTATTCCTTCTTTATTGCATCCGTCGATACCTCACAATGACGAATTAACTCAGATATTGCGTCGCTATGAAATACTAATCTTTCTATGCCTTGTCTTTCTAAATCGAGGAAGGTTCCTATGGCAAGCACAGGATATTCTATTAGGAGGCGAGTATCTCTTTTCGGATGCACTATCCCTCTTTTCTACATCCGTCGGTCCCTCACAATGACGAACTAACACAGAGATTGCGTCGCTATGAAATACTATAGGTTGTATGCCTTGACTTTCTAAATCGAGGAACGTTTCTATGGCAACGACAGGATCTTATATTTGGAGGCGAGTGTTTTTTTTGTGATGCACTATTCCTGCTTTACTGCATCCGTCGATCCCACACAATGACGAATTAACACAGAAATTACGTCACTATGAAATACTATAAGTTCCATGCCTTCTCTTTGTAAATGGGGGAACGTTTCAATGGCAACGACCGGATCTTATATTGGGAGGCGAGTACCTCTTTTCGGATGCGCTAGTCCTTCTTTATTGCATCCGTGGATCTCTCACAACGACGATTTAACACAGAAATTGCGTTGCTATGAAATACTATATGTTCTATGCCTTATCTTTCTAAATCGAGGAACGTTTCTATAGCAATGACATGATCTTATATTGGGAGGCGAGTATCCTTTTCCAATGCACTATTCCTTCTTTATTGCATCCGTCGATCCCTCACAATGACGAATTAACACAGAAATTGCGTCGGTAAGAAATGGTATAGGTTCTATGCTTTCTCTTTCTAAATCGACGAACGTTTCTATGACCACGACAGGATCTTCTATTGGGAGGCGAGTATCTCTTCTCGGATGCACTGTTCCGTCTTTATTGAATCCGTCGATCCCTCACAATGACGATTTAACACAGAAATTGCGTTGCTTTGAAATACTTTATTTTCTACGCCTTCTCATTCTAAATCGAAGAACGTTTCTCTGGCAACGGCAGGATCTTCTATTGGAATGCGAGTATATTTTTTCAGATGCACTATTCCTTCTTTATTCCTTCCGTCGATCCCTCACAATGACGAATTTACACAGAGATTGCGTCGCTAAGAAATACTATAGGTTCTATGCCTTCTCTTTCAAAATCGAGCATCGTTTCTATGGCATCGACAGGATCTTCTATGTGGAGGAGTGTATCTCTTCCCGGATGCACTATTTATTCTTTGTTGCGTCTGTCGATCCCTCACAATGATGAATTAACACAGAAATTGCGTCGCTATGAAATGCCATATGTTATATGCCTTCTCTCTCTAAATCGAGGAACGTTTCTATGGCAACGACAGGATCTTCTATTGCGAGGCGAGTATCTCTTTTCGGATGCACAATTCCTTCTTTATTGATTCGTCGATCCCTCACAATGACGAATTAACGCAATAATTTGCGTCGCATTGAAATACTATAGGTTCTATGCCTTCTCTTTCTAAATCGAGGAACGTTTCTATGGCAACTACAGGATCATCTATTAAGAGGCGAGTATCTCTTTTCGGATGCACTATTCCTTCTTTATTGCATCCGGCGATCCGTCACAATGACGAATTATCACAAAAATTTGCGCCGCTTTGAAACACTTTCGGTTCTATACCTTCTCTTCCTAATATGAGGAACGTTTCAATGGCAACGACAGGATCTTCTACTAGGAGGCGAGTATCTCTTTTCGGATGCACCATTCCTTCTTTATTGCATCCGTCGATCCCTCACAATGACGAATTAGCACAGAACGAGCGTCGCTATGAAATACAATAGGTCCTATGCCTTCTCTTTCTAAAATGACGAACGTTTCTATGGCAACGACAGGATCTTCTATTGGGAGGGGAGTATATCTTTTCGGATGCACTATTCCTTCTTTATTGCATCCGTCGACCCGTCACAATGACGAATTAACACAGAAATTGCGTCGCTAAGAAATACTATAGGTTGTATGCCTTCTGTTGCTAAATCGAGGAACGTTTCTGTGGAAACGACAGGATCTTCTATTGGGAGGCGAGTATCTCTTTTTGAATGCACTATCCCTTCTTAATTGCATCCATCGATACCTCACTATGAAGAATTAACACAGAAATTGCGTCGCTATGAAATACTATAGGTTCTATGACTTCTCTTTCTATATCGAGGAACGTTTATATGGCAAAGACATTATATTATATTGGGAGGCGAGTATCTCTTTTCGGATGCACTATTTCGTCTTTATTGCATCCGTCGATCCCTCACAATGACGAATTAACACAGAAATTGCGTCGCTATGTAATACTATAGGTTCTATGCCTTCTCTTTCTAAATCGAGGAACGTTTCTATGGCAACGACAGGATCTTCTATTGGGAGACGATTATCTCTTTTTGGATGCACTATCCCTTCTTTATTGCATTCGTCGATCCCTCACAATAACGAATTAACGCAGAAATTGCGTCCCTATGAAATACTATAGGTTCTATGCCTTCTCTTTCTAAATCGGGGAACGTTTCTATGGCAACGACAGGATCTTATATTGGGAGGCGAGTATCTCTTTTCGGATACACTATTCCTTCATTACTGCATCCGTCGATCCCTCATAATGACGAATTAACACAGTAATTGCGTCGCTATGAAATACTAATCTTTCTATGCCTTCTCTTTCAAAATCGAGGAACGTTTCTATTCCAACGACAGTATCTTATACTGGGAGGCGTGTATCTCTTTTTGGATGCACTATTCCTTCTTAATTGCATCCGTCGATCCCGCACAATGGGGTATTAATACAGAAATAGCTTGGCTCTGAAATACTATAGGTTCTATGACTTCTCTCTCTAAATCGGGGAATGTTTCTATGGCAACGTGGGGATCATCAATTGGGAGACAAGTATCTCTTTTCGGATGCACTATTCCTTCTTAATTGAATCCGTCGATCCCTCAAATTGACGAATTAACATAGAAATTGCGTCGCTAAGGAATACTATAAGTTGTATGCCTTCTCTTTCTAAATCGAGGAACGTTTCTATGGCAACAACAGGATCTTCTAGTGGCAGGCGAGTATCTCTTATCTGAGGCACTATTCCATCTTTATTGCGTCCGTCGATCCCTCACAATGACGAATTAACACAGATATTGCGTCGCTATGTAATACTATAGGTTCTATGCCTTCTCTTTCTAAATCGAGGAACGTTTCTATGGCAACGACAGGATCTTCTATTGGGAGACGATTATCTCTTTTTGGATGCACTATCCCTTCTTTATTGCATTGGTCGATCCCTCACAATAACGAATTAACGCAGAAATTGCGTCCCTATGAAATACTATAGGTTCTATGCCTTCTCTTTCTAAATCGGGGAACGTTTCTATGGCAACGACAGGTCCTTCAATTGGGAGGAGAGTATCTCTTTTCAGATGCACTATTCCTTCTTTATTGCCTCCGTCGATCCCACACAATGACGAATTAACACAGAAATAGCTTGGCTCTGAAATACTATAGGTTCTATGCCTTCTCTTTCTAAATCGAGGAACGTTGCTATGGCAACAACAGGATCTTCTATTGGGATGCGATTATCTCTTTTTGGATGCACTATCCCTTCTTTATTGCCTCCGTCGATCCCTCACAGTGACGAATTAACACAGAAATTGCATCGCTATGAAATACTATACGCTCTATGCCTTCTCTATCTATATCGAGGAACGTTTATGTGGCAAAGACAGGATATTATATTGGGAATCTACTATCTCCTTTCGGCTGCACTATTTCTTCTTTATTGCATCCGTCGATCCCTCACAATGACGAATTAACACAGTAATTGCGTCGCTATGAAATACTATATGTTCAATGCCTTCTCTTTCTAAATCGAGGAACGTTTCTATGGCAACGACAGGATCTTCCATTGGGAGGCGAGTATCTCTTTTCAGATGCACTATTCCTTCTTTATTGCATCCGTCGATCCCTCACTAGTACGAATTAACACATAAATTGCGTCGCTATGAAATACTATAGGTTTTATGCCTTCTCTTTCTAAATCGAGAAACGTTTCTATGGCAACGACAGGATCTTATATTGGGAGGCGAGTATCTCTTTTCGGATGCACTATTCCTTCATAATTGCATTTTTTGATCCCTCACAATGTCGAATTAACACAGAAATTGCGTCGCTATGAAATACTATGGGTCTTATGCCTTCACTTTCTAAATCGAGGTACGTTTCTATGGTAACGACAGGATCTTATATTTGGAGGCGAGTGTCTCTTTTGTGATGCACTGTTCCTTCTTTATTGCAACCGTCGATCCCTCACAATGACGAATTAACACAGATTTTACGTCACTATGAAATACTATATGTTCCATGCCTTCTCCTACTAAATCGAGGAACGTTGCTATGGCAACGACAGGATCTTCTATTGGGAGGCGAGTATCTCTTTTCAAATGCGCTATTCCTTCTTTATTGCATCCGTCTATCCCTAACAATGACGAATTAACACAGAAATTGCATCGCTATGAAATATTATGTGTTCTATACCTCCTCTTTCTAAATGTAGCAACGTTTCAATGGCAACGACAGGTTCTTATATTGGGAAGCGAGTATTTTTTTTTTCGGATGCACTAGTCCTTCTTTATTGCATCCGTCGATCTCTCACAACCATGAATTGACACAGAAATTGCGTTACAATGAAATACTATATGTACTATACCTACTCTTTCTAAATCGAGTAACGTTTCTATGGCAACGACAGCATCTTATACTGGGAGCCGAGTATCCTTTTTCAATGCACTATTCCTTCTTTATTGCGTCCGCCGATCCCTCACAATGACGAATTAACACAGAAATTCCGTCGCTATGAAATACTATAGGTTCTATGCTTCTCTTTCTAAATCGAGGAACGTTTCTATGGGATCGACAGGATCTTCAATTGCAAGGCGAGTATCTCTTTTCGGATGCAGTGTTCCTTCTTTATTGCATCCGTCGATCCCTCACAATGAAGAATTGCTATGAAATACTATGGGTTCTATGCCTTCTCTTTCTAAATCGAGGAACGTTTTAATGGCAACGACAGGATCTTATATTGGGAGGCGAGTATCTCTTTTCGGATACACTATTCCTTCTTTATTGCATCCGTCGATCCCTCACAATGACGAATTAACAGAGAATTTGTGTCGCTATGAAGTACTATATTGTCTATGCCGTCTCTATTTAAATCGAGAAACGTTTCTATGGCAACGACAGGATCTTCTATTGGGAGGCGAGTATCTCTTTTCGGATGCACTATTTCTTCTTTATTGCATCCGTCGATCCCTCACAATTACGAATTAACACAGACATTGCGTCGTAATGAAATACTATTATTTCTATTCCTTGTCTTTCTAAATCGAGGAACGTTTCTATGGCAACGACAGGATCTTATATTAGGAGGCGAGTATCTCTTTTCAAATGCACTATTCCTTCTTTATTGCATCCGTCTATCCCTAACAATGACGAATTAACACAGAAATTGCATCGCTATGAAATACTATGTGTTCTATACCTCCTCTTTCTAAATGTAGCAACGTTTCAATGGCAACGACAGGTTCTTATATTGGGAAGCGAGTATTTTTTTTTCGGATGCACTAGTCCTTCTTTATTGCATCCGTCGATCTCTCACAACCATGAATTGACACAGAAATTGCGTTACAATGAAATACTATATGTACTATACCTTCTCTTTCTAAATCGAGTAACGTTTCTATGGCAACGACAGCATCTTATACTGGGAGCCGAGTATCCTTTTTCAATGCACTATTCCTTCTTTATTACATCCGCCGATCCCTCACAATGACGAATTAACACAGAAATTCCGTCGCTATGAAATACTATAGGTTCTATGCTTCTCTTTCTAAATCGAGGAACGTTTCTATGGGATCGACAGGATCTTCAATTGCGAGGCGAGTATCTCTTTTCGGATGCAGTGTTCCTTCTTTATTGCATCCGTCGACCCCTCACAATGAGGAATTGCTATGAAATACTATAGGTTCTATGCCTTCTCTTTCTAAATCGAGGAACGTTTTAATGGCATCGACAGGAACTTATATTGGGAGGCGAGTATCTCTTTTCGGATACACTATTCCTTCGTTATTGCATCCGTCGATCCCTCACAATGACGAATTAACACAGAAATTGCGTCGCCATTAGATACTAATGGTTCTATGCCTTCTCTTTCTAAATCGAGGAACGTTTCTATGGCAACGACAGGATCTTATGTTGGGTGGCGTGTATCTCTTTTTGCATGCACTATTCTTTCTTAATTGCATCCGTCGATCCTGCACAGTGAGGAATTAATACAGAAATAGCTTGGCTCTGAAATACTATAGGTTCTATGACTTCTCACTCTAAATCGAGGAACGTTTCTATGGCAACGTCGGGGTCATCAATTGTGGGGCAAGTATCTCTTTTCGGATGCACTGTTCCTTCTTAATTGAATCCGTCGATCACTCAAATTGACCAATTAATACAGAAATTGTGTCGCTATGAAATACTATAAGTTCTATGCCTTCTCTTTCTAAATCGAGGAGCGTTTCTATGGCAACAGCAGGATCTTCCATTGGCAGGCAAGTATCTCTTATCGGATGCACTATTCCATCTTTATTGAATCCGTCGATCCCTCACAATGAAGAATTAACACAGAAATTCCGTCGCTATGAAATACGATAGGTTCCATGCCTTCTCTTTCTAAATCGAGGTACGTTTCTATTTCAACGACAGGATCTTCTATTGGGAGGCCAGTATCTCTTTTCATGTGCACTATTCCTTCTTTATTGCATCCGTCGATCCCTCACAATGACGAATTAACACAGAAAGTGCGTCGCTATGAAATACTACAGGTTCTATGCATTCTCTTTCAAAATCGAGGAACGTTTCTATGGCATCGAAGGGATCTTATATTGGGAGGCGAGTTTCTCTTTTGTGATGCACTATTCCTTCTTTATTGCATCCGTCGGTACCTCACAAGAACGAATTAACACATAAATTGCGTCGCTATGAAATACTAATGTTTCTATGCTTTCTCTTTCTAAATCGAGGAAGGTTCTATGGCAAGGACAGGATCTTCTATTAGGAGGCGAATATCTCCATTGGGATGCACTATTCCCTCATTATTACATCCGTCGATCACTCACAATGACGAATTAACACGGAAATTGCGTCGCTATGAAATACAAAAGGTTCTATGCCTTCTCTTTCTAAATCGAGGAACGTTTCTATGGCAACGACATGATCTTCTATTGTGAGGCGAGTATCTCTTTTCCGATGCACTAGTCCTTCTCTATTGCATCCGTCGATCTCTCACAACGATGAATTGACACAGAAATTGCGTTACAATGAAATACTATATGTTCTGTGCCTTCTCTTTCTAAATCGAGGAACGTTTCTATGGCAACGACAGGATCTTATATTGGGAGGCGAGTATATCTTTTTGGATGCACTATTCCTTCTTAATTAATCCGTCGATCCTTCACAATGAGGAATTAACACAGAAATTGCTTTTTTATGAAATACTATAGGTTCTATGACTTCTCTCTCTAAATCGAGGAACATTTCTATGGCAACGACGGGATCTTCGATTGCGAGGCAAGTATCTCTTTTCGGATGCACTGTTCCTTCTTTATTGCATCCGTCGATCCCTCACAATGAAGAATTAACACAGAAAATGCGTCGCTATGAAATACTATTATTTCTCTGCCTTCTCTTTCTAAATCGAGGAACGTTTCGATGGAAACAACAGGATCTTCAATTGGCAGGCGAGTAGCTCTTATCGGATGCACTATCCCATCTTTATTGCGTCCGTCGATCCCTCACAATGTCGAATTAACACAGATATTGCGTTGCTACGAAATACTATAGGTTCTATGCTTTCTCTTTCTAAATCGAGGTACGTTTCTATGGCAACGACCGGAGCTTCTATTGGGAGGCCAGTATCTCTTTTCAGGTGCACTATTCCTTCTTTATTTCATCCGTCGATCCCTCACAATGACGAACTAACACAGAAAGTGCGTCACTATGAAATGCTATAGGTTCTATGCCTTCTCTTTCAAAATCGAGGAACGTTTCTATGGCATCGACCGGATCTTATATTGGGAGGCGAGTATTTATTTTGTGATGCACTATTCCTTCTTTATTGCATCCGTCGATCCCTCACAATGACGAATTAACACAGAAATTGTGTTGCTATGAAATACTATAGGTTCTATGCCTTCTCTTTCTAAATCGAGGAATGTTTCTATGGCAACGACAGGACCTTCTATTGGGAGGAGAGTATCTCTTTTCGGATGCACTATTCCTTCTTTATTGCATTCGTCGATCCCACACAATGACGAGTTAACACAGAAATTGCTTGTCTCTGAAATACTATAGGTTCTATGCCTTCTCTTTCTAAATCGAGGAATATTGCTATGGCAACAACAGGATCTTCTATTGGGATGCGAGTATCTCTTTTCGGATACACTATCCCTTCTTTATTCCATCCGTCGATCCCTCACAAGGACGAATTAATACATAAATTGCGTCGCTATGAAATACTATAGGTTTTATGCCTTCTCTTTTTAAATCGAGGAACGTTTCTATGGCAAAGACAGGATCGTATATTGGGTGGCGAGTATCTTTTTTCCAATGCACTATTCCTTCTTCATTGCATACGTAAATCTCTCACAATGACGAATTAACAGAGAAATTGCGTCGCTATGAAATACAATAGGTTCTATGCCTTCTCTTTCTAAATCGAGAAACGTTTCTGTGGCAACGACAGGATCTTCTATTGGGAGGCGAGCTTCTCTCTTCGGATGCACTATTTCTTCATTATTGCATCCGTCGACCCCTCACAATGACGAATTAACACGGAAATTGCGTTGCTATGAAATACAAAAGGTTCTATGCCTTCTCTTTCTAAATCGAGGAACGTTTCTATGGCAACGACAGGATCTTCTATTGGGAGACGAACATCTGTTTTCGGATGCACTACTCCTTCTTTATTGCATCCGTCGATCCCTCACAATGACGAATTAACACAGAAATTGCGTCGCTAAGAAATACTAATGTTTCCATGCCTTCTCTTACTAAATCAAGTAAGGTTTCTATTGCAAGGACAGGATCTTCTATTAGGAGGCGAGTATCTCTATTGGGATGCACTATTCCCTCTTTATTACATCCGTCGGACCCTCACAATGACGAATTAACACAGAAATTGCGTCGCTATGAAATACTATAGGTTGTATGCCTTCACTTTCTAAATCGAGGAACGATTCTATGGCAACGACGGGATCTTATATTTGGAGGCGAGTGTCTCTTTTGTGATGCACTATTCCTTCTTTATTGCATCCGTCGATCCCTCACAATGACGAATTGACACAGACATTGCGACGCTATGAAATACTACTATTTCTATGCCTTCTCATTCTAAATCGAGGAACGTTTCTATGGCATCGACAGGATCTTATATTGGGAGGCGAGTATCTCCTTTCCAATGCACTATTCCTTCTTTATTGCATCAGTCGATCCCTCACAATGACAAATTAACACAGAAATTGCGTCACTATGAAATACTATAGGTTCTATGCTTCTCTTTCTAAATTGAGGAACGTTTCTATAGCAACGACAGGATCTTCTATTGGGAGGCGAGTATCTCTTTTCGGATACACTATCCCTTCTTTATTGCATCCGTCGATCCCTCACAAGGACGAATTAATACATAAATAGCGTCGATGTGAAATGCTATAGGTTTTATGCCTTCTCTTTTTAAATCGAGGAACGTTTCTATGGCAAGGACCGGATCGTATATTGGGTGGCGAGTATCTTTTTTCCAATGCACTATTCCTTCTTCATTGCACCCGTCGATCTCCCACAATGAGGAATTAACACAGAAACTGCTTTTTTATGAATTACTATAGGTTCCTTGACTTCTCTCTCTCTAAATCGAGGAACGTTTCCATGGCAACGACGGGATCTTCTATTGCGAGGCGAGTATCTCTTTTCGGATGTACTGTTCCTTCTTTATTGCATCCGTCGATCCCTCACAATGAAGAATTAACAAAGAAATTGCGTTGCTATGAAATACTATTGGTTTTATGCCTTCTCTTTCTAAATCGAGGATCGTTTCTATGGCAACGACAGGATCTTGAATTGGGAGGCGAGTATCTCTTTTCGGATGCACTATTACTTCTTTATTGCATCCGTCGATCCCTCACAATGACGAATCAACACAGAAATTGCATCGCTAAGAAATACTACAGGTTCTATGCCTTCTCTTTCTAAATCGACGAACGTTTCTATGGCCACGAAAGGATCTTCTATTGGGAGGCGAATATCTCATTTCGGATGCACTGTTCCTTCTTTATTGCATCCGTCGATCCCTCACAAAGACGATTAAACACAGAAATTGCGTCGGTTTGAAATAATTTACGTTCCATGCCTTTTCTTTCTAAATCGAAGGACGTTTCTCTGGCAACGGCAGGTTCTTCTATTGGGATGCGAGTATCTCTTTTCAGATGCACTGTTCCTTCTTTATTGCATCCGTCGATCCTCACAATGACGAATCATTACAGAAATTGCGTCGCTATGAAATATTATAGGTTCTATGACTTCTCTTTCTAAATCGAGGAACGTTTCTATGGCAACGACAGGATCTTCTATTGGGAGGCGAGAATCTCTTTTCAGCTGCACTATTAATTCATTATTCCTTCCGTCGATCCCTCTCAATGGCGAATTAACACAGATATTGCGTCGCTATGAAATACTATAGGTTCTATGCCTTCTCTTTCTAAATCGAGGAACGTTTCTATGGCAACGACAGGATCTTAGATTGGGTTTTTTTTTTTTTTTTTTTTTTAAATTCTTTATTTCTTTCATGATAGTTATACAATAATGACCCACCACCTTAATGATTAGTGGGTCCTATATAGCTAATTTACAATAGCAGCTATTCATTTCTTAACTTAACTACAGACAGTACTACAATTTCAACTAGGCAGACTACTTCTTAGTTTATTAGCTATTCTAATTTCTAGTTACTACTACTGGTTATACTAACTGCCTGCAGCGTTACAATTGTGCCAGTTAATGATATAAACCTACTTGATGCCCTGCTCATAGAGCTAATCCCTATGAGCAAGCCCCTGGCACAGGGCGGGCAATGGTTGAGTTGTCGCTGCAGGTTCCTAACTTACTATCCTATTCTAATTTACTACGTCTACTTTCTAATCTATGTCATTATCGGTGCGTTGTCTTGATCAGGCTTTGCCCCAGTCCCCCTGGTCCCGGTCGTGGCGGATTCCAACTATAAGTCGACCTGTCCACGTACCGGCGGTATGGGATTGGGGCGGTGGTCGCATTCGGTGTTGTTTTTATTTAGTCATGGAGGTCTCTCAAAAAGGTTGTCAGAACTTTCTGTGATACCTCGTTTACCAGAGTATTTAATTTATGAAATGTCTCTTCCTGTCTTAAAAGGTCATAGGTGTTCGTGCTAGGTAGTTGTTGTATCAGTGTCCCGGCTACATCATCGAAAAGGGGGCACTCATAAACCACATGGTTAGGAGTACCCTCCAGTGCACCACAGTCACACGCAGGCGTAGCCTTTATCCCAAACCGACAAAGATATGTCGGATAGGGGCCATGACCGGTGAGGAAGTGGAACAATCCCCGAGTTGGCTTAAGGTACTTCATTTCCAGTCTTTCCCTTACATCTGGTAGGAACAGAAAGGTTCGTCTACCAGTTTCATCTGATTCCCATATTTCCTGCCATAGGTTCACCCCTCTTTCCCTGATCTCATCTTTGTCCCTGACTGGTGCTCCTATAATTTCTTCTGCCTTGGTGATAACCCCCTTTTTTACCCAGTACCAAGCTGCCTGTTCCCTAATCTTTATATCTAGGGGACAGAGTCCCATTATGATTAACAGGGCTCCTCCTGGGGATGTTCTATAAGCTCCCACGGACCTTAGTATCATATTTCTTTGTACTCTCCTCACCGTCATAGCAGGCACCACCCTCGTGAGCCTGTGAGCCCAGACACCTGAACCGTAACCCACTATTGACGTAAGTATACTATTATGACAGAGTTTAATTAATTGAGGCGGGAGGTGAAATCTCTTGTGTCCAATTGTAATCAGATTATTTAGTAATTGTAGTGCTTTCTGGGTCGCGGTTTCTATGTGCTTTGCGAAGTTCCACCTTTCATCGATGATGATTCCTAAGTATCGTGTCTCTCGTCTCCTAAGTACAGGTATACCGTCAATTAGATTGGGGTTTCGAGTATCTCTTTTCGGATGCACAATTCCTTCTTAATTGCATCCGTCGATCCCTCACAATGACGAATTAACACAGAAAATGCGTCGCTATGAAATGCAATTGGTTCTATGCCTTCTCTTACTAAATCGAGGAACGTTTCTATGGCAACGACAGGATCTTATATTGGGAGGCGAGTATCACTTTTCCAATGCACTATTCCTTCTTTATTGCATCCGTCGACCCTCACAATGACGAATTAACACAGAAATTGTGTCGCCATGAAATTCTATAGCTTCTATGCCATCTCTTTCTAAATCGAGGAACGTTTCTGTGGCAACGACAGGATCTTAGATTGGAAGGCGAGTATCTCTTTTCGGATGCACTATTCCTTCTTTATTGGGTCCGTCGATCACTCACAATCACGAATTAACACAGAAATTGCGTCGCTATGAAATACAATAGGTTCTATGCCATCTCTTTCTAAATCGAGGAACGTTTCTATGGCAACGACAGGATCTTCTATTGGGAGGCGAGTAACTCTCTTCGGATGCACTATTCCTTCTTTATTGCATCCGTCGATACTTCGAAATGAGGAATTAACACTGAAATTGCTTCGCTATGATATACTATAGGTTCTACGCCTACTCTTTCTAAATCGAGGAACGTTTCTATGGCAACGGCAGGATCTTCTATGGATAGGAGTGTATCTCTTCCCGGATGCACTATTCCTTCTTTACTGCATTTGTCGATCCCTCACAATGATGAATTAACACAGAAATTGCGTCGCTATGAAATGCCATAGGTTCTATGCCTTCTTGTTCTAAATCCAGGAACGTTTCTATGGCAACGAAATGATCTTCTATTAAGAGGCGAGTATCTCTTTTCGGATGCATTATTCCTTCTTTATTGCATCCGTCGATCCCTCACAATGACAAATTAACAAAGAAATTGCGTCACTGTGAAATAGTATAGATTCTATGCCATCTCTTTCTAAATCGAGGAACGTTTCTATGGCAACGGCAGGACCTTATATTGGGAGGCGAGAATCTCTTTTCGGATGCACTATTCCTTCTTTATTGCATCCGTTGATCCCTCACAATGACGAATTAGCACAGAAAGAGCGTCGCTATGAAATACTATTGGTTCTACGCCTTCTCTTTCTAAAATGACGAACGTTTCTATGGCAACGACGGGATCTTCTATTGGGAGGGGAGTATCTCTTTTCGGATGCACTATTCCTTCTTTATTGCATCCGTCGATCCCTCACAATGACGAATTAACACAGAAATTGCGTCGCTATGAAATACTATAGGTTCTATGCCTTCTCTTTCTAATCGAGGAACGTTTCAATGGCAACGAGAGGTTCTTCTATTGGGAGGCGAGTATTTCTTTTCGGATGCACTATTCCTTCCTTATTGCAGCCGTCGATCACTCACAATGGGGAATTAACGCAGAAATTGCGACGCAATGAAATACTATAGGTTCTATCCTCTCTCTTTCTAAATCGAGGAACGTTTCTAAGGCAACGGCAGGATCTTCTATTGGGAGGCGAGTATCTCTTTTCGGATGCACTATTCCTTCTTTATTGCATAGGTCGATCCCCCAAATAGACGAATTAACACAAAAATTGCGTCGCTATGAAATATTATAGGTTCTATGCCTTCTCTTTCTAAATCGAGGAACGTTTCTATTGCAACGACAGAATCTTCTATTGGGAGGTGAGTATCTCTTTTCAGATGCACTATTCCTTCTTTATTGCATCCGTCGATCCCTCACAATGACGAATTAACACAGAAATTGCATCGCTATGAAATACTGTAGGTTCTATGCCTTCTCTTTCTAAATCGAGGTACGTTTCTATGCCAACGACAGGATCTTATATTGGGAGGCGAGTATCTCTTGTCCAATGCACTATTCCCTCTTTATTGCAACCGTCGATACCTCACAATGACGAATTAACACAGAAATTGCATCACTATGAAATACTAAGGGTGCTATGCCTTCTCTTTCAAAATCGAGGACCGTTTCTATGGCAAAGATAGGATCTTATATTGGGAGGCGAGTATCTCTTTTTGGATGCACTATTCCTTCTTAATTGCATCGGTCGATCCCTCACAATGACGAATTAACACAGAAATTGCGTCGCTATGAAATTCTATAGGTTCTATGCCTTCTCTTTCTATATCGAGGAACGTTTCTATGGCAACGACAGGATATTCCATTGGGAGGCGTGTATCTCTTTTCAGATGCACTATACCTTCTTTTTTGAATCCGTCGATACCTCGAAATGAGGAATTAACACCGTAAATGCGTCGCTATGAAAAACTAGGGGTTCTAGGCCTTCTCCTTCTAAATCGATGAACGTTTCTATGGCAACGACATGATCTTATATTGGGATCCGAGAATCTCTTTTCGGATGCACTATTCCTTCTTTATTGCATCAGTCGATCCCTCACAATGACGAATGAACACAGAAATTGTGTCGCCAAGAAATACTATACGTTCTATGCCTTCTTTATCTAAATCGAGGAACGTTTCTACGGCAACGACAGGATCTTCTATGGGGAGGCGAGTATCTCTTCCCGGATAACCTATTCCTTCTTTATTGCATCTGTCAATCCCTCACAATGATGAATTAAAACAGAAATTGCGTCGCTATGAAGTACCATAGGTTCTATGCCTTCTGTTTCTAAATCGAGGAACGTTTCTATGGCAACGACAGAATCTTCTATTGGGAGGTGAGTATCTCTTTTCAGATGCACTATTCCTTCTTTATTGCATCCGTCGATCCCTCACAATGACGAATTAACACAGAAATTGCGTCGCTATGAAATATTATAGGTTCTATGCCTTCTCTTTCTAATTCGAGGAACGTTTCTATGGCAACGACAAGATCTTCTATTGCGAGGCGAGTATCTCTTTTCGGATGCACTATTCCTTCTTTATTGCATTCGTCAATCCCTCACAATGACGAATTAACGCAATAATTTTCGTCGCTATGAATTATTATTGGTTCTATACTTTCTCTTTCTAAATCGAGGAACGTTTCTATGGCAACGACAGGAACTTCTATTGGGAGGCGAGTATCTCTTTTCGGATGCACTATTCCTTCTTTATTTCAGCCGTCGATCACTCACAATGGGGAATTAACACAGAAATTGCGTCGCTATGAAATACTATGGGTTCTATCCTCTCTCTTTCTAAATCGAGGAACGTTTCTAAGGCAACGGCAGGATCTTCTATTGGGAGGCGAGTATCTCTTTTCGGATGAACTATTCCCTCTTTATTGCATCCGCCGATCCCTCACAATGACAACTTAACACAGAAATATCATCGGTATGAAATACCATAGGTTCCATGATTTCTCTTTGTAAATCGAGTAACGTTTCTATGGTAACGACAGGATCTTCTATTGGGAGGCGAGTATCTCTTTTCGGATGCACTATTCCTTCTTTATTGCATCCGTCGATCCCTCACAATGACGAATTAACACAGAAATTGCGTCGCTATGAAATACTATAGTTTCTATGCCTTCTCTTTCTATATCGAGGAACGTTTCTATGGCAACGACAGGATATTCTATTGGGAGGCGTGTATCTCTTTTCAGATGCACTATACCTTCTGTTTTGCATCCGTCGATACCTCGAAATGTGGAATTAACACCGTAAATTTGTCGCTATGAAAAACTTGAGGTTTTATGCCTTCTCTTTCTAAATCGATGAACGTTTCTATGGCAACGACAGGATACTCTATTGGGAGGCGTGTATCTCTTTTCAGGTGCACTATACCTTCTATTTTGCATCCGTCGATACCTCGAAATGAAGAATTAACACCGTAAATGCGTCGCTATGAAAATCTAGAGGTTCTATGCCTTCTCTTTCTAAATCGATGAACGTTTCTATGGCAACGACATGATCTTATATTGGGATCCGAGTATCTCTTTTCGGATACACTATCAGTTCTTTATTGCATCCGTCGATCCCTCACAATGAAAATTAGCACAGAAATTGCATCGATAACAAATACTATACGCTCGATGACTTCTCTTTCTAAATCGAGGAACGTTTCTATGGCAAAGACTGGATATTATATTGGGAGGCTAGTATCTCTTTTCGGATGCCCTATTTCTTCTTTATTGAATCTGTCGATCCCTCACAATGACGAATTAACACAGTAATTGCGTCGCTATGAAATACTATTTGTTCAATGCCTTCTCTTTCTAAATCGAGGAACGTTTATATGGCAATGACAGGATCTTCTATTGGGAGGGAGGCGAGTATCTCTAATCGGATGCACTATTCCTTCTTTATTGTATCCGTCGATCCCTCACAAGAACGAATTAACACATAAATTGCGGCGCTATGAAATACTATGGGTTTTATGCCTTCTCTTTCTAAATTGATGAACGTTTCTATGGCAACGACAGGATCCTATATTAGGAGGCGAGTGTCTCTTTTGTGATGCACTATTCCTGCTTTACTGCATCCGTCGATCCCTCACAATGCCGAATTAACACAGAAATTACGTCACTATGATATACTATAAGTTCCATGCCTTCTCTTTCTAAATGGAGGAACGTTTCAATGGCAACGACAGGATCTTATATTGGGAGGCGAGTATCTCTTTTTGGATGCACTATTCCTTCTTAATTAATCCGTCGATCCCTCACAATGAGGAATTAACACAGAAATCGCTTTTTTATGAAATACCATAGGTTCTATGACTTCTCTCTCTAAATCGACGAACGTTTCTATGACCACGACAGGATCTTCTATTGGGAGGCGAGTATCTCTTTTCGGATGCACTATTCCTTCTTTATTCCTTCCGTCGATCCCTCACAATGACGAAATAACACAGAAATTGCGTCGCTATGAAATACAATAGGTTCTATGCCTTCTCTTTCTAAATCGAGGAACGTTTCTATGGCAACGACAGGACCTTATATTGGGAGGCGAGAATCTCTTTTCGGATGCACTATTCCTTCTTTATTGCATCCGTCGCTCCCTCACAATGACGAATTAACAAAGAAATTTCGTTACTATGAAATACAACGGGTTCTATGCCTACTCTTTCTAAATTGATGAACGTTTCTGTGGCAACGACAGGATCTTAGATTGGAAGGCGAGTATCTCTCTTCGGATGCACTATTCCTTCTTTATTGCATCCGTCGATACTTCGAAATGAGGAATTAACACTGAAATTGCTTCGCTATGATATACTATAGGTTCTACGCCTTCTCTTTCTAAATCGAGGAACGTTTCTATGGCAACGACAGGATCTTCTATTGCGAGGCGAGTATCTCTTTTCGGATGCATTATTCCTTCTTTATTGCATCCGTCGATCCCTCACAATGACGAATTAGCACAGAAAGAGCGTCTCTATGAAATACTATAGGTCCTATGCCTTCTCTTTCTAAAATGACGAACGTTTCTATGGCAACGACAGGATCTTATATTGGGAGGCGAGTATCTATTTTCGGATGCACTATTCCTTCTTTATTGCATCCGTCGATCTCTCACAATGACGAATTAACATAGAAATTGCGTCGCTATGATATACTATAGGTTCTATGCCTTCTCTATCTAAATTGAGGAACGTTTCTATGGCAACGACAGGATCTTCTATTGGGAGGCGAGTATCTCTTTTCGGATGCACTATTCCTTCTTTATTTCAGCCGTCGATCACTCACAATGGGGAATTAACACAGAAATTGCGTCGCTATGAAATACTATAGGTTCTATCCTCTCTCTTTCTAAATCGAGGAACGTTTCTAAGGCAACGGCAGAATCTTCTATTGGGAGGTGAGTATCTCTTTTCAGATGCACTATTCCTTCTTTATTGCATCCGTCGATCCTTCACAATGACGAATTAACACAGAAATTGCGTCGCTATGAAATACTGTTGGTTCTACGCCTTCTCCTTCTAAATCGGGGAACTTTTGTATGGCAACGACAGGATCTTAGATTGGGAGGCGAGTATCTCTTGTCCAATGCACTATTCCCTCTTTATTGTAACCGTCGATACCTCACAATGACGAATTAACACAGAAATTGCATCGCTATGAAATACTAAGGGTGCTATGCCTTCTCTTTCTATATCGAGGACCGTTTCTATGGCAAAGATAGCATCTTATATTGGGAGGCGAGTATCTCTTTTTGCATGCACTATTCCTTCTTAATTGCATCCGTCGATCCCTCACAATGACTAATTAACACAGAAATTGCGTCGCTATGAAATACTATAGGTTCTATGCCTTCTCTTTCTACATCGAGGAAGGTTTCTATGGCAACGACAGGATATTCTATTGGGAGGCGTGTATCTCATAGGTGCACTATACCTTCTATTTTGCAGCCGTCGATACCTCGAAATGAAGAATTAACACCGTAAATGCGTCGCTATGAAAAACTAGAGGTTCTAAGCCTTCTCTATCTAAATCGATGAACGTTTCTATGGCAACGACATGATCTTATATTGGGATCCGAGTATCTCTTTTCGGATACACTATCAGTTCTTTCTTGCATCCGTCGATCCCTCACAATGAAGAAATAGCACAGAAATTGCATCGCTATCAAATACTATACGCTCGACGCCTTCTCTATCTAATTCGAGGAACGTTTCTATGGCAAAGACTGGATATTATATTGGGAGGCTAGTATCTCTTTTCGGATGCCCTATTTCTTCTTTAATGCATCTGTCGATCCCTCACAATGACGAATTAACACAGTAATTGCGTCGCTATGAAATACCATAGGTTCTATGACTTCTCTCTCTAAATCGACGAACGTTTCTATGACCACGACAGGATCTTCTATTGGGAGGCGAGTATCTCTTTTCGGATGCACTATTCCTTCTTTATTCCTTCCGTCGATCCCTCACAATGACGAAATAACACAGAAATTGCGTCGCTATGAAATACAATAGGTTCTATGCCTTCTCTTTCTAAATCGGGGAACGTTTGTATGGCAACGACAGGATCTGAGATTGGGAGGCGAGTATCTCTTTTCGGATGCACTATTCCATCTTTATCGCATAGGTCGATCCCTCAAAAAGACGAATTAAGACAAAAATTGCGTCGCTATGAAATACTATAGGTTCTATGCCTTCTCTTTCTAAATCGGGGAACGTTCGTATGGCAACGACAGGATCTGAGATTGGGAGGCGAGTATCTCTTTTTGGATGCACTATTCCTTCTTAATTAATCCGACGATCCCTCACAATGAGGAATTAACACAGAAATCGCTTTTTTATGAAATACCATAGGTTCTATGACTTCTCTCTCTAATACGACGAACGTTTCTATGACCACGACAGGATCTTCTATTGGGAGGCGAGTATCTCTTTTCGGATGCACTATTCCTTCTTTATTCCTTCCGTCGATCCCTCACAATGACGAAATAACACAGAAATTGCGTCGCTATGAAATACAATAGGTTCTATGCCTTCTCTTTCTAAATCGAGGAACGTTTCTATGGCAACGACAGGACCTTATATTGGGAGGCGAGAATCTCTTTTCGGATGCACTATTCCTTCTTTATTGCATCCGTCGCTCCCTCACAATGACGAATTAACAAAGAAATTTCGTTACTATGAAATACAACGGGTTCTATGCCTACTCTTTCTAAATTGATGAATGTTTCTGTGGCAACGACAGGATCTTAGATTGGAAGGCGAGTATCTCTCTTCGGATGCACTATTCCTTCTTTATTGCATCCGTCAATACTTCGAAATGAGGAATTAACACTGAAATTGCTTCGCTATGATATACTATAGGTTCTACGCCTTCTCTTTCTAAATCGAGGAACGTTTCTATGGCAACGACAGGATCTTCTATTGCGAGGCGAGTATCTCTTTTCGGATGCATTATTCCTTCTTTATTGCATCCGTCGATCCCTCACAATGACGAATTAGCACAGAAAGAGCGTCGCTATGAAATACTATAGGTCCTATGCCTTCTCTTTCTAAAATGACGAACGTTTCTATGGCAACGACAGGATCATCTATTGGGAGGGGAGTATCTCTTTTCGGATGAGCTATTCCTTCTTTATTGCATCCGTCGATCTCTCACAATGACGAATTAACACAGAAATTGCGTCGCTATGATATACTATAGGTTCTATGCCTTCTCTTTCTAAATTGGGGAACGTTTCTATGGCAACGACAGGATCTTCTATTGCGAGGCGAGTATCTCTTTTCGGATGAACTATTCCTTCTTTATTACAGCCGTCGATCACTCACAATGGGGAATTTACACAGAAATTGCGTCGCTATGAAATACTATAGGTTCTATCCTCTCTCTTTCTAAATCGAGGAACGTTTCTAAGGCAACGGCAGGATCTTCTATTGGGAGGCGAGTATCTCTTTTCGGATGAACTATTCCTTCTTTATTGCATCCGCCGATCCCTCACAATGACAATTTAACACAGAAATTACGTCGGTATGAAATACCATAGGTTCCATGATTTCTCTTTCTAAATCGAGGAACGTTTCTATGGTAACTACAAGATCTTCTATTGGGAGGCGAGTATCTCTTTTCGGATGCACTATTCCTTCTTTGTTGCATAGGTCGATCCCTCAAAAAGACGAATTAAGACAAAAATTGCGTCGCTATGAAATACTGTAGGTTCTACGCCTTCTCTTTCTAAATCGGGGAACGTTTGTATGGCATCGACAGGATCTGAGATTGGGAGGCGAGTATCTCTTTTCGGATGCACTATTCCTTCTTTATTGCATAGGTCGATCCCACAAAAAGACGAATTAAGACAAAAATTGCGTCGCTATGAAATATTATAGGTTCTATGCCTTCTCTTTCTAAATCGAGGAACGTTTCTATGGCAACGACAGGATCTTCTATTGCGAGGTGAGTATCTCTATTCGGATGCACTATTCCTTCTTTATTGCATTCGTAAATCCCTCACAATGACGAATTAACGCAATAATTTGCGTCGCTATGAATTACTATAGGTTCTATAATTTCTCTTTCTAAATCGAGGAACGTTCCTATGGCAACGACTAAATCTTATATTGGGAGGCGAGTACCTCTTTTCGGATGCGCTATTCCTTCTTTATTGCATCCGTCGATCTCTCACAATGACGAATTAACACAGAAATTGCGTCGCTATGATATACTATAGGTTCTATGCCTTCTCTTTCTAAATTGAGGAACGTTTCTATGGAAACGGCAGGATCTTCTATTGGGAGGCGAGTATCTCTTTTCGGATGCACTATACCTTCTTTATTGCCTAGGTCGATCCCCCAAAAAGACGAATTAACACAAAAATTGCGTCGCTATGAAATAATATAGGTTCTATGCCTTCTCTTTCTAAATCGAGGAACGTTTCTATGGCAACGACAGAATCTTCTTTTGGGAGGTGAGTATCTCTTTTCAGATGCACTATTCTTTCTTTTTTGCATCCGTCGATCCCTCACAATGACGAATTAACACAGAAATTGCGTCGCTATGAAATACTGTAGGTTCTAAGCCTTCTCTTTCTAAATCGGGGAACGTTTGTATGGCAACGACAGGATCATAGATTGGGAGGCGAGTATCTCTTTTTGGATGCACTATTCCTTCTTAATTACCCGTCGATCCCTCACAATGAGGAATTAACACAGAAATTGCTTTTTTATGAAATACCATAGGTTCTATGACTTCTCTCTCTAAATCGAGGAACGTTTCTATGGCAACGACGGGATCTTCTATTGCGAGGCGAGTATCTCTTTTCGGATGCACTGTTCCTTCTTTATTGCGTCCGTCGATTCCTCACAATGACGAATTAACACAGAAATTGCGTCGCTACGAAATACTATTGCTTCTATGCCTTCTCTTTCTAAATCGAGGAACGTTTTTACGGCATCGACAGGATCTTCTATTGGGAGGCGAGTTTCTCTTTTCGGATGCATTTTTCCTTCCTTATTGCATCCGTCGATCCCTCACAATAACGATTTAACAAACAAATTGCGTCGCTATGAAATACTATAGGTTCTATGCCTTCTCTTTCTAAATCGAGGAGCGTTCCTATGGCATCGACAGAATCTTCAATGTGGAGGAGTGTATCTCTTCCCGAATGCACTATTCTATATTGCATCTGTCGATCCCTCACAATGATGAATTAACACAGAAATTGCGTCGCTATGAAATGCCATATGTTCTATGCCTTCTCTCTCTAAATCGAGGAACTTTTCTATGGCAACGACAGGATCTTCTATTGCGAGGCGAGTATCTCTTTTCTGATGCACTATTCCTTCTTTATTGCATCCGTCGATCCCGCACAATGAGGTATTAATACAGAAATAGCTTGGCTCTGAAATACTATAGGTTCTATGACTTCTCTCTCTAAATCGGGGAATGTTTCTATGGCAACGTGGGGATCATCAATTGGGAGACAAGTATCTCTTTTCGGATGCACTATTCCTTCTTAATTGAATCCGTCGATCCCTCAAATTGACGAATTAACATAGAAATTGCGTCGCTAAGGAATACTATAAGTTGTATGCCTTCTCTTTCTAAATCGAGGAACGTTTCTATGGCAACAACAGGATCTTCTAGTGGCAGGCGAGTATCTCTTATCTGAGGCACTATTCCATCTTTATTGCGTCCGTCGATCCCTCACAATGACGAATTAACACAGATATTGCGTCGCTATGTAATACTATAGGTTCTATGCCTTCTCTTTCTAAATCGAGGAACGTTTCTATGGCAACGACAGGATCTTCTATTGGGAGACGATTATCTCTTTTTGGATGCACTATCCCTTCTTTATTGCATTCGTCGATCCCTCACAATAACGAATTAACGCAGAAATTGCGTCCCTATGAAATACTATAGGTTCTATGCCTTCTCTTTCTAAATCGGGGAACGTTTCTATGGCAACGACAGGTCCTTCAATTGGGAGGAGAGTATCTCTTTTCAGATGCACTATTCCTTCTTTATTGCCTCCGTCGATCCCACACAATGACGAATTAACACAGAAATAGCTTGGCTCTGAAATACTATAGGTTCTATGCCTTCTCTTTCTAAATCGAGGAACGTTGCTATGGCAACAACAGGATCTTCTATTGGGATGCGATTATCTCTTTTTGGATGCACTATCCCTTCTTTATTGCCTCCGTCGATCCCTCACAGTGACGAATTAACACAGAAATTGCATCGCTATGAAATACTATACGCTCTATGCCTTCTCTATCTATATCGAGGAACGTTTATGTGGCAAAGACAGGATATTATATTGGGAATCTACTATCTCCTTTCGGCTGCACTATTTCTTCTTTATTGCATCCGTCGATCCCTCACAATGACGAATTAACACAGTAATTGCGTCGCTATGAAATACTATATGTTCAATGCCTTCTCTTTCTAAATCGAGGAACGTTTCTATGGCAACGACAGGATCTTCCATTGGGAGGCGAGTATCTCTTTTCAGATGCACTATTCCTTCTTTATTGCATCCGTCGATCCCTCACTAGTACGAATTAACACATAAATTGCGTCGCTATGAAATACTATAGGTTTTATGCCTTCTCTTTCTAAATCGAGAAACGTTTCTATGGCAACGACAGGATCTTATATTGGGAGGCGAGTATCTCTTTTCGGATGCACTATTCCTTCATAATTGCATTTTTTGATCCCTCACAATGTCGAATTAACACAGAAATTGCGTCGCTATGAAATACTATGGGTCTTATGCCTTCACTTTCTAAATCGAGGTACGTTTCTATGGTAACGACAGGATCTTATATTTGGAGGCGAGTGTCTCTTTTGTGATGCACTGTTCCTTCTTTATTGCAACCGTCGATCCCTCACAATGACGAATTAACACAGATTTTACGTCACTATGAAATACTATATGTTCCATGCCTTCTCCTACTAAATCGAGGAACGTTGCTATGGCAACGACAGGATCTTCTATTGGGAGGCGAGTATCTCTTTTCAAATGCGCTATTCCTTCTTTATTGCATCCGTCTATCCCTAACAATGACGAATTAACACAGAAATTGCATCGCTATGAAATATTATGTGTTCTATACCTCCTCTTTCTAAATGTAGCAACGTTTCAATGGCAACGACAGGTTCTTATATTGGGAAGCGAGTATTTTTTTTTCGGATGCACTAGTCCTTCTTTATTGCATCCGTCGATCTCTCACAACCATGAATTGACACAGAAATTGCGTTACAATGAAATACTATATGTACTATACCTACTCTTTCTAAATCGAGTAACGTTTCTATGGCAACGACAGCATCTTATACTGGGAGCCGAGTATCCTTTTTCAATGCACTATTCCTTCTTTATTGCGTCCGCCGATCCCTCACAATGACGAATTAACACAGAAATTCCGTCGCTATGAAATACTATAGGTTCTATGCTTCTCTTTCTAAATCGAGGAACGTTTCTATGGGATCGACAGGATCTTCAATTGCAAGGCGAGTATCTCTTTTCGGATGCAGTGTTCCTTCTTTATTGCATCCGTCGATCCCTCACAATGAAGAATTGCTATGAAATACTATGGGTTCTATGCCTTCTCTTTCTAAATCGAGGAACGTTTTAATGGCAACGACAGGATCTTATATTGGGAGGCGAGTATCTCTTTTCGGATACACTATTCCTTCTTTATTGCATCCGTCGATCCCTCACAATGACGAATTAACAGAGAATTTGTGTCGCTATGAAGTACTATATTGTCTATGCCGTCTCTATTTAAATCGAGAAACGTTTCTATGGCAACGACAGGATCTTCTATTGGGAGGCGAGTATCTCTTTTCGGATGCACTATTTCTTCTTTATTGCATCCGTCGATCCCTCACAATTACGAATTAACACAGACATTGCGTCGTAATGAAATACTATTATTTCTATTCCTTGTCTTTCTAAATCGAGGAACGTTTCTATGGCAACGACAGGATCTTATATTAGGAGGCGAGTATCTCTTTTCAAATGCACTATTCCTTCTTTATTGCATCCGTCTATCCCTAACAATGACGAATTAACACAGAAATTGCATCGCTATGAAATACTATGTGTTCTATACCTCCTCTTTCTAAATGTAGCAACGTTTCAATGGCAACGACAGGTTCTTATATTGGGAAGCGAGTATTTTTTTTTCGGATGCACTAGTCCTTCTTTATTGCATCCGTCGATCTCTCACAACCATGAATTGACACAGAAATTGCGTTACAATGAAATACTATATGTACTATACCTTCTCTTTCTAAATCGAGTAACGTTTCTATGGCAACGACAGCATCTTATACTGGGAGCCGAGTATCCTTTTTCAATGCACTATTCCTTCTTTATTACATCCGCCGATCCCTCACAATGACGAATTAACACAGAAATTCCGTCGCTATGAAATACCATAGGTTCTATGCTTCTCTTTCTAAATCGAGGAACGTTTCTATGGGATCGACAGGATCTTCAATTGCGAGGCGAGTATCTCTTTTCGGATGCAGTGTTCCTTCTTTATTGCATCCGTCGACCCCTCACAATGAGGAATTGCTATGAAATACTATAGGTTCTATGCCTTCTCTTTCTAAATCGAGGAACGTTTTAATGGCATCGACAGGAACTTATATTGGGAGGCGAGTATCTCTTTTCGGATACACTATTCCTTCGTTATTGCATCCGTCGATCCCTCACAATGACGAATTAACACAGAAATTGCGTCGCCATTAGATACTAATGGTTCTATGCCTTCTCTTTCTAAATCGAGGAACGTTTCTATGGCAACGACAGGATCTTATGTTGGGTGGCGTGTATCTCTTTTTGCATGCACTATTCTTTCTTAATTGCATCCGTCGATCCTGCACAGTGAGGAATTAATACAGAAATAGCTTGGCTCTGAAATACTATAGGTTCTATGACTTCTCACTCTAAATCGAGGAACGTTTCTATGGCAACGTCGGGGTCATCAATTGTGGGGCAAGTATCTCTTTTCGGATGCACTGTTCCTTCTTAATTGAATCCGTCGATCACTCAAATTGACCAATTAATACAGAAATTGTGTCGCTATGAAATACTATAAGTTCTATGCCTTCTCTTTCTAAATCGAGGAGCGTTTCTATGGCAACAGCAGGATCTTCCATTGGCAGGCAAGTATCTCTTATCGGATGCACTATTCCATCTTTATTGAATCCGTCGATCCCTCACAATGAAGAATTAACACAGAAATTCCGTCGCTATGAAATACGATAGGTTCCATGCCTTCTCTTTCTAAATCGAGGTACGTTTCTATTTCAACGACAGGATCTTCTATTGGGAGGCCAGTATCTCTTTTCATGTGCACTATTCCTTCTTTATTGCATCCGTCGATCCCTCACAATGACGAATTAACACAGAAAGTGCGTCGCTATGAAATACTACAGGTTCTATGCATTCTCTTTCAAAATCGAGGAACGTTTCTATGGCATCGAAGGGATCTTATATTGGGAGGCGAGTATCTCTTTTGTGATGCACTATTCCTTCTTTATTGCATCCGTCGGTACCTCACAAGAACGAATTAACACATAAATTGCGTCGCTATGAAATACTAATGTTTCTATGCTTTCTCTTTCTAAATCGAGGAAGGTTCTATGGCAAGGACAGGATCTTCTATTAGGAGGCGAATATCTCCATTGGGATGCACTATTCCCTCATTATTACATCCGTCGATCACTCACAATGACGAATTAACACGGAAATTGCGTCGCTATGAAATACAAAAGGTTCTATGCCTTCTCTTTCTAAATCGAGGAACGTTTCTATGGCAACGACATGATCTTCTATTGTGAGGCGAGTATCTCTTTTCCGATGCACTAGTCCTTCTCTATTGCATCCGTCGATCTCTCACAACGATGAATTGACACAGAAATTGCGTTACAATGAAATACTATATGTTCTGTGCCTTCTCTTTCTAAATCGAGGAACGTTTCTATGGCAACGACAGGATCTTATATTGGGAGGCGAGTATATCTTTTTGGATGCACTATTCCTTCTTAATTAATCCGTCGATCCCTCACAATGAGGAATTAACACAGAAATTGCTTTTTTATGAAATACTATAGGTTCTATGACTTCTCTCTCTAAATCGAGGAACATTTCTATGGCAACGACGGGATCTTCGATTGCGAGGCAAGTATCTCTTTTCGGATGCACTGTTCCTTCTTTATTGCATCCGTCGATCCCTCACAATGAAGAATTAACACAGAAAATGCGTCGCTATGAAATACTATTATTTCTCTGCCTTCTCTTTCTAAATCGAGGAACGTTTCGATGGAAACAACAGGATCTTCAATTGGCAGGCGAGTAGCTCTTATCGGATGCACTATCCCATCTTTATTGCGTCCGTCGATCCCTCACAATGTCGAATTAACACAGATATTGCGTTGCTACGAAATACTATAGGTTCTATGCTTTCTCTTTCTAAATCGAGGTACGTTTCTATGGCAACGACCGGAGCTTCTATTGGGAGGCCAGTATCTCTTTTCAGGTGCACTATTCCTTCTTTATTTCATCCGTCGATCCCTCACAATGACGAACTAACACAGAAAGTGCGTCACTATGAAATGCTATAGGTTCTATGCCTTCTCTTTCAAAATCGAGGAACGTTTCTATGGCATCGACCGGATCTTATATTGGGAGGCGAGTATTTATTTTGTGATGCACTATTCCTTCTTTATTGCATCCGTCGATCCCTCACAATGACGAATTAACACAGAAATTGTGTTGCTATGAAATACTATAGGTTCTATGCCTTCTCTTTCTAAATCGAGGAATGTTTCTATGGCAACGACAGGACCTTCTATTGGGAGGAGAGTATCTCTTTTCGGATGCACTATTCCTTCTTTATTGCATTCGTCGATCCCACACAATGACGAGTTAACACAGAAATTGCTTGTCTCTGAAATACTATAGGTTCTATGTCTTCTCTTTCTAAATCGAGGAATATTGCTATGGCAACAACAGGATCTTCTATTGGGATGCGAGTATCTCTTTTCGGATACACTATCCCTTCTTTATTCCATCCGTCGATCCCTCACAAGGACGAATTAATACATAAATTGCGTCGCTATGAAATACTATAGGTTTTATGCCTTCTCTTTTTAAATCGAGGAACGTTTCTATGGCAAAGACAGGATCGTATATTGGGTGGCGAGTATCTTTTTTCCAATGCACTATTCCTTCTTCATTGCATACGTAAATCTCTCACAATGACGAATTAACAGAGAAATTGCGTCGCTATGAAATACAATAGGTTCTATGCCTTCTCTTTCTAAATCGAGAAACGTTTCTGTGGCAACGACAGGATCTTCTATTGGGAGGCGAGCTTCTCTCTTCGGATGCACTATTTCTTCATTATTGCATCCGTCGACCCCTCACAATGACGAATTAACACGGAAATTGCGTTGCTATGAAATACAAAAGGTTCTATGCCTTCTCTTTCTAAATCGAGGAACGTTTCTATGGCAACGACAGGATCTTCTATTGGGAGACGAACATCTGTTTTCGGATGCACTACTCCTTCTTTATTGCATCCGTCGATCCCTCACAATGACTAATTAACACAGAAATTGCGTCGCTAAGAAATACTAATGTTTCCATGCCTTCTCTTACTAAATCAAGTAAGGTTTCTATTGCAAGGACAGGATCTTCTATTAGGAGGCGAGTATCTCTATTGGGATGCACTATTCCCTCTTTATTACATCCGTCGGACCCTCACAATGACGAATTAACACAGAAATTGCGTCGCTATGAAATACTATAGGTTGTATGCCTTCACTTTCTAAATCGAGGAACGATTCTATGGCAACGACGGGATCTTATATTTGGAGGCGAGTGTCTCTTTTGTGATGCACTATTCCTTCTTTATTGCATCCGTCGATCCCTCACAATGACGAATTGACACAGACATTGCGACGCTATGAAATACTACTATTTCTATGCCTTCTCATTCTAAATCGAGGAACGTTTCTATGGCATCGACAGGATCTTATATTGGGAGGCGAGTATCTCCTTTCCAATGCACTATTCCTTCTTTATTGCATCAGTCGATCCCTCACAATGACAAATTAACACAGAAATTGCGTCACTATGAAATACTATAGGTTCTATGCTTCTCTTTCTAAATTGAGGAACGTTTCTATAGCAACGACAGGATCTTCTATTGGGAGGCGAGTATCTCTTTTCGGATACACTATCCCTTCTTTATTGCATCCGTCGATCCCTCACAAGGACGAATTAATACATAAATAGCGTCGATGTGAAATGCTATAGGTTTTATGCCTTCTCTTTTTAAATCGAGGAACGTTTCTATGGCAAGGACCGGATCGTATATTGGGTGGCGAGTATCTTTTTTCCAATGCACTATTCCTTCTTCATTGCACCCGTCGATCTCCCACAATGAGGAATTAACACAGAAACTGCTTTTTTATGAATTACTATAGGTTCCTTGACTTCTCTCTCTCTAAATCGAGGAACGTTTCCATGGCAACGACGGGATCTTCTATTGCGAGGCGAGTATCTCTTTTCGGATGTACTGTTCCTTCTTTATTGCATCCGTCGATCCCTCACAATGAAGAATTAACAAAGAAATTGCGTTGCTATGAAATACTATTGGTTTTATGCCTTCTCTTTCTAAATCGAGGATCGTTTCTATGGCAACGACAGGATCTTGAATTGGGAGGCGAGTATCTCTTTTCGGATGCACTATTACTTCTTTATTGCATCCGTCGATCCCTCACAATGACGAATCAACACAGAAATTGCATCGCTAAGAAATACTACAGGTTCTATGCCTTCTCTTTCTAAATCGACGAACGTTTCTATGGCCACGAAAGGATCTTCTATTGGGAGGCGAATATCTCATTTCGGATGCACTGTTCCTTCTTTATTGCATCCGTCGATCCCTCACAAAGACGATTAAACACAGAAATTGCGTCGGTTTGAAATAATTTACGTTCCATGCCTTTTCTTTCTAAATCGAAGGACGTTTCTCTGGCAACGGCAGGTTCTTCTATTGGGATGCGAGTATCTCTTTTCAGATGCACTGTTCCTTCTTTATTGCATCCGTCGATCCTCACAATGACGAATCATTACAGAAATTGCGTCGCTATGAAATATTATAGGTTCTATGACTTCTCTTTCTAAATCGAGGAACGTTTCTATGGCAACGACAGGATCTTCTATTGGGAGGCGAGAATCTCTTTTCAGCTGCACTATTAATTCATTATTCCTTCCGTCGATCCCTCTCAATGGCGAATTAACACAGATATTGCGTCGCTATGAAATACTATAGGTTCTATGCCTTCTCTTTCTAAATCGAGGAACGTTTCTATGGCAACGACAGGATCTTAGATTGGGTTTTTTTTTTTTTTTTTTTTAAATTCTTTATTTCTTTCATGATAGTTATACAATAATGACCCACCACCTTAATGATTAGTGGGTCCTATATAGCTAATTTACAATAGCAGCTATTCATTTCTTAACTTAACTACAGACAGTACTACAATTTCAACTAGGCAGACTACTTCTTAGTTTATTAGCTATTCTAATTTCTAGTTACTACTACTGGTTATACTAACTGCCTGCAGCGTTACAATTGTGCCAGTTAATGATATAAACCTACTTGATGCCCTGCTCATAGAGCTAATCCCTATGAGCAAGCCCCTGGCACAGGGCGGGCAATGGTTGAATTGTCGCTGCAGGTTCCTAACTTACTATCCTATTCTAATTTACTACGTCTACTTTCTAATCTATGTCATTATCGGTGCGTTGTCTTGATCAGGCTTTGCCCCAGTCCCCCTGGTCCCGGTCGTGGCGGATTCCAACTATAAGTCGACCTGTCCACGTACCGGCGGTATGGGATTGGGGCGGTGGTCGCATTCGGTGTTGTTTTTATTTAGTCATGGAGGTCTCTCAAAAAGGTTGTCAGAACTTTCTGTGATACCTCGTTTACCAGAGTATTTAATTTATGAAATGTCTCTTCCTGTCTTAAAAGGTCATAGGTGTTCGTGCTAGGTAGTTGTTGTCTCAGTGTCCCGGCTACATCATCGAAAAGGGGGCACTCATAAACCACATGGTTAGGAGTACCCTCCAGTGCACCACAGTCACACGCAGGCGTAGCCTTTATCCCAAACCGACAAAGATATGTCGGATAGGGGCCATGACCGGTGAGGAAGTGGAACAATCCCCGAGTTGGCTTAAGGTACTTCATTTCCAGTCTTTCCCTTACATCTGGTAGGAACAGAAAGGTTCGTCTACCAGTTTCATCTGATTCCCATATTTCCTGCCATAGGTTCACCCCTCTTTCCCTGATCTCATCTTTGTCCCTGACTGGTGCTCCTATAATTTCTTCTGCCTTGGTGATAACCCCCTTTTTTACCCAGTACCAAGCTGCCTGTTCCCTAATCTTTATATCTAGGGGACAGAGTCCCATTATGATTAACAGGGCTCCTCCTGGGGATGTTCTATAAGCTCCCACGGACCTTAGTATCATATTTCTTTGTACTCTCCTCACCGTCATAGCAGGCACCACCCTCGTGAGCCTGTGAGCCCAGACACCTGAACCGTAACCCACTATTGACGTAAGTATACTATTATGATAGAGTTTAATTAATTGAGGCGGGAGGTGAAATCTCTTGTGTCCAATTGTAATCAGATTATTTAGTAATTGTAGTGCTTTCTGGGTCGCGGTTTCTATGTGCTTTGCGAAGTTCCACCTTTCATCGATGATGATTCCTAAGTATCGTGTCTCTCGTCTCCTAAGTACAGGTATACCGTCAATTAGATTGGGGTTTCGAGTATCTCTTTTCGGATGCACAATTCCTTCTTAATTGCATCCGTCGATCCCTCACAATGACGAATTAACACAGAAAATGCGTCGCTATGAAATACAATTGGTTCTATGCCTTCTCTTACTAAATCGAGGAACGTTTCTATGGCAACGACAGGATCTTATATTGGGAGGCGAGTATCACTTTTCCAATGCACTATTCCTTCTTTATTGCATCCGTCGACCCTCACAATGACGAATTAACACAGAAATTGTGTCGCCATGAAATTCTATAGCTTCTATGCCATCTCTTTCTAAATCGAGGAACGTTTCTGTGGCAACGACAGGATCTTAGATTGGAAGGCGAGTATCTCTTTTCGGATGCACTATTCCTTCTTTATTGGGTCCGTCGATCACTCACAATCACGAATTAACACAGAAATTGCGTCGCTATGAAATACAATAGGTTCTATGCCATCTCTTTCTAAATCGAGGAACGTTTCTATGGCAACGACAGGATCTTCTATTGGGAGGCGAGTAACTCTCTTCGGATGCACTATTCCTTCTTTATTGCATCCGTCGATACTTCGAAATGAGGAATTAACACTGAAATTGCTTCGCTATGATATACTATAGGTTCTACGCCTACTCTTTCTAAATCGAGGAACGTTTCTATGGCAACGGCAGGATCTTCTATGGATAGGAGTGTATCTCTTCCCGGATGCACTATTCCTTCTTTACTGCATTTGTCGATCCCTCACAATGATGAATTAACACAGAAATTGCGTCGCTATGAAATGCCATAGGTTCTATGCCTTCTTGTTCTAAATCCAGGAACGTTTCTATGGCAACGAAATGATCTTCTATTAAGAGGCGAGTATCTCTTTTCGGATGCATTATTCCTTCTTTATTGCATCCGTCGATCCCTCACAATGACAAATTAACAAAGAAATTGCGTCACTGTGAAATAGTATAGATTCTATGCCATCTCTTTCTAAATCGAGGAACGTTTCTATGGCAACGGCAGGACCTTATATTGGGAGGCGAGAATCTCTTTTCGGATGCACTATTCCTTCTTTATTGCATCCGTTGATCCCTCACAATGACGAATTAGCACAGAAAGAGCGTCGCTATGAAATACTATTGGTTCTACGCCTTCTCTTTCTAAAATGACGAACGTTTCTATGGCAACGACGGGATCTTCTATTGGGAGGGGAGTATCTCTTTTCGGATGCACTATTCCTTCTTTATTGCATCCGTCGATCCCTCACAATGACGAATTAACACAGAAATTGCGTCGCTATGAAATACTATAGGTTCTATGCCTTCTCTTTCTAATCGAGGAACGTTTCAATGGCAACGAGAGGTTCTTCTATTGGGAGGCGAGTATTTCTTTTCGGATGCACTATTCCTTCCTTATTGCAGCCGTCGATCACTCACAATGGGGAATTAACGCAGAAATTGCGACGCAATGAAATACTATAGGTTCTATCCTCTTTATTTCTAAATCGAGGAACGTTTCTAAGGCAACGGCAGGATCTTCTATTGGGAGGCGAGTATCTCTTTTCGGATGCACTATTCCTTCTTTATTGCATAGGTCGATCCCCCAAATAGACGAATTAACACAAAAATTGCGTCGCTATGAAATATTATAGGTTCTATGCCTTCTCTTTCTAAATCGAGGAACGTTTCTATTGCAACGACAGAATCTTCTATTGGGAGGTGAGTATCTCTTTTCAGATGCACTATTCCTTCTTTATTGCATCCGTCGATCCCTCACAATGACGAATTAACACAGAAATTGCATCGCTATGAAATACTGTAGGTTCTATGCCTTCTCTTTCTAAATCGAGGTACGTTTCTATGCCAACGACAGGATCTTATATTGGGAGGCGAGTATCTCTTGTCCAATGCACTATTCCCTCTTTATTGCAACCGTCGATACCTCACAATGACGAATTAACACAGAAATTGCATCACTATGAAATACTAAGGGTGCTATGCCTTCTCTTTCAAAATCGAGGACCGTTTCTATGGCAAAGATAGGATCTTATATTGGGAGGCGAGTATCTCTTTTTGGATGCACTATTCCTTCTTAATTGCATCGGTCGATCCCTCACAATGACGAATTAACACAGAAATTGCGTCGCTATGAAATTCTATAGGTTCTATGCCTTCTCTTTCTATATCGAGGAACGTTTCTATGGCAACGACAGGATATTCCATTGGGAGGCGTGTATCTCTTTTCAGATGCACTATACCTTCTTTTTTGAATCCGTCGATACCTCGAAATGAGGAATTAACACCGTAAATGCGTCGCTATGAAAAACTAGGGGTTCTAGGCCTTCTCCTTCTAAATCGATGAACGTTTCTATGGCAACGACATGATCTTATATTGGGATCCGAGAATCTCTTTTCGGATGCACTATTCCTTCTTTATTGCATCAGTCGATCCCTCACAATGACGAATGAACACAGAAATTGTGTCGCCAAGAAATACTATACGTTCTATGCCTTCTTTATCTAAATCGAGGAACGTTTCTACGGCAACGACAGGATCTTCTATGGGGAGGCGAGTATCTCTTCCCGGATAACCTATTCCTTCTTTATTGCATCTGTCAATCCCTCACAATGATGAATTAAAACAGAAATTGCGTCGCTATGAAGTACCATAGGTTCTATGCCTTCTGTTTCTAAATCGAGGAACGTTTCTATGGCAACGACAGAATCTTCTATTGGGAGGTGAGTATCTCTTTTCAGATGCACTATTCCTTCTTTATTGCATCCGTCGATCCCTCACAATGACGAATTAACACAGACATTGCGTCGCTATGAAATATTATAGGTTCTATGCCTTCTCTTTCTAATTCGAGGAACGTTTCTATGGCAACGACAAGATCTTCTATTGCGAGGCGAGTATCTCTTTTCGGATGCACTATTCCTTCTTTATTGCATTCGTCAATCCCTCACAATGACGAATTAACGCAATAATTTTCGTCGCTATGAATTATGATTGGTTCTATACTTTCTCTTTCTAAATCGAGGAACGTTTCTATGGCAACGACAGGAACTTCTATTGGGAGGCGAGTATCTCTTTTCGGATGCACTATTCCTTCTTTATATCAGCCGTCGATCACTCACAATGGGGAATTAACACAGAAATTGCGTCGCTATGAAATACTATGGGTTCTATCCTCTCTCTTTCTAAATCGAGGAACGTTTCTAAGGCAACGGCAGGATCTTCTATTGGGAGGCGAGTATCTCTTTTCGGATGAACTATTCCCTCTTTATTGCATCCGCCGATCCCTCACAATGACAACTTAACACAGAAATATCATCGGTATGAAATACCATAGGTTCCATGATTTCTCTTTGTAAATCGAGTAACGTTTCTATTGTAACGACAGGATCTTCTATTGGGAGGCGAGTATCTCTTTTCGGATGCACTATTCCTTCTTTATTGCATCCGTCGATCCCTCACAATGACGAATTAACACAGAAATTGCGTCGCTATGAAATACTATAGTTTCTATGCCTTCTCTTTCTATATCGAGGAACGTTTCTATGGCAACGACAGGATATTCTATTGGGAGGCGTGTATCTCTTTTCAGATGCACTATACCTTCTGTTTTGCATCCGTCGATACCTCGAAATGTGGAATTAACACCGTAAATTTGTCGCTATGAAAAACTTGAGGTTCTATGCCTTCTCTTTCTAAATCGATGAACGTTTCTATGGCAACGACAGGATACTCTATTGGGAGGCGTGTATCTCTTTTCAGGTGCACTATACCTTCTATTTTGCATCCGTCGATACCTCGAAATGAAGAATTAACACCGTAAATGCGTCGCTATGAAAATCTAGAGGTTCTATGCCTTCTCTTTCTAAATCGATGAACGTTTCTATGGCAACGACATGATCTTATATTGGGATCCGAGTATCTCTTTTCGGATACACTATCAGTTCTTTATTGCATCCGTCGATCCCTCACAATGAAAATTAGCACAGAAATTGCATCGATAACAAATACTATACGCTCGATGACTTCTCTTTCTAAATCGAGGAACGTTTCTATGGCAAAGACTGGATATTATATTGGGAGGCTAGTATCTCTTTTCGGATGCCCTATTTCTTCTTTATTGAATCTGTCGATCCCTCACAATGACGAATTAACACAGTAATTGCGTCGCTATGAAATACTATTTGTTCAATGCCTTCTCTTTCTAAATCGAGGAACGTTTATATGGCAATGACAGGATCTTCTATTGGGAGGGAGGCGAGTATCTCTAATCGGATGCACTATTCCTTCTTTATTGTATCCGTCGATCCCTCACAAGAACGAATTAACACATAAATTGCGGCGCTATGAAATACTATGGGTTTTATGCCTTCTCTTTCTAAATTGATGAACGTTTCTATGGCAACGACAGGATCCTATATTAGGAGGCGAGTGTCTCTTTTGTGATGCACTATTCCTGCTTTACTGCATCCGTCGATCCCTCACAATGCCGAATTAACACAGAAATTACGTCACTATGATATACTATAAGTTCCATGCCTTCTCTTTCTAAATGGAGGAACGTTTCAATGGCAACGACAGGATCTTATATTGGGAGGCGAGTATCTCTTTTTGGATGCACTATTCCTTCTTAATTAATCCGTCGATCCCTCACAATGAGGAATTAACACAGAAATCGCTTTTTTATGAAATACCATAGGTTCTATGACTTCTCTCTCTAAATCGACGAACGTTTCTATGACCACGACAGGATCTTCTATTGGGAGGCGAGTATCTCTTTTCGGATGCACTATTCCTTCTTTATTCCTTCCGTCGATCCCTCACAATGACGAAATAACACAGAAATTGCGTCGCTATGAAATACAATAGGTTCTATGCCTTCTCTAACTAAATCGAGGAACGTTTCTATGGCAACGACAGGACCTTATATTGGGAGGCGAGAATCTCTTTTCGGATGCACTATTCCTTCTTTATTGCATCCGTCGCTCCCTCACAATGACGAATTAACAAAGAAATTTCGTTACTATGAAATACAACGGGTTCTATGCCTACTCTTTCTAAATTGATGAACGTTTCTGTGGCAACGACAGGATCTTAGATTGGAAGGCGAGTATCTCTCTTCGGATGCACTATTCCTTCTTTATTGCATCCGTCGATACTTCGAAATGAGGAATTAACACTGAAATTGCTTCGCTATGATATACTATAGGTTCTACGCCTTCTCTTTCTAAATCGAGGAACGTTTCTATGGCAACGACAGGATCTTCTATTGCGAGGCGAGTATCTCTTTTCGGATGCATTATTCCTTCTTTATTGCATCCGTCGATCCCTCACAATGACGAATTAGCACAGAAAGAGCGTCTCTATGAAATACTATAGGTCCTATGCCTTCTCTTTCTAATCGAGAAACGTTTCAATGGCAACGAGAGGTTCTTCTATTGGGAGGCGAGTATTTCTTTTCGGATGCACTATTCCTTCCTTATTGCAGCCGTCGATCACTCACAATGGGGAATTAACGCAGAAATTGCGACGCAATGAAATACTATAGGTTCTATCCTCTCTCTTTCTAAATCGAGGAACGTTTCTAAGGCAACGGCAGGATCTTCTATTGGGAGGCGAGTATCTCTTTTCGGATGCACTATTCCTTCTTTATTGCATAGGTCGATCCCCCAAATAGACGAATTAACACAAAAATTGCGTCGCTATGAAATATTATAGGTTCTATGCCTTCTCTTTCTAAATCGAGGAACGTTTCTATTGCAACGACAGAATCTTCTATTGGGAGGTGAGTATCTCTTTTCAGATGCACTATTCCTTCTTTATTGCATCCGTCGATCCCTCACAATGACGAATTAACACAGAAATTGCATCGCTATGAAATACTGTAGGTTCTATGCCTTCTCTTTCTAAATCGAGGTACGTTTCTATGCCAACGACAGGATCTTATATTGGGAGGCGAGTATCTCTTGTCCAATGCACTATTCCCTCTTTATTGCAACCGTCGATACCTCACAATGACGAATTAACACAGAAATTGCATCACTATGAAATACTAAGGGTGCTATGCCTTCTCTTTCAAAATCGAGGACCGTTTCTATGGCAAAGATAGGATCTTATATTGGGAGGCGAGTATCTCTTTTTGGATGCACTATTCCTTCTTAATTGCATCGGTCGATCCCTCACAATGACGAATTAACACAGAAATTGCGTCGCTATGAAATTCTATAGGTTCTATGCCTTCTCTTTCTATATCGAGGAACGTTTCTATGGCAACGACAGGATATTCCATTGGGAGGCGTGTATCTCTTTTCAGATGCACTATACCTTCTTTTTTGAATCCGTCGATACCTCGAAATGAGGAATTAACACCGTAAATGCGTCGCTATGAAAAACTAGGGGTTCTAGGCCTTCTCCTTCTAAATCGATGAACGTTTCTATGGCAACGACATGATCTTATATTGGGATCCGAGAATCTCTTTTCGGATGCACTATTCCTTCTTTATTGCATCAGTCGATCCCTCACAATGACGAATGAACACAGAAATTGTGTCGCCAAGAAATACTATACGTTCTATGCCTTCTTTATCTAAATCGAGGAACGTTTCTACGGCAACGACAGGATCTTCTATGGGGAGGCGAGTATCTCTTCCCGGATAACCTATTCCTTCTTTATTGCATCTGTCAATCCCTCACAATGATGAATTAAAACAGAAATTGCGTCGCTATGAAGTACCATAGGTTCTATGCCTTCTGTTTCTAAATCGAGGAACGTTTCTATGGCAACGACAGAATCTTCTATTGGGAGGTGAGTATCTCTTTTCAGATGCACTATTCCTTCTTTATTGCATCCGTCGATCCCTCACAATGACGAATTAACACAGAAATTGCGTCGCTATGAAATATTATAGGTTCTATGCCTTCTCTTTCTAATTCGAGGAACGTTTCTATGGCAACGACAAGATCTTCTATTGCGAGGCGAGTATCTCTTTTCGGATGCACTATTCCTTCTTTATTGCATTCGTCAATCCCTCACAATGACGAATTAACGCAATAATTTTCGTCGCTATGAATTATTATTGGTTCTATACTTTCTCTTTCTAAATCGAGGAACGTTTCTATGGCAACGACAGGAACTTCTATTGGGAGGCGAGTATCTCTTTTCGGATGCACTATTCCTTCTTTATTTCAGCCGTCGATCACTCACAATGGGGAATTAACACAGAAATTGCGTCGCTATGAAATACTATGGGTTCTATCCTCTCTCTTTCTAAATCGAGGAACGTTTCTAAGGCAACGGCAGGATCTTCTATTGGGAGGCGAGTATCTCTTTTCGGATGAACTATTCCCTCTTTATTGCATCCGCCGATCCCTCACAATGACAACTTAACACAGAAATATCATCGGTATGAAATACCATAGGTTCCATGATTTCTCTTTGTAAATCGAGTAACGTTTCTATGGTAACGACAGGATCTTCTATTGGGAGGCGAGTATCTCTTTTCGGATGCACTATTCCTTCTTTATTGCATCCGTCGATCCCTCACAATGACGAATTAACACAGAAATTGCGTCGCTATGAAATACTATAGTTTCTATGCCTTCTCTTTCTATATCGAGGAACGTTTCTATGGCAACGACAGGATATTCTATTGGGAGGCGTGTATCTCTTTTCAGATGCACTATACCTTCTGTTTTGCATCCGTCGATACCTCGAAATGTGGAATTAACACCGTAAATTTGTCGCTATGAAAAACTTGAGGTTCTATGCCTTCTCTTTCTAAATCGATGAACGTTTCTATGGCAACGACAGGATACTCTATTGGGAGGCGTGTATCTCTTTTCAGGTGCACTATACCTTCTATTTTGCATCCGTCGATACCTCGAAATGAAGAATTAACACCGTAAATGCGTCGCTATGAAAATCTAGAGGTTCTATGCCTTCTCTTTCTAAATCGATGAACGTTTCTATGGCAACGACATGATCTTATATTGGGATCCGAGTATCTCTTTTCGGATACACTATCAGTTCTTTATTGCATCCGTCGATCCCTCACAATGAAAATTAGCACAGAAATTGCATCGATAACAAATACTATACGCTCGATGACTTCTCTTTCTAAATCGAGGAACGTTTCTATGGCAAAGACTGGATATTATATTGGGAGGCTAGTATCTCTTTTCGGATGCCCTATTTCTTCTTTATTGAATCTGTCGATCCCTCACAATGACGAATTAACACAGTAATTGCGTCGCTATGAAATACTATTTGTTCAATGCCTTCTCTTTCTAAATCGAGGAACGTTTATATGGCAATGACAGGATCTTCTATTGGGAGGGAGGCGAGTATCTCTAATCGGATGCACTATTCCTTCTTTATTGTATCCGTCGATCCCTCACAAGAACGAATTAACACATAAATTGCGGCGCTATGAAATACTATGGGTTTTATGCCTTCTCTTTCTAAATTGATGAACGTTTCTATGGCAACGACAGGATCCTATATTAGGAGGCGAGTGTCTCTTTTGTGATGCACTATTCCTGCTTTACTGCATCCGTCGATCCCTCACAATGCCGAATTAACACAGAAATTACGTCACTATGATATACTATAAGTTCCATGCCTTCTCTTTCTAAATGGAGGAACGTTTCAATGGCAACGACAGGATCTTATATTGGGAGGCGAGTATCTCTTTTTGGATGCACTATTCCTTCTTAATTAATCCGTCGATCCCTCACAATGAGGAATTAACACAGAAATCGCTTTTTTATGAAATACCATAGGTTCTATGACTTCTCTCTCTAAATCGACGAACGTTTCTATGACCACGACAGGATCTTCTATTGGGAGGCGAGTATCTCTTTTCGGATGCACTATTCCTTCTTTATTCCTTCCGTCGATCCCTCACAATGACGAAATAACACAGAAATTGCGTCGCTATGAAATACAATAGGTTCTATGCCTTCTCTTTCTAAATCGAGGAACGTTTCTATGGCAACGACAGGACCTTATATTGGGAGGCGAGAATCTCTTTTCGGATGCACTATTCCTTCTTTATTGCATCCGTCGCTCCCTCACAATGACGAATTAACAAAGAAATTTCGTTACTATGAAATACAACGGGTTCTATGCCTACTCTTTCTAAATTGATGAACGTTTCTGTGGCAACGACAGGATCTTAGATTGGAAGGCGAGTATCTCTCTTCGGATGCACTATTCCTTCTTTATTGCATCCGTCGATACTTCGAAATGAGGAATTAACACTGAAATTGCTTCGCTATGATATACTATAGGTTCTACGCCTTCTCTTTCTAAATCGAGGAACGTTTCTATGGCAACGACAGGATCTTCTATTGCGAGGCGAGTATCTCTTTTCGGATGCATTATTCCTTCTTTATTGCATCCGTCGATCCCTCACAATGACGAATTAGCACAGAAAGAGCGTCTCTATGAAATACTATAGGTCCTATGCCTTCTCTTTCTAATCGAGGAACGTTTCAATGGCAACGAGAGGTTCTTCTATTGGGAGGCGAGTATTTCTTTTCGGATGCACTATTCCTTCCTTATTGCAGCCGTCGATCACTCACAATGGGGAATTAACGCAGAAATTGCGACGCAATGAAATACTATAGGTTCTATCCTCTCTCTTTCTAAATCGAGGAACGTTTCTAAGGCAACGGCAGGATCTTCTATTGGGCGGCGAGTATCTCTTTTCGGATGCACTATTCCTTCTTTATTGCATAGGTCGATCCCCCAAATAGACGAATTAACACAAAAATTGCGTCGCTATGAAATATTATAGGTTCTATGCCTTCTCTTTCTAAATCGAGGAACGTTTCTATTGCAACGACAGAATCTTCTATTGGGAGGTGAGTATCTCTTTTCAGATGCACTATTCCTTCTTTATTGCATCCGTCGATCCCTCACAATGACGAATTAACACAGAAATTGCATCGCTATGAAATACTGTAGGTTCTATGCCTTCTCTTTCTAAATCGAGGTACGTTTCTATGCCAACGACAGGATCTTATATTGGGAGGCGAGTATCTCTTGTCCAATGCACTATTCCCTCTTTATTGCAACCGTCGATACCTCACAATGACGAATTAACACAGAAATTGCATCACTATGAAATACTAAGGGTGCTATGCCTTCTCTTTCAAAATCGAGGACCGTTTCTATGGCAAAGATAGGATCTTATATTGGGAGGCGAGTATCTCTTTTTGGATGCACTATTCCTTCTTAATTGCATCGGTCGATCCCTCACAATGACGAATTAACACAGAAATTGCGTCGCTATGAAATTCTATAGGTTCTATGCCTTCTCTTTCTATATCGAGGAACGTTTCTATGGCAACGACAGGATATTCCATTGGGAGGCGTGTATCTCTTTTCAGATGCACTATACCTTCTTTTTTGAATCCGTCGATACCTCGAAATGAGGAATTAACACCGTAAATGCGTCGCTATGAAAAACTAGGGGTTCTAGGCCTTCTCCTTCTAAATCGATGAACGTTTCTATGGCAACGACATGATCTTATATTGGGATCCGAGAATCTCTTTTCGGATGCACTATTCCTTCTTTATTGCATCAGTCGATCCCTCACAATGACGAATGAACACAGAAATTGTGTCGCCAAGAAATACTATACGTTCTATGCCTTCTTTATCTAAATCGAGGAACGTTTCTACGGCAACGACAGGATCTTCTATGGGGAGGCGAGTATCTCTTCCCGGATAACCTATTCCTTCTTTATTGCATCTGTCAATCCCTCACAATGATGAATTAAAACAGAAATTGCGTCGCTATGAAGTACCATAGGTTCTATGCCTTCTGTTTCTAAATCGAGGAACGTTTCTATGGCAACGACAGAATCTTCTATTGGGAGGTGAGTATCTCTTTTCAGATGCACTATTCCTTCTTTATTGCATCCGTCGATCCCTCACAATGACGAATTAACACAGAAATTGCGTCGCTATGAAATATTATAGGTTCTATGCCTTCTCTTTCTAATTCGAGGAACGTTTCTATGGCAACGACAAGATCTTCTATTGCGAGGCGAGTATCTCTTTTCGGATGCACTATTCCTTCTTTATTGCATTCGTCAATCCCTCACAATGACGAATTAACGCAATAATTTTCGTCGCTATGAATTATTATTGGTTCTATACTTTCTCTTTCTAAATCGAGGAACGTTTCTATGGCAACGACAGGAACTTCTATTGGGAGGCGAGTATCTCTTTTCGGATGCACTATTCCTTCTTTATTTCAGCCGTCGATCACTCACAATGGGGAATTAACACAGAAATTGCGTCGCTATGAAATACTATGGGTTCTATCCTCTCTCTTTCTAAATCGAGGAACGTTTCTAAGGCAACGGCAGGATCTTCTATTGGGAGGCGAGTATCTCTTTTCGGATGAACTATTCCCTCTTTATTGCATCCGCCGATCCCTCACAATGACAACTTAACACAGAAATATCATCGGTATGAAATACCATAGGTTCCATGATTTCTCTTTGTAAATCGAGTAACGTTTCTATGGTAACGACAGGATCTTCTATTGGGAGGCGAGTATCTCTTTTCGGATGCACTATTCCTTCTTTATTGCATCCGTCGATCCCTCACAATGACGAATTAACACAGAAATTGCGTCGCTATGAAATACTATAGTTTCTATGCCTTCTCTTTCTATATCGAGGAACGTTTCTATGGCAACGACAGGATATTCTATTGGGAGGCGTGTATCTCTTTTCAGATGCACTATACCTTCTGTTTTGCATCCGTCGATACCTCGAAATGTGGAATTAACACCGTAAATTTGTCGCTATGAAAAACTTGAGGTTCTATGCCTTCTCTTTCTAAATCGATGAACGTTTCTATGGCAACGACAGGATACTCTATTGGGAGGCGTGTATCTCTTTTCAGGTGCACTATACCTTCTATTTTGCATCCGTCGATACCTCGAAATGAAGAATTAACACCGTAAATGCGTCGCTATGAAAATCTAGAGGTTCTATGCCTTCTCTTTCTAAATCGATGAACGTTTCTATGGCAACGACATGATCTTATATTGGGATCCGAGTATCTCTTTTCGGATACACTATCAGTTCTTTATTGCATCCGTCGATCCCTCACAATGAAAATTAGCACAGAAATTGCATCGATAACAAATACTATACGCTCGATGACTTCTCTTTCTAAATCGAGGAACGTTTCTATGGCAAAGACTGGATATTATATTGGGAGGCTAGTATCTCTTTTCGGATGCCCTATTTCTTCTTTATTGAATCTGTCGATCCCTCACAATGACGAATTAACACAGTAATTGCGTCGCTATGAAATACTATTTGTTCAATGCCTTCTCTTTCTAAATCGAGGAACGTTTATATGGCAATGACAGGATCTTCTATTGGGAGGGAGGCGAGTATCTCTAATCGGATGCACTATTCCTTCTTTATTGTATCCGTCGATCCCTCACAAGAACGAATTAACACATAAATTGCGGCGCTATGAAATACTATGGGTTTTATGCCTTCTCTTTCTAAATTGATGAACGTTTCTATGGCAACGACAGGATCCTATATTAGGAGGCGAGTGTCTCTTTTGTGATGCACTATTCCTGCTTTACTGCATCCGTCGATCCCTCACAATGCCGAATTAACACAGAAATTACGTCACTATGATATACTATAAGTTCCATGCCTTCTCTTTCTAAATGGAGGAACGTTTCAATGGCAACGACAGGATCTTATATTGGGAGGCGAGTATCTCTTTTTGGATGCACTATTCCTTCTTAATTAATCCGTCGATCCCTCACAATGAGGAATTAACACAGAAATCGCTTTTTTATGAAATACCATAGGTTCTATGACTTCTCTCTCTAAATCGACGAACGTTTCTATGACCACGACAGGATCTTCTATTGGGAGGCGAGTATCTCTTTTCGGATGCACTATTCCTTCTTTATTCCTTCCGTCGATCCCTCACAATGACGAAATAACACAGAAATTGCGTCGCTATGAAATACAATAGGTTCTATGCCTTCTCTTTCTAAATCGAGGAACGTTTCTATGGCAACGACAGGACCTTATATTGGGAGGCGAGAATCTCTTTTCGGATGCACTATTCCTTCTTTATTGCATCCGTCGCTCCCTCACAATGACGAATTAACAAAGAAATTTCGTTACTATGAAATACAACGGGTTCTATGCCTACTCTTTCTAAATTGATGAACGTTTCTGTGGCAACGACAGGATCTTAGATTGGAAGGCGAGTATCTCTCTTCGGATGCACTATTCCTTCTTTATTGCATCCGTCGATACTTCGAAATGAGGAATTAACACTGAAATTGCTTCGCTATGATATACTATAGGTTCTACGCCTTCTCTTTCTAAATCGAGGAACGTTTCTATGGCAACGACAGGATCTTCTATTGCGAGGCGAGTATCTCTTTTCGGATGCATTATTCCTTCTTTATTGCATCCGTCGATCCCTCACAATGACGAATTAGCACAGAAAGAGCGTCTCTATGAAATACTATAGGTCCTATGCCTTCTCTTTCTAAAATGACGAACGTTTCTATGGCAACGACAGGATCTTATATTGGGAGGCGAGTATCTATTTTCGGATGCACTATTCCTTCTTTATTGCATCCGTCGATCTCTCACAATGACGAATTAACATAGAAATTGCGTCGCTATGATATACTATAGGTTCTATGCCTTCTCTATCTAAATTGAGGAACGTTTCTATGGCAACGACAGGATCTTCTATTGGGAGGCGAGTATCTCTTTTCGGATGCACTATTCCTTCTTTATTTCAGCCGTCGATCACTCACAATGGGGAATTAACACAGAAATTGCGTCGCTATGAAATACTATAGGTTCTATCCTCTCTCTTTCTAAATCGAGGAACGTTTCTAAGGCAACGGCAGAATCTTCTATTGGGAGGTGAGTATCTCTTTTCAGATGCACTATTCCTTCTTTATTGCATCCGTCGATCCTTCACAATGACGAATTAACACAGAAATTGCGTCGCTATGAAATACTGTTGGTTCTACGCCTTCTCCTTCTAAATCGGGGAACTTTTGTATGGCAACGACAGGATCTTAGATTGGGAGGCGAGTATCTCTTGTCCAATGCACTATTCCCTCTTTATTGTAACCGTCGATACCTCACAATGACGAATTAACACAGAAATTGCATCGCTATGAAATACTAAGGGTGCTATGCCTTCTCTTTCTATATCGAGGACCGTTTCTATGGCAAAGATAGCATCTTATATTGGGAGGCGAGTATCTCTTTTTGCATGCACTATTCCTTCTTAATTGCATCCGTCGATCCCTCACAATGACTAATTAACACAGAAATTGCGTCGCTATGAAATACTATAGGTTCTATGCCTTCTCTTTCTACATCGAGGAAGGTTTCTATGGCAACGACAGGATATTCTATTGGGAGGCGTGTATCTCATAGGTGCACTATACCTTCTATTTTGCAGCCGTCGATACCTCGAAATGAAGAATTAACACCGTAAATGCGTCGCTATGAAAAACTAGAGGTTCTAAGCCTTCTCTATCTAAATCGATGAACGTTTCTATGGCAACGACATGATCTTATATTGGGATCCGAGTATCTCTTTTCGGATACACTATCAGTTCTTTCTTGCATCCGTCGATCCCTCACAATGAAGAAATAGCACAGAAATTGCATCGCTATCAAATACTATACGCTCGACGCCTTCTCTATCTAATTCGAGGAACGTTTCTATGGCAAAGACTGTATATTATATTGGGAGGCTAGTATCTCTTTTCGGATGCCCTATTTCTTCTTTAATGCATCTGTCGATCCCTCACAATGACGAATTAACACAGTAATTGCGTCGCTATGAAATACCATAGGTTCTATGACTTCTCTCTCTAAATCGACGAACGTTTCTATGACCACGACAGGATCTTCTATTGGGAGGCGAGTATCTCTTTTCGGATGCACTATTCCTTCTTTATTCCTTCCGTCGATCCCTCACAATGACGAAATAACACAGAAATTGCGTCGCTATGAAATACAATAGGTTCTATGCCTTCTCTTTCTAAATCGGGGAACGTTTGTATGGCAACGACAGGATCTGAGATTGGGAGGCGAGTATCTCTTTTCGGATGCACTATTCCATCTTTATCGCATAGGTCGATCCCTCAAAAAGACGAATTAAGACAAAAATTGCGTCGCTATGAAATACTATAGGTTCTATGCCTTCTCTTTCTAAATCGGGGAACGTTCGTATGGCAACGACAGGATCTGAGATTGGGAGGCGAGTATCTCTTTTTGGATGCACTATTCCTTCTTAATTAATCCGACGATCCCTCACAATGAGGAATTAACACAGAAATCGCTTTTTTATGAAATACCATAGGTTCTATGACTTCTCTCTCTAATACGACGAACGTTTCTATGACCACGACAGGATCTTCTATTGGGAGGCGAGTATCTCTTTTCGGATGCACTATTCCTTCTTTATTCCTTCCGTCGATCCCTCACAATGACGAAATAACACAGAAATTGCGTCGCTATGAAATACAATAGGTTCTATGCCTTCTCTTTCTAAATCGAGGAACGTTTCTATGGCAACGACAGGACCTTATATTGGGAGGCGAGAATCTCTTTTCGGATGCACTATTCCTTCTTTATTGCATCCGTCGCTCCCTCACAATGACGAATTAACAAAGAAATTTCGTTACTATGAAATACAACGGGTTCTATGCCTACTCTTTCTAAATTGATGAATGTTTCTGTGGCAACGACAGGATCTTAGATTGGAAGGCGAGTATCTCTCTTCGGATGCACTATTCCTTCTTTATTGCATCCGTCAATACTTCGAAATGAGGAATTAACACTGAAATTGCTTCGCTATGATATACTATAGGTTCTACGCCTTCTCTTTCTAAATCGAGGAACGTTTCTATGGCAACGACAGGATCTTCTATTGCGAGGCGAGTATCTCTTTTCGGATGCATTATTCCTTCTTTATTGCATCCGTCGATCCCTCACAATGACGAATTAGCACAGAAAGAGCGTCGCTATGAAATACTATAGGTCCTATGCCTTCTCTTTCTAAAATGACGAACGTTTCTATGGCAACGACAGGATCATCTATTGGGAGGGGAGTATCTCTTTTCGGATGAGCTATTCCTTCTTTATTGCATCCGTCGATCTCTCACAATGACGAATTAACACAGAAATTGCGTCGCTATGATATACTATAGGTTCTATGTCTTCTCTTTCTAAATTGGGGAACGTTTCTATGGCAACGACAGGATCTTCTATTGCGAGGCGAGTATCTCTTTTCGGATGAACTATTCCTTCTTTATTGCAGCCGTCGATCACTCACAATGGGGAATTTACACAGAAATTGCGTCGCTATGAAATACTATAGGTTCTATCCTCTCTCTTTCTAAATCGAGGAACGTTTCTAAGGCAACGGCAGGATCTTCTATTGGGAGGCGAGTATCTCTTTTCGGATGAACTATTCCTTCTTTATTGCATCCGCCGATCCCTCACAATGACAACTTAACACAGAAATTACGTCGGTATGAAATACCATAGGTTCCATGATTTCTCTTTCTAAATCGAGGAACGTTTCTATGGTAACTACAAGATCTTCTATTGGGAGGCGAGTATCTCTTTTCGGATGCACTATTCCTTCTTTTTTGCATAGGTCGATCCCTCAAAAAGACGAATTAAGACAAAAATTGCGTCGCTATGAAATACTGTAGGTTCTACGCCTTCTCTTTCTAAATCGGGGAACGTTTGTATGGCATCGACAGGATCTGAGATTGGGAGGCGAGTATCTCTTTTCGGATGCACTATTCCTTCTTTATTGCATAGGTCGATCCCACAAAAAGACGAATTAAGACAAAAATTGCGTCGCTATGAAATATTATAGGTTCTATGCCTTCTCTTTCTAAATCGAGGAACGTTTCTATGGCAACGACAGGATCTTCTATTGCGAGGTGAGTATCTCTATTCGGATGCACTATTCCTTCTTTATTGCATTCGTAAATCCCTCACAATGACGAATTAACGCAATAATTTGCGTCGCTATGAATTACTATAGGTTCTATAATTTCTCTTTCTAAATCGAGGAACGTTCCTATGGCAACGACTAAATCTTATATTGGGAGGCGAGTACCTCTTTTCGGATGCGCTATTCCTTCTTTATTGCATCCGTCGATCTCTCACAATGACGAATTAACACAGAAATTGCGTCGCTATGATATACTATAGGTTCTATGCCTTCTCTTTCTAAATTGAGGAACGTTTCTATGGAAACGGCAGGATCTTCTATTGGGAGGCGAGTATCTCTTTTCGGATGCACTATACCTTCTTTATTGCCTAGGTCGATCCCCCAAAAAGACGAATTAACACAAAAATTGCGTCGCTATGAAATAATATAGGTTCTATGCCTTCTCTTTCTAAATCGAGGAACGTTTCTATGGCAACGACAGAATCTTCTTTTGGGAGGTGAGTATCTCTTTTCAGATGCACTATTCTTTCTTTTTTGCATCCGTCGATCCCTCACAATGACGAATTAACACAGAAATTGCGTCGCTATGAAATACTGTAGGTTCTAAGCCTTCTCTTTCTAAATCGGGGAACGTTTGTATGGCAACGACAGGATCATAGATTGGGAGGCGAGTATCTCTTTTTGGATGCACTATTCCTTCTTAATTACCAGTCGATCCCTCACAATGAGGAATTAACACAGAAATTGCTTTTTTATGAAATACCATAGGTTCTATGACTTCTCTCTCTAAATCGAGGAACGTTTCTATGGCAACGACGGGATCTTCTATTGCGAGGCGAGTATCTCTTTTCGGATGCACTGTTCCATCTTTATTGCGTCCGTCGATTCCTCACAATGACGAATTAACACAGAAATTGCGTCGCTACGAAATACTATTGCTTCTATGCCTTCTCTTTCTAAATCGAGGAACGTTTTTACGGCATCGACAGGATCTTCTATTGGGAGGCGAGTTTCTCTTTTCGGATGCATTTTTCCTTCCTTATTGCATCCGTCGATCCCTCACAATAACGATTTAACAAACAAATTGCGTCGCTATGAAATACTATAGGTTCTATGCCTTCTCTTTCTAAATCGAGGAGCGTTCCTATGGCATCGACAGAATCTTCAATGTGGAGGAGTGTATCTCTTCCCGAATGCACTATTTCTTCTATATTGCATCTGTCGATCCCTCACAATGATGAATTAACACAGAAATTGCGTCGCTATGAAATGCCATATGTTCTATGCCTTCTCTCTCTAAATCGAGGAACTTTTCTATGGCAACGACAGGATCTTCTATTGCGAGGCGAGTATCTCTTTTCTGATGCACTATTCCTTCTTTATTGCATCCGTCGATCCCTCACAATGACGAATTATCGCAATAATTTGCGTCGCATTGAAATACTATAGGTTCTATGCCTTCTCTTTCTAAATCGAGGAACGTTTCTATGGCAACTACAGGATCTTCTATTAAGAGGCGAGTGTCTCTTTTCGGATGCACTATTCCTTCTTTATTGCATCCGGCGATCTCTCACAATGACGAATTAACGCAATAATTTGCGTCGCTATGAAATACTATAGGTTCTATACTTTCTCTTTCTAAATCGAGGAACGTTTCTATGGCAATGACAGGATCTTATATTGGGAGGCGAGTATCTCTTTTCGGATGCCCTATTCCTTCTTTATTGCTTCCGTCGATCTCTCACAATGGGGAATTAACACAGAAATTCCGTCGCTATGATATACTATAGGTTCTATGACTTCTCTTTCTAAATCGAGGAACGTTTCTATGGCAATGACAGGATCTTCTATTGGGAGGCGAGTATCTCTTTTCGGGTGCACTATTCCTTCTTAATTGCATCCGTCGATCCCGCACAATGAGGAATTAATACAGAAATTGCTTGGCTCTGAAATACTATAGGTTCTATGACTTCTCTCTCTAAATCGATGAACGTTTCTATGGCAACGTCGGGATCATCAATTGGGAGGCAAGTATCTCTTTTTGGATGCAATATTCCTTCTTAATTGAATCTGTCGATCCCTCAAATTGACGAATTAACACAGAAATTGCGTCGCTATGAAATACTATAAGTTCTATGCCTTCTCTTTCTAAATCGAGGAACGTTTCTATGGCAACAACAGGATCTTCTATTGGCTGGCGAGTATCTCTTATCGGATGCACTATTCCGTCTTTATTGCGTCCGTCGATCCCTCACAATGTCGAATTAACTCAGATATTGCGTCGCTATGCAATACTATGGGTTCTATGCCTTCTCTTTCTAAATCAATGAACGTTTCAATGGCAACGACAGGATCTTATATTGTGAGGCGAGTATCTCTTTTTGGACGCACTATCCCTTCTTTATTGCATTCGTCGATCCCTCACAATGACAAATTAACACAGAAATTGCGTCGCTATGAAATACTACAGGTTCTATGCCTTCTCTTTCTAAATAGAGGTACGTCTCTATGGCAACGACAGGATCTTCTATTGGGAGGCCAGTATCTCTTTTCAGGTGCACTATTCCTCCTTTATTGCATCCGTCGATCCCTCGCAATGACGAATTAACACACAAAGAGCGTCGCTATGAAATACTATAGGTTCTATGCCTTATCTTTAGAAATCGAACAACGTTTCTACGGCATCGACCGGATCTTATATTGGAAGGCGAGTATCTCTTTTGTGATGCACTATTCCTTCTTTACTGCATCCGTCGATCCCTCACAATGACGATTTAACACAGAAATTGCGTCGCTATGAAATACTATAGGTTCTATGACTTCTCATTCTAAATCGAGGAACGTTTCTATGGCAACGACTGGATCTTATACTGGGAGGCGTGTATCTCTTTTGGGATGCACTATTCCTTCTTAACTGCATCCGTCGATCCCGCACAGTGAGGAATTAATTCAGAAATAGCTTGGCTCTGAAATACTATATGTTCTATGACTTCTGTCGCTAAATCGAGGAACGTTTCTATGGCAACGTCGGGATCATCAGTTGGGAGGCAAGTATGTCTTTTCGGATGCACTATTCCTTCATAATTGAATCCGTCGATCCCTCAAATTGACGAATTAACACAGAAATTCCGTCGCTATGAAATACTATAAGTTCTATGCCTTCTCTTTCTAAATCGAGGAACGCTCCTATGGCAACAACAGGATCTTCTATTGGCAGGCGAGTATCTCTTATCGGATGCACTATTCCACCATTATTGCGTCCGTCTATCCCTGACAATGACGAATTAACACAGATATTGTGTCGCTATGATATACTATAGATTCTATGCTTTCTCTTTCTAAATCGAGGAACGATTCTATGGCAACGACAGGATCTTCTATTGGGAGGCGAATATCTGTTATTGGATGCACTATCCCTTCTTTATTGCATTCGTGGATCCCTCACAATGACGAATTAACACAGAAATTGCGTCGCTATGAAATACTATAGGTTCTATGCCTTCTCTTTCAAAATCGAGGAACGTTTCTATGGCATCGACAGGATCTTATATTGGGAGGCGAGCATCTCTTTTGTGCTGCACTATTCCTTCTTTATTGCATCCGTCGATCCCTCACAATGACGAATTAACCCAGAAATTGATCGCTATGAAATACTATAGGTTCTATGCCTTCTCTTTCTAAATCGAGGAACGTTTCTATGGCAACGACAGGATCTTCTATTGGGAGGAGGGTATCTCTTTTCGGATGCACTATTCCTTCTTTATTGCATCCGTCTATCCCACACAATGACGAATTAACACAGAAATTTCTTGGCTCTGAAATAATATAGGTTCTATGTCTTCTCATTCTAAATCGAGGAACGTTGCTATGGCATCAACGGGATCTTCTATTGGGATGCGAATATCTCTTTTCGGATACACTATCCCTTCTTTATTGCATCCGTCGATCCCTCACAATGAAGAATTAGCACAGAAATTGCATCGCTATCAAATACTATACGCTCGATGCCTGCCTCTTTCTAAATCGAGGAACGTTTCTATGGCAAAGACTGGATATTATATTGGGAGGCTAGTATCTCTTCTCGGATGCCCTATTTCTTCTTTATTGCTTCTGTCGATCCCTCACAATGACGAATTAACACCGATATTGCGTCGCTATGAAATACTATAGGTTCTATGCCTTTCTTTCTAAATCGAGGAACGTTTCTATGGCAACGACAGGATCTTCTATTAGGAGGCGAGTATCTCTTTTCGGATGCACTATTTCTTCTTTATTGCATCTGAGGATCCCTCACAATGACGAAATAACACAGAAATTGTGTCGCTATGAAATACTATTGATTCTATGCCTTCTGTTTCTAAATCAAGCAACGTTTCTATGGAAACGACAGGATCTTATATTGGGAGGCGAGAATCTCTTTTTGGATGCACTATTCCTTCTTAATTAATCCATCGATCCCTCACAATGAGGAATTAACACAGAAATTGCTTTTTGATGAAATACCATAGGTTCTATGACTTGTCTCTCTAAATCGAGGAACGTTTCTATGGCAACGACGGGAGCTTCTATTGCGAGGCGAGTATCTCTTTTCGGATGCACTATTCCTGCTTTATTGCATCCGTCGATACTTCGAAATGAGGAATTAACACTGAAATGGCTTCGCTATGAAATACTATAGGTTCTATGCTTCTCTTTCAAAATCTAGGAACGTTTCTATGGCAACGACAGGATCTTATATTGTTAGGCGAGTATCTCTTTTCTGATGCACTATTCCTTCTTTATTGCATCCGTCGATCCCTCATAATGACGAATGAACACAGAAATTGTGTCGCTAAGAAATACTATAGGTTCTATGCCTTCTCTTTCTAAACCGAGGATCGTTTCTATGGCATCGACAGGATTTTCTATGTGGAGGAGTGTATCTCTTCCCGGATGTTCTATTTCTTCTATATTGCATCTGTCGATCCCTCACAATGATGAATTAACACAGAAATTGCGTCGCTATGAAATGCCATATGTTCTATGCCTTCTCTCTCTAAATCGAGGAACTTTTCTATGGCAACGACAGGATCTTCTATTGCGAGGCGAGTATCTCTTTTCGGATGCACTATTCCTTCTTTACTGCATCCGTCGATCCCTCACAATGACGAATTAACGCAATAATTTGCGTCGCTTTGAAATACTATAGGTTCTATGCCTACTCTTTTTAAATTGAGGAACGTTTCTATGGCAACTACAAAATCTTCTATTAAGAAGCGAGTATCTCTTTTCGGATACACTATCCCTTCTTTATTACATCCGTCGATCCCTCACAATGACGAATTAACACAGAAATTGCATCGCTATGACATAGTATACGCTCTATGCCTTCTCTATGTAAATCGAGGAACGCTTATATGGCAAAGACAGGATATTATATTGGGAGGCTACTATCTCTTTTCGGATGCACTATTCCTTCTTCATTGCATCCGTCGATCCCTCACAATGACGAATTAACACAGTAATTGCGTCGCTATAAAATAATATATGTTCAATGCCTTCTCTTTCTAAATCGAGGAACGTTACTATGGCAACGACAGGATCTTCCATTGGGAGGCGAGTATCTCTTTTCGGATGCACTATTCCTCCTTTATCGCATCCGTCAATCCCTCACTAGGACGAATTAAAACATAAATTGCGTCGCTATGAAATACTACAGGTTTTATACCTTGTCTTTCTAAATCGAGAAACGTTTCTATGGCAACGACAGGATCTTATATTGGGAGGCGAGTATCTCTTTTCGGATGCACTATTCCTTCTTAATTGCATCCGTCGATCCCTCACAATGACGAATTAACACAGAATTTGCGTCGCTATGAAATACTAATGTTTCTATGCCTTCTCTTTCTAAATCGAGGAATGTTACTATGGCAAAGACAGGATCTTCTATTAGGAGGCGAGTATCTCTATTCGGATGCACTATTCCCTCTTTATTACATCCGTCGGTCCCTCACAATGACGAATTAACACAAAAATTGCTTCGCTATGAAATACTATAGGTTTTATGCCTTGACTTTCAAAATCGAAGAACGTTTCTATGGTAACGACAGGATCTTATATTTGGAGGCGAGTGTCTCTTTTGTCATGCACTTTTCCTTCTTTATTGCATCCGTCAATCCCTCACTAGGACGAATTAAAACATAAATTGCGTCGCTATGAAATACTACAGGTTTTATGCCTACTCTTTCTAAATCGAGGAACGTTGCTATGGCAACGACAGGATCTTGTATTGAGAGGCGAGTATCCTTTTCCAATGCACTATTCCTTCTTTATTGCATCCGCCGAACCCTCACAATGATGAATTAACACAGATTTTTTGTGTCGCTATGAAGTACTATAGGGTCTATGCCGTCTCTTTTTAAATCGAGTAACGTTTCCATGGCAACGGCAGGATCTTCTATTGGGAGGCGAGTATCACTTTTCGGATGCACTATTTCTTCTTTATTGCATCCGTCGATCCCCCACAATAACGAATTAACACAGACATAGCGTCGTTATGAAACACTATTATTTCTATGGCTTCTCTTTCTAAATCGAGGAACGTTTTTATGGCAACGACAAGATCTTATATTAGGAGTCGAGTATCTCCTTTCCAAGGCACTATTCCTTCTTTATTGCATCCGTCGATCCCTCACAATGACGAATTAACACAGAAATTCCGTCGCTATTAGATACTAATGGTTCTATGTCTTCTCTTTCTAAATCGAGGAACGTTTCTATGGCAACGACAGGATCTTATATTGGGAGGCAAGTATCTCCATTCCAATGCACTATTCCTTCTTTATTGTATCCGTCGATCCTTCACAATGACAAATTAACACATAAATTGCGTCGCTATGAAATACTATAGGTTCTATGCCTTCTCTTTCTAAATCGAAGAACGTTTCTATGGTAACGACATTATCTTATATTGGGAGGCGAATATCCTTTTCCAATGCACTATTCCTTCTTTATTGCATCCGTCGATCCTTCACAATGACGAATTAACATAGAAATAGTGTCGCTATGAAATACTATAGGTTCTATGCCTTCTCGTTTCAAATCGAGAAACGTTTCTATGGCATCGACCGGATCTTATATTTGGAGGCGAGTATCTCTTTTGTGATGCACTATTCCTTCTTTATTGCATCCGTCGATACCTCACAATGACGAATTAACACAGAAATTGCATCGCTATGAAATACTATAGGTTCTTTGCCTTCTCTTTTTAAATCGAGGAACGTTTCTATAACAACGACAGGACCTTCTATTGGGAGGAGAGTATCTCTTTTCGGATGCACTATTCCTTCTTTATTGCATCCGTCGATCCCACACAATGACGAGTTAACACAGGAATTGCTTGGCTCTGAAATACTATAGGTTCTATGCCTTCTCTTTCTAAATCGAGGAATGTTGCTATGGCAACAACAGGATCTTCTATTGGGATGCGAGTATCTCTTTTCGGATACACAATCCCTTCTTTATTGCATCCGTCGATCCCTCACAATGACGAATTAACATATAAATTGCGTCGCTATGAAATACTATAGGTTCTATGCCTTCTCTTTCTAAATCGAGGTACGTTTCTATGGCAATGACAGGATCTTCTAATGGGAGGCCAATATCTCTTTTCATGTGCACTATTCCTTCTTTATTGCATCCGTCGATCCCTCACAATGACGAATTAACACAGAAATTGCGTCGCTATGAAATACTACAGGTTCTATGCTTCTCTTTCTAAATCGAGGAACGTTTCTATAGCAACGAAAGGATCTTCTATTGGGAGGCGAGTATCTCTTTTCGGATGCACTATTCCTTCTTTATTGCATCCGTCTATCCCTAACAATGACGAATTAACACAGAAATCGCGTCGCTATGAAATACTATGTGTTCTATGCCTTCTCTTTCTAAATGTAGCAACGTTTCTATGGCAACGACAGTATCTTATATTGGGAGGCGAGAATCTCTTTTTGGATGCACTATTCCTTCTTAATTAATCCGTCGATCCCTCACCATGAAGAATTAACACAGAAATTGCGGTGCTATGAAATACTATTATTTCTATGCCTTCTCTTTCTAAATCGAGGAACGTTTCTATGGCAACAACAGGATCTTCTATTGGCAGGCAAGTATCTCTTATCGGATTCACTATTCCATCTTTATTGCGTCCGTCGATCCCTCACAATGACGAATTAACACCGATATTGCGTCGCTATGAAATACTATAGGTTCTATGCCTTTCTTTCTAAATCGAGGAACGTTTCTATGGCAACGACAGGATCATCTATTGGGAGGCGAGTATCTCTTTTTGGATGCACTATCCCTTCTTTATTGCATTCGTCGATCCCTCACAATGACGATTTAACACAGAAAGTGCGTCCCTATGAAATACTACAGGTTCTATGCCTTCTCTTTCAAAATCGAGGAACGTTTCTATGGCATCGACAGGATCTTATATTGGGAGGCGAGTATCTCTTTTGTGATGCACTAGTCCTTCATTATTGCATCCGTCGATCCCTCACAATGACGAATTAAGACAGAAATAGTGTCGCTATGAAATACTATAGGTTCTATGCTTTCTCTTTCTAAATCAAGGAACGTTTCTATGTCAACGACAGCACCTTCTATTGGGAGGAGAGCATCTCTTTTCGGATGCACTATTCCTTATTTTTGCATCCGTCGATCCCACACAATGACGAATTAACACGGAAATTGCTTGGCTCTGAAGTACTATAGGTTCTATGCCTTCTCTTTCTAAATCGAGGAACCTTTCTATGGCAAAGACAGGATCTTCCATTGTGAGGCGAATATCTCTTTCGTGATGCACTATTCCTTCTTTATTGCATTCGTCGATACCTCACAATGACGAATTAACACAGAAATTGTGTCGCTATGAAATACAATGGGTTCTATGCCTTCTCTTTCTAAATTGAGAAACGTTTCTGTGGCAACGACTGGATCTTCTATTGGGAGGCGAGCATCTCTCTTCGGATGCACTATTTCTTCATTATTGCATCCGTCGACCCCTCACAATGACGAATTAACACTGAAATTGCATCGCTATGAAATACAAAAGGTTCTATGCCTTCTCTTTCTAAATCGTGGAACGTTTCTATGGCAACGACAGGATCTTCTATTGGCAGGCGAATATCTCTTCTCGGACGCACTGTTCCTTCTTTATTGCATCCGTCGGTTCCTCACAATGACGATTAAACACAGAAATTGCGTCGCTTTGAAATACTTTAGGTTCTACGCCTTTTCTTTCTAAATCGAAGAACGTTTCTCTGGCAACGGCAGGTTCTTCTATTGGGATGCGAGTATCTCTTTTCAGATGCACTCTTCCCTCTTTATTGGATCCGTCGATCCTCACAATGACGAATCAATACAGAAATTGCATCGCTATGAAATATTATAGGTTCTATGCCTTCTCTTTCTAAATCGAGGGACGTTTCTATGGCAACGAAAGGATCTTCTATTGGGAGGCGAGTATCTCTTTTCAGCTGCACTATTCCTTCTTTATTCCTTCCGTCGATCCCTCTCAATGACGAATTAACACAGAAATTGCGTCGATATGAAATACAATAGGTTCTATGCCTTCTCTTTCTAAATCGAGGAACGTTTCTATGGCAACGACAGGATCTTATATTGGGAGGCGTGTATCTCTTTTCGGATGCACTATTCCTTCTTTATTGCATCCGTCGATACTTCGAAATGAGGAATTAACGTTGAAATTGCTTCGCTATGATATACTATAGGTTCTATGCCTTCTCTTTCTAAATCGAGGAACGTTTCTATGGCAACGACAGGTTCTTATATTGTGAGGCGAGTATCTCTTTTCGGATGCACTATAGCTTCTTTATTGCATCCGTCGATCCCTCACAATGTCGAATAAACACAGAAATCGCGTCGCTAAGAAATACTATAGGTTTTATGCCTTCTCTTTCTAAATCGAGGAACGTTTCTATGGCAACGATATGATCTTCTATTAAGAGGCGAGTATCTCTTTTCGGATGCACTATTCCTTCTTTATTGCATCCGGCTGTCCCTCACAATGACAAATTATCACAAAAATTTGCGTCGCTTTGAAATACTATGGGTTCTATGCCTTCTCTTTCTAAATCGAGAAACGTTTCTATGGCAACGACAGGATCTTCTATTGGGAGGCGAGTATCTCTTTTCGGATGCACTATTCCCTCTTTATTGCATCCGTCGATACTTCGAAATGAGGAATTAACACTGAAATTGCTTCGCTATGATATACTATAGGTTCTATGCCTTACTTTCTAAATCGAGGAACGTTTCTATGGCAACGACAGGATCTTCTGTTAAGAGGCGAGTATCTCTTTTCGGATGCACTATTCCTTCTTTATTGCATCCAGCTTTCCCTCACAATGACAAATTATCACAAAAATTTGCGTCGCTTTGAAATACTATGGGTTCTATGCCTTCTCTTTCTAAATCGAGAAACGTTTCTATGGAAACGGAATGATCTTCTATTAAGAGGCGAGTATCTCTTTTCGGATGCATTATTCCTTCTTTATTGCATCCGTCGATCCGTCACAATGAGAAATTAACACAGAAATTGCGTCGCTGTGAAATAGTATAGATTCCATGCCTTCTCTTTCTAAATCGAGGAACGTTTCTATGGCAACGACAGGACCTTATATTGGGAGGCGAGAATCTCTTTTCGGATGCACTATTCCTTCTTTATTGCATCAGTCGATCCCTCACAATGACGAATTAACACAGAAATTTTGTTACTATGAAATACTACGGGTACTATGCCTTCACTTTCTAAATTTATGAACGTTTCTATGACAACGACAGGATCTTATATTGGGAGGCGAGTATCTCTTTTCGGATGCACTATTCCTTCTTTATTGCATCCGTCGATTACTCATAATGACAACTTAACACAGAAATTGCGTCGCTATGAAATACAACAGGTTCCATGCTTTCTCGTTCTAAATCGAGTAACGTTTCTATGGCAACGACAGGATCTTCTATTGGGAGTCGAGTATCTCATTTCGGATGCACTATTCCTTCTTTATTGCATCCGTTGATCTCTCACAATGACGAATTAGCACAGAAAGAGCGTCGCTATGAAATACTATACGTCCTATGCCTTCTCTTTTTAAAATGACGAACGTTTCTATGGCAACGACAGGTTCTTCTATTGGGAGGGGATTATCTCTTTTAGGATGCACTATTCCTTCTTTATTGCATCCGTCGATCCCTCACAATGACGAATTAACACAGAAATTGCGTCGCTATGAAATACAATAGGTTCTATGCCTTCTCTTTCTAATCGAGGAACGTTTCAATGGCAACGAGAGGATCTTCTATTGGGAGGCGAGTATTTCTTTTCGGATGCACTATTCCTTCTTTATTGCATCCGTCGTTCCCTCACAATGACGAATTAACATATAAATTGCGTCGCTATGATATCCTATAGGTTCTATGCTTCTCTTTCTAAATCGAGGTACGTTTCTATGGCAACGACACGATCTTCTATTGCGAGGCGAGTATCTCTTTTCGGATGCACTATTCCTTCTTTATTGCATCCGTCGATCCCTCACAAGGACAAATTAACACATAAATTGCGTCGCTATGAAATATTATAGGTTTTATGCCTTCTCTTACTAAATCGAAGAACGTTTCCATGGCAAAGACAGGATCTTATATTGGGAGGCGAGTATCTATTTTCCAATGCAAGATTCCTTCTTTATTGCATCCGTCGATCCCACACAATGACGAATTAACACAGAAGTTGCGTCGCTATGAAATACAATAGGTTCTATGCCTTCTCTTTCTAAATCGAGAAACGTTTCTGTGGCAACGACAGTATCTTCTATTGGGAGGCGAGCATCTCTCTTCGGATGCACTATTTCTTCATTATTGCATCCGTCGACCCCTCACAATGAAGAATTAACACGGAAATTGCATCGCTATGAAATACAAAAGGTTCTATGCTTTCTCTTTCTAAATCGAGGAACGTCTCTATGGCAACGACAGGATCTTCTATTGGGAGGCGAATATCTCTTCTCGGATGCACTGTTCCTTCTTTATTGCATCCGTCGATTCCTCACAATGACGATTAAACACAGAAATTGCGTCGCTTTGAAATGCTTTAGGTTCTATGCCTTTTCTTTCTAAATCGAAAACCGTTTCTCTGGCAACGGCAGGTTCTTCTATTGGGATGCGAGTATGTCTTTTCAGATGCACTGTTCCCTCTTTATTGCATCCGTCGATCCTCACAATGACGAATCAATACAGAAATTGCATCGCTATGAAATATTATAGGTTCTATGCCTTCTCTTTCTAAATCGAGGAACGTTTCTATGGCAACGAAAGGATCTTCTATTGGGAGGCGAGTATCTCTTTTCAGCTGCACTATTCCTTCTTTATTCCTTCCGTCGATCCCTCTCAATGACGAATTAACACAGAAATTGCGTCGCTATGAAATACTATAGGTTCTATGCCTTCTCTTTCTAAATCGAGGAACGTTTCTATGGCAACGACAGGTTCTTATATTGGGAGGCGAGTATCTCTTTTCGGTTTCACTATTCCTTCTTTATTGCATCCGTCGATCCCTCACAATGACGAATGAACACAGAAATTGCGTCGCTAATAAATACGATAGGTTCTATGCCTTCTCTTTCTAAATAGAGGAACGTTTCTAAGGCATCGACAGGATCTTCTATGGATAGGAGTGTATCTCTTCCCGGATGCACTATTCCTTCTTTATTGCATCTGTCGATCCCTCACAATGATGAATTAACACAGAAATTGCGTCGCTATGGAAAGCCATAGGTTCTATGCCTTCTCTTTCTAAATCGAGGAACGTTTCTATGGCAACGACAGGATCTTCTATTGCGAGGCGAGTATCTCTTTTCGGATGCACTCTTCTTTCTTTATTGCATCCGTCGCTCCCTCACAATGACGAATTAACGCAATAATTTGCGTCGTTATGAAATACTATATTTTCTATGCCTTCTCTTTCTAAATCGAGTAACGTTTCTATGGCAACGACAGGATCTTCTATTACGAGGCGAGTATCTGTTTTCGGATGCATTATTCCTTCTTTATTGCATTCGTCGATCCCTCACAATGAGAAATTAACACAGAAATTGCGTCGCTGTGAAATAGTATAGATTATATGCATTCTCCTTCTAAATCGAGGAACGTTTCTATGGCAACGACAGGACCTTATATTGGGAGGCGAGAATCTCTTTTCGGATGGACTATTCCTTCTTTATTGCATCCGCCGATCCCTCACAATGACGAATTAACACAGAAATTTCGTTACTATGAAATACTACGGGTTCTATGCCTTCACTTTCTAAATTGATGAACGTTTCTATGACAACGACAGGATCTTATATTGGGAGGCGAGTATCTCTTTTCGGATGCACTGTTCCTTCTTTATTGCATCCGTCGATTACTCATAATGACAACTTAACACAGAAATTGCGTCGCTATGAAATACAACAGGTTCCATTCTTTCTCGTTCTAAATCGAGTAACCTTTCTATGGCAAAGACAGGATCTTCTATTGGGAGGCGAGTATCTCATTTCGGATGCATATAAAGGCACATTTGCATGCCGAGCGTGAGTTTCCGCGGAAACGCGAAATACTAATTAAATAAATAATCAGTGACAAATAAATAAAGCCTATGGCACACAACTGCAGCGCTGTGTCGCTGATAAAACAAAAGCACAATTACGTTACTCTTATGTTTAATTAAGAAAAGGAAGAGCTCTGGTTGAAGTGGTGCGAGAAGCACGTATTTTATTTTATTGTCTGGCACACCGCCATATTTCATGTTATAGATGAATACTGCGAGTTGCAACCACACTAGGCACTCGATTCTGTAAAGAATTTGTATTTATAAAAGTAAGTAGGATTATGAACTGTAGGCTTATTCATTGAATATATCTGATTTAACTAACTGTGTAACTTTTTTATGTTTAGTAGACAGTCACCTCTGTACGACGTATTGACATGGCTGGCAAATTATTCTAATATTGAGATTTAGATTTGAGTCCGCACCTACCGCAGCAGTCTTTGGAAACGATTTATTTACGAAGTCTGATTATTTCAGTTTTATTTCACGGTCAACTACGAGTAACATTGCCTTTACGAAAAAGCCATTGTCAAGCGTCTGATACCGAATAATTAAACGTCCACGTTCCAGATAAGCAAATATCAAATACAATTACAATCACCATCATACAGATAGAATAATTAATATTTTAAACAATATTTTTATTTATTTTATTTATTTTATATTGGCGACTGCGTGTCGGACTTGTTATTTTGTCATTTGTTACATTGTTCTCTTTGTTTCATGTAAAAAATCAACTTTCTGGACCTGGACGTCAATGTATGAGAGATAACAAAAAAAATAAGGTAAGACGCAGCATCTTTGCATTGACAGGCTTGACCAGACGTATAATTCAGTGTATTAGCTTTTCAGTAGATTCTGTAGTGTTTCTTTCGTGCATAACAGTTTTCAGTGATAAATTTCATTCTCAGTACTTTTCCTTAAACAATAACGTATGCAACAATACTAATACACGAGTGTACATTATGGCCGACTTCTGTACGATACGTAGTAACATGGACAGCAGCCATTACCAATAATCTCAAATTCAGTTTATATTTTTAAATTAACAGACAGCCATTGTTGCTACGAGCGATTCATGCACAACTGCATTTTATTTAAAAATCAGTGTCAAATATTTTCTTGAAACATATATCACGTGTGGCATGGTAATAACTAGAAATCAATACGCAAAAATGGAACAGCAAAGACGTACTATTCAGACGCAATCCGACTCGGACGAGAGACAAATGTTAGAAAATGACTTTACGACAGCAACCGGTAGTGACGATTTATCAAACATTGACGCAAGTGTTGACGGAAATTTTGGCAATAGGCCGTCCACTACAAAAATTTCAAAGTCTCAGTCAGAGCCCATGTTGATGCATGACGTCATGTCTAATGACGCGACGGGGGCACAGACCTTGCAAACAGTAAACATTGCAAACATGTTACAAATGCTAATGAAACAGAACGCGGAAAACATGGCAACCTTAAAGACACAAAATGAACAGTTAAAGACACAAAATGACGCAATTAAATCTGACCTCATAGCACTCAAGACAGGTAATGACACTTTATGTAAACGTGTGGAACTTATAGACGCCAGACTGACCAAACAGATGACTGAACTCAGTACTAAATTTTCCCAGCTTAATACGAGACAAGAAAAGACTACAACTGACGTAGCACTTTTACAGACACAAGTAAAAAACCTTAATGTCACGTGTGAAGTTCTTACTGAACAAATTCAAACATATCCTTCAGTACATGACAACCTTGAAAAACGAATTACTGACGTACAGAATAAATTTGACAATGTTGAACAACACCTGACTGACATCTTACAATCTGATGCCACAGCTCATTTTCAAAATATTAATAAAGGATTTCATGATTGGGTAGTGAACAAAGACAAACATTTTGATACATGCTTACGTGAAAATTTACCAACAACTGTGCACGACTCCGTAGCGCAATACATTACTAATAACAAACAGCTGATCAGTGACGCAGTACAATCCGTCACTGCACCCATGAGACAATTCACCGATCGACCACAGTCTGAATGTAACGAAAATATCAGTCAAAATGCACAGTTCAGGAACCAATATACATTCGAGATTGGCACACACATACCGCACACGACAAACACACAAGAACAAAACACACCACGACTACAACACATACCACGATGTGTAAACACAAACACAAGCTATTATCATGGTAAACCACAGCAACATTATCGTAATTACTCGCCAGCTGAACATACCAGTAATTACAGTGGAATAAATCCATATCACAATACGAAGGAAGAAGAAAGCTTAATGAAACACAGGCAATTTCAGATTTTTATCCCAGAAAAACGAACCATTCATCCGGTGATTTTTCTTAAATCTTTTAGTAACGCATTTCCACGCACTTGGAGTGACCGGAAAAAGATTTCATATATTGTCGGTTACATCCAAGGCGATGCAGCTGTCTGGGCATACAGTCAAGCTGACGTATGTACCACGTACAGTGAGTTTGAGCGTGCTTTTCTGAACAAATTCTGGTCGCAATCCGTCCAGGAGCGACTCAGAAGACAAATTTTAGAACCTGAAATTTTTAACAGTAAAAATGGCAACTTACGCAGATATTTTGAAAAATACTTGAACATGGGACACTTTTTAGACGAACCAGTCGCAACGCGTGATATACTCCGTGCGTTGAAGGCCAAATTGCCTTTCAACATTAAAGAAAAACTCCTACATATCCCGGATGACGATTCAGATTATTTTTTAACAGCCTTAGATTCGGTTGACATGTTACTTGAAGATCAGCGCTTCGCGCGGCAAAACAGCAGCCACAATGTTTACACTAGTGGTATGCAAAACATGCAGGCTTGCCAACTCAATTCTGGTTTCACCTGCCTCGAGATGACTGGGTGTTTGTGTTGTCCTCATCATTTCATCATCATCCATGAAAGTGGCGAAATTGGACTGAGCAAAGGTTGGGACATTGTACGGGCGCTGATAACCACGCAGTTGAGCGCCCCACAAACCAAACATCATCATCATCATCATCATCAATTCTGGCGCGCCCACAGTTGGATACGCGGTACAGCAAAAACAGCAAACTCACATGCCGTTTCAATACGAAAATCAAAATCAACACGTGTATTCCAATACAAACAATAGTTACAACAGTAATAACACTTCATGCGGCAATCCATACAAAAGGCACCGCGGTAATAACTACAACGGTAACAACGGATACAAAGGCAACAACAAAAACACAAACAGAAATAGAAATAATAATAACTACGAGCCAAGACAGCATCAAGGTTGGACTCGTAACGATCAGTACTTTCATTCAAACTCTGCTTTACCACAGCAGCCACCAGGACAAAATTGGAGCATACCTTACGACCGACAGGTAAGTTATAATGCGCAACAGCAACAACAACCGCAAAAGTTTGGAGCTCATAATAGGCAATATCCGAATGTGAATATAATAGAAATGACACATGATGCACAACCTCAATCTGTGTCAGTACCTAGTACAAATGCTAATCCAACAAACTAGAAACAGTCACTTCTATGCCCCAGGTCGTGGCTGAAGAATTCTTGGGGGGCGACTTCAATGTTAATCAGTTATTTGACACCACACTTGAACAACAGAATAATGATATGCCGAATAATTCTAAACAAAAATTACCTGTTTTATTTATAAGATACAACTACAATAACAATATATCAGATGAACTTTTACAAGACAGTACACAATGTCGTTCAAACACAAATGAAATTGTTTTAGCATCTACTACTGGTGTAGTAGGTGGGATTCCAACTACTGTTATCCTAGATACAGGTGCAGCTGTGAGCATTTTGTCTTTTAATTTCTATAAAAAGATGTGTGAATTGGAACCTGTGCCTGAGTTTCCTGCCCAAAACTGTAAAATAACTACTGCACTAGGTAATAAGTCATGTAGGGTTACGAAGCAAGATTTTGTAAACATTAAAGTAGGTAATGGAACCGTACAATGGCCATTCCTGGTTGTACAAAACCTTGTGACAAATTGCATGTTAGGAATAGATATTATGAGCGAGAAGGACTGCATTATAGACTTCTCCAAAGGTAAATGTATTTTAAATGATAAAGGCAGTGTAATTATTATTGATTTGGACAGGAGAACTCTAAAACATGACAAACACTGTACAGGGTACAAGGTTCAGTTAGTACTTGACAAAGACATTCAAGACATGCACACACTCATCTGACACAGAGCTAATGGACTTGAAAACATTGCTTGATCATAAGATAAGTGAAGCTACAGCTCTCAGTGTACATGAACGTATAAAACTACAGGAAGTGTTATCCAAATATTTACAAGTTTTTACCAAACGATTAGGTGTTATCAACACGTTTGTGTACAAGATTGAAGTTAAGCCTCACAAGATCTTCTACCATAAGACATATAACGTACCGTTATCTCAACGACCTGCTGTGTGGCAAGAATTAAAACAAATGTTAGACTGGAAGGTCATTGAACCATCCACCTCACCATATTGTAGTCCTCTACTTGTTGTCAAAAAATCAAATGGAAGCATTAGGTTAGTGTTAGACGCACGAGCAATTAATGAAATAATTTTACCGGTTCACACAAAACCCGAAAATTTAGAAGAGCAATTACAGAAATTTCTAGATGCAAAATATTTTTCCACAATAGATCTCGCTAATTCGTTTTGGCAGGTGGGTATCACTCCTGATTCACGGAAATATACTGCATTTATTTTCGGGGGGCGAACCTATCAGTTTTGTGTTCTACCCTTCGGACTGAATGTCAGCTCTGGGGTATTCATTACAGCCCTGGATACCGTGCTTGGCGACGATTTAGTTGAGACAGTCACACACTATGTAGATGATATACTGATAGCTACACAGTCTTGGAAGGAACACGTTGACACACTTCAAAGAATTTTAGAAAAATTTGCACAAGCTGGAGTCACAGCCAACCTAAGAAAATCAAAATTTGGTTGCAGTGAGATAAAATATTTAGGACATATCATTAATTCGCAGGGCATACGTCCGGATCCTAGTAAATTAGATGCTATCAGAAACTTTCCTAGCCCTCGAACTAAAAAGCAGTTAAAATCATTCCTTGGGCTATGTTCATTTTTCAGACCTTTTTTGCCACAACCACTTCTGAACAGTAAACATCTGCTAAATCTACTTAGAAAGAATCAAGTTTGGATCTGGTCGGAACAGTGCCAGAATGACTTTCATACTATTAAACATGCTTTAGTGGGTGCAAACTTATTGAGCCATCCAGATTTCAATTTAGATTTTTGTATGACTTGTGACGCTTCACGTACTGGCTTGGGATGTTGCTTATTTCAAGTTGTAAAGAATAAAGAAAAGGAACAGATAAGAATTATTGGGTTTGCAAGTCGTACTTTAACTGAATGTGAGCGTACATACTCCACTACTGAGTTAGAAACACTTTCCATAGTATGGGCATTCAAGAAATTCAATTATTATTTATTTGGAAAACATACAGTAATTTACACCGATCACCAGGCCCTGACATTTTTGTTAACTTGTAAACTTGTACATCCTAGACTATCACGATGGGCAGTTACACTTCAGAACTACTCTTTTGAAATTAAGTACATAAGAGGTAAGGACAACACCATTGCAGACACTTTGTCTAGACTTCCACAAGGTATGAATGATACCAACAGTGACTTAGAAAATATAAATGACTACAGGATTCTCTTAATGCAAGACAAGCAGTATCACCAATATTATATTGATATGTGCAGAAACATGGCTGAATTACAAAAATCTGACCCTCACTGGTATAAGATAATAACATTACTGGTAGAAAAACACAATCATCCTTTGACTAAGTATTACAAGTTACACAATGATGTGCTATTTTATCGACGACATCCAAATGCTACTAACTGGTGTGTATGCATTCCCAAAGAGTCTGAACGTAATCTAATTTGGCACACACACTTAGTTTGGGGTCATTATGGGACGAAAAAGTGTTTGGCAAAGCTCAGCACATACTGTTATTTTAGCAATATGAGAAGAAAAATTTACAGTGAACTGAAAACATGTGTCATATGTCAAAAATCAAAACCTCAGAATTTACCACAAAAACAGATTTACATTATATTTTACCTAGTAAACCCCTGGAAATTCTGTGTACTGACATCAGTGGACCGCATCCAGCAAGCTCTGGAGGCGTCAAATATATCTTAGCTTTTTACGATATATTTTCTAAACATGTCAAACTTTATGCTTTAAAATCCGCCACTGCAAGTGCTATAATACGAAGATTCTCAAGTGATTACCTGACGCACGTGGGAAAACCTAAAGCAATTCTGTCAGATAATGCAGCATACTACTCTGGGTACAAATGGAGAAATTTCTTGAAGGACAATAACATTAAAAGTATATTTATTTCGAGGTTTAATCCACAATGTAACGCGACTGAGAGACTTTTCCGAGAAATAAACCGATTCATGAGGACCTATATTTCATCAAAACATACTAATTGGGTGTCCTACCTAAGTCTTTTCGAAGACGTACACAATAACTTAAATATTTACAATACAAATTACACACCTAACGAGATCATGTTCAATTGCAAACAGAACGATCAGTGGATAGAACCATTACCTAAGTTGTCAGACAAGGAAATCACACCTGAACAGAAAATAAAAGAAGTATTGACTACATTGACACATCACGCACAAATACGAAACAAACATCACAGAAACATAATAAAAAGAAAACAAAAATTCGAGGTAGGAATGCTTGTACTACTTCGTACTCATCATAAATCTGTAGCACTCAAACGACGCAACGCTAAGCGGCGTCTGCTATATGAAGGACCTTATATAATTGTTAACATACCGCATCCCGGTGCGTATCTGTTACAACATCGTAGAACTAACAAAATTATTGGGCTATACGCACACCGAGATCTTAGAGCATTTCATGCTGAATAATGTCAAAGTCATACCCATCAAAATATTGCTAAGCAACTCGAAAAACTCTGTTGTTACAACACAGATAATAAGTAGTGTAGAAATTTTCGTTTCAGCGGTTCCAGAGTCGCAGTTGAAGGCAGAAGAACTCTTCTTTCAACGCCGCGGCACCACCGAGAAGACTGAATATTAAAGTAAAATTTATGATGACGTAGCAGTGAAGGATATATTAATTTTTCACGGAACATTTGTGACTGTAGGTACCACTGACTTGGTATGACACCTGACGAACCGACAGACGTCATCTGTGAAGCGATCTTTTACTTTGAGAAATAGATTAGACGCACATCTCTCAACACGAAAAGCATCTATCAGTAGTCAAGGCCACACAGACACTCTACACACACGCACAAAACGCGAGGAATCGAACATTTTCTCTCTCTTACTATTTTGAATATTTATTGAGTAGCGAAAACGCCTGGTCTTGCCTGCTGATGTAATGAATGTTGTGTCTAACCTATCTTAATTTCAGATGACATCACAAAAAACATCGATAATATCCCAGCAAAACCGCTAAAGAGGATGTAAATATCGACAATTCATGTAATCAAACGTGACACAATGTAATAACCTATAGCTATGTAATGATGATGCAAACATGTTAATGTGCAACTGTATTATGTTTATGCTAAGAAAATATGTGACGTGTGTATGTATAATTACTTATTTTTTTAACTGATGTATCATGTAACTGTTACTATAAAAAAAAGAAATTTGAACAAAACGAGTGCCAAAAAGACATTGCATAGTGAACCTCTGTTCACGGACATTAACGAACATTACTAACTCTGCAACTACGCAGAAACCTATGTGAAAGAAACGGTTAATGCCATTTATTATGCATCGTACCTATGTAAACGCGATGAACAATTTTTTTGATTAATAAGTACGAACATTTAGGTGAGCTATATTCAGCAAAAAACTGAAAATGTGAAGTGCATAATTCGTGCATCGTCTAGTGACATTACTACTGTACCTAACTTCAGATGTTAACTGGATTAAATGGACACAAAGTGCCTGTCCAGAAAACAACACGACGGGTGGAAGAATTTTGGTTGGAACTTCAGGGAATGAAATGTTCTCGAAATGTGACGGACACTCTTACCTGGACTGTCCAAGGATCGACGCCAGCTATGTGCCGTCCGAGGTTCTGCAACCAAGCTTCCACGGAATGTAAAAAACGAACTGCACGTGGACCAATTACTCGACGGGTCACGTCTGATCTGTAATAAGCAATGCTTTTAGTCACAACGATCTGCATCACTACGACTATAATGGAAATGGGATATGGACACGCTTATGTATTAATCACGTTGTTATACAACGATGTTACTGTGATCAAAAAACTTTACCGCGACGATACTAACCTGTAAAAAATTATTGTGCAGCGGATGAATATGAACTGTAATAACGACACAATGTGTATAGGTCAACGCACCTGAAACATACGGACATTTTTCTTTGAAGTATTTCAAAACAATACTATGTAACTAAGAACATTCAACAATCTAAGTTGTATTGTGTTATAACAAATATTGTAAATTTAAAACTAAGTTACCTGTCATAGAATGTAGTCTTCATAAGTAATCTTGGTTGAATATTTTCTTTGTACAACGACTGAGAAACGCGTGCACACGAACAATATGAACTGCAATACTGTGCCGCGTGATCTAACTGTACGACATAACGGCAGTCTCGGAGTCACACAGACGCTTCTGCGCATGCGCGCACTCTATCTGCCAACATAAGAACTTTTACGGCGCACCCGCGTCATTCACATTTTGTATACAATGTGTATAATGTAAGTCATGTAAATAGTTGTAGATAACTTAGATTTTCTAGTGCCTTTAGGTGAATTGCTCGCCTGCAGGTGTGTCCTTTCGCCTCGCAATTCAGGGGGCAATATAAAGGCACATTTGCATGCCGAGCGTGAGTTTCCGCGGAAACGCGAAATACTAATTAAATAAATAATCAGTGACAAATAAATAAAGCCAATGGCACACAACTGCAGCGCTGTGTCGCTGATAAAACAAAAGCACAATTACGTTACTCTTATGTTTAATTAAGAAAAGGAAGAGCTCTGGTTGAAGTGGTGCGAGAAGCACGTATTTTATTTTATTGTCTGGCACACCGCCATATTTCATGTTATAGATGAATACTGCGAGTTGCAACCACACTATGCACTCGATTCTGTAAAGAATTTATATTTATAAAAGTAAGTAGGATTATGAACTGTAGGCTTATTCATTGAATATATCTGATTTAACTAACTGTGTAACTTTTTTATGTATAGAAGACAGTCACCTCTGTACGACGTATTGACATGGCTGGCAAATTATTCTAATATTGAGATTTAGATTTGAGTCCGCACCTACCGCAGCAGTCTTTGAAAACGATTTATTTACGAAGTCCGATTATTTCAGTTTTATTTCACGGTCAACTACGAGTAACATTGCCTTTACGAAAAAGCCATTGTCAAGCGTCTGATACCGAAAATTAAACGTCCACGTTCCAGATAAGCAAATATCAATTACAATTGATATCACCATCGTAAAGATAGAATAATAAATATTTTAAACAATATTTTTATTTATTTTATTTATTTTATATGCACTATTCCTTCTTTATTGCATCCGTTGATCCCTCACAATGACGAATAAACCCAGAAAGAGCGTCGCTATGAAATACTATACGTCCTATGCCTTCTCTTTCTAAAATGACGAACGTTTCTATGGCAACGACAGGATCTTCTATTGGGAGGGGAGTATCTCTTTTCGGATGCACTAATCCTTCTTTATTGCATCCGTCGATCCCTCACAATGACGAATTAACACAGAAATTGCATCGCTATGAAATACTCTAGGTTCTATGCCTTCTCTTTCTAATCGAGGAACGTTTCAATGGCAACGAGAGGATCTTCTATTGGGAGGCGAGTATTTCATTTCGGATGCACTATTCCTTCTTTATTGCATCCGTCGTTCCCTCACAATGACGAATTAACATAGAAATTGCGTCGCTATGATATCCTATAGGTTCTATGCCTCTCTTTCTAAATCGAGGTACGTTTCTATGGCAAAGACAGGATCTTCTATTGCGAGGCGAGTATCTCTTTTCGGATGCACTATTCCTTCTTTATTGCATCCGTCGATCCCTCACAATGACGAATTAACGCAATAATTTGCGTCGCTATGAAATACTATAGGTTCTATACATTCTCTTTCTAAATCGAGGAACGTTTCTATGGCAACGACAGGATCTTCTATTGAGAGGCGAGTATCTCTTTTCGGATGCACTATTAATTCTTTATTGCATAGGTCGATCCCTCAAAAAGACGAATTAACACAGAAATTGCGTCGCTATGAAATATTATAGGTTCTATGCCTTCTCTTGCTAAATCGAGGAACGTTTCTATGGCAACGATAGAATCTTCTATCGGGAGGTGAGTATCTCTTTTCAGATGCACTATTCCTTCTTTATTGCATCCGTCGATCCCTCACATTGAAGAATTAACACAGAAATTGCGTCGCTATGAAATACTGTAGGTTCTACGCCTACTCTTTCTAAATCGGGGAACGGTTCTATGGCAACGACAGGATCTTAGATTGGGAGGCGAGTATCTCTTTTCCAATGCACTATTCCCTCTTTATTGCAACCGTCGATCCCTCACAATGACGAATTAACACAGAAATTGCGTCGCTATGAAATACTATATGTTCAATGCCTCCTCTTCCGAAATCGAGGAAGGTTTATATGGCAACGACAGGATCTTATATTGGGAGGCGCGCATCTCTTTTCGGATGCACTATTCCTTCTTTATTGCATCCGTCGATCTCTCACAATGACGAATTAACACAGAAATGGCGTCGCTATGAAATACTTTAGATTCTTTTCCTTCTCTTTCTAAATCGAGGAACGTTTCTATGGCAACGACAGGAACTTATATTGGGAGGCGAGTATCTGTTTTCGGATGCCCTATTCCTTCTTTATTGCATCCGTCGATCCCTCACAATGAGGAATTAACACAGAAATTGCGTCGCTATGAAATACTATAGGTTCTATGCCTTCTCTTTCTAAATTGAGGAACGTTTCTATTTCAACAACAGCATCTTCTATTGGGAGGTGAGTACCTCTTTTTGGATGTACTATTCCTTCTTTATTGCATCCGTCGATCCCTCACACTGACGAATTAACAAAAAATTGGGTCGTTATGAAATACTATAGGTTCTTGGTCTTTTTTTTTCAATATCGAGGAAAGTTTCTATGGCAAAGACATGATCTTCTATTAACAGGCGAGTATCTCTTTTCGGATGCACTATTCCTTCTTTATTGCATCCGTCGATCCCTCACAATGAGGAATTAACACAGAAATTGCGTCGCTATGAAATACTATACGTCCTATGCCTTCTCTTTCTAAAATGACGAACGTTTCTATGGCAATGACAGGATCATCTATTTGGAGGGGAGTATCTCTTTTCGGATGCACTATTCCTTCTTTATTGCATCCGTCGATCGAGGACAATGACGAATTAACACAGAAATTGCGTCGCTATGATATACTATGGGTTCTATGCCTTCTCTTTCTAAATTGAGGAACGTTTCTATGGCAACGATAGGATCTTCTATTGGGAGGCGAGTATCTCCTTTCGGATGCACCATTCCTTCTTTATTGCATCCGTCGATCCCTCACAATGGGGAATTACCACAGAAATTGCGTCGCTATTATATACTATAGGTTCTATACTCTCTCTTTCTAAATCGAGGAATGTTTCTAAGGCAACGGCAGGATCTTCTATTGGGAGGCGAGTACCTCTTTTCGGATGAACTATTCCTTCTTTATTGCATCCGCCAATCCCTCACAATGACAACTTAACACAGAAATTGCGTCGGTATGAAATACCATAGGTTCCATGATTTCTCTTTCTAAATCGAGGTACGTTTCTATTGGGAGGCGAGTATCTCTTTTCAGATGCACTATTCCTTCTTTATTGCATAGGTCGATCCCTCAAAAAGACGAATTAACACAGAAATTGCGTCGCTATGCAATATTATAGGTTCTATGCCTTCTCTTTCTAAATCGAGGAACGTTTCTATGGCAACGACTGGATCTTATATTGGGAGGCGAGTATCTCTTTTCGGATGTACTATTTCTTCTTAATTGCATCCGTCGATCCCTCACAATGACGATTTAACACAGAAAATGCGTCGCTATGAAATACTATTATCTCTATGCTTTCTCTTTCTAAATCGAGGAACGTTTCTATGGAAACGACAGGATCTTCTATTGGGAGGCGAGTATCTCTTTTCAGATGCACTATTCCTTCTTTTTTCCATCCGTCGATCCCTCACCATCACGAATTAACAAACAAATTGCGTCGCTATGAAATACTAATGTTTATATGCCTTCTCTTTATAAATCAGGAACGTTTCTATAGCAGCGACAGGATCTTCTATTGGGAGGCGAGTATCTCTTTTTGGATGCACTATTCCTTCTTTATTGCATCCGTTGATCCCTCACAAAGACGAATTAACACAGAAATTGCATCGCTATAAAATACTATGGGTGCTATGCCTTCTCTTTGTAAATCGAGGAATGTTTCTATAGCATCGATAGGATCTTATATTTGGAGGCGAGTATCTCTTTTTGGATGCACTATTCCTTCTTAATTGCATCCGTCGATCCCTCACAATGAGGAATTAACACAGATATTTCGCCGCTACGAAATACTACAGGTTCTATGCCTTCTCTTTCTAAATCGAGGAACGTTTCTATGGCAGCGACAGGATCTTATATTGGGAGGCGAGTATCTCTTTTCGGATGCAGTTTCCTTCTTTATGGCATCCGTCGATCCCTCAAGAAGACGAATTATCACAGAAATTGCGTCGCCATGATGTACTATAGGTTCTATGCCTTCTCTTTCTAAATCGAGGAATGTTTCTATGGCAACGACTGGATCTTATATTGGGAGGCGAGTATCTCATTTCGGATGCACTATTCCTTCTTTATTGCATCCGTTGATCCCTCCTAATGACGAATTAACACAGAAATTGCGTCGCTATGAAATACTATTATCTCTATGCCTTCTCTTTCTAAATCGAGGAACGTTTCTATGGCAACGACAGGATCTTATATTGGGAGGCGAGTATCTCTTTTCCAATGCACTATTCCTTATTTATTGCATCCGTCGATCCCTCACAATGACGAAATAACACAGAAATAGGGTCGCTATGAAATTCAATAGCCTCTATGCCCTATCTTTATAAATCGAGGAACGTTTCTATGGCAACGACAGGAACTTCTATTGGGAGGCGAGTATGTCTTTTTGGATGCACTATTCCTTCTTAATTGCATCCGTCGATCCCTCACAATGACTAATTAACACAGAAATTGCGTCGCTGTGAAATACTATAGGATCTATGCCTTCTCTTTCTAAATCGAGTTCTGTTTCTATGGCAACGACAGGATCTTCTATTGGGAGGCGAGTATCTCTTTTCAGATGCACTATTCCTTCTTTATTGCATCTGGCGATCCCTCACAATGACGAATTATCACAAAAATTTGCGTCGCTTTGAAAAGCTATAGGCTCTATGCCTTCTCTTTATAAATCGAGGAACGTTTCCATGGCAACGACATGATCTTCTATTAAGAGGCGAGTATCTCTTTTCGGATGCATTATTCCTTCTTTATTGCATCCTTCGATCCCTCACAATGACCAATTAACACAGAAATTGCGTCACTATGAAATACTATAGATTCTTTGCCTTCTCTTTCTAAATCGAGGAACGTTCTTATGGCAATGACAGGAACTTATATTGGGAGTCGAGTATCTCTTTTCGGATGCCCTATTTATTCTTTATTGCATCCGTTGATACCTTATAAAGACGAATTAACACAGAAATTGCGTCGCTATGAAATACAATACGTTCCATGCCTTCTCGTTCTAAATCGAGTAACGTTTCTATGGCTACGACAGGATCTCCAATTGGGAGGCGAGTATCTCTTTTCGGATGCACTATTCCTTCTTTATTGCATCCATCGATCCCTCAGAATGACGAATTAGCACAGAAAGAGCGTTGCTATGATATATTATAGGTTATATGCCTTCTCTTTCTAAAATGACGAACGTTTCTATGGCAACGACAGCATCTTCTATTGGGAGGCGAGTATCTCTTTTCGGATGCACTATTCCTTCTTTATTGCATCCATCGGTCAAAAACAATGATGAATTAACACAGAAATTGCGTCGCTATAAAATACTATAGGTTCTATGCCTTCTCTTTCTAATCGAGGAACGTTTCAATGATAACGGCAGGATCTTCTATTGGGAGGCGAGTATCTCTTTTCGTATGCACTATTCCTTCTCTATTGCATCCTTCGATCACTCACAATGACGAATTAACGCAATTATTTGCGTCGCTAAGAAATACTATAGGTTCTATACCTTCTCTTTCTAAATCGAGGAACGTTTCTATGGCAACGACTGGATCTTATTTTGGGAGGCGAGTATCTCTTTTCGGATGCCCTATTCCTTCTTTATTGCATCCGTCGATCCCTCACAAAGACGCATTAACACAGAAATTGCGTCGCTATGAAACACTATAGGTTCTATGCCTTCTCTTTTATAATCGAGGAGCGTTTCTATGGCAACGACAGGATCTTCTATTGGGATTCGAGTACCTCTTTTCGGATGCACTATTCCTTCTTTATTGCATCCTTCGATACCTCACAATGTCAACTTAACACAGAAATTGTGTCGGTATGAAATATCGTAGGTTCCATGCCTTCTCTTTCTAAATCGGTTTACGTTTCTATGGCAAGGACAGGATCTTCTATTGGGAGGCGAGTATCTCTTTTCGGATGCAGTTTCCTTCTTTATGGTATCCGTCGATCCCTCAAAAAGACGAATTATCACAGAAATTGCGTCGCTATGAAATACTATATGTTCAATACCCTCTCTTTCTTAATCGAGGAACGTTTCTATGGCGACGAAAGGATCTTATATTGGGAGGCGAGTATCTCTTTTCGGATGCACTATTCCTTGTTTATTGCATCCGTCGATCCCTCACAATGACGAATTATGACAGAAATTGCGTCGCTATAAAATTCTATAGGTTCTATGCCATCTCTTTCTAAATCGAGGAACATTTCTATGGCAACGACAGGATCTTGTATTGGGAGGCGAGTATTTCTTTTCGGATGCACTGTTCCTTCTCTATTGCATCCGTCGATCCCCCACAATGACGAATTAACACAGAAATTGCGTCTTTATGAGATACTAAAGGTTATATGTTTTCTCTTTCTTATTCGAGTGACGTTTCTATGGCAACAATAGGATCTTGTTTTGGGAGGCGAGTATCTCTTTTCGGTTGCAGTATTCCTTCCTTATTGCATCCGTCGATCCCTCACAAAGACGGATTAACACAGAAATTGCGTCGCTATGAAACACTATAGGTTCTATGCCTTCTCTTTTATAATCGAGGAACGTTTCTATGGCAACGAGAGGATCTTCTATTGGGAGGCGAGTATCTCTTTTCGGATGCACTATTCCTTCTTTATTGCATCCGTCGATCCCTCACAACGACGAATTAACACAAACATTGCGTCGCTATGATATACTATAGGATCTATGCCTTCACTTTCTAAATCGAGGAACGTTTCTATGGCAGCGACAGGATCTTCTATTAAGAGGTGAGTATCACTTTTCGGATGCACTATTCCTTCTTTATTGCATCTGTCGACCCCTAACAATAACGAATTAACACAGAAATTGCATCGCTATAAAATATTATGGGTGCTATGCCTTCTCTTTGTAAATCGAGGAACGATTCTATGCCAACAACAGGATCTTCTATTGGGAGGCGAGTATCTCTTTTCGGATGCACTATTCCTTCTTTATTGCATCCGTCGATCCCTCACAATGACGAATCAACACAGAAATTGCGTCGCTATGAAATACCATAGGTTCTATGCCTTCTCTTTCTAAATCGAGGAACGTTTCTATGGCAACGACAGGATCTTCTATTGCGAGGCGGGTATCTCTTTTCGGATGCACTATTTCTTCTGTAATGCATCCGTCGATCCCTCAAAATGATGAATTAACGCAATAATTTGCGTCGCTATGAAATACAATAGGTTCTAAGACTTCTCTTTCTAAATCGAGGAACGTTTGTAGGGCAACGACTGGATCTTCTATTAAGAGACGAGTATCTCTTTTCGGATGCACTATTCCTTCTTTATTGCATCCGGCGATCCCTCACAATGACGAATTATCACAAAAATTTGCGTCGCTTTGAAATAATATGGGCTCTATGCCTTCTCTTTCTAAATCGAGGAACGTATCTATGGCAACGACAGGATCTTCTATTACGAGGCGAGTATCTCTTTTCGGATGCACTATTCCTTCTTTATTGCATCCGTCGATCCCTCACAATAACGAATTAACACAGAAATTGCGTCGCTAAGAAATACTATAGGTTCTATGCCTTCTCTTTTATAATCGAGGAACGTTTCTATGGCAACGACAGGATCTTCTGTTGGGAGGCGAGTATCTCTTTTCGGATGCACTATTCCTTCTTTATTGCATCCGTCGATCCCTCTCAATGACGAATTAACACAGAAATTGCATCGCTATGAAATACTATAGGTTCTATGCCTTCTCTTACTAAATCGAGGAACGTTTCTATGGCAACGACAGGATCTTCTATTGCGAGGCGAGTATCTCTTTTCGGATGCACTATTCCTTCTTTATTGCATCCGTCGTTCCCTCACAATGACGAATTAACGAAATAATTTGCGTCGCTATGAAATACTATAGGTTCTATACGTTCTCTTTCTAAATCGAGGAACCTTTATATGGCAACGACAGGAAATTATATTGTTAGGCGAGTATCTCTTTTCGGATGCACTATTCTTTCTTTATTGCATCCGTCGATACCTCACAATGACGAATTAAAACAGAAATTGCATCGCTATAAAATACTATGGGTGCTATGCCTTCTCTTTGTAAATCGAGGAATGTTTCTATAGCATCGATAGGATCTTATATTTGGAGGCGAGTATCTCTTTTTGGATGCACTATTCCCTCTTAATTGCATCCGTCGATCCCTCACAATGAGGAATTAACACAGATATTTCGCCGCTACGAAATACTACAGGTTCTATGCCTTCTCTTTCTAAATCGAGGAACGTTTCTATGGCAGCGACAGGATCTTATATTGGGAGGCGAGTATCTCTTTTCGGATGCAGTTTCCTTCTTTATGGCATCCGTCGATCCCTCAAGAAGACGAATTATCACAGAAATTGCGTCGCCATGATGTACTATAGGTTCTATGCCTTCTCTTTCTAAATCGAGGAATGTTTCTATGGCAACGACTGGATCTTATATTGGGAGGCGAGTATCTCATTTCGGATGCACTATTCCTTCTTTATTGCATCCGTTGATCCCTCCTAATGACGAATTAACACAGAAATTGCGTCGCTATGAAATACTATTATCTCTATGCCTTCTCTTTCTAAATCGAGGAACGTTTCTATGGCAACGACAGGATCTTATATTGGGAGGCGAGTATCTCTTTTCCAATGCACTATTCCTTATTTATTGCATCCGTCGATCCCTCACAATGACGAAATAACACAGAAATAGGGTCGCTATGAAATTCAATAGCCTCTATGCCCTATCTTTATAAATCGAGGAACGTTTCTATGGCAACGACAGGAACTTCTATTGGGAGGCGAGTATGTCTTTTTGGATGCACTATTCCTTCTTAATTGCATCCGTCGATCCCTCACAATGACTAATTAACACAGAAATTGCGTCGCTGTGAAATACTATAGGATCTATGCCTTCTCTTTCTAAATCGAGTTCTGTTTCTATGGCAACGACAGGATCTTCTATTGGGAGGCGAGTATCTCTTTTCAGATGCACTATTCCTTCTTTATTGCATCTGGCGATCCCTCACAATGACGAATTATCACAAAAATTTGCGTCGCTTTGAAAAGCTATAGGCTCTATGCCTTCTCTTTATAAATCGAGGAACGTTTCCATGGCAACGACATGATCTTCTATTAAGAGGCGAGTATCTCTTTTCGGATGCATTATTCCTTCTTTATTGCATCCTTCGATCCCTCACAATGACCAATTAACACAGAAATTGCGTCACTATGAAATACTATAGATTCTTTGCCTTCTCTTTCTAAATCGAGGAACGTTCTTATGGCAATGACAGGAACTTATATTGGGAGTCGAGTATCTCTTTTCGGATGCCCTATTTATTCTTTATTGCATCCGTTGATACCTTATAAAGACGAATTAACACAGAAATTGCGTCGCTATGAAATACAATACGTTCCATGCCTTCTCGTTCTAAATCGAGTAACGTTTCTATGGCTACGACAGGATCTCCAATTGGGAGGCGAGTATCTCTTTTCGGATGCACTATTCCTTCTTTATTGCATCCATCGATCCCTCAGAATGACGAATTAGCACAGAAAGAGCGTTGCTATGATATATTATAGGTTATATGCCTTCTCTTTCTAAAATGACGAACGTTTCTATGGCAACGACAGCATCTTCTATTGGGAGGCGAGTATCTCTTTTCGGATGCACTATTCCTTCTTTATTGCATCCATCGGTCAAAAACAATGATGAATTAACACAGAAATTGCGTCGCTATAAAATACTATAGGTTCTATGCCTTCTCTTTCTAATCGAGGAACGTTTCAATGATAACGGCAGGATCTTCTATTGGGAGGCGAGTATCTCTTTTCGTATGCACTATTCCTTCTCTATTGCATCCTTCGATCACTCACAATGACGAATTAACGCAATTATTTGCGTCGCTAAGAAATACTATAGGTTCTATACCTTCTCTTTCTAAATCGAGGAACGTTTCTATGGCAACGACTGGATCTTATTTTGGGAGGCGAGTATCTCTTTTCGGATGCCCTATTCCTTCTTTATTGCATCCGTCGATCCCTCACAAAGACGCATTAACACAGAAATTGCGTCGCTATGAAACACTATAGGTTCTATGCCTTCTCTTTTATAATCGAGGAGCGTTTCTATGGCAACGACAGGATCTTCTATTGGGATTCGAGTACCTCTTTTCGGATGCACTATTCCTTCTTTATTGCATCCTTCGATACCTCACAATGTCAACTTAACACAGAAATTGTGTCGGTATGAAATATCGTAGGTTCCATGCCTTCTCTTTCTAAATCGGTTTACGTTTCTATGGCAAGGACAGGATCTTCTATTGGGAGGCGAGTATCTCTTTTCGGATGCAGTTTCCTTCTTTATGGTATCCGTCGATCCCTCAAAAAGACGAATTATCACAGAAATTGCGTCGCTATGAAATACTATATGTTCAATACCCTCTCTTTCTTAATCGAGGAACGTTTCTATGGCGACGAAAGGATCTTATATTGGGAGGCGAGTATCTCTTTTCGGATGCACTATTCCTTGTTTATTGCATCCGTCGATCCCTCACAATGACGAATTATGACAGAAATTGCGTCGCTATAAAATTCTATAGGTTCTATGCCATCTCTTTCTAAATCGAGGAACATTTCTATGGCAACGACAGGATCTTGTATTGGGAGGCGAGTATTTCTTTTCGGATGCACTGTTCCTTCTCTATTGCATCCGTCGATCCCCCACAATGACGAATTAACACAGAAATTGCGTCTTTATGAGATACTAAAGGTTATATGTTTTCTCTTTCTTATTCGAGTGACGTTTCTATGGCAACAATAGGATCTTGTTTTGGGAGGCGAGTATCTCTTTTCGGTTGCAGTATTCCTTCCTTATTGCATCCGTCGATCCCTCACAAAGACGGATTAACACAGAAATTGCGTCGCTATGAAACACTATAGGTTCTATGCCTTCTCTTTTATAATCGAGGAACGTTTCTATGGCAACGAGAGGATCTTCTATTGGGAGGCGAGTATCTCTTTTCGGATGCACTATTCCTTCTTTATTGCATCCGTCGATCCCTCACAACGACGAATTAACACAAACATTGCGTCGCTATGATATACTATAGGATCTATGCCTTCACTTTCTAAATCGAGGAACGTTTCTATGGCAGCGACAGGATCTTCTATTAAGAGGTGAGTATCACTTTTCGGATGCACTATTCCTTCTTTATTGCATCTGTCGACCCCTAACAATAACGAATTAACACAGAAATTGCATCGCTATAAAATATTATGGGTGCTATGCCTTCTCTTTGTAAATCGAGGAACGATTCTATGCCAACAACAGGATCTTCTATTGGGAGGCGAGTATCTCTTTTCGGATGCACTATTCCTTCTTTATTGCATCCGTCGATCCCTCACAATGACGAATCAACACAGAAATTGCGTCGCTATGAAATACCATAGGTTCTATGCCTTCTCTTTCTAAATCGAGGAACGTTTCTATGGCAACGACAGGATCTTCTATTGCGAGGCGGGTATCTCTTTTCGGATGCACTATTTCTTCTGTAATGCATCCGTCGATCCCTCAAAATGATGAATTAACGCAATAATTTGCGTCGCTATGAAATACAATCGGTTCTAAGACTTCTCTTTCTAAATCGAGGAACGTTTGTAGGGCAACGACTGGATCTTCTATTAAGAGACGAGTATCTCTTTTCGGATGCACTATTCCTTCTTTATTGCATCCGGCGATCCCTCACAATGACGAATTATCACAAAAATTTGCGTCGCTTTGAAATAATATGGGCTCTATGCCTTCTCTTTCTAAATCGAGGAACGTATCTATGGCAACGACAGGATCTTCTATTACGAGGCGAGTATCTCTTTTCGGATGCACTATTCCTTCTTTATTGCATCCGTCGATCCCTCACAATAACGAATTAACACAGAAATTGCGTCGCTAAGAAATACTATAGGTTCTATGCCTTCTCTTTTATAATCGAGGAACGTTTCTATGGCAACGACAGGATCTTCTGTTGGGAGGCGAGTATCTCTTTTCGGATGCACTATTCCTTCTTTATTGCATCCGTCGATCCCTCTCAATGACGAATTAACACAGAAATTGCATCGCTATGAAATACTATAGGTTCTATGCCTTCTCTTACTAAATCGAGGAACGTTTCTATGGCAACGACAGGATCTTCTATTGCGAGGCGAGTATCTCTTTTCGGATGCACTATTCCTTCTTTATTGCATCCGTCGTTCCCTCACAATGACGAATTAACGAAATAATTTGCGTCGCTATGAAATACTATAGGTTCTATACGTTCTCTTTCTAAATCGAGGAACCTTTATATGGCAACGACAGGAAATTATATTGTTAGGCGAGTATCTCTTTTCGGATGCACTATTCTTTCTTTATTGCATCCGTCGATACCTCACAATGACGAATTAAAACAGAAATTGCATCGCTATAAAATACTATGGGTGCTATGCCTTCTCTTTGTAAATCGAGGAATGTTTCTATAGCATCGATAGGATCTTATATTTGGAGGCGAGTATCTCTTTTTGGATGCACTATTCCTTCTTAATTGCATCCGTCGATCCCTCACAATGAGGAATTAACACAGATATTTCGCCGCTACGAAATACTACAGGTTCTATGCCTTCTCTTTCTAAATCGAGGAACGTTTCTATGGCAGCGACAGGATCTTATATTGGGAGGCGAGTATCTCTTTTCGGATGCAGTTTCCTTCTTTATGGCATCCGTCGATCCCTCAAGAAGACGAATTATCACAGAAATTGCGTCGCCATGATGTACTATAGGTTCTATGCCTTCTCTTTCTAAATCGAGGAATGTTTCTATGGCAACGACTGGATCTTATATTGGGAGGCGAGTATCTCATTTCGGATGCACTATTCCTTCTTTATTGCATCCGTTGATCCCTCCTAATGACGAATTAACACAGAAATTGCGTCGCTATGAAATACTATTATCTCTATGCCTTCTCTTTCTAAATCGAGGATCGTTTCTATGGCAACGACAGGATCTTATATTGGGAGGCGAGTATCTCTTTTCCAATGCACTATTCCTTATTTATTGCATCCGTCGATCCCTCACAATGACGAAATAACACAGAAATAGGGTCGCTATGAAATTCAATAGCCTCTATGCCCTATCTTTATAAATCGAGGAACGTTTCTATGGCAACGACAGGAACTTCTATTGGGAGGCGAGTATGTCTTTTTGGATGCACTATTCCTTCTTAATTGCATCCGTCGATCCCTCACAATGACTAATTAACACAGAAATTGCGTCGCTGTGAAATACTATAGGATCTATGCCTTCTCTTTCTAAATCGAGTTCTGTTTCTATGGCAACGACAGGATCTTCTATTGGGAGGCGAGTATCTCTTTTCAGATGCACTATTCCTTCTTTATTGCATCTGGCGATCCCTCACAATGACGATTTATCACAAAAATTTGCGTCGCTTTGAAAAGCTATAGGCTCTATGCCTTCTCTTTATAAATCGAGGAACGTTTCCATGGCAACGACATGATCTTCTATTAAGAGGCGAGTATCTCTTTTCGGATGCATTATTCCTTCTTTATTGCATCCTTCGATCCCTTACAATGACCAATTAACACAGAAATTGCGTCACTATGAAATACTATAGATTCTTTGCCTTCTCTTTCTAAATCGAGGAACGTTCTTATGGCAATGACAGGAACTTATATTGGGAGTCGAGTATCTCTTTTCGGATGCCCTATTTATTCTTTATTGCATCCGTTGATACCTTATAAAGACGAATTAACACAGAAATTGCGTCGCTATGAAATACAATACGTTCCATGCCTTCTCGTTCTAAATCGAGTAACGTTTCTATGGCTACGACAGGATCTCCAATTGGGAGGCGAGTATCTCTTTTCGGATGCACTATTCCTTCTTTATTGCATCCATCGATCCCTCAGAATGACGAATTAGCACAGAAAGAGCGTTGCTATGATATATTATAGGTTATATGCCTTCTCTTTCTAAAATGACGAACGTTTCTATGGCAACGACAGCATCTTCTATTGGGAGGCGAGTATCTCTTTTCGGATGCACTATTCCTTCTTTATTGCATCCATCGGTCAAAAACAATGATGAATTAACACAGAAATTGCGTCGCTATAAAATACTATAGGTTCTATGCCTTCTCTTTCTAATCGAGGAACGTTTCAATGATAACGGCAGGATCTTCTATTGGGAGGCGAGTATCTCTTTTCGTATGCACTATTCCTTCTCTATTGCATCCTTCGATCACTCACAATGACGAATTAACGCAATTATTTGCGTCGCTAAGAAATACTATAGGTTCTATACCTTCTCTTTCTAAATCGAGGAACGTTTCTATGGCAACGACTGGATCTTATTTTGGGAGGCGAGTATCTCTTTTCGGATGCCCTATTCCTTCTTTATTGCATCCGTCGATCCCTCACAAAGACGCATTAACACAGAAATTGCGTCGCTATGAAACACTATAGGTTCTATGCCTTCTCTTTTATAATCGAGGAGCGTTTCTATGGCAACGACAGGATCTTCTATTGGGATTCGAGTACCTCTTTTCGGATGCACTATTCCTTCTTTATTGCATCCTTCGATACCTCACAATGTCAACTTAACACAGAAATTGTGTCGGTATGAAATATCGTAGGTTCCATGCCTTCTCTTTCTAAATCGGTTTACGTTTCTATGGCAAGGACAGGATCTTCTATTGGGAGGCGAGTATCTCTTTTCGGATGCAGTTTCCTTCTTTATGGTATCCGTCGATCCCTCAAAAAGACGAATTATCACAGAAATTGCGTCGCTATGAAATACTATATGTTCAATACCCTCTCTTTCTTAATCGAGGAACGTTTCTATGGCGACGAAAGGATCTTATATTGGGAGGCGAGTATCTCTTTTCGGATGCACTATTCCTTGTTTATTGCATCCGTCGATCCCTCACAATGACGAATTATGACAGAAATTGCGTCGCTATAAAATTCTATAGGTTCTATGCCATCTCTTTCTAAATCGAGGAACATTTCTATGGCAACGACAGGATCTTGTATTGGGAGGCGAGTATTTCTTTTCGGATGCACTGTTCCTTCTCTATTGCATCCGTCGATCCCCCACAATGACGAATTAACACAGAAATTGCGTCTTTATGAGATACTAAAGGTTATATGTTTTCTCTTTCTTATTCGAGTGACGTTTCTATGGCAACAATAGGATCTTGTTTTGGGAGGCGAGTATCTCTTTTCGGTTGCAGTATTCCTTCCTTATTGCATCCGTCGATCCCTCACAAAGACGGATTAACACAGAAATTGCGTCGCTATGAAACACTATAGGTTCTATGCCTTCTCTTTTATAATCGAGGAACGTTTCTATGGCAACGAGAGGATCTTCTATTGGGAGGCGAGTATCTCTTTTCGGATGCACTATTCCTTCTTTATTGCATCCGTCGATCCCTCACAACGACGAATTAACACAAACATTGCGTCGCTATGATATACTATAGGATCTATGCCTTCACTTTCTAAATCGAGGAACGTTTCTATGGCAGCGACAGGATCTTCTATTAAGAGGTGAGTATCACTTTTCGGATGCACTATTCCTTCTTTATTGCATCTGTCGACCCCTAACAATAACGAATTAACACAGAAATTGCATCGCTATAAAATATTATGGGTGCTATGCCTTCTCTTTGTAAATCGAGGAACGATTCTATGCCAACGACAGGATCTTCTATTGGGAGGCGAGTATCTCTTTTCGGATGCACTATTCCTTATTTATTGCATCCGTCGATCCCTCACAATGACGAATCAACACAGAAATTGCGTCGCTATGAAATACCATAGGTTCTATGCCTTCTCTTTCTAAATCGAGGAACGTTTCTATGGCAACGACAGGATCTTCTATTGCGAGGCGGGTATCTCTTTTCGGATGCACTATTTCTTCTGTAATGCATCCGTCGATCCCTCAAAATGATGAATTAACGCAATAATTTGCGTCGCTATGAAATACAATAGGTTCTAAGACTTCTCTTTCTAAATCGAGGAACGTTTGTAGGGCAACGACTGGATCTTCTATTAAGAGACGAGTATCTCTTTTCGGATGCACTATTCCTTCTTTATTGCATCCGGCGATCCCTCACAATGACGAATTATCACAAAAATTTGCGTCGCTTTGAAATAATATGGGCTCTATGCCTTCTCTTTCTAAATCGAGGAACGTATCTATGGCAACGACAGGATCTTCTATTACGAGGCGAGTATCTCTTTTCGGATGCACTATTCCTTCTTTATTGCATCCGTCGATCCCTCACAATAACGAATTAACACAGAAATTGCGTCGCTAAGAAATACTATAGGTTCTATGCCTTCTCTTTTATAATCGAGGAACGTTTCTATGGCAACGACAGGATCTTCTGTTGGGAGGCGAGTATCTCTTTTCGGATGCACTATTCCTTCTTTATTGCATCCGTCGATCCCTCTCAATGACGAATTAACACAGAAATTGCATCGCTATGAAATACTATAGGTTCTATGCCTTCTCTTACTAAATCGAGGAACGTTTCTATGGCAACGACAGGATCTTCTATTGCGAGGCGAGTATCTCTTTTCGGATGCACTATTCCTTCTTTATTGCATCCGTCGTTCCCTCACAATGACGAATTAACGAAATAATTTGCGTCGCTATGAAATACTATAGGTTCTATACGTTCTCTTTCTAAATCGAGGAACCTTTATATGGCAACGACAGGAAATTATATTGTTAGGCGAGTATCTCTTTTCGGATGCACTATTCTTTCTTTATTGCATCCGTCGATACCTCACAATGACGAATTAAAACAGAAATTGCGTCGCTATGAAATATTATGGGTTCTATGCCTTCTGTTTCTAAATTGAGGAACGTTTCTATGGCAACGACAGGATCTTCTATTGGGAGGCCAGTATCTCTTTTCGGATGCACTATTCCTTCTTTATTGCATCCGTCGATCCCTCACACTGAGGAATTAACACAAAAAGTGCGTCGCTATGAAATACTATAGGTTCTATACTTTCTCTTCCTAAATGAGGAACGTTTCTATGGCAACGGCAGGATCGTCTATTGGGAGGCGAGTATCTCTTTTCGGATGAATTATTCCTTCTTTATTGCATCCGTCGATCCCTCACAATGACAACTTAACACAGAAATTGCGTCGCTATGAAATACTATAGGTTCTATACCTTCTCTTACTAAATCGAGCAACGTTTCTATGGCAACGACAGGATCTTCTATTGGGAGGCGAGTACCTCTGTTCGGATGCACTAATCCTTCTTTATTGCATCCGTCGATACCTCACAATGACGAATTACCACAGAAATTGCGTCGCTATGAAATACTATAGATTCTATAATTTCTCTTTCTAAATCGATGAACGTTTCCATGGCAACGGCAGGACCTTCTATTGGGAGGCAGGAATCTCTTTTCGGAATGAACTATTCCTTCTTTATTGCATCCGTCGATCCCTCACAATGATGAATTAACGTAATAATTTGCGTCTCTATGAAATACAATAGGTTCTAAGCCTTCTCTTTCTAAATCGAGGAACGTTTGTAGGGCAACGACTGTATCTTCTATTAAGAGGCGAGTATCTCTTTTCGGATGCACTTTTCCTTCTTTATTGCATTCGGCGATCCCTCACAAAGACGAATTATCACAAAAATTTGCGTCGCTTTGAAATAATATGGGCTCTTTGCCTTCTCTTTCTAAATCGTTGAACGTATCTATGGCAACGACAGGATCTTCTATTACGAGGCGAGTATCTATTTTCGGATGCACTATTCCTTCTTTAATGCATCCGTCGATACCTCGAAATGAGGAATTAACACTGAAATTGCGTCGCTATGAAATACCATAGGTTCTATGCCTTCTCCTTCTAAATTGAGGAACGTTTCTATGACAACGAGAGGATCTTATATTGGGAGGCGAATATCTCCTTTAGGGTGCACTTTTCCTTCTTTATTGCATCCGTCGATCCCTCACAATGAGGAATTAACTTTGAAATTGCGTCGCTATGAAATACTATAGGTTGTATACATTCTCTTTCTAAATCGAGGAACGTTTCTATGGCAACGGCAAGATCTTCTATTGGGGGGCGAGTATCTCTTTTCGGATAACCTATTCCTTCTTTATTGCATTCGTCGATCCCTCACAATGACAAATTAACACAGAAATTGCGTCGCTATGAAATGCAATAGGTTCCATGCCTTCTCGTTCTACATCGAGTAACGTTTCAATGGCAACGACAGGATCTTCTATTGGGAGGCGAGTATCTCTTTTCGGATGCACTATTCCTTCTTTATTGCTTCCGTCGATCCCTCACAATGACGAATTAACACAGAGATTGCGTCGCTATGAAGTCCTATAGGTTCTATGAATTCTCTTTCTAAATCGAGGAATGTTTCTATGGCAACGATAGGATCTTCTATTGCGAGGCGACTATCTCTTTTCGGATGCACTATTCCTTCTTTATTGCATCCGTCGTTCCCTCACAATGACGAATTAACGAAATAATTTGCGTCGCTATGAAATACTATAGGTTCTATACGTTCTCTTTCTAAATCGAGGAACCTGTCTATGGCAACGACAGGAAATTATATTGGGAGGCGAGTATCTCTTTTCGGATGCACTATTCCTTGTTTATTGCATCCGTCGATCCCTCACAATGACGAATTAACACTGAAATTGCGTCGCTATAAAATACTATAGGTTCTATGCCATCTGTTTCTAAATCGAGGAACGTTTCTATGGCAACGACAGGATCTTGTGCTGGGAGGCGAGTATCTCTTTTCGGATGCACTGTTCCTTCTCTATTGCATCCGTCGATCCCCCACAATGACGAATTAACACAGAAATTGCGTCGTTATGAGCTACTGTAGGTATTATGTCTTCTCTTTCTAAATCGAGTAACGTTTCTATGGTAACAACTATATCTTGTATTGGTAGGCGAGTATCTCTTTTCGGCTGCAGTATTCCTTCCTTGTTGCATCCGTCGATCCCTCACAAAGACGAATTAACACAGAAATTGCGTCGCTATGAATCACTATAGGTTCTATGCCTTCTCTTTTATAATCAAGAAACGTTCCTATGGCAACGACAGAATCTTCTATTGGGAGGCGAGTATCTCTTTTCGGATGCACTATTCCTTCTTTATTGCATCCGTCGATGTCTCACAATGACGAATTAACACAGAAATTGGGTCGCTATGATGTACTATAGGTTCTATGCCTTCTCTTTCTAAATCGAGGAACGTTTCTATTGCAACGACAAGATCTTATATTGGGAGGCTAGTATCTCTTTTCGGATGCACTATTCCTTCTTTATTGCATCCGTCGGTACGTCGCAATGACGAATTAACACAGAAATATCGTCGCTATGAAATACTATAGGTTCTATGCTTTCTTTTTCTAAATCGAGGAACGTTTCTATGGCAACGACAGGATATTATATTGGGAGGCGACTATCTCTTTTCGGATGCACTATTCCTTCTTTATTGCATCCGTCGATACCTCAGAATGACGAATTAACACAGAAATTGCGTCGCTATGAAATACTATAGGTACTATGCCTTCTCTTTCTAAATTGAGGAACGTTCCTATGGCAACGACAGGATCTTCTATTGGGAGGCGAGTATCTCTTTTCGGATGCACTATTCCTTCTTTATTGCATCCGTCGATCCCTCACAATGAGGTATTAACACAGAAAGTGCGTCGGTATGAAATACTGTAGGTTCCATACTTTCTCTTCCTAAATCGAGGAACGTTTCTATGGCAACGGCAGGATCTTCTATTGGGAGGCGAGTATCTCTTTTCGGATGAACTATTCCTTCTTTATTGCATCCGTCGATCCCTCACAATGACAACTTAACACAGAAATTGCGTCGGTATCAAATACCATAGGTTCCATGCCTTCTCTTTCTAAATCGAGGAACGTTTCTATGGCAACGACAGGATCTTCTATTGGGAGGCGAGTATCTCTTTTCGGATGCACTATTCCTTCTTTATTGCATCCGTCGATCTCTCAAAAAGACGAATTAACATAGAAATTGTGTCGCTATGAAATACTATAGGTTCTATGCCCTCTCTTTCTTAATCGAGGAATGTTTCTATGGTGACGAAAGGATCTTCTATTGGGAGGCGAGTATCTCTTTTCGGATCCACTATTCCTTGTTTATTGCATCCGACGATCCCTTACAATGACGAATTAACACAGAAATTGCGTCGCTATGAAATACTATAGGTTCTATGCCTTCTCTTACTAAATCGAGCAACGTTTCTATGGCAACGACAGGATCTTCTATTGGGAGGCGAGTATCTCTGTTCGGATGCACTATTCCTTCTTTATTGCATCCGTCGATACCTCACAATGACGAATTAACACAGAAATTGCGTCGCTATGAAATACTATAGATTCTATAATTTCTCTTTCTAAATCGATGAACGTTTCCATTGCAACGGCAGGACCTTCTATTGGGAGGCGAGAATCTCTTTTCGGAATGAACTATTCCTTCTTTATTGCATCCGTCGATCCCTCACAATGATGAATTAACGTAATAATTTGCGTCTCTATGAAATACAATAGGTTCTAAGCCTTCTCTTTCTAAATCGAGGAACGTTCGTAGGGCAACGACTGGATCTTCTATTAAGAGGCGAGTATCTCTTTTCGGATGCACTTTTCCTTCTTTATTGCATTCGGCGATCCCTCACAAAGACGAATTATCACAAAAATTTGCGTCGCTTTGAAATAATATGGGCTCTTTGCCTTCTCTTTCTAAATCGTTGAACGTATCTATGGCAACGACAGGATCTTCTATTACGAGGCGAGTATCTATTTTCGGATGCACTATTCCTTCTTTATTGCATCCGTCGATACCTCGAAATGAGGAATTAACACTGAAATTGCGTCGCTATGAAATACCATAGGTTCTATGCCTTCTCTTTCTAAATTGAGGAACGTTTCTATGACAACGACAGGATCTTATATTGGGAGGCGAATATCTCCTTTAGGGTGCACTTTTCCTTCTTTATTGCATCCGTCGATCCCTCACAATGAGGAATTAACTTTGAAATTGCGTCGCTATGAAATACTATAGGTTGTATACATTCTCTTTCTAAATCGAGGAACGTTTCTATGCCAACGGCAAGATCTTCTATTGGGGGGCGAGTATCTCTTTTCGGATGAACTATTCCTTCTTTATTGCATTCGTCGATCCCTCACAATGACAAATTAACACAGAAATTGCGTCGCTATGAAATACAATATGTTCCATGCCTTCTCGTTCTACATCGAGTAACGTTTCAATGGCAACGACAGGATCTTCTATTACGAGGAGAGTATCTCTTTTCGGATGCACTATTCCTTCTTTATTGCATCCGTCATGCCCTCACAATGAAGAATTATCATAGAAATTGCGTCTCTATGAAATACTATAGGTTCTATGCTTTCATTTTCTAAATCGAGGAACGTTTCTATGGCAACGAAAGGACCTTCTATTGGGAGGCGAGTATCTCTTTTCGGATGCACTATTCCTTCTTTATTGCTTCCGTCGATCCCTCACAATGACGAATTAACACAGAGATTGCGTCGCTATGAAGTCCTATAGGTTCCATGCCTTCTCTTTCTAAATCGAGGAATGTTTCTATGGCAACGATAGGATCTTCTATTGCGAGGCGACTATCTCTTTTCGGATGCACTATTCCTTCTTTATTGCATCCGTCGTTCCCTCACAATGACGAATTAACGAAATAATTTGCGTCGCTATGAAATACTATAGGTTCTATACGTTCTCTTTCTAAATCGAGGAACCTTTCCATGGCAACGACAGGAAATTATATTGGGAGGCGAGTATCTCTTTTCGGATGCTCTATTCCTTCTTTATTGCATCCGTCGATACCTCACAATGACGAATTACCACAGAAATTGCGTCGCTATGAGATACTATAGGTTCTATGCCCTCTCTTTCTAAATTGAGGAACGTTTCTATGGCAACCACTGGATCTTCTATTGGGAGGCGAGTATCTCTTTTCGGATGCACTATTACTTCTTTATTGCATCCGTCGATCTCTCGAAATGTGGAATTAACACAGAAAGTGCGTCCTATGAAATACTATAGGTTCAATAATTTCTCTTTCTAAATCGATGAACGTTTCCATGGCAACGGCAGGATCTTCTATTGGGAGGCGAGAATGTCTTTTCGGATGAACTATTCCTTCTTTATTGCTTCCGTCGATCCATCACAATGACAACTTAACACAGAAATTGCGTCGGTATGAAATATCGTAGGTTCCATGCTTTCTCTTTCTAAATCGATTAACGTTTCATTGGCAACGACAGGATCTTCTATTGGGAGGCGATTATCTCTTTACGGATGCAGTTTCCTTCTTTATGGAATCCGTCGATCCCTCAAAAAGACGAATTATCACAGAAATTGCGTCGCTATGAAATACTATAGGTTCAATACCCTCTCTTTCTTAATCGAGGAACGTTTCTATGGCGACGAAAGGATCTTATATTGGGAGGCGAGTATCTCTTTTCGGATGCACTATTTCTTGTTTATTGCATCCGTCGATCCCTCACAATGACGAATTAACACTGAAATTGCGTCGCTATAAAATACTATAGGTTCTATGCCATCTGTTTCTAAATCGAGGAACGTTTCTATGGCAACGACAGCATCTTGTGTTGGGAGGCGAGTATCTCTTTTCGGATGCACTGTTCTTTCTCTATTGCATCCGTCGATCCCCCACAATGACGAATTAACACAGAAATTGCGTCGTTATGAGCTACTGTAGGTATTATGTCTTCTCTTTCTAAATCGAGTAACGTTTCTATGGCAACAACTATATCTTGTATTGGTAGGCGAGTATCTCTTTTCGGCTGCAGTATTCCTTCCTTATTGCATCCGTCGATCCCTCACAAAGACGAATTAACACAGAAATTGCGTCGCTATGAAACACTATAGGTTCTATGCCTTCTCTTTTATAATCGAGAAACGTTCCTATGGCAACGACAGAATCTTCTATTGGGAGGCGAGTATCTCTTTTCGGATGCACTATTCCTTCTTCATTGCATCCGTCGTTCCCTCACAATGACGAATTAACGAAATAATTTGCGTCGCTATGAAATACTATAGGTTCTATACGTTCTCTTTCTAAATCGAGGAACGTTTCTATGGCAACGACAGGATATTATATTGGGAGGCGAGTATCTCTTTTCGGATGCACTATTCCTTCTTTATTGCATCCGTCGATACCACAGAATGACGAATTAACACAGAAATTGCGTCGCTATGAAATACTATAGCTTCTATGCCTTCTCTTTCTAAATTGAGGAACGTTCCTATGGCAACGACAGGATCTTCTATTGGGAGGCGAGTATCTCTTTTCGGATGCACTATTCCTTCTTTATTGCATCCGTCGATCCCTCACAATGAGGTATTAACACAGAAAGTTCGTCGCTATGAAATACTGTAGGTTCCATACTTTCTCTTCCTAAATCGAGGAACGTTTCTATGGCAACGGCAGGATCTTCTATTGGGAGGCGAGTATCTCTTTTCGGATGAACTATTCCTTCTTTATTGCATCCGTCGATCCCTCACAATGACAACTTAACACAGAAATTGCGTCGGTATCAAATACCATAGGTTCCATGCCTTCTCTTTCTAAATCGAGGAACGTTTCTATGGCAACGACAGGATCTTCTATTGGGAGGCGAGTATCTCTTTTCGGAAGCACTATTCCTTCTTTATTGCATCCGTCGATCTCTCAAAAAGACGAATTAACATAGAAATTGCGTCGCTATGAAATACTATAGGTTCTATGCCCTCTCTTTCTTAATCGAGGAACGTTTCTATGGTGACGAAAGGATCTTCTATTGGGAGGCGAGTATCTCTTTTCGGATGCACTATTCCTTCTTTATTGCATCCGTCGATCCCTCTCATTGACGAAATAACACAGAAATTGCGTCGCTATGAAATACTATAGGTTCCATGCCTTTTCTTACTAAATCGAGGAACGTTTCTATGGCAACGACAGGATCTTCTATTGGGAGGCGAGTACCTCTTTTCGGATGCACTATTCCTTCTTTATTGCATCCGTCGATCCCTCACAATGACGAATTAACACAGAAATTGGGTCGCTATGATGTACTATAGGTTCTATGCCTTCTCTTTCTAAATCGAGGAACGTTTCTATTGCAACGACAAGATCTTATATTGGGATGCTAGTATCTCTTTTCGGATGCACTATTCCTTCTTTATTGCATCCGTCGATCTCTCAAAAAGACGAATTAACATAGAAATTGCGTCGCTATGAAATACTATAGGTTCTATGCCCTCTCTTTCTTAATCGAGGAACGTTTCTATGGTGACGAAAGGATCTTGTATTGGGAGGCGAGTATCTCTTTTCGGATCCACTATTCCTTGTTTATTGCATCCGTCGATCCCTTACAATGACGAATTAACACAGAAATTGCGCCGCTATGAAATACTATAGGTTCTATGCCTTCTCTTACTAAATCGAGCAACGTTTCTATGGCAACGACAGGATCTTCTATTGGGAGGCGAGTATCTCTGTTCGGATGCACTATTCCTTCTTTATTGCATCCGTCGATACCTCACAATGACGAATTAACACAGAAATTGCGTCGCTATGAAATACTATAGATTCTATAATTTCTCTTTCTAAATCGATGAACGTTTCCATGGCAACGGCAGGACCTTCTATTGGGAGGCGAGAATCTCTTTTCGGAATGAACTATTCCTTCTTTATTGCATCCGTCGATCCCTCACAATGGTGAATTAACGTAATAATTTGCGTCTCTATGAAATACAATAGGTTCTAAGCCTTCTCTTTCTAAATCGAGGAACGTTCGTAGGGCAACGACTGGATCTTCTATTAAGAGGCGAGTATCTCTTTTCGGATGCACTTTTCCTTCTTTATTGCATTCGGCGATCCCTCACAAAGACGAATTATCACAAAAATTTGCGTCGCTTTGAAATAATATGGGCTCTTTGCCTTCTCTTTCTAAATCGTTGAACGTATCTATGGCAACGACAGGATCTTCTATTACGAGGCGAGTATCTATTTTCGGATGCACTATTCCTTCTTTATTGCATCCGTCGATACCTCGAAATGAGGAATTAACACTGAAATTGCGTCGCTATGAAATACCATAGGTTCTATGCCTTCTCTTTCTAAAATGAGGAACGTTTCTATGACAACGACAGGATCTTATATTGGGAGGCGAATATCTCCTTTAGGGTGCACTTTTCCTTCTTTATTGCATCCGTCGATACCACAGAATGACGAATTAACACAGAAATTGCGTCGCTATGAAATACTATAGGTTGTATACATTCTCTTTCTAAATCGAGGAACGTTTCTATGCCAACGGCAAGATCTTCTATTGGGGGGCGAGTATCTCTTTTCGGATGAACTATTCCTTCTTTATTGCATTCGTCGATCCCTCACAATGACAAATTAACACAGAAATTGCGTCGCTATGAAATACAATAGGTTCCATGCCTTCTCGTTCTACATCGAGTAACGTTTCAATGGCAACGACAGGATCTTCTATTACGAGGAGAGTATCTCTTTTCGGATGCACTATTCCTTCTTTATTGCATCCGTCATGCCCTCACAATGAAGAATTAACATAGAAATTGCGTCTGTATGAAATACTATAGGTTCTATGCTTTCTTTTTCTAAATCGAGGAACGTTTCTATGGCAACGAAAGGACCTTCTATTGGGAGGCGAGTATCTCTTTTCGGATGCACTATTCCTTCTTGATTGCTTCCGTCGATCCCTCACAATGACGAATTAACACAGAGATTGCGTCGCTATGAAGTCCTATAGGTTCTATGCCTTCTCTTTCTAAATCGAGGAATGTTTCTATGGCAACGATAGGATCTTCTATTGCGAGGCGACTATCTCTTTTCGGATGCACTATTCCTTCTTTATTGCATCCGTCGTTCCCTCACAATGACGAATTAACGAAATAATTTGCGTCACTATGGAATACTATAGGTTCTATACGCTCTCTTTCTAAATCGAGGAACCTTTCTATGGCAACGACAGGAAATTATATTGGGAGGCGAGTATCTCTTTTCGGATGCACTATTCCTTCTTTATTGCATCCGTCGATACCTCACAATGACGAATTACCACAGAAATTGCGTCGCTATGAAATACTATAGGTTCTATGCCCTCTCTTTCTAAATTGAGGAACGTTTCTATGGCAACCACTGGATCTTCTATTGGGAGGCGAGTATCTCTTTTCGGATGCACTATTACTTCTTTATTGCATCCGTCGATCTCTCGAAATGTGGAATTAACACAGAAAGTGCGTCCTATGAAATACTATAGGTTCTATAATTTCTCTTTCTAAATCGATGAACGTTTCCATGGCAACAGCAGGATCTTCTATTGGGAGGCGAGAATGTCTTTTCGGATGAACTATTCCTTCTTTATTGCTTCCGTCGATCCATCACAATGACAACTTAACACAGAAATTGCGTCGGTATGAAATATCGTAGGTTCCATGCTTTCTCTTTCTAAATCGATTAACGTATCATTGGCAACGACAGGATCTTCTATTGGGAGGCGATTATCTCTTTACGGATGCAGTTTCCTTCTTTGTGGAATCCGTCGATCCCTCAAAAAGACGAATTATCACAGAAATTGCGTCGCTATGAAATACTATAGGTTCAATACCCTCTCTTTCTTAATCGAGGAACGTTTCTATGGCGACGAAAGGATCTTATATTGGGAGGCGAGTATGTCTTTTCGGATGCACTATTCTTTGTTTATTGCATCCGTCGATCCCTCACAATGACGAATTAACACTGAAATTGCGTCGCTATAAAATACTATAGGTTCTATGCCATCTGTTTCTAAATCGAGGAACGTTTCTATGGCAACGACAGAATCTTGTGTTGGGAGGCGAGTATCTCTTTTCGGATGCACTGTTCCTTCTCTATTGCATCCGTCGATCCCCCACAATGACGAATTAACACAGAAATTGCGTCGTTATGAGCTACTGTAGGTATTATGTCTTCTCTTTCTAAATCGAGTAACGTTTCTATGGCAACAACTATATCTTGTATTGGTAGGCGAGTATCTCTTTTCGGCTGCAGTATTCCTTCCTTATTGCATCCGTCGATCCCTCACAAAGACGAATTAACACAGAAATTGCGTCGCTATGAAACACTATAGGTTCTATGCCTTCTCTTTTATAATCGAGAAACGTTCCTATGACAACGACAGAATCTTCTATTGGGAGGTGAGCATCTCTTTTCGGATGCACTATTCCTTCTTTATGGCACCCGTCGTGTCCTCACATAACGAATTAACACAGAAATTGCGTCGCAATTATATACTATAGGTTCAATGCCTTGTCTTTCTAAATCGAGGAACGTTTCTATGGCAACGACAAGATCTTATATTGGGAGGCGAGTATCTCTTTTCGGATGCACTATTCCTTCTTTATTGCATCCGTCGGTACCTCGCAATGACGAATTAACACAGAAATTGCGTCGCTATGAAATACTATAGGTTCTATGCTTTCTTTTTCTAAATCGAGGAACGTTTCTATGGCTACGAAAGGACCTTCTATTGGGAGGCGAGTATCTCTTTTCGGATGCACTATTCCTTCTTTATTGCTTCCGTCGATCCCTCACAATGACGAATTAACACAGAGATTGCGTCGCTATAAAATCCTATAGGTTTTATGCCTTCTCTTTCTAAATCGAGATATGTTTCTGTGGAAACGACAGGATCTTCTATTGCGAGGCGAGTATCTCTTTTCGGATGCACTATTCCTTCTTTATTGCATCCGTCGATCCCACAGAATGACGAATTAACACAGAAATTGCGTCGCTATGAAATACTATAGGTTCTATGCCTTCTCTTTCTAAATTGAGGAACGTTCCTATGGCAACGACAGGTTCTTATATTGGGAGGCGAGTACCTCTGTTCGGATGCACTATTCCTTCTTTATTGCATCCGTCGTTTCCTCACAATGACGAATTAACGAAATAATTTGCGTCGCTATGAAATACTATAGGTTCTATACGTTCTCTTTCTAAATCGAGGAACGTTTCTATGGCAACGACAGGATATTATATTGGGAGGCGAGTATCTCTTTTCGGATGCACTATTCCTTCTTTATTGCATCCGTCGATACCACAGAATGACGAATTAACACAGAAAGTGCGTCGCTATGAAATACTATAGGTTCTATGCCTTCTCTTTCTAAATTGAGGAACGTTCCTATGGCAACGACAGGATCTTCTATTGGGAGGCGAGTATCTCTTTTCGGATGCACTATTCCTTCTTTATTGCATCCGTCGATCCCTCACAATGAGGTATTAACACAGAAAGTTCGACGCTATGAAATACTGTAGGTTCCATACTTTCTCTTCCTAAATCGAGGAACGTTTCTATGGCAACGGCAGGATCTTCTATTGGGAGGCGAGTATCTCTTTTCGGATGAACTATTCCTTCTTTATTGCATCCGTCGATCCCTCACAATGACAACTTAACACAGAAATTGCGTCGGTATCAAATACCATAGGTTCCATGCCTTCTCTCTCTAAATCGAGGAACGTTTCTATGGCAACGACAGGATCTTCTATTGGGAGGCGAGTATCTCTTTTCGGAAGCACTATTCCTTCTTTATTGCATCCGTCGATCTCTCAAAAAGACGAATTAACATAGAAATTGCGTCGCTATGAAATACTATAGGTTCTATGCCCTCTCTTTCGTAATCGAGGAACGTTTCTATGGTGACGAAAGGATCTTCTATTGGGAGGCGAGTATCTCTTTTCGGATGCACTATTCCTTCTTTATTGCATCCGTCGATCCCTCTCATTGACGAAATAACACAGAAGTTGCGTCGCTATGAAATACTATAGGTTCCATGCCTTCTCTTACTAAATCGAGGAACGTTTCTATGGCAACGACAGGATCTTCTATTGGGAGGCGAGTACCTCTTTTCGGATGCACTATTCCTTCTTTATTGCATCCGTCGATCCCTCACAATGACGAATTAACACAGAAATTGGGTCGCTATGAAATTCTATAGCCTCTATGCCTTCTCTTTCTAAATCGAGGAGCGTTTCTATGGCAACGACAGGATCTTCTATTGGGAGGCGAGTATCTCTTTTCGGATGCACAATTTCTTTTTTATTGCATCCGTCGACCCCTCACAATGGCGAATTAACACAGAAATTGCGTCGCTATGAAATACTATAGGTTCAATGCCTTCTCTTTCGAAATCGAGGAACGTTTCTATGGCAACGAAAGGATCTTATATTGGGAGGTGAGTATCTCGTTTCGGATGCACTATTTCTTCTTTATTGCATCCGTCGATCCCTCACAATGACCATTTAACACAGAAATTGCGTCGCTATGAAATACTATTGGCTCTATACCTTCTCTTTCTAAATCGAGGAACGTTTCAATGGAAACGACAGGATCTTCTATTGGGAGGCGAGTATCTCTCTTCGGATGAAGTATTCCTTCTTTATTGCATCCGTCGATCCCTCACCATCACGAATTAACAAACATATTGCGTCGCTATGAAATACTAATGTTTGTATTCCTTCTCTTTCTAAATCAGGAACGTTTCTATGGCAGCGACAGGATCTTCCATTGGGAGGCGAGTATCTCTTTTCGGATGCACTATTCCTTCTTTATTGCATCCGTCGATCCCTCACAATGACGAATTAACACAGAAATTGCATCGCTATAAAATACTATCGGTGCTATGGCTTCTCTTTGCAAATCGAGGAACGTTTCTATGGCAACGATAGAGTCTTATATTGGGAGGCGAGTATCTCTTTTCGGATGCATTTTTCCTTCTTTATTGCATCCGTAGATCCCTCACAATGAGGAATTAACTCAGAAATTGCGTCGCTATGAAATACTATAGGTTGTATACATTCTCTTTCTAAATCGAGGAACGTTTCAATGGCAACGGCAAGATCTTCTATTGGGGGTCGAGTATCTCTTTTCGGATGAACTATTCCTTCTTTATTGCACCCGTCGTGCCCTCACAATGACGAATTAACACAGAAATTGCGTCGCTATGATATCCTATAGCTTCTATGCCTTCCCTTTCTAAATCGCGGAACGTTTCTATAACAAAGACAGGATCTTATATTGGGAGGCGAGTATCTCTTTTCGGATGCACTATTCCTTCTTTATTGCATCCGTCGATCCCTCACAATGACGAATTAGCACAGAAAGAACGTCGCCATGAAATACTATAGGTTCTATGCTTTCTCTTTCTAAAATGACGAACGTTTCTATTGCAATGACAGGATCTTATATTGGGAGGCGAGTATCAGTTTTCGGATGCACCATTCCTTCTTTATTGCAACTGTCGATCCCTCACAATGACGAATTATCACAGAGATTGCGTCGCTATAAAATCCTATAGGTTTTATGCCTTCTCTTTCTAAATCGAGATATGTTTCTGTGGAAACGACAGGATCTTCTATTGCGAGGCGAGTATCTCTTTTCGGATGCACTATTCCTTCTTTATTGCATCCGTCGATCCCACAGAATGACGAATTAACACAGAAATTGCGTCGCTATGAAATACTATAGGTTCTATGCCTTCTCTTTCTAAATTGAGGAACGTTCCTATGGCAACGACAGGTTCTTATATTGGGAGGCGAGTACCTCTGTCCGGATGCACTATTCCTTCTTTATTGCATCCGTCGATACCTCACAATGACGAATTAACACAGAAATTGCGTCGCTATGAAATACTATAGATTCTATAATTTCTCTTTCTAAATCGATGAACGTTTCCATGGCAACGGCAGGACCTTCTATTGGGAGGCGAGTATCTCTTTTCGGATGCACTATTCCTTCTTTATTGCTTCCGTCGATCCCTCACAATGACGAATTAACACAGAGATTGCGTCGCTATGAAGTCCTATAGGTTCTATGCCTTCTCTTTCTAAATCGAGGAACGTTTGTAGGGCAACGACTGGATCTTCTATTAAGAGGCGAGTATCTCTTTTCGGATGCACTTTTCCTACTTTATTGCATTCGGCGATCCCTCACAAAGACGAATTATCACAAAAATTTGCGTCGCTTTGAAATAATATGGGCTCTTTGCCTTCTCTTTCTAAATCGTTGAACGTATCTATGGCAACGACAGGATCTTCTATTACGAGGCGAGTATCTATTTTCGGATGCACTATTCCTTCTTTATTGCATCCGTCGATACCTCGAAATGAGGAATTAACACTGAAATTGCGTCTCTATGAAATACCATAGGTTCTATGCCTTCTCTTTCTAAATTGAGGAACGTTTCTATGACAACGACAGGATCTTATATTGGGAGGCGAATATCTCCTTTAGGGTGCACTTTTCCTTCTTTATTGCATCCGTCGATCCCTCACAATGAGGAATTAACTTTGAAATTGCGTCGCTATGAAATACTATAGGTTGTATACATTCTCTTTCTAAATCGAGGAACGTTTCTATGGCAACGGCAAGATCTTCTATTGGGGGGCGAGTATCTCTTTTCGGATGAACTATTCCTTCTTTAATGCATTCGTCGATCCCTCACAATGACAAATTAACACAGAAATTGCGTCGCTATGAATTACAATAGGTTCCATGCCTTCTCGTTCTACATCGAGTAACGTTTCAATGGCAACGACAGGATCTTCTATTGGGAGGCGAGCATCTCTTTTCGGTTGCACTATTCCTTCTTTATTGCATCCGTCATGCCCTCACAATGAAGAATTAACATAGAAATTGCGTCTCTATGAAATACTATAGGTTCTATGCTTTCTTTTTCTAAATCGAGGAACGTTTCTATGGCAACGAAAGGACCTTCTATTGGGAGGCGAGTATCTCTTTTCGGATGCACTATTCCTTCTTTATTGCATCCGTCGATCCCTCACAATGACGAATTAACACAGAGATTGCGTCGCTATGAAGTCCTATAGGTTCTATGCCTTCTTTTTCTAGATCGAGGAATGTTTCTATGGCAACGATAGGATCTTCTATTGCGAGGCGACTATCTCTTTTCGGATGCACTATTCCTTCTTTATTGCATCCGTCGTTCCCTCACAATGACGAATTAACGAAATAATTTGCGTCGCTATGAAATACTATAGGTTCTATACGTTCTCTTTCTAAATCGAGGAACCTTTCTATGGCAACGACAGGAAATTATATTGGGAGGCGAGTATCTCTTTTCGGATGCACTATTCCTTCTTTATTGCATCCGTCGATACCTCACAATGACGAATTACCACAGAAATTACGTCGCTATGAAATACTATAGGTTCTATGCCTTCTCTTTCTAAATTGAGGAACGTTCTATGGCAACCACTGGACCTTCTATTGGGAGGCGAGTATCTCTTTTCGGATGCACTATTACTTCTTTATTGCATCCGTCGATCTCTCGCAATGTGGAAATAACACAGAAAGTGCGTCCTATGAAATACTATAGGTTCTATAATTTCTCTTTCTAAATCGATGAACGTTTCCATGGCAACGGCAGGATCTTCTATTGGGAGGCGAGAATGTCTTTTCGGATGAACTATTCCTTCTTTATTGCATCCGTCGATCCATCACAATGACAACTTAACACAGAAATTGCGTCGGTATGAAATATCGTAGGTTCCATGCTTTTTCTTTCTAAATCGATTAACGTTTCTATGGCAACGACAGGATCTTCTATTGGGAGGCGATTATCTCTTTACGGATGCAGTTTCCTTCTTAATGGAATCCGTCGATCCCTCAAAAAGACGAATTATCACAGAAATTGCGTCGCTATGAAATACTATAGGTTCAATACCCTCTCTTTCTTAATCGAGGAACGTTTCTATGGCGACGAAAGGATCTTATATTGGGAGGCGAGTATCTCTTTTAGGATGCACTATTCCTTGTTTATTGCATCCGTTGATCCCTCACAATGACGAATTAACACTGAAATTGCGTCGCTATAAAATACTATAGGTTCTATGCCATCTGTTTCTAAATCGAGGAACGTTTCTATGGCAACGACAGGATCTTGTGTTGGGAGGCGAGTATCTCTTTTCGGATGCACTGTTCCTTCTCTATTGCATCCGTCGATCCCCCACAATGACGAATTAACACAGAAATTGCGTCGTTATGAGCTACTGTAGGTATTATGTCTTCTCTTTCTAAATCGAGTAACGTTTCTATGGCAACAACTATATCTTGTATTGGTAGGCGAGTATCTCTTTTCGGCTGCAGTATTCCTTCCTTATTGCATCCGTCGATCCCTCACAAAGACGAATTAACACAGAAATTGCGTCGCTATGAAACACTATAGGTTCTATGCCTTCTCTTTTATAATCGAGAAACGTTCCTATGGCAACGACAGAATCTTCTATTGGGAGGCGAGTATCTCTTTTCGGATGCACTAAAGAAGTTTATTGCATCCGTCGATCTCTCACAATGACGAATTAACACAGAAATTGGGTCGCTATGATGTACTATAGGTTCTATGCCTTCTCTTTCTAAATCGAGGAACGTTTCTATTGCAACGACAAGATCTTATATTGGGAGGCTAGTATCTCTTTTCGGATGCACTATTCCTTCTTTATTGCATCCGTCGGTACCTCGCAATGACGTATTAACACAGAAATGTCGTCGCTATGAAATACTATAGGTTCTATGCTTTCTTTTTCTAAATCGAGGAACGTTTCTATGGCAACGAAAGGACCTTCCATTGGGAGGCGAGTATCTCTTTTCGGATGCACTATTCCTTCTTTATTGCATCCGTCGATCTCTCAAAAAGATGAATTAACATAGAAATTGCGTCGCTATGAAATACTATAGGTTCTATGCCCTCTCTTTCTTAATCGAGGAACGTTTCTATGGTGACGAAAGGATCTTCTATTGGGAGGCGAGTATCTCTTTTCGGATCCACTATTCCTTGTTTATTGCATCCGTCGATCCCTTACAATGACGAATTAACACAGAAATTGCGTCGCTATGAAATACTATAGGTTCTATGCCTTCTCTTACTAAATCGAGTACCGTTTCTATGGCAACGACAGGATCTTCTATTGGGAGGCGAGTACCTCTTTTCGGATGCACTAGTACTTCTTTATTGCATCCGTCGATACCTCACAATGACGAATTCACACAGAAATTGCGTCGCTATAAAATACTACAGTTTATATACCTCCTCTTTCTAAATCGAGGAACGTTTCTATGGAAACGACAGGATCTTATATTGGGAGGCGAGTATCTCTTTTCGGATGCCCTATTCCTTCTTTATTGCATCCGTCGATCCCTCACAAAGACGCATTAACACAGAAATTGCGTCGCTATGAAACACTATAGGTTCTATGCCTTCTCTTTTATAATCGAGGAACGTTTCTATGGCAACGACAGGATCTTGTATTGGAAGGCGAGTATCTCTTTTCGGATGCACTATTCCTTCTTTATTGCATCCGTCGATCCCTCACATGGACGAATTAACACAGAAATTGCGTCGCTATGTAATAGTATAGGTTCGATGCCTTCTCTATCTAAATCGAGGAACGTTTGTTTGGCAACGAATGGATCTTCTATTGGGAGGCGAGTATCTCTTTTCGGATGCACTATTCCTTCTTTATTGCATCCGTCGATCCCTCACAATTAAAAATTAACGCAGAAATTGCGTCGCTATGAAACACTATAGGTTCTATGCATTCTCTTTTATAATCGAGGAACGTTTCTATGGCAACGACAGGATCTTCTATTGGGAGGCGAGTATCTCTTTTCGGATGCACTATTTATTCTTTATTGCATCCGTCGATCCCACACAATGACGAATTAACACAAAAATTTGCGTCGGTATGAAATACTATAGGTTCTTTGCATACTCTTTTTAAATCGAGCAACATTTCTATGGCAACGACAGGATCTGCTGTTGGGAGGCGAGTATTCCTTTTCGGATGCACCATTCCTTCAACATTGCATCCGTCGATCCCTCACAATGACGAATTCACACAGAAATTGCGTCGCTATGAAATACTATGGGTTCTATGCCTTCTCTTTATAAATCGAGGAACGTTTTTATGGCAACGAGAGGATCTTCTATTGGGAGGCGAGTATCTCTTTTCGGATGCACTATTCCTTCTATATTGCATCCGTCGATCCCTCACAATGACGAATTAACACAGAAATTGCGTCGCTATGAAATACCATAGGTTCCATGCCTTCTCTTTCTAAATCGAGGAACGTTTTATAAAGGCACATTTGCATGCCGAGCGTGAGCTTCCTCGGAAACTCGAAATATTAATTAAATAAATAATCAGTGACAAATAAATAAAGCCTATGGCACACAACTGCAGCGCTGTGTCGCTGATAAAACAAAAGCACAATTACGTTACTCTTATGTTTGAGAAGAAAAGACAGAGCTCTGGTAGAAGTGGTGCGAGAAGCACGTATTTTATTCTATTGTCTGGCACACCGCCATATTTCATGTTATAGAAGAATACTGCGAGTTGCAACCAGACTAGGCACTCGATTCTGTAAAGAATTTATATTTATAAAAGTAAGTAGGATTATGAACTGTAGGCTTATTCATTGAATATATCTGATTTAACTAACTGTGTAACTTTTTTATGTTTAGTAGACAATCACCTCTGTACGACGTATTGGCATGGCTGGCAAATTATTGTAATATTGAGATTTAGATTATGAGTCCGTACCTACCGCAGCAGTCTTTGGAAACGATTTATTTACGAAGTCTGATTATTTCAGTTTTATTTCACGGTCAACTACGAGTAACATTGCCTTTACGAAAAAGCCATTGTCAAGCGTCTGATACCAAATAATTAAACGTCCACGTTCCAGATAAGCAAATATCAATTACAATTACAATCACCATCATACAGATAGAATAATTAATATTTAAACAATATTTTTTATTTTATTTATTTTATATTGGCGACTGCGTGTCGTACTTGTTATTTTGTCATTTGTTACATTGTTCTCTTTGTTTCATGTGAAAAATCTACTTTCGGGACCTGGACGTGGATGTATGAGAGATAACAAAAAATCTGAAGATATTTTCCAATTCTAAAATTTTGCGGGAAGACGCAATGAAACTTCCAGCAAAATAAGGTAAGACGCAGCATCTTTGCATTAGCAGGCTTGACCAGACGTATAATTCAGTGTATTAGCTTTTCAGTAGATTCTGTAGTGTTTCTTTCGCGCATAACAGTTTTCAGTGATAAATTTCATTCTCAGTACTTTTCCTTAATCAATAACGTGTGCAACAATACCAATACACGAGTGTACAATATGGCCGACTTCTGTACGATACGTAATAACATGGCCAGCAGCCATTACCAATAATCTCAAATTCAGTTTATATTTTTAAATTAACAGACAGCCATTGTTGCTACGAGCGATTCATGCTCAACTGCATTTTATTTTATAATCAGTGTCAAATATTTTCTTGAAACATATATCACGTGTGGCATGGTGATAACTAGAAATCAATACGCAAAAATGGAACAGCAAAGACGTACTATTCAGACGCAATCCGACTCGGACGAGAGACAAATGTTAGAAAATGACTTTACGACAGCAACCGGTAGTGACGATTTATCAAACATTGACGCAAGTGTTGACGGAAATTTTGGCAATAGGCCGTCCACTACAAAAATTTCAAAGTCTCAGTCAGAGCCCATGTTGATGCATGACGTCACGTCTAATGACGCGACGGGGGCACAGACCTTGCAAACAGTAAACATTGCCGACATGTTACAAATGCTAATGAAACAAAACGCAGAAAATATGGCATACATAAGGAAACAGAACGCCGAAAACATGGCAACCTTACAGACACAAAATGACGCAATTAAATCTGACCTCATAGCACTCAAGACAGGTAGTGACACTTTATGTAAACGTGTGGAACTTATAGACGCCAGACTGACCAAACAGATGATTGAACTCAGTACTAAATTTTCCCAGCTTAATACGAGACAAGAGAAGACTACAACTGACGTAGCACTTTTACAGACACAAGTAAAAAACCTTAATGTCACGTGTGAAGTTCTTACTGAACAAATTCAAACATATCCTTCAGTACATGACAACCTTGAAAAACGAATTACTGACGTACAGAATAAATTTGACAATGTTGAACAACACCTGACTGACATCTTACAATCTGATGCCACAGCTCATTTTCAAAATATTAATAAAGAATTTAATGATTGGGTAGTGAACAAAGACAAACATTTTGATACATGCTTACGTGAAAATTTACCAACAATTGTTCACGACTCCGTAGCGCAATACATTACTAATAACAAACAGCTGATCAGTGACGCAGTACAATCCGTCACTGCACCATGGGACAATTCACCGATCGACCACAGTCTGAATGTAACGAAAATATCGGTCAAAATGTACAGTTCAGAAACCAATATACATTCGAGTATGATACACACATTCCGCACACGACAAATACACAAGAACAAAACACACCACGACTACAACACATACCACGATGTGTAAACACAAACACAAGCTATTATCATGGTAAACCACAGCAACATTATCGTAATTACTCGCCAGCTGAACATACCAGTAATTACAGTGGAATAAATCCATATCACAATACGAAGGAAGAAGAAAGCTTAATGAAACACAGGCAATTTCAGATTTTTATCCCAGAAAAACGAACCATTCATCCGGTGATTTTTCTTAAAACTTTTAGTAACGCATTTCCACGCACTTGGAGTGACCGGAAAAAGATTTCATATATTGTCGGTTACATCCAAGGCGATGCAGCTGTCTGGGCATACAGTCAAGCTGACGTATGTACCACGTACAGTGAGTTTGAGCGTGCTTTTCTGAACAAATTCTGGTCGCAATCCGTCCAGGAGCGACTCAGAAGACAAATTTTAGAACCTGAAATTTTTAACAGTAAAAATGGCAACTTACGCAGATATTTTGAAAAATACTTGAACATGGGACACTTTTTAGACGAACCAGTCGCAACGCGTGATATACTCCGTGCGTTGAAGGCCAAATTGCCTTTCAACATTAAAGAAAAACTCCTACATATCCCGGATGACGATTCATATTATTTTTTAACAGCCTTAGATTCGGTTGACATGTTACTTGAAGATCAGCGCTTCGCGCGGCAAAACAGCAGCCACAATGTTTACACTAGTGGTATGCAAAACATGCAGGCTTGCCAACTCAATTCTGGTTTCACCTGCCTCGAGATGACTGGGTGTTTGTGTTGTCCTCATCATTTCATCATCATCCAGGAAAGTGGCGAAATTGGACTGAGCAAAGGTTGGGACATTGTACGGGCGCTGATAACCACGCAGTTGAGCGCCCCACAAACCAAACATCATCATCATCATCATCATCATCAATTCTGGCGCGCCCACAGTTGGATACGCGGTACAGCAAAAACAGCAAACTCACATGCCGTTTCAATACGAAAATCAAAATCAACACGTGTATTCCAATACAAACAATAGTTACAACAGTAATAACACTTCATGCGGCAATCCATACAAAAGGCACCGCGGTAATAACTACAACGGTAACAACGGATACAAAGGCAACAACAAAAACACAAACAGAAATAGAAATAATAATAACTACGAGCCAAGACAGCATCAAGGTTGGACTCGTAAAGATCAGTACTTTCATTCAAACTCTGCTTTACCACAGCAGCCACCAGGACAAAATTGGAGCATACCTTACGACCGACAGGTAAGTTATAATGCGCAACAGCAACAACAACCGCAAAAGTTTGGAGATCATAATAGGCAATATCCGAATGTGAATATAATAGAAATGACACCTGATGCACAACCTCAATCTGTGTCAGTACCTAGTACAAATGCTAATCCAACAAACTAGAAACAGTCACTTCTATGCCCCAGGTCATGGCTGAAGAATTCTTGGGGGGCGACTTCAATGTTAATCAGTTATTTGACACCACACTTGAACAACAGAATAATGATATGACGAGTAATTCTAAACAAAAATTACCTGTTTTATTTATAAGATACAACTACAATAACAATATATCAGATGAACTTTTACAAGACAGTACACAATGTCGTTCAAAGACAAATGAAATTGTTTTAGCATCTACTACTGGTGTAGTAGGTGGGATTCCAACTACTATTATCCTAGATACAGGTGCAGCTGTGAGCGTTTTGTCTTTTAATTTCTATAAAAAGATGTGTGAATTGGAACCTGTGCCTGAGTTTCCTGCCCAAAACTGTAAAATAACTACTGCACTAGGCAATAAGTCATGTAGGGTTACGAAGCAAGTTTTTGTAAACATTAAAATAGGTAATGGAACCGTACAATGGCCATTCCTGGTTGTACAAAACCTTGTGACAAATTGCATATTAGGAATAGATATTATGAGCGAGAAGGACTCTATTATAGACTTCTCCAAAGGTAAATGTATTTTAAATGATAAAGGCAGTGTAATTATTATTGATTTGGACAGGAGAACTCTAAAGCATGACAAACACTGTACAGGGTACAAGGTTCAGTTAGTACTTGACAATGACATTCAAGATATGCAAACACACTCATCTGACACAGAGCTAATGGACTTGAAAACATTGCTTGATCATAAGATAAGTGAAGCTACAGCTCTCAGTGTACATGAACGTATAAAACTACAGGAAGTGTTATCCAAATATTTACAAGTTTTTACCAAACGATTAGGTGTTATCAACACGTATGTATACAGGATTGAAGTTAAGCCTCACAAGATATTCTGCCACAAGACATATAACGTACCGTTATCTCAACGACCTGCTGTGTGGCAAGAATTAAAATAAATGTTACACTGGAAGGTCATTGAACCATCCACCTCACCTTATTGTAGTCCTCTACTTGTTGTCAAAAAATCAAATGGAAGCATTAGGTTAGTGTTAGACGCACGAGCAATTAATGAAATAATTTTACTGGTTCACACAAAACCCGAAAATCTAGAAGAGCAATTACAGAAATTTCTAGATGCAAAATATTTTTCCACAATACATCTCGCTAATTCGTTTTGGCAGGTGGGTATCACTCCTGATTCACGGAAATATACTGCATTTATGTTCGGGGGGAGAACCTATCAGTTTTGTGTTCTACCCTTCGGACTGAATATCAGCTCTGGGGTATTCATTACAGCCCTGGATACTGTGCTTGGTGACGATTTAGTTGAGACAGTCACACACTATGTAGATGATATACTGATAGCTACACAGTCTTGGAAGGAACACGTTGACACACTTCAAAGAATTTTAGAAAAATTTGCACAAGCTGGAGTCACAGCCAATCCTAGAAAATCAAAGTTTGGTTGCAGTGAGATAAAGTATTTAGGACATATCATTAATTCGCAGGGCATACGTCCGGATCCCAGTAAATTAGATGCTATCAGAAACTTTCCTAGCCCTCGAACTAAAAAGCAGTTAAAATCATTCCTTGGGCTATGTTCATTTTTCAGACGTTTTTTGCCACAACCACTTCTGAACAGTAAACATCTGCTAAATCTACTCAGAAAGAATCAAGTTTGGATCTGGTCGGAACAGTGCCAGAATGACTTTAATACAATTAAACATGCTTTAGTGGGTGCAAACTTATTGAGCCATCCAGATTTTAATTTAGATTTTTGTATGACTTGTGACGCTTCACGAACTGGCTTGGGATGTTGCTTATTTCAAGTTGTAAAGAGTAAAGAAAAGGAACAGATAAGAATTATTGGGTTTGCAAGTCGTACTCTAACTGAATGTGAGCGTACATACTCCACTACTGAGTTAGAAACACTTTCCATAGTATGGGCATTCAAGAAATTCAATTATTATTTATTTGGAAAACATACAGTAATTTACACCGATCACCAGGCCCTGACATTTTTGTTAACTTGTAAACTTGTACATCCTAGACTATCACGATGGGCAGTTACACTTCAGAACTACTCTTTTGAAATTAAGTACATAAGAGGTAAGGACAACACCATTGCAGACGCTTTATCTAGACTTCCACAAGGTATGAATGATACCAACAGTGACTTAGAAAATATAAATGACTACAGGATTCTCTTAATGCAAGACAAGCAGTATCACCAATATTATATTGATATGTGCAGAAACATGGCTAAATTACAAAAATCTGACCCTCACTGGTATAAGATAATAACATTACTGGTAGGAAAACACAATCATCCTTCGACTAAGTATTACAAGTTACACAATGATGTGTTATTTTACCGCCGACATCCAAATGCCACTAACTGGTGTGTATGCATTCCCAAAGAGTCTGAACGTAATCTAATTTGGCACACACATTTAGTTTGGGGTCATTATGGGACGAAAAAGTGTTTGGCAAAGCTCAGCACATACTGTTATTTTAGCAATATGAGAAGAAAAATTTACAGGGAACTGAAAACTTGTGTCATATGTCAAAAATCAAAACCTCAGAATTTATCCACAAAAACAGATTTACATTCTATTTTACCTAGTAAACCCCTGGAAATTCTGTGTACTGACATCAGTGGACCGCATCCAGCAAGCTCTGGAGGCGTCAAATATATCTTAGCTTTTTACGATATATTTTCTAAACATGTCAAACTTTATGCTTTAAAATCCGCCACTGCAAGTGCTATAATACGAAGATTCTCAAGTGATTACCTGACGCACGTGGGAAAACCTAAAGCAATTCTGTCAGATAATGCAGCATACTACTCTGGGTACAAATGGAGAAATTTCTTGAAGGACAATAACATTAAAAGTATATTTATTTCGAGGTTTAGTCCACAATGTAACGCGACTGAGAGACTTTTCCGAGAATTAAATCGATTCATGAGGACCTATATTTCATCAAAACATACTAATTGGGTGTCCTACCTAAGTCTTTACGAAGACGTACACAATAACTTAAATATTTATGATACAAATTACACACCTAACGAGATCATGTTCAATTGCAAACAGAACGATCAGTGGATAGAACCATTACCTAAGTTGTCAGACAAGGAAATCACACCTGAACAAAAAATAGAAGAAGTATTGACTACGCTGACACATCACGCACAGATACGAAACAAACATCACAGAAACATAATAAAAAGAAAACAAAAATTCGAGGTAGGAATGCTTGTACTACTTCGTACTCATCATAAATCTGTAGCACTCAAACGACGCAACGCTAAGTGGCGTCTGCTATATGAAGGACCTTATATAATTGTTAACATACCGCATCCTGGTGCGTATCTGTTACAACATCGTAGAACTAACAAAATGATTGGGCTATACGCACACCGAGATCTTAGAGCATTTCATGCTGAATAATGTCAAAGTCATACCCATCAAAATATTGCTAAGCAACTCGAAAAACTCTGTTGTTACAACACAGATAATAAGTAGTGTAGAAATTTTCATTTCAGCGGTTCCAGAGTCGCAGTTGAAGGCAGAAGAACTCTTCTTTCAGCACGCGCCACCACCTGGAAGACGGAATATCAAAATAAAAATTTATGATTACGTAGCAGTGAATGATATATTAATTTTTCACGGAACATTTGTTATTGTAGGTACCACTGACTTGGTATGACACCTGACGAACCGACAGACGTCATCTGTGAAGCGATCTTTTACTTTGAGAAATAGATTAGACGCACATCTCTCAACACGAAAAGCATCTATCAGTAGTCAAGGCCACACAGACACTCTACACACACGCACAAAACGCGAGGAATCGAACATTTTTTCTCTCTTACTATTTTGAATATTTATTGAGTAGTGAAAACGCCTGGTCTTGCCTACTGATGTAATGAATGTTGTGTCTAACCTATCTTAATTTCAGATGACATCACGTGACACAATGTAATAACCTATAGCTATGTAATGATGATGCAAACATGTTTATGTGCAACTGTATTATGTTTATGCTAAGAAAATATGTGACGTGTGTATGTATAATTACTTATTTTTTTAACTGATGTATCATGTAACTGTTACTATGTAAAAATTTTAACAAAACGAGTGCCAAAAAGACATTGCATAGTGAACCTCTGTTCACGGACATTAACGAACATTACTAACTCTGAAACTACGCAGAAACCTATGTGAAAGAAACGGTTAATGCCATTCATTATGCAGCGTATCTATGTAAACGCGATGAATGATTTCTTTGATTAATAACTACGAACATTTAGGTGAGCTATATTCAGCAAAAAACTGAAAATGTGAAGGGCATAATTCGTGCATCGTCTAGTGACATTACTACAGTACCTATCTTCAAGATGTTAACTGGATTAAATGGACACAAGGTGCCTGTCCAGAAAACAACACGACGGGTGGAAGAATTTTGGTTAGAACTTCAGGGAATGAAATGTTCTCGAAATGTGACGGACACTCTTACCTGGACTGTCCAAGGATCGACGCCAGCTATGTGCCGTCTGAGGTTCTGCAACCAAGCTTCCACGGAATGTAAAAAACGAACTGCACTCGACGGGTCACGTCTGATCTGTAATAAGCAATGCTTTTAGTCACAACGAACTGCATCACAATGACTATAATGGAAATGGGAAATGGACATGCTTATGTAGTAATCACGTTGTTATACAACGATGTTACTGTGATCAAAAAAACTTCACCACGACGATACTAACCTGTAAAAAATTATTGTGCAGCAGATGAATATGAACTGTAATAACGACACGATGTGTATAGGTCAACGCACCTGAAACATACGGACATTTTTCTTTGAAGTATTTCAAAACAATACTATGTAACTAAGAACATTCAACAATCTAAGTTGTATTGTGTTATAACAAATATTGTAAATTTAAAACTAAGTTACCTGTCATAGAATGTAGTCTTCATATGTAATCTTGGTTGAATATTTTCTTTGTGCAACGACTGAGAAACGCGCGCACACGAACAATATGAACTGCAATACTGTGCCGCGTGATCTAACTGTATGATATAACGGCAGTGCCAGAGTCACACAGACGCTTCTGCGCATGCGCGCACTCTATCTGCCAACATAAGAACTTTTACGGCGCACCCGCGTCATTCAAATTTTGTATATAATGTGTATAATGTGTATAATGTAGGTCATGTAAATAGTTGTAGATAACTTAGATTTTCTTGTGCCTTTAGGTGAATTGCTCGCCTGCAGGTGTGTCCTTTCGCCTCGCAATTCAGGGGGCAATATAAAGGCACATTTGCATGCCGAGCGTGAGCTTCCTCGGAAACTCGAAATATTAATTAAATAAATAATCAGTGACAAATAAATAAAGCCTATGGCACACAACTGCAGCGCTGTGTCGCTGATAAAACAAAAGCACAATTACGTTACTCTTATGTTTGAGAAGAAAAGACAGAGCTCTGGTAGAAGTGGTGCGAGAAGCACGTATTTTATTCTATTGTCTGGCACATCGCCATATTTCATGTTATAGAGGAATACTGCGAGTTGCAACCAGACTAGGCACTCGATTCTGTAAAGAATTTATATTTATAAAAGTAAGTAGGATTATGAACTGTAGGCTTATTCATTGAATATATCTGATATAACTAACTGTGTAACTTTTTTATGTTTAGTAGACAATCACCTCTGTACGACGTATTGGCATGGCTGGCAAATTATTGTAATATTGAGATTTAGATTATGAGTCCGCACCTACCGCAGCAGTCTTTGGAAACGATTTATTTACGAAGTCCGATTATTTCAGTTTTATTTCACGGTCAACTACGAGTAACATTGCCTTTACGAAAAAGCCATTGTCAAGCGTCTGATACCGAATAATTAAACGTCCACCTTCCAGATAAGCAAATATCAATTACAATTACAATCACCATCATACAGATAGAATAGTTAGTATTTAAATAAATGTTTTTATTTTATTTATTTTATAGTTTCTATGGCAACGACAGGATCTTCTATTGGGAGGCGAGTATCTCTTTTCGGATGCACTATTCCTTCTTTATTGCATCCGTCGATCCCTCACAACGACGAATTAACACAGAAAATGCGTCGCTATGAAATACTATAGGTTCTATGCCTTCACTTTCTAAATCGAGGAACGTTTCTATGACAACGACAGGATCCTCTATTGGGAGGCGAGTATCTATTTTCGGATGCACTATTCCTTCTTTATTGCATCCGTCGATCCCTCACAATGACGAATTAACACAGAAATTGCATCGCTATAAAATACTAAGGGTGCTATGCCTTCTCTTTGTAAATCGAGGACGTTTCTATGGCAACGATAGTATCTCATATTGGGAGGCGAGTATCTCTTTTTGGATGCACTATTCCTTCTTAATTGCATCCGTTGATCCCTCACAATGAGGAATTAACACAGAAATTGCGTCGCTATGAAATACTATAGGTTCTATGCCTTCTCTTTCTAAATCGAGCACGTTTCTATGGCAACGACAGGATCTTCTATTGGGAGGCGAGTATCTCTTTTCGGATGCACTATTCCTTCTTTATTGCATCCGTCGATACCTCGAAATGGGGAATTAACACTGAAATTGCATCGCTATGAAATACTATAGGTTCTATGCCTTCTCTTTCTAAATCGAGGAACGTTTCAATGGCAACTACAGGATCTTATATTCGGAGGCGAGTATCTCTTTTCGGATGCACTATTCCTTCTTTATTGCATCCGTCGATCCCTCACAATGACGAATTAACACAGAAATTGCGTCGCTAAGAAATACTATAGGTTCAATTCCTTCTCTTTCTAAATCGAGGAACGTTTCTATGGCAACGACAGGATCTTCTATGGGGAGGCGAGTATCTCTTCCCGGATGCACAATTCCTTCTTCATTGCATCTGTCGATCCCTCACAATGTTGAATTAACACTGAAATGGCGTCGCTATGAAATACCATACGTTCTATGCCCTCTCTTTCTAAATCGAGGAACGTTTCTATGGCAACGACAGGATCTTCTATTACGAGGCGAGTATTATTTTTCGGATGCACTATTCCTTCTTTATTGCATACGTCGATACCTCGAAATGAGGAATTAACACTGAAATTGCGTCGCTATGAAATACCATAGGTTCTATGCCTTCTCTTTCTAAATTGAGGATCGTTTCTATGACAACGACAGGATCTTATATTGGGAGGCGAATATCTCTTTTCGGATGCACTTTTCCTTTTTTATTGCATCCGTCGATCCCTCACAATGAGGAATTAACACAGAAATTGCGTCGCTATCAAATACTATAGGTTGTATACATTCTCTTTCTAAATCGAGGAACGTTTCTATGGCAACGGCAAGATTTTCTATTGGGGGGCGAGTATCTCTTTTCGGATGAACTATTCCTTCTTTATTGCATTCGTCGATCCCTCACAATGACAAATTAACACAGAGATTGCGTCGCTATGAAATACAATATGTTCCATGGATTCTCGTTCTAAATCGAGTAACGTTTCAATGGCAACGACAGGATCTTCAATTGGGAGGCGAGCATCTCTTTTCGGACGCACTATTCCTTCTTTATTGCATCCGTCATGCCCTCACAATGAAGAATTAACACAGAAATTGCGTCGCAATGATATACTATAGGTTCTATGCCTTCTCTTTCTAAATCGAGGAACGTTTCTATGGCAACGACGAGATCTTATATTGGGAGGCGAGTATCTCTTTTCGGATGCACTATTCCTTCTTTATTGCATCCGTCGATCCCTCACAATGACAACTTAACACAGAAATTGCGTCGGTATGAAATACCATAGGTTCCATGCCTTCTCTTTCTAAATCGCGGAACGTTTCTATGGCAACGACAGGATCTTCTATTGGGAGGCGAGTATCTCTTTTCGGATGCACTATTCCTTCTTTATTGCATCCGTCGATACCTCGAAATGGGGAATTAACACTAAAATTGCATCGCTATAAAATACTATAGGTTCTATGCCTTCTCTTTCTAAATCGAGGAACGTTTCAATGGCAACTACAGGATCTTATATTCGGAGGCGAGTATCTCTTTTCGGATGCACTATTCCTTCTTTATTGCATCCGTCGATCCCTCACAATGACGAATTAACACAGAAATTGCGTCGCTAAGAAATACTATAGGTTCAATTCCTTCTCTTTCTAAATCGAGGAACGTTTCTATGGCAACGACAGGATCTTATATTGGGAGGCGAGGATCTCTTTTCGGATGCCCTATTCCTTCTTTATTGCATCCGTCGATCCCTCACAAAGACGCATTAACACAGAAATTGCGTCGCTATGAAACACTATAGGTTCTATGCCTTCTCTTTCATAATCGAGGAACGTTTCTATGGCAACGACAGGATCTTCTATTGGGAGGCGAGTATCTCTTTTCGGATGCACTATTCCTTCTTTATTGCATCCGTCGACCCCTCACCATCACGAATTAATAAACAAATTGCGTCTCTATGAAATACTTATGTTTATGTGCCTTATCTTTCTAAATCAGGAACGTTTCTATGGCAACGACAGGATCTTCTATGGGGAGGCGAGTATCTCTTCCCGGATGCACTATTCCTTCTTCACTGCATCTTGCGATCCCTCACAATGATGAATTAACAATGAAATTGCGTCGCTATGACATACCATAGGTTCTATGCCTTCACTTTCTAAATCGAGGAACGTTTCTATGGCAACGACAGGATCCTCTATTACGAGGCGAGTATCTCCTTTCGGATGCACTATTCCTTCTTTATTGCATCCGTCGATACCTTGAAATGGGGAATTAACACTGAAATTGCGTCGCTATGAAATACCATAGGTTCTATGCCTTCTCTTTCTAAATTGAGGGACGTTTCTATGGCAACGACAGGATCTTATATTGGGAGGCGAATATCTCTTTTCGGATGCACTTTTTTTTCTTTATTGCATCCGTCGATCCCTCACAATGAGGAATTAACACAGAAAGTGCATCGCTTTGAAATACTATAGGTTGTATACATTCTCTTTCTAAATCGAGGAACGATTCTATGGCAACGGCAAGATCTTCTATTGGGGGGCGAGTATCTCATTTCGGATGATCTATTCCTTCTTTATTACATTCGTCGATCCCTCACAATGACAAATTAACACAGAAATTGCGTCGCTATGAAATACAATAGGTTCCATGCCTTCTCGTTCTAAATCGAGTAACGTTTCAATGGCAACGACAGGATCTTCAATTGGGAGGCGAGCATCTCATTTCGGACGCACTATTCCTTCTTTATTGCATCCGTCATGCCCTCACAATGACGAATTAACACAGAAATTGCGTCGCAATGATATACTATAGGTTCTATGCCTTCTCTTTCTAAATCGAGGAACGTTTCTATGGCAACGACAGGATCTTATATTGGGAGGCGAGTATCTCTTTTCGGAGGCCCTATTCCTTCTTTATTGCATCCGTCGATCCCTCACAAAGACGCATTAACACAGAAATTGCGTCGATATGGAACACTATAGGTTCTATGCCTTCTCTTTCATAATCGAGGAACGTTTCTATGGCAACGACAGGATCTTCTATTGGGAGGCGAGTATCTCTTTTCGGATGCACCATTCCTTCTTTACTGCATCCGTCGATCCCTCACAATGACGAATCACACAGAAATTGTGTCGCTATAAAACACTATAGGTTCTATGCCTTCACTTTTATAATCGAGGAACGTTTCTATGGCAACGACAGAGGCTTGTATTGGAAGACGTGTATCTCTTATCGGATGCACTATTCCTTCTTTATTGCATCCGTCGATCGGTCTCAATAACGAATTATCACAGAAATTGCGTCGCTATGAAATACTATAGGTTCTATGCCTTCTCTATCTAAATCGAGGAACGTTTCTTTGGCAACAACTGGATCTTCTATTGGGAGGCGAGTATCTCTTTTCGGATGCACTATTCCTTCTTAATTGCATCCGTCGATCCCTCACAATGACAAATTAACGCAGAAATTGCGTCTCTATGAAATACTATAGGTTCTATGCCTACTCCTTCTAAATCGAGGAACGTTTCTATGGCAACGACAGGATCTTCTATTGCGAGGCGAGTGTCTCTTTTCGGATGCACTATTCCTTCTTTATTGCATCCGTCGATCCCACACAATGACAAATTAACACATAAATTTGCGTCGCTATGAAATACTATAGGTTCTATACATACTCTTTTTAAATCGAGCAAAATTTCTATGGCAACGACAGGATCTGCTATTGGGAGGCGAGTATCCATTTTCGGATGCACCATTCCTTCAACACTGCATCCGTCGATCCCTCACAATGACGAATTAACACAGTAATTGCGTCGCTATAAAATACTATAGGTTCTATGCCTTCTCATACTAAGTCGAGGAACGTTTCTATGGCAACGACAGGATCTTCTATTGGGAGGCCAGTATCTCTTTTCGGATCCACTATTCCTTCTTTATTGCATCCCTCGATCCCTCACAATGACGAATTCACACAGAAATTGCGTCGCTATGAAATACTATGGGTTCTATGCCTTCTCTTTCTAAATCGAGGAACGTTTTTATGGCAACGAGAGGATCTTCTATTGGGAGGCGAGTATCTCTTTTCGGATGCAGTATTCCTTCTTTATTGCACCTGTCGACCCCTCACCATCACGAATTAACAAACAAATTGCGTCGCTATGAAATACTTATGTTTATATGCCTTATCTTTCTAAATCAGGAACGTTTCTATGGCAGCGACAGGATCTTCTATTGGGAGGCGAGTATCTCTTTTCGGATGCACTATTCCTTCTTTATTGCATCCGTCGATACTTCGAAATGAGGAATTAACACTGAAATTGCGTCGCTATGAAATACCATATGTCCTATGTCTTCTCTTTCTAAATTGAGGAACGTTTCTATGACAACGACAGGATCATATATTGGGAGGCGAGTATCTCTTTTCGGGTGTACTTTTCCTTCTTTATTGCATCCGTCGATCCCTCACAATGAGGAATTAACTCAGAAATTGCGTCGCTATGAAATACTATAGGTTGTATACCTTCTCTTTCTAAATCGAGGAAAGTTTCTATGGCAACGGCAAGATCTTCTATTGGGAGGCGAGTATCTCTTTTCGGATGAACTATTCCTTCTTTATTGCATTCGTCGATCCCTCACAATGACAAATTAACACAGAAATTGCGTCGCTATGAAATACAATAGGTTCCATGCCTTCTCGTTCTAAATCAGGTAACGTTTCTATGGCAACGACAGGATCTTATATTGGGAGGCGAGTATCTCTTTTTATATGCACTATTCCTTCTTTATTGCATCCGTCGATCCCTCACAATGACGAATTAGCTCAGAAAGAGCGTCGCCATGAAATACTATAAGTTCTATGCTTTCTCTTTCTAAAACGACGAACGTTTCTATTGCAATGACAGGATCTTCTATTGGGAGGCGAGTATCTTTTTTCGGATGCACTACACCTTCTTTATTGCATCTGTCGATCCCTCACAATGACGAATTAACACAGAAATTGCGTCGCAATGAAATACTATAGGTTTTATGCATTCTCTTCCTAATCGAGGAACGTTTCAATGGCAACGACAGGATCTTCAATTGGGAGGCGAGTATCTCTTTTCGGATGCACTATTCCTTCTTTATTGCATCCGTCGATCCCTCACATTGACGAATTAACACAGAAATTGCGTCGCTATGAAATACTATAGGTTCTATGCCTTCTCTTCCTAAGTCGATGAACATTTCTATGGCAACGACAGGATCTTCTATTGAGATTCGAGTATCTCTTTTCGGATGCACTATTCCTTCTTTATTGCATCCGTCGATCTCTCACAATGACGAATTAACACAGAAATTGCGTCGCTGTGAAATACTATAGGTTCCATGCCTTCTCTTTTTAAACGAAGGAACGTTTCTATGCCAACGGCAGGATCTTCTATTGGGAGTTGAGTATCTCTTTTCGGATGAACTATTCCTTCTTTATTGCATCCGTCGATCCCTCACAATGACAACTTAACACAGAAATTGCGTCGGTATTAAATACCATAGGTTCTATGACTTCTCTATCTAAATCGAGGAACGTTTCTATGGCAACGACTGGATCTTCTATTGGGAGGCGAGTATCGCTTTTCGGATGCACTATTCCTTCTTTATTGCATCCGTCGATCCCTTACAATCACAAATTAACGCAGAAACAGCGTCGCTATGAAATACTATAGGTTCTATGCCCACTCATTCTAAATCGAGGAACGTTTCTAAGGCAACGACAGGATCTTCTATTGCGAGGCGAGTGTCTCTTTTCGGATGCACTATTCCTTCTTTATTGCATCCGTCGATCCCAAACAATGACGAATTAACACAAAAATTTGCGTCGCTATGAAATACTATAGGTTCTATGCATACTCTTTCTAAATCGAGCAACATTTCTATGGCAACGACATGATGTTATATTGGGAGGTGAGTATCTCTTTCGGATTCACTATTCCTTCTTTATTGCATCCGTCGGTTCCTCACAATGACGATTTAACACAGAGATTGCGTATTGCTATATAAAGAAGGAATAGTGCATCCGAAAAGAGATACTCGCCTCTTAATAGAAAATCATTTCGTTGCAATAGAAACGTTCCTCGATTTAGAAAGAGAAGCCATACAACCCATAGTATCTCATAGCGACGCAATTTCTGTGTTAATTCGTCTTTGTGAGGGATCTACGGATGCAATAAAGAAGGAATAGTGCATTCGGATAAAGTGATACTCGCCTCCCTATTGAAGATCCTGTCGTTGCCATAGAAGCGTTCATCGATTTAGAAAGAGAAGGCATAGAACCTGTAGTATTTCATAGCGACCAAAATTTTTGTTTTAATTCATCATTGTGAGGGATCGACGGATGCAATAAAGAAGGAATAGTGCATCCGAAATGAGATTACCGCCTCCCAATAGAAGATTCTGTCGTTGCCATAGAAACGTTCCTCGAATTAGAAAGAGAAGGCATAGGAAATATACAGTTCTTCATAGCGACGCAAATTCTGTGTTAAATCGTCATTGTAAGGGATCGACGGATGCAATAAAGAAGGAATTGAGCATCCGAAAAGAGATACTCGCCTCGCAATTGAAGATCCTGTCGTTGCCATAGAAACGTTCCTCGATTTAGGAAGAGAAGGCATAGAAACTATAGGATATAAGAGCGACGCAATTTCTGTGTTAATACGTCATTGTGAGGGATCGACGGATGCAATAAAGATGGAATAGTGCATCTGAATAGAATTACTCGCTTCCTAATAGAAAATCCTGTCGTTGCCATAGAAACATTCCTCGATTATAAAGAGATGGCATAGAACCTATAGTATTTCATAGCGAGGCAGTTTCTGTGTTAATTCGTCATTGTGAGGTATCGACTGATGCAATATAGTAGGAATAGTGCATCCGAAAAGAGATGAAAGCCTCCGAATATAGAACCTGACGTTGCCATGGAAACGTTCCTCGACTTAGAAAGCGAAGTCATAGAACCTATAGTACTTCATAGCGACGCAATTTCTGTGTTAATTCGTCAATTTGAGGGATCGACGGATGCAATATTGAAGGAATAGTGCATCCGAAAAGAGATACTCGCCTCCCCATAAAAGATCCTGTCGTTGCCATAGTATCGTTCCTCGATTTACAAGTAGAAGGCATAGAACCTATAGCATATCATAGCCACGCAATTTCTGTGTTAATTCGTCATTGTGAGGGATCGACGGATGCAATAATGAAGGAATAGTACATCCGAAAGGAGGTACTCGCTTCCCAATATGAGATCGTGTCGTTGCCATAGAAACGTTCCTCGATTTAGCAAGAGAGGCCATACAACCCATAGTATTTCATAGCGTCGCAATTTCTGTGTTAATTCGTCCATGTGAGGGATCGACAGATGCAATAAATTAGGAATAGTGCATCCGAAAAGACATACTCGCCTCCCAATAGAAGATCCTGTCGTTGCCATAGTAACGTGCCTCGATTGAAAAAGAGAAGGCATAGAACCTATAGTATTTCATAGCGATGCAATTTCTGTGTTCATTCGTCAAATGTGAGGGATCGACGGATGCAATAAAGAAGGAATAGTGCATTCGGAAAAAGTGATACTCGCCTCCCTATAGAAGATCCTGACGTTGCCATAGAAACGCTCCTCGATTTAGAAAGAGAAGGCATAGAACCTGTAGTATTTCATAGCGACGCAAATTTTTGTTTTAATTTATCATTGTGAGGGATCGTCGGAAGCAATAAAGAAGGAATAGTGCATCCGTAAAGAGATACTCGCCTCGCAATAGAAGATCCTGTCGTTGCCATAGTAACGTTCCTCGATATAGAAAGAGAAGGCATAGAACATATAGCATATCATAGCCACGCAAATTCTGTGTTAATTAGTCATTGTGAGGGATCGACGGATGCAATAAAGAAGAAATAGTACATCCGAAAAGAGGAACTCGCCTCCCAATATAAGATCGTGTCGTAGCCATAGGAACGTTCCTCCATTTGGAAAGAGAAGCCATACAACCCATAGTATTTCATAGCGACGCAATTTCTGTGTTAGTTCGTCATTGTGAGGGATCGACAGATGTAATAAATTAGGAATAGTGCATCCGAAAAGAGATACTCGCCTCCAAATAGAAGATCCTGTCCTTGGCATAGAAACGTGCCTCGATTAAGAAAGAGAAGGCATAGAACCTATAGTATTTCATAGCGATGCAATTTCTGTGTTAATTCGTCATTGTGAAGGATCGACGGATGCAATAAAGAAGGAATAGTGCGTTCGGAAAATGTGATAGTCGCCTCCCTATAGAAGATCCTGTCGTTGCCATGGAAACGTTCCTCGATTTAAAAAGAGAAGGCATAAAACCAGTAATATTTCATAGCGACGCTACTTTTTGTTTCAATTTATCATTGTGAGGGATCGACGGACGCAATAAAGAAGAAGTAGTGCGTCCGTAAAAAGATACTCGCCTCCCAATAGAATATCCTGTCGTTGCCATAGAAACGTTCCTCGATTTAGACAGAGAAGGCATTGAACCTATAGTATTTCATAGCGACGCAGTTTCTGTGTTAATTCGTCATTTAGAGCGATCGACGGTTGCAATAAAGAAGGAATAGTGCATCCGAAAAGCGATACTCGCCTCCAAATAGAAGTTCCTGTCGTTGCCATAGAAACGTTCCTCGAATTAGAAAGAGAAGACACAGGAAATATACAGTTTTTCATAGCGACGCTAATTCTGTGCTAATTCGTCATTGTGAGGGATCGACGGATGCAATAAAAAGGAATTGAGCATCCGAAAAGAGATACTCGCCTCGCAATTGAAGATCCTGTCGTTGTTATAGTAACGTTCCTCGATTTAGAAAGGGAAGGCATAGAAACTATAGGATATCATAGCGACGCAGTTTCTGTGTTAATTCGTCATTGTGAGGGACCGACGGATGCAATAAAAAAGGAATAGTGCATCCGAAAAGAGATACTCGCCTCCCAATAGAAGATCCTGTCGTTGCCATAGAAACTTTCCTCGATTTAGAAAGAGTAGGTATAGGACCTATAGTATTTCATGGCGACGCAATTTCTGTGTCAATTCGTCATTGTGGGGGATTGACGGATGCAATAGAGAAGGAATAGTGCGTCTGAAAAGAGTTACTCGTCTCCCTATAGAAGGTCCTTCCGTTGCCATAGAAACGTTCCTCGATTGAGAAAGACAAGGCATAGAACCTATAGTATATCATCGCGACGCAATTTATGTGTTAATTCGTCATTGTGCGGTATCGACGGATGCAATAAAGAAGGAATAGTGCATCCGAAAAGAGATACTCGCCTCCCAATATAATATCCTGTCGTTGCCATAGAAACGTTCCTCGATTTAGAAAGAGGAGGCATACAACCTATAGTATTTCATAGCGGCGATATTTCTGTGTTAATTCGTCATTGTGAGGGATCGACGGATGGTATAAAGAAGGAATAGTGCATCCGAAAATAGATACTCGGCTCTTAATAGAAAATACTGTCATTGCCATAGAAACTTACTTCGATTTAGAAAGTGAAGGCATAGAAATTATAGTATTTCATAGCGATGCAATTTCTGTGTTAATTCGTCAACTTGAGGGATCGACGGATGCAATAAAGAAGTAATAGTGCATCCGAAAAGAGATACTTGCCTCCCAATAGAAGATCCTGTCCTTGCCATAGAAACGTGCCTCGATTGAAAAAGAGAAGGCATAGAACCTATAGAATTTCATAGCGATGCAATTTCTGTGTTAATTCGTCATTGTGAGGGATCGACGGATGCATTAGGGAAGGAATAGTGCATTCGGAAAAAGTGATTCTCGCCTCCCTATAGAAGATCCTGTCGTTGCCATAGATACGTTCCTCGATTTAGAAAGAGTAGGCATAGGACCTATGGTGTTTCATGGCGACGCAATTTCTGTGTTAATTCGTCATTGTGAGGGATTGACGGATGCAATATAGAAGGAATAGTGCACCGAAAGGAGATACTCGCCTCCCAATAGAAGATCCTGTCATTGCCATAGAAACTTACCTCGATTTAGAAAGTGAAGGCATAGAAATTATAGTATTTCATAGCGATGATATTTCTGTGTTAATTCGCCATTGTGAGGGATCGACGGATGCAATAAAGAAGGAATAGTGCATCCGAAAAAAATTACTCGCTTCCCAATAGAATATCCTGTCGTTGCCATGGAAACGTTCCTCGACTTAGGAAGAGAAGTCATAGAACCTATAGTACTTCATAACGACGCAATTTCTGTGTTAATTCGTCAACTTGAGGGATCGACGGATGCAATAAAGAAGGAATAGTGCATCCGAAAAGAGATACTCGCCTCCCAATAGAAGATCCTGTCGTTGCCATAGTAACGTTCCTGGATTTAGAAAGAGAAGGCATAGAACCTATAGAATATCATAGCCACGCAATTTCTGTGTTAATTCGTCATTGTGAGGGATCGACGGATACAATAAAGAAGGAATAGTACATCCGAAAAGAGGTACTCGCCTCGCAGTATAAGATCGTGTCGTTGCCATAGAAACGTTCCGACATTTAGAAAGAGAAGCCATACAACCCATAGTATTTCATAGCGACGCAGTTTCTGTGTTAATTCGTCATTGTGAGGGATCGACAGTTGCAATAAATTAGGAATAGTGCATCCGAAAAGAGATACTCGCCTCCCAATAGAAGATCCTGTCCTTGCCATAGAAACGTGCCTCGATTGAAAAAAAGAAGGCATAGGACCTATAGTGTTTCATAGCGATGCAATTTCTGTGTCAATTCGTCATTGTGAGGGATCGACGGATGCATTAAGGAAGGAATAGTGCATTCGGAAAAAGTGATACTCGCCTCCCTATAGAAGATCCTGTCGTTGCCATAGAAACGTTCCTCGATTTAGAAAGAGAAGGCATAGAACCTGTAGTATTTCATAGCGACGCAAATTTTTGTTTTAAATCATCATTGTGAGGGATCGACGGATGCAGTAAAGAAGGAATAGTGCATCCGAAAAGAGATACTCGCCTCCCAATAGAAGATTCTGTCGTTGCCATAGAAACGTTCCTCTAATTAGAAAGAGGAGGCATAGGAAATATATAGTTTTTCATAGCGACGCAAATTCTGTGTTAATTCGTCATTGTGAGGGATCGACGGATGCAATAAAGAAGGAATTGAGCATCCGAAAAGAGATACTCGCCTCGCAATTGAAGATCCTGTCGTTGCCATAGAAACGTTCCTCGATTTAGGAAGAGAAGTCATAGAACCTATAGGATATCATAGCAACACAATTTCTGTGTTAATTCGTCATTGCGAGGGATCGACAGATGCATTACATTAGGATTAGTGCATTCGAAAAGAGATACTCGCCTCCCAATAGAAGATCCTGTCCTTGCCATAGAAACGTGCCTCGATTGAAAAAGAGAAGGCATAGAACCAATAGAATTTCATAGCGATGCAATTTCTGTGTTAATTCGCCATTGTGAGGGATCGACGGATGCAATAAAGAAGGAATAGTGCATCCGAAAAAAATTACTCGCTTCCCAATGGAAGATCCTGTCGTTGCCATGGAAACGTTCCTCGACTTAGGAAGAGAAGTCATTGAACCTATAGTACTTCATAACGACGCAATTTCTGTGTTAATTCGTCAATTTGAGAGATCGACGGATGCAATAAAGAAGGAATAGTGCATCCGAAAAGAGATACTCGCCTCCCAATAGAAGATTCTGTCGTTGCTATAGTAACGTTCCTCGATTTAGAAAGAGAAGGCATAGAACCTATAGCATATCATAGCCACGCGATTTCTGTGTTAATTCGTGATTGTGAGGGATCGACGGATGCAATAAAGAAGGAATAATACATCCGAAAGAGATACTCGCCTCCCAATATAAGATCGTGTCGTTGCCGTAGAAACGTTCCTGGATTTAGAAAGAGAAGCCATACAACCCATAGTATTTCATAGCGACGCAATTTCTGTGTTAATTCGTCATTGTGAGGGATCGACGGATGCAATTAAGAAGGAATAGTGCATTCGGAAAAAGTGATACTCGCCTCCCTATAGAAGATCCAGTCGTTGCCATAGAAACGTTCCTCGATTTAGAAAGAGAAGGCATAGAACCTGTAGTATTTCATAGCGACGCAAATTTTTGTTTTAAATCATCATTGTGAGGGATCGACGGATGCAGTAAAGAAGGAATAGTGCATCCGAAAAGAGATACTCGCCTCCCAATAGAAGATTCTGTCGATGCCATAGAAACGTTCCTCTAATTAGAAAGAGAAGGCATAGGAAATATACAGTTTTTCATAGCGACGCTAATTCTGTGTTAATTCGTCATTGTGAGGGATCGACGGATGCAATAAAGAAGGAATTGAGCATCCGAAAAGAGATACTCGCCTCGCAATTGAAGATCCTGTCGTTGCCATAGAAACGTTCCTCGATTTAGGAAGAGAAGTCATAGAACGTATAGGAAATCATAGCGACACAATTTCTGTGTTAATACGTCATTGTGAGGGATCGACGGATGCAAGAAAGATGGAATAGTGCATCCGAATAGAACTACTCGCTTCCCAATAGAAGATCCTGTCGTTGCCATAGAAACGTACCTCGATTTAGAAAGAGAAGGCATAGAACCCATAGTATATAATAGCGACGCAATTTCTGTGTTAATTCGTGATTGTGAGGGATCGACGGATGCAATGAAGAAGGAATAGTGCATCCGAATAGAGATACTCGCCTCCCAATAGTAGATACTGTCGTTGCCATAGTAACGTTCCTCGATTTAGAAAGAGAAGTCATAGAACCTATAGAATATCATAGCCACGCAATTTCTGTGTTAATTCGTCATTGTGAGGGATCGACGGATGCAATAATGAAGGAATAGTACATCCGAAAAGAGGTACTCGCCTCGCAGTATAAGATTGTGTCGTTGCCATAGAAACGTTCCGACATTTAGAAAGAGATGCCATACAACCCATAGTATTTCATAGCGACGCAATTTCTGTGTTAATTCGTCATTGTGAGGGATCGACAGTTGCAATAAATTAGGAATAGTGCATCCGAAAAGAGATACTCGCCTCCCAATAGAAGATCCTGTCCTTGCCATAGAAACGTTCCTCGATTTAGAAAGAGAAGGGTTAGAACCTGTAGTATTTCATAGCAAAGCAAATTTTTGTTTTAATTTACCATTGTGAGGGAACGACGGATGCAATAAAGAAGGAATAGTGCCTCCGTAAAGAGATACTCGCCTCCCAATAGAAGATCCTGTCGTTGCCATAGAAACTTTCCTCGATTTAGAAAGAGTAGTCATAGGACCTATAGTGTTTCATGGCGACGCAATTTCTGTGTTAATTCGTCATTGTGAGGGATCGACGGATGCAATAAAGAAGGAATAGTGAATCCGAAAAGAGATACTCGACTCCCAATTGAATGTCCTTCCGTTGCCATAGAAACGTTCCTCGATTGAAAAAGAGAAGGCATAGAACCTATAGTATATCATCGCGACGCAACTTCTGTGTTAATTAGTCATTGTGAGGTATCGACGGATGCAATAAAGAAGGAATAGTGCATCCCAAAAGAGATACCCGCCTCCCAATATAATATCCTGACGTTGCCATAGAAACGTTCCTCAATTTAGAAACAGGAGGCATAGAACCTATAGTATTTCATAGCGACGATATTTCTGTGTTAATTCGTCATTGTGAGGGATCGACGGATGCAATAAAGAAGGAATAATGCATCCGAAAAGAGATACTCGCCTCTTAATAGAAGATCATTTCGATGCAATAGAAACGTTCCTCGATTTAGAAAGGGAAGGCGTAGAACCCATAGTATTTTATAGCGACGCAATATCTGTGTTAATTTGCCATTGTGAGGGATCGACGGAAGCAATAAATAAGGAATAGTGCATCCGAAAAGAGTTAGTCGCTTGCCAATATAAGATCCTGTCGTCGCCATAGAAACATTCCTCGATTTAGAAAGAGAAGGCATAGAACTTATAGTATTTCATAGCGACGGAATTTCTGTGTTAATTCGTCATTGTGAGGGATTGATGGATGCAATAAAGAAATAATAGTGCATCCGAAAAGAGATACTCGCCTCCCAATAGAAGATCCTGTTATTGCCATAGAAACTTTCCTCGTTTTAGAAAGAGAAGGCATAGAAATTATAGTATTTCATAGCGATGCTATTTCTGTGTTAATTCGTCATTGTGACGGATCAACGGATGCAATAAAGTAGGAATAGTACATCCGAAAGGAGATACTCGCCTCCCAATATAAGATCGTGTCGTTGCCATAGAAACGTTCCTCCATTTAGGAAGAGAAGGCATTGAACCTATAGGATATCATAGCGTCGCAATTAGTGTGTTAATACGTCTTTGTGAGGGATCGACGGATGCAATAGAGATGTAATAGTGCATCCGAATAGAATTACTCGCTTCCCAATTTAAGATCATGTCGTTGCCATAGAAACGTTCCTCGATTTAGAAAGAGAAGCCATACAACCCATAGTATTTCATAGCGACACAATTTCTGTGTTAATTCGTCATTGTGAGGGATCGACGGGTGCAATTAAGAAGGAATAGTGCATTCGGAAAAAGTGATACTCGCCTCCCAATAGAAGATGCTGTCGTTGCCATAGAAACGTTCCACGATTATAAAGGGAAGGCATAGAACCTATAGTATTTCATAGCGACGCAGTTTCTGTATTAATTCGTCATTGTGAGGGATCGACGGATGCAATATAGTAGGAATAGTGCATCCGAAAAGAGATAAACGCCTCCGAATAGAAGATCCTAACGTTGCCATGGAAACGTTCCTCGACTTAGAAAGAGAAGTCATAGAACCTATAGTACTTCATAGCGACACAATTTCTGTGTTAATTCGTCATTGTGAGGGATCGACAGATGCAATAAATTAGGAATAGTGCATCCGAAAAGAGATACTCGCTTCCCTATAGAAGATCCTGTCCTTGCCATAGAAACGTGCCTCGATTGAAAAAGAGAAGGCATAGAACCCATAGTATTTCATAGCGACGCAATATCTGTGTTAATTTTCCATTGCGAGGGATCGACGGAAGCAATAAAGAAGGAATAGTGCATACGAAAAGAGTTACTCGCCTGCCAATATAAACTCCTGTCGTCGCCATAGAAACGTATCTCGATTTAGAAAGAGAAGGCATAGAACTTAAGTATTTCATAGCGACGCAATTTCTGTGTTAATTCGTCATTGTGAGGGATCGACGGAAGCAATAAAGAAGGAATAGTGCATCCGAAAAGAGATACTCGCCTCCCAATAGAAGATCCTGTAATTGCCATAGAAACTTTCCTCGATTTAGAATGAGAAGGCATAGAAATTATAGTATTTCATAGCGATGCAATTTCTGTGTTAATTCGTCATTGTGAGGGGTCGAGGGATGCAATAAAGGAAAAATAGTGCATCCTAAAAGAATTACTCGCTTCCCAGTAGAAGATCCTGTCGTTGCCATGGAAACTTCCTCGACTTAGAAAGAGAAGTCATAGAACCTATATTACTTCATAGCGACGCAATTTCTGTGTTAATTCGTCAATTTGAGGGATCGACGGATGCAATAAAGAAGGAATAGTGCATCCGAAAAGAGATACTCGCCTCCCAATAGAAGATTCTGTCGTTGCCATAGAAACGTTCCTCTAATTAGAAAGAGGAGGCATAGAACCTATAGCATATCATAGCCACGCAGTTTCTGTGTTAATTCGTCATTGTGAGGGATCGACGGTTGCAATAAAGAAGGAATAGTACATCCGAAAAGAGATACTCGCCTCCCATTATAAGATCGTGTCGTTGCCGTAGAAACGTTCCTCGATTTAGAGAGAGAAGCCATACAGCCCACAGTATTTTATAGCGACGCAGTTACTGTGTTATTTCCTCTTTCTGAGGGATCAACAGATGCAATAATTTAGAAATAGTGCATCCGAAAAGAGATACTCGCCTCCCAATAGAAGATCCTGTCCTTGCCATAGAAACGTGCCTCGATTGTAAAAGAGAAGGCATAGAACCTATAGTATTTCATAGCGACGCAATTCCTGTGTTAATCCGTCATTGTGAGGGATCGACGGATGCAATAAACAAGGATTAGTGCATCCGAAAAGATATACTCGCCACCCAATAGAAGATCCTGTCGTTGCCATAGAAACGTTCCTCGATAGAGAAAGAGATGGCATAGAACCTATAGTATTTCATAGCGACGCAGTTTCTTTGATAATGCGTCATTCTGAGGGATCGACGGATGCAATAAAGTAGGAATAGTGCATCCGAAAAGACATACTCGCCTCCCAATAGAAGATCCTGTCATTGCCATAGAAACTCTCCTCGATTTAGAAAGAGAAGGCATAGAACCTATAGTATCTCCTAGCGACGCAATATCTGTGTTAATTCGTCATTGTGAGGGATCGACGGATGCAATAAAGAAGGAAAAGTGCACCCGAAAAGAGATACTCGCCCCCAAATAGAAGATTCTGTCGTTGCCATAGAAACGTTCCTCGATTTAGAAAGAGATGGCATAGAACCTATAGTATTTCATTGCGACGTAATTTCTGCGTTAATTCGTCGTTGTGAGGGATCGACGGGTGCAATAAAGAAGGAATAGTGCATCCGAAAAGAGAAACTCGCCTCCCAATAGAAGATCCTGTCGTTGCCATAGAAACGTTCCTCGATAGAGAAAGAGATGGCATAGAACCTATAGTATTTCATAGCGACGCAGTTTCTGTGATAATGCGTCATTCTGAGGGATCGACGGATGCAATAAAGTAGGAATAGTGCATCCGAAAAGTTATACGCGCATCCCAATAGAATATCCTTTCGTTGCCATAGAAACGTTCCTCGATTTAGAATAAAATGGCATAGAACCTATAGTGTTTCATAGCGACGCAATTTTTGTGTTAATTCGTCATTGAGAGGTATCGACGGATGCAATAAAGAAGGAATAGATCATCCGAAAAGAGATACTCGCCTCCCAATATAAGATCCTGTCGTTGCCATAGAAACGTTCCTCGATTTAGAAAGAGAAGGCATAGAACCTATAGTATTTCATTGCGACGTAATTTCTGCGTTAATTCGTCGTTGTGAGGGATCGACGGGTGCAATAAAGAAGGAATAGTGCATCCGAAATGAGATACTCGCCTCGCAATAGAAGATCCTCTCTTTGCCATAGAAAAGTTCTTCGATTTAGAAAGAGAATACATAGAACCTATAGTATTTCATAGCGTCGCAATTTCTGTGGTAAATCGTCATTGTGAGGGAACGATGGATGCAATAAAGAAGGAATAGTGCATCCGAAAAAAGATACTCACCTCACAATAGAAGATCCTGTCGTTGCTGTAGAAACGTTCCTCGATTTAGAAAGAGAAGGCATAGAACCTATAGTATTTGATAGCGACGCAATTTCTGTGTTAATTGGTCATTGTGAGGGATCGAAGGATGCTATAAAGAAGGAATAGTGCATCCGAATAGAGATACTCGCCTCCCAATAGAACATCCTTTTGTTGCCAGAGAAACGTTCCTCGATTTAGAAATAGATGGCGTAGAACCTATAGTGTTTCATAGCGACGCAATTTCTGTGTTATTTCGTCATTGTGAAGGATCTACGGATGCAATAAAGAAGGAATACTGCATTTGAAAAGAGATACACGCCTCCCAATATAAGATCCTGTCGTTGCCATTGAAACGTTCCTCGATTTAGAATTCGAAGCCATACAACAGATTGTATTTCATAGAGACGCAATTTCTGTGTTAATTCGTCATTGTGAGGGATCGACGGATGCAATAAAGAAGGAATAGTGCATCCGAAAAGAGATACTCGCCTCCCAGTAGAAGATCCTGTCATTGCCTTAGAAACGTTCCTCCATTTAAAAAGAGTAGGCATAGAACCAATAGTATTTCATAGCGACGCAATTTCTGTGTTAATTCGTCGTTGTGAGGGATCGACAAATGCAATAAAGAAGGAATGGTGCATCCGAAAAGAGATACTCGCCTCCCAATAGAAGATCCTGGACTTCCCATAGAAATGTTCCTCGATTTTGAAGAGAAGGCACAGAACCTATAGTACTTTATAGCTCGGCAAATTCTGTGTTAATTCGTCATTGTGAGAGATCGACGGATGCAATAGAGATGCAATAGTGCATCCGAAAAGAGATACTCGCCTCCCAATAGAAGGTAATGTAGTTGCCATAGAAACGATACTCGATTTAAAAAGAGAGGGCATAGAATCTATAGTATTAAATAGCGACGCAATTTCTGTGATAAATCGTCATTGTGAGGGATCGACAGATGCAATAAGAAGGAATAGAGCACCCGAAAAGAGATACTCGCCTCCCAATAGAAGATCCTGTCGTTGCTGTGGAAACGTTCCTCGATTTAGAAAGAGAAGGCATAGAACCTATAGTATTTCATAGCGACGCAATTTCTGTGTTAATTCGTCATTGTGAGGGATCGACGGATGCAATAAAGAAGGAATAGTGCATCGGAAAGGAGCTACTCGCCTCCCAATAGAAGATCCTTTCGTTGCCATTGAAACGTTCCTCGATTTAGAAAGTGTTTCATAGAAACGTAATTTCTGTGTTAATTCGTCATTGTGAGGGATCGACGGATGCAATAAAAAGCAACAGTGCATCCGAAAAGAGATACTCGCCTCCCAATATAAGATCATGTCGTTGCAATAGAAACGTTCCTCGATTAAGAAAGAGATGGCATAGGACCTATAGTTTTTCATAGCGACGCAATTTCAGTGTTATTTCGTCATTGTAAGGGATCCACGGATGCAATAAAGAAGGAATAGTGCATCCGAAACGAGATACTCGCCTCCCAATAGAAGATGCTTTCGTTGCCATAGAAACGTTTCTCGATTTAGAAAGAGAAGCCATGCAACCCATAGTAATTCATAGCGACGCAATTTCAGTGTTAATTCGTCATTTTGAGGGATCGACGGATGCAATAAAGAAGGAATAGTGCATCCGATAAGAGATACTCAGCTCCCTGTAGAAGATCTTGTCGTTGCCATAGAAACGTTCCTCGATTTAAAAAGAGTAGGCATAGAACCTATAGTTTCTCATAGCGACGCAATTTCGGTGTTAATACGTCATTGTAAGGGATCGACGGATGCAATAAAGAAGGAATAGTGCATCCGAAAAGAGATACTCGCCTCCCAATAGAAGATCTTGACGTTGGCATAGAAATGTCTCTCGATTTAGAAACAGAAGGCAAAGAACCTATTGTGTCTCATAGCGACGCGATTTCTGTGTTAATTCGTCATTGTGAGGGATCGACGGATGCATTAAACAAGGAATAGTGCATCCGCAAAGAGATACTCGCCTCCCAATAGTAGATCCTTTCGTTGCCACAGAAACGTTCCTCGATTTAGGAAGAGAAGGCATAGAACCTATAGTTTTTCATGGCGGCACAATTTCTGTGTTAAAAACTCATTGGAGGGATCGACGGATGCAATAAAGAAGGAATAGTGCATCCGAAAAGAGATACTCGCCTCCCAATAGACGATCCTTTCGTTGCCGTGGAAACGGCCCTCGATTTAGGAAGAGATGGCATAGAACGTATAGTGTTTCATAGCGACGCAATTTCTGTGTTAATCCCCCATTGTGAGAGATCGATGGATGCAATAAAGAAGGAATAGTGCATCCGAAAAGAGATACTCGCCTCCCAATAGATGATCCTTTCGTTGCCATAGAAACGTTCCTGGATTTAGAAAGAGATGGCATAGAACCTATAGTGTTTCATAGCGACGCAATTTCTATGTTAATTCGTCATTGTGAGGGATTGACGGATGCAATAAAGAAGGAATAGTGCATCCGAAAAGAGATACTCGCTGCCCAATAGATGATCCTGTCGTTGACATAGGAACATTCCTCGATTTAAAAAGAGAAGGCATGGAACCTATAGTATTTCATTGTGACGCAATTTCTGTGTTAATTCGTCTTTGTGAGGGATCGACGGATGCAATAAAGAAGGAATAGTGCATCCGAAAAGAGATACTCGCCTTCCAATAGAAGATCCATCCGTTGCCATAGAAACTTTCTTCGATTTAGAAATAGAAGGCAGAGAACCTATAGTATCTCCTACCGACGCAATATCTGTGTAATTCGTCAATGTGAGGGATCGACGGATGCAATTAAGAGGGAATAGTGTATCCGAAAAGAGATACTCGCCCCCCAATAGAAGATCCTGTCGTTGCCATAGAAACGTTCTTCGATTTGAAAGGAGAAGGAATAGAACATATAGTATTTCATAGCGACGCAATTTCTGTGTTAATTCTTGATTGTGAGGGATCGACGGATGCAATAAAGAAGGAATAGTGCACCCGAAAAGAGATACTCGCCTCCCAATAGAAGATCCTTTCGTTGCCATTGAAACGTTCCTCGATTTAGAAAGAGATGGCATAGAACCTATAGTGTTTCATAGCGACGCAATTTCTGTGTTAATTCGTCATTGAGAGGGATAGACCGATGCAATAAAGAAGTAATAGTGCATCCGAAAAGAGATACTCGCCTCCCAATATAAGATCCTGTCGTTGCCATAGAAACGTTCCTCGATTTAGAAAGGAAGCCATACAACCCATAGTATTTCATAGCGACGCAATTTCTTTGTTAATTCGTCATTGTGAGGGAACGACGGATGCAATAAAGAAGGAATAGTGCATCCGAAAAGAGATACTCGCCTCCCAATAGAAGATCCTTTCGTTGCCATTGAAACGTTCTTCGATTTCGAAAGAGATGGCATAGAAACTATAGTGTTTCATAGCGACGCAATTTCTGTGTTAATTCGTCATTGTCAGGGATCGACGGATGCAATAAAGAAGGAATAGTGCATCCGAAAAAAGATACGTGCCTCCCCATAGAGGATCCATCCGTTGCCCTAGAAACGTACCTCGATTTAGAAAGAGATGGTATTGAACCTATAGTGTTTCATAGCGACGCAATTTCTGTGTTAATTCGTCATTGTGAGGGATCGACGGATGAAAAAAAGAAGGAATAGTGCATCCGAAAAGAGATACTCTCCTCCCAATAGATGATCCTTTCGTTGCCATAGAAACGTTCCTCGATTTAGAAAGAGATGGCATAGAACCTATAGTGTTTCATAGCGACGCAATTTCTGTGTTAATTCGTCATTGTGAGGGATCGACGGATGCAATAAAGAAGGAATAGTGCATCCGAAAAGAGATACTCGCTTCCCAATAGATGATCCTGTCGTTGACATAGAAACGTTCCTCGATTTAAAAAGAGTAGGCATGGAACCTATAGTATTTCATTGTGACGCAATTTCTGTGTTAATTCGTCTTTGTGAGGGATCGACGGATGCAATAAAGAAGGAATAGTGCATCCGAAAAGAGATACTCACCTCCCAATAGAAGATCCATCCGTTGCCATAGAAACTTTCTTCGATTTAGAAATAGATGGCATAGAACCTATAGTATCTCCTACCGACGCAATATCTGTGTTAATTCGTCAATGTGAGGGATCGACGGATGCAATAAAGAAGGAATAGTGCATCTGAAAAGAGATACACGCCTCCCAATATAAGAACCTGTCGTTGCCATAGAAACGTACCTCGATTTAGAAACAGAAGCCATACAACCCATAGTATTTCATAGCGACGCAAATTTTTTTTTTCAATTCGTCATTGTGAGCGATCGACGGTTGCAATAAAGAAGGAATAGTGCATCCGAAAAGAGATACTCGCCTCCCAATAGAAGATCCTGTCGTTGCCATAGAAACGTCCCTCGATTTAAAAAGAGAAGGCATAGAACCTATAGTATTTCATAGCGACGCAATATCTGTGTTAATTCGTCATTGCAAGGGATCGACGGAAGCAATAAAGAAGGAGTAGTGCATCCGAAAAGAGAAACTCGCCTCCCTATAGAAAATCCTTTCCTTGCCATAGAAACGTTCCTCGATTTAGAAAGAGATGACATAGAACCTCTAGTGTTTCATAGCGACGCAATTTCTGTGTTAATTCGTCATTGTGAGGGATCGACCGATGCAATACAGAAGGAATAGTGTATCTGAAAAGAGATACACGCCTCCCAATATAAGATATTGTCGTTCCCATAGAGTCGTTCCTCGATTTAGAAACAGAAGCCATACAACCCATAGAATTTCATAGCGACGCAATTTCTGTGTTAATTCGTCATTGTGAGGGATCAACGGATGCAATAAAAAGGGAATAGTGCATCCGAAAAGAGATACTCGCCCCCCAATAGAAGATCCTGTCGTTGCCATAGAAACGTTCCTCAATTTGAAAGGAGAAGGCATAGAACCTATAGTATTTCATACCGACGCAATATCTGTGTTAATTCGTCATTGTGAGGGATCGACGGATGCAATAAAGAAGGAATAGTGCACCTGAAAAGAGATATTTGCCTCCCAAAAGAAGATCATTTCGTTGCCACAGAAACGTTCCTCGATTTTGAAAGAGAAGGCACAGAAAATATAGTATATCATAGCGACACAAATTTCTGAGTTAATTCGTGATTGTGAGGGATCGACCGATGCAATAAAGAAGTAATAGTGCATCCGAAAAGAGATACTCGCCTCCCAATATAAGGTCCTGTCGTTGCCATAGAAACGTTCCTCGATTTAGAAAGAGAAGCCATACAACCCATAGTGTTTCATAGCGCCGCAATTTATGTGTTAATTCGTGAATGTGAGGGATCGACGGATGCAATAAAAAGGAACAGTGCTCCGAAAAGAGATACTCGCCTCCCAATATAAGGTCATGTCGTTGCCATAGAAACGTTCCTCGATTTAGAAAGAGAAGCCATAGAACCTATAGTATATAATAGCGGTGCAATTTCTGTGTTAATTCGTCATTGTGAGGGATCGACGGATGCAATCAAGAGGGAATAGTGCATCCGAAAAGAGATACTCGCCCCCCAATAGAAGATCCTGTCGTTGCCATAGAAACGTTACTCGATTTGAAAGGAGAAGGCATAGAACCTATAGTATTTCATAGCTACGCAATTTCTGTGTTAATTCGTCATTGTGAGGGATCGACGGATGCAATAAAGAAAGAATAGTGTACCCGAAAAGAGATACTCGCCTCCCAATAGAAGATCCTTTCGTTGCCATAGAAACGTTCCTCGATTTTGAAAGAGAAGGCACAGAAAATATAGTATTTCATAGCGACGCAATTTCTGTGTTAATTCGTCATTCAGAGGGATAGACCGATGCAATAAAGAAGTAATAGTGCATCCGAAAAGAGATACTCGCCTCCCAATATAAGAACCTGTCTTTGCCATAGAAACGTTCCTCGATTTAGAAAGAGAAGCCATACAACCCATAGTATTTCATAGCGACGCAATTTCTTTGTTAATTCGTCATTGTGAGGGAACAACGGATGCAAGAAAGAAGGAATAGTGCATCCGAAAAATATACTCGCCTCCCAATAGAAGATGCTGTCGTTGCCATAGAAACGTTCCTCGATTTAAAATGAGTAGGCATAGAACGTATAGTTTTTCATAGCGACGCAATTTCTGTGTTAATTCGTCATTGTGAGGGATCGACGGATGCAATAAAGATGGAGTAGTGCATCCGAAAAGAGATACTCGCCTCCCAATAGAAGATCCTGTCGTTGCTGTAGAAACGTTCCTCGAATTAGAAAGGGAAAGCATGGAACCTATAGTGTTTCATAGCAACGCAATTTCTTTGTTAATTAGTCATTGTGAGGGATCGACGGATGCTATAAAGAAGGAATAGTGCATCCGAAAAGAGATACTCGCCTCCCAATTGAAGATCCTGACGTTGCCATAGAAATGTTCGTCGATTTAGAAAGAGAAGCCATTGAACCTATTGTATTTCATAGCGCCGCAATTTCTGTGTTAATTCGTCATTGTGAGGGAACGACGGATGCAATAAACAACGAATAGTGCATCCTAAAAGTGATACTCGATTCAGAATAGAACATTCTTTCGTTGCCATCGAAACGGTCCTCGATTTAGAATGAGAAGGCATAGAACCTATAGTTTTTCATAGCGACACAATTTCTGTGTTAATTCGTCATTGTGAGGGATCGACGGATGCAATAAAGAAGGAAAAGTGCATCCGAAAAGAGATACTCGCCCCACAATAGAAGATCCTGTCGTTGCCATAGAAACGTTCCTCGATTTAGAAAGAGATGGCATAGGACCTATAGTTTTTCATAGCGACGCAATTTCAGTGTTATTTCGTCATTGTAAGGGATCCACGGATGCAATAAAGAAGGAATAGTGCATCCGAAACGAGATACTCGCCTCCCAATAGAAGATCCTTTCGTTGCCATTGAAACATTCCTCGATTTAGAAAGAGATGGCATAGAACCTATAGTGTTTCATAGCAACGCAATTTCAGTGTTAATTCGTCATTGCGAGGGATCGACGGATGCAATAAAGAAGGAATAGTGCATCCGAAAAGAGATACTCACCTCCCAGTAGAAGATCTTGACGTTGCCATAGAAACGTTCCTCGATTTAAAAAGAGTAGGCATAGAACCTATAGTTTTTCATAGCGACGCAATTTCGGTGTTAATACGTCATTGTAAGGGATCGACGGATGCAATAAAGAAGGAATAGTGCATCCGAAAAGAGATACTCGCCTCCCAATAGAAGATCTTGACGTTGGCATAGAAATGTCCCTCGATTTAGAAACAGAAGGCATAGAACCTATTGTGTCTCATAGCGTCGCAATTTCCGTGTTAATTCGTCATTGAGAGGGATCGACGGATGCCATAAACAAGGAATAGTGCATCCGCAAAGAGATACTCGCCTCCCAATAGTAGATCCTTCCGTTGCCACAGAAACGTTCCTCGATTTAGGAAGAGAAGGCATAGAACCTATAGTTTTTCATGGCGACACAATATCTGTGTTAAAAAGTCATTGGAGGGATCCACGGATGCGATAAAGAAGTAATAGTGCATCCGAAAAGAGATACACGCCTCCCAATATAAGAACCTGTCGTTGCCATAGAAACGTACCTCGATTTAGAAACAGAAGCCATACAACCCATAGTATTTCATAGCGACGCAATTTTTTTTGCAATTCGTCATTGTGAGCGATCGACGGTTGCAAAAAAGAAGGAATAGTGCATCCGAAAAGAGATATTAGCTTCCCAATAGAAGCTCCTGTCGTTGCCATGGAAACGTTCCTCGATTTAGACAGAGAAAGCATAGAACCTATAGTATTTCATAGCGACTCAATATCTGTGTTAATCCGTCATTGCAAGGGATCGACGGATGCAATAAAGAAGGAGTAGTGCATCCGAAAAGAGACACTCGCCTCCCTATAGAAAATCCTTTCGTTGCCATAGAAACGTTCCTCGATTTAGAAAGAGACGACATAGAACCACTAGTGTTTCATAGCGACGCAATTTCTGTGTTAATTCGTCATTGTGAGGGATCGACCGATGCAATAAAGAAGGAATAGTGCATCTGAAAAGAGATACACGCCTCCCAATATAAGATATTGTCGTTGCCATAGAATCGTTCCTCGATTTAGAAACAGAAGCCATACAACCCATAGAATTTCATAGCGACTCAATTTCTGTGTTAATTCGTCATTGTGAGGGATCTACGGATGCAATAAAGAGGGAATAGTGCATCCGAAAAGAGATACTCGCCCCCCATTAGAAGATCCTGTCGTTGCCATAGAAACGTTCCTCGATTTGAAAGGAGAAGGCATAGATCCTATAGTATTTCATAGCGAAGCAATTTCTGTGTTAATTCGTCATTGTGAGGGATCGACGGATGCAATAAAGAAGGAATAGTGCACCTGAAAAGAGATATTTGCCTCCCAATAGAAGATCAATTCAATGAAATAGAAACGTTCCTCGATTTTGAAAGAGAAGTCACAGAAAATATAGTATATCATAGCGACACAATTTCTGTGTTAATTCGTGATTGTGAGGGATCGACGGATTCAATATAGAAGGAATAGTGCACCCGAAAAGAGATACTCGCCTCCCTATAGAAGATCCTTTCTTTGCCATTGAAACGTTCCTCGATTTAGAAAGAGATGGTATAGAACCTATAGTGTTTCATAGCGACGCAATTTCTGTGTTAATTCGTCATTGTGAGGGATCGACCGATGCAATAAAGAAGTAATAGTGCATCCGAAAAGAGATACTCGCCTCCCAATATAAGATCCTGTCGTTGCCATAGAAACGTTCCTCGATTTAGAAAGAGAAGCCATACAACCCATAGTGTTTCATAGCGCCGCAATTTCTGTGTTAATTCGTCATTGTGAGGGTTCGACGGATGCAATAAAAAGGAACAGTGCCTCCGAAAAGAGATACTCGCCTTCCAATATAAGATCATGTCGTTGCCATAGAAACTTTCCTCGATTTAGAAAGAGAAGCCATACTACCCATAGTATTTCATAGCGACGGAATTTCTGTGTTAATTCGTCATTGTGCGGGATCGACGGATGCAATAAAGTAGGATTAGTGCATCCGAAAAGAGATACTCGCCTCCCAATAGAAGATCCTTCGTTGCCATAGAAACGTTCCTAAATTTAGGAAGAGATGGCATAGTACCTATTGTGTTTCATAGCGACGCAATTTCTGTGTTAATTCGTCATTGTGAGGGATCGACGGATGTAATTAAGAAATAATAGTGCATCCGAAAAGAGATACTCGCCTTCCAATAGAAGATACTGTCGTTGCTGTAGAAACGTTCCTCGATTTAGAAAGAGAAGGCATAGAACCTATAGTATTTCATAGCGACGCAATTTCTGTGTTAATTGGTCATTGTGAGGGATCGACGGATGCAATAAAGAAGGAATATGGCATCCGAAAAGAGATACTCGCCTCCCAATTGAATATCATGTCTTTGCCATAGAAAAGTTCCTCGATTTAGAAAGAGAAGGCATAGAACTTATTGTATTTCATAGCGAGGCAATTACTGTCTTAATTCGTCATTGTGAGGGATCGACGGATGCAATAAACAAGGAACAGTGCATCCCAAAAGAGATACTCGCCTCCCGATAAAGATCCTTTCGTTGCCATAGAAACGTCCCTCGATTTAGAAAGAGATGGCATAGAACCTATAGTGTTTCATAGCGACGCAATTTCTGAGTTAATTCGTCATAGTGAGAGATCGACGGATGCAATAAAGAAGGAATAGTGCATCCGAAAAGAGATACTCGCCTCCCAATATAAGATCATGTCGTTGCCATTGAAACTTTCCTCGATTTAGAAAGAGAAGCCATACTACCCATAGTATTTCATAGCGACGGAATTTCTGTGTTAATTCGTCATTGTGAGGGATCGACGGATGCAATAAAGTAGGATTAGTGCATCCGAAAAGAGATACTCGCCTCCCAATAGATGATCCTTCGTTGCCATAGAAACGTTCCAAAGTTTAGGAAGAGATGGCATAGTACCTATTGTGTTTCATAGCGACGCAATTTCTGTGTTAATTCGTCATTGTGAGGGATCGACGGATGTAATTAAGAAATAATAGTGCATCCGAAAAGAGATACTCGCCTCCCAATATAAGATCCTGTCGTTGCCATAGAAACGTTCCTCGAATTAGAATGAGAAGCCATACAACCCATAGTATTTCATAGCGACGCAATTTCTTTGTTAATTCGTCATTGTGAGGGATCGAAGGATGCAATTAATTAGGAGTAGTGCATCCGAAAAGAGATACTCGCCTCACAATAGAAGATCCTGTCGTTGCCATAGAAACGTTCCTCGATTTAGAAAGAGAAGCCATACAACCCATAGTATTTCATAGCGACGCAATTTCTGTGTTAATTCGTCATTGTGAGGGATCGACGGATGCAATAACGAAGGAATAGCGCATCCGAAAAGAGATACTCGCCTCCCAATAGAGGATCATGTTGATGCCATAAAAACGTTCCTCGATTTAGAAAGAGAAAGCATCGAACGTATAGTATTTCATAGCGACACAATTTCTGTGTTAATTCGTCATTGTGAGGGATCGACGGATGCAATAAAGAAGGAATAGTGCATCCGAAAAGAGATACTCGCCTCCCAATAGAAGGTACTGTCGTTGCTGCAGAAACGTTCCTCGATTTAGTAAGAGAAGGCATAGAACCTATAGTATTTCATAGCGACGCAATTTCTGTGTTAATTGGTCATTGTGAGGGATCGACGGATGCAATAAAGAAGGAATAGTGCATCCGAAAAGAGATACTCACCTCCCAATAGAAGATCCTTTCGTTGCCATTGAAACGTTCCTCGATTTAGAAAGAGATGGCATAGAAACTATAGTGTTTCATAGCGACGCAATTTCTGTGTTAATTCGTCATTGTGAGGGATCGACGGATGCAATGAGGAGGGAATAGAGCATCCGAAAATAGATACTCGCCCCCCCAATAGAAGATCCAGCGTTGCCATAGAAACGTTGCTCGATTTGAAAGAAGAATGCATAGAACCTACAGTATTTCACAGCGACGCAATTACTGTGTTAATTCGTCATTGTGAGTGATCGTCGGATGCAATAAAGAAGGAATACTGCACCCGAAAAATATACTCGCTTCCCAATAGAAGATCCTCTCGTTGCCATAGAAACGTTCCTCGATTTTGAAAGAGAAGGCATAGAACCTATAGTATTTCATAGCGACACAATTTCTGTGTTAATTCGTGATTGTGAGGGATCGACGGATGCAATAAAGAAGGAATAGTGCATCCGAAAAGATTTACTCGCCTCCCAATAGAAGATCCTGTCGTTGCAATAGAAACGTTCCTCGATTTAAAAAGAGTAGGCATAGAACATATAGTATTTCATAGCGACGCAATTTCTGTGTTAATTCGTCATTGTGAGGGATCGACGGATGCAATAAAGATGGAGTAGTGCATCCGAAAAGAGATACTCGCCTCCCAATAGAAGATCTTGTCGTTGCTGTAGAAATGTTCCTCGATTTAGAAAGGTAAAGCAAGGAACCTATAGTGTTTCATAGCGACGCAATTTCTTTGTTAATTAGTCATTGTGAGGGATCGATGGATGCTATAAAGAAGGAATAGTGCATCCGAAAAGAGATACTCGCCTCCCAGTTGAAGATCCTGACGTTGCCATAGAAATGTTCCTAAATTTAGAAATGAAGCCATTGAACCTATTGTATTTCATAGCGCCGCAATTTCTGTGTTAATTCGTCATTGCGAGGGAACGACGGATGCAATAAACAAGGAATAGTGCATCCGAAAAGTGATACTCGCCTCCCAACAGAAGATTCTTTCGTTGCCATCGAAACGTTCCTCGATTTAGAAAGAGAAGGCATAGAACCTATAGTTTTTCATAGCGACACAATTTCTGTGTTATTTCGTCATTGTAAGGGATCCACGGATGCAATAAAGAAGGAATAGTGCATCCGAAACGAGATACTCGCCTCCCAATAGAAGATTCTTTCGTTGCCATTGAAATGTTCCTCGATTTAGAAAGAGATGGCATAGAACCTATAGTGCTTCATAGCGACGCAATTTCGGTGTTAATATGTCATTGTAAGGGATCGACGGACGCAATAAAGAAGGAATAGTGCATCCGAAAAGAGATACTAGCCTCCCAATAGAAGATCTTGACGTTGGCATAGAAATGTCCCTCGATTTAGAAACAGAAGGCATAGAACCTATTGTGTCTCATAGCGACACAATTTCTGTGTAATTCGTCATTGTGAGGGATCGACGTATGCAATATACAAGGAATAGTGCATCCGCAAAGAGATACTCGCCTCCCAATAGTAGATCCTTTCGTTGCCACAGAAACGTTCCTCGATTTAGGAAGAGAAGGCATAGAACCTATAGTTATTCATGGCGACACAATTTCTGTGATAAAAAGTCATTCGAGGGATCCACGGATGCAATAAGGAAGTAATAGTGCATCCGAAAAGAGATACTCGCCTCCCAATATAAGATCCTGTCGTTGCCATAGAAACGTTCCTCGATTTAGAAAGAGAAGCCATAAAACCCATAGTGTTTAACAGCGACGCAATTTATGTGTTAATTCGTCATTGTGAGGGTTTTGACGGATGCAATAAAGAAGGAATAGTGCATCCCAAAAGAGATACGTGTCTCCCCATAGAAGATCCATCCGTTGCCATAGAAACGTACCTCCATTTAGAAAGAGATGGCCTAGAACCTATAGTGTTTAATAGCGACGCAATTTCTGTGTTAATTCGTCATTGTGACGGATCGACGGATGCAATAAAGAAGGAACAGTGCATCCGAAAAGAGATACTCGCCTCCCAATAGACGATCCTTTCGTTGCCATTGAAACGTTCCTCGATTTAGGAAGAGATGGCATAGAACATATAGTGTTTCATAGAGACGTAATTTCTGTGTTAATTCGTCATTGTGAGGGATCGACGGATGCAATAAAAAGGAACAGTGCATCCGAAAAGAGATACTCGCCTCCCAATATAAGATCATGTCGTTGCCATAGAAACGTTCCTCGATTTGAAAAGAGAAGGCATAGAACATATCGTATTTCATAGCGACGCAATTTCTGTGTTAATTCGTCATTGTGAGGGATCGACAGATGCAATAATGAAGGAATAGTGCACCCGAAAGAGATACTCGCCACCCAATAGAAGATCCTTTCATTGCCATAGAAACGTTCCTCGATTTTGAAAGAGAAGGCACAGAAAAAATAGTATTTCATAGCGACACAATTTCTGTGTTAATTCGTCATTGTGAGGGACCGACGGATGCAATAAAGAAGGAATAGTGCACCCGAAAAGAGATACTCGCCTCCCAATAGAAGATCCTTTCGATGCCATTGAAACGTTCCTCGATTTAGAAAGAGATGGCGTAGAACCTATAGTGTTTCATAGCGACGCAATTTCTGTGTTAATTCGTCATTGAGAGGGATAGACCGATGCAATAAAGAAGTAATAGTGCATCCGAAAAGAGATACTCGCCTCCCAATATAAGATCCTGTCGTTGCCATAGAAACGTTCCTCGATTTAGAAAGAGAAGCCATACAACCCATTGTATTTCATAGCGACGCAATTTCTTTGTTAATTCGTCATTGTGAGGGAACAACGGATGCAAGAAAGAAGGAATAGTGCATCCGAAAAAAGATACTCGCCTCCCAATAGAAGATCCTTTCGTTCCCATTGAAACGTTCCTCGATTTAGAAAGAGATGGCATAGAAACTATAGTTTTTCATAGCGACACAATTTCTGTGTTAATTCGTCATTGTGAGGGATCGACGAATGCAATAAAGAAGGAAAAGTGCATCCGAAAAGACATACTCGCCCCCCAATAGAAGATCCTGTCGTTGCCATAGAAACGTTCCTCGATTAAGAAAGAGATGGCATAGGACCTATAGTTTTTCATAGCGACGCAATTTCAGTGTTATTTCGTCATTGTAAGGGATCCACGGATGCAATAAAGAAGGAATAGTGCATCCGAAACGAGATACTCGCCTCCCAATAGAAGATCCTTTCGTTGCCATAGAAACGTTTCTCGATTTAGAAAGAGAAGCCATGCAACCCATAGTAATTCATAGCGACGCAATTTCAGTGTTAATTCGTCATTTTGAGGGATCGACGGATGCAATAAAGAAGGAATAGTGCATCCGATAAGAGATACTCACCTCCCTGTAGAAGATCTTGTCGTTGCCATAGAAACGTTCCTCGATTTAAAAAGAGTAGGCATAAAACCTATAGTTTTTCATAGCGACGCAATTTCGGTGTTAATACGTCATTGTAAGGGATCGACGGATGCAATAAAGAAGGAATAGTGCATCCGAAAAGAGATACTCGCCTCCCAATAGAAGATCTTGACGTTGGCATAGAAATGTCTCTCGATTTAGAAACAGAAGGCAAAGAACCTATTGTGTCTCATAGCGACGCGATTTCTGTGTTAATTCGTCATTGTGAGGGATCGACGGATGCATTAAACAAGGAATAGTGCATCCGCAAAGAGATACTCGCCTCCCAATAGTAGATCCTTTCGTTGCCACAGAAACGTTCCTCGATTTAGGAAGAGAAGGCATAGAACCTATAGTTTTTCATGGCGGCACAATTTCTGTGTTAAAAACTCATTGGAGGGATCGACGGATGCAATAAAGAAGGAATAGTGCATCCGATAAGAGATACTCGCCTCCCAATAGACGCTCCTTTCGTTGCCGTGGAAACGGCCCTCGATTTAGGAAGAGATGGCATAGAACGTATAGTGTTTCATAGCGACGCAATTTCTGTGTTAATTCCCCATTGTGAGAGATCGATGGATGCAATAAAGAAGGAATAGTGCATCCGAAAAGAGATACTCGCCTCCCAATAGATGATCCTTTCGTTGCCATAGAAACGTTCCTCGATTTAGAAAGAGATGGCATAGAACCTATAGTGTTTCATAGCGACGCAATTTCTATGTTAATTCGTCATTGTGAGGGATTGACGGATGCAATAAAGAAGGAATAGTGCATCCGAAAAGAGATACTCGCTGCCCAATAGATGATCCTGTCGTTGACATAGGAACATTCCTCGATTTAAAAAGAGAAGGCATGGAACCTATAGTATTTCATTGTGACGCAATTTCTGTGTTAATTCGTCTTTGTGAGGGATCGACGGATGCAATAAAGAAGGAATAGTGCATCCGAAAAGAGATACTCGCCTTCCAATAGAAGATCCATCCGTTGCCATAGAAACTTTCTTCGATTTAGAAATAGAAGGCAGAGAACCTATAGTATCTCCTACCGACGCAATATCTGTGTTAATTCGTCAATGTGAGGGATCGACGGATGCAATAAAGAAGGAATAGTGCATCTGAAAAGAGATACACGCCTCCAAATATAAGATCCTGTCGTTGCCATAGAAACGTACCTCGATTTAGAAACACAAGCCATAACACCCATAGTATTTCATAGCGACGCAAATTTTTTTTTCAATTCGTCATTGTGTGCGATCGACGGTTGCAATAAAGAAGGAATAGTGCATCCGAAAAGAGATACTCGCCTCCGAATAGAATTCCTGTTGTAGCCATAGAAACGTTCCTCGATTTAGAAAGAGAAGGCATAGAACTTATAGTATTTCATAGCGACGCAATATCTGTGTTAATTCGTCATTGCAAGGGATCGACGGATGCAATAAAGAAGGAGTAGTGCATCCGAAAAGAGAAACTCGCCTCCCTATAGAAAATCCTTTCGTTGCCATAGAAACGTTCCTCGATTTAGAAAGAGATGACATAGAACCTCTAGTGTTTCATAGCGACGCAATTTCTGTGTTAATTCGTCATTGTGAGGGATCGACCGATGCAGAAAAGAAGGAATAGTGCATCCGAAAAGAGATACTCATCCCCCAATAGAAGATCCTGTCGTTGCTGTGGAAACGTTCCTCGATTTAGAAAGAGAAGGCATAGAACCTATAGTATTTCATAGCGACGCAATTTCTGTGTTACTTCGTCATTGTGAGGGATCGACGGATACAATAAAAAGCAACAGTGCATCCGAAAAGATATACTCGCCTCCCAATATAAGATCATGTCGTTGCCATAGAAACGTTCCTCGATTTAGAAAGAGAAGCCATACAACCCATAGTATTTCATAGCGACGCATTTTCTGTGTTAATTCGTCATTGTGAGGGATCGCCGGATGCAATTAAGAGGGAATAGTGCATCCGAAAAGAGATACTCGCCCCCCAATAGAAGATCCTGTCGTTGCCATAGAAACGTTCTTCGATTTGAAAGGAGAAGGATTAGAACATATAGTATTTCATAGCGACGCAATTTCTGTGTTAATTCGTGATTGTGAGGGATCGACGGATGCAATAAAGAAGGAATAGTGCACCCGAAAAGAGATACTCGCCTCCCAATAGAAGATCCTTTCGTTGCCATTGAAACGTTCCTCGATTTAGAAAGAGATGGCATAGAACCTATAGTGTTTCATAGCGACGCAATTTCTGTGTTAATTCGTCATTGAGAGGGATAGACCGATGCAATAAAGAAGTAATAGTGCATCCGAAAAGAGATACTCGCCTCCCAAAATAAGATCCTGTCGTTGCCATAGAAACGTTCCTCGATTTAGAAAGGAAGCCATACAACCCATAGTATTTCATAGCGACGCAATTTCTTTGTTAATTCGTCATTGTGAGGGAACGACGGATGCAATAAAGAAGGAATAGTGCATCCGAAAAGAGATACTCGCCTCCCAATAGAAGTTCCTTTCGTTGCCATTGAAACGTTCTTCGATTTCGAAAGAGATGGCATAGAAACTATAGTGTTTCATAGCGACGCAATTTCTGTGTTAATTCGTCATTGTGAGTGATCGAAGGATGCAATGAAGAAGGAATAGAGCATCCGAAAATAGATACTCGCCCCCCCCCCAATAGAAGATCCAGCGTTGCCATAGAAACGTTGCTCGATTTGAAAGAAGAAGGCTTAGAACCTACAGTATTTCACAGCGACGCAATTTCTGTGTTAATTCGTCATTGTGAGTGATCGACGGATGCAATAAAGAAGGAATAGTGCACCCCAAAAATATACTCGCCTCCCAATAGAAGATCCTGTCGTTGCCATAGAAACGTTCCTCGATTTTGAAAGAGAAGTTATAGAACCTATAGTATTTCATAGCGACACAATTTCTGTGTTAATTCGTGAATGTGAGGGATCGACGGATGCAATAAAGATGGAATAGTGCATCCGAAAAGATATACTCGCCTCCCAATAGAAGATACTGTCGTTGCCATAGAAACGTTCCTCGATTTAAAAAGAGTAGGCATAGAACATATAGTATTTCATAGCGACGCAATTTCTGTGTTAATTCGTCATTGTGAGGGATCGACGGATGCAATAAAGAAGGAGTAGTGCATCCGAAAAGAGATACTCGTCTCCCAATAGAAGATCCTGTCGTTGCTGTAGAAACGTTCCTCGATTTAGAAAGGGAAAGCATGGAACCTACAGTGTTTCATAGCGACGCAATTTCTTTGTTAATTAGTCATTGTGAAGGATCGATGGATGTTATGAAGAAGGAATAGTGCATCCGAAAAGAGATACTCGCCCCCCAATTGAAGATCCTGACGTTGCCATAGAAATGTTCCTCGATTTAGAAAGAGAAGCCATTGAACCTATTGTATTTCATAGCGCCGCAATTTCTGTGTTATTTCGTCATTGTGAGGGATCGACGTATGCAATATACAAGGAATAGTGCATCCGCAAAGAGATACTCGCCTTCCAATAGTAGATCCTTTCGTTGCCACAGAAACGTTCCTCGATTTAGGAAGAGAAGGCATAGAACCTATAGTTTTTCATGGCGGCACAATTTCTGTGTTAAAAAGTCATTCGAGGGATCCTCGGATGCAATAAAGAAGTAATAGTGCATCCGAAAAGAGATACTCGCCTCACAATAGAAGATCCTGTCGTTGCCATAGTAACGTCCCTCGATTTAGAAAGAGATATCATAGAATCTATGGTGTTTCATAGCGATGCTATTTCTGTGATACTTCTTCATTGTAAGGGATCGACGGATGCTATAAAGAAGGAATAGTGCATCCGAAAAGAGATACTCGCCTCCCAATAGAAGATCTTGACGTTGGCATAGAAATGTCCCTCGATTTAGAAACAGAAGGCATAGAACCTATTGTGTCTCATAGCGACGCAATTTCTGTGTTAATGCGTCATTGTGAGGGATCGACGGATGCAATAAAGAAGGAATAGTGCATCCGAAAAGAGATACTCGCCTCCCAATAGAAGATCTTGACGTTGGCATAGAAATGTCCCTCGATTTAGAAACAGAAGGCATAGAACCTATTGTGTCTCATAGCGACGCAATTTCTGTGTAAATGCGTCATTGTGAGGGATCGACGGATGCAATAAACAAGGAATAGTGCATCCGCAAAGAGATACTCGCCTCCCAATAGTAGATCCTTTCGTTGAAACAGAATCGTTCGTCGATTTAGGAAGAGAAGGCATAGAACCTATAGTTTTTCATGGCTACACAATTTCTGTGTTAAAAAGTCATTGGAGGGATCCACGGATGCAATAAAGAAGTAATACTGCATCCGAAAAGAGATACTCGACTCCCAATAGAAGATCCTGCGGTTGCCATAGTAACGTCCCTCGATTTAGAAAGAGATGTCATAGAATCTATAGTGTTTCATAGCGACGCTATTTCTGTGATACTTCGTCATTGTGAGGGATCGACGGATGCAGTAAAGAATAAATAGTGCATCCGAAAAGAGATACACGCCTCCCAATATAAGATACTGCCGTTGCCATAGAAACGTTCCTCGATTTAGAAAGAGAAGCCATACAACCCATAGTGTTTCATAGCGACGCAATTTCTGTGTTAATTCGTCATTGTGAGGGATCGACGGATGCAATAAAGAAGTAATAGTGCATCCGAAAAGAGATACACGCCTCCCAATATAAGATATTGTCGTTGCATAGAATCGTTCCTCGATTTAGAAACAGAAGCCATACAACCCATAGAATTTCATAGCGACGCAATTTCTGTGTTAATTCGTCATTGTGAGGGATCGACGGATGCAATAAAGAGGGAATACTGCATCCGAAAAGAGATACTCATCCCCCAATAGAAGATCCTGTCGTTGCTGTGGAAACGTTCCTCGATTTAGAAAGAGAAGGCATAGAACCTATAGTATTTCATAGCGACGCAATTTCTGTGTTAATTCGTCATTGTGAGGGATCGACGGATGCAATAAAAAGCAACAGTGCATCCGAAAAGATATACTCGCCTCCCAATATAAGATCATGTCGTTGCCATAGAAACGTTCCTAAATTTAGAAAGAGAAGCCATACAACCCATAGTATTTCATAGCGACGCATTTTCTGTGTTAATTCGTCATTGTGAGGGATCGCCGGATGCAATTAAGAGGGAATAGTGCATCCGAAAAGAGATACTCGCCCCCCAATAGAAGATCCTGTCGTTGCCATAGAAACGTTCTTCGATTTGAAAGGAGAAGGATTAGAACATATGGTATTTCATAGCGACGCAATTTCTGTGTTAATTCGTGATTGTGAGGGATCGACGGATGCAATAAAGAAGGAATAGTGCACCCGAAAAGAGATACTCGCCTCCCAATAGAAGATCCTTTCGTTGCCATTGAAACGTTCCTCGATTTAGAAAGAGATGGCATAGAACCTATAGTGTTTCATAGCGACGCAATTTCTGTGTTAATTCGTCATTGAGAGGGATAGACCGATGCAATAATGAAGTAATAGTGCATCCGAAAAGAGATACTCGCCTCCCAAAATAAGATCCTGTCGTTGCCATAGAAACGTTCCTCGATTTAGAAAGGAAGCCATACAACCCATAGTATTTCATAGCGACGCAATTTCTTTGTTAATTCGTCATTGTGAGGGAACGACGGATGCAATAAAGAAGGAATAGTGCATCCGAAAAGAGATACTCGCCTCCCAATAGAAGATCCTTTCGTTGCCATTGAAACGTTCTTCGATTTCGAAAGAGATGGCATAGAACCTATAGTGTTTCATAGCGACGCAATTTCTGTGTTAATTCGTCATTGTGAGTGATCGAAGGATGCAATGAAGAAGGAATAGAGCATCCGAAAATAGATACTCGCCCCCCCCCCCCCAATAGAAGATCCAGCGTTGCCATAGAAACGTTGCTCGATTTGAAAGAAGAAGGCTTAGAACCTACAGTATTTCACAGCGACGCAATTTCTGTGTTAATTCGTCATTGTGAGTGATCGACGGATGCAATAAAGAAGGAATAGTGCACCCCAAAAATATACTCGCCTCCCAATAGAAGATCCTCTCGTTGCCATAGAAACGTTCCTCGATTTTGAAAGAGAAGTTATAGAACCTATAGTATTTCATAGCGACACAATTTCTGTGTTAATTCGTGAATGTGAGGGATCGACGGATGCAATAAAGATGGAATAGTGCATCCGAAAAGATATACTCGCCTCCCAATAGAAGATACTGTCGTTGCCATAGAAACGTTCCTCGATTTAAAAAGAGTAGGCATAGAACATATAGTATTTCATAGCGACGCAATTTCTGTGTTAATTCGTCATTGTGAGGGATCGACGGATGCAATAAAGAAGGAGTAGTGCATCCGAAAAGAGATACTCGTCTCCCAATAGAAGATCCTGTCGTTGCTGTAGAAACGTTCCTCGATTTAGAAAGGGAAAGCATGGAACCTACAGTGTTTCATAGCGACGCAATTTCTTTGTTAATTAGTCATTGTGAGGGATCGATGGATGTTATGAAGAAGGAATAGTGCATCCGAAAAGAGATACTCGCCCCCCAATTGAAGATCCTGACGTTGCCATAGAAATGTTCCTCGATTTAGAAAGAGAAGCCATTGAACCTATTGTATTTCATAGCGCCGCAATTTCTGTGTTATTTCGTCATTGTGAGGGATCGACGTATGCAATATACAAGGAATAGTGCATCCGCAAAGAGATACTCGCCTTCCAATAGTAGATCCTTTCGTTGCCACAGAAACGTTCCTCGATTTAGGAAGAGAAGGCATAGAACCTATAGTTTTTCATGGCGGCACAATTTCTGTGTTAAAAAGTCATTCGAGGGATCCTCGGATGCAATAAAGAAGTAATAGTGCATCCGAAAAGAGATACTCGCCTCACAATAGAAGATCCTGTCGTTGCCATAGTAACGTCCCTCGATTTAGAAAGAGATATCATAGAATCTATAGTGTTTCATAGCGATGCTATTTCTGTGATACTTCTTCATTGTAAGGGATCGACGGATGCTATAAAGAAGGAATAGTGCATCCGAAAAGAGATACTCGCCTCCCAATAGAAGATCTTGACGTTGGCATAGAAATGTCCCTCGATTTAGAAACAGAAGGCATAGAACCTATTGTGTCTCATAGCGACGCAATTTCTGTGTTAATGCGTCATTGTGAGGGATCGACGGATGCAATAAAGAAGGAATAGTGCATCCGAAAAGAGATACTCGCCTCCCAATTGAAGATCTTGACGTTGGCATAGAAATGTCCCTCGATTTAGAAACAGAAGGCATAGAACCTATTGTGTCTCATAGCGACGCAATTTCTGTGTAAATGCGTCATTGTGAGGGATCGACGGATGCAATAAACAAGGAATAGTGCATCCGAAAAGAGATACTCGACTCCCAATAGAAGATCCTGCGGTTGCCATAGTAACGTCCCTCGATTTAGAAAGAGATGTCATAGAATCTATAGTGTTTCATAGCGACGCTATTTCTGTGATACTTCGTCATTGTGAGGGATCGACGGATGCAGTAAAGAATAAATAGTGCATCCGAAAAGAGATACACGCCTCCCAATATAAGATACTGCCGTTGCCATAGAAACGTTCCTCGATTTAGAAAGAGAAGCCATACAACCCATAGTGTTTCATAGCGACGCAATTTCTGTGTTAATTCGTCATTGTCAGGGATCGACGGATGCAATAAAGAAGGAATAGTGCATCCGAAAAAAGATACGTGCCTCCCCATAGAGGATCCATCCGTTGCCCTAGAAACGTACCTCGATTTAGAAAGAGATGGCATAGAACCTATAGCGTTTCATAGCGACGCAATTTCTGTGTTAATTCGTCATTGTGAGGGATCGACGGATGAAAAAAAGAAGGAATAGTGCATCCGAAAAGAGATACTCTCCTCCCAATAGATGATCCTTTCGTTGCCATAGAAACGTTCCTCGATTTAGAAAGAGATGGCATAGAACCTATAGTGTTTCATAGCGACGCAATTTCTGTGTTAATTCGTCATTGTGAGGGATCGACGGATGCAATAAAGAAGGAATAGTGCATCCGAAAAGAGATACTCGCTTCCCAATAGATGATCCTGTCGTTGACATAGAAACGTTCCTCGATTTAAAAAGAGTAGGCATGGAACCTATAGTATTTCATTGTGACGCAATTTCTGTGTTAATTCGTCTTTGTGAGGGATCGACGGATGCAATAAAGAAGGAATAGTGCATCCGAAAAGAGATACTCACCTCCCAATAGAAGATCCATCCGTTGCCATAGAAACTTTCTTCGATTTAGAAATAGATGGCATAGAACCTATAGTATCTCCTACCGACGCAATATCTGTGTTAATTCGTCAATGTGAGGGATCGACGGATGCTATAAAGAAGGAATAGTGCATCTGAAAAGAGATACACGCCTCCCAATATAAGAACCTGTCGTTGCCATAGAAAGGTACCTCGATTTAGAAACTGAAGCCATACAACCCATAGTATTTCATAGCGACGCAAATTTTTTATTTCAATTCGTCATTGTGAGCGATCGACGGTTGCAATAAAGAAGGAATAGTGCATCCGAAAAGAGATACTCGCCTCCCAATAGAAGATCCTGTCGTTGCCATAGAAACGTCCCTCGATTTAAAAAGAGAAGGCATAGAACCTATAGTATTTCATAGCGACGCAATATCTGTGTTAATTCGTCATTGCAAGGGATCGACGGAAGCAATAAAGAAGGAGTAGTGCATCCGAAAAGAGAAACTCGCCTCCCTATAGAAAATCCTTTCCTTGCCATAGAAACGTTCCTCGATTTAGAAAGAGATGACATAGAACCTCTAGTGTTTCATAGCGACGCAATTTCTGTGTTAATTCGTCATTGTGAGGGATCGACCGATGCAATACAGAAGGAATAGTGTATCTGAAAAGAGATACACGCCCCCCAATATAAGATATTGTCGTTCCCATAGAGTCGTTCCTCGATTTAGAAACAGAAGCCATACAACCCATAGAATTTCATAGCGACGCAATTTCTGTGTTAATTCGTCATTGTGAGGGATCAACGGATGCAATAAAAAGGGAATAGTGCATCCGAAAAGAGATACTCGCCCCCCAATAGAAGATCCTGTCGTTGCCATAGAAACGTTCCTCAATTTGAAAGGAGAAGGCATAGAACCTATAGTATTTCATAGCGACGCAATATCTGTGTTAATTCGTCATTGTGAGGGATCGACGGATGCAATAAAGAAGGAATAGTGCACCTGAAAAGAGATATTTGCCTCCCAAAAGATGATCATTTCGTTGCCACAGAAACGTTCCTCGATTTTGAAAGAGAAGGCACAGAAAATATAGTATATCATAGCGACACAAATTTCTGTGTTAATTCGTGATTGTGAGGGATCGACCGATGCAATAAAGAAGTAATAGTGCATCCGAAAAGAGATACTCGCCTCCCAATATAAGGTCCTGTCGTTGCCATAGAAACGTTCCTCGATTTAGAAAGAGAAGCCATACAACCCATAGTGTTTCATAGCGCCGCAATTTATGTGTTAATTCGTCAATGTGAGGGATCGACGGATGCAATAAAAAGGAACAGTGCTCCGAAAAGAGATACTCGCCTCCCAATATAAGGTCATGTCGTTGCCATAGAAACGTTCCTCGATTTAGAAAGAGAAGCCATAGAACCTATAGTATATAATAGCGGTGCAATTTCTGTGTTAATTCGTCATTGTGAGGGATCGACGGATGCAATCAAGAGGGAATAGTGCATCCGAAAAGAGATACTCGCCCCCCAATAGAAGATCCTGTCGTTGCCATAGAAACGTTACTCGATTTGAAAGGAGAAGGCATAGAACCTATAGTATTTCATAGCTACGCAATTTCTGTGTTAATTCGTCATTGTGAGGGATCGACGGATGCAATAAAGAAAGAATAGTGTACCCGAAAAGAGATACTCGCCTCCCAATAGAAGATCCTTTCGTTGCCATAGAAACGTTCCTCGATTTTGAAAGAGAAGGCACAGAAAATATAGTATTTCATAGCGACGCAATTTCTGTGTTAATTCGTCATTCAGAGGGATAGACCGATGCAATAAAGAAGTAATAGTGCATCCGAAAAGAGATACTCGCCTCCCAATATAAGAACCTGTCTTTGCCATAGAAACGTTCCTCGATTTAGAAAGAGAAGCCATACAACCCATAGTATTTCATAGCGACGCAATTTCTTTGTTAATTCGTCATTGTGAGGGAACAACGGATGCAAGAAAGAAGGAATAGTGCATCCGAAAAATATACTCGCCTCCCAATAGAAGATGCTGTCGTTGCCATAGAAACGTTCCTCGATTTAAAATGAGTAGGCATAGAACATATAGTTTTTCATAGCGACGCAATTTCTGTGTTAATTCGTCATTGTGAGGGATCGACGGATGCAATAAAGATGGAGTAGTGCATCCGAAAAGAGATACTCGCCTCCCAATAGAAGATCCTGTCGTTGCTGTAGAAACGTTCCTCGAATTAGAAAGGGAAAGCATGGAACCTATAGTGTTTCATAGCGACGCAATTTCTTTGTTAATTAGTCATTGTGAGGGATCGACGGATGCTATAAAGAAGGAATAGTGCATCCGAAAAGAGATACTCGCCTCCCAATTGAAGATCCTGACGTTGCCATAGAAATGTTCGTCGATTTAGAAAGAGAAGCCATTGAACCTATTGTATTTCATAGCGCCGCAATTTCTGTGTTAATTCGTCATTGTGAGGGAACGACGGATGCAATAAACAAGGAATAGTGCATCCTAAAAGTGATACTCGATTCAGAATAGAACATTCTTTCGTTGCCATCGAAACGGTCCTCGATTTAGAATGAGAAGGCATAGAACCTATAGTTTTTCATAGCGACACAATTTCTGTGTTAATTCGTCATTGTGAGGGATCGACGGATGCAATAAAGAAGGAAAAGTGCATCCGAAAAGAGATACTCGCCCCACAATAGAAGATCCTGTCGTTGCCATAGAAACGTTCCTCGATTTAGAAAGAGATGGCATAGGACCTATAGTTTTTCATAGCGACGCAATTTCAGTGTTATTTCGTCATTGTAAGGGATCCACGGATGCAATAAAGAAGGAATAGTGCATCCGAAACGAGATACTCGCCTCCCAATAGAAGATCCTTTCGTTGCCATTGAAACATTCCTCGATTTAGAAAGAGATGGCAAAGAACCTATAGTGTTTCATAGCGACGCAATTTCTGTGTTAATTCGTCATTGTGAGGGATTGACGGGTGCAATAAAAAGGAATAGTGCATCCGAAAACAGATACTCGCCTCCCAATATAAGATCCTGCCGTTGCCATAGAAACGTTCCTCGATTTAGAAAGAGAAGCCATACAACCCATAGTAATTCATAGCGACGCAATTTCAGTGTTAATTCGTCATTGCGAGGGATCGACGAATGCAATAAAGAAGGAATAGTGCATCCGAAAAGAGATACTCACCTCCCAGTAGAAGATCTTGACGTTGCCATAGAAACGTTCCTCGATTTAAAAAGAGTAGGCATAGAACCTATAGTTTTTCATAGCGACGCAATTTCGGTGTTAATACGTCATTGTAAGGGATCGACGGATGCAATAAAGAAGGAATAGTGCATCCGAAAAGAGATACTCGCCTCCCAATAGAAGATCTTGACGTTGGCATAGAAATGTCCCTCGATTTAGAAACAGAAGGCATAGAACCTATTGTGTCTCATAGCGTCGCAATTTCCGTGTTAATTCGTCATTGAGAGGGATCGACGGATGCCATAAACAAGGAATAGTGCATCCGCAAAGAGATACTCGCCTCCCAATAGTAGATCCTTTCGTTGCCACAGAAACGTTCCTCGATTTAGGAAGAGAAGGCATAGAACCTATAGTTTTTCATGGCGACACAATTTCTGTGTTAAAAAGTCATTGGAGGGATCCACGGATGCGATAAAGAAGTAATAGTGCATCCGAAAAGAGATACACGCCTCCCAATATAAGAACCTGTCGCCATAGAAACGTACCTCGATTTAGAAACAGAAGCCATACAACCCATAGTATTTCATAGCGACGCAATTTTTCTTGCAATTCGTCATTGTGAGCGATCGACGGTTGCAAAAAAGAAGGAATAGTGCATCCGAAAAGAGATACTCGCCTCCCAATAGAAGCTCCTGTCGTTGCCATGGAAACGTTCCTCGATTTAGAAAGAGAAGGCATAGAACCTATAGTATTTCATAGCGACTCAATATCTGTGTTAATCCGTCATTGCAAGGGATCGACGGATGCAATAAAGAAGGAGTAGTGCATCCGAAAAGAGACACTCGCCTCCCTATAGAAAATCCTTTCGTTGCCATAGAAACGTTCCTCGATTTAGAAAGAGACGACATAGAACCACTAGTGTTTCATAGCGACGCAATTTCTGTGTTAATTCGTCATTGTGAGGGATCGACCGATGCAATAAAGACGGAATAGTGCATCTGAAAAGAGATACACGCCTCCCAATATAAGATATTGTCGTTGCCATAGAATCGTTCCTCGATTTAGAAACAGAAGCCATACAACCCATAGAATTTCATAGCGACGCAATTTCTGTGTTAATTCGTCATTGTGAGGGATCTACGGATGCAATAAAGAGGGAATAGTGCATCCGAAAAGAGATACTCGCCCCCCAATAGAAGATCCTGTCGTTGCCATAGAAACGTTCCTCGATTTGAAAGGAGAAGGCATAGATCCTATAGTATTTCATAGCGAAGCAATTTCTGTGTTAATTCGTCATTGTGAGGGATCGACGGATGCAATAAAGAAGGAATAGTGCACCTGAAAAGAGATATTTGCCTCCCAATAGAAGATCAATTCAATGAAATAGAAACGTTCCTCGATTTTGAAAGAGAAGTCACGGAAAATATAGTATATCATAGCGACACAATTTCTGTGTTAATTCGTGATTGTGAGGGATCGACGGATTCAATATAGAAGGAATAGTGCACCCGAAAAGAGATACTCGCCTCCTTATAGAAGATCCTTTCTTTGCCATTGAAACGTTCCTCGATTTAGAAAGAGATGGTATAGAACCTATAGTGTTTCATAGCGACGCAATTTCTGTGTTAATTCGTCATTGTGAGGGATCGACCGATGCAATAAAGAAGTAATAGTGCATCCGAAAAGAGATACTCGCCTCCCAATATAAGATCCTGTCGTTGCCATAGAAACGTTCCTCGATTTAGAAAGAGAAGCCATACAACCCATAGTGTTTCATACCGCCGCAATTTCTGTGTTAATTCGTCATTGTGAGGGATCGACGGATGCAATAAAAAGGAACAGTGCCTCCGAAAAGAGATACTCGCCTTCCAATATAAGATCATGTCGTTGCCATAGAAACTTTCCTCGATTTAGAAAGAGAAGCCATACTACCCATAGTATTTCATAGCGACGGAATTTCTGTGTTAATTCGTCATTGTGAGGGATCGACGGATGCAATAAAGTAGGATTAGTGCATCCGAAAAGAGATACTCGCCTCCCAATAGAAGATCCTTCGTTGCCATAGAAACGTTCCTAAATTTAGGAAGAGATGGCATAGTACCTATTGTGTTTCATAGCGACGCAATTTCTGTGTTAATTCGTCATTGTGAGGGATCGACGGATGTAATTAAGAAATAATAGTGCATCCGAAAAGAGATACTCGCCTCCCAATAGAAGATACTGTCGTTGCTGTAGAAACGTTCCTCGATTTAGAAAGAGAAGGCATAGAACCTATAGTATTTCATAGCGACGCAATTTCTGTGTTAATTGGTCATTGTGAGGGATCGACGGATGCAATAAAGAAGGAATACGGCATCCGAAAAGAGATACTCGCCTCCCAATTGAATATCATGTCTTTGCCATAGAAACGTCCCTCGATTTAGAAAGAGATGGCATAGAACCTATAGTGTTTCATAGCGACGCAATTTCTGAGTTAATTCGCCATAGTGAGAGATCGACGGATGCAATAAAGAAGGAATAGTGCATCCGAAAAGAGATACTCGCCTCCCAATATAAGATCATGTCGTTGCCATTGAAACTTTCCTCGATTTAGAAAGAGAAGCCATACTACCCATAGTATTTCATAGCGACGGAATTTCTGTGTTAATTCGTCATTGTGAGGGATCGACGGATGCAATAAAGTAGGATTAGTGCATCCGAAAAGAGATACTCGCCTCCCAATAGATGATCCTTCGTTGCCATAGAAACGTTCCAAAATTTAAGAAGAGATGGCATAGTACCTATAGTGTTTCATAGCGACGCAATTTCTGTGTTAATTCGTCATTGTGAGGGATCGACGGATGTAATTAAGAAATAATAGTGCATCCGAAAAGAGATACTCGCCTCCCAATATAAGATCCTGTCGTTGCCATAGAAACGTTCCTCGAATTAGAATGAGAAGCCATACAACCCATAGTATTTCATAGCGACGCGATTTCTTTGTTAATTCGTCATTGTGAGGGATCGACGGATGCAATAAATTAGGAGTAGTGCATCCGAAAAGAGATACTCGCCTCACAATAGAAGATCCTGTCGTTGCCATAGAAACGTACCTCGATTTAGAAAGAGAAGCCATACAACCCATAGTATTTCATAGCGACGCAATTTCTGTGTTAATTCGTCATTGTGAGGGATCGACGGATGCAATAACGAAGGAATAGCGCATCCGAAAAGAGATACTCGCCTCCCAATAGAGGACCATGTTGATGCCATAAAAACGTTCCTCGATTTAGAAAGAGAAAGCATCGAACGTATAGTATTTCATAGCGACACAATTTCTGTGTTAATTCGTCATAGTGAGGGATCGACGGATGCAATAAAGAAGGAATAGTGCATCCGAAAAGAGATACTCGCCTCCCAATAGAAGGTACTGTCGTTGCTGCAGAAACGTTCCTCGATTTAGTAAGAGAAGGCATAGAACCTATAGTATTTCATAGCGACGCAATTTCTGTGTTAATTGGTCATTGTGAGGGATCGACGGGTGCAATAAAGAAGGAATAGTGCATCCGAAAAGAGATACTCACCTCCCAATAGAAGATCCTTTCGTTGCCATTGAAACGTTCCTCGATTTAGAAAGAGATGGCATAGAAACTATAGTGTTTCATAGCGACGCAATTTCTGTGTTAATTCGTCATTGTGAGGGATCGACGGATGCAATGAGGAGGGAATAGAGCATCCGAAAATAGATACTCGCCCCCCCAATAGAAGATCCAGCGTTGCCATAGAAACGTTGCTCGATTTGAAAGAAGAATGCATAGAACCTACAGTATTTCACAGCGACGCAATTACTGTGTTAATTCGTCATTGTGAATGATCGTCGGATGCAATAAAGAAGGAATAGTGCACCCGAAAAATATATTCGCTTCCCAATAGAAGATCCTCTCGTTGCCATAGAAACGTTCCTCGATTTTGAAAGAGAAGGCATAGAACCTATAGTATTTCATAGCGACACAATTTCTGTGTTAATTCGTGATTGTGAGGGATCGACGGATTCAATATAGAAGGAATAGTGCACCCGAAAAGAGATACTCGCCTCCTTATAGAAGATCCTTTCTTTGCCATTGAAACGTTCCTCGATTTAGAAAGACATGGTATAGAACCTATAGTGTTTCATAGCGACGCAATTTCTGTGTTAATTCGTCATTGTGAGGGATCGACCGATGCAATAAAGAAGTAATAGTGCATCCGAAAAGAGATACTCGCCTCCCAATATAAGATCCTGTCGTTGCCATAGAAACGTTCCTCGATTTAGAAAGAGAAGCCATACAACCCATAGTGTTTCATAGCGCCGCAATTTCTGTGTTAATTCGTCATTGTGAGGGATCGACGGATGCAATAAAAAGGAACAGTGCCTCCGAAAAGAGATACTCGCCTTCCAATATAAGATCATGTCGTTGCCATAGAAACTTTCCTCGATTTAGAAAGAGAAGCCATACTACCCATAGTATTTCATAGCGACGGAATTTCTGTGTTAATTCGTCATTGTGAGGGATCGACGGATGCAATAAAGTAGGATTAGTGCATCCGAAAAGAGATACTCGCCTCCCAATAGAAGATCCTTCGTTGCCATAGAAACGTTCCTAAATTTAGGAAGAGATGGCATAGTACCTATTGTGTTTCATAGCGACGCAATTTCTGTGTTAATTCGTCATTGTGAGGGATCGACGGATGTAATTAAGAAATAATAGTGCATCCGAAAAGAGATACTCGCCTCCCAATAGAAGATACTGTCGTTGCTGTAGAAACGTTCCTCGATTTAGAAAGAGAAGGCATAGAACCTATAGTATTTCATAGCGACGCAATTTCTGTGTTAATTGGTCATTGTGAGGGATCGACGGATGCAATAAAGAAGGAATATGGCATCCGAAAAGAGATACTCGCCTCCCAATTGAATATCATGTCTTTGCCATAGAAAAGTTCCTCGATTTAGAAAGAGAAGGCATAGAACTTATTGTATTTCATAGCGAGGCAATTACTGTCTTAATTCGTCATTGTGAGGGATCGACGGATGCAATAAACAAGGAACAGTGCATCCCAAAAGAGATACTCGCCTCCCGATAAAGATCCTTTCGTTGCCATAGAAACGTCCCTCGATTTAGAAAGAGATGGCATAGAACCTATAGTGTTTCATAGCGACGCAATTTCTGAGTTAATTCGTCATAGTGAGAGATCGACGGATGCAATAAAGAAGGAATAGTGCATCCGAAAAGAGATACTCGCCTCCCAATATAAGATCATGTCGTTGCCATTGAAACTTTCCTCGATTTAGAAAGAGAAGCCATACTACCCATAGTATTTCATAGCGTCGGAATTTCTGTGTTAATTCGTCATTGTGAGGGATCGACGGATGCAATAAAGTAGGATTAGTGCATCCGAAAAGAGATTCTCGCCTCCCAATAGATGATCCTTCGTTGCCATAGAAACGTTCCAAAATTTAGGAAGAGATGGCATAGTACCTATTGTGTTTCATAGCGACGCAATTTCTGTGTTAATTCGTCATTGTGAGGGATCGACGGATGTAATTAAGAAATAACAGTGCATCCGAAAAGAGATACTCGCCTCCCAATATAAGATCCTGTCGTTGCCATAGAAACGTTCCTCGAATTAGAATGAGAAGCCATACAACCCATAGTATTTCATAGCGACGCGATTTCTTTGTTAATTCGTCATTGTGATGGATCGACGGATGCAATAAATTAGGAGTAGTGCATCCGAAAAGAGATACTCGCCTCACAATAGAAGATCCTGTCGTTGCCATAGAAACGTACCTCGATTTAGAAAGAGAAGCCATACAACCCATAGTATTTCATAGCGACGCAATTTCTGTGTTAATTCGTCATTGTGAGGGATCGACGGATGCAATAACGAAGGAATAGCGCATCCGAAAAGAGATACTCGCCTCCCAATAGAGGATCATGTTGATGCCATAAAAACGTTCCTCGATTTAGAAAGAGAAAGCATCGAACGTATAGTATTTCATAGCGACACAATTTCTGTGTTAATTCGTCACTGTGAGGGATCGACGGATGCAATAAAGAAGGAATAGTGCATCCGAAAAGAGATACTCGCCTCCCAATAGAAGGTACTGTCGTTGCTGCAGAAACGTTCCTCGATTTAGTAAGAGAAGGCATAGAACCTATAGTATTTCATAGCGACGCAATTTCTGTGTTAATTGGTCATTGTGAGGGATCGACGGATGCAATAAAGAAGGAATAGTGCATCCGAAAAGAGATACTCACCTCCCAATAGAAGATCCTTTCGTTGCCATTGAAACGTTCCTCGATTTAGAAAGAGATGGCATAGAAACTATAGTGTTTCATAGCGACGCAATTTCTGTGTTCATTCGTCATTGTGAGGGATCGACGGATGCAATGAGGAGGGAATAGAGCATCCGAAAATAGATACTCGCCCCCCCAATAGAAGATCCAGCGTTGCCATAGAAACGTTGCTCGATTTGAAAGAAGAATGCATAGAACCTACAGTATTTCACAGCGACGCAATTACTGTGTTAATTCGTCATTGTGAGTGATCGTCGGATGCAATAAAGAAGGAATAGTGCACCCGAAAAATATACTCGCTTCCCAATAGAAGATCCTCTCGTTGCCATAGAAACGTTCCTCGATTTTGAAAGAGAAGGCATAGAACCTATAGTATTTCACAGCGACACAATTTCTGTGTTAATTCGTGATTGTGAGGGATCGACGGATGCAATAAAGAAGGAATAGTGCATCCGAAAAGATTTACTCGCCTCCCAATAGAAGATCCTGTCGTTGCAATAGAAACGTTCCTCGATTTAAAAAGAGTAGGCATAGAACCTATAGTTTTTCATAGCGACACAATTTCTGTGTTATTTCGTCACTGTGAGGGATCGACGGATGCAATAAAGAAGGAATAGTGCATCCGAAAAGAGATACTCGCCTCCCAATTGAAGATCCTGACGTTGCCATAGAAATGTTCCTCGATTTAGAAATGAAGCCATTGAACCTATTGTATTTCATAGCGCCGCAATTTCTGTGTTAATTCGTCATTGCGAGGGAACGACGGATGCAATAAACAAGGAATAGTGCATCCGAAAAGTGATACTCGCCTCCCAACAGAAGATTCTTTCGTTGCCATCGAAACGTTCCTCGATTTAGAAAGAGAAGGCATAGAACCTATAGTTTTTCATAGCGACACAATTTCTGTGTTATTTCGTCATTGTAAGGGATCTACGGATGCAATAAAGAAGGAATAGTGCATCCGAAACGAGATACTCGCCTCCCAATAGAAGATTCTTTCGTTGCCATTGAAATGTTCCTCGATTTAGAAAGAGATGGCATAGAACCTATAGTGCTTCATAGCGACGCAATTTCGGTGTTAATATGTCATTGTAAGGGATCGACGGACGCAATAAAGAAGGAATAGTGCATCCGAAAAGAGATACTAGCCTCCCAATAGAAGATCTTGACGTTGGCATAGAAATGTCCCTCGATTTAGAAACAGAAGGCATAGAACCTATTGTGTCTCATGGCAACACAATTTCTGTGTAATTCGTCATTGTGAGGGATCGACGTATGCAATATACAAGGAATAGTGCATCCGCAAAGAGATACTCGCCTCCCAATAGTAGATCCTTTCGTTGCCACAGAAACGTTCCTCGATTTAGGAAGAGAAGGCATAGAACCTATAGTTTTTCATGGCGATACAATTTCTGTGATAAAAAGTCATTCGAGGGATCCACGGATGCAATAAGGAAGTAATAGTGCATCCGAAAAGAGATACTCGCCTCCCAATATAAGATCCTGTCGTTGCCATAGAAACGTTCCTCGATTTAGAAAGAGAAGCCATAAAACCCATAGTGTTTAACAGCGACGCAATTTCTGTGTTAATTCGTCATTGTGAGGGTTTTGACGGATGCAATAAAGAAGGAATAGTGCATCCCAAAAGAGATACGTGCCTCCCCATAGAAGATCCATCCGTTGCCATAGAAACGTACCTCCATTTAGAAAGAGATGGCCTAGAACCTATAGTGTTTAATAGCGACGCAATTTCTGTGTTAATTCGTCATTGTGACGGATCGACGGATGCAATAAAGAAGGAACAGTGCATCCGAAAAGAGATACTCGCCTCCCAATAGACGATCCTTTCGTTGCCATTGAAACGTTCCTCGATTTAGGAAGAGATGGCATAGAACCTATAGTGTTTCATAGAGACGTAATTTCTGTGTTAATTCGTCATTGTGAGGGATCGACGGATGCAATAAAAAGGAACAGTGCATCCGAAAAGAGATACTCGCCTCCCAATATAAGATCATGTCGTTGCCATAGAAACGTTCCTCGATTTGAAAAGAGAAGGCATAGAACATATCGTATTTCATAGCGACGTAATTTCTGTGTTAATTCGTCATTGTGAGGGATCGACAGATGCAATAATGAAGGAATAGTGCACCCGAAAGAGATACTCGCCACCCAATAGAAGATCCTTTCATTGCCATAGAAACGTTCCTCGATTTTGAAAGAGAAGGCACAGAAAAAATAGTATTTCATAGCGACACAATTTCTGTGTTAATTCGTCATTGTGAGGGACCGACGGATGCAATAAAGAAGGAATAGTGCACCCGAAAAGAGATACTCGCCTCCCAATAGAAGATCCTTTCGATGCCATTGAAACGTTCCTCGATTTAGAAAGAGATGGCGTAGAACCTATAGTGTTTCTTAGCGACGCAATTTCTGTGTTAATTCGTCATTGAGAGGGATAGACCGATGCAATAAAGAAGTAATAGTGCATCCGAAAAGAGATACTCGCCTCCCAATATAAGATCCTGTCGTTGCCATACAAACGTTACTCGATTTAGAAAGAGAAGCCATACAACCCATAGTATTTCATAGCGACGCAATTTCTTTGTTAATTCGTCATTGTGAGGGAACAACGGATGCAAGAAAGAAGGAATAGTGCATCCGAAAAAAGATACTCGCCTCCCAATAGAAGATCCTTTCGTTGCCATTGAAACGTTCCTCGATTTAGAAAGAGATGGCATAGAAACTATAGTTTTTCATAGCGACACAATTTCTGTGTTAATTCGTCATTGTGAGGGATCGACGAATGCAATAAAGAAGGAAAAGTGCATCCGAAAAGACATACTCGCCCCCCAATAGAAGATCCTGTCGTTGCCATAGAAACGTTCCTCGATTAAGAAAGAGATGGCATAGGACCTATAGTTTATCATAGCGACGCAATTTCAGTGTTATTTCGTCATTGTAAGGGATCCACGGATGCAATAAAGAAGGAATAGTGCATCCGAAACGAGATACTCGCCTCCCAATAGAAAATCCTTTCGTTGCCATAGAAACGTTTCTCGATTTAGAAAGAGAAGCCATGCAACCCATAGTAATTCATAGCGACGCAATTTCAGTGTTAATTCGTCATTTTGAGGGATCGACGGATGCAATAAAGAAGGAATAGTGCATCCGATAAGAGATACTCACCTCCCTGTAGAAGATCTTGTCGTTGCCATAGAAACGTTCCTCGATTTAAAAAGAGTAGGCATAGAACCTATAGTTTTTCATAGCGACGCAATTTCGGTGTTAATACGTCATTGTAAGGGATCGACGGATGCAATAAAGAAGGAATAGTGCATCCGAAAAGAGATACTCGCCTCCCAATAGAAGATCTTGACGTTGGCATAGAAATGTCTCTCGATTTAGAAACAGAAGGCAAAGAACCTATTGTGTCTCATAGCGACGCGATTTCTGTGTTAATTCGTCATTGTGAGGGATCGACGGATGCATTAAACAAGGAATAGTGCATCCGCAAAGAGATACTCGCCTCCCAATAGTAGATCCTTTCGTTGCCACAGAAACGTTCCTCGATTTAGGAAGAGAAGGCATAGAACCTATAGTTTTTCATGGCGGCACAATTTCTGTGTTAAAAACTCATTGGAGGGATCGACGGATGCAATAAAGAAGGAATAGTGCATCCGAAAAGAGATACTCGCCTCCCAATAGACGATCCTTTCGTTGCCGTGGGAACGGCCCTCGATTTAGGAAGAGATGGCATAGAACGTATAGTGTTTCATAGCGACGCAATTTCTGTGTTAATTCCCCATTGTGAGAGATCGATGGATGCAATAAAGAAGGAATAGTGCATCCGAAAAGAGATACTCGCCTCCCAATAGATGATCCTTTCGTTGCCATAGGAACGTTCCTCGATTTAGAAAGAGATGGCATAGAACCTATAGTGTTTCATAGCGACGCAATTTCTATGTTAATTCGTCATTGTGAGGGATTGACGGATGCAATAAAGAAGGAATAGTGCATCCGAAAAGAGATACTCGCTGCCCAATAGATGATCCTGTCGTTGACATAGGAACATTCCTCGATTTAAAAAGAGAAGGCATGGAACCTATAGTATTTCATTGTGACGCAATTTCTGTGGTAATTCGTCTTTGTGAGGGATCGACGGATGCAATAAAGAAGGAATAGTGCATCCGAAAAGAGATACTCGCCTTCCAATAGAAGATCCATCCGTTGCCATAGAAACTTTCTTCGATTTAGAAATAGAAGGCAGAGAACCTATAGTATCTCCTACCGACGCAATATCTGTGTTAATTCGTCAATGTGAGGGATCGACGGATGCAATAAAGAAGGAATAGTGCATCTGAAAAGAGATACACGCCTCCCAATATAAGATCCTGTCGTTGCCATAGAAACGTACCTCGATTTAGAAACACAAGCCATAAAACCCATAGTATTTCATAGCGACCCAAATTTTTTTTTCAATTCGTCATTGTGTGCGATCGACGGTTGCAATAAAGAAGGAATAGTGCATCCGAAAAGAGATACTCGCCTCCGAATAGAATTCCTGTTGTAGCCATAGAAACGTTCCTCGATTTAGAAAGAGAAGGCATAGAACTTATAGTATTTCATTGCGACGCTATATCTGTGTTAATTCGTCATTGCAAGGGATCGACGGATGCAATAAAGAAGGAGTAGTGCATCCGAAAAGAGAAACTCGCCTCCCTATAGAAAATCCTTTCGTTGCCATAGAAACGTTCCTCGATTTAGAAAGAGATGACATAGAACCTCTAGTGTTTCATAGCGACGCAATTTCTGTGTTAATTCGTCATTGTGAGGGATCGACCGATGCAGAAAAGAAGGAATAGTGCATCCGAAAAGAGATACACGCCTCCCAATATAAGATATTGTCGTTGCATAGAATCGTTCCTCGATTTAGAAACTGAAGCCATACAACCCATAGAATTTCATAGCGACGCAATTTCTGTGTTAATTCGTCATTGTGAGGGATCGACGGATGCAATAAAGAGGGAATACTGCATCCGAAAAGAGATACTCATCCCCCAATAGAAGATCCTGTCGTTGCTGTGGAAACGTTCCTCGATTTAGAAAGAGACGGCATAGAACCTATAGTATTTCATAGCGACGCAATTTCTGTGTTAATTCGTCATTGTGAGGGATCGACGGATGCAATAAAAAGCAACAGTGCATCCGAAAAGATATACTCGCCTCCCAATATAAGATCATGTCGTTGCCATAGAAACGTTCCTCGATTTAGAAAGAGAAGCCATACAACCCATAGTATTTCATAGCGACGCATTTTCTGTGTTAATTCGTCATTGTGAGCGATCGCCGGATGCAATTAAGAGGGAATAGTGCATCCGAAAAGAGATACTCGCCCCCCAATAGAAGATCCTGTCGTTGCCATAGAAACGTTCTTCGATTTGAAAGGAGAAGGCATAGAACATATAGTATTTCATAGCGACGCAATTTCTGTGTTAATTCGTGATTGTGAGGGATCGACGGATGCAATAAAGAAGGAATAGTGCACCCGAAAAGAGATACTCGCCTCCCAATAGAAGATCCTTTCGTTGCCATTGAAACGTTCCTCGATTTAGAAAGAGATGGCATAGAACCTATAGTGTTTCATAGCGACGCAATTTCTGTGTTAATTCGTCATTGAGAGGGATAGACCGATGCAATAAAGAAGTAATAGTGCATCCGAAAAGAGATACTCGCCTCCCAATATAAGATCCTGTCGTTGCCATAGAAACGTTCCTCGATTTAGAAAGGAAGCCATACAACCCATAGTATTTCATAGCGACGCAATTTCTTTGTTAATTCGTCATTGTGAGGGAACGACGGATGCAATAAAGAAGGAATAGTGCATCCGAAAAGAGATACTCGCCTCCCAATAGAAGATCCAATCGTTGCCATTGAAACGTTCTTCGATTTCGAAAGAGATGGCATAGAAACTATAGTGTTTCATAGCGACGCAATTTCTGTGTTAATTCCTCATTGTGAGTGATCGAAGGATGCAATGAAGAAGGAATAGAGCATCCGAAAATAGATACTCGCCCCCCCAATAGAAGATCCAGCGTTGCCATAGAAACGTTGCTCGATTTGAAAGAAGAAGGCATAGAACCTACAGTATTTCACAGCGACGCAATTTCTGTGTTAATTCGTCATTGTGAGTGATCGACGGATGCAATAAAGAAGGAATAGTGCACCCCAAAAATATACTCGCCTCCCAATAGAAGATCCTCTCGTTGCCATAGAAACGTTCCTCGATTTTGAAAGAGAAGTTATAGAACCTATAGTATTTCATAGCGACACAATTTCTGTGTTAATTCGTGAATGTGAGGGATCGACGGATGCAATAAAGAAGGAATAGTGCATCCGAAAAGATATACTCGCCTCCCAATAGATGATACTGTCGTTGCCATAGAAACGTTCCTCGATTTAAAAAGAGTAGGCATAGAACATATAGTATTTCATAGCGACGCAATTTCTGTGTTAATTCGTCATTGTGAGGGATCGACGGATGCAATAAAGAAGGAGTAGTGCATCCGAAAAGAGATACTCGTCTCCCAATAGAAGATCCTGTCGTTGCTGTAGAAACGTTCCTCGATTTAGAAAGGGAAAGCATGGAACCTACAGTGTTTCATAGCGACGCAATTTCTTTGTTAATTAGTCATTGTGAGGGATCGATGGATGTTATGAAGAAGGAATAGTGCATCCGAAAAGAGATACTCGCCTCCCAATTGAAGATCCTGACGTTGCCATAGAAATGTTCCTCGATTTAGAAAGAGAAGCCATTGAACCTATTGTATTTCATAGCGCCGCAATTTCTGTGTTATTTCGTCATTGTGAGGGATCGACGTATGCAATATACAAGGAATAGTGCATCCGCAAAGATATACTCGCCTTCCAATAGTAGATCCTTTCGTTGCCACAGAAACGTTCCTCGATTTAGGAAGAGAAGGCATAGAACCTATAGTTTTTCATGGCGGCACAATTTCTGTGTTAAAAAGTCATTCGAGGGATCCTCGGATGCAATAAAGAAGTAATAGTGCATCCGAAAAGAGATACTCGCCTCACAATATAAGATCCTGTCGTTGCCATAGTAACGTCCCTCGATTTAGAAAGAGATATCATAGAATCTATAGTGTTTCATAGCGATGCTATTTCTGTGATACTTCTTCATTGTGAGGGATCGACGGATGCTATAAAGAAGGAATAGTGCATCCGAAAAGAGATACTCGCCTCCCAATTGAAGATCCTGTAGTTGCCATAGAAACGTTCCTCGATTTAGAAAGAGATGGAATAGGACCTATAATTTTTCATAGCGACGCAATTTCAGTGTTATTTCGTCATTGTAAGGGATCCACGGATGCAATAAAGAAGGAATAGTGCATCCGAAACGAGATACTCGCCTCCCAATAGAAGATCCTTTCGTTGCCATTGAAACATTCCTCGATTTAGAAAGAGATGGCATAGAACCTATAGTGTTTCATAGCGACGCAATTTCTGTGTTAATTCGTCATTGTGAGGGATTGACGGGTGCAATAAAAAGGAATAGTGCACCCGAAAACAGATACTCGCCTCCCAATATAAGATCCTGTCGTTGCCATAGTAACGTTCCTCGATTTTGAAAGAGAAGCCATACAACCCATAGTAATTCATAGCGACGCAATTTCAGTGTTAATTCGTCATTGCGAGTGATCGACGGATGCAATAAAGAAGGAATAGTGCATCCGAAAAGAGATACTCGCCTCCCAATAGAAGATCTTGACGTTGGCATAGAAATGTCCCTCGATTTAGAAACAGAAGGCATAGAACCAATTGTGTCTCATAGCGACGCAATTTCTGTGTTAATGCGTCATTGTGAGGGATCGACGGATGCAATAAAGAAGGAATAGTGCATCCGAAAAGAGATACTCGCCTCCCAATAGAAGATCTTGACGTTGGCATAGAAATGTCCCTCGATTTAGAAACAGAAGGCATAGAACCTATTGTGTCTCATAGTGACGCAATTTCTGTGTAAATGCGTCATTGTGAGGGATCGACGGATGCAATAAACAAGGAATAGTGCATCCGCAAAGAGATACTCGCCTCCCAATAGTAGATCCTTTCGTTGAAACAGAATCGTTCCTCGATTTAGGAAGAGAAGGCATAGAACCTATAGTTCTTCATGGCTACACAATTTCTGTGTTAAAAAGTCATTGGAGGGATCCACGGATGCAATAAAGAAGTTATACTGCATCCGAAAAGAGATACTCGACTCCCAATAGAAGATCCTGTCGTTGCCATAGTAACGTCCCTCGATTTAGAAAGAGATGTCATAGAATCTATAGTGTTTCATAGCGACGCTATTTCTGTGATACTTCGTCATTGTGAGGGATCGACGGATGCAGTAAAGAATAAATAGTGCATCCGAAAAGAGATACACGCCTCCCAATATAAGATACTGCCGTTGCCATAGAAACGTTCCTCGATTTAGAAAGAGAAGCCATACAACCCATAGTGTTTCATAGCGACGCAATTTCTGTGTTAATTCGTCATTGCCAGGGATCGACGGATGCAATAAAGAAGGAATAGTGCATCCGAAAAAAGATACGTGCCTCCCCATAGAGGATCCATCCGTTGCCCTAGAAACGTACCTCGATTTAGAAAGAGATGGCATAGAACCTATAGTGTTTCATAGCGACGCAATTTCTGTGTTAATTCGTCATTGTGAGGGATCGACGGATGCAATAAACAAGGAATAGTGCATCCGAAAAGAGATACTCGCTTCCCAATAGATGATCCTGTCGTTGACATAGAAACGTTCCTCGATTTAAAAAGAGTAGGCATGGAACCTATAGTGTTTCATAGCGACGCAATTTCTGTGTTAATTCGTCATTGTGAGGGATCGACGGATGCAATAAACAAGGAATAGTGCATCCGAAAAGAGATACTCGCTTCCCAATAGATGATCCTGTCGTTGACATAGAAACGTTCCTCGATTTAAAAAGAGTAGGCATGGAACCTATAGTATTTCATTGTGACGCAATTTCTGTGTTAATTCGTCTTTGTGATGGATCGACGGATGCAATAAAGGTGGAATAGTGCATCCGAAAAGAGATACTCACCTCCCAATAGAAGATCCATCCGTTGCCATAGAAACTTTCTTCGATTTAGAAATAGATGGCATAGAACCTATAGTATCTCCTACCGACGCAATATCTGTGTTAATTCGTCAATGTGAGGGATCGACGGATGCAATAAAGAAGGAATAGTGCATCTGAAAAGAGATACACGCCTCCCAATATAAGATCCTGTCGTTGCCATAGAAACGTACCTCGATTTAGAAACAGAAGCCATACAACCCATAGTATTTCATAGCGACGCAAATTTTTTTTTTCAATTCGTCATTGTGAGCGATCGACGGTTGCAATAAAGAAGGAATAGTGCATCCGAAAAGAGATACTCGCCTCCCAATAGAAGATCCTGTCGTTGCCATAGAAACGTCCCTCGATTTAAAAAGAGAAGGCATAGAACCTATAGTATTTCATAGCGACGCAATATCTGTGTTAATTCGTCATTGCAAGGGATCGACGGAAGCAATAAAGAAGGAGTAGTGCATCCGAAAAGAGAAACTCGCCTCCCTATAGAAAAACCTTTCGTTGCCATAGAAACGTTCCTCGATTTAGAAAGAGATGACATAGAACCTCTAGTGTTTCATAGCGACGCAATTTCTGTGTTAATTCGTCATTGTGAGGGATCGTACGATGCAATACAGAAGGAATAGTGTATCTGAAAAGAGATACACGCCTCCCAATATAAGATATTGTCGTTCCCATAGAATCGTTCCTCGATTTAGAAACAGAAGCCATACAACCCATAGAATTTCATAGCGACGCAATTTCTGTGTTAATTCGTCATTGTGAGGGATCAACGGATGCAATAAAAAGGGAATAGTGCATCCGAAAAGAGATACTCGCCCCCCAATAGAAGATCCTGTCGTTGCCATAGAAACGTTCCTCGATTTGAAAGGAGAAGGCATAGAACCTATAGTATTTCATAGCGACGCAATATCTGTGTTAATTCGTCATTGTGAGGGATCGACGGATACAATAAAGAAGGAATAGTGCACCTGAAAAGTGATATTTGCCTCCCAATAGAAGATCATTTCGTTGCCACAGAAACGTTCCTCGATTTTGAAAGAGAAGGCACAGAAAATATAGTATATCATAGCGACACAATTTCTGTGTTAATTCGTGATTGTGAGGGATCGACCGATGCAATAAAGAAGTAATAGTGCATCCGAAAAGAGATACTCGCCTCCCAATATAAGGTCCTGTCGTTGCCATAGAAACGTTCCTCGATTTAGAAAGAGAAGCCATACAACCCATAGTGTTTCATAGCGCCGCAATTTATGTGTTAATTCGTCAATGTGAGGGATCGACGGATGCAATAAAAAGGAACAGTGCATCCGAAAAGAGATATTCGCCTCCCAATATAAGGTCATGTCGTTGCCATAGAAACGTTCCTGGATTTAGAAAGAGAAGCCATAGAACCTATAGTATATAATAGCGGTGCAATTTCTGTGTTAATTCGTCATTGTGAGGGATCGACGGATGCAATCAAGAGGGAATAGTGCATCCGAAAAGAGATACTCGCCCCCCAATAGAAGATCCTGTCGTTGCCATAGAAACGTTACTCGATTTGAAAGGAGAAGGCATAGAACCCATAGTATTTCATAGCTACGCAATTTCTGTGTTAATTCGTCATTCAGAGGGATAGACCGATGCAATAAAGAAGTAATAGTGCATCCGAAAAGAGATACTCGCCTCCCAATATAAGAACCTGTCTTTGCCATAGAAACGTTCCTCGATTTAGAAAGAGAAGCCATACAACCCATAGTATTTCATAGCGACGCAATTTCTTTGTTAATTCGTCATTGTGAGGGAACAACGGATGCAAGAAAGAAGGAATAGTGCATCCGAAAAATATACTCGCCTCCCAATAGAAGATGATGTCGTTGCCATAGAAACGTTCCTCGATTTAAAATGAGTAGGCATAGAACATATAGTTTTTCATAGCGACGCAATTTCTGTGTTAATTCGTCATTGTGAGGGATCGACGGATGCAATAAAGATGGAGTAGTGCATCCGAAAAGAGATACTCGCCTCCCAATAGAAGATCCTGTCGTTGCTGTAGAAACGTTCCTCGAATTAGAAAGGGAAAGCATGGAACCTATAGTGTTTCATAGCGACGCAATTTCTTTGTTAATTAGTCATTGTGAGGGATCGACGGATGCTATAAAGAAGGAATAGTGCATCCGAAAAGAGATACTCGCCTCCCAATTGAAGATCCTGACGTTGCCATAGAAATGTTCGTCGATTTAGAAAGAGAAGCCATTGAACCTATTGTATTTCATAGCGCCGCAATTTCTGTGTTAATTCGTCATTGTGAGGGAACGACGGATGCAATAAACAAGGAATAGTGCATCCTAAAAGTGATACTCGATTCAGAATAGAACATTCTTTCGTTGCCATCGAAACGGTCCTCGATTTAGAAAGAGAAGGCATAGAACCTATAGTTTTTCATAGCGACACAATTTCTGTGTTAATTCGTCATTGTGAGGGATCGACGGATGCAATAAAGAAGGAAAAGTGCATCCGAAAAGAGATACTCGCCCCACAATAGAAGATCCTGTCGTTGCCATAGAAACGTTCCTCGATTTAGAAAGAGATGGCATAGGACCTATAGTTTTTCATAGCGACGCAATTTCAGTGTTATTTCGTCATTGTAAGGGATCCACGGATGCAATAAAGAAGGAATAGTGCATCCGAAACGAGATACTCGCCTCCCAATAGAAGATCCTTTCGTTGCCATTGAAACATTCCTCGATTTAGAAAGAGATGGCATAGAACCTATAGTGTTTCATAGCGACGCAATTTCTGTGTTAATTCGTCATTGTGAGGGATTGACGGGTGCAATAAAAAGGAATAGTGCATCCGAAAACAGATACGCGCCCCCAATATAAGATCCTGTCGTTGCCATAGAAACGTTCCTCGATTTAGAAAGAGAAGCCATACAACCCATAGTAATTCATAGCGACGCAATTTCAGTGTTAATTCGTTATTGCGAGGGATCGACGGATGCAATAAAGAAGGAATAGTGCATCCGAAAAGAGATACTCGCCTCCCAATATAAGAACCTGTCGTTGCCATAGAAACGTACCTCGATTTAGAAACAGAAGCCATACAACCCATAGTATTTCATAGCGACGCAATTTTTTTTGCAATTCGCCATTGTGAGCGATCGACGGTTGCAAAAAAGAAGGAATAGTGCATCCGAAAAGAGATACTCGCCTCCCAATAGAAGATCCTGTCGTTGCCATGGAAACGTTCCTCGATTTAGAAAGAGAAGGCATAGAACCTCTAGTGTTTCATAGCGACGCAATTTCTGTGTTAATTCGTCATTGTGAGGGATCGACCGATGCAATAAAGAAGGAATAGTGCATCTGAAAAGAGATACACGCCTCCCAATATAAGATATTGTCGTTGCCATAGAATCGTTCCTCGATTTAGAAACAGAAGCCATACAACCCATAGAATTTCATAGCGACGCAATTTGTGTGTTAATTCGTCATTGTGAGGGATCTACGGATGCAATAAAGAGGGAATAGTGCATCCGAAAAGAGATACTCGCCCCCCAATAGAAGATCCTGTCGTTGCCATAGAAACGTTCCTCGATTTGAAAGGAGAAGGCATAGATCCTATAGTATTTCATAGCGAAGCAATTTCTGTGTTAATTCGTCATTGTGAGGGATCGACGGATGCAATAAAGAAGGAATAGTGCACCTGAAAAGAGATATTTGCCTCCCAATAGAAGATCAATTCAATGAAATAGAAACGTTCCTCGATTTTGAAAGAGAAGTCACAGAAAATATAGTATATCATAGCGACACAATTTCTGTGTTAATTCGTGATTGTGAGGGATCGACGGATTCAATATAGAAGGAATAGTGCACCCGAAAAGAGATACTCGCCTCCCTATAGAAGATACTTTCTTTGGTTCAAAATGGCTCTGAGCACTATGGGACTCAACATCTTAGGTCATAAGTCCCCTAGAACTTAGAACTACGTAAACCTAACTAACCTAAGGACATCACACACACCCATGCCCGAGGCAGGATTCGAACCTGCGACCGTAGCAGTCCCGCGGTTCCGGACTGCAGCGCCAGAACCGCTAGACCACCGCGGCCGGCGATACTTTCTTTGCCATTGAAACGTTCCTCGATTTAGAAAGAGCTGGTATAGAACCTATAGTGTTTCATAGCGACGCAATTTCTGTGTTAATTCGTCATTGTGAGGGATCGACCGATGCAATAAAGAAGTAATAGTGCATCCGAAAAGAGATACTCGCCTCCCAATATAAGATCCTGTCGTTGCCATAGAAACGTTCCTCGATTTAGAAAGAGAAGCCATACAACCCATAGTGTTTCATAGCGCCGCAATTTCTGTGTTAATTCGTCATTGTGAGGGATCGACGGATGCAATAAAAAGGAACAGTGCCTCCGAAAAGAGATACTCGCCTTCCAATATAAGATCATGTCGTTGCCATAGAAACTTTCCTCGATTTAGAAAGAGAAGCCATACTACCCATTGTATTTCATAGCGACGGAATTTCTGTGTTAATTCGTCATTGTGAGGGTTCGACGGATGCAATAAAGTAGGATTAGTGCATCCGAAAAGAGATACTCGCCTCCCAATAGAAGATCCTTCGTTGCCATAGAAACGTTCCTAAATTTAGGAAGAGATGGCATAGTACCTATTGTGTTTCATAGCGACGCAATTTCTGTGTTAATTCGTCATTGTGAGGGATCGACGGATGTAATTAAGAAATAATAGTGCATCCGAAAAGAGATACTCGCCTCCCAATAGAAGATACTGTCGTTGCTGTAGAAACGTTCCTCGATTTAGAAAGAGAAGGCATAGAACCTATAGTATTTCATAGCGACGCAATTTCTGTGTTAATTGGTTATTGTGAGGGATCGACGGATGCAATAAAGAAGGAATATGGCATCCGAAAAGAGATACTCGCCTCCCAATTGAATATCATGTCTTTGCCATAGAAAAGTTCCTCGATTTAGAAAGAGAAGGCATAGAACTTATTGTATTTCATAGTGAGGCAATTACTGTCTTAATTCGTCATTGTGAGGGATCGACGGATGCAATAAACAAGGAACAGTGCATCCCAAAAGAGATACTCGCCTCCCGATAAAGATCCTTTCGTTGCCATAGAAACGTCCCTCGATTTAGAAAGAGATGGCATAGAACCTATAGTGTTTCATAGCGACGCAATTTCTGAGTTAATTCGTCATAGTGAGAGATCGACGGATGCAATAAAGAAGGAATAGTGCATCCGAAAAGAGATACTCGCCTCCCAATATAAGATCATATCGTTGCCATTGAAACTTTCCTCGATTTAGAAAGAGAAGCCATACTACCCATAGTATTTCATAGCGACGGAATTTCTGTGTTAATTCGTCATTGTGAGGGATCGACGGATGCAATAAAGTAGGATTAGTGCATCCGAAAATAGATACTCGCCTCCCAATAGATGATCCTTCGTTGCCATAGAAACGTTCCAAAATTTAGGAAGAGATGGCATAGTACCTATTGTGTTTCATAGCGACGCAATTTCTGTGTTAATTCGTCATTGTGAGGGATCGACGGATGTAATTAAGAAATAATAGTGCATCCGAAAAGAGATACTCGCCTCCCAATATAAGATCCTGTCGTTGCCATAGAAACGTTCCTCGAATTAGAATGAGAAGCCATACAACCCATAGTATTTCATAGCGACGCAATTTCTTTGTTAATTCGTCATTGTGAGGGATGACGGATGCTATAAATTAGGAGTAGTGCATCCGAAAAGAGATACTCGCCTCACAATAGAAGATCCTGTCGTTGCCATAGAAACGTTCCTCGATTTAGAAAGAGAAGCCATACAACCCATAGTATTTCATAGCGACGCAATTTCTGTGTTAATTCGTCATTGTGAGGGATCGACGGATGCAATAACGAAGGAATAGTGCATCCGAAAAGAGATACTCGCCTCCCAATAGAAGATCATGTTGATGCCATATAAACGTTCCTCGATTTAGAAAGATAAAGCATCGAACGTATAGTATTTCATAGCGACACAATTTCTGTGTTAATTCGTCATTGTGAGGGATCGACGGATGCAATAAAGAAGGAATAGTGCATCCGAAAAGAGATACTCGCCTCCCAATAGAAGGTACTGTCGTTGCTGCAGAAACGTTCCTCGATTTAGTAAGAGAAGGCATAGAACCTATAGTATTTCATAGCGACGCAATTTCTGTGTTAATTGGTCATTGTGAGGGATCGACGGATGCAATAAAGAAGGAATAGTGCATCCGAAAAGAGATACTCACCTCCCAATAGAAGATCCTGTCTTTGCCATAGAAACGTTCCTCGATTTAGAAAGAGAAGGCATTAAACCTATTGTATTTCTTAGCGACGCTATTTCTGTGTTAATTCGTCATTGTGAGAGATCGACTGATGCAATAAACAAGGAATAGTGCATCCGAAAAGATATACTCGCCTCCCAATAGAAGATCCTGTCGTTGCCATTGAAACGTTCCTGGATTTGGAAAGAGAAGGCATAGAACCTATAGCATTTCATAGCGACACAATTTCTGTGTTAATTCGTCACTGTGAGGGATCGACGGATGCAATAATGAAGGAATAGTGCATCCGAAAAGAGATACTCGCCTCCCAATAGAAGATCCTGTCGTTGCCATAGAAACGTTCCTCGATTTAAAAACAGAAGGCATAGGACCTATGGTTTTTCATAGCGACGCAATTTCAGTGTTAATTCGTCATTGTGAGGGATCGACGGATGCAATTAAGAAGGAATAGTGCATCCGAAAAGAGATACTCGCCTCCCAATAGGAGATCCTGTCGATGCCATAGAGACGTTCCTCGATATAGAGAGAGAAGGCATAGAACCTATAGTATATCATAGCGACGCAATTTCTGTGTTAAATCGTCATTGTGAGGGATCGACGGATGTAATAAAGAAGGTATAGTGCATCCGAAAAGAGATACTCGCCTAACAATAGAAGTTCCTTTCGTTGCCATAGAAACGTACCTCGATTTAAAAAGAGATAGCATAGAACCTATAGTATCTCCTAACGACGCAATATCTGTGGTAATTCGTCATTGTGAGGGATCGACGGATGCAATAATGAAGGAATAGTGCATCCGAAAAGAGATACTCGCCTCCCAATAGAAGATCTATCCGTTGCCATAGAAACTTTCCTCTATTTCGAAAGAGAAGGCATAGAACCTATAGTATCTCCTACCGACGCAATATCTGTGTTAATTCGTCATTGTGAGGGATCGACGGATGCAATAAAGAAGGAATAGTGCATCCGGAAAGAGATACACGCCTCCCAATATAAGATCCTGTCGTTGCCATAGAAACGTTCCTAGATTTATAAACAGAAGCCATACAACCCATAGTATTTCGTAGCAACGCAAATTTTTGTTTCAATTCGTCATTGTGATGGATCGACAGGTGCAATAAAGAAGGAATAGTGCATTCGAAAAGAGATACTTGCCTCCCAATAGAAGGTTCTGTCGTTGCCATAGAAACGTTCCTCGATTTAGAAAGAGATGGCGTAGAACCTATAGTATTCCATAGCAACGCAATTTCTGTGTTAATTCGTCATTGCGAGGGATCGACGGATGCAATAAAGAGGGAGTAGTGCATCCGAAAAGAGATACTCGCCTCCCAATTGAAGATCCTTTCGTTGCCATAGAAACGTTCCTCGATTTAGAAAGCGATGGCATAGTCCCTATAGTGTTTCATAGCGCCGTAATTTCTGTGTTATTTCGTCATCGTGAGGGATCGACGGATGCAATAAAGAAGGAATAGTGCATCCGAAAAGAGATACTCGCCTCCCAATATAAGATCCTGTCGTTGCCATAGAAACGTGCCTCAATTTAGAATGAGAAGCCATAGAACCCATAGTATTTCATAGCGACGCAATTTCTTTGTTAATTCGTCATTGTGAGGGATCGACGGATGCAATAAAGAAGGAATAGTGCATCCGAAAAGAGATACTCGCCTCCCAATATAAGATCCTGTCATTGCCATAGAAACGTTCCTCGAATTAGAATGAGAAGCTATACAACCCATAGTATTTCATAGCGACGCAAATTCTTTGTTATTTCGTCATTGTGACTTATCGACGGATGCAATAAAAAAGGAGTAGCGCATCCGAAAAGAGATACTCGCCTCCCAATAGAAGATCCTGTCGTTGCCATAGAAACGTTCCTCGATTTCGAAAGAGAAGGCATAGGACCTATAGTTTTTTATAGCGACGTAATTTCTATGTTAATTCGTCATTGTGAGGGATCGACGGATGCAATAATGGATGAATAGTGCATCCGAAACGAGATACTCGCCTCCCAATAGGAGATCCTGTCGATGCTATGGAGACGTTCCTCGATTTAGCGAGAGAAGGCATGGAACCTATAGTATTTCATAGCGACACAATGTCGATGTTAATTCGTCATTTTGAGGGATCGACGGATGCAATAAAGAAGGAATAGTGCATCCGAAAAGAGATACTCGCCTAACAATAGAAGATCCTTTCGTTGCCGTAAAACCTTCCTCGATTTAGAAAGAGTAGGCATAGAACCTATTGTATCTCCTAGCGACGCAATATCTGTGTTAATTAGTCATTGTGAGGGATCGACGGATGCAATAAAGAAGAAATAGTGCATCCGAAAAGGGATACTCCCGTCCCAATAGAAGATCCTGTCGTTGCCATAGAAACGTTCCTCGATTGAGAAAGAGAAGGCATAGAACCTATAGTATATCATAGCGACTATATTTCCGTGTTAATTCGTCATTGTGAGGGATTGACGGATGCAATAAAGAAGGAATAGTGCATCCGAAAAAGATACTCGCCTCCCAATAGAAGATCCTTTCGTTGAGATAGAAATGTTCCTCGATTTAGAAAGAGATGGCATAGAACCTATAGTTTCATAGCGACGCAATTTCTGTGTTAATTCGTCATTGTGAGGGATCGACGGTGCAATAAAGAAGGAATAGTGCATCCGAAAAGAGACTCGCCTTCCAATATAAGATCCTGTCGTTGCCATAGAAACGTTCCTCGATTTAGAAAGAGAAGCCATACAACCCATAGTATTTCATAGCGACGCAATTTCTGTGTTAATTCGTCATTGTGAGGGATCGACGGATGCAATAAAGAAGGAATCGTGCATCCGAAAAGAGATACTCGCCTCCCAATAGAAGACACTTTCGTTGCCATAGAAACGTTCCTCGATTTAGAAAGAGATGGCATAGAACCTATAGTCTCTCCTAGCGACGCAATATCTGTGTTAATTCGTCATTGTGAGGGATCGACGGAAGCAATAATGAAGGAATAGTGCATCCGGAACGAGATACACGCCTCCTAATATAAGATCCTGTCATTTGCCATTGAAACGTTCCTCGATTTAGACCCAGAAGCCATACAACCCATAGTATTTCATAGCGACGCAAATTTTTGTTTCAATTCGTCATTGTGAGGGATCGGCGGATGCAATAAAGAAGGAATAGTGCATCCGAAAAGAGATACTCGCCTCCCAGTACAAGATCCTGCCGTTGCCATAGAAACGTTCCTCGATTTAGAAAGTGAAGGCATGGATCCTATAGTATTTCATAGCGACGCAATTTCTGTGTTAATTCGTCATTGCGAGGGATCGACGGATGCAATAAAGAAGGAATAGTGCATCCGAAAAGAGATACTCCCGTCCCAATAGAAGATCCTGTCGTTGCCATAGAAACGTTCCTCGATTGAGAAAGAGAAGGCATAGAACCTATAGTATTTCATATCGACTATATTTCCGTGTTAATTCGTCATTGTGAGGGATCGACGGTGCAGTAAAGAAGGAATAGTGCATCCGACAAGAGATACTCGCCTTCCAATATAAGATCCTGTCGTTGCCATAGAAACGTTCCTCGATATAGAAAGAGAAGCCATACAACCTATAGTATTTCATAGCGACGCAATTTCTGTGTTAATTCGTCATTGTGAGGGATCGACGGATGCAATAAAGAAGGAATCGTGCATCCGAAAAGAGATACTCGCCTCCCAATAGAAGATCCTGTCGTTGCCATACAAACTTTCCTCGATTTAGAAAGAGAAGGCATAGAACCTATAGTATCTCCTAGCGGCGCAATATCTGTGTTAATTCGTCATTGTGAGGGATCGACGGATGCAATAAAGAAGGAATAGTGCATCCGAAAAGAGATACACGCCTCCTAATATAAGATGCTGTCGTTTGCCACAGTAACGTTCCTCGATTTAGAAACAGAAGCCATACAACCCATAGTATTTCATAGCGACGCAAATTTTTGTTTCAAATCGTCATTGTGCGGGATCAACGGATGCAATAAAGAAGGATTAGTGCATCCGAAAAGAGATACTCGCCTCCCAATAGAAGATCCTGTCGTTGCCATAGAAACGTTCCTCGATTTAGAAAGAGAAGCCATACAACTCATAGTATTTCATAGCGACGCAATTTCTTTGTCAATTCGTCATTGTGAGGGATCGACGGATGCAATAAAAAAGGAATAGTGCATCCGAAAAGAGATACGAGCCTCCCAATACAAGATCCAGTCGTTGCCATAGAAACGTTCCTCAATTTAGAAAGAGATGGCAGAGAACCTATAGCGTTTCATAGCGACACAATTTCTGTGTTAATTCGTCATTGTGAGGGATCGCCGGATGCAATAAAGAAGGAATCGTGCATCGGAAAAGAGATACTCGCCTCCCAATAGAAGATCCTGTCGTTGCCATAGAAACGTTCCTCGATTTAGAAAGAGATGGCATAGAACCTATTGTCTCTCCTAGCGACGCAATATCTGTGGTAATTCGTTATTGTGAGGGATCGACGGATGCAATAAAGAAGGAATAGTGCATCCGGAAAGAGATACACGCCTCCTAATATAAGATCCTGTCATTTGCCATAGAAACGTTCCTCGATTTAGGAACAGAAGCGATACAACCCATAGTATTTCATAGAACGCAAATTTTAGTTTCAATTCGTCATTGTGAGGGATCAACGGATGCAATAAAGAAGGAATAGTGAATCCGAAAAGAGATACTCGCCTCCCAATAGAAGATCCTGTCGTTGCCATAGAAACGTTTCTCGATTTAGAAAGTGAAGGCATGGAACCTATAGTATTTCATAGCGACGCAATTTCTGTGTTAATTCGTCATTGCGAGGGATCGACGGATGCAATAAAGAAGGAATAGTGCATCCGAAAAGAGATACTCGCCTCCCAATAGAAGATCCTGTCGTTGCCATAGAAACGGTCCTCGATTTAAAAAGAGATGTCATAGAACCTATAGTATTTCATAGCGACGCAATTTCTATCTTAATTCGTCATTGTGAGGGATCGACGGACGCAATAAAGAAGGAATAGTGCATCCGAAAAGAGATACTCGCCTCCCAATAGAAGATACTGTTGTTGCTGTAGAAACGTCCCTCGATTTAGAAAGAGAACTCTTAGCACCTATAGTATTTCATAGCGACGCAATTTCTGTGTTAATTGGTCATTGTGAATGATCGACGGATGCAATAAAGAAGGAATAGTTCATCCGAAAAGAGATACTCGCCTCCCAATAGAAGATCCTGTCTTTGCAATAGTAAAGTTCCTCGATTTAGAAAGAGAAGGCATTAAACGTATTGTATTTCTTAGCGACGCTATTTCTGTGTTAATTCGTCATTGTGAGGGATCGACGGATGCAATAAACAAGGAATAGTGCATCCGAAAAGAGATACTCGCCTCCCAATGGAAGATCCTTTCGTTGCCATAGAAACGGTCCTCGATTTAGAAAGAGATGGCATAGAACCTATAGTGTTACATAGCGACGAAATTTCTGTGCTAATTCGTCATTGTGAGGGATCGACGGATGCAATAAAGAAGGAATAGTGCATCCGAAAAGAGATACTCGCCTCCCAATAGAAGATCCTGTCGTTGCCATAGAAACTTTCCTCGATTTAGAAAGAGAAGGCATAGAACCTATAGTATCTCCTTACGACGCAATATCTGTGTTAATTCGTCATTGTGAGGGATCGATGGATGCAATAAAGAAGGAATAGTGAATCCGAAAAGAGATACACGTCTTCTAATATAAAATCCTGTCGTTTGCCATAGAAACGGTCCTCGATTTAGAAACAGAAGCCATACAACCCATAGTATTTCATAGCGACGCAAATTTTTGGTTCAATTCGTCATTGTGAGGGATCAACGGATGCAATAAAGAAGGAATAGTGCATCCGAAAAGAGATACTCGCCTCCTAATAGAAGATCCTGTCGTTGCCATAGAAACGTTCCTCGATTTAGAAGGAGAAGGCATAGAACCTATAGTATTTCATAGCGACGCAATTTCTGTGTTAATTCGTCATTGCGAGGGATCGACGGATGCAATAAAGAAGGAATAGTGCATCCGAAAAGAGATACTCGTCTCCCAATAGAAGATCCTGTCGTTGCCATAGAAGCTGTAAGTAGGCTGTTTATATTTTCTTATTGGGAAAGTTATGTAGCGCTCTATATGAAAAACACTGGCTGTGCTGTGTGCAGTTTGTGGCTAGTTTGCATTGTTGTCTGCCATTGTAGAGGGGCAGCTGGATGTTAACAGCGCATAGCGTTGCGCAGTTGGAGGTGAGCCGCCAGCAGTGGTGGATGTGGGGAGAGAGATGGCGGAGTTTTTATAATTTGTAAAACTGGATGTCAGTTATGAATATTAAGGTAAATACATTGTTTGTTCTCTATTAATATCTTTCATTTGCTAACTATCTCTATCAGTAGTTAGTGCCTTCCGTAGTTTGAATCTTTTATTTAGCTGGCAGTAGTGGCGCTCGCTGTATTGCAGTAGTTCGAGTAACGAAGATTTTTGTGAGGTAAGTGATTTCTGAAAGGTATAGTTTAATGTTACTCAGGGCCATTCCTTTGCAGGGATTTTTGATAGTCAGATTTCGTTGCGCTAGAATTGTTGTGTGCCAGGTTAAGCACAGTCTTGTATAAATTGTTCAAAGGGGACGTTTCATATGTCGACCCTTAGCCTATGATACCTCACTGGAATCTTCTGATTTTTTCTTGTAGTTTGTGTATTTAGTGTAGCTTTTGTTTATTGCTAGCACGTAATTGTAGAGAGAATCTCCTTTGTAGTTGCAGTCTTTCATTGTTGTACTGTAAAACAGTTGTGGCTTGCATGTAGATTTGCACCAAGTATTTCGCAGCTGCGCTTGTAATTAACTACATATTATTTTCAGTGCTATGTTAATGTGTTCTCTTATTTTTGCTATTCAAATTGTGCTTTTCTGTGTTATCGTGTGAAATATTGTGACAATAATGGCGTGTGAAAAACGTATCACTCGGCTCCAAAGTAAACTGAGAAATGACAGTGAAGACGAAAGCGTTGTGTTGGCCCCACCATGTAATGAATTAACTAATATTCAAAGTAGTAATTTGGTAATTGTGCATAGGGAAATGGAGCGGGCGTCAAACAATGGCGTAGACAGTCAAACAGGTAGTGAACAGGGAGGCATTATCGATCGATCGGTCGGCAACAGCTCGCTCAGGAATCCGAAATGATAGGACACAATTTTGCAAATACTGTAGATTCAGGTTTTGCGTCCTCACCGTTTTCTCAAATAAGTCAAGACACATTTTCAGCTTGTCAAAATGTGAATGTTGCCATGTTGCACAAGAATCAGTACCTGTCAAACCCATACAGCCCCTCAGAACTCATCCGCATTTGCTTAATCAAATTACCTGAACATTTACGGCATATTATTTTAGCAGGACGTTGCAAAGACGACATTGAAGCTTTTCAGGGACTGTTACAAGAATTAGAAATTGACACAGACAGTCGCGGGATGCGAAAACAGGAAAACAATCACAACAGGTCACATCCGTCACAATTCCGTGACAACAGAAACATTAACTGGACACGACAATTCTATTCTTACAACGTAAATCGTGACCAAAAGAGACACCACCCGTATGACAACCACTGGCAGAGTAATAGTTACAGAGAGAGATCGCATTTCCGTTGTAATGAATATGACAGAGACATTCATAGAAACAGACAATTTGGCAACCAGTACAATTATTATCACGGGAGACATAATAACTTTAGACGCAACGGTCCAGCGCGCAGTTACGACTCAGGGAGAAATTCTCCACCACTTAACCGACAAGAAAGAAGCTACAGGAACTACCGACATGACGACAGACGATATGATCGTAACGACAGACCTGAACTGCATCAGAACTGGCGGGATTTAAACAGAGCAGAGCCCTATCGGCAAGGCGAATTTGTGGAAGTTAGGCGTCCTAATCCCAGTAATGACGCGCGCCAACAAAGAAACAGACAATGACTCACACCGCAGGCAGCCGCGTGCGCTGGCTGGCTCAGAGAAAAATAACATAGACGCTAACGTCGAGCAAAATTCCTGTATTCTTTACGGACTAATACTGCATGATAATTGCATTCAAGTTGAAACTCTGCGTACTGAGAAGAGCGGTTTACACCACATTTCACATGTAAAACCGTTTATTGAAAGATAATCTGCTTTTTAACTTTGTCTTTGCCATAAAATTTTTCACTTCACGTTACTAGTCCTCTTTGTCACACTTACAAACTGTTAACATGCAACTATGTATTAAAGCTAAGTAACTATCCAGTCAAGAACATAGCTAACTTAGACAAGTAATTGCGAATGCATTGTTATTGCGAACAGACGACACAGTGTTGTTATTTATACATTCCTCCTTGTTAGTTGCACGATTACATAACGAATATATGGCTTACATACTTAGAACATATACCAGCACTGCTAATGAGATTTTCATGCAACATTTTGGTTTGCTTGAGAGTGGATTCTGGATTTGAGGTGCTTTCTGTGAAATGCCAGATGACACAGTGGTTAGTTTATGTGACAGCTACACGATTTTATCACGACGCTGCTAATGCGTGACAATTTAAAATGTTGCTTTTGCGGTGTATCTGTTTTATATCTGCACAGTTTTTTCTGAATTCTTCTATAAAGTGAGACATGTTTTAGTGGTGACTTTTGTGGTATGGCTACAAGGAGACAGCCTTTTCCGTAGGACAACAATACGTTACAGCACAGTACTTTCCTCATCACGGCAATAAGCCTAATAACTAAGTTATCTATACGCAAAGCATTTCACTTTTGTTTATCATGAGGTAAGTACATTGACTTCTGTAGAACTTAGCTTTCGGAGGACAATAACTACGACACTTCCACAGAGATTATCTTACAGCAACACGCACATTTAGCGCTACAGACACGTATTTGAGTGATTAATTTTGTACTTAAAACATTTATTTTTAAAGATTTTTGAATTACAAAGAAAGTTTTCCATGATACATTTCATTCCATTGCTGTAATCTGTAACACCTGACGGTATAATTACAATAATCCTCAGGGGGGTACACGCTTACTTTGTGCACCATGTGTTTGGCAAGCACAAGGAGCCCTAGCTAATATGGTATTTGCTTATACAACTTTACACATCGGTACCATATTTCTCTAAAACACAAATTACACAGCTATCTGATCATTTAACTGAGAGAGACAAACCTTTTTACTACGTCAGTGACAGATGTTTACGCAATTACACAGTTGGATAACTTCACACTTATGAAATTGTATTTTGTCTGTACTGTGTGAACTCTTCATATTTTTTCGGAACCATTGTGATACTATGAGAGCCTTGAATGATGTATTTGGTATGGGATCATGATTTTTAAAGTATGTTTGAGGTAGATGACACTATTGACATGAGCAGAGAATTTTCTTTAGGTTTTGAAATTATTGCAGAAAGCTACGACTTTTTTGAGATTTGACTGAGGTGTTATGATGTTATTTTTACGACGACGATGTGTATTATGCTGTTGAGGTATGTTTATGTCAATAAGATGATGCTACCATATATGAGGAATGTGATTACGTGTTTATATGTATATGAATAATGAAAGAAGTTAGGGACTCTTGACTTGTGAAAAAGGGTGTTGGAAACCGAGAATCGTACTTTAAGAGTTATGAAATGTGCGTGTAAATGCGTGAATGTATCACAATGCCGGCGAAAATTTCTTGGACAATGTTATATTCATAGGATTTTGTTTCTACACATTTGCAACGTAAATTCTCGACCTGTGAAATTTTTATATGAGACTGTCACTGTAGCGGAAACTGCTGTCGTAAATATTTCCGTAAGAAAGTTAAGTGACCACCTGCACGTGCATCGTCGTCACACAGCTGTGTCAGACACCTGGAGAACAAGTTATTAGGGTGTGCCTTTCCGGAACCACAGGTAGAAAAAAAAAGGTGGCCTAAACTTCCGCTAATGACATTCGTTTGTAGAAAGCATCGCAAAAACGACTTGGTCGAAATTAAAAACATATGATAACACTGTGGAGCTCGTAATTTATGATATTTACTGAAATTCCTAATGAAACGATGAGAAACATTTCACGGCTATTGTCTTGCTAGTTAAGAAAAATGCCATATGGCTTGCTTTATGTATTTATTTACACATTTTGTTTAATATCAAGTTTCTAGCTGCACTGCAGCATTGGTTAAAATAAAATTTAATATATGTATTAATATAAATATTTTATGCCTACAGATCCAGTAAATAATTTTATGATCTATCCAAAAAAAAATGAGGGAGCACAAAAAGACATTTCCCTTCACAGGAATTGCATAAATAATTTTTTTACGATTTGGTAACTTATCTACTAGCATAAGTTTTTGTGATGCATCACTCTAATGTTAAAATGTGACATAGGTATTAGACATGGCCGTTTTAGTGTAATATTTTTTCTGCTTGAGCTATTCATGTCTAGGTATAAGTTGCTGCTGTTTGCCAGGCATAGTGTTATTGAATTTGACTTTGTATTACTCTGTTAAGCTAGTTTTACTACTGACTTATATTTATTGTTGCTGCACATTGGCTCATATTAGTTGTAATGTTGCAATGCTTGGTAATTTAGATTTACTGTGGCTTGCTTTGCAATTTTCCATTTTTTTGCATTGCTGTTTGTGTTAATTTGTTATGTGATGCTGCATTGCCTCGTCCCTTGGTATATATATCTGAGCTCAGTAGATTTAAGTTAGCTTAAGAGGGAGTAGACTATATAAGAAACTGACTATGGAGAATAGGTAAAGAATGCATTGCGTAGTTATATGAAAAAGATTTGGGCCCCAATGAGTATTGTACAATCAGAAATAATTATTTTGAAAGAAATATGAATAGAATACAGGAAGGAGGTATAGATAGGACTTTTTGGGAATAATGATGAATGAAGGGAGATCTCCGAGAAGTAAAGAAAGTTTTGTTTGCAAAATACTGCAGTAAAACAAACCCTGTCCTTTCCTTCTATTATTCCGCTATATGTTTGTGTACCCTTGTGTATTTGTGTTTTTCCTGTCTTTATGTGTTTAGCTGATGAGAGCTATGTTGTAGAATTTTTCTAATACTCTGTTATTTTCTTTGTAAAGATGGTTAGACATTATTTATTCTGTTTTGTTTTAATGCTCATGTGTGAAGTTGACGTTTCAAAAGTGATTCTGATCTTTTATTCTTGTACTCATGTCATCATTCCTGTAACACTGATGTATATGTTTATTTCTATTCTTTTGTAAAGCCCCTATTACTACAAATGTTATCTGTATTGTTATGTTTTTAATGATGTATTTTGTATCTTTGTAATTGTATTCTTATGTTATATAATTGTAATTGACACCAGTTCATCATATTATCAACTTGTAAGCATTCATTTCACTGCACACTTTTCTGTTGGTCATAGTATATGGACAATATGTGAGAAGTAGGGACTTTTAGTGTTTGCACGTGTGTTAATAATTCAGCAAGGGACTGGATAACAGCACTGCTGGTTCTAAGGACGATTCCAAAAACTTCGTGAGTGCACAAGTGGTGGTTTATGGACTTGCTATCTTCTCTGCAAGACTTTTCGATGGTGATTGTGCACCTGCACAGTCGCAGCAGATGGCTGCTGGCCATCTCTACAAGGACTACAATGGGTCTGCATCTTTAATGACCCACCAATACCATTATTTCTACAAGAACTACAGTGGGTCTACACCATTGGTAACTCACCAGTACCATTATTTCCACAAGGACTGCAGTGGGTCTGCACCTCTGGTGGCCCACCAATACCATACTCTCTACCAGGACTACAGTGGGCCTGTCCACAATTTCTACAAGGACTACAGTGGGTCTGCATCTCTGGTGGCCCACCAATACTCTCTACCAGGACTGCAGTGGGTCTGCTCTGTGATGACCTACCTACCAATATTCGTCAGAACTTCGAATGACTCTGCTGTGGGTTTGCTCCATTGTGGCCCATTACCTGTCAGCATGTCAAGAGTCAGCACTGTCTTTCCGTTGGAAGGACACCACTACTTCTTCAAGACTGCATGGAAATCCACTACTTCTGTGTGCAATTTTTTTTACTAATGAGACTTTGTAAAAAAAAAAAACTGTAATTACTATTATGATGAATGATCAGGACTGTCTTTATGGACTGTGAGAAAATTTTAGCTTTTGACCAACATTGTATCAATAAGTGTGTGCATTGGATATCGTTGTTAGTGTAAAAATTTTATCAAATCATTATTGGCCACTGGCCAAAAAATTTGTAAAATTTTTTGTGGGGAGCATTGGGGCTACGTAAGTAGGCTGTTTATATTTTCTTATTGCAAAGTTACGTAGCGCTCTATATGAAAATCACTGGCTCTGCTGTGTGCAGTCTGTTGCTAGTTTGCATTGTTGTCTGCCATTGTAGAGGGGCAGCTGGATGTTAACAGAGCGTAGCGTTGCGCAGTTGGAGGTGAGCCGCCAGCAGTGGTGGATGTGGGGAGAGAGATGGCGGAGTTTTGATAATTTGTAAGACTGGATGTCAATTATGAATATTAAGGTAAATACATTGTTCGTACTCTATTAAAATCTTTCATTTGCTAACTATCTCTATCAGTAGTTAGTGCCGTCCGTAGTTTGATTCTTTTATTTAGCTGGCAGTAGTGGCGCTCGCTGTATTGCAGTAGTTCGAGTAACGAAGATTTTTGTGAGGTAAGTGATTTGTGAAAGGTATAGTTTAATGTTACTCAGGGCCATTCTTTTGCAGGGATTTTTGATAGTCAGATTGCGTTGCGCTAAAATTATTGTGTGCCAGGTTAAGCACAGTCTTGTATAAATGGTTCAAAGGGGACGTTTCAAAGCGTTACTCGATTTAGAAAGAGAGGGCATAGAACCTATAGTATATCATAGCGACGCAATTTCTGTGTTAATTCGCCATTGTGAGGCATCGACGGATGCAATAAACTAGGAATAGAGCATCCGAAAAGAGATACTCGCCACCTAATAGAAGATCCTGTCGTTGCCATAGAAACGTTCCTCAATTTAGAAAGAGATCGCATAGAACCTACAGCGTTTCATAGCGACGCAATTTCTGTGTTAATTCATCATTGCGAGGAATCGACGGATGCAATGTAGAAGGAATAGTGCATCCAAATAGAGATACTCGCCTCCCAATAGGAGACCCTGTCGATGCCATAGAGACATTCCTCGATTTAGCGACAGAAGGCATAGAACCTATAGTATTTCATAGCGACGCTATTTCTGTGTTAATTCGTCATTGTGAGTGATCGACAGATGCAATAAAGAAGGAATAGCGCATCCGAAAAGAGATACGCGCCTCCCAATAGAAGATCCTTTCGTTGCCATAGAAACGTACTTCGAATTAGAAAGAGATGGCGCAGAACCTATAGTGTTTCTTACCGACGCAATTTCTGTGTTAATTCGTCATTGTGAGGGATCGACGGATGCAATAAAGAAGGAATCGTGCATCCGAAAAAAGATACTCGCCTCAAAATAGAAGATCTCTTCGTTGCCGTAGAAACGTTCCTCGATTTAGAAAGAGATGGCATAGAACCTATAGTGTTACATAGCGACGCAATTTCCGTGTTAATTCGTCATTGTGAGGGATCGACGGATGCAATAAAGAAGGAATAGTGCATCCGAAAAGAGATACTCGCCTCCCAATAGGACATCCTGTCGATGCCATAGTGACGTTCCTCGATTTAGAAAGAGAAGGCATAGAACGTATAGTATCTCCTAGCGACGCAATTTCTATGTTAATTCGTCATTGTGAGGGATCGACGGATGCAATAAAAAAGGAGTAGCGCATCCGAAAAGAGATACGCGCCTCCCAATAGAAGATCCTGTCGCTGCCATAGAAACGATCCTCGATTGAGAAAGAGAAGGCATAGAACCTACAGTATTTCATAGCGACGCTTTTTCTGTGTTAATCCGTCATTGTGAGGGATCGACGGATGCAATAAAGAAGGTGTAGCGCATCCGAAAAGAGATACGCGCCTCCCAATAGAAGATCCTTTCGTTGCCATAGAAACGTTCGTCGAATTAGATAGAGATGGAGCAGAACCTATAGTGTTTCTTAGCGACGCAATTTCTGTGTTAATTCGTCATTGAGAGGGATCGACGGATGCAATAAAGAAGGAATAGTGCATCCGAAAAGAGATACTCGCCTCCCAGTCGAAGATTCTTTCGTTGCCATAGAAACGTTCCTCGATTTAGAAAGAGATGGCATAGAACCTATAGTGTTTCATAGCGACGCAATTTCTGTGTTAATTCGTCATTGTGAGGGATCGACTTTGCAATAAAGAAGGAATAGTGCATCCGAAAAGAGATACTCGCCTCCCAATATAAGATCCTGTCGTTGCCATAGAAACGTTCCTCGATTTAGAAAGAGAAGCCATACAACCCATAGTATTTCATAGCGACGCAATTTCTGTGTTAATTCTTCATTGTGAGGGATCGACGGATGAAATAAAGAAGGAATCATTTATCCGAAAAGAGATACTCGCCCCGCAATAGAAGATCCTTTCGTTGCCATAGAAACGTTCCTTGATTTAGAAAGAGATGGCATAGAACCTATAGTACTACATTGCGACGCAATTTCTGTGTTAATTCGTCATTGTGAGGGATTGACGGATGCAATAAAGAAGGAATAGTGCATCCGAAAAGAGATAATCGCCTCCCAATAGAAGATCCTTTCGTTGCCATAGAAACGTTCCTCGATTTAGAACGAGAAGCCATACAACCCATATAATTTCATAGCGACGCAATTTCTGTGCTAATTCGTCATTGTGAGGGATCGACGGATGCAATAAAGAAGGAATAGTGCATCCGAAAAGAGATACGCGCCTCCCAATAGAAGATCCTGTCGTTGCCATAGAAACGTTCCTCAATTTAGAAAGAGATGGCATTGAACCTATAGCGTTTCATAGCGACGCAATTTCTGTGTTAATTCGTCATTGTGAGGGATCGACGGATGCAATAAAGAAGGAATAGTACATCCGAAAACAGATACTCGCCTCGCAATAACAGATCCTTTCGTTGAGACAGAAACGTTCCTCGATTTAGAAAGAGATGGCATAGAACCTATAGTGTTTCATAGCGACGCAATTTCTGTGTTAATTCGTCATTGTGTAGGATCGACGGTGCAATAAAGAAAGAATAGTGCATCCGAAAAGAGATAATCGCCTCCCAATATAAGATCCTGTCGTTCCCATAGAAACGTTCCTCGATTTAGAAAGAGAAGCCATACAACCCATAGTATTTCATAGCGACGCAATCTCTGTGATAATTCGTCATTGTGAGGGATCGACAGATGCAATAAAGAAGGAATCGTGCATCCGAAAAGAGATAATCGCCTCCCAATAGAAGATCCTTTCGTTGCCATAGAACCGTTCCTCGATTTAGAAAAAGAAGCCATACAACCCATAGAATTTCATAGCGACGCTACTTATGTGCTAATTCGTCACTGTGAGGGATCGACGGATGCAATAAAGAAGGAATAGTGCATCCGAAAAGAGATACGCGCCTCCCAATAGGAGATCCTGTCGCTGCCATAGAAACGATCCTCGATTGAGAAAGAGAAGGCATAGAACCTACAGTATTTCATAGCGACGCTTTTTCTGTGTTAATCCGTCATTGTGAGGGATCGACGGATGCAATAAAGAAGGTGTAGTGCATCCGAAAAGAGATACGCGCCTCCCAATAGAAGATCCTTTCGTTGCCATAGAAACGTTCGTCGAATTAGATAGAGATGGAGCAGAACCTATAGTGTTTCTTAGCGACGCAATTCCTGTGTTAATTCGTCATTGAGAGGGATCGACGGATGCAATAAAGAAGGAATAGTGCATCCGAAAAGAGATACTCGCCTCCCAGTCGAAGATCCTTTCGTTGCCATAGAAACGTTCCTCGATTTAGAAAGAGATGGCATAGAACCTATAGTGTTTCATAGCGACGCAATTTCTGTGTTAATTCGTCATTGTGAGGGATCGACTTTGCAATAAAGAAGGAATAGTGCATCCGAAAAGAGATACTCGCCTCCCAATATAAGATCCTGTCGTTGCCATAGAAACGTTCCTCGATTTAGAAAGAGAAGCCATACAACCCATAGTATTTCATAGCGACGCAATTTCTGTGTTAATTCGTCATTGTGAGGGATCGACGGATGCAATAAAGAAGGAATCGTGCATCCGAAAAGAGATACTCGCCTCCCAGTCGAAGATTCTTTCGTTGCCATAGAAACGTTCCTCGATTTAGAAAGAGATGGAATAGAACCTATAGTGTTTCATAGCGACGCAATTTCTGTGTTAATTCGTCATTGTGAGGGATCGACTTTGCAATAAAGAAGGAATAGTGCATCCGAAAAGAGATACTCGCCTCCCAATATAAGATCCTGTCGTTGCCATAGAAACGTTCCTCGATTTAGAAAGAGAAGCCATACAACCCATAGTATTTCATAGCGACGCAATTTCTGTGTTAATTCTTCATTGTGAGGGATCGACGGATGAAATAAAGAAGGAATCATTTATCCGAAAAGAGATACTCGCCCCGCAATAGAAGATCCTTTCGTTGCCATAGAAACGTTCCTTGATTTAGAAAGAGATGGCATAGAACCTATAGTACTACATTGCGACCCAATTTCTGTGTTAATTCGTCATTGTGAGGGATTGACGGATGCAATAAAGAAGGAATAGTGCATCCGAAAAGAGATAATCGCCTCCCAATAGAAGATCCTTTCGTTGCCATAGAAACGTTCCTCGATTTAGAAAGAGAAGCCATACAACCCATATAATTTCATAGCGACGCAATTTCTGTGCTAATTCGTCATTGTGAGGGATCGACGGATGCAATAAAGAAGGAATAGTGCATCCGAAAAGAGATACGCGCCTCCCAATAGAAGATCCTGTCGTTGCCATAGAAACGTTCCTCAATTTAGAAAGAGATGGCATTGAACCTATAGCGTTTCATAGCGACGCAATTTCTGTGTTAATTCGTCATTGTGAGGGATCGACGGATGCAATAAAGAAGGAATAGTACATCCGAAAAGAGATACTCGCTTCGCAATAGCAGATCCTTTCGTTGAGACAGAAACGTTCCTCGATTTAGAAAGAGATGGCATAGAACCTATAGTGTTTCATAGCGACGCAATTTCTGTGTTAATTCGTCATTGTGTAGGATCGACGGTGCAATAAAGAAAGAATAGTGCATCCGAAAAGAGATAATCGCCTCCCAATATATGATCCTGTCGTTGCCATAGAAACGTTCCTCGATTTAGAAAGAGAAGCCATACAACCCATAGTATTTCATAGCGACGCAATCTCTGTGATAATTCGTCATTGTGAGGGATCGACAGATGCAATAAAGAAGGAATCGTGCATCCGAAAAGAGATAATCGCCTCCCAATAGAAGATCCTTTCGTTGCCATAGAACCGTTCCTCGATTTAGAAAGAGAAGCCATACAACCCATTGAATTTCATAGCGACGCTACTTATGTGCTAATTCGTCACTGTGAGGGATCGACGGATGCAATAAAGAAGGAATAGTGCATCCGAAAAGAGATACGCGCCTCCCAATAGAAGATCCTGTCGCTGCCATAGAAACGATCCTCGATTGAGAAAGAGAAGGCATAGAACCTACAGTATTTCATAGCGATGCTTTTTCTGTGTTAATCCGTCATTGTGAGGGATCGACGGATGCAATAAAGAAGGTGTAGTGCATCCGAAAAGAGATACGCGCCTCCCAATAGAAGATCCTTTCGTTGCCATAGAAACGTTCGTCGAATTAGATAGAGATGGAGCAGAACCTATAGTGTTTCTTAGCGACGCAATTCCTGTGTTAATTCGTCATTGAGAGGGATCGACGGATGCAATAAAGAAGGAATAGTGCATCCGAAAAGAGATACTCGCCTCCCAGTCGAAGATCCTTTCGTTGCCATAGAAACGTTCCTCGATTTAGAAAGAGATGGCATAGAACCTATAGTGTTTCATAGCGACGCAATTTCTGTGTTAATTCGTCATTGTGAGGGATCGACTTTGCAATAAAGAAGGAATAGTGCATCCGAAAAGAGATACTCGCCTCCCAATATAAGATCCTGTCGTTGCCATAGAAACGTTCCTCGATTTAGAAAGAGAAGCCATACAACCCATAGTATTTCATAGCGACGCAATTTCTGTGTTAATTCGTCATTGTGAGGGATCGACGGATGCAATAAAGAAGGAATCGTGCATCCGAAAAGAGATACTCGCCTCCCAATAGAAGATCCTGTCGTTGCCATAGAAACTTTCCTCGATTTAGAAAGAGAAGGCATTGAACCTATAGTATCTCCTAGCGGCGCAATATCTGTGTTAATTCGTCATTGTGAGGGATCGACGGATGCAATAAAGAAGGAATAGTGCATCCGAAAAGAGATACACGCCTCCTAATATAAGATGCTGTCGTTTGCCACAGAAACGTTCCTCGATTTAGAAACAGAAGCCATACAACCCATAGTATTTCATAGCGACGCAAATTTTTGTTTCAAATCGTCATTGTGCGGGATCAACGGATGCAATAAAGAAGGATTAGTGCATCCGAAAAAAGATACTCGCCTCCCAATTGAAGATCCTGTCGTTGCCATAGAAACGTTCCTCGATTTAGAAAGGGAAGCCATACAACTCATAGTATTTCATAGCGACGCAATTTCTTTGTCAATTCGTCATTGTGAGGGATCGACGGATGCAATAAAAAAGGAATAGTGCATCCGAAAAGAGATACGAGAATCCCAATACAAGATGCAGTCGTTGCCATAGAAACGTTCCTCAATTTAGAAAGAGATGGCAGAGATCCTATAGCGTTTCATAGCGACAAAATTTCTGTGTTAATTCGTCATTGTGAATGATCGACGGATGCAATAAAGAAGGAATAATGCATCCGAAAAAAGATACTCGTCTCCCAATAGGAGATCTTGTCGATGCCATAGGGATGTTCCTCGATTTAGCGAGAGAAGGCATAGAACCTATAGTATTTCATAGCGACGCAATTTCTGTGTTAATTCGTCATTGTGAGGGATCGACGGATGCAATAAAGAAGGAATAGTGCATCCGAAAAGAGATACTCGCCTCCCAATAGAAGATCCTGTCGTTTCCATAGAAACGTCCCTCAATTTAGAAAGAGATGGCATTGAACCTATAGCGTTTCATAGCGACGCAATTTCTGTGTTAATTCGTCATTGTGATTGATCGACGGATGCAATAAAGAAGGAATAGTGCATCCGAAAAGAGATACGCGCCTCCCAATAGAAGATCCTTTCGTTGCCATAGAAACGTTCCTCGAATTAGAAAGAGATGGCACAGAACCTATAGTGTTTCTTACTGACGCAATTTCTGTGTTAATTCGTCATTGTGAGGGATCGACGGATGCAACAAAGAAGGAATCGTGCATCCGAAAAGAGATACTCGCCTCAAAATAGAAGATCCTTTCGTTGCCGTAGAAACGTTCCTCGATTTAGAAAGAGATGGCATAGAACCTATAGTGTTACATAGCGACGCAATTTCTGTGTTAATTCGTCATTGTGAGGGATCGACGGATGCAATAAAGAAGGAATAGTGCATCCGAAAAGAGATACACGCCTCCCAATAGAAGATCCTGTCGTTGCCATAGAAATCTACCTCGATTTAGAAAGTGAAGGCGTAGAACTTATAGTATTTCATAGCGACGCAATTTCTGTGTTAATTCGTCATTGCGAGGGATCGACGGATGCAATAAAGATGGAATCGTGCATCCTAAAAGAGATACTCGCCTCCCAATAGAAGATCCTGTCGTTGCCATAGAAGCGTTCTTCGATTTAGAAAGAGAGGGCATAGAACCTTTAGTGTCACATAGCGACGCAATTTCTGTGTTAATTCGTCATTGTGAGGGATCGACGGTGCAATAAAGAAGGAATAGTGCATCCTAAAAGAGATACTCGCCTCCCAATAGAAGATCCTGTCGTTGCCATAGAAGCGTTCCTCGATTTAGAAAGAGAGGGCATAGAACCTTTAGTGTCACATAGCGACGCAATTTCTGTGTTAATTCGTCATTGCGAGGGATCGACGGGTGCACTAAAGAAGGAATAATGCATCCTAAAAGAGATACTCGCCTCCCAATAAAAGATTCTCTCGTTGCCATTGAAGCGTTCCTCGATTTACAAAGAGAGGGCATAGAACCTGTAGTATGTCATAGCGACGCGATTTCTGTGTTAATTCGTCATTGTGATTGATCGACGGATGCAATAAAGAAGGAATAGTGCATCCGAAAAGAGATACTCGCCTCAAAATAGAAGATCCTGTCGTTGCCATAGAAGCGTTCCTCGATTTAGAAAGAGAGGGCATAGAACCTTTAGTGTCACATAGCGACGCAATTTCTGTGTTAATTCGTCATTGTGAGGGATCGACGGTTGCAATAAAGAAGGAATAGTGCATCCGAAAAGAGAAACTCGCCTCCCAATAGAAGTTCCTTTCGTTGAGATAGAAACGTTCCTCGATTTTGAAAGAGATGGCATAGAACCTATAGTGTTTCATAGCGACGCAATTTCTGTGTTAATTCGTCATTGTGAGGGTTCGACGGTGCAATAAAGAAGGAATAGTGCATCCGAAAAGAGATACTTGCCTCCCAATATAAGATCCTGTCGTTGCCATAGAAACGTACCTCGAATTAGAAAGAGATGGCACAGAACATATAGTGTTTCTTACCGACGCAATTTCTGTGTTAATTCGTCATTGTGAGGGATCGACGGATGCAATAAAGAAGGAATCGTGCATCCGAAAAGAGATACTCGCCTCAAAATAGAAGATCCTTTCGTTGCCGTAGAAACGTTCCTCGATTTAGAGTGAGATGGCATAGAACCTATAGTGTTACATAGCGACGCAATTTCTGTGTTAATTCATCATTGTGAGGGATCGACGGATGCAATAAAGAAGGAATAGTGCATCCGAAAAGAGATACGCGCCTCCCTATAGAAGATCCTGTCGTTGCCATAGAAACGTTCCCCAATTTAGAAAGAGATGGCATAGAACCTATTGCGTTTCATAGCGACGCAATTTCTGTGTTAATTCGTCATTGTGAGTGATCGACGGATGCAATATAGAAGGAATAGTACATCCGAAAAGAGATACTCGCCTCCCAATAGAAGATCCTTTCGTTGAGACAGAAACGTTCCTCGATTTAGAAAGAGATGGCATAGAACGTATAGTGTTTCATAGTGACGCAATTTCTGTCTTAATTCGTCATTGTGTAGGATAGACGGTGCAATAAAGAAAGAATAGTGCATACGAAAAGAGATAATCGCCTCCCAATATAAGATCCTGTCGTTGCCATAGAAACGTTCCTCGATTTAGAAAGGGAAGCCATACATCCCATAGTATTTCATAGCGACGCAATTTCTGTGATAATTCGTCATTGTGAGGGATCGACGGATGCAATAAAGAAGGAATCGTGCATCCGAAAAGAGATACGCGCCTCCCAATAGAAGATCCTGTCGCTGCCATAGAAACGATCCTCGATTGAGAAAGAGAAGGCATAGAACCTATAGTATTTCATAGCGAAGCTTTTTCTGTGTTAATCCGTCATTGAGAGGGAACGACGGATGCAATAAAGAAGGAGTAGTGCATCCGAAAAGAGATACGCGTCTCCCAATAGAAGATCCTTTCGTTGCCATAGAAACGTTCGTCGAATTAGATAGAGATGGAACAGAACCTATAGTGTTTCTTAGCGACGCAATTTCTGTGTTAATTCGTCATTGAGAGGGATCGACGGATGCAATAAAGAAGGAATAGTGCATCCGAAAAGAGATACTCGCCTCCCAGTCGAAGATCCTTTCGTTGCCATAGAAACGTTCCTCGATTTAGAAAGAGATGGCATAGAACCTGTAGTGTTTCATAGCGACGCAATTTCTGTGTTAATTCGTCTTTGTGAGGGATCGACTTTGCAATAAAGAAGGAATAGTGCATCCGAAAATAGATACTCGCCTCCCAATATAAGATCCTGTCGTTGCCATAGGAACGTTCCTCGATTTAGAAAGAGAAGCCATACAACCCACAGTATTTCATAGCGACGCAATTTCTGTGTTAATTCGTCATTGTGAGGGATCGACGGATGCAATAAAGAAGGAATCGTGCATCCGAAAAGAGATACTCGCCTCCCAATAGAAGATCCTGTCGTTGCCATAGAAACTTTCCTCGATTTAGAAAGAGAAGGCATAGAACCTATAGTATCTCCTAGCGGCGCAATATCTGTGTTAATTCGTCATTGTGAGGGATCGACGGATGAAATAAAGAAGGAATAGTGCATCCGAAAAGAGATACTCGCCTCCCAATAGAAGATCCTGTCGTTTCCATAGAAACGTTCCTCGATTAAGAACGAGAAGGAATAGAACCTATAGTATTTCATAGCGACGTTATTTCTGTGTTGATTCGTCATTGTGAGGGATCGATGGATGCAATAGAGGAGCAATAGTGCATCCGTAAAAGAGATACTCGCCTCCCAATAGAAGATCCTGTCGTTGCCATAGAAACGTTCCTCGATTTAGAAAGAGAAGCCATACAACTCATAGTATTTCATAGCGACGAAATTTCTTTGTCAATTCGTCATTGGGAGGGATCGATGGATGCAATAAAGAAGGAATAGTGCATCCGAAAAGAGATACACGCCTCCTAATATAAGATGCTGTCGTGTGCCACAGAAACGTTCCTCGATTTAGAAACAGAAGCCATACAACCCATAGTATTTCATAGCGACGCAAATTTTTGTTTCAAATCGTCATTGTGCGGGATCGACGGATGCAATAAAGAAGGAATAGTGCATCCGAAAAGAGATACGCGCCTCCCAATAGAAGATCCTTTCGTTGCCATAGAAACGTTCCTCGAATTAGAAAGAGATGGCACAGAACTTATAGTGTTTCTTAGCAACGCAATTTCTGTGTTAATTCGTCATTGAGAGGGATCGACGGATGCAATAAAGAAGGAATAGTGCATCCGAAAAGAGATACTCGCCTCCCAATAGAAGATCCTTTCGTTGCCGTAAAAACGTTCCTCGATTTAGAAAGAGAAGGCATAGAAATTATAGTATATCCTAGCGACGCAATATCTGTGTTAATTCGTCATTGTGAGGGATCGACGGATGCAATAAAGAAGGAATAGTGCATCCGAAAAGAGATACTCGCCTCCCAATAGAAGATCCTGTCGTTTCCATAGAAACGCTCCTCGATTAAGAACGAGAAGGCATAGAACCTATAGTATATCATAGCGACGTTATTTCTGTGTTGATTCGTCATTGTGAGGGATCGATGGATGCAAAGAAGGAGCAATAGTGCATCCGAAAGGAGATATGGGCATCCAAACAGATGATCCTGTCGTTGCCATAGAAACGTCCCTCAATTTAGAAAGAGATGGCATTGAACCTATAGCGTTTCATAGCGACGCAATTTCTGTGTTACTTCGTCAATTTGAGGGTTCGACGGATGCAATAAAGAAGGAATCGTGTATCCGAAAAGAGATAATCGCCTCCCAATAGAAGAATCCTTCCTTGCCATAGAAACGTTCCTCGATTTAGAAAGAGGAGCCATACTCTAACACTTCCGCCCAGTCGGACGTGCGTTAGCTCAATAAAGCCTGTACTGTAATAAGTTCACGGGCTTCACCTTGTAAACAAGGATTTAGTACATAAGTTGACCGCGTGTACCTAATGGAAGCAAGTCGGACTTATTCAGTCAGTAACTACAGTGATGCGTCAAGCAAATGTAAAGTATAATTACGCGTTCGCATGGACAAGAAGTACACACAGCAGATACTACCAATGATTAATAATACGGTCGCCAGCCTAATTAGGCATTGAGTGAGTTTTTCCCTGTACAAGTAATAGCATATTCAAGCATAATGACACGTAGTAATGTTGCGTTTTATAGCAAAATTTAGAACCAGAAAGAATCTACTGAACTAAGGTTTTATTCTTTTGTATTAGTTTGGATGAGTTACTTTTACACAACACCACACAGTAATGATTACTACGAGCTGCACTTTGTGTATTGATCAGACTGAAATCGGGCATAGATTACCCTAGAATCTGCAATTTTGAAATTACACATACAATGTCACTATTAAAATCGGAAAAAATACTAATACACTTAGGTTTAATATAGAAATTAATTTTACTGTTCAATTCTGATCAGTACACTTCAAAATGTGCAAGAATAGGCAAGAGAAGGGGGGGGGGGGCCCTGAAACTGTTACGGTCGTTATGCTGAAACTAGTAAGTCCTGAAGGTACATTAACACTCAAAATTATCAACCTATGGATTACTATTCTTTTGTCACGCTTCTGGAGTAATTGACTAACATTCTTTCAATCTCAAATGAATTAAATATCATTGCTAGCTCAATTCATAATTTATCTTTCAATTTAATCACACTGTAGTTCTTTACTAACATTTACATTGGCATTCCTAACTCTCAAACTGCTTTATAGCTTAAATTGGTCTGCAGATAATTTAGTACTAACAGTAAACTTTCAATTCGGGATACTCGGGTTGCACAATATGCGGTAAGGACCCTGTCTAGGTCAATGATAAGGATAAGTGATGGCTAAGGCAATTCTGGTAAAAGTCACGTTATTATTGAACAGTTAGAACAGTTTCAACACTGGTCCACACAGATACACTTCTAAAGATGAAATAAATGTTTGACCTGTGCACGTCGTTGCGGCGGATGGCGGGCAGCGAGATAGCGGGCAGCACAGCACACATTCAAGCACGGCTAAGGCTCTCACAGTATCGGCACTTTCATTCTTCTTAGCGTCGTAATCTTTCCAATTTTTGTGCCTGAGGAAATAGCCATGCCAAGTAGTCGTCGGAATCGGCCCATCCGAGGCTCAATGGAATCCACTTTTCCTAGATAGCCTCCTCGGTACAGTACATGTTCCTCTGGCCGATGCCCAACTCCGACTGTTTCACTGAGCCCGTTGTGCCGAACCGCGCCAGTGTGTGTTTTCCCGCGCTCGCCTGCATCCACCTTTTCCCGCGCCCCTACAGGTAGGGTATTCACCACAGGTTTTCTACTACACATATTCTAATGCATTACCTACGTATGGACCAAGTGTTTAAATTACAATTTTCACATCATACAATAGATTTAACATTAAATACACTTTCCTTTGGTTATCAAATCGCTTAAAAATCTAACATAAGTAATGACATTCATTTCAAAAGTTTTGTACAGTTTCTTTAACATGACACGAAAAGAAAAAAATCTAAAATAATATTTACATTATTTCACATAAATTCAGAAAGAAACATTTATCTAAATGCATAAAGAAAAAAATTATTATAGGTACATTATTGTTACAATACAACCCATAGAATTTCATAGCGACGCAAATTCTGTGCTAATTCTTCACTGTGAGGGATCGATGGATGCAATAAAGAAGGAATAGTGCATCCGAAACAAGATAATCGCCGCCCAATAGAAGATCCTGTCGTTGCCATTGAAACTTTCCTCGATTTAGAAAGAGAAGGCATAGAGCCTATAGCATTTCATAGCGACGCAATTTCTGTGTTACAAAGTCATTGTGAGGGATCGACGGATGCAATGAAGAAGGAATAGTGCATCCTAAAAGAGATACTCGCCTCCGAATAGAAGATCCTTTCGTTGCCATAGAAACGTTCCTCGATTTAGAAAGAGAAGGCATAGAACATATAGTATTTCATAGCGACGCAATTTCTGTGTTAATTCGTCATTGCGAGGGATCGACGGGTGCACTAAAGAAGGAATAATGCATCCTAAAAGATATACTCTCCCCCCAATAAAAGATCCTGTCGTTGCCATTGAAGCGTTCCTCGATTTAGAAAGAGAGGGAATAGAACCTATAGTATGTCATAGCGACGCAATTTCTGTGTTAATTCGCCATTGTGAGGGATTGACGGATGCAATAAAAAGGGAATAGAGCATCCGAAAAGAGATACGCGCCTGCCAATAGAAGAACCTTTCGTTGCCATAGAAACGTTCCTCGAATTAGAAGGAGATAGCACAGAACCTATAGTGTTTCTTAGCGACGCAATTTCTGTGTTAATTCGTCATTGAGAGGGATCGACGGATGCAATAAAGAAAGAATAGTGCATCCGAAAAGATATAATCGCCTACCAATAGAAGATCCTTCCGTGTCCATAGAAACGTTCGTCGATTTAGAAAGAGAAGCCATACAACCCATAGAATTTCATAGCGACGCAATTTCTGTGCTAATTCGTCAATGTGAGGGATCGACGGATGCAATAAAGAAGGAAGAGTGCATCCGAAAAGAGATACACGCCTCCCAATAGAAGATCCTGTCGTTGCCATAGAAACGTTCCTCAATTTAGAAAGAGATGGCATAGAACCTATAGCGTTTCATAGCGACGCAATTTCTGTGTTAATTCGCCATTGTGAGGGATCGACGGTTGCAATAAAGAAGGAATAGTGCATCCGAAAAGAGATACTCGCCTCCCAATAGAAGTTCCTTTCGTTGAGATAGAAACGTTCCTCGATTTAGAAAGAGATGGCATAGAAACTATAGTGTTACATAGCGACGCAATTTCTGTGTTAATTCGTCATTGTGAGGGATTGACGTATGCAATAAAGATGGAATAGTGCATCCGAAAAGATATAATCGCCTACCAATAGAAGATCCTTCCGTTGCCATGGAAACGTTCCTCGATTTAGAAAGAGAAGCCATACAACCCATTGAATTTCATAGCGACGCCATTTCTGTGCTAATTCGTCATTGTGGGGGATCGACGGATGCATTAAAGAAGGAATAGTGCATCCGAAAAGAGATACTCGCCTCCCAATAGAAGATGCTTTTGTTGCCATAGAAACGTTCTTCGATTTATAAAGAGAAGGCATGGAACCTATATTATATCAAAGCGACGCAATTTTTGTTACAATTCGTCATTGTGAGGGATCGACGGATGCAATACAGAAGGATTAGTGCATCCGAAAAGAGATACTCGCCACCCAATAGGAGATCCTGTCGATGCCACAGACACGTTCCTCGATTTAGAAAGAGAAGGCATAGTGCCTATAGTATCTCCTAGCGACGCAATATCTGTGTTAATTCGTCATTGTGAGGGATCGACGGATGCAATAAAGTAGGAATAGTGCATCCGAAAAGAGATACACGCCTCCTAATGTAAGATCCTGTCTTTGCCATAGAAACGTTCCTCGATTTAGAAATAGAAGCCATACAACCCATAGTATTTCATAGCGATGCAAATTTTTGTTTCAATTCGTCATTGTCAGGGATCGACGGATGCAGTAAAGAAGGAATAGTGCATCCGAAAAGAGATACTCGCCTCCCAATAGAAGATCCTGTCGTTGCCATAGAAACGTTCTTCGATTTAGAAAGAGAAGCCATACAACTCATAGTATTTCATAGCGACGCAATTTCTTTGTTAATTCGTCATTGTGAGGGATCGATGGATGCAAAAAAGAAGGAATAGCGCATCCGAAAAGAGATACGCGCCTCCCAAAACAAGATCCAGTCGTTGCCATAGAAACGTTCCTCAATTTAGAAACAGATGGCATAGAATCTATAGCGTTTCATAGCGACGCAATTTCTGTTTTAAATCGTCATTGTGAGGGATCGACGGATGCAATAAAGAAGGAATAGTGCATCCGAAAAGAGATACTCGCCTAACAATAGAAGATCCTATCGTTGGCGTTAAAACGTTCCTCGATTTAGAAAGAGATGGCATAGAACCTATAGTGTTTCATAGCGACGCAATTTCTGTGTTAATTCGTCATTGTGAGGGATAGACGGTGCTATAAAGAAGGAATAGTGCATCCGAAAAGATATACTCGCCTCCCAATAGAAGATCCTGTCGTTGCCATAGAAGCGTTACTCGATTTAGAAACAGAGGGCATAGAACCTATAGTATATCATAGCGACGCAATTTCTGTGTTAATTCGCCATTGTGTGGGATCGACGGATGCAATAATGAAGGAATAGAGCCTCCGAAAAGAGATACCCTCCTCCCAATAGAAGATCCTGTCGTTGCCATAGAAACGTTCCTCGATTGAGAAAGAGAAACCATACAACCAATAGTATTTCATAGCGACGCCATTTCTGTGTTAATTCGTCTTTGTGAGGGATCGACGGATGCAATAAAGAAGGAATCGTGCATCCGAAAGGAGACAATCGCCTCCCAATAGAAGAACCCTTCCTTGCCATAGAAACGTTTCTTCGATTTAGAAAGAGAAGCCATACAACCCATAGAATTTCATAGCGACGCAATTTCTCTGCTAATTCGTCACTGTGAGGGATCGATGGATGCAATAAAGAAGGAATAGTGCATCCGAAACGAGATAATCGCCGCCCAATAGAAGATCCTGTCGTTGCCATTGAAACTTTCCTCGATTTAGAAAGAGAAGGCATCGAACCTATAGTATCTCCTAGCGACGCAATATCTGCGTTAATTCGTCATTGTGAGGGATCGACGGATGCAATAAAGAAGGAATAGTGCATCCGAAAAGAGATATACGCCTCGTAATATAAGATCCTGTCGTTGCCATAGAAACGTTCCTCGATTTAGAAAGTGATGGCATAGAACCTATAGTATTTCATAGCTACGCAATTTTTTGTGTTAATTCGTAATTGCGAGGGATCCACGGATGCAATAAAGAAGGAATAGAGCATCCGAAAAGAGATACTCGCCTCCCAATAGAAGATGCTTTTGTTGCCATAGAAACGTTCTTCGATTTATAAAGAGAAGGCATGGAACCTATATTATATCAAAGCGACGCAATTTTTGTTACAATTCGTCATTGTGAGGGATCGACGGATGCAATACAGAAGGATTAGTGCATCCGAAAAGAGATACTCGCCACCCAATAGGAGATCCTGTCGATGCCACAGACACGTTCCTCGATTTAGAAAGAGAAGGCATAGTGCCTATAGCATTTCATAGCGACGCAATTTCTGTGTTAATTCGTCATTGTGAGGGATCGACGGATGCAATAAAGAAGGAATAGTGCATCCGAAGAGACATACGCGCCTCGCAATATAAGATCCTGTCGTTGCCATAGAAACGTTCTTCGATTTATAAAGAGAAGGCATGGAACCTATATTATATCATAGCGACGCAATTTTTGTTACAATTCGTCATTGTGAGGGATCGACGGATGCAATACAGAAGGATTAGTGCATCCGAAAAGAGATACTCGCCACCCAATAGGAGATCCTGTCGATGCCACAGACACGTTCCTCCATTTAGAAAGAGAAGGCATAGAGCCTATAGCATTTCATAGCGACGCAATTTCTGTGTTAATTCGTCATTGTGAGGGATCGACGGATGCAATAAAGAAGGAATAGTGTATCCGAAAAAAGATACTTGCCTCCCAATAGAAGATCCTGTCGTTGCCATAGAAACTTTCCTCGATTTAGAAAGAGAAGGCATAGAACCTATAGTATCTCCTAGCGACGCAATATCTGTGTTAATTCGTCATTGTGATTGATCGACGGATGCAATAAAGAAGGAATACTGCATCCGAAAAGAGATACTCGCTTCCCAATAGAAGATCCTGTCGTTGCCATTGAAACGTTCCTCGATTGAGAAAGAGAAGTCATACAACTCATAGTATTTCATAGCGACGCCATTTCTGTGTTAATTCGTCATTGTGAGGGATCGACGGATGCAATAAAGAAGGAATCGTGCATCCTAAAAGAGATACTCGCCTCCCAATAGAAGATCCTGTCGCTGCCATAGAAGCGTTTCTCGATTTAGAAAGAGAGGGCATAGAACCTTTAGTGTCACATAGCGACGCAATTTCTGTGTTAATTCGTCATTGTGAGGGATCGACGGATGCAATAAAGAAGGAATAGTGCATCCTAAAACAGATACCCGCCTCCCAATAGAAGATCCTTTCGTTGCCATAGAAACGTTCCTCGATTTAGAAAGTGAAGGCATAGAACTTATAGTATTTCATAGCGACGCAATTTCTGTGTTAATTCGTCATTGCGAGGGATCGACGGGTGCACTAAAGAAGGAATAATGTATCCTAAAAGAGATACTCGCCTCCCAATAAAAGATCCTGTCGTTGCCATTGAAGCGTTCCTCGATTTAGAAAGAGAGGGCATAGAACCTATAGTATGTCATAGCGACGCAATTTCTGTGTTAATTCGCCATTGTGAGGGATCGACGGATGCAATAAAGAAGGAATAGAGCATCCGAAAAGAGATACTCGGCTCCCAATAGATGAACCTTTTGTTGCCATAGAAACTTTCCTCAATTTAGAAAGAGATGGCATAGAACCTATAGCATTTCATAGCGACGCAATTTCCTTGTTAATTCGCCATTGTGAGGGATCGACGGTTGCAATACAGAAGGAATAGTGCATCCGAAAAAAAGATACTCGCCTCCCAACAGAAGTTCCTTTCGTTGAGATAGAAACGTTCCTCGATTTAGAAAGAGATGGCATAGAACCTATAGTGTTTCATAGCGACGCAATTTCTGTGTTAATTCGTCATTGTGGGGGATCAACGGTGCAATAAAGAAGGAATAGTGCATCCGAAAAGAGATACTTGCCTCCCAATATAAGATCCTGTCGTTGCCATAGAAACGTTCCTCGATTTAGAAAGAGAAGCCATACAACCCATAGTATTTCATAGCTACGCAATTTCTGTGTTAATTCGTCATTGTGAGGGATCGACGGATGGAATAAAGAAGGAATCGTCCATCTGAAAAGAGATACTCGCCCCCCAATAGAAGATCCTTTCGTTGCCATAGAAACGTTCCTCGATTTAGAAAGAGATGGCATAGAAACTATAGTGTTACATAGCGACGCAATTTCTGTGTTGATTCGTCATTGTGAGGGATTGACGGATGCAATAAAGAAGGAATAGTGCATCCGAAAAGATATAATCGCCTACCAATAGAAGATTCTTCCGTTGCCATAGAAACGTTCCTCGATATAGAAAGATAAGCCATACAACCTATAGAATTTCATAGCGACGCTTTTTCTGTGTTAATCCGTCATTGTGAGGGATCGACGGATGCAATAAAGAAGGAATAGTGCATCCGAAAACAGATACTCGCCTCCCAATAGTAGATCCTGTCGTTGCCATAGAAAAGTTGCTCGATTGAGAAAGAGAATGCATAGAACGTATAATATTTCATAGCGACGCTATTTCTGTGTTGATTCGTCATTGTGAGGGATCGACGGATGCAATAAAGAAGGAATAGTGCATCCGAAAAGAGATACGCGCCTGCCAATAGAAGATCCTCTCGTTGCCATAGTATCGTTCCTCGAATTAGAAAGAGATGGCACAGAACCTATAGTGTTTCTTAGCGACGCAATTTCTGTGTTAATTCGTCATTGAGAGGGATCGACGGATGCAATAAAGAAGGAATAGTGCATCCGAAAAGATATAATCGCCTACCAATAGAAGATCCTTCCGTTGCCATAGAAACGTTCCTCGATTTAGAAAGAGAAGCCATACAACCCATAGAATTTCATAGCGACGCAAATTCTGTGCTAATTCTTCACTGTGAGGGATTGATGGATGCACTAAAGAAGGAATAATGCATCCTGAAAGAGATACTCGCCTCCCAATAGAAGTTCCTGTCGTTGCCATAGAAACGTTACTCAATTTAGAAAGAGATGGCATAGAACCTATAACGTTTCATAGCGACGCAATTTCTGTGTTAGTTCGCCATTGTGAGGGATCTACGGTTGCAATAAAGAAGGAATAGTGCATCCGAAAAGAGATACTCGCCTCCCAATAGAAGTTCCTTTCGTTGAGATAGAAACGTTCCTCGATTTAGAAAGAGATGGCATAGAAACTATAGTGTTACATAGCGACGCAATTTCTGTGTTAATTCGTCATTGTGAGGGATTGACGTATGCAATAAAGAAGGAATAGTGCATCCGAAAAGAGATACTCGCCTCCCAATAGAAGATCCTGTCGTTGCCATAGAAACTTTCCTCGATAAAGAAGTGAAGGCATAGAACCTATAGTATCTCCTAGCGACGCAATATCTGTGTTAATTCGTCATTGTGAGGGATCGACGGATGCAATAAAGAAGGAATAGTGCATCCGAAAAGAGATACACGCTTCCTAATATAAGATCCTGTCTTTGCCATAGAAACGTTCCTCGATTTAGAAACAGAAGCCATACAACCCATAGTATTACATAGCGATGCAAATTTTTGTTTCAATTCGTCATTGTCAGGGATCGACGGATGCAGTAAAGAAGGAATAGTGCATCCGAAAAAAGATACTCGCCTCCCAATAGAAGATCCTGTCGTTGCCATAGAAACGTTCCTCGATTTAGAAAGAGAAGCCATACAACTCATAGTATTTCATAGCGACGCAATTTCTTTGTTAATTCGTCATGGTGAGTGATCGATGGATGCAAAAAAGAAGGAATAGTGCATCCGAAAAGAGATACGCGCCTCCCAAAACAAGATCCAGTCGTTGCCATAGAAACGTTCCTCAATTTAGAAAGAGATGGCATAGAATATATAGCGTTTCATAGCGACGCAATTTCTGTCTTAATTCTTCATTGTGAGGGATTGACGGATGCAATAAAGAAGGAATTGTGCATCCGAAAAGTGATACTCGCCTCCCAATAGGAGATCCGGTCGATGCCATAGAGACGTTCGTCGATTTAGTGAGAGAAGGCATAGAACCTATAGTATTTCATAGCGACGCAATTTCTTTGCTATTTCGTCATTGTGAGTGATCGACGGATGCAATAAAGAAGGAATAGTGCATCCGAAAAGAGATACTCGCCTAACAATAGAAGATCCCATCGTTGGCGTTAAAACGTTCCTCGATTTAGAAAGAGAAGGCTTAGAACCTATAGTATCTCCTAGCGACGCAATATCTGTGTTAATTCGTCATTGTGAGGCATCGACGGATGCAATAAAGAAGGAATAGTGCATCCGAAAAGAGATACGCTCCTGCCAATAGAAGATCCTGTCGTTGCCATAGAAACGTTCCTCGAATTAGAAAGAGATTTCACAGAACCTGTAGTGTTTCTTAGCGACGCAATTTGTGTGTTAATTCGTCATTGAGAGGGATCGACGGATGCAATAAAGAAGGAATAGTGCATCCGAAAAGAGATACTCGCCTCCCAACAGAAGATCCTTTCGTTGGGATTTAAACGTTCCTCGATTTGGAAAGAGAAGGCATAGAACCTATAGTGTTTCATAGCGACGCAATTTCTGTGTTAATTCGTCATTGTGAGGTATAGGCGGCGCTATAAAGAAGGAATAGTGCATCCGAAAAGAGATACTCGCCTCCCAATAGAAGATCCTGTCGTTGCCATAGAAGCGTTACTCGATTTAGAAACAGAGGGCATAGAACCTATAGTATATCATAGCGACGCAATTTCTGTGTTAATTCGCCATTGTGTGGGTTCGACGGATGCAATAATGAAGGAATAGAGCATCCGAAAAGAGATACTCGCCTCCCAATAGAAGATCCTGTCGTTGCCATAGAAACGTTCCTCGATTGAGAAAGAGAAGCCATACAACCAATAGTATTTCATAGCGACGCCATTTCTGTGTTAATTCGTCATTGTGAGGGATCGACAGATGCAATAAAGAAGGAATCGTGCATCCGAAAAGAGATATACGCCTCGTAATGTAAGATCCTGTCGTTGCCATAGAAGCGTTCCTCGATTTAGAAAGTGATGGCATAGAACCTATAGTATTTCATAGCCACGCAATTTCTGTGTTAATTCGTAATTGCGAGGGATCGACGGATGCAATAGAGAAGGAATAGAGCATCCGAAAAGAGATACTCGCCTCCCAATAGAAGATGCTTTTGTTGCCATAGAAACGTTCTTCGATTTATAAAGAGAAGGCATGGAACCTATATTATATCAAAGCGACGCAATTTTTGTTACAATTCGTCATTGTGAGGGATCGACGGATGCAATACAGAAGGATTAGTGCATCCGAAAAGAGATACTCGCCACCCAATAGGAGATCCTGTCGATGCCACAGACACGTTCCTCGATTTAGAAAGTGAAGGCATAGAGCCTATAGCATTTCATAGCGACGCAATTTCTGTGTTAATTCGTCATTGTGAGGGATCGACGGATGCAATAAAGAAGAAATAGTGCATCCGAAGAGAGATACGCGCCTCGCAATATAACATCCTGCCTTTGCCATAGAAACGTTCTTCGATTTATAAAGAGAAAGCATGGAACCTATATTATATCATAGCGACGCAATTTTTGTTACAATTCGTCATTGTGAGGGATCGACGGATGCAATACAGAAGGATTAGTGCATCCGAAAAAAGATACTTGCCTCCCAATAGAAGATCCTGTCGTTGCCATAGAAACTTTCCTCGATTTAGAAAGAGAAGGCATAGAACCTATAGTATCTCCTAGCGACGCAATATCTGTGTTAATTCGTCATTGTGATTGATCGACGGATGCAATAAAGAAGGAATAGTGCATCCGAAAAGAGATACTCGCCTCCCAATAGTAGATCCTGTCGTTGCCATAGAAACGTCCCTCGATTGAGAAAGAGAAGTCATACAACCCATAGTATTTCATAGCGACGCCATTTCTGTGTTAATTCGTCATTGTGAGGGATCGACGGATGCAGTAAACAAGGAATAGAGCATCCGAAAACAGATACTCGCCTCCCAATAGAAGAACCTTTTGTTGCCATAGAAACGTTCCTCAATTTAGAAAGAGATGGCATAGAACCTATAGCATTTCTTAGCGACGCAATTTCTGTGTTAATTCGCCATTGTGAGGGATCGACGGTTGCAATAAAGAAGGAATACTGCATCCGAAAAGAGATACTCGCTTCCCAATAGAAGATCCTGTCGTTGCCATTGAAACGTTCCTCGATTGAGAAAGAGAAGTCATACAACTCATAGTATTTCATAGCGACGCCATTTCTGTGTTAATTCGTCATTGTGAGGGATCGACGGATGCAATAAAGAAGGAATCGTGCATCCTAAAAGAGATACTCGCCTGCCAATAGAAGATCCTGTCGTTGCCATAGAAACTTTCCTCGATTTAGAAAGAGAAGGCATAGAACCTATAGTATCTCCTAGCGACGCAATATCTGTGTTAATTCGTCATTGTGATTGATCGACGGATGCAATAAAGAAGGAATACTGCATCCGAAAAGAGATACTCGCTTCCCAATAGAAAATCCTGTCGTTGCCATTGAAACGTTCCTCGATTGAGAAAGAGAAGTCATACAACTCATAGTATTTCATAGCGACGCCATTTCTGTGTTAATTCGTCATTGTGAGGGATCGACGGATGCAATAAAGAAGGAATCGTGCATCCTAAAAGAGATACTCGCCTCCCAATAGAAGATCCTGTCGTTGCCATAGAAGCGTTTCTCGATTTAGAAAGAGAGGGCATAGAACCTTTAGTGTCACATAGCGACGCAATTTCTGTGTTAATTCGTCATTGTGAGGGATCGACGAATGCAATAAAGAAGGAATAGTGCATCCTAAAATAGATACCCGACTCCCAATAGAAGATCCTTTCGTTGCCATAGAAACGTTCCTCGATTTAGAAAGTGAAGGCATAGAACTTATAGTATTTCATAGCGACGCAATTTCTTTGTTAATTCGTCATTGCGAGGGATCGACGGGTGCACTAAAGAAGGAATAATGTATCCTAAAAGAGATACTCGCCTCCCAATAAAAGACCCTGTCGTTGCCATTGAAGCGTTCCTCGATTTAGAAAGAGAGGGCATAGAACCTATAGTATGTCATAGCGACGCAATTTCTGTGTTAATTCGCCATTGTGAGGGATCGACGGATGCAATAAAGAAGGAATAGAGCATCCGAAAAGAGATACTCGCCTCCCAATAGATGAACCTTTTGTTGCCATAGAAACTTTCCTCAATTTAGAAAGAGATGGCATAGAACCTATAGCATTTCATAGCGACGCAATTTCCTTGTTAATTCGCCATTGTGAGGGATCGACGGTTGCAATAAAGAAGGAATAGTGCATCCGAAATGAGATACTCGCCTCCCAACAGAAGTTCCTTTCGTTGAGATAGAAACGTTCCTCGATTTAGAAAGAGATGGCATAGAACCTATAGTGTTTCATAGCGACGCAATTTCTGTGTTAATTCGTCATTGTGAGGGATCGACGGATGGAATAAAGAAGGAATCGTCCATCTGAAAAGAGATACTCGCCCCCCAATAGAAGATCCTTTCGTTGCCATTGAAACGTTCCTCGATTTAGAAAGAGATGGCATAGAAACTATAGTGTTACATAGCGACGCAATTTCTGTGTTGATTCGTCATTGTGAGGGATTGACGGATGCAATAAAGAAGGAATAGTGCATCCGAAAAGATATAATCGCCTACCAATAGAAGATTCTTCCGTTGCCATAGAAACGTTCCTCGATATAGAAAGATAAGCAATACAACCTATAGAATTTCATAGCGACGCTTTTTCTGTGTTAATCCGTCATTGTGAGGGATCGACGGATGCAATAAAGAAGGAATAGTGCATCCGAAAAGAGATACTCGCCTCCCAATAGTAGATCCTGTCGTTGCCATTGAAAAGTTGCTCGATTGAGAAAGAGAATGCATAGAACGTATAATATTTCATAGCGACGCTATTTCTGTGTTGATTCGTCATTGTGAGGGATCGACGGATGCAATAAAGAAGGAATAGTGCATCCGAAAAGAGATACGCGCGTGCCAATAGAAGATCCTCTCGTTGCCATAGTATCGTTCCTCGAATTAGAAAGAGATGGCACAGAACCTATAGTGTTTCTTAGCGACGCAATTTCTGTGTTAATTCGTCATTGAGAGGGATCGACGGATGCAATAAAGAAGGAATAGTGCATCCGAAAAGATATAATCGCCTACCAATAGAAGATCCTTCCGTTACCATAGAAACGTTCCTCGATTTAGAAAGAGAAGCCATACAACCCATAGAATTTCATAGCGACGCAAATTCTGTGCTAATTCTTCACTGTGAGGCATTGATGGATGCACTAAAGAAGGAATAATGCATCCTAAAAGAGATACTCGCCTCCCAATAGAAGTTCCTGTCGTTGCCATAGAAACGTTACTCAATTTAGAAAGAGATGGCATAGAACCTATAACGTTTCATAGCGACGCAATTTCTGTGTTAGTTCGCCATTGTGAGGGATCGACGGATGCAATAAAGAAGGAATAGTGCATCCGAAAAGAGATACTCGCCTCCCAATAGAAGTTCCTTTCGTTGAGATAGAAACGTTCCTCGATTTAGAAAGAGATGGCATAGAAACTATAGTGTTACATAGCGACGCAATTTCTGTGTTAATTCGTCATTGTGAGGGATTGACGTATGCAATAAAGAAGGAATAGTGCATCCGAAAAGAGATACTCGCCTCCCAATAGAAGATCCTGTCGTTGCCATAGAAACTTTCCTCGATAAAGAAGTGAAGGCATAGAACCTATAGTATCTCCTAGCGACGCAATATCTGTGTTAATTCGTCATTGTGAGGGATCGACGGATGCAATAAAGAAGGAATAGTGCATCCGAAAAGAGATACACGCTTCCTAATATAAGATCCTGTCTTTGCCATAGAAACGTTCCTCGATTTAGAAACAGAAGCCATACAACCCATAGTATTACATAGCGATGCAAATTTTTGTTTCAATTCGTCATTGTCAGGGATCGACGGATGCAGTAAAGAAGGAATAGTGCATCCGAAAAAAGATACTCGCCTCCCAATAGAAGATCCTGTCGTTGCCATAGAAACGTTCCTCGATTTAGAAAGAGAAGCCATACAACTCATAGTATTTCATAGCGACGCAATTTCTTTGTTAATTCGTCATGGTGAGTGATCGATGGATGCAAAAAAGAAGGAATAGTGCATCCGAAAAGAGATACGCGCCTCCCAAAACAAGATCCAGTCGTTGCCATAGAAACGTTCCTCAATTTAGAAAGAGATGGCATAGAATATATAGCGTTTCATAGCGACGCAATTTCTGTCTTAATTCTTCATTGTGAGCGATTGACGGATGCAATAAAGAAGGAATTGTGCATCCGAAAAGTGATACTCGCCTCCCAATAGGAGATCCGGTCGATGCCATAGAGACGTTCGTCGATTTAGTGAGAGAAGGCATAGGACCTATAGTATTTCATAGCGACGCAATTTCTTTGCTATTTCGTCATTGTGAGTGATCGACGGATGCAATAAAGAAGGAATAGTGCATCCGAAAAAAGATACTCGCCTAACAATAGAAGATCCCATCGTTGGCGTTAAAACGTTCCTCGATTTAGAAAGAGAAGGCATAGAACCTATAGTATCTCCTAGCGACGCAATATCTGTGTTAATTCGTCATTGTGAGGCATCGACGGATGCAATAAAGAAGGAATAGTGCATCCGAAAAGAGATACGCTCCTGCAAATAGAAGATCCTGTCGTTGCCATAGAAACGTTCCTCGAATTAGAAAGAGATTTCACAGAACCTGTAGTTTTTCTTAGCGACGCAATTTGTGTGTTAATTCTTCATTGAGAGGGATCGACGGATGCAATAAAGAAGGAATAGTGCATCCGAAAAGAGATACTCGCCTCCCAATAGAAGATCCTTTCGTTGGGATTTCAACGTTCCTCGATTTGGAAAGAGAAGGCATAGAACCTATAGTGTTTCATAGCGACGCAATTTCTGTGTTAATTCGTCATTGCGAGGTATAGGCGGTGCTATAAAGAAGGAATAGTGCATCCGAAAAGAGATACTCGTCTCCCAATAGAAGATCCTGTCGTTGCCATAGAAGCGTTACTCGATTTAGAAACAGAGGGCATAGAACCTATAGTATATCATAGCGACGCAATTTCTGTGTTAATTCGCCATTGTGTGGGTTCGACGGATGCAATAATGAAGGAATAGAGCATCCGAAAAGAGATACTCGCCTCCCAATAGAAGATCCTGTCGTTGCCATAGAAACGTTCCTCGATTGAGAAAAAGAAGCCATACAACCAATAGTATTTCATAGCGACGCCATTTCTGTGTTAATTCGTCATTGTGAGGGATCGACAGATGCAATAAAGAAGGAATCGTGCATCCGAAAAGAGATAATCGCCTCCCAATAGAAGAACCTTTCCTTGCCATAGAAACGTACCTCGATTTAGAAAGAGAAGCCATACAACCCACAGAATTTCATAGCGACGCAATTTCTGTGCTAATTCGTCACTGTGAGGGATCGATGGATGCAATAAAGAAGGAATAGTGCATCCGAAACGAGATAATCGCCGCCCAATAGAAGATCCTGTCGTTGCCATTGAAACTTTCCTCGATTTAGAAAGAGAAGGCATCGAACCTATAGTATCTCCTAGCGACGCAATATCTGCGTTAATTCGTCATTGTGAGGGATCGTCGGATGCAATAAAGAAGGAATAGTGCATCCGAAAAGAGATATACGCCTCGTAATGTAAGATCCTGTCGTTGCCATAGAAACGTTCCTCGATTTAGAAAGTGATGGCATAGAACCTATAGTATTTCATAGCCACGCAATTTCTGTGTTAATTCGTAATTGCGAGGGATCGACGGATGCAATAAAGAAGGAATAGAGCATCCGAAAAGAGATACTCGCCTCCCAATAGAAGATGCTTTTGTTGCCATAGAAACGTTCTTCGATTTATAAAGAGAAGGCATGGAACCTATATTATATCAAAGCGACGCAATTTTTGTTACAATTCGTCATTGTGAGGGATCGACGGATGCAATACAGAAGGATTAGTGCATCCGAAAAGAGATACTCGCCACCCAATAGGAGATCCTGTCGATGCCACAGACACGTTCCTCGATTTAGAAAGAGAAGGCATAGAGCCTATAGCATCTCATAGCGACGCAATTTCTGTGTTAATTCGTCATTGTGAGGGATCGACGGATGCAATAAAGAAGAAATAGTGCATCCGAAGAGAGATACGCGCCTCGCAATATAACATCCTGCCTTTGCCATAGAAACGTTCTTCGATTTATAAAGAGAAAGCATGGAACCTATATTATATCATAGCGACGCAATTTTTGTTACAATTCGTCATTGTGAGGGATCAACGGATGCAATACAGAAGGATTAGTGCATCCGAAAAAAGATACTTGCCTCCCAATAGAAGATCCTGTCGTTGCCATAGATACTTTCCTCGATTTAGAAAGAGAAGGCATAGAACCTAAAGTATCTCCTAGCGACGCAATATCTGTGTTAATTCGTCATTGTGATTGATCGACGGATGCAATAAAGAAGGAATAGTGCATCCGAAAAGAGATACTCGCCTCCCAATAGTAGATCCTGTCGTTGCCATAGAAACGTCCCTCGATTGAGAAAGAGAAGTCATACAACCCATAGTATTTCATAGCGACGCAATTTCTGTGTTAATTCGTCATTGCGAGGGATCGACGGGTGCACTAAAGAAGGAATAATGTATCCTAAAAGAGATACTCGCCTCCCAATAAGAGATCCTGTCGTTGCCATTGAAACGTTCCTCGATTGAGAAAGAGAAGTCATACAACTCATAGTATTTCATAGCGACGCCATTTCTGTGTTTATTCGTCATTGTGAGGGATCGACGGATGCAATAAAGAAGGAATCGTGCATCCTAAAAGAGATACTCGCCTCCCAATAGAAGATCCTGTCGTTGCCATAGAAACTTTCCTCGATTTAGAAAGAGAAGGCATAGAACCTATAGTATCTCCTAGCGACGCAATATCTGTGTTAATTCGTCATTGTGATTGATCGACGGATGCAATAAAGAAGGAATACTGCATCCGAAAAGAGATACTCGCTTCCCAATAGAAGATCCTGTCGTTGCCATTGAAACGTTCCTCGATTGAGAAAGAGAAGTCATACAACTCATAGTATTTCATAGCGACGCCATTTCTGTGTTAATTCGTCATTGTGAGGGATCGACGGATGCAATAAAGAAGGAATCGTGCATACTAAAAGAGATACTCGCCTCCCAATAGAAGATCCTGTCGTTGCCATAGAAGCGTTTCTCGATTTAGAAAGAGAGGGCATAGAACCTTTAGTGTCACATAGCGACGCAATTTCTGTGTTAATTCGTCATTGTGAGGGATCGACGAATGCAATAAAGAAGGAATAGTGCATCCTAAAAGAGATACCCGCCTCCCAATAGAAGATCCTTTCGTTGCCATAGAAACGTTCCTCGATTTAGAAAGTGAAGGCATAGAACTTATAGTATTTCATAGCGACGCAATTTCTGTGTTAATTCGTCATTGCGAGGGATCGACGGGTGCACTAAAGAAGGAATAATGTATCCTAAAAGAGATACTCGCCTCCCAATAAAAGATCCTGTCGTTGCCATTGAAGCGTTCCTCGATTTAGAAAGAGAGGGCATAGAACCTATAGTATGTCATAGCGACGCAATTTCTGTGTTAATTCGCCATTGTGAGGGATCGACGGATGCAATAAAGAAGGAATAGAGCATCCGAAAAGAGATACTCGCCTCCCAATAGATGAACCTTTTGTTGCCATAGAAACTTTCCTCAATTTAGAAAGAGATGGCATAGAACCTATAGCATTTCATAGCGACGCAATTTCCTTGTTAATTCGCCATTGTGAGGGATCGACGGTTGCAATAAAGAAGGAATAGTGCATCCGAAAAGAGATACTCACCTCCCAACAGAAGTTCCTTTCGTTGAGATAGAAACGTTCCTCGATTTAGAAAGAGATGGCATAGAACCTATAGTGTTTCATAGCGACGCAATTTCTGTGTTAATTCGTCATTGTGGGGGATCAACGGTGCAATAAAGAAGGAATAGTGCATCCGAAAAGAGATACTTGCCTCCCAATATAAGATCCTGTCGTTGCCATAGAAACGTTCCTCGATTTAGAAAGAGAAGCCATACAACCCATAGTATTTCATAGCTACGCAATTTCTGTGTTAATTCGTCATTGTGAGGGATCGACGGATGGAATAAAGAAGGAATCGTCCATCTGAAAAGAGATACTCGCCCCCCAATAGAAGATCCTTTCGTTGCCATAGAAACGTTCCTCGATTTAGAAAGAGATGGCATAGAAACTATAGTGTTACATAGCGACGCAATTTCTGTGTTGATTCGTCATTGTGAGGGATTGACGGATGCAATAAAGAAGGAATAGTGCATCCGAAAAGATATAATCGCCTACCAATAGAAGATTCTTCCGTTGCCATAGAAACGTTCCTCGATATAGAAAGATAAGCCATACAACCTATAGAATTTCATAGCGACGCTTTTTCTGTGTTAATCCGTCATTGTGAGGGATCGACGGATGCAATAAAGAAGGAATAGTGCATCCGAAAAGAGATACTCGCCTCCCAATAGTAGATCCTGTCGTTGCCATAGAAAAGTTGCTCGATTGAGAAAGAGAATGCATAGAACGTATAATATTTCATAGCGACGCTATTTCTGTGTTGATTCGTCATTGTGAGGGATCGACGGATGCAATAAAGAAGGAATAGTGCATCCGAAAAGAGATACGCGCCTGCCAATAGAAGATCCTCTCGTTGCCATAGTATCGTTCCTCGAATTAGAAAGAGATGGCTCAGAACCTATAGTGTTTCTTAGCGACGCAATTTCTGTGTTAATTCGTCATTGAGAGGGATCGACGGATGCAATAAAGAAGGAATAGTGCATCCGAAAAGATATAATCGCCTACCAATAGAAGATCCTTCCGTTGCCATAGAAACGTTCCTCGATTTAGAAAGAGAAGCCATACAACCCATAGAATTTCATAGCGACGCAAATTCTGTGCTACTTCTTCACTGTGAGGCATTGATGGATGCACTAAAGAAGGAATAATGCATCCTAAAAGAGATACTCGCCTCCCAATAGAGGTTCCTGTCGTTGCCATAGAAACGTTACTCAATTTAGAAAGAGATGGCATAGAACCTATAACGTTTCATAGCGACGCAATTTCTGTGTTAGTTCGCCATTGTGAGGGATCGACGGATGCAATAAAGAAGGAATAGTGCATCCGAAAAGAGATACTCGCCTCCCAATAGAAGTTCCTTTCGTTGAGACAGAAACGTTCCTCGATTTAGAAAGAGATGGCATAGAAACTATAGTGTTACATAGCGACGCAATTTCTGTGTTAATTCGTCATTGTGAGGGATTGACGTATGCAATAAAGAAGGAATAGTGCATCCGAAAAGAGATACTCGCCTCCCAATAGAAGATCCTGTCGTTGCCATAGAAACTTTCCTCGATAAAGAAGAGAAGGCATAGAACCTATAGTATCTCCTAGCGACGCAATATCTGTGTTAATTCGTCATTGTGAGGGATCGACGGATGCAATAAAGAAGGAATAGTGCATCCGAAAAGAGATACACGCTTCCTAATATAAGATACTGTCTTTGCCATAGAAACGTTCCTCGATTTAGAAACAGAAGCCATACAACCCATAGTATTACATAGCGATGCAAATTTTTATTTCAATTCGTCATTGTCAGGGATCGACGGATGCAGTAAAGAAGGAATAGTGCATCCGAAAAAAGATACTCGCCTCCCAATAGAAGATCCTGTCGTTGCCATAGAAACGTTCCTCGATTTAGAAAGAGAAGCCATACAACTCATAGTATTTCATAGCGACGCAATTTCTTTGTTAATTCGTCATGGTGAGTGATCGATGGATGCAAAAAAGAAGGAATAGTGCATCCGAAAAGAGATACGCGCCTCCCAAAACAAGATCCAGTCGTTGCCATAGAAACGTTCCTCAATTTAGAAAGAGATGGCATAGAATATATAGCGTTTCATAGCGACGCAATTTCTGTCTTAATTCTTCATTGTGAGGGATTGACGGATGCAATAAAGAAGGAATTGTGCATCCGAAAAGTGATACTCGCCTCCCAATAGGAGATCCGGTCGATGCCATAGAGACGTTCGTCGATTTAGTGAGAGAAGGCATAGAACCTATAGTATTTCATAGCGACGCAATTTCTTTGCTATTTCGTCATTGTGAGTGATCGACGGATGCAATAAAGAAGGAATAGTGCATCCGAAAAAAGATACTCGCCTAACAATAGAAGATCCCATCGTTGGCGTTAAAACGTTCCTCGATTTAGAAAGAGAAGGCATAGAACCTATAGTATCTCCTAGCGACGCAATATCTGTGTTAATTCGTCATTGTGAGGCATCGACGGATGCAATAAAGAAGGAATAGTGCATCCGAAAAGAGATACGCTCCTGCCAATAGAAGATCCTGTCGTTGCCATAGAAACGTTCCTCGAATTAGAAAGAGATTTCACTGAACCTGTAGTTTTTCTTAGCGACGCAATTTGTGTGTTAATTCTTCATTGAGAGGGATCGACGGATGCAATAAAGAAGGAATAGTGCATCCGAAAAGAGATACTCGCCTCCCAATAGAAGATCCTTTCGTTGGGATTTAAACGTTCCTCGATTTGGAAAGAGAAGGCATAGAACCTATAGTGTTTCATAGCGACGCAATTTCTGTGTTAATTCGTCATTGTGAGGTATAGGCGGTGCTATAAAGAAGGATTAGTGCATCCGAAAAGAGATACTCGCCTCCCAATAGAAGATCCTGTCGTTGCCATAGAAGCGTTACTCGATTTAGAAACAGAGGGCATAGAACCTATAGTATATCATAGCGACGCAATTTCTGTGTTAATTCGCCATTGTGTGGGTTCGACGGATGCAATAATGAAGGAATAGAGCATCCGAAAAGAGATACTCGCCTCCCAATAGAAGATCCTGTCGTTGCCATAGAAACGTTCCTCGATTGAGAAAGAGAAGCCATACAACCAATAGTATTTCATAGCGACGCCATTTCTGTGTTAATTCGTCATTGTGAGGGATCGACAGATGCAATAAGGAAGCAATCGTGCATCCGAAAAGAGATAATCGCCTCCCAATAGAAGAACCTTTCCTTGCCATAGAAACGTACCTCGATTTAGAAAGAGAAGCAATACAACCCACAGAATTTCATAGCGACGCAATTTCTGTGCTAATTCGTCACTGTGAGGGATCGATGGATGCAATAAAGAAGGAATAGTGCTTCCGAAACGAGATAATCGCCGCCCAATAGAAGATCCTGTCGTTGCCATTGAAACTTTCCTCGATTTAGAAAGAGAAGGCATCGAACCTATAGTATCTCCTAGCGACGCAATATCTGCGTTAATTCGTCATTGTGAGGGATCGTCGGATGCAATAAAGAAGGAATAGTGCATCCGAAAAGAGATATACGCCTCGTAATGTAAGATCCTGTCGTTGCCATAGAAACGTTCCTCGATTTAGAAAGTGATGGCATAGAACCTATAGTATTTCATAGCCACGGAATTTCTGTGTTAATTCGTAATTGCGAGGGATCGACGGATGCAATAAAGAAGGAATAGAGCATCCGAAAAGAGATACTCGCCTCCCAATAGAAGATGCTTTTGTTGCCATAGAAACGTTCTTCGATTTATAAAGAGAAGGCATGGAACCTATATTATATCAAAGCGACGCAATTTTTGTTACAATTCGTCATTGTGAGGGATCGACGGATGCAATACAGAAGGATTAGTGCATCCGAAAAGAGATACTCGCCACCCAATAGGAGATCCTGTCGATGCCACAGACACGTTCCTCGATTTAGAAAGAGAAGGCATAGAGCCTATAGCATTTCATAGCGACGCAATTTCTGTGTTAATTCGTCATTGTGAGGGATCGACGGATGCAATAAAGAAGAAATAGTGCATCCGAAGAGAGATACGCGCCTCGCAATATAACATCCTGCCTTTGCCATAGAAACGTTCTTCGATTTATAAAGAGAAAGCATGGAACCTATATTATATCATAGCGACGCAATTTTTGTTACAATTCGTCATTGTGAGGGATCGACGGATGCAATACAGAAGGATTAGTGCATCCGAAAAAAGATACTTGCCTCCCAATAGAAGATCCTGTCGTTGCCATAGAAACTTTCCTCGATTTAGAAAGAGAAGGCATAGAACCTATAGTATCTCCTAGCGACGCAATATCTGCGTTAATTCGTCATTGTGATTGATCGACGGATGCAATAAAGAAGGAATAGTGCATCCGAAAAGAGATACTCGCCTCCCAATAGTAGATCCTGTCGTTGCCATAGAAACGTCCCTCGATTGAGAAAGAGAAGTCATACAACCCATAGTATTTCATAGCGACGCCATTTCTGTGTTAATTCGTCATTGTGAGGGATCGACGGATGCAATAAAGAAGGAATAGAGCATCCGAAAAGAGATACTCGCCTCCCAATAGAAGAACCTTTTGTTGCCATAGAAACGTTCCTCAATTTAGAAAGAGATGGCATAGAACCTATAGCATTTCTTAGCGACGCAATTTCTGTGTTAATTCGCCATTGTGAGGGATCGACGGTTGCAATAAAGAAGGAATACTGCATCCGAAAAGAGATACTCGCTTCCCAATAGAAGATCCTGTCGTTGCCATTGAAACGTTCCTCGATTGAGAAAGAGAAGTCATACAACTCATAGTATTTCATAGCGACGCCATTTCTGTGTTAATTCGTCATTGTGAGGGATCGACGGATGCAATAAAGAAGGAATCGTGCATCCTAAAAGAGATACTCGCCTCCCAATAGAAGATCCTGTCGTTGCCATAGAAACTTTCCTCGATTTAGAAAGAGAAGGCATAGAACCTATAGTATCTCCTAGCGACGCAATATCTGTGTTAATTCGTCATTGTGATTGATCGACGGATGCAATAAAGAAGGAATACTGCATCCGAAAAGAGATACTCGCTTCCCAATAGAAGATCCTGTCGTTGCCATTGAAACGTTCCTCGATTGAGAAAGAGAAGTCATACAACTCATAGTATTTCATATCGACGCCATTTCTGTGTTAATTCGTCATTGTGAGGGATCGACGGATGCAATAAAGAAGGAATCGTGCATCCTAAAAGAGATACTCGCCTCCCAATAGAAGATCCTGTCGTTGCCATAGAAGCGTTTCTCGATTTAGAAAGAGAGGGCATAGAACCTTTAGTGTCACATAGCGACGCAATTTCTGTGTTAATTCGTCATTGTGAGGGATCGACGGATGCAATAAAGAAGGAATAGTGCATCCTAAAAGAGATACCCGACTCCCAATAGAAGATCCTTTCGTTGCCATAGAAACGTTCCTCGATTTAGAAAGTGAAGGCATAGAACTTATAGTATTTCATAGCGACGCAATTTCTGTGTTAATTCGTCATTGCGAGGGATCGACGGGTGCACTAAAGAAGGAATAATGTATCCTAAAAGAGATACTCGCCTCCCAATAAAAGATCCTGTCGTTGCCATTGAAGCGTTCCACGATTTAGAAAGAGAGGGCATAGAACCTATAGTATGTCATAGCGACGCAATTTCTGTGTTAATTCGCCATTGTGAGGGATCGACGGATGCAATAAAGAAGGAATAGAGCATCCGAAAAGAGATACTCGCCTCCCAATAGATGAACCTTTTGTTGCCATAGAAACTTTCCTCAATTTAGAAAGAGATGGCATAGAACCTATAGCATTTCATAGCGACGCAATTTCCTTGTTAATTCGCCATTGTGAGGGATCGACGGTTGCAATAAAGAAGGAATAGTGCATCCGAAAAGAGATACTCGCCTCCCAACAGAAGTTCCTTTCGTTGAGATAGAAACGTTCCTCGATTTAGAAAGAGATGGCATAGAACCTATAGTGTTTCATAGCGACGCAATTTCTGTGTTAATTCGTCATTGTGGGGGATCAACGGTGCAATAAAGAAGGAATAGTGCATCCGAAAAGAGATACTTGCCTCCCAATATAAGATCCTGTCGTTGCCATAGAAACGTTCCTCAATTTAGAAAGAGAAGCCATACAACACATAGTATTTCATAGCTACGCAATTTCTGTGTTAATTCATCATTGTGAGGGATCGACGGATGGAATAAAGCAGGAATCGTCCATCTGAAAAGAGATACTCGCCCCCCAATAGAAGATCCTTTCGTTGCCATAGAAACGTTCCTCGATTTAGAAAGAGATGGCATAGAAACTATAGTGTTACATAGCGACGCAATTTCTGTGTTGATTCGTCATTGTGAGGGATTGACGGATGCAATAAAGAAGGAATAGTGCATCCGAAAAGATATAATCGCCTACCAATAGAAGATTCTTCCGTTGCCATAGACACGTTCCTCGATATAGAAAGATAAGCCATACAACCTATAGAATTTCATAGCGACGCTTTTTCTGTGTTAATCCGTCATTGTGAGGGATCGACGGATGCAATAAAGAAGGAATAGTGCATCCGAAAAGAGATACTCGCCTCCCAATAGTAGATCCTGTCGTTGCCATAGAAAAGTTGCTCGATTGAGAAAGAGAATGCATAGAACGTATAATATTTCATAGCGACGCTATTTCTGTGTTGATTCGTCATTGTGAGGGATCGACGGATGCAATAAAGAAGGAATAGTGCATCCGAAAAGAGATACGCGCCTGCCAATAGAAGATCCTCTCGTTGCCATTGTATCGTTCCTCGAATTAGAAAGAGATGGCACAGAACCTATAGTGTTTCTTAGCGACGCAATTTCTGTGTTAATTCGTCATTGAGAGGGATCGACGGATGCAATAAAGAAGGAATAGTGCATCCGAAAAGATATAATCGCCTACCAATAGAAGATCCTTCCGTTGCCATAGAAACGTTCCTCGATTTAGAAAGAGAAGCCATACAACCCATAGAATTTCATAGCGACGCAAATTCTGTGCTAATTCTTCACTGTGAGGGATTGATGGATGCACTAAAGAAGGAATAATGCATCCTAAAAGAGATACTCGCCTCCCAATAGAAGTTCCTGTCGTTGCCATAGAAACGTTACTCAATTTAGAAAGAGATGGCATAGAACCTATAACGTTTCATAGCGACGCAATTTCTGTGTTAGTTCGCCATTGTGAGGGATCGACGGTTGCAATAAAGAAGGAATAGTGCATCCGAAAAGAGATACTCGCCTCCCAATAGAAGTTCCTTTCGTTGAGATAGAAACGTTCCTCGATTTAGAAAGAGATGGCATAGAAACTATAGTGTTACATAGCGACGCAATTTCTGTGTTAATTCGTCATTGTGAGGGATTGACGTATGCAATAAAGAAGGAATAGTGCAATCGAAAAGAGATACTCGCCTCCCAATAGAAGATCCTGTCGTTGCCATAGAAACTTTCCTCGATAAACAAGTGAAGGCATAGAACCTATAGTATCTCCTAGCGACGTAATATCTGTGTTAATTCGTCATTGTGAGGGATCGACGGATGCAATAAAGAAGGAATAGTGCATCCGAAAAGAGATACACGCTTCCCAATATAAGATCCTGTCTTTGCCATAGAAACGTTCCTCGATTTAGAAACAGAAGCCATACAACTCATAGTATTTCATAGCGACGCAATTTCTTTGTTAATTCGTCATGGTGAGTGATCGATGGATGCAAAAAAGAAGGAATAGTGCATCCGAAAAGAGATACGCGCCTCCCAAAACAAGATCCAGTCGTTGCCATAGAAACGTTCCTCAATTTAGAAAGAGATGGCATAGAATATATAGCGTTTCATAGCGACGCAATTTCTGTCTTAATTCTTCATTGTGAGCGATTGACGGATGCAATAAAGAAGGAATTGTGCATCCGAAAAGTGATACTCGCCTCCCAATAGGAGATCCGGTCGATGCCATAGAGACGTTCGTCGATTTAGTGAGAGAAGGCATAGAACCTATAGTATTTCATAGCGACGCAATTTCTTTGCTATTTCGTCATTGTGAGTGATCGACGGATGCAATAAAGAAGGAATAGTGCATCCGAAAAAAGATACTCGCCTAACAATAGAAGATCCCATCGTTGGCGTTAAAACGTTCCTCGATTTAGAAAGAGAAGGCATAGAACCTATAGTATCTCCTAGCGACGCAATATCTGTGTTAATTCGTCATTGTGAGGCATCGACGGATGCAATAAAGAAGGAATAGTGCATCCGAAAAGAGATACGCTCCTGCCAATAGAAGATCCTGTCGTTGCCATAGAAACGTTCCTCGAATTAGAAAGAGATTTCACAGAACCTGTAGTGTTTCTTAGCGACGCAATTTGTGTGTTAATTCGTCATTGAGAGGGATCGACGGATGCAATAAAGAAGGAATAGTGCATCCGAAAAGAGATACTCGCCTCCCAATAGAAGATCCTTTCGTTGGGATTTAAACGTTCCTCGATTTGGAAAGAGAAGGCATAGAACCTATAGTGTTTCATAGCGACGCAATTTCTGTGTTAATTCGTCATTGTGAGGTATAGGCGGTGCTATAAAGAAGGAATAGTGCATCCGAAAAGAGATACTCGCCTCCCAATAGAAGATCCTGTCGTTGCCATAGAAGCGTTACTCGATTTAGAAACAGAGGGCATAGAACCTATAGTATATCATAGCGACGCAATTTCTGTGTTAATTCGCCATTGTGTGGGTTCGACGGATGCAATAATGAAGGAATAGAGCATCCGAAAAGAGATACTCGCCTCCCAATAGAAGATCCTGTCGTTGCCATAGAAACGTTCCTCGATTGAGAAAGAGAAGCCATACAACCAATAGTATTTCATAGCGACGCAATATCTGCGTTAATTCGTCATTGTGAGGGATCGTCGGATGCAATAAAGAAGGAATAGTGCATCCGAAAAGAGATATACGCCTCGTAATGTAAGATCCTGTCGTTGAATAGAAACGTTCCTCGATTTAGAAAGTGATGGCATAGAACCTATAGTATTTCATAGCCACGCAATTTCTGTGTTAATTCGTAATTGCGAGGGATCGACGGATGCAATAAAGAAGGAATAGAGCATCCGAAAAGAGATACTCGCCTCCCAATAGAAGATGCTTTTGTTGCCATAGAAACGTTCTTCGATTTATAAAGAGAAGGCATGGAACCTATATTATATCAAAGCGACGCAATTTTTGTTACAATTCGTCATTGTGAGGGATCGACGGATGCAATACAGAAGGATTAGTGCATCCGAAAAGAGATACTCGCCACCCAATAGGAGATCCTGTCGATGCCACAGACACGTTCCTCGATTTAGAAAGAGAAGGCATAGAGCCTATAGCATTTCATAGCGACGCAATTTCTGTGTTAATTCGTCATTGTGATTGATCGACGGATGCAATAAAGAAGGAATAGTGCATCCGAAAAGAGATACTCGCCTCCCAATAGTAGATCCTGTCGTTGCCATAGAAACGTCCCTCGATTGAGAAAGAGAAGTCATACAACCCATAGTATTTCATAGCGACGCCATTTCTGTGTTAATTCGTCATTGTGAGGGATCGACGGATGCAATAAAGAAGGAATAGAGCATCCGAAAAGAGATACTCGCCTCCCAATAGAAGAACCATTTGTTGCCATAGAAACGTTCCTCAATTTAGAAAGAGATGGCATAGAACCTATAGCATTTCTTAGCGACGCAATTTCTGTGTTAATTCGCCATTGTGATGGATCGACGGTTGCAATAAAGAAGGAATACTGCATCCGAAAAGAGATACTCGCTTCCCAATAGAAGATCCTGTCGTTGCCATTGAAACGTTCCTCGATTGAGAAAGAGAAGTCATACAACTCATAGTATTTCATAGCGACGCCATTTCTGTGTTAATTCGTCATTGTGAGGGATCGACGGATGCAATAAAGAAGGAATCGTGCATCCTAAAAGAGATACTCGCCTCCCAATAGAAGATCCTGTCGTTGCCATAGAAGCGTTTCTCGATTTAGAAAGAGAGGGCATAGAACCTTTAGTGTCACATAGCGCCGCAATTTCTGTGTTAATTCGTCATTGTGAGGGATCGACGGATGCAATAAAGAAGGAATAGTGCATCCTAAAAGAGATACCCGCCTCCCAATAGAAGATCCTTTCGTTGCCATAGAAACGTTCCTCGATTTAGAAAGTGAAGGCATAGAACTTATAGTATTTCATAGCGACGCAATTTCTTTGTTAATTCGTCATGGTGAGTGATCGATGGATGCAAAAAAGAAGGAATAGTGCATCCGAAAAGAGATACGCGCCTCCCAAAACAAGATCCAGTCGTTGCCATAGAAACGTTCCTCAATTTAGAAAGAGATGGCATAGAATATATAGCGTTTCATAGCGACGCAATTTCTGTCTTAATTCTTCATTGTGAGCGATTGACGGATGCAATAAAGAAGGAATTGTGCATCCGAAAAGTGATACTCGCCTCCCAATAGGAGATCCGGTCGATGCCATAGAGACGTTCGTCGATTTAGTGAGAGAAGGCATAGAACCTATAGTATTTCATAGCGACGCAATTTCTTTGCTATTTCGTCATTGTGAGTGATCGACGGATGCAATAAAGAAGGAATAGTGCATCCGAAAAAAGATACTCGCCTAACAATAGAAGATCCCATCGTTGGCGTTAAAACGTTCCTCGATTTAGAAAGAGAAGGCATAGAACCTATAGTATCTCCTAGCGACGCAATATCTGTGTTAATTCGTCATTGTGAGGCATCGACGGATGCAATAAAGAAGGAATAGTGCATCCGAAAAGAGATACGCTCCTGCCAATAGAAGATCCTGTCGTTGCCATAGAAACGTTCCTCGAATTAGAAAGAGATTTCACAGAACCTGTAGTGTTTCTTAGCGACGCAATTTGTGTGTTAATTCGTCATTGAGAGGGATCGACGGATGCAATAAAGAAGGAATAGTGCATCCGAAAAGAGATACTCGCCTCCCAATAGAAGATCCTTTCGTTGGGATGTAAACGTTCCTCGATTTGGAAAGAGAAGGCATAGAACCTATAGTGTTTCATAGCGACGCAATTTCTGTGTTAATTCGTCATTGTGAGGTATAGGCGGTGCTATAAAGAAGGAATAGTGCATCCGAAAAGAGATACTCGCCTCCCAATAGAAGATCCTGTCGTTGCCATAGAAGCGTTACTCGATTTAGAAACAGAGGGCATAGAACCTATAGTATATCATAGCGACGCAATTTCTGTGTTAATTCGCCATTGTGTGGGTTCGACGGATGCAATAATGAAGGAATAGAGCATCCGAAAAGAGATACTCGCCTCCCAATAGAAGATCCTGTCGTTGCCATAGAAACGTTCCTCGATTGAGAAAGAGAAGCCATACAACCAATAGTATTTCATAGCGACGCAATATCTGCGTTAATTCGTCATTGTGAGGGATCGTCGGATGCAATAAAGAAGGAATAGTGCATCCGAAAAGAGATATACGCCTCGTAATGTAAGATCCTGTCGTTGAATAGAAACGTTCCTCGATTTAGAAAGTGATGGCATAGAACCTATAGTATTTCATAGCCACGCAATTTCTGTGTTAATTCGTAATTGCGAGGGATCGACGGATGCAATAAAGAAGGAATAGAGCATCCGAAAAGAGATACTCGCCTCCCAATAGAAGATGCTTTTGTTGCCATAGAAACGTTCTTCGATTTATAAAGAGAAGGCATGGAACCTATATTATATCAAAGCGACGCAATTTTTGTTACAATTCGTCATTGTGAGGGATCGACGGATGCAATACAGAAGGATTAGTGCATCCGAAAAGAGATACTCGCCACCCAATAGGAGATCCTGTCGATGCCACAGACACGTTCCTCGATTTAGAAAGAGAAGGCATAGAGCCTATAGCATTTCATAGCGACGCAATTTCTGTGTTAATTCGTCATTGTGATTGATCGACGGATGCAATAAAGAAGGAATAGTGCATCCGAAAAGAGATACTCGCCTCCCAATAGTAGATCCTGTCGTTGCCATAGAAACGTCCCTCGATTGAGAAAGAGAAGTCATACAACCCATAGTATTTCATAGCGACGCCATTTCTGTGTTAATTCGTCATTGTGAGGGATCGACGGATGCAATAAAGAAGGAATAGAGCATCCGAAAAGAGATACTCGCCTCCCAATAGAAGAACCATTTGTTGCCATAGAAACGTTCCTCAATTTAGAAAGAGATGGCATAGAACCTATAGCATTTCTTAGCGACGCAATTTCTGTGTTAATTCGCCATTGTGATGGATCGACGGTTGCAATAAAGAAGGAATACTGCATCCGAAAAGAGATACTCGCTTCCCAATAGAAGATCCTGTCGTTGCCATTGAAACGTTCCTCGATTGAGAAAGAGAAGTCATACAACTCATAGTATTTCATAGCGACGCCATTTCTGTGTTAATTCGTCATTGTGAGGGATCGACGGATGCAATAAAGAAGGAATCGTGCATCCTAAAAGAGATACTCGCCTCCCAATAGAAGATCCTGTCGTTGCCATAGAAGCGTTTCTCGATTTAGAAAGAGAGGGCATAGAACCTTTAGTGTCACATAGCGCCGCAATTTCTGTGTTAATTCGTCATTGTGAGGGATCGACGGATGCAATAAAGAAGGAATAGTGCATCCTAAAAGAGATACCCGCCTCCCAATAGAAGATCCTTTCGTTGCCATAGAAACGTTCCTCGATTTAGAAAGTGAAGGCATAGAACTTATAGTATTTCATAGCGACGCAATTTCTGTGTTAATTCGTCATTGCGAGGGATCGACGGGTGCACTAAAGAAGGAATAATGTATCCTAAAAGAGATACTCGCCTCCCAATAAAAGATCCTGTCGTTGCCATTGAAGCGTTCCTCGATTTAGAAAGAGAGGGCATAGAACCTATAGTATGTCATAGCGACGCAATTTCTGTGTTAATTCGCCATTGTGAGGGATCGACGGATGGAATAAATAAGGAATCGTCCATCTGAAAAGAGATACTAGCCCCCCAATAGAAGATCCTTTCGTTGCCATAGAAACGTTCCTCGATTTAGAAAGAGATGGCATAGAAACTATAGTGTTACATGGCGACGCAATTTCTGTGTTAATTCGTCATTGTGAGGGATTGACGGATGCAATAAAGAAGGAATAGTGCATCCGAAAAGATATAATCGCCTACCAATAGAAGATTCTTCCGTTGCCATAGAAACGTTCCTCGATATAGCAAGAGAAGCCATACAACCTATAGAATTTCATAGCGACGCTTTTTCTGTGTTAATCCGTCATTGTGAGGGATCGACGGATGCAATAAAGAAGGAATAGTGCATCCGAAAAGAGATACTCGCCTCCCAATAGTAGATCCTGTCGTTGCCATAGAAAAGTTGCTCGATTGAGAAAGAGAATGCATAGAACGTATAATATATCATAGCGACGCTAATTCTGTGTTGATTCGTCATTGTGAGGGATCGACGGATGCAATAAAGAAGGAATAGAGCATCCGAAAAGAGATACGCGCCTGCCAATAGAAGATCCTCTCGTTGCCATAGTATCGTTCCTCGAATTAGAAAGAGATGGCACAGAACCTATAGTGTTTCTTAGCGACGCAATTTCTGTGTTAATTCGTCATTGAGAGGGATCGACGGATGCAATAAAGAAGGAATAGTGCATCCGAAAGGATATAATCGCCTACCAATAGAAGATCCTTCCGTTGCCATAGAAACGTTCCTCGATTTAGAAAGAGAAGCCATACAACCCATAGAATTTCATAGCGACGCAATTTCTTTGTTAATTCGTCATGGTGAGGAATCGATGGATGCAAAAAAGAAGGAATAGTGCATCCGAAAAAAGATACGCGCCTCCCAAAACAAGATCCAGTCGTTGCCATAGAAACGTTCCTCAATTTAGAAAGAGATGGCATAGAATATATAGCGTTTCATAGCGACGCAATTTCTTTGCTATTTCGTCCTTGTGAGTGATCGACGGATGCAATAAAGAAGGAATAGTGCATCCGAAAAGAGATAACGCTTCCTAATATAAGTTCCTGTCTTTGCAATAGAAACGTTCCTCGATTTAGAAACAGAAGCCATACAACTCATAGTATTTCATAGCGACGCAATTTCTTTGTTAATTCGTCATGGTGAGGAATCGATGGATGCAAAAAAGAAGGAATAGTGCATCCGAAAAAAGATACGCGCCTCCCAAAACAAGATCCAGTCGTTGCCATAGAAACGTTCCTCAATTTAGAAGGAGATGGCATAGAATATATAGCGTTTCATAGCGACGCAATTTCTTTGCTATTTCGTCATTGTGAGTGATCGACGGATGCAATAAAGAAGGAATAGTGCATCCGAAAAGAGATACTCGCCTAACAATAGAAGATCCTATCGTTGGCGTTAAAACGTTCCTCGATTTAGAAAGAGAAGGCATAGAACCTATAGTATCTCCTAGCGACGGAATATCTGTGTTAATTCGTCATTGTGAGGCATCGACGGATGCAATAAAGAAGGAATAGTGCATCCGAAAAGAGATACGCTCCTGCCAATAGAAGATCCTGTCGTTGCCATAGAAACGTTCCTCGAATTAGAAAGAGATTTCACTGACCCTGTAGTGTTTCTTAGCGACGCAATTTGTGTGTTAATTCTTCATTGAGAGGGATCGACGGATGCAATAAAGAAGGAATAGTATATCCGAAAAGAGATACTCGCCTCCCAATAGAAGATCCTTTCGTTGGGATTTAAACGTTCCTCGATTTGGAAAGAGAAGGCATAGAACCTATAGTGTTTCATAGCGACGCAATTTCTGTGTTAATTCGTCATTGTGAGGTATAGGCGGTGCTATAAAGAAGGAATAGTGCATCCGAAAAGAGATACTCGCCTCCCAATAGAAGATCCTGTCGTTGCCATAGAAGCGTTACTCGATTTAGAAACAGAGGGCATAGAACCTATAGTATATCATAGCGACGCAATTTCTGTGTTAATTCGCCATTGTGTGGGTTCGACGGATGCAATAATGAAGGAATAGAGCATCCGAAAAGAGATACTCGCCTCCCAATAGAAGATCCTGTCGTTGCCATAGAAACGTTCCTCGATTGAGAAAGAGAAGCCATACAACCAATATTATTTCATAGCGACGCCATTTCTGTGTTAATTCGTCATTGTGAGGGATCGACAGATGCAATAAAGAAGCAATCGTGCATCCGAAAAGAGATAATCGCCTCCCAATAGAAGAACCTTTCCTTGCCATAGAAACGTACCTCGATTTAGAAAGAGAAGCCATACAACCCACAGAATTTCATAGCGACGCAATTTCTGTGCTAATTCGTCACTGTGAGGGATCGATGGATGCAATAAAGAAGGAATAGTGCATCCGAAACGAGATAATCGCCGCCCAATAGAAGTTCCTGTCGTTGCCATTGAAACTTTCCTCGATTTAGAAAGAGAAGGCATCGAACCTATAGTATCTCCTAGCGACGCAATATCTGCGTTAATTCGTCATTGTGAGGGATCGTCGGATGCAATAAAGAAGGAATAGTGCATCCGAAAAGAGATATACGCCTCGTAATGTAAGATCCTGTCGTTGCCATAGAAACGTTCCTCGATTTAGAAAGTGATGGCATAGAGCCTATAGTATTTCATAGCGACGCAATTTCTGTGTTAATTCGTCATTGTGAGGGATCGACGGATGCAATAAAGAAGAAATAGTGCATCCGAAGAGAGATACGGGCCTCGCAATATAACATCCTGCCTTTGCCATAGAAACGTTCTTCGATTTATAAAGAGAAAGCATGGAACCTATATTATATCATAGCGACGCAATTTTTGTTACAATTCGTCATTGTGAGGGATCGACGGATGCAATACAGAAGGATTAGTGCATCCGAAAAAAGATACTTGCCTCCCAATAGAAGATCCTGTCGTTGCCATAGAAACTTTCCTCGATTTAGAAAGAGAAGGCATAGAACCTATAGTATCTCCTAGCGACGCAATATCTGCGTTAATTCGTCATTGTGATTGATCGACGGATGCAATAAAGAAGGAATAGTGCATCCGAAAAGAGATACTCGCCTCCCAATAGTAGATCCTGTCGTTGCCATAGAAACGCCCCTCGATTGAGAAAGAGAAGTCATACAACCCATAGTATTTCATAGCGACGCCATTTCTGTGTTAATTCGTCATTGTGAGGGATCGACGGATGCAATAAAGAAGGAATAGAGCATCCGAAAAGAGATACTCGCCTCCCAATAGAAGAACCTTTTGTTGCCATAGAAACGTTCCTCAATTTAGAAAGAGATGGCATAGAACCTATAGCATTTCTTAGCGACGCAATTTCTGTGTTAATTCGCCATTGTGAGGGATCGACGGTTGCAATAAAGAAGGAATACTGCATCCGAAAAGAGATACTCGCTTCCCAATAGAAGATCCTGTCGTTGCCATTGAAACGTTCCTCGATTGAGAAAGAGAAGTCATACAACTCATAGTATTTCATAGCGACGCCATTTCTGTGTTAATTCGTCATTGTGAGGGATCGACGGATGCAATAAAGAAGGAATCGTGCATCCTAAAAGAGATACTCGCCTCCCAATAGAAGATCCTGTCGTTCCCATAGAAACTTTCCTCGATTTAGAAAGAGAAGGCATAGAACCTATAGTATCTCCTAGCGACGCAATATCTGTGTTAATTCGTCATTGTGATTGATCGACGGATGCAATAAAGAAGGAATACTGCATCCGAAAAGAGATACTCGCTTCCCAATAGAAGATCCTGTCGTTGCCATTGAAACGTTCCTCGATTGAGAAAGAGAAGTCATACAACTCATAGTATTTCATAGCGACGCCATTTCTGTGTTAATTCGTCATTGTGAGGGATCGACGGATGCAATAAAGAAGGAATCGTGCATCCTAAAAGAGATACTCGCCTCCCAATAGAAGATCCTGTCGTTGCCATAGAAGCGTTTCTCGATTTAGAAAGAGAGGGCATAGAACCTTTAGTGTCACATAGCGACGCAATTTCTGTGTTAATTCGTCATTGTGAGGGATCGACGGATGCAATAAAGAAGGAATAGTGCATCCTAAAAGAGATACCCGCCTCCCAATAGAAGATCCTTTCGTTGCCATAGAAACGTTCCTCGATTTAGAAAGTGAAGGCATAGAACTTATAGTATTTCATAGCGACGCAATTTCTGTGTTAATTCGTCATTGCGAGGGATCGACGGGTGCACTAAAGAAGGAATAATGTATCCTAAAAGAGATACTCGCCTCCCAATAAAAGATCCTGTCGTTGCCATTAAAGCGTTCCTCGATTTAGAAAGAGAGGGCATAGAACCTATAGTATGTCATAGCGACGCAATTTCTGTGTTAATTCGCCATTGTGAGGGATCGACGGATGCAATAAAGAAGGAATAGAGCATCCGAAAAGAGATACTCGCCTCCCAATAGATGAACCTTTTGTTGCCATAGAAACTTTCCTCAATTTAGAAAGAGATGGCATAGAACCTATAGCATTTCATAGCGACGCAATTTCCTTGTTAATTCGCCATTGTGAGGGATCGACGGTTGCAATAAAGAAGGAATAGTGCATCCGAAAAGAGATACTCGCCTCCCAACAGAAGTTCCTTTCGTTGAGATAGAAACGTTCCTCGATTTAGAAACAGATGGCATAGAACCTATAGTGATTCATAGCGACGCAATTTCTGTGTTAATTCGTCATTGTGGGGGATCAACGGTGCAATAAAGAAGGAATAGTGCATCCGAAAAGAGATACTTGCCTCCCAATATAAGATCCTGTCGTTGCCATAGAAACGTTCCTCAATTTAGAAAGAGAAGCCATACAACCCATAGTATTTCATAGCTACGCAATTTCTGTGTTAATTCATCATTGTGAGGGATCGACGGATGGAATAAAGAAGGAATCGTCCATCTGAAAAGAGATACTCGCCCCCCAATAGAAGATCCTTTCGTTGCCATAGAAACGTTCCTCGATTTAGAAAGAGATGGCATAGAAACTATAGTGTTACATAGCGACGCAATTTCTGTGTTGATTCGTCATTGTGAGGGATTGACGGATGCAATAAAGAAGGAATAGTGCATCCGAAAAGATATAATCGCCTACCAATAGAAGATTCTTCCGTTGCCATAGAAACGTTCCTCGATATAGAAAGATAAGCCATACAACCTATAGAATTTCATAGCGACGCTTTTTCTGTGTTAATCCGTCATTGTGAGGGATCGACGGATGCAATAAAGAAGGAATAGTGCATCCGAAAAGAGATACTCGCCTCCCAATAGTAGATCCTGTCGTTGCCATAGAAAAGTTGCTCGATTGAGAAAGAGAATGCATAGAACGTATAATATTTCATAGCGACGCTATTTCTGTGTTGATTCGTCATTGTGAGGGATCGACGGATGCAATAAAGAAGGAATAGTGCATCCGAAAAGAGATACGCGCCTGCCAATAGAAGATCCTCTCGTTGCCATAGTATCGTTCCTCGAATTAGAAAGAGATGGCACAGAAACTATAGTGTTTCTTAGCGACGCAATTTCTGTGTTAATTCGTCATTGAGAGGGATCGACGGATGCAATAAGGAAGGAATAGTGCATCCGAAAAGATATAATCGCCTACCAATAGAAGATCCTTCCGTTGCCATAGAAACGTTCCTCGATTTAGAAAGAGAAGCCATACAACCCATAGAATTTCATAGCGACGCAAATTCTGTGCTAATTCTTCACTGTGAGGGATTGATGGATGCACTAAAGAAGGAATAATGCATCCTAAAAGAGATACTCGCCTCCCAATAGAAGTTCCTGTCGTTGCCATAGAAACGTTACTCAATTTAGAAAGAGATGGCATAGAACCTATAACGTTTCATAGCGACGCAATTTCTGTGTTAGTTCGCCATTGTGAGGGATCGACGGTTCCAATAAAGAAGGAATAGTGCATCCGAAAAGAGATACTCGCCTCCCAATAGAAGTTCCTTTCGTTGAGATAGAAATGTTCCTCGATTTAGAAAGAGATGGCATAGAAACTATAGTGTTACATAGCGACGCAATTTCTGTGTTAATTCGTCATTGTGAGGGATTGACGTATGCAATAAAGAAGGAATAGTGCAATCGAAAAGAGATACTCGCCTCCCAATAGAAGATCCTGTCGTTGCCATAGAAACTTTCCTCGATAAAGAAGTGAAGGCATAGAACCTATAGTATCTCCTAGCGACGTAATATCTGTGTTAATTCGTCATTGTGAGCGATCGACGGATGCAATAAAGAAGGAATAGTGCATCCGAAAAGAGATACACGCTTCCCAATATAAGATCCTGTCTTTGCCATAGAAACGTTCCTCTATTTAGAAACAGAAGCCATACAACTCATAGTATTTCATAGCGACGCAATTTCTTTGTTAATTCGTCATGGTGAGTGATCGATGGATGCAAAAAAGAAGGAATAGTGCATCCGAAAAGAGATACGCGCCTCCCAAAACAAGATCCAGTCGTTGCCATAGAAACGTTCCTCAATTTAGAAAGAGATGGCATAGAATATATAGCGTTTCATAGCGACGCAATTTCTGTCTTAATTCTTCATTGTGAGCGATTGACGGATGCAATAAAGAAGGAATTGTGCATCCGAAAAGTGATACTCGCCTCCCAATAGGACATCCGGTCGATGCCATAGAGACGTTCGTCGATTTAGTGAGAGAAGGCATAGAACCTATAGTATTTCATAGCGACGCAATTTCTTTGCTATTTCGTCATTGTGAGTGATCGACGGATGCAATAAAGAAGGAATAGTGCATCCGAAAAAAGATACTCGCCTAACAATAGAAGATCCCATCGTTGGCGTTAAAACGTTCCTCGATTTAGAAAGAGAAGGCATAGAACCTATAGTATCTCCTAGCGACGCAATATCTGTGTTAATTCGTCATTGTGAGGCATCGACGGATGCAATAAAGAAGGAATAGTGCATCCGAAAAGAGATACGCTCCTGCCAATAGAAGATCCTGTCGTTGCCATAGAAACGTTCCTCGAATTAGAAAGAGATTTCACAGAACCTGTAGTGTTTCTTAGCGACGCAATTTGTGTGTTAATTCGTCATTGAGAGGGATCGACGGATGCAATAAAGAAGGAATAGTGCATCCGAAAAGAGATACTCGCCTCCCAATAGAAGATCCTTTCGTTGGGATTTAAACGTTCCTCGATTTGGAAAGAGAAGGCATAGAACCTATAGTGTTTCATAGCGACGCAATTTCTGTGTTAATTCGTCATTGTGAGGTATAGGCGGTGCTATAAAGAAGGAATAGTGCATCCGAAAAGAGATACTCGCCTCCCAATAGAAGATCCTGTCGTTGCCATAGAAGCGTTACTCGATTTAGAAACAGAGGGCATAGAACCTATAGTATATCATAGCGACGCAATTTCTGTGTTAATTCGCCATTGTGTGGGTTCGACGGATGCAATAATGAAGGAATAGAGCATCCGAAAAGAGATACTCGCCTCCCAATAGAAGATCCTGTCGTTGCCATAGAAACGTTCCTCGATTGAGAAAGAGAAGCCATACAACCAATAGTATTTCATAGCGACGCCATTTCTGTGTTAATTCGTCATTGTGAGGGATCGACAGATGCAATAAAGAAGGAATCGTGCATCCGAAAAGAGATAATCGCCTCCCAATAGAAGAACCTTTCCTTGCCATAGAAACGTACCTCGATTTAGAAAGAGAAGCCATACAACCCACAGAATTTCATAGCGACGCAATTTCTGTGCTAATTCGTCACTGTGAGGGATCGATGGATGCAATAAAGAAGGAATAGTGCATCCGAAACGAGATAATCGCCGCCCAATAGAAGATCCTGTCGTTGCCATAGAAACGTTCCTCGAATTAGAAAGAGATTTCACAGAACCTGTAGTGTTTCTTAGCGACGCAATTTGTGTGTTAATTCGTCATTGAGAGGGATCGACGGATGCAATAATGAAGGAATAGTGCATCCGAAAAGAGATATACGCCTCGTAATGTAAGATCCTGTCGTTGCCATAGAAACGTTCCTCGATTTAGAAAGTGATGGCATAGAACCTATAGTATTTCATAGCCACGCAATTTCTGTGTTAATTCGTAATTGCGAGGGATCGACGGATGCAATAAAGAAGGAATAGAGCATCCGAAAAGAGATACTCGCCTCCCAATAGAAGATGCTTTTGTTGCCATAGAAACGTTCTTCGATTTATAAAGAGAAGGCATGGAACCTATATTATATCAAAACGACGCAATTTTTGTTACAATTCGTCATTGTGAGGGATCGACGGATGCAATACAGAAGGATTAGTGCATCCGAAAAGAGATACTCGCCACCCAATAGGAGATCCTGTCGATGCCACAGACACGTTCCTCGATTTAGAAAGAGAAGGCATAGAGCCTATAGCATTTCATAGCGACGCAATTTCTGTGTTAATTCGTCATTGTGATTGATCGACGGATGCAATAAAGAAGGAATAGTGCATCCGAAAAGAGATACTCGCCTCCCAATAGTAAATCCTGTCGCTGCCATAGAAACGTCCCTCGATTGAGAAAGAGAAGTCATACAACCCATAGTATTTCATAGCGACGCCATTTCTGTGTTAATTCGTCATTGTGAGGGATCGACGGATGCAATAAAGAAGGAATAGAGCATCCGAAAAGAGATACTCGCCTCCCAATAGAAGAACCCTTTGTTGCCATAGAAACGTTCCTCAATTTAGAAAGAGATGGCATAGAACCTATAGCATTTCTTAGCGACGCAATTTCTGTGTTAATTCGCCATTGTGATGGATCGACGGTTGCAATAAAGCAGGAATACTGCATCCGAAAAGAGATACTCGCTTCCCAATAGAAGATCCTGTCGTTGCCATTGAAACGTTCCTCGATTGAGAAAGAGAAGTCATACAACTCATAGTATTTCATAGCGACGCCATTTCTGTGTTAATTCGTCATTGTGAGGGATCGACGGATGCAATAAAGAAGGAATCGTGCATCCTAAAAGAGATACTCGCCTCCCAATAGAAGATCCTGTCGTTGCCATAGAAGCGTTTCTCGATTTAGAAAGAGAGGGCATAGAACCTTTAGTATCACATAGCGACGCAATTTCTGTGTTAATTCGTCATTGTGAGGGATCGACGGATGCAATAAAGAAGGAATAGTGCATCCTAAAAGAGATACCCGCCTCCCAATAGAAGATCCTTTCGTTGCCATAGAAACGTTCCTCGATTTAGAAAGTGAAGGCATAGAACTTATAGTATTTCATAGCGACGCAATTTCTGTGTTAATTCGTCATTGCGATTGATCGACGGGTGCACTAAAGAAGGAATAATGTATCCTAAAAGAGATAATCGCCTCCCAATAAAAGATCCTGTCGTTGCCATTGAAGCGTTCCTCGATTTAGAAAGAGAGGGCATAGAACCTATAGTATGTCATAGCGACGCAATTTCTGTGTTAATTCGCCATTGTGAGGGATCGACGGATGCAATAAAGAAGGAATAGAGCAGCCGAAAAGAGATACTCGCCTCCGAATAGAAGAACCTTTTGTTGCCATAGAAACTTTCCTCAATTTAGAAAGAGATGGCATAGAACCTATAGCATTTCATAGCGACGCAATTTCCTTGTTAATTCGCCATTGTGAGGGATCGACGGTTGCAATAAAGAAGGAATAGTGCATCCGAAAAGAGATACTCGCCTCCCAACAGAAGTTCCTTTCGTTGAGATAGAAACGTTCCTCGATTTAGAAAGAGATGGCATAGAACCTATAGTGTTTCATAGCGACGCAATTTCTGTGTTAATTCGTCATTGTGGGGGATCAACGGTGCAATAAAGAAGGAATAGTGCATCCGAAAAGAGATACTTGCCTCCCAATATAAGATCCTGTCGTTGCCATAGAAACGTTCCTCGATTTAGAAAGAGAAGCCATACAACCCATAGTATTTCATAGCTACGCAATTTCTGTGTTAATTCGTCATTGTGAGGGATCGACGGATGGAATAAATAAGGAATCGTCCATCTGAAAAGAGATACTAGCCCCCCAATAGAAGATCCTTTCGTTGCCATAGAAACGTTCCTCGATTTAGAAAGAGATGGCATAGAAACTATAGTGTTACATAGCGACGCAATTTCTGTGTTAATTCGTCATTGTGAGGGATTGACGGATGCAATAAAGAAGGAATAGTGCATCCGAAAAGATATAATCGCCTACCAATAGAAGATTCTTCCGTTGCCATAGAAACGTTCCTCGATATAGCAAGAGAAGCCATACAACCTATAGAATTTCATAGCGACGCTTTTTCTGTGTTAATCCGTCATTGTGAGGGATCGACGGATGCAATAAAGAAGGAATAGTGCATCCGAAAAGAGATACTCGCCTCCCAATAGTAGATCCTGTCGTTGCCATAGAAAAGTTGCTCGATTGAGAAAGAGAATGCATAGAACGTATAATATATCATAGCGACGCTAATTCTATGTTGATTCGTCATTGTGAGGGATCGACGGATGCAATAAAGAAGGAATAGTGCATCCGAAAAGAGATACGCGCCTGCCAATAGAAGATCCTCTCGTTGCCATAGTATCGTTCCTCGAATTAGAAAGAGATGGCACAGAACCTATAGTGTTTCTTAGCGACGCAATATCTGTGTTAATTCGTCATTGAGAGGGATCGACGGATGCAATAAAGAAGGAATAGTGCATCCGAAAGGATATAATCGCCTACCAATAGAAGATCCTTCCGTTGCCATAGAAACGTTCCTCGATTTAGAAAGAGAAGCCATACAACCCATAGAATTTCATACCGACGCAATTTCTTTGTTAATTCGTCATGGTGAGGAATCGATGGATGCAAAAAAGAAGGAATAGTGCATCCGAAAAAAGATACGCGCCTCCCAAAACAAGATCCAGTCGTTGCCATAGAAACGTTCCTCAATTTAGAAAGAGATGGCATAGAATATATAGCGTTTCATAGCGACGCAATTTCTTTGCTATTTCGTCCTTGTGAGTGATCGACGGATGCAATAAAGAAGGAATAGTGCATCCGAAAAGAGATAACGCTTCCTAATATAAGTTCCTGTCTTTGCCATAGAAACGTTCCTCGATTTAGAAACAGAAGCCATACAACCCATAGTATTACATAGCGATGCAAATTTTTGTTTCAATTCGTCATTGTCAGGGATCGACGGATGCAGTAAAGAAGGAATAGTGCATCCGAAAAGGGATACTCGCCTCCCAATAGAAGATCCTGTCGTTGCCATAGAAACGTTCCTCGATTTAGAAAGAGAAGCCATACAACTCATAGTATTTCATAGCGACGCAATTTCTTTGTTAATTCGTCATGGTGAGGAATCGATGGATGCAAAAAAGAAGGAATAGTGCATCCGAAAAAAGATACGCGCCTCCCAAAACAAGATCCAGTCGTTGCCATAGAAACGTTCCTCAATTTAGAAGGAGATGGCATAGAATATATAGCGTTTCATAGCGACGCAATTTCTTTGCTATTTCGTCATTGTGAGTGATCGACGGATGCAATAAAGAAGGAATAGTGCATCCGAAAAGAGATACTCGCCTAACAATAGAAGATCCTATCGTTGGCGTTAAAACGTTCCTCGATTTAGAAAGAGAAGTCATAGAACCTATAGTATCTCCTAGCGACGCAATATCTGTGTTAATTCGTCATTGTGAGGCATCGACGGATGCAATAAAGAAGGAATAGTGCATCCGAAAAGAGATACGCTCCTGCCAATAGAAGATCCTGTCGTTGCCATAGAAACGTTCCTCGAATTAGAAAGAGATTTCACAGAACCTATTGCGTTTCTTAGCGACGCAATTTCTGTGTTAATTCGTCATTGAGAGGGATCGACGGATGCAATAAAGAAGGAATAGTGCATCCGAAAAGAGATACTCGCCTCCCAATAGAAGATCCTTTCGTTGGGATTTAAATGTTCCTCGATTTGGAAAGAGATAGCATAGAACCTATACTGTTTCATAGCGACGCAATTTCAGTGTTAATTCGTCATTGTGAGGTATAGACGGTGCTATAAAGAAGGAATAGTGCATCCGAAAAGAGATACTCGCCTCCCAATAGAAGATCCTGTCGTTGCCATAGAAGCGTTACTCGATTTAGAAACAGTGGGCATAGAACCTATAGTATATCATAGCGACGCAATTTCTGTGTTAATTCGCCATTGTGTGGGTTCGACGGATGCAATAATGAAGGAATAGAGCATCCGAAAAGAGATACTCGCCTCCCAATAGAAGATCCTGTCGTTGCCATAGAAACGTTCCTCGATTGAGAAAGAGAAGCGATACAACCAATAGTATTTCATAGCGACGCCATTTCTGTGTTAATTCGTCATTGTGAGGGATCGACGGATGCAATAAAGAAGGAATCGTGCATCCGAAAAGAGATAATCGCCTCCCAATAGAAGAACCTTTCCTTGCCATAGAAACGTACATCGATTTAGAAAGAGAAGCCATACAACCCATAGAATTTCATAGCGACGCAATTTCTGTGCTAATTCGTCACTGTGAGGGATCGATGGATGCAATAAAGAAGGAATAGTGCATCCGAAACGAGATAATCGCCGCCCAATAGAAGATCCTGTCGTTGCCATTGAAACTTTCCTCGATTTAGAAAGAGAAGGCATCGAACCTATAGTATCTCCTAGCGACGCAATATCTGCGTTAATTCGTCATTGTGAGGGATCGACGGATGCAATAAAGAAGGAATAGTGCATCCGAAAAGAGATATACGCCTCGTAATGTAAGATCCTGTCGTTGCCATAGAAACGTTACTCGATTTAGAAAGAGAAGGCATAGAGCCTATAGCATTTCATAGCGACGCACTTTCTGTGTTAATTCGTCATTGTGAGGGATCGACGGATGCAATAAAGAAGAAATAGTGCATCCGAAGAGAGATACGCGCCTCGCAATATAACATCCTGCCTTTGCCATAGAAACGTTCTTCGATTTATAAAGAGAAAGCATGGAACCTATAGTATATCATAGCGACGCAATTTTTGTTACAATTCGTCATTGTGAGGGATCGACGGATGCAATACAGAAGGATTAGTGCATCCGAAAAAAGATACTTGCCTCCCAATAGAAGATCCTGTCGTTGCCATAGAAACTTTCCTCGATTTAGAAAGAGAAGGCATAGAACCTATAGTATCTCCTAGCGACGCAATATCTGTGTTAATTCGTCATTGTGATTGATCGACGGATGCAATAAAGAAGGAATAGTTCATCCGAAAAGAGATACTCGCCTCCCAATAGTAGATCCTGTCGTTGCCATAGAAACGTCCCTCGATTGAGAAAGAGAAGTCATACAACCCATAGTATTTCATAGCGACGCCATTTCTGTGTTAATTCGTCATTGTGAGGGATCGACGGATGCAATAAAGAAGGAATAGAGCATCCGAAAAGAGATACTCGCCTCCCAATAGAAGAACCTTTTGTTGCCATAGAAACGTTCCTCAATTTAGAAAATGATGGCATAGAACCTATAGCATTTCTTAGCGACGCAATTTCTGTGTTAATTCGCCATTGTGAGTGATCAACTGTTGCAATAAAGAAGGAATAGTGCATCCGAAAAGAGATACTCGCCTCCGAACAGAAGTTCCTTTCGTTGAGATAGAAACGTTCCTCGATTTAGAAAGAGATGGCATAGAACCTATACTGTTTCATAGCGACGCAATTTCTGTGTTAATTCGTCATTGTGAGGGATTGACGGATGCAATAAAGAAGGAATAGTGCATCTGAAAAGATATAATCGCCTACCAATAGAAGATCCTTCCGTTGCCATAGAAACGTTCCACGATTTAGAAAGAGAAGCCATACAACCCATAGATATTCATAGCGACGCAATTTCTGTGCTAATTCGTCATTGTGAGGGATCGACGGATGCAATAAAGAAGGAATAGTGCATCCGAAAAGAGATACTCGCCTCCCAATAGAAGATCCTGTCGTTGCCATAGAAAAGTTGCTCGATTGAGAAAGAGAATGCATAGAACCTATAATATTTCATAGCGACGCTATTTCTGTGTTGATTCGTCATTGTGAGGGATCGACGGATGCAATAAAAAAGTAATAGTGCATCCGAAAAGAGATCCCCGCCTGCCAATAGAAGATCCTTTCGTTGCCATAGAAACGTTCCTCGAATTAGATCGAGATGTCACAGAACCTATAGTGTTTCTTAGCGACGCAATTTCTGTGTTAATTCGTCATTGAGTGGGATCGACAGATGCAATAAAGAAGGAATAGTGCATCTGAAAAGATATAATCGCCTACCAATAGAAGATCCTTCCGTTGCCATAGAAACGTTCCACGATTTAGAAAGAGAAGCCATACAACCCATAGATATTCATAGCGACGCAATTTCTGTGCTAATTCGTCATTGTGAGGGATCGACGGATGCAATAAAGAAGGAATAGTGCATCCGAAAAGAGATACTCGCCTCCCAATAGAAGTTCCTGTCGTTGCCATAGAAACGTTCCTCAATTTAGAAAGAGATGCCATAGAACCTATAGCGTTTCATAGCGACGCAATTTCTGTGTTAATTCGCCATTGTGAGGGATCGACGGTTGCAATAAAGAAGGAATAATGCATCCGATAAGAGATACTCGCTCCCAATAGAAGTTCCTTTCGTTGAGATAGAAACGTTCCTCGATTTAGAAAGAGATGGCATAGAACCTATAGTGTTTCATAGCGACGCAATTTCTGTGTTTATTCGTCATTGTGAGGCATCGACGGTGCAATAAAGAAGGTATAGTGCGTCCGAAAAGAGATACTTGCCTCCCAATATAAGATCCTGTCGTTGCCATAGAAACGTTCCTCGATTTAGAAAGAGAAGCCATACAACCCATAGTATTTCATAGCTACGCAATTTCTGTGTTAATTCGTTATTGTGAGGGATCGACGGATGGAATAAAGAAGGAATCGTGCATCCGAAAAGAGATACTCGCCCCCCAATAGAAGATCCTTTCGTTGCCATAGAAACGTTCCTCGATTTAGAAAGAGATGGCATAGAAACTATAGTGTTACATAGCGACGCATTTTCTGTGTTAATTCGTCATTGTGAGGGATTGACGTATGCAATAAAGAAGGAATAGTGCATCCGAAAAGATATAATCGCCTACCAATAGAAGATCCTTCCGTTGCCATAGAAACGTTCCTCGATTTAGAAAGAGAAGCCATACAACCAATAGAATTTCATAGCGACGCAATTTCTGTGCTAATTCGTCATTGTGAGGGATCGACGGATGCAATAAAGAAGGAATGGTGCATCCGAAAAGAGATACTTGCCTCCCAATAGAAGATCCTGTCGTTGCCATAGAAACTTTCCTCGATAAAGAAGAGAAGGCATAGAACTTATAGTATCTCCTAGCAACGCAATATCTGTGTTAATTCGTCATTGTCAGGGATCGACGGATGCAGTAAAGAAGGAATAGTGCATCCGAATAGAGATACTCGCCTCCCAATAGAAGATCCTATCGTTGCCATAGAAACGTTCCTCGATTTAGAAAGAGAAGCCATACAACTCATAGTATTTCATAGCGACGCAATTTCTTTGTTAATTCGTCATTGTGAGGGATCGATGGATGCAAAAAACAAGCAATAGTGCATCCGAAAAGAGATACGCGCCTCCCAAAACAAGATCCAGTCGTTGCCATAGAAACGTTCCTCAATTTAGAAAGAAATGGCATAGAACCTATAGTGTTTCTTGGCGACGCAATTTCTGTGTTAATTCGTCATTGAGAGGGATCGACGGATGCAATAAAGAAGGAATAGTGCATCCGAAAAGAGATACTCGCCTCCCAATAGAAGATCCTTTCGTTGGGATTGAAACGTTCCTCGATTTGGATTGAGATGGCATAGAACCTATAGTGTTTCATAGCGACGCAATTTTTGTGTTAATTCTTCATTGTGAGGTATAGGCGGTGCTATAAAGAAGGAATAGTGCATCCGAAAAGAGATACTCGCCTCCCAATAGAAGATCCTGTCGTTGCCATAGAAGCGTTACTCGATTTAGAAACAGAGGGCATAGAACCTATAGTATATCATAGCGACGCAATTTCTGTGTTAATTCGCCATTGTGTGGGATCGACGGATGCAGTAATGAAGGAATAGAGCATCCGAAAAGAGATACTCGCCTCCCAATAGAAGATCCTGTCGTTGCCATAGAAACGTTCCTCGATTGAGAAAGAGAAGCCATACAACCAATAGTATTTCATAGCGACGCCATTTGTGTGTTAATTCGTCATTGTGAGGGATCGACGGATGCAATAAAGAATGGATCGTGCATCCGAAAAGAGATAATCGCCTCCCAATAGAAGAAACTTTCCTTGCCATAGAAACATTCCTCGATTTAGAAAGTGATGTCATGGAACCTATAGTATTTCATAGCTACGCAATTTCTGTGTTAATTCGTAATTGCGAGGGATCGACGGATGCAATAAAGAAGGAATAGTGCATCCGAAAAGAGATATACGCCTCGTAATATAAGATCCTGTCGTTGCCATTGTAACTTCCCTCGATTTAGAAAGAGAAGGCATGGAACCTATAGTATCTCCTAGCGACGCAATATCTGCGTTAATTCGTCATTGTGAGGGATCGACGGATGCAATAAAAAAGGAATAGTGCATCCGAAAAGAGATATACGCCTCGTAATATAAGATCCTGTCGTTGCCATAGAAACGTTTCTCGATTTAGAAAGTGATGTCATGGAACCTATAGTATTTCATAGCTACGCAATTTCTGTGTTAATTCGTAATTGCGAGGGATCGACGGATGCAATAAGGAAGGAATAGAGCATCCGAAAAGAGATACTCGCCTCCCAATAGAAGATGCTTTTGTTGCCATAGAAACGTTCTTCGATTTATAGAGAGAAGGCATGGAACCTATATTATATCAAAGCGACGCAATTTTTGTTACAATTCGTCATTGTGAGGGATCGACGGATGCAATACAGAAGGATTAGTGCATCCGAAAATAGATACTCGCCACCCAATAGGAGATCCTGTCGATGCCACAGGCACCATCCTCGATTTAGAAAGAGAAGGCATAGAGCCTATAGCATTTCATAGCGACGCAATTTCTGTGTTAATTCGTCATTGTGAGGGATCGACGGATGCAATAAAGAAGGAATAGTGCATCCGAAGAGAGATACGCGCCTCGCAATATAAGATCCTGTCGTTGCCATAGAAACGTTCTTCGATTTATAAAGAGAAGGCATGGAAGCTATATTATATCATAGCGACGCAATTTTTGTTCAATTCGTCATTGTGAGGGATCGCCGGACGCAATACAGAAGGATTAGTGCATCCGAAAAGAGATACTCGCCACCCCATAGGAGATCCTGTCGATGCCACAAACACGTTCCTCCATTTAGAAGGAGAAGGCATACAGCCTATAGCATTTCATAGCGACGCAATTTCTGTGTTAATTCGTCATTGTGAGGGATCGACGGATGCACTAAAGAAGGAATAATGCATCCTAAAAGAGATACTCGCCTCCCAATAAAAGATCCTGTCGTTGCCATAGAAGCGTTCCTCGATTTAGAAAGAGAGGGCATAGAACCTATAGCGTCACATAGCGACGCAATTTCTGTGTTAATTCGTCATTGTGAGGGATCGACGGTGCAATAAGGAAGGAATAGTGCATCCTAAAAGAGATACACGCCTCCCAATAGAACATCCTTTCGTTGCCATAGAAACGTTCCTCGATTTAGAAAGTGAAGGCATAGAACTTATAGTATTTCATAGCGACGCAATTACTGTGTTAATTCGTCATTGCGAGGGATCGACGGGTGCACTAAAGATAGAATAATGCATCCTAAAAGAGATACTCGCCTCCCAATAAAAGATCCTGTCGTTGCCATTGAAGCGTTCCTCGATTTAGAAAGAGAGGGCATAGAACCTATAGTATGTCTTAGCGACGCAATTTCTGTGTTAATTCGCCATTGTGAGGGATCGACGGATGCAATAAAGAAGGAATAGAGCATCCGAAAAGAGATACTCGCCTCCCAATAGAAGAACCTTTTGTTGCCATAGATACGTTCCTCAATTTAGAAAGAGATGGCATAGAACCTATAGCATTTCATAGCGACGCAATTTCTGTATTAATTCGCCATTGTGAGGGATCGACGGTTGATATAAAGAAGGAATAGTGCATCCGAAAAGAGATACTCGCCTCCCAACAGAAGTTCCTTTCGTTGAGATAGAAACGTTCCTCGATTTAGAAAGAGATGGCATAGAACCTATAGTGTTTCATAGCGACGCAATTTCTGTGTTAATTCGTCATTGTGGGGGATCGACGGTGCAATAAAGAAGGAATAGTGCATCCGAAAAGAGATACTTGCCTCCCAATATAAGATCCTGTCGTTGCCATAGAAACGTTCCTCGATTTAGAAAGAGAAGCCATACAACCCATAATGTTTCATAGCTACGCAATTTCTGTGTTAATTCGTCATTGTGAGGGATAGACGGATGGAATAAAGAAGGAATCGTCCATCCGAAAAGAGATACTCGCCCCCCAATAGAAGATCCTTTCGTTGCCATAGAAACGTTCCTCGATTTAGAAAGAGATGGCATAGAAACTATAGTGTTACATAGCGACGCAATTTCTGTGTTAATTCGTCATTGTGAGGGATTGAAGGATGCAATAAAGAAGGTATAGTGCATCCGAAAATATATAATCGCCTACCAATAGAAGATCCTTCCGTTGCCATAGAAACGTTCCTCGATTTAGAAAGAGAAGCCATACAACCTATAGAATTTCATAGCGACGCAATTTCTGTGCTAAGTCGTCATTGTGAGGGATCGACGGATGCAATAAAGAAGGAATAGTGCATCCGAAAAGAGATACTCGCCTCCCAATAGAAGATCCTGTCGTTGCCATAGAAACTTTCCTCGATAAAGAAGAGAAGGCATAGAACCTATAGTATCTCCTAGCGACGCAATTTCTGTGTTAATTCGTCATTGTGAGGGTTTGACGGATGCAATAAAGAAGGAATAGTGCATCCGAAAAGAGATACACGCCTCCTAATATAAGATCCTGTCTTTGCCATAGACACGTTCCTCGATTTAGAAACAGAAGCCATACAACCCCTATTATTTCATACCGACTCAAATTTTTGTTTCAATTCGTCATTGTCAGGGATCGACGGATGCAGTAAAGAAGGAATAGTGCATCCGAAAAGAGATACTCGCCTAACAATAGAAGATCCTATCGTTGGCGATAAAACGTTCCTCGATTTAGAAAGAGAAGGCATAGATCCTATAGTATCTCCTAGCGACGCAATATCTGTGTTAATTCGTCATTGTGAGGGAACGACGGATGCAATAAAGAAGGAATAGTGCATCCGAAAAGAGATACTCGCCTCCCAATAGAAGATCCTGTCGTTGCCATAGAAAAGTTGCTCGATTGAGAAATAGAATGCATAGAACCTATAATATTTCATAGCGACGCTATTTCTGTGTTGATTCGTCATTGTGAGGGATCGACGGATGCAATTACGAAGGAATAGTGCATCCGAAAAGAGATACTCGCCTCCCAATAGAAGTTCCTTTCGTTGGGATTGAAACGTTCCTCGATTTGGAAAGAGATGGCATAGAACCTATAGTGTTTCATAGCGACGCAATTTCTGTGTTAATTCGTCATTGTGAGGGATAGACGGTGCTATAAAGAAGGAATAGTGCATCCGAATAGAGATACTCGCCTCCCAATAGAAGAATCTGTCGTTGCCATAGGAGCGTTACTCGATTTAGAAACCGAGGGCATAGAACCTATACTATATCATAGCGACGCAATTTCTATGTTAATTCGCCACTGTGTGGGATCGACGGATGCAATAATGAAGGAATAGAGCATCCGAAAAGAGATACTCGCCTCCCAATAGAAGATCCTGTCGTTGCCATAGAAACGTTCCTCGATTGAGAAAGAGAAGCCATACAACCCATAGTATTTCATAGCGACGCCATTTCTGTGTTAATTCGTCATTGTGAGGGATCGACGGATGCAATAAAGAAGGAATCGTGCATCCTAAAAGACATGCACGCCTCCCAATAGAAGATCCTGTTGTTGCCATAGAAGCGTTCCTCGATTTAGAAAGAGAGGGCATAGAACCTATAGTGTTACATAGCGACGCAATTTCTGTGTTAATTCGTCATTGTGAGGGATCGACGGTGCAATAAAGAAGGAATAGTGCATCCTAAAAGAGATACACGCCCCCCAATAGAAGATCTTTTCGTTGCCATAGAAACGTTCCTCGATTTAGAAAGAGATGGCAGAGAAACTATAGTGTTACATAGCGCCGCAATTTCTGTGTTAATTCGTCATTGTGAGGGATTGACGGATGCAATAAAGAAGGAATAGTGCATCCGAAAAGATATAATCGCCTACCAATAGAAGATCCTTCCGTTGCCATAGAAACGTTCCTCGATTTCGAAAGTGAAGCCATACAACCCATAAAATTTCATAGCGACGCAATTTCTGTGCTAATTCGTCATTGTGAGGGATCGTCGGATGCAATAAAGAAGGAATAGTGCATCCGAAATGAGATACTGGCCTCCCAATAGAAGATCCTGTCGTTGCCATAGAAACTTTCCTCGATTTAGAAAGAGAAGCCATACAACCCATAGTATTTCATAGCGACGCAATTTCTTTGTTAATTCGTCATTGTGAGTGATCGACGGACGCAATAAAGAAGGAATAGTGCATCCGAAAAGAGATACTCGCCTAACAATAGAAGATCCCGTCGTTGCCATAGAAACGTTCCTCGATTTAGGACTAGATGGCATAGGACATATAGTTTTTCATAGCGACGCAATTTCAGTGTTAATTCGGCATTGTATGGGATCGACGGATGCAATAAATAAGGAATTGTGCTTATGAAAAGAGAGACTCGCCTCCCAACAGTAGATCCTTTCGTTGCCATTGAAACCTTCCTCGATTTAGAAAGAGATGACATAGAACCTATAGTGTTTCATAGCGACGCATCTTCTGTGTTAATTCGTCATTGTGAGGGATCGACGGGTGCAATAAAAAGGAATAGTGCATCCGAAAACAGATACTCGCCTCCCAATAGAAGGTCCTGTCGTTGCCAGAGAAACTTTCCTCGATTAAGAAAGAGAAGGCATAGAACCTATAGAATCTCCTAGCGACGCAATATCTGTGTTAATTCGTCATTGTGAGGGACCGATGGATGCAATAAAGAAGGAATAGTGCATCCGAAAAGAGATACACCCCTCCTAATATAAGATCCTGTCGTTTGCCATAGAAACGTTCCTCGATTTAGAAACAGAAGCCATACAACCCATAGTATTTCATAGCGACACAAATTTTTGTTTCAATTCGTCATTGTGAAGGATCGACGGATGCAGTAAAGAAGGAATAGTGCATCCGAAAAGAGATACTCGCCTCCCAATAGAAGATCCTGTCGTTGCCATAGAAACGTTCCTCGATTTAGAAAGAGAAGCCATACAACTCATAGTATTTCATAGCGACGCAATTTCTTTGTTATTTCGTCATTCTGAGGGATCGACGGATGCAAAAAAGAAGGAAAAGTGCATCCGAAAAGAGATACGCGCCTCCTAAACAAGATCCAGTCTTTGCCATAGAAACGTTCCTCAATTTAGAAACAGATGGCATAGAATCTATAGCGTTTCATAGCGACGCAATTTCTGTCTTAATTCGTCATTGTGAGGGATCGACGGTTGCAATAAAGATGGAATTGTGCATCCGAAAAGAGATACTCGCCTCCCAATAGAAGATCCTATCGTTGCCATAGAAAAGTTCCTCGATTGAGAAAGAGAATGCATAGAACCTATAATATTTCATAGCGACGCTATTTCTGTGTTGATTCGTCATTGTGAGGGATCGACGGATGCAATAAAGAAGGAATAGTGCATCCGAAAAGAGATACTCGCCTCCCAATTGAAGATCCTGTCGTCGCCATAGAAAAGTTCCTCGATTGAGAAAGAGAATGCATGGAACCTATAATATTTCATAGCGACGCTATTTCTGTGTTGATTCGTCATAGTGAGGGATCGACGGATGCAATAAAGAAGGAATAGTGCATCCGAAAAGAGATACGCGCCTGCCAATAGAAGATCCTTTCGTTGAGATTGAAACGTTCCTCGATTTGGAAAGAGATGGCATAGAACCTATAGTGTTTCATAGCGACGCAATTTCTGTGTAATTCGTCATTGTGAGGGATAGACGGTGCTACAAAGAAGGAATAGTGCATCCGATAAGAGATACTCGCCTCCCAATAGAAGATCCTGTCGTTGCCATAGAAGCGTAACTCGATTTAGAAACATAGGCCATAGAACCTATAGTATATCATAGCGACGCAATTTCTGTGTTAATTCGCCATAGTGTGGGATCGACGGATGCAATAATGAAGGAATAGAGCATCCGAAAAGAGATACGCGCCTCCTAATATAAGATCCTGTCGTTTGCCATAGAAACGTTCCTCAATTTAGAAACAGAAGCCATACAACCCATAGTATTTCCTAGCGACGCAAATTTTTGTTTCAATCCGTCATTTTGAGGGATCGACGGATGCAGTAAAGAAGGAATAGTGCATCCGGAATGAGATACTCGCCTCCCAATAGAAGATCCTGTCGTTGCCATACAAGCGTTCCTCGATTTAGAAAGAGAGGGCATAGAAACTATAGTATATCATAGCGACGCAATTTCTGTGTTAATTCGCCATTGTGAGGGATTGACGAATGCAATAAAGAAGGAATAGAGCATCCGAAAAGAGATACTCGCCTCCCAATACAAGATCCTTTTGTTGCCATAGAAACGTTCCTCAATTTAGAAAGAGATGGCAGAGAACCTATAGCGTTTCATAGCGACGCAATTTCTGTGTTAATTCGTCATTGTGAGGGATCGACGGATGCAATAAAGAAGGAATAGTGCATCCGAAAAAAGATACGCGCCTCCCAATATAAGATCCTGTCGTTGCCATAGAAACGTTCCTCGATTTAAAAAGAGAAGGCATGGAACGTATTGTATATCATAGCGACGCAATTTTTGGTTCAATTCGTCATTGTGAGGGATCGACGGATGCAATACAGAAGGATTAGTGCATCCGAAAAGAGATACTCGCCACCCAATAGGAGATCCTGTCGATGCCACAGAAACGTTCCTCGATTTAGAAAGAGAGGGCATAGAACCTATAGCATTTCATAGCGACGCAATTTCTGTGTTAATTCGTCATTGTGAGGGATCGACGGATGCAATAAAGAAGGAATAGTGCATCCGAAAAAGGATATTTCCTTACCAATAGAAGATCCTGTCGTTGCCATAGAAACTTCCCTCGATTTAGAAAGGCAAGGCATAGAACCTATAGTATCTCCTAGCGACGCAATATCTGTGTTAATTCGTCATTGTGAGGGATCGACAAATGCAATGAAGAAGGAATAGTGCATCCGAAAAGAGATACTCGCCTCCCAATAGAAGATCCTGTCGATGCCATAGAAACGTTCCTCGATTGAGAAAGAGAGGGTATAGAACCTATTGTATATCATAGCGACGCTATTTTTGTGTTAATTCATCATTGTGAGGGATTGACAGATGCAATAAAGAAGGAATAGTGCATCCGAAAAGAGATACGCGCCTCCCAATATAAGATCCTGTCGTTGCCATTACAACGTTCCTCGATTTAGAAAGAGAAGCCATACAACCCATAGTATTTCATAGCGACGCAATTTCTGTGTTAATTCGTCATTGTGAAGGATCGATGGATGCAATAAAGAAGGAATAGTGCATCCGAAAAAGGATACTTCCCTCCCAATAGAAGATCCTTTCGTTGTCATAGAAACTTTCCTCGATTTAGAAAGAGAAGGCATAGAACCTATAGTATCTCCTAGCGACGCAATATCTGTGTTAATTCGTCATTGTGAGGGATTGACAGATGCAATAAAGAAGGAATAGTGCATCCGAAAAGAGATACGCGCCTCCCAATATAAGATCCTGTCGTTGCCATAGAAACGTTCCTCGATTTAGAAAGAAAAGACATAGAACCTATAGTATATCATAGCGACACTATTTCTGTGTTAATTCGTCATTGTGAGGGATCGACGGATGCAATAAAGAAGGAATAGTGCATCCGAAAAAGGATATTTCCTTACCAATAGAAGATCCTGTCGTTGCCATAGAAACGTCCCTCGATTTAGAAAGGCAAGGCATAGAACCTATAGTATCTCCTAGCGACGCAATATCTGTGTTAATTCGTCATTGTGAGGGATCGACAAATGCAATGAAGAAGGAATAGTGCATCCGAAAAGAGATACGCGCCTCCCAATAGAAGGTCCTTTCGTTGCCATTGAAACGTTCCTCGATTTAGAAAGAGATGGCATAGAACATAGAGTGCTTCATAGCGACGCAATTTCTGTGTTTATTCGTCATTGTGAGGGATCGACGGATGCGATATAGAAGGAATAGTGCATCCGAAAAGCGATACTCGCCTCCCAATACAAGATCCTGTCGTTGCCATAGAAACGTTCCTCGATTTTGAAAGAGAAGACATTGAACCTATAGTACTTCATAGCGACGCAATTTCTGTGTTAATTCGTCATTGTGACGGATCGACGGATGCAATAACGAAGGAATTGTTCATCCGCAAAGAGATACTCGCCTCGCAATAGAAAATCCTGTCGTTGCCATAAAAACGTTCCTCGATTTAGAAATAGAGGGCATAGAAGCTATAGTATATCATAGCGACGCAATTTCTGTGTTAATTCGTCATTGTGAGGGATCGACAGATGCAATTAAGAAGGAATAGTGCATCCGAAAAGAGATACGCGCCCCCAATAGAAGATCCTGTCGTTGCCATAGAAACGTTCCTCGATTTAGAAACAGAAGCCATACAACCCATAGTATTTCATAGACGCGCAATGTCGGTGTTAATTCGTCATTGTGAGGTATCGACGGATCCAATAAAGAAGGAATTGTGCGTCCGAAAAGAGATACTCGCTTCCCAATAGGAGATCCTCTCGATGCCATAGAAACGTTCCTTGATTTAGAAAGAGAAGCCATACAACCTATAGTATTTCATAGCGACGCAATTTCTGTGTTAATTCGTCATTGTGAGGGATCAACGGAAGCAATAAAGAAGGAATAGTGCATCCGAAAAGAGATACTCGCCTCCCAATAGAAGATCCTGTCGTTGCCATAGAAACGTTCCTCGATTTTGAAAGAGAAGGCATTGAACCTATAGTATTTCATAGCGACGCAATTTCTGTGTTAATTCGTCATTGCTAGGGATCGACGGATGAAATAAAGAAGGAATAGTGCATCCGAAAAGAGATACGCGCCTCCCAATAGAAGATCCAGTCGTTGCCATAGAAACGTTCCTCGATTTAGAAAGAGGAGGCATAGAACCTATAGTATTTCATAGCGACGCAGTTTCTGTGTTAATTCGTCATTGTGAGGGATCGACGGATGCAATGAAGTGGGAATAGTGCATCCGAAAAAAGATACTCGCCTACCAATAGAAGATCCTGACGTTGCCATGGAAACGTTCCTCGATTTAGAAGGAGAAGTCATAGAACCTACAGTATTTCATGGCGACGCAATTTCTGTGTTAATTCGTCATTGTGAGGGATCGACGGATGCAATAACGGAGGAATAGTTCATCCGCAAAGAGATACTCGCCTCCCAATAGAAAATCCTGTCGTTGCCATAAAAACGTTCCTCGATTTAGAAATAGAGGGCATAGAACCTATAGTATATCATAGCGACGCAATTTCTGTGTTAATTCGTCATTGTGAGGGATCGTTGGATGCAATAAAGAAGGAATAGTGCATCCGAAAAGAGATACGTTCCTCCCAATAGAAGATCCTGTCGTTGCCATAGAAACGTTCCTCGATTTAGAAAGAGAAGCCATACAACCCATAGTATTTCATAGCGACGCAATATCTGTGTTAATTCGTCATTGTGAGGGATCGACGGATGCAATAAAGAAGGAATTGTGCGTCCGAAAAAAGATACTCGCATCCCAATAGGAGATCCTCTCGATGCCATAGAAACGTTCCTTGATTTAGAAAGAGAAGCCATAGAAATTATAGTATATCATAGCGACGCAATTTCTGTGTTAATTCGTCATTGTGAGGGATCGACGGATGCAATAACGGAGGAGTAGTTCATCCGCAAAGAGATACTCGCCTCCCAATAGAAAATCCTGTCGTTGCCATAAAAACGTTCCTCGATTTAGAAATAGAGGGCATAGAGCCTATAGTATATCATACCGACGCAATTTCTGTGTTAATTCGTCATTGTGAGGGATCGTTGGATGCAATAAAGAAGGAATAGTGCATCCGAAAAGAGATACGTGCCTCCCAATAGAAGATCCTGTCGTTGCCATAGAAACGTTCCTCGATTTAGAAAGAGAAGCCATACAACCCATAGTATTTCATAGCGACGCAATATCTGTGTTAATTCGTCAATGTGAGGGATCGACGGATGCAATAAAGAAGGAATTGTGCGTCCGAAAAGAGATACTCGCATCCCAATAGGAGATCCTCTCGATGCCATAGAAACGTTCCTTGATTTAGAAAGAGAAGCTATAGAACCTATAGTATATCATAGCGACGCAATTTGTGTGTTAATTCGTGATTGTGAGGGATCAACGGAAGCAATAAAGAAGGAATAGTGCATCCGAAAAGAGATACTCGCCTCCCAATAGAAGATCCTATCGTTGGCGATAAAACGTTCCTCGATTTAGAAAGAGAAGGCATAGATCCTATAGTATCTCCTAGCGACGCAATATCTGTGTTAATTCGTCATTGTGAGGGATCGACGGATGCAATAAAGAAGGAATAATGCATCTGAAAAGAGATACGCGCCTCCCAATAGAAGATCCTTTCGTTGCCATAGAAACGTTCCTCGATTTAGAAACAGATGGCATAGAACCTAGAGTGCTTCATAGCGACGCAATTTCTGTGCTCATTCGTCATTGAGAGGGATCGACGGATGCAATAAAGAAGGAATAGTGCATCCGAAAAGAGATACTCGCCTCCCAATAGAAGATCCTGTCGTTGCCATAGAAACGTTCCTCGATTTAGAAAGAGAATGCCCCTCAGTGTGCAAGATCCGGGCAGTCGCAGAGGGTGGGCTTACTGGTAGTTGGGAGCTCCAACGTCAGGCGCGTAATGGGGCCCCTTAGGGATATGGCAGCAAGGGAGGGGAAGAAAACCAAAGTGCACTCCGTGTGCATACCGGGGGGAGTCATTCCAGATGTGGAAAGGGTCCTTCCGGATGCCATGAAGGGTACAGGGTGCACCCATCTGCAGGTGGTCGCTCATGTCGGCACCAATGATGTGTGTCGCTATGGATCGGAGGAAATCCTCTCTGGCTTCCGGCGGCTATCTGATTTGGTGAAGACTGCCAGTCTCGCTAGCGGGATGAAAGCAGAGCTCACCATCTGCAGCATCGTCGACAGGACTGACTGCGGACCTTTGGTACAGAGCCGAGTGGAGGGTCTGAATCAGAGGTTGAGACGGTTCTGCGACCGTGTGGGCTGCAGATTCCTCGACTTGCGCCATAGGGTGGTGGGGTTTCGGGTTCCGCTGGATAGGTCAGGAGTCCACTACACGCAACAAGCGGCTACACGGGTAGCAGGGGTTGTGTGGCGTGGGCTGGGCGGTTTTTTAGGTTAGATGGCCTCGGGCAAGTGCAGAAAGGGCAACAGCCTCAACGGGTGCGGGGCAAAGTCAGGACATGCGGGGACCAAGCAGCAATCGGTATTGTAATTGTAAACTGTCGAAGCTGCGTTGGTAAAGTACCGGAACTTCAAGCGCTGATAGAAAGCACCGAAGCTGAAATCGTTATAGGTACAGAAAGCTGGCTGAAGCCAGAGATAAATTCTGCCGAAATTTTTACAAAGGCACAGACGGTGTTTAGAAAGGATAGATTGCATGCAACCGGTGGCGGAGTGTTCGTCGCTGTTAGTAGTAGTTTATCCTGTAGTGAAGTAGAAGTGGATAGTTCCTGTGAATTATTATGGGTGGAGGTTACACTCAACAACCGAGCAAGGTTAATAATTGGCTCCTTTTACCGACCCCCCGACTCAGCAGCATTAGTGGCAGAACAACTGAGAGAAAATTTGGAATACATTTCACATAAATTTTCTCAGCATGTTATGGTCTTAGGTGGAGATTTCAATTTACCAGATATAGACTGGGACACTCAGATGTTTAGGACGGGTGGTAGGGACAGAGCATCGAGTGACATTATACTGAGTGCACTATCCGAAAATTACCTCGAGCAATTAAACAGAGAACCGACTCGTGGAGATAACATCTTGGACCTACTGATAACAAACAGACCCGAACTTTTCGACTCTGTAAGTGCAGAACAGGGAATCAGTGATCATAAGGCCGTTGCAGCATCCCTGAATATGGAAGTTAATAGGAATATAAAAAAAGGGAGGAAGGTTTATCTGTTTAGCAAGAGTAATAGAAGGCAGATTTCAGACTACCTAACAGATCAAAACGAAAATTTCTGTTCCGACACTGACAATGTTGAGTGTTTATGGAAAAAGTTCAAGGCAATCGTAAAATGCGTTTTAGACAGGTACGTGCCGAGCAAAACTGTGAGGGACGGGAAAAACCCACCGTGGTACAACAACAAAGTTAGGAAACTACTGCGAAAGCAAAGAGAGCTTCACTCCAAGTTTAAACGCAGCCAAAACCTCTCAGACAAACAGAAGCTAAACGATGTCAAAGTTAGCGTAAGGAGGGCTATGCGTGAAGCGTTCAGTGAATTCGAAAGTAAAATACTAGGTACTGACTTGACAGAAAATCCTAGGAAGTTCTGGTCTTACGTTAAATCAGTAAGTGGCTCGAAACATCATGTCCAGACACTCCGGGATGATGATGGCATTGAAACAGAGGATGACAAGCGTAAAGCTGAAATACTAAACACCTTTTTCCAAAGCTGTTTCACAGAGGAAGACCGCACTGCAGTTCCTTCTCTAAATCCTCGCACCAACGAAAAAATGGCTGACATTGAAATAAGTGTCCAAGGAATAGAAAAGCAACTGGAATCACTCAACAGAGGAAAGTCCACTGGACCTGACGGGATACCAATTCGATTCTACACAGAGTACGCGAAAGAACTTGCCCCCCTTCTAACAGCCGTGTACCGCAAGTCTCTAGAGGAACAGAAGGTTCCAAATGATTGGAAAAGAGCACAGGTAGTCCCAGTCTTCAAGAAGGGTCGTCGAGCAGATGCGCAAAACTACAGACCTATCTCTCTGACGTCGATCTGTTGTAGAATTTTAGAACATGTCTTTTGCTCGAGTATCATGTCGTTTTTGGAAACTCAGAATCTACTATGTAGGAATCAACATGGATTCCGGAAACAGCGATCGTGTGAAACCCAACTCGCATTATTTGTTCATGAAACCCAGAAAATATTAGATACAGGCTCCCAGGTAGATGCCATTTTCCTTGACTTCCGGAAGGCGTTCGATACAGTTCCGCACTGTCGCCTGATAAACAAAGTAAGAGCCTACGGAATATCAGACCAGCTGTGTGGCTGGATTGAAGAGTTTTTAGCAAACAGAACACAGCATGTTGTTCTCAATGGAGAGACATCTACAGACGTTAAAGTAACCTCTGGCGTGCCACAGGGGAGTGTTATGGGACCATTGCTTTTCACAATATATATAAATGACCTAGTAGATAGTGTCGGAAGTTCCATGCGGCTTTTCGCGGATGATGCTGTAGTATACAGAGAAGTTGCAGCATTAGAAAATTGTAGCGAAATGCAGGAAGATCTGCAGCGGATAGGCACTTGGTGCAGGGAGTGGCAACTGACCCTTAACATAGACAAATGTAATGTATTGCGAATACATAGAAAGAAGGATCCTTTATTGTATGATTATATGATAGCGGAACAAACACTGGTAGCAGTTACTTCTGTAAAATATCTGGGAGTATGCGTGCGGAACGATTTGAAGTGGAATGATCATATAAAATTAATTGTTGGTAAGGCGGGTACCAGGTTGAGATTCATTGGGAGAGTCCTTAGAAAATGTAGTCCATCAACAAAGGAGGTGGCTTACAAAACACTCGTTCGACCTATACTTGAGTATTGCTCATCAGTGTGGGATCCGTACCAGATCGGGTTGACGGAGGAGATAGAGAAGATCCAAAGAAGAGCGGCGCGTTTCGTCACAGGGTTATTTGGTAACCGTGATAGCGTTACGGAGATGTTTAACAAACTCAAGTGGCAGACTCTGCAAGAGAGGCGCTCTGCATCGCGGTGTAGCTTGCTCGCCAGGTTTCGAGAGGGTGCGTTTCTGGATGAGGTATCGAATATATTGCTTCCCCCTACTTATACCTCCCGAGGAGATCACGAATGTAAAATTAGAGAGATTAGAGCGCGCACAGAGGCTTTCAGACAGTCGTTCTTCCCGCGAACCATACGCGACTGGAACAGGAAAGGGAGATAATGACAGTGGCACGTAAAGTGCCCTCCGCCACACACCGTTGGGTGGCTTGCGGAGTATAAATGTAGATGTAGATGTAGATTTCATGGCGACGCAGTTTCTGTCTTCATTCTTCATTGTGAGGGATCGACGGATGCAATAAATTAGGAATAGTGCATCCGAAAAGAGATACTCGCCTTCCAATAGAAGATCCTGACGTTGCCATGGAAACGTTCCTCGATTTAGAAAGAGAAGGCATAGAACCTATAGTATTTCATAGCGACTCAGCTATAGACTTGATGTGTGCCGTGTGACGGGTGGTGCTCATAAATAACATTTATAAGGCTGTTGGTGAAACTGTTTGAGTTGCTCTTTCGTTTGACATATCATTTGTGACTGTGGGTTCAAAATGGTAAGTATTAGAAAGTGTTGCTGCCCCGATATTCATTTGCAAACACCCTGTATAATGAAGGTCATAATATACAGATACACAACAGAGTAGATAGTTATCAGTGTTAACAAGCGAACACATTTGGAACAAGATGAGTCATAGTAAAAGCACCTGGAAATATGTATGTCATTATTGGATTCGTGTAGCAGACAGAAGAGTAACGATGTGTGTGAGAAATTTAGGGAAGCTGAAAATTCAGTGAGTGATATTTAAAGCAACCACCAACAGAAAGAAATTTTTGTTAATTCTCGACAAAGATGTGCTCAGAATGAATTACAAGAAAGAGAATCTTGAAGGGAATCTCAACAGGAAGAGGAGTGGTGAAATAGGAAAACAAAAAGCAGCAAACCATGAAGTAAATATGGCCACTAATCCAATTCCCAGTCATGAATTAATAAACTCTGACACAGTAAACAGTATGAGGTGGTGCAGTAGTAAAACACTGCATTTACATTTGGTAAGATGGCAACTCAAGTCCTGTTATAGCCATCCAGTTTTAGTTTTTTTGTGGTTACTTTAAATATATTACGTATGTGCCAAGATGATTTCTTAAAAATGGACACTACCAATATCCTTCTCCATAGTTTCCCAATCCGAAATGGTGTTCCATCTTTATTGACATTTCTGTTGACTAGACACGAAACCCTAATTTTCCTTTCTTTCTTTCTTTGGATGCAGTAAATAGTGCTCACTAAAGATGGTACAAAATCAGAAATAATGTAAAGATGGAAAGCTGTCAAAGAGCAGTAGAAGGCAATAAGGAAGATGCCATGGGATGGAGGAAGAGTGTAAATAATGTTCTTAGTAGATGACAAAGAGTGTAGTTCTGAGCACTAATTACATGTGATGATGCTAGGCAAAACAGCGTTGCATATTTGTGTTTAGTTTATGTTGTGGTGCTGGAAAAGATTCTTCCATGAATTGTAAAATAATAGCAGACAGTAAGTATGCAGGAGCTAATAAGTGTTATTTTGTGAGTAAAGTGGTATGAGATTGGTGTGTGCAATTAAGTTCACATTTATAGATTAAGCCAAAAGAACTGTGAAGGAAAGAGTAGGACAAGTAAAATATTATTTGAGGTACAGAGTGTTACACTAAAGAACTGACTGAAATTTATATTTCTCTTACCTGAACTCTTCATTGAACCAATTGAGCATGGGAATACACATTCTACATGACTGAACAGAAGCAGCACATGTAGTGTATAAAATAAATTAAAAACAAAAATATTATTTATTTAAATATTAATTATTCTATCTGTATGATGGTGATTGTAATTGTAATTAATATTTGCTTATCTGGAACGTGGACGTTTAATTATTCGGTATCAGACGCTTGACAATGGCTTTTTCGTAAAGGCAATGTTACTCGTAGTTGACCGTGAAATAAAACTGCAATAATCGGACTTCGTAATTAAATCGTTTCCAAAGACTGCTGCGGTAGGTGCGGACTCATAATCTAAATCTCAATATTTCAATAATTTGCCAGCCATGCCAATACGTCGTACAGAGGTGATTGTCTACTAAACATAAAAAAGTTACACAGTTAGTTAAATCAGATATATTGAATGAATAAGCCTACAGTTCATTATCCTACTTACTTTTATAAATATATAAATTCTTTACAGAATCGAGTGCCTAGTGTGGTTGCAACTCGCAGTCTTCTTCTATAACATGAAATATGGCGGTGTGCCGGACAATAAAATAAAATACGTGCTTCTCGCACCACTTCAACCAGAGCTCTCTCTTTCTTAATCAAACATAAGAGTAACGTAATTGTGCTTTTGTTTTATCAGCGACACAGCGCTGCAGTTGTGTGCCATAGACTTTATTTATTTGTCACTGATTATTTATTTAATTAATATTTCGCGTTTCCGCGGAAACTCACGCTCGGCATGCAAATGTGCCTTTATATTGCCCCCTGAATTGCGAGGCGAAAGGACACACCTGCAGGCGAGCAATTCACCTAAAGGCACAAGAAAATCTAAGTTATCTACAACTATTTACATGACCCACATTATACACATTATACACATTATATACAAAATTTGAATGATGCGGGTGCGCCGTAAAAGTTCTTATGTTGGCAGATAGTGTGCGCGCATGCGCAGAAGCGTCTGTGTGACTCCGAGACTGCCGTTATGTCGTACAGTTAGATCACGCGGCACAGAATTGCTGTTCATATTGTTCGTGTGCGCGCGTTTCTCAGTCGTTGCACAAAGAAAATATTCAACCAAGATTACATATGAAGACTACATTCTATGACAGGTTACTTAGTTTTAAATTTACAATATTTGTTATAACACAATACAACTTAGATTGTTGAATGTTCTTAGTTACATAGTATTGTTTTGAAATACTTCAAAGAAAAATGTCCGTATGTTTCAGGTGCGTTGACCTATACACATCGTGTCGTTATTACAGTTCATATTCATCCGCTGCACAATAATTTTTTACAGGTTAGTATTGTCGTGGTAAAGTTTTTTGATCACAGTAACATCGTTGTATAACAACGTGATTAATACATAAGCGTGTCCATTTCCCATTTCCATTATAGTCGTAGTGATGCAGTTCGATGTGACTAAAAGCATTGCTTATTACAGATCAGACATGACCCGTCGAGTAATTGGTCCACGTGCAGTTCGTTTTTTACATTCCGTGGAAGCTTGGTTGCAGAACCTCGGACGGCACATAGCTGGCGTCGATCCTTGGACAGTCCAGGTAAGAGTGTCCGTCACATTTCGAGAACATTTCATTCCCTGAAGTTCCAACCAAAATTCTTCCACCCGTCGTGTTGTTTTCTGGACAGGCACTTTGTGTCCATTTAATCCAGTTAACATCTGAAGTTAGGTACAGTAGTAATGTCACTAGACGATGCACGAATTATGCACTTCACATTTTCAGTTTTTTGCTGAATATAGCTCACCTAAATGTTCGTAGTTATTAATCAAGGAAATCGTTCATCGCGTTTACATAGGTACGATGCATAATGAATGGCATTAACCGTTTCCTTCACATAGGTTTCTGCGTAGTTGCAGAGTTAGTAATGTTCGTTAATGTCCGTGAACAGAGGTTCACTATGCAATGTCTTTTTGGCACTCGTTTTGTTCAAATTTTTACATAGTAACAGTTACATGATACATCAGTTAAAAAAATAAGTAATTATACATACACACGTCACATATTTTCTTAGCATAAACATAATACAGTTGCACATAAACATGTTTGCATCATCATTACATAGCTATAGGTTATTACATTGTGTCACGTTTGATTACATGAATTGTCGATATTTACATCCTCTTTAGCGGTTTTGCCGGGATATTATCGATGTTTTTTGTGATGTCATCTGAAATTAAGATAGGCTAGACACAACATTCATTACATCAGTAGACAAGACCAGGCGTTTTCGCTACTCAATAATATTCAAAATAGTAAGAGAGAGAAAATGTTCGATTCCTCGCGTTTTGTGCGTGTGTGTAGAGTGTCTGTGTGGCCTTGACTACTGGTAGATGCTTTTCGTGTTGAGAGATGTGCGTCTAATCTATTTCTCAAAGTAAAAGATCGCTTCACAGATGACGTCTGTCAGTTCGTCAGGTGTCACACCAAGTCAGTGGTACCTTCAGTAACAAATGTTCCGTGAAAAATTAATATGTCATCCACTGCTACGTAATCATAAATTTTACTTTAATATTCCGTCCTTCAGGTGGTGCCGTGCGTTGAAAGAAGAGTTCTTCTGTCTTCAACTGCGTCACTGGAACCGCTGAAATGAAAATTTCTATACTACTTATTATCTGTGTTGTAACACCAGAGTTTCTCGAGTTGCTTAGCAATATTTTGATGGGTATGACTTTGACATTATTCAGCATGAAATGCTCTAAGATCTCGGTGTGCGTAAAGCCCAATAATTTTGTTAGTTCTACGATGTTGTAACAGATACGCACCGGGATGCGGTATGTTAACAATTATATAAGGTCCTTCATATAGCAGACGCCACTTAGCGTTGCGTCGTTTGAGTGCTACAGATTTATGATGAGTACGAAGTAGTACAAGCATTCCTACCTCGAATTTTTGTTTTCTTTTTATTATGTTTCTGTGATGTTTGTTTCGTATTTGTGCGTGATGTGTCAATGTAGTCAATACTTCTTTTATTTTCTGTTCAGGTGTGATTTCCATGTCTGACAACTTAGGTAATGGTTCTATCCACTGATCGTTCTGTTTGCAATTGAACATGATCTCGTTAGGTGTGTAATTTGTATCGTAAATATTCAAGTTATTGTGTATGTCTTCGAAAAGACTTAGGTAGGACACCCAATTAGTATGTTTTGATGAAATATAGGTCCTCATGAAACGGTTTAATTCTCGGAAAAGTCTCTCAGTCGCGTTACATTGTGGACTAAACCTCGAAATAAATATACTTTTGATGTTATTGTCCTTCAAGAAATTTCTCCATTTGTACCCAGAGTAGTATGCTGCATTATCTGACAGAATTGCTTTAGGTTTTCCCACGTGCGTCAGGTAATCACTTGAGAATCTTCGTATTATAGCACTTGCAGTGGCGGATTTTAAAGCATAAAATTTGACATGTTTAGAAAATATATCGTAAAAAGCTAAGATATATTTGACGCCTCCAGAGCTTGCTGGATGCGGTCCACTGATGTCAGTACAGAGAATTTCCAGGGGTTTACTGGGTAAAATAGAATGTAAATCTGTTTTTGTGGATAAATTCTGAGGTTTTGATTTTTGACATATGACACATGTTTTCAGTTCCCTGTAAATTTTTCTTCTCATATTGCTAAAATAACAGTATGTGCTGAGCTTCGCTAAACACTTTTTTGTCCCGTAATGACCCCAAACTAAGTGTGTGTGCCAAATTAAATTACGTTCAGACTCTTTGGGAATGCATACACACCAGTTAGTAGCATTTGGATGTCGTCGATAAAATAGCACATCATTGTGTAACTTGTAATACTTAGTCAAAGGATGATTGTGTTTTTCTACCAGTAATGTTATTATCTTATACCAGTGAGGATCAGATTTTTGTAATTCAGCCATGTTTCTGCACATATCAATATAATATTGGTGATACTGCTTGTCTTGCATTAAGAGAATCCTGTAGTCATTTATATTTTCTAAGTCACTGTTGGTATCATTCATACCTTGTGGAAGTCTAGGCAAAGTGTCTGCAATGGTGTTGTCCTTACCTCTTATGTACTTAATTTCAAAAGAGTAGTTCTGAAGTGTAACTGCCCATCGTGATAGTCTAGGATGTACAAGTTTACAAGTTAATAAAAATGTCAGGGCCTGGTGATCGGTGTAAATTACTGTATGTTTTCCAAATAAATAATAATTGAATTTCTTGAATGCCCATACTATGGAAAGTGTTTCTAACTCAGTAGTGGAGTATGTACGCTCACATTCAGTTAGAGTGCGACTCGCAAACCCAATAATTCTTATCTGTTCCTTTTCTTTATTCTTTACAACTTGAAATAAGCAACATCCCAAGCCAGTACGTGAAGCGTCACAAGTCATACAAAAATCTAAATTGAAATCTGGATGGCTTAATAAGTTTGCACCCACTAAAGCATGTTTAATTGTATTAAAGTCATTCTGGCACTGTTCCGACCAGATCCAAACTTGATTCTTTCTGAGTAGATTTAGCAGATGTTTACTGTTCAAAAGTGGTTGTGGCAAAAAAGTCTAAAAAATGAACATAGCCCAAGGAATGATTTTAACTGCTTTTTAGTTCGTGGGCTAGGAAAGTTTCTGATAGCATCTAATTTACTGGGATCAGGACGTATGCCTTGTGAATTAATGATATGTCCTAAATATTTTATCTCACTGCAACCAAATTTTGATTTTCTTAGGTTGGCTGTGACTCCAGCTTGTGCAAATTTTTCTAAAATTCTTTGAAGTGTGTCAACGTGTTCATTCCAAGACTGTGTAGCTATCAGTATATCATCTACATAGTGTGTGACTGTCTCAACTAAATCGTCGCCAAGCACGGTACCCAGGGCTGTAATGAATACCCCAGAGCTGGCATTCAGTCCGAAGGGTAGAACACAAAACTGATAGGTTCTCCCCCCGAACATAAATGCAGTATATTTCCGTGAATCAGGAGTGATACCCACCTGCCAAAACGAATTAGCAAGATCTATTGTGGAAAAATATTTTGCATCTAGAAATTTCTGTAATTGCTCTTCTAAATTTTCGGGTTTTGTGTGAACCGGTAAAATTATTTCATTAATTGCTCGTGCGTCTAACACTAACCTAATGCTTCCATTTGATTTTTTGACAACAAGTAGAGGACTACAATAAGGTGAGGTGGATGGTTCAATGACCTTCCAGGCTAACATTTGTTTTAATTCTTGCCACACAGCAGGTCGTTGAGATAACGGTACGTTATATGTCTTATGGTAGAAGATCTTGTGAGGCTTAACTTCAATCTTGTACACATACGTGTTGATAACACCTAATCGTTTGGTAAAAACTTGTAAATATTTGGATAACACTTCCTGTAGTTTTATACGTTCATGTACACTGATAGCTGTAGCTTCACTTATCTTATGATCAAGCAATGTTTTCAAGTCCATTAGCTCTGTGTCATATGAGTGTGTTTGCATGTCTTGAATGTCTTTGTCAAGTACTAACTGAACCTTGTACCCTGTACAGTGTTTGTCATGCTTTAGAGTTCTCCTGTCCAAATCAATAATAATTACCCTGCTTTTATCATTTAAAATACATTTACCTTTGGAGAAGTCTATAATGCAGTCCTTCTCGCTCATAATATCTATTCCTAATATGCAATTTGTCACAAGGTTTTGTACAACCAGGAATGGCCATTGTACGGTTCCATTACCTATTTTAATGTTTACAAAAACTTGCTTCGTAAGCCTACATGACTTATTACCTAGTGCAGTAGTTATTTTACAGTTTTGGGCAGGAAACTCAGGCACAGGTTCCAATTCACACATCTTTTTATAGAAATTAAAAGACAAAACGCTCACAGCTGCACCTGTATCTAGGATAATAGTAGTTGGAATCCCACCTACTACACCAGTAGTAGATGCTAAAACAATTTCATTTGTGTTTGAACGACATTGTGTACTGTCTTGCAAAAGTTCATCTGATATATTCTCATTGTGGTTGTATCTTATAAATAAAACAGGTAGTTTTTGCTTGGTATTATAAGGCATATCATAATTCTGTTGTTCAAGTGTGGTGTCAAATAACTGATTAACATTGAAGTCGCCCCCCAAGAATTCTTCAGCCACGACCTGGGGCAAAGTAGTGACTGTTTCTAGTTTGTTGGATTAGCATTTGTACTAGGTACTGACACAGATTGAGGTTGTGCATCAGGTGTCATTTCTATTATATTCACATTCGGATATTGCCTATTATGATCTCCAAACTTTTGCGGTTGTTGTTGCTGTTGCGCATTATAACTTACCTGTCGGTCGTAAGATATGCTCCAATTTTGTCCTGGTGTCTGCTGTGGTAAAGCAGAGTTTGAATGAAAGTACTGATCGTTACGAGTCCAACCTTGATGCTGTCTTGGCTCGTAGTTATTATTATTTCTGATTCTGTTTATGTTTTTGTTGTTGCCTTTGTATCCGTTGTTACCGTTGTAGTTATTACCGCGGTGCCTTTTGTATGGATTGCCGCATGAAGTGTTATTACTGTTGTAACTATTGTTTGTATTGGAATACGCGTGTTGATTTTGATTTCCGTACTGAGACGGCATGTGAGTTTGCTATTTTTGTTGTACCGCGTATCCAACTGTGGGCGCGCCAGAATTGTGTTGGCAAGCCTGCATGTTTTGCATACCACTAGTGTAAACATTGTGGCTGCTGTTTTGCCGCGCGAAGCGCTGGTCTTCAAGTAACATGTCAACCGAATCTAAAGCTGTTAAAAAATAATCTGAATCGTCATCCGGGATATGTAGGAGTTTTTCTTTAATGTTGAAAGGCAATTTGGCCTTCAACGCACGGAGTATATCACGCGTTGCGACTGGTTCGTCTAAAAAGTGTCCCATGTTCAAGTATTTTTCAAAATATCTGCGTAAGTTACCATTTTTACTGTTAAAAGTTTCAGGTTCTAAAATTTGTCTTCTGAGTCGCTCCTGGACGGATTGCGACCAGAATTTGTTCAGAAAAGCACGCTCAAACTCACTGTACGTGGTACATAAGTCAGCTTGACTGTATGCCCAGACAGCTGCATCGCCTTGGATGTAACCGACAATATATGAAATCTTTTTCCGGTCACTCCAAGTGCGTGGAAATGCGTTACTAAAAGATTTAAGAAAAATCACCGGATGAATGGTTCGTTTTTCTGGGATAAAAATCTGAAATTGCCTGTGTTTCTTTAAGCTTTCTTCTTCCTTCGCATTATGATATGGATTTGTCCCACTGTAATTACTGCTATGTCCAGCTGGCGAGTAATTACGATAATGTTGCTGTGGTTTACCATGATAATAGCTTGTGTTTGTGTTTACACATCGTGGTATGTGTTGTAGTCGTGGTGTGTTTTGTTCTTGTGTATTTGTCGTGTGCGGAATGTGTGTATCATACTCGAATGTATATTGGTTTCTGAACTGTACATTTTGACCGATATTTTCGTTACATTCAGACTGTGGTCGATCGGTGAATTGTCCCATGGTGCAGTGACGGATTGTACTGCGTCACTGATCAGCTGTTTGTTATTAGTAATGTATTGCGCTACGGAGTCGTGCACAATTGTTGGTAAATTTTCACGTAAGCATCTATCAAAATGTTTGTCTTTGTTCACCACCCAATCATGAAATTCTTTATTAATATTTTGAAAATGAGCTGTGGCATCAGATTGTAAGATGTCAGTCAGGTGTTGTTCAACATTGTCAAATTTATTCTGTACGTCAGTAATTCGTTTTTCAAGGTTGTCATGTACTGAAGGATATGTTTGAATTTGTTCAGTAAGAACTTCACACGTGACATTAAGGTTTTTTACTTGTGTCTGTAAAAGTGCTACGTCAGTTGTAGTCTTTTCTTGTCTCGTATTAAGCTGGGAAAATTTAGTACTGAGTTCAGTCATCTGTTTGGTCAGTGTGGCGTCTATAAGTTCCATACGTTTACATAAAGTGTCACTACCTATCTTGATTGCTATGAGATCAGATTTGATTTCGTCATTTTGTGTTTTTAACTGTTCATTTTGTGTCTCTAATTGTGCCTTTAAGGTTGCCACGTTTTCGGCGTTCTGTTTCCTTATGGTTGCCATATTTTCTGCGTTTTGTTTCATTAGCATTTGTAACATGTCGGCAATGTTTACCGTTTGCAAGGTCTCTGCCCCCGCCGCGTCATTAGACGTGACGTCATGCATTAACATGGGCTCTGATTGAGACTTTGAAATTTTTGTGGTGGACGGCCTATTGTCAAAATTTTCGTCAACACTTGCGTCAATGTTTCATGAATCGTCACTACCGGTTGCTGTCGTAAAGTCATTTTCTAACACTTGTCTCACGTCCGAGTCGGATTGCGTCTGAATAGTACGTCCTTGCTGTTCCATTTTTGCGTATTGTTTTCTAGTTATTACCATGCCACACGTGATATATGTTTCAAGAAAATCTTTGACACTGATTTTAAAATAAAATGTAGTTGAGCATGAATCGCTCGTAGCAACAATGGCTGTCTGTTAATTTAAAAATATAAACTGAATTTGAGATTATTGGTAATGGCTGCTGTCCATGTTACTACGTATCGAACAGAAGTCGGCCATATTGTACACTCGTGTATTGGTATTGTTGCAGAAGTTATTGTTTAAGGAAAAGTACTGAGAATGAAATTTATCACTGAAAACTGCTACGCGCGAAAGAAATACTACAGAATCTACTGAAAAGCTAATACACTGAATTATACGTCTGGTCAAGCCTGTTAATGCAAAGATGTTGCGTCTTACCTTATTTTGCTGGAAGCTTCTTTGCGTCTTCCGGCAAAATTTCAGAATTGGAAAATATCTTCGAATTATGTTATCTCTCATACATTGACGTCCAGGTCCAGAAAGCTGATTTTTTACATGAAACAAAGAGAACAATGTAACAAATGACAAAATAACAAGTCCGACACGCAGTCGCCAATATAAAATAAATTAAAAATAAAAATATTATTTATTTAAATATTAATTATTCTATCTGTATGATGGTGATTGTAATTGTAATTAATATTTGCTTATCTGGAACGTGGACGTTTAATTATTCGGTATCAGACGCTTGACAATGGCTTTTTCGTAAAGGCAATGTTACTCGTAGTTGACCGTGAAATAAAACTGAAATAATCGGACTTCGTAATTAAATCGTTTCCAAAGACTGCTGCGGTAGGTGCGGACTCATAATCTAAATCTCAATATTTCAATAATTTGCCAGCCATGCCAATACGTCGTACAGAGGTGATTTTCTACTAAACATAAAAAAGTTACACAGTTAGTTAAATCAGATATATTGAATGAATAAGCCTACAGTTCATAATCCTATTTACTTTTATAAATATATCAATTCTTTACAGAATAGAGTGCCTAGTGTGGTTGCAACTCGCAGTATTCTTCTATAACATGAAATATGGCGGTGTGCCAGACAATAAAATAAAATACGTGCTTCTGGCACCACTTCAACCACAGCTCTCTCTTTCATAATCAAACATAAGAGTAACGTAATTGTGCTTTTGTTTTATCAGCGACACAGCGCTGCAGTTGAGTGCCATAGGCTTTATTTATTTGTCACTGATTATTTATTTAATTAATATTTCGCGTTTCCGCGGAAACTCACGCTCGGCATGCAAATGTGCCTTTATAAGTGGAATGATGGCACCTCTTCATTTCCTTCCCTGCATTTTGGTGTCAGCAGGTCACAACCTTGATGACTGTAAACATTATACATAAATGACCTGGTGGATGACATCGGAAGTTCACTGAGGCTTTTTGCAGATGATGCTGTGGTGAATCGAGAGGTTGTAACAATGGAAAATTGTACTGAAATGCGGGAGGATCTGCAGCGAATTGACGCATGGTGCAGGGAATGGCAATTGAATCTCAATGTAGACAAGTGTAATGTGCGGCGAATACACAGAAAGATAGATCCTTTATCATTTAGCTACAAAATAGCAGGTCAGCAACTGGAAGCAGTTAATACCATAAATTATCTGGGAGTACGCATTAGGAGTGATTTAAAATGGAATGATCATATAATGTTGATCGTTGGTAAAGGAGATGCCGGACTGAGATTCATTGGAAGAATCCTAAGGAAATGCAATCCAAAAACAAAGGACGTAGGTTACAGTACACTTGTTCGCCCACTGCTTGAATACTGCTCAGCAGTGTGGGATCCGTACCAGATAGGATTGATAGAAGATATAGAAAAGATCCAACGGAGAGCAGCGCGCTTCGTTACAGGATCATTTAGTAATCGCGAAAGCGTTACGGAGATGATACATAAACTCCAGTGGAAGACTCTACAGGAGAGACGCTCAGTAGCTTAGTACAGGCTTTTGTCAAAGTTTCGAGAACATACCTTCACCGAAGAGTCAAGCAGTATATTGCTCCCTCCTACGTATATCTCGCGAAGAGACCATGAGGATAAAATCAGAGAGATTAGAGCCCACACAGAGGCATACCGACAATCCTTCTTTCCACGAACAATACGAGACTGGAATAAAAGTGAGAACCAATAGAGGTACTCAAGGTACCCTCCGCCACACACCGTCAGGTGGCTTGCGGAGTATGGATGTAGATGTAGATGTAGATGTAGATGTAGACGCAATTTCTGTGTTAATTGTCATTGTGAGGGATCGACGAATGCAATAAAGAAGGAATAGTGCATCCGAAAAGAGATACTCGCCTCCCAATAGAAGATCCTGACGTTGCCATAGAAGCGTTCCTCGACTTAGAAAGAGAGGGCATAGAACCTATAGTATATCATAGCGACGAAAATTTCTGTGTTAATTCGTCATTGTGAGGGATCGACGGATGCAATAAAGCAGGAATAGTGCATCCGAAAAGAGATAGTCGCCTCCCAATAGAAGATCCTTTCGTTGCCATAGAAACGTTCCTCAATTTAGAAAGAGATGGCATAGATCCTATAGTATTTCATAGCGACACAGTTTCTGTCTTAATTCGTCATTGTGAGGGATCGACGGATACAATAAAGAAGGAATAGTGCATCCGAAAAGAGATACTCACCTCCCAATAGAAGATCCTGTCGCTGCCATAGAAACGTTCCTTGATTTAGAAAGAGAAGGCATAGAACCTATAGTGTTACAAAGCGACGCAATTTCTGTGTTAATTCGTCATTGCGAAGGATCGACAGATGCAATAAAGAAGGAATAGTGCAGCCGAAAAAGAGATACGCGCCTCCCAATTGAAGATCCTGTCGTTGCCATAGAAACGTTCCTCGATTTAGAAACAAAAGCCATACAACCCACAGTATTTCATAGCGACGCAATTTCTGTGTTAATTCGTCATTGTGATTGTTCAACGGATGCAATAAAGAAGAAATAGTGCATCCGAAAAGAGATACTTGCCTCCCAATAAGAGATCCTGTCGTTCCCATAGAAACTTTCCTCGATTTAGAAGGAGAAGGCATAGTACCTATAGTGTTTGATAGCGACGCAATTTCTGTGTTAATTCGTCATTGGGTGGGATAGACTGATGCAATAAAAAAGGAATAGTGCATCCGAAAAGAGATACGCGCCTCCCAATATCAGATCCTGTCGTTGCCATAGAAACGTTCCTCGATTTAGAAAGAGAAGGCATGGAACCTATAGTATATCATAGCGACGCAATTTTTGGTTCAATTCGTCATTGTGAGGGATCGACGGATGCAATAAAGAAGGAATAGTGCCTCCGAAAAGATATACTCGCCTCCCAAAAGAAGATACTGTCGTTGCCATAGAAACGTTCCTCGATTTAGAGAGAGAAGGCATAGAACCTATAGTATTTCATAGCGACGTAGTTTCTGTGTTAATTCGTCATTGTGAGGGATCGACGGATGCAATAAAGTGGGAATAGTGCATCCGAAAAGAGATACTCGCCTCCCAATAGAAGATCCTGACGTTGCCATGGAAACGTTCCTCGATTTAGAAAGAGAAGCCATACAACCCATAGTATTTCATAGCGACACAATTTCTGTGTTAATTCGTCATTGTGAGGGGTCGACGGATGCAATAACGAAGGAATAGAGCATCCGAAAAGAGATACTCGCCTCCCAATAGAAGATCCTGTCGTTGCCATAGAACCGTTCCTTGATTTAGAAAGAGAAGGCATAGAACCTATAGTATTTCATAGCGACGCAATTTCTGTGTTAATTCGTCATTTCGAGGGATCGACGGATGCAATAAAGAAGGAATAGTGCATCCGAAAAGAGATACGCGCCTCCCAATAGAAATTCCTGTCGAAGCCATAGAAACGTTCCTCGATTTAGAAAGAGAAGCCATACAACCCATAGTATTTCATAGCGACGCATTATCTGTGATAATTCGTCATTGTGAGGGATCGACGGATGCAATAAAGAAGAATAGTGCATCCGAAAAGAAATACTCGCCTCCCAATAGGAGATCCTGTCGATGCCATAGAACGTTCCTTGATTTAGAAAGAGAAGGCACAGAACCTATAGTATTTCATAGCGACGCAGTTTCTGTGTTAATTCGTCATTGTTAGGGATCGACGGATGCAATAAAGAAGGAATAGTGCGTCCGAAAGAAGATACTCGCCTCCCAATAGAAGATCCTGTCGTTGCCATAGAAACTTTCCTCGATTTAGAAGAAGATGGCATAGATCCTATAGTTTCTCCTAGCGACGCAATATCTGTGTTAATTGTCATTGTGAGGGATCGACGGAAACAATAAAGAAGGAATAGTGCATCCGAAATGAGATACTCGCCTCCCAATAGAAGATCCTGTCGTTGCCATAGAAACGTTCCTCGATTTAGAAAGAGAAGTTATAGAACCTATAGTATATCATAGCGACGCAGTTTCTGTGTTAATTCGTCATTGTGAGGGATCGACGGATGCAATAAAGTGGGAATAGTGCATCCGAAAAGACATACTCGCCTCCCAATAGAAGATACTTTCGTTGCCATAAAAACGTACCTCGATTTAGAAAGAGATGGCATAGAAACTAGAGTGCTTCATAGCGACACAATTTCTGTGTTAATTCGTCATTGTGGAGGATCGACGGATGCAATAACGAAGGAGTAGTGCATTCGAAAAGAGATACTCGCCTCCCAATAGAAGATCCTGACGTTGCCATGGAAGCGTTCCTCGATTTAGAAAGAGAAGGCATAGAACCAATAGTATTTCATAGCAACTCGGCTATAGACTGGATGTTTGCCGTGTGACGGGTGGTGCTCATATTGAACCTTTATAAGGCTTTTGGTGAAACTGTTTGAGTTGCTCTTTCGTTTGACATATCATTTGTGACTGTGGGTTTAAAATGGTAAGTATTACAAAGTGTTGCAGCCCCGATATTCATTTGCAAACACCCTGTATATAGAAGGTGATAATATACAGATACTCAACAGAGTAGATAGTTATCAGTGTTAACAAGCGAACACATTTGGAACAAGATGAGTCATAGTAAAAGCACCTGGAAATATGTATGTCATTATTGGTTTCGTGTAGCAGACAGAAGAGTAGCGATATGCGTTAGAAATTTAGGGAAGCTGAAAATTCAGTGAGTGATATTTAAAGCAACCACCAACAGAAAGAAGTTTTTGTTAATTCTCCACAAAGATGTGCTCAGAATGAATTACAAGAAAGAGAATCTTGAAGGGAATCTCAACAGGAAGAGGAGTGGTGAAATAGGAAAACAAAAAGCAGCAAACCATGAAGTAAATATGGCCACTAATCCCATTCCCAGTCATGAATTAATAAACTCTGACACAGTAAACAGTATGAGGTTCTGCAGTAGTAAAACACTGCATTTACATTTGGTAAGATGGCAACTCAAGTCCTGTTATAGCCATCCAATTTTAGTTTTTGTGTGGTTTCTTTAAATATATTACGTATGTGCCAAGATGATTTCTTCAAAATGGACACTGCCAATATCCTTCTCCATAGTTTCCCAATCCGAAATGGTGTTCCATCTTTATTGACATTTCTGTTGACTAGGCACGAAACCCTAATTTTCCTTTCTTACTTTCTTTGGATGCAGTAAATAGTGCTCACTAAAGATGGTACAAAATCAGAAATAATGTAAAGATGGAAAGCTGTCAAAGAGCAGTAGAAGGCAATAAGGAAGATGACATGGGATGGAAAAAGAGTGTAAATAATGTTCTTAGTAGATAACAAAGAGTGTAGTTCTGAGCACTAATTACATGTGATGATGCTAGGCAAAACAGCGTTGCATATTTGTGTTTAGTTTATGTTGTGGGGCTGGAAAAGATTCTTCCATGAATTGTAAAATAATAGCAGACAGTAAGTATGCAGGAGCTAATAAGTGTTCTTTAGTGAGTAAAGTGGTATGAGATTGGTGTGTGCAATTAAGATCACAATTATAGATTAAGCCAAAAGAACTGTGAAGGAAAGAGTAGGACAAGTAAAATATTATTTGAGGTACAGAGTGTTACACTAAAGAACTGACTGAAATTTATATTTCTCTTACCTGAACTTTTCATTGAACCAACTCAGCATGGGAATACACATTCTACATGACTGAACAGAAGCAGCACATGCAGTGGAATGATGGCACCTCTTCATTTCCTTCCCTGCATTTTGGTGTCAGCAGGTCACAACCTTGATGACTGTAAACATTATACATAAATGACCTGGTGGATGACATCGGAAGTTCACTGAGGCTTTTTGCAGATGATGCTGTGGTGAATCGAGAGGTTGTAACAATGGAAAATTGTACTGAAATGCAGGAGGATCTGCAGCGAATTGACGCATAGTGCAGGAAATGGCAATTGAATCTCAATGTAGACAAGTGTAATGTGCGACGAATACACAGAAAGATAGATCCTTTATCATTTAGCTACAAATTGCAGGTCAGCAACTGGAAGCAGTTAATACCATAAATTATCTGGGAGTACGCATTAGGAGTGATTTAAAATGGAATGATCATATAATGTTGATCGTTGGTAAAGGAGATGCCGGACTGAGATTCATTGGAAGAATCCTAAGGAAATGCAATCCAAAAACAAAGGACGTAGGTTACAGTACACTTGTTCGCCCACTGCTTGAATACTGCTCAGCAGTGTGGGATCCGTACCAGATAGGATTGATAGAAGATATAGAGAAGATCCAATGAGGAGCAGCGCGCTTCGTTACAGGATCATTTAGTAATCGCGAAAGCGTTACGGAGATGATAGATAAACTCCAGTGGAAGACTCTACAGGAGAGACGCTCAGTAGCTTAGTACAGGCTTTTGTCAAAGTTTCGAGAACATACCTTCACCGAAGAGTCAAGCAGTATATTGCTCCCTCCTACGTATATCTCGCGAAGAGACCATGAGGATAAAATCAGAGAGATTAGAGCCCACAAAGAGGCATACCCACAATCCTTCTTTCCACGAACAATACGAGACTGGAATAAAAGGAAGAGCCAATATAGGTACTCAAGGTACCGTCCACCACACACCGTCAGGTGGCTTGCGGAGTATGGATGTAGATGTAGATGTAGATGTAGATGTAGACGCAATTTCTGTGTTAATTCGTCATTGTGAGGGATCGACGGATGCAATAAAGAAGGAATAGTGCATCCGAAAAGAGATACTCGCCTCCCAATAGAAGATCCTGACGTTGCCATAGGAGCCTTCCTCGACTTAGAAAGAGAAGGCATAGAACCTATAGTATATCATAGCGACGCAATTTCTGTGTTACATCGTCATTGTGAGGGATCGACGGATGCAATAAAGCAGGAATAGTGCAACCGAAAATAGTTACTCGCCTCCCAATAGAAGATCCTGTCGTTGCCATAGAAACGTTCCTCGATTTAGAAAGAGAAGGCATAGAACCTGTAGTATTTCATAGCGACGCAATTTCTGTGTTAATTCGTCATTGTGAGGGATAGACGGATGCAATAAAGAAGCAATAGTGCATCCGAAAACAGATAGTCGCCTCCCAATAGAAGATCCTTTCGTTGCCATAGAAACGTTCCTCAATTTAGAAAGAGATGACATAGATCCTATGGTATTTCATAGCGACACAGTTTCTGTCTTAATTCGTCATTGTGAGGGATCGACGGATACAATAAAGAAGGAATAGTGCATCCGAAAAGAGATACTCGCCTCCCAATAGAAGATCCTGTCGCTGCCATAGAAACGTTCCTTGATTTAGAAAGAGAAGGCATAGAACCTATAGTGTTTCATAGCGACGCAATTTCTGTGTTAATTCGTCATTGCGAGGGATCGACAGATGCAATAAAGAAGGAATAGTGCAGCCGAAAAAGAGATACGCGCCACCCAATTGAAGATCCTGTCGTTGCCATAGAAACGTTCCTCGATTTAGAAACAGAAGCCATACAACCCACAGTATTTTATAGCGACGCAATTTCTGTGTTAATTCGTCTTTGTGATTGATCAACGGATGCAATAAAGAAGAAATAGTGCATCCGAAAAGAGATACTTGCCTCCCAATAAGAGATCCCGTCGTTGCCATAGAAACTTTCCTCGATTTAGAAGGAGAAGGCATAGTACCTATAGTGTTTCATAGCGACGCAATTTCTGTGTTAATTCGTCATTGGGTGGGATAGACTGATGCAATAAAGAAGGAATAGTGCATCCGAAAAGAGATACGCGCCTCCCAATATAAGATCCTGTCGTTGCCATAGAAACGTTCCTCGATTTAGAAAGAGAAGGCATGGAACCTATAGTATATCATAGCGACGCAATTTTTGGTTCAATTCGTCATTGTGAGGGATCGACGGATGCAATAAAGAAGGAATAGTGCCTCCGAAAAGAGATACTCGCCTCCCAAAAGAAGATCCTGTCGTTGCCATAGAAACGTTCCTCGATTTAGAAAGAGAAGGCATAGAACCTATAGTATTTCATAGCGACGCAATTTATGTTGAATTCGTCATTGCGAGGGATCGACGGATGCAATAAAGAAGGAATAGTGCATCCGAAAAGAGATACTCGCCTCCCAATAGAAGATCCTGACGTTGCCATGGAAACGTTCCTCGATTTAGAAAGAGAAGCCATACAACCCATAGTATTTCATAGCGACACAATTTCTGTGTTAATTCGTCATTGTGAGGGGTCGACGGATGCAATAACGAAGGAATAGAGCATCCGAAAAGAGATACTCGCCTCCCAATAGAAGATCCTGTCGTTGCCATAGAAACGTTCCTTGATTTAGAAAGAGAAGGCATAGAACCTATAGTATTTCATAGCGACGCAATTTCTGTGTTAATTCGTCATTTCGAGGGATCGACGGATGCAATAAAGAAGGAATAGTGCATCCGAAAAGAGATACTCGCCTCCCAATAGAAATTCCTGTCGAAGCCATAGAAACGTTCCTCGATTTAGAAAGAGAAGCCATACAACCCATAGTATTTCATAGCGACGCATTATCAGTGATAATTCGTCATTGTGAGGGATCGACGGATGCAATAAAGAAGGAATAGTGCATCCGAAAAGAGATACTTGCCTCCCCATAGAAGATCCTGTCGTTGCCATAGAAACGTTCCTCGATTTAGAAAGAGAAGTTATAGAACCTATAGTATATCATAGCGACGCAGTTTCTGTGTTAATTCGTCATTGTGAGGGATCGACGGATGCAATAAAGTGGGAATAGTGCATCCGAAAAGACATACTCGCCTCCCAATAGAAGATACTTTCGTTGCCATAGAAACGTACCTCGATTTAGAAAGAGATGGCATAGAAACTAGAGTGCTTCATAGCGACACAATTTCTGTGTTAATTCGTCATTGTGGAGGATCGTCGGATGCAATAACGAAGGAGTAGTGCATTCGAAAAGAGATACTCGTCTCCCAATAGAAGATCCTGACGTTGCCATGGAAGCGTTCCTCGATTTAGAAAGAGAAGGCATAGAACCAATAGTATTTCATAGCAACTCGGCTATAGACTTGATGTGTGCCGTGTGACGGGTGGTGCTCATATTGAACCTTTATAAGGCTTTTGGTGAAACTGTTTGAGTTGCTCTTTCGTTTGACATATCATTTGTGACTGTGGGTTTAAAATGGTAAGTATTACAAAGTGTTGCAGCCCCAATATTCATTTGCAAACACCCTGTATATAGAAGGTCATAATATACAGATACTCAACAGAGTAGATAGTTATCAGTGTTAACAAGCGAACACATTTGGAACAAGATGAGTCATAGTAAAAGCACCTGGAAATATGTATGTCATTATTGGATTCGTGTAGCAGACAGAAGAGTAACGATATGTGTTAGAAATTTAGGGAAGCTGAAAATTCAGTGAATGATATTTAAAGCAACCACCAACAGAAAGAAGTTTTTGTTAATTCTCCACAAAGATGTGCTCAGAATGAATTACAAGAAAGAGAATCTTGAAGGGAATCTCAACAGGAAGAGGAGTGGTGAAATAGGAAAACAAAAAGCAGCAAACCATGAAGTAAATATGGCCACTAATCCCATTCCCAGTCATGAATTAATAAACTCTGACACAGTAAACAGTATGAGGTTGTGCAGTAGTAAAACACTGCATTTACATTTGGTAAGATGGCAACTCAAGTCCTGTTATAGCCATCCAATTTTAGTTTTTGTGTGGTTTCTTTAAATATATTACGTATGTGCCAAGATGATTTCTTCAAAATGGACACTACCAATATCCTTCTCCATAGTTTCCCAATCCGAACTGGTGTTCCATCTTTATTGACATTTCTGTTGACTAGGCACGAAACCCTAATTTTCCTTTCTTACTTTCTTTGGATGCAGTAAATAGTGCTCACTAAAGATGGTACAAAATCAGAAATAATGTAAAGATGGAAAGCTGTCAAAGAGCAGTAGAAGGCAATAAGGAAGATGACATGGGATGGTTGGTTGGTTGGTTGTTTGGGGAAGGAGACCAGACAGCGTGGTCATCGGTCTCATCGGATTAGGGAAGGATGGGGAAGGAAGTCGGCCGTGCCCTTTCAGAGGAACCATCCCGGCATTTGCCTGGAGTGATTTAGGAAAATCACGGAAAACCTAAATCAGGATGGCCGGACGCGGGATTGAACCGTCGTCCTCCCGAATGCGAGTCCAGTGTCTAACCACTGCGCCACCTCGCTCGGTACTGACATGGGATGGAATAAGAGTGTAAATAATATTCTTAGTAGATAACAAAGAGAGTAGTTCTGAGCACTAATTACATGTGATTATGCTAGGCAAAACAGCGTTGCATATTTGTGTTTAGTTTATGTTGTGGGGCTGGAAAAGATTCTTCCATGAATTGTAAAATAATAGCAGACAGTAAGTATGCAGGAGCTAATAAGTGTTCTTTAGTGAGTAAAGTGGTATGAGATTGGTGTGTGCAATTAAGTTCACATTTATAGATTAAGCCAAAAGAACTGTGAAGGAAAGAGTAGGACAAGTAAAATATTATTTGAGGTACAGAGTGTTACACTAAAGAACTGACTGAAATTTATATTTCTCTTACCTGAACTTTTCATTGAACCAACTCAGCATGGGAATACACATTCTACATGACTGAACAGAAGCAGCACATGCAGTGGAATGATGGCACCTCTTCATTTCCTTCCCTGCATTTTGGTGTCAGCAGGTCACAACCTTGATGACTGTAAACATTATACATAAATGACCTGGTGGATGACATCGGAAGTTCACTGAGGCTTTTTGCAGATGATGCTGTGGTGAATCGAGAGGTTGTAACAATGGAAAATTGTACTGAAATGCAGGAGGATCTGCAGCGAATTGACGCATAGTGCAGGGAATGGCAATTGAATCTCAATATAGACATGTGTAATGTGCGACGAATACACAGAAAGATAGATCCTTTATCATTTAGCTACAAAATAGCAGGTCAGCAACTGGAAGCAGTTAATACCATAAATTATCTGGGAGTACGCATTAGGAGTGATTTAAAATGGAATGATCATATAATGTTGATCGTTGGTAAAGGAGATGCCGGACTGAGATTCATTGGAAGAATCCTAAGGAAATGCAATCCAAAAACAAAGGACGTAGGTTACAGTACACTTGTTCGCCCACTGCTTGAATACTGCTCAGCAGTGTGGGATCCGTACCAGATAGGATTGATAGAAGATATAGAGAAGATCCAATGGAGAGCAGCGCGCTTCGTTACAGGATCATTTAGTAATCGCGAAAGCGTTACGGAGATGATAGATAAACTCCAGTGGAAGACTCTACAGGAGAGACGCTCAGTAGCTTAGTACAGGCTTTTGTCAAAGTTTCGAGAACATACCTTCACCGAAGAGTCAAGCAGTATATTGCTCCCTCCTACGTATATCTCGCGAAGAGACCATGAGGATAAAATCAGAGAGATAAGAGCCCACACAGAGGCATACCCACAATCCTTCTTTCCACGAACAATACGAGACTGGAATAAAAGGAAGAGCCAATATAGGTACTCAAGGTACCGTCCACCACACACCGTCAGGTGGGTTGCGGAGTATGGATGTAGATGTAGATGTAGATGTAGATGTAGACGCAATTTCTGTGTTAATTCGTCATTGTGAGGGATCGACGGATGCAATAAAGAAGGAATAGTGCATCCGAAAAGAGATACTCGCCTCCCAATAGAAGATCCTGACGTTGCCATAGGAGCCTTCCTCGACTTAGAAAGAGAAGGCATAGAACCTATAGGATATCATAGCGACGCAATTTCTGTGTTACATCGTCATTGTGAGGGATCGAAGGATGCAATAAAGCAGGAATAGTGCAACCGAAAATAGTTACTCGCCTCCCAATAGAAGATCCTGTCGTTGCCATAGAAGCGTTCCTCGATTTAGAAAGAGAAGGCATAGAACCTATAGTATTTCATAGCGACGCAATTTCTGTGTTAATTCGTCATTGTGAGGGATAGACGGATGCAATAAAGAAGCAATAGTGCATCCGAAAACAGATAGTCGCCTCCCAATAGAAGATCCTTTCGTTGCCATAGAAACGTTCCTCAATTTAGAAAGAGATGACATAGATCCTATAGTATTTCATAGCGACACAGTTTCTGTCTTAATTCGTCATTGTGAGGGATCGACGGATACAATAAAGAAGGAATAGTGCATCCGAAAAGAGATACTCGCCTCCCAATAGAAGATCCTGTCGCTGCCATAGAAACGTTCCTTGATTTAGAAAGAGAAGGCATAGAACCTATAGTGTTTCATAGCGACGCAATTTATGTGTTAATTCGTCATTGCGAGGGATCGACAGATGCAATAAAGAAGGAATAGTGCAGCCGAAAAAGAGATACGCGCCTCCCAATTGAAGATCCTGTCGTTGCCATAGAAACGTTCGTCGATTTAGAAACAGAAGCCATACAACCCACAGTATTTTATAGCGACGCAATTTCTGTGTTAATTCGTCTTTGTGATTGATCAACGGATGCAATAAAGAAGAAATAGTGCATCCGAAAAGAGATACTTGCCTCCCAATAAGAGATCCTGTCGTTGCCATAGAAACTTTCCTCGATTTAGAAGGAGAAGGCATAGTACCTATAGTGTTTCATAGCGACGCAATTTCTGTGTTAATTCGTCATTGGGTGGGATAGACTGATGCAATAAAGAAGGAATAGTGCATCCGAAAAGAGATACGCGCCTCCCAATATAAGATCCTGTCGTTGCCATAGAAACGTTCCTCGATTTAGAAAGAGAAGGCATGGAACCTATAGTATATCATAGCGACGCAATTTTTGGTTCAATTCGTCATTGTGAGGGATCGACGGATGCAATAAAGAAGGAATAGTGCCTCCGAAAAGAGATACTCGCCTCCCAAAAGAAGATCCTGTCGTTGCCATAGAAACGTTCCTCGATTTAGAAAGAGAAGGCATAGAACCTATAGTATTTCATAGCGACGCAATTTATGTTGAATTCGTCATTGCGAGGGATCGACGGATGCAATAAAGAAGGAATAGTGCATCCGAAAAGAGATACTCGCCTCCCAATAGAAGATCCTGACGTTGCCATGGAAACGTTCCTCGATTTAGAAAGAGAAGCCATACAACCCATAGTATTTCATAGCGACACAATTTCTGTGTTAATTCGTCATTGTGAGGGGTCGACGGATGCAATAACGAAGGAATAGAGCATCCGAAAAGAGATACTCGCCTCCCAATAGAAGATCCTGTCGTTGCCATAGAAACGTTCCTTGATTTAGAAAGAGAAGGCATAGAACCTATAGTATTTCATAGCGGACGCAATTTCTGTGTTAATTCGTCATTTCGAGGGATCGACGGATGCAATAAAGAAGGAATAGTGCATCCGAAAAGAGATACTCGCCTCCCAATAGAAATTCCTGTCGAAGCCATAGAAACGTTCCTCGATTTAGAAAGAGAAGCCATACAACCCATAGTATTTCATAGCGACGCATTATCAGTGATAATTCGTCATTGTGAGGGATCGACGGATGCAATAAAGAAGGAATAGTGCATCCGAAAAGAGATACTTGCCTCCCCATAGAAGATCCTGTCGTTGCCATAGAAACGTTCCTCGATTTAGAAAGAGAAGTTATAGAACCTATAGTATATCATAGCGACGCAGTTTCTGTGTTAATTCGTCATTGTGAGGGATCGACGGATGCAATAAAGTGGGAATAGTGCATCCGAAAAGACATACTCGCCTCCCAATAGAAGATACTTTCGTTGCCATAGAAACGTACCTCGATTTAGAAAGAGATGGCATAGAAACTAGAGTGCTTCATAGCGACACAATTTCTGTGTTAATTCGTCATTGTGGAGGATCGACGGATGCAATAACGAAGGAGTAGTGCATTCGAAAAGAGATACTCGCCTCCCAATAGAAGATCCTGACGTTGCCATGGAAGCGTTCCTCGATTTAGAAAGAGAAGGCATAGAACCAATAGTATTTCATAGCAACTCGGCTATAGACTTGATGTGTGTCGTGTGACGGGTGGTGCTCATATTGAACCTTTATAAGGCTTTTGGTGAAACTGTTTGAGTTGCTCTTTCGTTTGACATATCATTTGTGACTGTGGGTTTAAAATGGTAAGTATTACAAAGTGTTGCAGCCCCAATATTCATTTGCAAACACCCTGTATATAGAAGGTCATAATATACAGATACTCAACAGAGTAGATAGTTATCAGTGTTAAGAAGCGAACACATTTGGAACAAGATGAGTCATAGTAAAAGCACCTGGAAATATGTATGTCATTATTGGATTCGTGTAGCAGACAGAAGAGTAACGATATGTGTTAGAAATTTAAGGAAGCTGAAAATTCAGTGAATGATATTTAAAGCAACCACCAACAGAAAGAAGTTTTTGTTAATTCTCCACAAAGATGTGCTCAGAATGAATTACAAGAAAGAGAATCTTGAAGGGAATCTCAACAGGAAGAGGAGTGGTGAAATAGGAAAACAAAAAGCAGCAAACCATGAAGTAAATATGGCCACTAATCCCATTCCCAGTCATGAATTAATAAACTCTGACACAGTAAACAGTATGAGGTTGTGCAGTAGTAAAACAGTGCATTTACATTTGGTAAGATGGCAACTCAAGTCCTGTTATAGCCATCCAATTTTAGTTTTTGTGTGGTTTCTTTAAATATATTACGTATATGCCAAGATGATTTCTTCAAAATGGACACTACCAATATCCTTCTCCATAGTTTCCCAATCCGAACTGGTGTTCCATCTTTATTGACATTTCTGTTGACTAGGCACGAAACCCTAATTTTCCTTTCTTACTTTCTTTGGATGCAGTAAATAGTGCTCACTAAAGATGGTACAAAATCAGAAATAATGTAAAGATGGAAAGCTGTCAAAGAGCAGTAGAAGGCAATAAGGAAGATGACATGGGATGGTTGGTTGGTTGGTTGTTTGGGGAAGGAGACCAGACAGCGTGGTCATCGGTCTCATCGGATTAGGGAAGGATGGGGAAGGAAGTCGGCCGTGCCCTTTCAGAGGAACCATCCCGGCATTTGCCTGGAGTGATTTAGGAAAATCACGGAAAACCTAAATCAGGATGGCCGGACGCGGGATTGAACCGTCGTCCTCCCGAATGCGAGTCCAGTGTCTAACCACTGCGCCACCTCGCTCGGTACTGACATGGGATGGAAGAAGAGTGTAAATAATGTTCTTAGTAGATAACAAAGAGTGTAGTTCTGAGCACTAATTACATGTGATGATGCTAGGCAAAACAGCGTTGCATATTTGTGTTTAGTTTATGTTGTGGGGCTGGAAAAGATTCTTCCATGAATTGTAAAATAATAGCAGACAGTAAGTATGCAGGAGCTAATAAGTGTTCTTTAGTGAGTAAAGTGGTATGAGATTGGTGTGTGCAATTAAGTTCACATTTATAGATTAAGCCAAAAGAACTGTGAAGGAAAGAGTAGGACAAGTAAAATATTATTTGAGGTACAGAGTGTTACACTAAAGAACTGACTGAAATTTATATTTCTCTTACCTGAACTTTTCATTGAACCAACTCAGCATGGGAATACACATTCTACATGACTGAACAGAAGCAGCACATGCAGTGGAATGATGGCACCTCTTCATTTCCTTCCCTGCATTTTGGTGTCAGCAGGTCACAACCTTGATGACTGTAAACATTATACATAAATGACCTGGTGGATGACATCGGAAGTTCACTGAGGCTTTTTGCAGATGATGCTGTGGTGAATCGAGAGGTTGTAACAATGGAAAATTGTACTGAAATGCAGGAGGATCTGCAGCGAATTGACGCATGGTGCAGGGAATGGCAATTGAATCTCAATGTAGACAAGTGTAATGTGCGGCGAATACACAGAAAGATAGATCCTTTATCATTTAGCTACAAAATAGCAGGTCAGCAACTGGAAGCAGTTAATACCATAAATTATCTGGGAGTACGCATTAGGAGTGATTTAAAATGGAATGATCATATAATGTTGATCGTTGGTAAAGGAGATGCCGGACTGAGATTCATTGGAAGAATCCTAAGGAAATGCAATCCAAAAACAAAGGACGTAGGTTACAGTACACTTGTTCGCCCACTGCTTGAATACTGCTCAGCAGTGTGGGATCCGTACCAGATAGGATTGATAGAAGATATAGAGAAGATCCAACGGAGAGCAGCGCGCTTCGTTACAGGATCATTTAGTAATCGCGAAAGCGTTACGGAGATGATAGATAAACTCCAGTGGAATACTCTACAGGAGAGTCGCTCAGTAGCATAGTACGGGCTTTAGTCAAAGTTTCGAGAACATACCTTCACCGAAGAGTCAAGCAGTATATTGCTCCCTCCTACGTATATCTCGCGAAGAGACCATGAGGATACAATCAGAGAGATTAGAGCCCACACAGAGGCATACCCACAATCCTTCTTTCCACGAACAATACGAGACTGGAATAAAAGGAAGAGCCAATATAGGTACTCAAGGTACCGTCCACCACACACCGTCAGGTGGCTTGCGGAGTATGGATGTAGATGTAGATGTAGACGCAATTTCTGTGTTAATTCGTCATTGTGAGGCATCGACGGATGCAATAAAGAAGGAATAGTGCATCGGAAAAGAGATACTCGCCTCCCAATAGAAGATCCTGACGTTGCCATAGAAGCGTTCCTCGATTTAGAAAGAGAAGTTATAGAACCTATAGTATATCATAGCGACGCAGTTTCTGTGTTAATTCGTCATTGTGAGGGATCGACGGATGCAATAAAGTGGGAATAGTGCATCCGAAAAGACATACTCGCCTCCCAATAGAAGATCCTTTCGTTGCCATAGAAACGTTCCTCGATTTAGAAAGAGATGGCATAGAAACTAGAGTGCTTCATAGCGACACAATTTCTGTGTTAATTCGTCATTGTGGAGGATCGACGGATGCAATAACGAAGGAGTAGTGCATTCGAAAAGAGATACTCGCCTCCCAATAGAAGATCCTGACGTTGCCATGGAAGCGTTCCTCGATTTAGAAAGAGAAGGCATAGAACCAATAGTATTTCATAGCAACTCAGCTATAGACTTGATGTGTGCCGTGTGACGGGTGGTGCTCATATTGAACCTTTATAAGGCTTTTGGTGAAACTGTTTGAGTTGCTCTTTCGTTTGACATATCATTTGTGACTGTGGGTTTAAAATGGTAAGTATTACAAAGTGTTGCAGCCCCGATATTCATTTGCAAACACCCTGTATATAGAAGGTCATAATATACAGATACTCAACAGAGTAGATAGTTATCAGTGTTAACAAGCGAACACATTTGGAACAAGATGAGTCATAGTAAAAGCACCTGGAAATATGTATGTCATTATTGGATTCGTGTAGCAGACAGAAGAGTAACGATATGTGTTAGAAATTTAGGGAAGCTGAAAATTCAGTGAATGATATTTAAAGCAACCACCAACAGAAAGAAGTTTTTGTTAATTCTCCACAAAGATGTGCTCAGAATGAATTACAAGAAAGAGAATCTTGAAGGGAATCTCAACAGGAAGAGGAGTGGTGAAATAGGAAAACAAAAAGCAGCAAACCATGAAGTAAATATGGCCACTAATCCCATTCCCAGTCATGAATTAATAAACTCTGACACAGTAAACAGTATGAGGTTCTGCAGTAGTAAAACACTGCATTTACATTTGGTAAGATGGCAACTCAAGTCCTGTTATAGCCACCCAATTTTAGTTTTTGTGTGGTTTCTTTAAATATATTACGTATATGCCAAGATGATTTCTTCAAAATGGACACTACCAATATCCTTCTCCATAGTTTCCCAATCCGAACTGGTGTTCCATCTTTATTGACATTTCTGTTGACTAGGCACGAAACCCTAATTTTCCTTTCTTACTTTCTTTGGATGCAGTAAATAGTGCTCACTAAAGATGGTACAAAATCAGAAATAATGTAAAGATGGAAAGCTGTCAAAGAGCAGTAGAAGGCAATAAGGAAGATGACATGGGATGGAAAAAGAGTGTAAATAATGTTCTTAGTAGATAACAAAGAGTGTAGTTCTGAGCACTAATTACATGTGATGATGCTAGGCAAAACAGCGTTGCATATTTGTGTTTAGTTTATGTTGTGGGGCTGGAAAAGATTCTTCCATGAATTGTAAAATAATAGCAGACAGTAAGTATGCAGGAGCTAATAAGTGTTCTTTAGTGAGTAAAGTGGTATGAGATTGGTGTGTGCAATTAAGATCACAATTATAGATTAAGCCAAAAGAACTGTGAAGGAAAGAGTAGGACAAGTAAAATATTATTTGAGGTACAGAGTGTTACACTAAAGAACTGACTGAAATTTATATTTCTCTTACCTGAACTTTTCATTGAACCAACTCAGCATGGGAATACACATTCTACATGACTGAACAGAAGCAGCACATGCAGTGGAATGATGGCACCTCTTCATTTCCTTCCCTGCATTTTGGTGTCAGCAGGTCACAACCTTGATGACTGTAAACATTATACATAAATGACCTGGTGGATGACATCGGAAGTTCACTGAGGCTTTTTGCAGATGATGCTGTGGTGAATCGAGAGGTTGTAACAATGGAAAATTGTACTGAAATGCAGGAGGATCTGCAGCGAATTGACGCATAGTGCAGGAAATGGCAATTGAATCTCAATGTAGACAAGTGTAATGTGCGACGAATACACAGAAAGATAGATCCTTTATCATTTAGCTACAAATTGCAGGTCAGCAACTGGAAGCAGTTAATACCATAAATTATCTGGGAGTACGCATTAGGAGTGATTTAAAATGGAATGATCATATAATGTTGATCGTTGGTAAAGGAGATGCCGGACTGAGATTCATTGGAAGAATCCTAAGGAAATGCAATCCAAAAACAAAGGACGTAGGTTACAGTACACTTGTTCGCCCACTGCTTGAATACTGCTCAGCAGTGTGGGATCCGTACCAGATAGGATTGATAGAAGATATAGAGAAGATCCAATGAGGAGCAGCGCGCTTCGTTACAGGATCATTTAGTAATCGCGAAAGCGTTACGGAGATGATAGATAAACTCCAGTGGAAGACTCTACAGGAGAGACGCTCAGTAGCTTAGTACAGGCTTTTGTCAAAGTTTCGAGAACATACCTTCACCGAAGAGTCAAGCAGTATATTGCTCCCTCCTACGTATATCTCGCGAAGAGACCATGAGGATAAAATCAGAGAGATTAGAGCCCACAAAGAGGCATACCCACAATCCTTCTTTCCACGAACAATACGAGACTGGAATAAAAGGAAGAGCCAATATAGGTACTCAAGGTACCGTCCACCACACACCGTCAGGTGGCTTGCGGAGTATGGATGTAGATGTAGATGTAGATGTAGATGTAGACGCAATTTCTGTGTTAATTCGTCATTGTGAGGGATCGACGGATGCAATAAAGAAGGAATAGTGCATCCGAAAAGAGATACTCGCCTCCCAATAGAAGATCCTGACGTTGCCATAGGAGCCTTCCTCGACTTAGAAAGAGAAGGCATAGAACCTATAGTATATCATAGCGACGCAATTTCTGTGTTACATCGTCATTGTGAGGGATCGACGGATGCAATAAAGCAGGAATAGTGCAACCGAAAATAGTTACTCGCCTCCCAATAGAAGATCCTGTCGTTGCCATAGAAACGTTCCTCGATTTAGAAAGAGAAGGCATAGAACCTGTAGTATTTCATAGCGACGCAATTTCTGTGTTAATTCGTCATTGTGAGGGATAGACGGATGCAATAAAGAAGCAATAGTGCATCCGAAAACAGATAGTCGCCTCCCAATAGAAGATCCTTTCGTTGCCATAGAAACGTTCCTCAATTTAGAAAGAGATGACATAGATCCTATGGTATTTCATAGCGACACAGTTTCTGTCTTAATTCGTCATTGTGAGGGATCGACGGATACAATAAAGAAGGAATAGTGCATCCGAAAAGAGATACTCGCCTCCCAATAGAAGATCCTGTCGCTGCCATAGAAACGTTCCTTGATTTAGAAAGAGAAGGCATAGAACCTATAGTGTTTCATAGCGACGCAATTTCTGTGTTAATTCGTCATTGCGAGGGATCGACAGATGCAATAAAGAAGGAATAGTGCAGCCGAAAAAGAGATACGCGCCACCCAATTGAAGATCCTGTCGTTGCCATAGAAACGTTCCTCGATTTAGAAACAGAAGCCATACAACCCACAGTATTTTATAGCGACGCAATTTCTGTGTTAATTCGTCTTTGTGATTGATCAACGGATGCAATAAAGAAGAAATAGTGCATCCGAAAAGAGATACTTGCCTCCCAATAAGAGATCCTGTCGTTGCCATAGAAACTTTCCTCGATTTAGAAGGAGAAGGCATAGTACCTATAGTGTTTCATAGCGACGCAATTTCTGTGTTAATTCGTCATTGGGTGGGATAGACTGATGCAATAAAGAAGGAATAGTGCATCCGAAAAGAGATACGCGCCTCCCAATATAAGATCCTGTCGTTGCCATAGAAACGTTCCTCGATTTAGAAAGAGAAGGCATGGAACCTATAGTATATCATAGCGACGCAATTTTTGGTTCAATTCGTCATTGTGAGGGATCGACGGATGCAATAAAGAAGGAATAGTGCCTCCGAAAAGAGATACTCGCCTCCCAAAAGAAGATCCTGTCGTTGCCATAGAAACGTTCCTCGATTTAGAAAGAGAAGGCATAGAACCTATAGTATTTCATAGCGACGCAATTTATGTTGAATTCGTCATTGCGAGGGATCGACGGATGCAATAAAGAAGGAATAGTGCATCCGAAAAGAGATACTCGCCTCCCAATAGAAGATCCTGACGTTGCCATGGAAACGTTCCTCGATTTAGAAAGAGAAGCCATACAACCCATAGTATTTCATAGCGACACAATTTCTGTGTTAATTCGTCATTGTGAGGGGTCGACGGATGCAATAACGAAGGAATAGAGCATCCGAAAAGAGATACTCGCCTCCCAATAGAAGATCCTGTCGTTGCCATAGAAACGTTCCTTGATTTAGAAAGAGAAGGCATAGAACCTATAGTATTTCATAGCGACGCAATTTCTGTGTTAATTCGTCATTTCGAGGGATCGACGGATGCAATAAAGAAGGAATAGTGCATCCGAAAAGAGATACTCGCCTCCCAATAGAAATTCCTGTCGAAGCCATAGAAACGTTCCTCGATTTAGAAAGAGAAGCCATACAACCCATAGTATTTCATAGCGACGCATTATCAGTGATAATTCGTCATTGTGAGGGATCGACGGATGCAATAAAGAAGGAATAGTGCATCCGAAAAGAGATACTTGCCTCCCCATAGAAGATCCTGTCGTTGCCATAGAAACGTTCCTCGATTTAGAAAGAGAAGTTATAGAACCTATAGTATATCATAGCGACGCAGTTTCTGTGTTAATTCGTCATTGTGAGGGATCGACGGATGCAATAAAGTGGGAATAGTGCATCCGAAAAGACATACTCGCCTCCCAATAGAAGATACTTTCGTTGCCATAGAAACGTACCTCGATTTAGAAAGAGATGGCATAGAAACTAGAGTGCTTCATAGCGACACAATTTCTGTGTTAATTCGTCATTGTGGAGGATCGACGGATGCAATAACGAAGGAGTAGTGCATTCGAAAAGAGATACTCGTCTCCCAATAGAAGATCCTGACGTTGCCATGGAAGCGTTCCTCGATTTAGAAAGAGAAGGCATAGAACCAATAGTATTTCATAGCAACTCGGCTATAGACTTGATGTGTGCCGTGTGACGGGTGGTGCTCATATTGAACCTTTATAAGGCTTTTGGTGAAACTGTTTGAGTTGCTCTTTCGTTTGACATATCATTTGTGACTGTGGGTTTAAAATGGTAAGTATTACAAAGTGTTGCAGCCCCAATATTCATTTGCAAACACCCTGTATATAGAAGGTCATAATATACAGATACTCAACAGAGTAGATAGTTATCAGTGTTAACAAGCGAACACATTTGGAACAAGATGAGTCATAGTAAAAGCACCTGGAAATATGTATGTCATTATTGGATTCGTGTAGCAGACAGAAGAGTAACGATATGTGTTAGAAATTTAGGGAAGCTGAAAATTCAGTGAATGATATTTAAAGCAACCACCAACAGAAAGAAGTTTTTGTTAATTCTCCACAAAGATGTGCTCAGAATGAATTACAAGAAAGAGAATCTTGAAGGGAATCTCAACAGGAAGAGGAGTGGTGAAATAGGAAAACAAAAAGCAGCAAACCATGAAGTAAATATGGCCACTAATCCCATTCCCAGTCATGAATTAATAAACTCTGACACAGTAAACAGTATGAGGTTGTGCAGTAGTAAAACACTGCATTTACATTTGGTAAGATGGCAACTCAAGTCCTGTTATAGCCATCCAATTTTAGTTTTTGTGTGGTTTCTTTAAATATATTACGTATGTGCCAAGATGATTTCTTCAAAATGGACACTACCAATATCCTTCTCCATAGTTTCCCAATCCGAACTGGTGTTCCATCTTTATTGACATTTCTGTTGACTAGGCACGAAACCCTAATTTTCCTTTCTTACTTTCTTTGGATGCAGTAAATAGTGCTCACTAAAGATGGTACAAAATCAGAAATAATGTAAAGATGGAAAGCTGTCAAAGAGCAGTAGAAGGCAATAAGGAAGATGACATGGGATGGTTGGTTGGTTGGTTGTTTGGGGAAGGAGACCAGACAGCGTGGTCATCGGTCTCATCGGATTAGGGAAGGATGGGGAAGGAAGTCGGCCGTGCCCTTTCAGAGGAACCATCCCGGCATTTGCCTGGAGTGATTTAGGAAAATCACGGAAAACCTAAATCAGGATGGCCGGACGCGGGATTGAACCGTCGTCCTCCCGAATGCGAGTCCAGTGTCTAACCACTGCGCCACCTCGCTCGGTACTGACATGGGATGGAATAAGAGTGTAAATAATATTCTTAGTAGATAACAAAGAGAGTAGTTCTGAGCACTAATTACATGTGATTATGCTAGGCAAAACAGCGTTGCATATTTGTGTTTAGTTTATGTTGTGGGGCTGGAAAAGATTCTTCCATGAATTGTAAAATAATAGCAGACAGTAAGTATGCAGGAGCTAATAAGTGTTCTTTAGTGAGTAAAGTGGTATGAGATTGGTGTGTGCAATTAAGTTCACATTTATAGATTAAGCCAAAAGAACTGTGAAGGAAAGAGTAGGACAAGTAAAATATTATTTGAGGTACAGAGTGTTACACTAAAGAACTGACTGAAATTTATATTTCTCTTACCTGAACTTTTCATTGAACCAACTCAGCATGGGAATACACATTCTACATGACTGAACAGAAGCAGCACATGCAGTGGAATGATGGCACCTCTTCATTTCCTTCCCTGCATTTTGGTGTCAGCAGGTCACAACCTTGATGACTGTAAACATTATACATAAATGACCTGGTGGATGACATCGGAAGTTCACTGAGGCTTTTTGCAGATGATGCTGTGGTGAATCGAGAGGTTGTAACAATGGAAAATTGTACTGAAATGCAGGAGGATCTGCAGCGAATTGACGCATAGTGCAGGGAATGGCAATTGAATCTCAATATAGACATGTGTAATGTGCGACGAATACACAGAAAGATAGATCCTTTATCATTTAGCTACAAAATAGCAGGTCAGCAACTGGAAGCAGTTAATACCATAAATTATCTGGGAGTACGCATTAGGAGTGATTTAAAATGGAATGATCATATAATGTTGATCGTTGGTAAAGGAGATGCCGGACTGAGATTCATTGGAAGAATCCTAAGGAAATGCAATCCAAAAACAAAGGACGTAGGTTACAGTACACTTGTTCGCCCACTGCTTGAATACTGCTCAGCAGTGTGGGATCCGTACCAGATAGGATTGATAGAAGATATAGAGAAGATCCAATGGAGAGCAGCGCGCTTCGTTACAGGATCATTTAGTAATCGCGAAAGCGTTACGGAGATGATAGATAAACTCCAGTGGAAGACTCTACAGGAGAGACGCTCAGTAGCTTAGTACAGGCTTTTGTCAAAGTTTCGAGAACATACCTTCACCGAAGAGTCAAGCAGTATATTGCTCCCTCCTACGTATATCTCGCGAAGAGACCATGAGGATAAAATCAGAGAGATAAGAGCCCACACAGAGGCATACCCACAATCCTTCTTTCCACGAACAATACGAGACTGGAATAAAAGGAAGAGCCAATATAGGTACTCAAGGTACCGTCCACCACACACCGTCAGGTGGGTTGCGGAGTATGGATGTAGATGTAGATGTAGATGTAGATGTAGACGCAATTTCTGTGTTAATTCGTCATTGTGAGGGATCGACGGATGCAATAAAGAAGGAATAGTGCATCCGAAAAGAGATACTCGCCTCCCAATAGAAGATCCTGACGTTGCCATAGGAGCCTTCCTCGACTTAGAAAGAGAAGGCATAGAACCTATAGGATATCATAGCGACGCAATTTCTGTGTTACATCGTCATTGTGAGGGATCGAAGGATGCAATAAAGCAGGAATAGTGCAACCGAAAATAGTTACTCGCCTCCCAATAGAAGATCCTGTCGTTGCCATAGAAGCGTTCCTCGATTTAGAAAGAGAAGGCATAGAACCTATAGTATTTCATAGCGACGCAATTTCTGTGTTAATTCGTCATTGTGAGGGATAGACGGATGCAATAAAGAAGCAATAGTGCATCCGAAAACAGATAGTCGCCTCCCAATAGAAGATCCTTTCGTTGCCATAGAAACGTTCCTCAATTTAGAAAGAGATGACATAGATCCTATAGTATTTCATAGCGACACAGTTTCTGTCTTAATTCGTCATTGTGAGGGATCGACGGATACAATAAAGAAGGAATAGTGCATCCGAAAAGAGATACTCGCCTCCCAATAGAAGATCCTGTCGCTGCCATAGAAACGTTCCTTGATTTAGAAAGAGAAGGCATAGAACCTATAGTGTTTCATAGCGACGCAATTTATGTGTTAATTCGTCATTGCGAGGGATCGACAGATGCAATAAAGAAGGAATAGTGCAGCCGAAAAAGAGATACGCGCCTCCCAATTGAAGATCCTGTCGTTGCCATAGAAACGTTCGTCGATTTAGAAACAGAAGCCATACAACCCACAGTATTTTATAGCGACGCAATTTCTGTGTTAATTCGTCTTTGTGATTGATCAACGGATGCAATAAAGAAGAAATAGTGCATCCGAAAAGAGATACTTGCCTCCCAATAAGAGATCCTGTCGTTGCCATAGAAACTTTCCTCGATTTAGAAGGAGAAGGCATAGTACCTATAGTGTTTCATAGCGACGCAATTTCTGTGTTAATTCGTCATTGGGTGGGATAGACTGATGCAATAAAGAAGGAATAGTGCATCCGAAAAGAGATACGCGCCTCCCAATATAAGATCCTGTCGTTGCCATAGAAACGTTCCTCGATTTAGAAAGAGAAGGCATGGAACCTATAGTATATCATAGCGACGCAATTTTTGGTTCAATTCGTCATTGTGAGGGATCGACGGATGCAATAAAGAAGGAATAGTGCCTCCGAAAAGAGATACTCGCCTCCCAAAAGAAGATCCTGTCGTTGCCATAGAAACGTTCCTCGATTTAGAAAGAGAAGGCATAGAACCTATAGTATTTCATAGCGACGCAATTTATGTTGAATTCGTCATTGCGAGGGATCGACGGATGCAATAAAGAAGGAATAGTGCATCCGAAAAGAGATACTCGCCTCCCAATAGAAGATCCTGACGTTGCCATGGAAACGTTCCTCGATTTAGAAAGAGAAGCCATACAACCCATAGTATTTCATAGCGACACAATTTCTGTGTTAATTCGTCATTGTGAGGGGTCGACGGATGCAATAACGAAGGAATAGAGCATCCGAAAAGAGATACTCGCCTCCCAATAGAAGATCCTGTCGTTGCCATAGAAACGTTCCTTGATTTAGAAAGAGAAGGCATAGAACCTATAGTATTTCATAGCGGACGCAATTTCTGTGTTAATTCGTCATTTCGAGGGATCGACGGATGCAATAAAGAAGGAATAGTGCATCCGAAAAGAGATACTCGCCTCCCAATAGAAATTCCTGTCGAAGCCATAGAAACGTTCCTCGATTTAGAAAGAGAAGCCATACAACCCATAGTATTTCATAGCGACGCATTATCAGTGATAATTCGTCATTGTGAGGGATCGACGGATGCAATAAAGAAGGAATAGTGCATCCGAAAAGAGATACTTGCCTCCCCATAGAAGATCCTGTCGTTGCCATAGAAACGTTCCTCGATTTAGAAAGAGAAGTTATAGAACCTATAGTATATCATAGCGACGCAGTTTCTGTGTTAATTCGTCATTGTGAGGGATCGACGGATGCAATAAAGTGGGAATAGTGCATCCGAAAAGACATACTCGCCTCCCAATAGAAGATACTTTCGTTGCCATAGAAACGTACCTCGATTTAGAAAGAGATGGCATAGAAACTAGAGTGCTTCATAGCGACACAATTTCTGTGTTAATTCGTCATTGTGGAGGATCGACGGATGCAATAACGAAGGAGTAGTGCATTCGAAAAGAGATACTCGCCTCCCAATAGAAGATCCTGACGTTGCCATGGAAGCGTTCCTCGATTTAGAAAGAGAAGGCATAGAACCAATAGTATTTCATAGCAACTCGGCTATAGACTTGATGTGTGTCGTGTGACGGGTGGTGCTCATATTGAACCTTTATAAGGCTTTTGGTGAAACTGTTTGAGTTGCTCTTTCGTTTGACATATCATTTGTGACTGTGGGTTTAAAATGGTAAGTATTACAAAGTGTTGCAGCCCCAATATTCATTTGCAAACACCCTGTATATAGAAGGTCATAATATACAGATACTCAACAGAGTAGATAGTTATCAGTGTTAAGAAGCGAACACATTTGGAACAAGATGAGTCATAGTAAAAGCACCTGGAAATATGTATGTCATTATTGGATTCGTGTAGCAGACAGAAGAGTAACGATATGTGTTAGAAATTTAAGGAAGCTGAAAATTCAGTGAATGATATTTAAAGCAACCACCAACAGAAAGAAGTTTTTGTTAATTCTCCACAAAGATGTGCTCAGAATGAATTACAAGAAAGAGAATCTTGAAGGGAATCTCAACAGGAAGAGGAGTGGTGAAATAGGAAAACAAAAAGCAGCAAACCATGAAGTAAATATGGCCACTAATCCCATTCCCAGTCATGAATTAATAAACTCTGACACAGTAAACAGTATGAGGTTGTGCAGTAGTAAAACAGTGCATTTACATTTGGTAAGATGGCAACTCAAGTCCTGTTATAGCCATCCAATTTTAGTTTTTGTGTGGTTTCTTTAAATATATTACGTATATGCCAAGATGATTTCTTCAAAATGGACACTACCAATATCCTTCTCCATAGTTTCCCAATCCGAACTGGTGTTCCATCTTTATTGACATTTCTGTTGACTAGGCACGAAACCCTAATTTTCCTTTCTTACTTTCTTTGGATGCAGTAAATAGTGCTCACTAAAGATGGTACAAAATCAGAAATAATGTAAAGATGGAAAGCTGTCAAAGAGCAGTAGAAGGCAATAAGGAAGATGACATGGGATGGTTGGTTGGTTGGTTGTTTGGGGAAGGAGACCAGACAGCGTGGTCATCGGTCTCATCGGATTAGGGAAGGATGGGGAAGGAAGTCGGCCGTGCCCTTTCAGAGGAACCATCCCGGCATTTGCCTGGAGTGATTTAGGAAAATCACGGAAAACCTAAATCAGGATGGCCGGACGCGGGATTGAACCGTCGTCCTCCCGAATGCGAGTCCAGTGTCTAACCACTGCGCCACCTCGCTCGGTACTGACATGGGATGGAAGAAGAGTGTAAATAATGTTCTTAGTAGATAACAAAGAGTGTAGTTCTGAGCACTAATTACATGTGATGATGCTAGGCAAAACAGCGTTGCATATTTGTGTTTAGTTTATGTTGTGGGGCTGGAAAAGATTCTTCCATGAATTGTAAAATAATAGCAGACAGTAAGTATGCAGGAGCTAATAAGTGTTCTTTAGTGAGTAAAGTGGTATGAGATTGGTGTGTGCAATTAAGTTCACATTTATAGATTAAGCCAAAAGAACTGTGAAGGAAAGAGTAGGACAAGTAAAATATTATTTGAGGTACAGAGTGTTACACTAAAGAACTGACTGAAATTTATATTTCTCTTACCTGAACTTTTCATTGAACCAACTCAGCATGGGAATACACATTCTACATGACTGAACAGAAGCAGCACATGCAGTGGAATGATGGCACCTCTTCATTTCCTTCCCTGCATTTTGGTGTCAGCAGGTCACAACCTTGATGACTGTAAACATTATACATAAATGACCTGGTGGATGACATCGGAAGTTCACTGAGGCTTTTTGCAGATGATGCTGTGGTGAATCGAGAGGTTGTAACAATGGAAAATTGTACTGAAATGCAGGAGGATCTGCAGCGAATTGACGCATGGTGCAGGGAATGGCAATTGAATCTCAATGTAGACAAGTGTAATGTGCGGCGAATACACAGAAAGATAGATCCTTTATCATTTAGCTACAAAATAGCAGGTCAGCAACTGGAAGCAGTTAATACCATAAATTATCTGGGAGTACGCATTAGGAGTGATTTAAAATGGAATGATCATATAATGTTGATCGTTGGTAAAGGAGATGCCGGACTGAGATTCATTGGAAGAATCCTAAGGAAATGCAATCCAAAAACAAAGGACGTAGGTTACAGTACACTTGTTCGCCCACTGCTTGAATACTGCTCAGCAGTGTGGGATCCGTACCAGATAGGATTGATAGAAGATATAGAGAAGATCCAACGGAGAGCAGCGCGCTTCGTTACAGGATCATTTAGTAATCGCGAAAGCGTTACGGAGATGATAGATAAACTCCAGTGGAATACTCTACAGGAGAGTCGCTCAGTAGCATAGTACGGGCTTTAGTCAAAGTTTCGAGAACATACCTTCACCGAAGAGTCAAGCAGTATATTGCTCCCTCCTACGTATATCTCGCGAAGAGACCATGAGGATACAATCAGAGAGATTAGAGCCCACACAGAGGCATACCCACAATCCTTCTTTCCACGAACAATACGAGACTGGAATAAAAGGAAGAGCCAATATAGGTACTCAAGGTACCGTCCACCACACACCGTCAGGTGGCTTGCGGAGTATGGATGTAGATGTAGATGTAGACGCAATTTCTGTGTTAATTCGTCATTGTGAGGCATCGACGGATGCAATAAAGAAGGAATAGTGCATCGGAAAAGAGATACTCGCCTCCCAATAGAAGATCCTGACGTTGCCATAGAAGCGTTCCTCGATTTAGAAAGAGAAGTTATAGAACCTATAGTATATCATAGCGACGCAGTTTCTGTGTTAATTCGTCATTGTGAGGGATCGACGGATGCAATAAAGTGGGAATAGTGCATCCGAAAAGACATACTCGCCTCCCAATAGAAGATCCTTTCGTTGCCATAGAAACGTTCCTCGATTTAGAAAGAGATGGCATAGAAACTAGAGTGCTTCATAGCGACACAATTTCTGTGTTAATTCGTCATTGTGGAGGATCGACGGATGCAATAACGAAGGAGTAGTGCATTCGAAAAGAGATACTCGCCTCCCAATAGAAGATCCTGACGTTGCCATGGAAGCGTTCCTCGATTTAGAAAGAGAAGGCATAGAACCAATAGTATTTCATAGCAACTCAGCTATAGACTTGATGTGTGCCGTGTGACGGGTGGTGCTCATATTGAACCTTTATAAGGCTTTTGGTGAAACTGTTTGAGTTGCTCTTTCGTTTGACATATCATTTGTGACTGTGGGTTTAAAATGGTAAGTATTACAAAGTGTTGCAGCCCCGATATTCATTTGCAAACACCCTGTATATAGAAGGTCATAATATACAGATACTCAACAGAGTAGATAGTTATCAGTGTTAACAAGCGAACACATTTGGAACAAGATGAGTCATAGTAAAAGCACCTGGAAATATGTATGTCATTATTGGATTCGTGTAGCAGACAGAAGAGTAACGATATGTGTTAGAAATTTAGGGAAGCTGAAAATTCAGTGAATGATATTTAAAGCAACCACCAACAGAAAGAAGTTTTTGTTAATTCTCCACAAAGATGTGCTCAGAATGAATTACAAGAAAGAGAATCTTGAAGGGAATCTCAACAGGAAGAGGAGTGGTGAAATAGGAAAACAAAAAGCAGCAAACCATGAAGTAAATATGGCCACTAATCCCATTCCCAGTCATGAATTAATAAACTCTGACACAGTAAACAGTATGAGGTTCTGCAGTAGTAAAACACTGCATTTACATTTGGTAAGATGGCAACTCAAGTCCTGTTATAGCCACCCAATTTTAGTTTTTGTGTGGTTTCTTTAAATATATTACGTATATGCCAAGATGATTTCTTCAAAATGGACACTACCAATATCCTTCTCCATAGTTTCCCAATCCGAACTGGTGTTCCATCTTTATTGACATTTCTGTTGACTAGGCACGAAACCCTAATTTTCCTTTCTTACTTTCTTTGGATGCAGTAAATAGTGCTCACTAAAGATGGTACAAAATCAGAAATAATGTAAAGATGGAAAGCTGTCAAAGAGCAGTAGAAGGCAATAAGGAAGATGACATGGGATGGTTGGTTGTTTGGGGAAGGAGACCAGACAGCGTGGTCATCGGTCTCATCGGATTAGGGAAGGATGGGGAAGGAAGTCGGCCGTGCCCTTTCAGAGGAACCATCCCGGCATTTGCCTGGAGTGATTTAGGAAAATCACGGAAAACCTAAATCAGGATGGCCGGACGCGGGATTGAACCGTCGTCCTCCCGAATGCGAGTCCAGTGTCTAACCACTGCGCCACCTCGCTCGGTACTGACATGGGATGGAAGAAGAGTGTAAATAATGTTCTTAGTAGATAACAAAGAGTGTAGTTCTGAGCACTAATTACATGTGATGATGCTAGGCAAAACAGCGTTGCATATTTGTGTTTAGTTTATGTTGTGGGGCTGGAAAAGATTCTTCCATGAATTGTAAAATAATAGCAGACAGTAAGTATGCAGGAGCTAATAAGTGTTCTTTAGTGAGTAAAGTGGTATGAGATTGGTGTGTGCAATTAAGTTCACATTTATAGATTAAGCCAAAAGAACTGTGAAGGAAAGAGTAGGACAAGTAAAATATTATTTGAGGTACAGAGTGTTACACTAAAGAACTGACTGAAATTTATATTTCTCTTACCTGAACTTTTCATTGAACCAACTCAGCATGGGAATACACATTCTACATGACTGAACAGAAGCAGCACATGCAGTGGAATGATGGCACCTCTTCATTTCCTTCCCTGCATTTTGGTGTCAGCAGGTCACAACCTTGATGACTGTAAACATTATACATAAATGACCTGGTGGATGACATCGGAAGTTCACTGAGGCTTTTTGCAGATGATGCTGTGGTGAATCGAGAGGTTGTAACAATGGAAAATTGTACTGAAATGCAGGAGGATCTGCAGCGAATTGACGCATGGTGCAGGGAATGGCAATTGAATCTCAATGTAGACAAGTGTAATGTGCGGCGAATACACAGAAAGATAGATCCTTTATCATTTAGCTACAAAATAGCAGGTCAGCAACTGGAAGCAGTTAATACCATAAATTATCTGGGAGTACGCATTAGGAGTGATTTGAAATGGAATGATCATATAATGTTGATCGTTGGTAAAGGAGATGCCGGACTGAGATTCATTGGAAGAATCCTAAGGAAATGCAATCCAAAAACAAAGGACGTAGGTTACAGTACACTTGTTCGCCCACTGCTTGAATACTGCTCAGCAGTGTGGGATCCGTACCAGATAGGATTGATAGAAGATATAGAGAAGATCCAACGGAGAGCAGCGCGCTTCGTTACAGGATCATTTAGTAATCGCGAAAGCGTTACGGAGATGATAGATAAACTCCAGTGGAATACTCTACAGGAGAGTCGCTCAGTAGCATAGTACGGGCTTTTGTCAAAGTTTCGAGAACATACCTTCACCGAAGAGTCAAGCAATATATTGCTCCCTCCTACGTATATCTCGCGAAGAGACCATGAGGATACAATCAGAGAGATTAGAGCCCACACAGAGGCATACCCACAATCCTTCTTTCCACGAACAATACGAGACTGGAATAAAAGGAAGAGCCAATATAGGTACTCAAGGTACCGTCCACCACACACCGTCAGGTGGCTTGCGGAGTATGGATGTAGATGTAGATGTAGACGCAATTTCTGTGTTAATTCGTCATTGTGAGGCATCGACGGATGCAATAAAGAAGGAATAGTGCATCGGAAAAGAGATACTCGCCTCCCAATAGAAGATCCTGACGTTGCCATAGAAGCGTTCCTCGACTTAGAAAGAGAAGGCATAGAACCTATAGTATATCATAGCGACGCAATTTCTGTGTTACATCGTCATTGTGAGGGATCGACGGATGCAATAAAGCAGGAATAGTGCAACCGAAAATAGTTACTCGCCTCCCAATAGAAGATCCTCTCGTTGCCATAGAAACGTTCCTCGATTTAGAAAGAGAAGGCATAGAACCTATAGTATTTCATAGCGACGCAATTTCTGTGTTAATTCGTCATTGTGAGGAAACGACAGATGCAATATAGAAGGAATAGTGCATCCGAAAAAGAGATACGCGCCTTAAAATAGAAGATCCTGTCATTGCCAATGAAACGTTCCTCGATTTAGAAAGAGAAGGCATAGAACCGATAGTATATCATGGCGACGCTATTTCTGTGTTAATTCGTCATTGGGAGGGATCGACGGATGCAATAAAGAAGGAATAGTGCATCCGAAAAGAGATACGCGCCTCCCAATAGAAGATCCTTTCGTTGCCATAGAAACGTTCCTCGAATTAGAAAGAGATGGCATAGAACCTATAGTGTTTCATAGCGACGCAATTTATGTGTTAATTCGTCATTGAGAGGGATCGACGGATGCAATAAAGAAGGAATAGTGCATCCGAAAAGAGATACTTGCCTCCCCATAGAAGATCCTCTCGTTGCCATAGAAACGTTCCTCGATTTAGAAAGAGAAGGCATAGAACCTATAGTATTTCATAGCGACGCAATTTCTGTGTTAATTCGTCATTGTGAGGAAACGACAGATGCAATATAGAAGGAATAGTGCATCCGAATAAGAGATACGCGCCTTAAAATAGAAGATCCTGTCATTGCCAATGAAACGTTCCTCGATTTAGAAAGAGAAGGCATAGAACCGATAGTATATCATGGCGACGCTATTTCTGTGTTAATTCGTCATTGGGAGGGATCGACGGATGCAATAAAGAAGGAATAGTGCATCCGAAAAGAGATACGCGCCTCCCAATAGAAGATCCTTTCGTTGCCATAGAAACGTTCCTCGAATTAGAAAGAGATGGCATAGAACCTATAGTGTTTCATAGCGACGCAATTTATGTGTTAATTCGTCATTGAGAGGGATCGACGGATGCAATAAAGAAGGAATAGTGCATCCGAAAAGAGATACTTGCCTCCCCATAGAAGATCCTGTCGTTGCCATAGAAACGTTCCTCGATTTAGAAAGAGACGTTATAGAACCTATAGTATATCATAGCGACGCAGTTTCTGTGTTAATTCGTCATTGTGAGGGATCGACGGATGCAATAAAGTGGGAATAGTGCATCCGAAAAGACATACTCGCCTCCCAATAGAAGATCCTTTCGTTGCCATAGAAACGTACCTCGATTTAGAAAGAGATGGCATAGAAACTAAAGTGCTTCATAGCGACACAATTTCTGTGTTAATTCGTCATTGTGGAGGATCGACGGATGCAATAAAGACGGAATAGTGCATCCGAAAGGAGATACTCGCCTCCCAATATAAGTTGCTGTCGTTGCAATAGAAACGTTCCTCGATTTAGAAAGAGTAGTCATACAACCCATAATATTTCATAGCGACGCAATTTCTGTGTTAATTCGTCATTGTGAGGAATCGACAGATGCAATATAGAAGGAATAGTGCATCCGAAAAGAGATACTCGCCTCCAAACAGAAGATCCTGTCGTTGCCATAAAAACGTTTTTCGAATTAGAAAGAGTAGCCATAGAACCTATAGTATATCATAGCGACGCTATTTCTGTGTTAATTCGTCATTGTGAGGGATCGACGGATGCAATAAAGAAGGAATAGTGCATCCGAAAAGAGATACGCGCCTCCCAATAGAATATCCTTTCGTTGCCAAAATAACTTTCCTCGATTTAGAAAGAGATGGCATAGAACCTATAGTGTCTCATAGCGACGCAATTTCTGTGTTAATTCGACATTGTGAGGGATCGACGGATGCAATAAAGAAGGAATAGTGCATCCGAAAGGAGATACTCGCCTCCCAATATAAGTTGCTGTCGTTGCAATAGAAACGTTCCTCGATTTAGAAAGAGTAGTCATACAACCCATAATATTTCATAGCGACGCAATTTCTGTGTTAATTCGTCATTGTGAGGGATCGACAGATGCAATATAGAAGGAATAGTGCATCCGAAAAAGAGATACGCGCCTTAAAATAGAAGATCCTGTCATTGCCAATGAAACGTTCCTCGATTTAGAAAGAGAAGGCATAGAACCGATAGTATATCATGGCGACGCTATTTCTGTGTTAATTCGTCATTGGGAGGGATCGACGGATGCAATAAAGAAGGAATAGTGCATCCGAAAAGAGATACGCGCCTCCCAATAGAAGATCCTTTCGTTGCCATAGAAACGTTCCTCGAATTAGAAAGAGATGGCATAGAACCTATAGTGTTTCATAGCGACGCAATTTATGTGTTAATTCGTCATTGAGAGGGATCGAAGGATGCAATAAAGAAGGAATAGTGCATCCGAAAAGAGATACTTGTCTCCCCATAGAAGATCCTCTCGTTGCCATAGAAACGTTCCTCGATTTAGAAAGAGAAGGCATAGAACCTATAGTATTTCATAGCGCCGCAATTTCTGTGTTAATTCGTCATTGTGAGGAAACGACAGATGCAATATAGAAGGAATAGTGCATCCGAAAAAGAGATACGCGCCTTAAAATAGAAGATCCTGTCATTGCCAATGAAACGTTCCTCGATTTAGAAAGAGAAGGCATAGAACCGATAGTATATCATGGCGACGCTATTTCTGTGTTAATTCGTCATTGGGAGGGATCGACGGATGCAATAAAGAAGGAATAGTGCATCCGAAAAGAGATACGCGCCTCCCAATAGAAGATCCTTTCGTTGCCATAGAAACGTTCCTCGAATTAGAAAGAGATGGCATAGAACCTATAGTGTTTCATAGCGACGCAATTTATGTGTTAATTCGTCATTGAGAGGGATCGACGGATGCAATAAAGAAGGAATAGTGCATCCGAAAAGAGATACTTGCCTCCCCATAGAAGATCCTGTCGTTGCCATAGAAACGTTCCTCGATTTAGAAAGAGAAGTTATAGAACCTATAGTATATCATAGCGACGCAGTTTCTGTGTTAATTCGTCATTGTGAGGGATCGACGGATGCAATAAAGTGGGAATAATGCATCCGAAAAGACATACTCGCCTCCCAATAGAAGATCCTTTCGTTGCCATAGAAACGTACCTCGATTTAGAAAGAGATGGCATAGAAACAAAAGTGCTTCATAGCGACACAATTTCTGTGTTAATTCGTCATTGTGGAGGATCGACGGATGCAATAAAGACGGAATAGTGCATCCGAAAGGAGATACTCGCCTCCCAATATAAGTTGCTGTCGTTGCAATAGAAACGTTCCTCGATTTAGAAAGAGTAGTCATACAACCCATAATATTTCATAGCGACGCAATTTCTGTGTTAATTCGTCATTGTGAGGAATCGACAGATGCAATATAGAAGGAATAGTGCATCCGAAAAGAGATACTCGCCTCCAAACAGAAGATCCTGTCGTTGCCATAAAAACGTTCTTCGATTTAGAAAGAGTAGCCATAGAACCTATAGTATATCATAGCGACGCTATTTCTGTGTTAATTCGTCATTGTGAGGGATCGACGGATGCAATAAAGAAGGAATAGTGCATCCGAAAAGAGATACGCGCCTCCCAATAGAATATCCTTTCGTTGCCAAAATAACTTTCCTCGATTTAGAAAGAGATGTCATAGAACCTATAGTGTCTCATAGCGACGCAATTTCTGTGTTAATTCGACATTGTGAGGGATCGACGGATGCAATAAAGAAGGAATAGTGCATCCGAAAGGAGATACTCGCCTCCCAATATAAGTTGCTGTCGTTGCAATAGAAACGTTCCTCGATTTAGAAAGAGTAGTCATACAACCCATAATATTTCATAGCGACGCAATTTCTGTGTTAATTCGTCATTGTGAGGGATCGACAGATGCAATATAGAAGGAATAGTGCATCCGAAAAAGAGATACGCGCCTTAAAATAGAAGATCCTGTCATTGCCAATGAAACGTTCCTCGATTTAGAAAGAGAAGGCATAGAACCGATAGTATATCATGGCGACGCTATTTCTGTGTTAATTCGTCATTGGGAGGGATCGACGGATGCAATAAAGAAGGAATAGTGCATCCGAAAAGAGATACGCGCCTCCCAATAGAAGATCCTTTCGTTGCCATAGAAACGTTCCTCGAATTAGAAAGAGATGGCATAGAACCTATAGTGTTTCATAGCGACGCAATTTATGTGTTAATTCGTCATTGAGAGGGATCGACGGATGCAATAAAGAAGGAATAGTGCATCCGAAAAGAGATACTTGCCTCCCCATAGAAGATCCTGTCGTTGCCATAGAAACGTACCTCGATTTAGAAAGAGATGGCATAGAAACTAAAGTGCTTCATAGCGACACAATTTCTGTGTTAATTCGTCATTGTGGAGGATCGACGGATGCAATAAAGACGGAATAGTGCATCCGAAAGGAGATACTCGCCTCCCAATATAAGTTGCTGTCGTTGCAATAGAAACGTTCCTCGATTTAGAAAGAGTAGTCATACAACCCATAATATTTCATAGCGACGCAATTTCTGTGTTAATTCGTCATTGTGAGGGATCGACAGATGCAATATAGAAGGAATAGTGCATCCGAAAAGAGATACTCGCCTCCAAACAGAAGATCCTGTCGTTGCCATAAAAACGTTCTTCGATTTAGAAAGAGTAGCCATAGAACCTATAGTATATCATAGCGACGCTATTTCTGTGTTAATTCGTCATTGTGAGGGATCGACGGATGCAATAAAGAAGGAATAGTGCATCCGACAAGAGATACGCGCCTCCCAATAGAATATCCTTTCGTTGCCAAAATAACTTTCCTCGATTTAGAAAGAGATGGCATAGAACCTATAGTGTCTCATAGCGACGCAATTTCTGTGTTAATTCGACATTGTGAGGGATCGACGGATGCAATAAAGAAGGAATAGTGCATCCGAAAGGAGATACTCGCCTCCCAATATAAGTTGCTGTCGTTGCAATAGAAACGTTCCTCGATTTAGAAAGAGTAGTCATACAACCCATAATATTTCATAGCGACGCAATTTCTGTGTTAATTCGTCATTGTGAGGGATCGACAGATGCAATATAGAAGGAATAGTGAATCCGAAAAGAGATACTCGCCTCCAAACAGAAGATCCTGTCGTTGCCATCAAAACGTTCTTCGATTTAGAAAGAGTAGCCATAGAACATATAGTGTTTCATAGTGACGCAATTTCTGTGTTAATTCTTCATTGTAAGGGATCGACGGATGCAATAAAGAAGGAATAGTGCATCCGAAAAGAGATACTCGCACCCAATAGAAGATCCTGTCGTTGCCATAGAAAAGTTCCTCGATTTAGAAAGAGAGGGCATAGAACCTATAGTATTTCATAGCGACGCAATTTCTGTGTTAATTCGTCATTGTGAGGGATCGACGGATGCAATAAAGAAGGAATAGTGCATCCGAAAAAAGATACGCGCCTCCCAATAGAAGTTCCTTTCGTTGCCATAGAAACTTTCCTCGATTTAGAAAGAGAAGGCAAAGAACCTATAGTATCACCTAGCGGCGCAATATCTGTGTTAATTCGTCATTGTGAGGGATCGACGGATGCAATAAAGATGGAATAGTGCATCTGAAATGAGATACTCGCCTCCCAATAGAAGATCCTGTCGTTGACATAGAAACGTTACTCGATTTAGAAAGAGAAGGCATAGAACCCATAGTATATCATAGCGACGCAATTTCTGTGTTAATTCGTCATTGAGAGGGATCGACTGATGCAATAAAGAAGGAATAGTGCATCCGAAAAGAGATACTCGCCTCATAATAGAAGATCCTTTCGTTGCCATAGAAACTTTCCTCGATTTAGAAAGAAATGGCATAGAACCTATAGTGTTTCATAGTGACGCAATTTCTGTGTTAATTCGTCATTGTGAGGGATCGACCGATGCAATAAAGAAGGAATAGTGCATCCGAAAAGAGATACTCGCCTCCCAATATAAGGTCCTGTCGTTGCCATAGAAACGTTCCTCGATTTACAAAGAGAAGCCATACAACCCATAGTATTTCATAGCGACACAATTTCTGTGTTAATTCGTCATTGTGAGGGATCGACGGATGCAATAAAGAAGGAATAGTGCATCCGAAAACAGATAGTCGCCTCCCAATAGAAGATCCTTTCGTTGCCATAGAAACGTTCCTCGATCTAGAAAGTGATGGCATACAACCTATAGTGTTTCATAGCGACGCAATTTCAGTGTTAATTCTACATTGTGAGGGATCGACGGATGCAATAAAGAGGAAATAGTGCGTCCGTAAAGAGATACTCGCCTTCCAATATAAGGTCCTGTCGTTGCCATAGAAACGTATCTCTTTTAGGATGCACTATTCCTTCTTTATTGCATCCGTCGATCCCTCGCAATGACGAATTAAACATAAATTGCGTCGCTATGAAATACTATAGGTTCTATGCCTTCTCTTTCTAAATCGAGGAACGTTTCTATGGCAACGACAGGATCTTCTTTTGGGAGGCGAGTATCTCTTTTCGGAGGCACTATTCCTTCTTTATTGCATCCGTCGATCCCTCACAATGACGAATTGAACCAAAAATTGCGTCGCTATGATATACTATAGGTTCCATGCCTTCTCTTTCTAAATCGAGGAACGTTTCTATGGCAACGACAGGATCTTCTATTGGGAGGCGAGTAACTCTTTTCCGATGCACTATTCGGTCTTTATTGCATCCGTCGATCCCTCACAATGACGAATTAACACAGAAATTGCGTCGCTATGAAATACTACAGGTTCTATGAATTCTCTTTCTAAATCGAGGAACGTTTCTATGGCATCGACAGGATCTCTTATTGGGAGGCAAGTATCTCTTTTCGGATGCACTATTTCTTCTTTATTGCATCCGATGATCAATCACAATGACGAATTAACACAGAAATTGCGTCGCTATGAAATACTGTGGGTTGTATGGCTTCTGTTTCTAAATCGAGGAACGTTTCTATGGCAACGACAGGATCTTCTATTGGGAGGCGAGTATCTCTTTTCGGATGCACTATTCCTTCTTTATTGTATCCGTCGATCCCTCACAATGACGAATTAACACAGAAACTGTGTCGCTATGAAATACTATAGGATCTATGCCATCTCTTTCTAAATTGAGGAACGTTTCTATGGCTACGAAAGGATCTTCTATTGGGAGGCGACTATCTCTTTTCGGATGCACTATTCCTGATTTATTGCATCCGTCGATCCCTCACAATGACGAATTAACACAGAAATTTTCGTCGCTATGATATACTATAGGTTCTATGCCCTCTCTTTCTAAGTCGAGGAACGCTTCTATGGCAACGTCAGGATCTTCTATTGGGAGGCGAGTATCTCTTTTCGGATGCACTATTCCTTCTTTATTGCATCCGTCGATCCCTCACAATGACGAATTAACACAGAAATGGCGTCTACATCTACATCTACATCTACATCCATACTCCGCAAGCCACCTGACGGTGTGTGGCGGAGGGTACCTTGAGTACCTCTATTGGTTCTTACTTTTATTCCAGTCTCGTATTGTTCATGGAAAGGATTGTCGGTATGCCTCTGTGTGGGCTCTAATCTCTCTGATTTTATCCTCATGGTCTCTTCGCGAGATATACGTAGGAGGGAGCAATATACTGCTTGACTCTTCGGTGAAGGTATGTTCTCGAAACTTTGACAAAAGCCTGTACTAAGCTACTGAGCGTCTCTCCTGTAGAGTCTTCCACTGGAGTTTATCTATCATCTCCGTAACGCTTTCGCGATTACTAAATGATCCTGTAACGAAGCGCGCTGCTCTCCGTTGGATCTTTTCTATATCTTCTATCAATCCTATCTGGTACGGATCCCACACTGCTGAGCAGTATTCAAGCAGTGGGCGAACAAGTGTACTGTAACCTACGTCCTTTGTTTTTGGATTGCATTTCCTTAGGATTCTTCCAATGAATCTCAGTCCGGCATCTCCTTTACCAACGATCAACATTATATGATCATTCCATTTTAAATCACTCCTAATGCGTACTCCCAGATAATTTATGGTATTAACTGCTTCCAGTTGCTGACCTGCTATTTTGTAGCTAAATGATAAAGGATCTATCTTTCTGTGTATTCGCCGCACATTACACTTGTCTACATTGAGATTCAATTGCCATTCCATGCACCATGCGTCAATTCGCTGCAGATCCTCCTGCATTTCAGTACAATTTTCCATTGTTACAACCTCTCGATTCACCACAGCATCATCTGCAAAAAGCCTCAGTGAACTTCCGATGTCATCCACCAGGTCATTTATGTATAATGTTTACAGTCATCAAGGTTGTGACCTGCTGACACCAAAATGCAGGGAAGGAAATGAAGAGGTGCCATCATTCCACTTATAAAGGCACATTTGCATGCCGAGCGTGAGTTTCCGCGGAAACGCGAAATATTAATTAAATAAATAATCAGTGACAAATAAATAAAGCCTATGGCACACAACTGCAGCGCTGTGTCGCTGATAAAACAAAAGCACAATTACGTTACTCTTATGTTTGATTAAGAAAGAGAGAGCTCTGGTTGAAGTGGTGCGAGAAGCACGTATTTTATTTTATTGTCTGGCACACCGCCATATTTCATGTTATAGAAGAATACTGCGAGTTGCAACCACACTAGGCACTCCATTCTGTAAAGAATTTATATATTTATAAAAGTAAGTAGGATAATGAACTGTAGGCTTATTCATTCAATATATCTGATTTAACTAACTGTGTAACTTTTTTATGTTTAGTAGACAATCACCTCTGTACGACGTATTGGCATGGCTGGCAAATTATTGAAATATTGAGATTTAGATTATGAGTCCGCACCTACCGCAGCAGTCTTTGGAAACGATTTAATTACGAAGTCCGATTATTTCAGTTTTATTTCACGGTCAACTACGAGTAACATTGCCTTTACGAAAAAGCCATTGTCAAGCGTCTGATACCGAATAATTAAACGTCCACGTTCCAGATAAGCAAATATTAATTACAATTACAATCACCATCATACAGATAGAATAATTAATATTTAAATAAATAATATTTTTATTTTTAATTTATTTTATATTGGCGACTGCGTGTCGGACTTGTTATTTTGTCATTTGTTACATTGTTCTCTTTGTTTCATGTAAAAAATCAACTTTCTGGACCTGGACGTCAATGTATGAGAGATAACATAATTCGAAGATATTTTCCAATTCTGAAATTTTGCCGGAAGACGCAAAGACGCTTCCAGCAAAATAAGGTAAGACGCAGCATCTTTGCATTAGCAGGCTTGACCAGACGTATAATTCAGTGTATTAGCTTTTCAGTAGATTCTGTAGTATTTCTTTCGCGCGTAGCAGTTTTCAGTGATAAATTTCATTCTCAGTACTTTTCCTTAAACAATAACTTCTGCAACAATACCAATACACGAGTGTACAATATGGCCGACTTCTGTACGATACGTAGTAACATGGACAGCAGCCATTACCAATAATCTCAAATTCAGTTTATATTTTTAAATTAACAGACAGCCATTGTTGCTACGAGCGATTCATGCTCAACTACATTTTATTTTAAAATCAGTGTCAAATATTTTCTTGAAACATATATCACGTGTGGCATGGTAATAACTAGAAATCAATACGCAAAAATGGAACAGCAAAGACGTACTATTCAGACGCAATCCGACTCGGACGAGAGACAAAGGTTAGAAAATGACTTTACGACAGCAACCGGTAGTGACAATTTATCAAACTTTGACGCAAGTGTTGACGGAAATTTTGGCAATAGGCCGTCCACTACAAAAATCTCAAAGTCTCAGTCAGAGCCCACGTTGATGCATGACGTCACGTCTAATGACGCGACGGGGGCACAGACCTTGCAAACAGTAAACATTACAAACATGTTACAAATGCTAATGAAACAGAACGCGGAAAACATGGCAACCTTAAAGACACAAAATGAACAGTTAAAAACACAAAATGACGAAATCAAATCTGATCTCATAGCACTCAAGACAGGTAATGACACTTTATGTAAACGTGTGGAACTTATAGACGCCACACTGACCAAACAGATGACTGAACTCAGTACTAAATTTTCCCAGCTTAATACGAGACAAGAAAAGACTACAACTGACGTAGCACTTTTACAGACACAAGTAAAAAACCTTAATGTCACGTGTGAAGTTCTTACTGAACAAATTCAAACATATCCTTCAGTACATGACAACCTTGAAAAACGAATTACTGACGTACAGAACAAATTTGACAATGTTGAACAACACCTGACTGACATCTTACAATCTGATGCCACAGCTCATTTTCAAAATATTAATAAAGAATTTAATGATTGGGTAGTGAACAAAGACAAACATTTTGATACATGCTTACGTGAAAATTTACCAACAATTGTTCACGACTCCGTAGCGCAATACATTACTAATATCAAACAGCTGGTCAGTGACGCAGTACAATCCGTCACTGCACCCATGAGACAATTCACCGATCGACCACAGTCTGAATGTAACGAAAATATCAGTCAAAATGCACAGTTCAGGAACCAATATACATTCGAGTATGACACACACATACCGCACACGACAAACACACAAGAACAAAACACACCACGACTACAACACATACCACGATGTGTAAACACAAACACAAGCTATTATCATGGTAAACCACAGCAACATTTTCGTAATTACTCGCCAGCTGAACATACCAGTAATTACAGTGGAATAAATCCATATCACAATACGAAGGAAGAAGAAAGCTTAATGAAACACAGGCAATTTCAGATTTTTATCCCAGAAAAACGAACCATTCATCCGGTGATTTTTCTTAAATCTTTTAGTAACGCATTTCCACGCACTTGGAGTGACCGGAAAAAGATTTCATATATTGTCGGTTACATCCAAGGCGATGCAGCTGTCTGGGCATACAGTCAAGCTGACGTATGTACCACGTACAGTGAGTTTGAGCGTGCTTTTCTGAACAAATTCTGGTCGCAATCCGTCCAGGAGCGACTCAGAAGACAAATTTTAGAACCTGAAATTTTTAACAGTAAAAATGGCAACTTACGCAGATATTTTGAAAAATACTTGAACATGGGACACTTTTTAGACGAACCAGTCGCAACGCGTGATATACTCCGTGCGTTGAAGGCCAAATTGCCTTTCAACATTAAAGAAAAACTCCTACATATCCCGGATGACGATTCAGATTATTTTTTAACAGCCTTAGATTCGGTTGACATGTTACTTGAAGACCAGCGCTTCGCGCGGCAAAACAGCAGCCACAATGTTTACACTAGTGGTATGCAAAACATGCAGGCTTGCCAACACAATTCTGGCGCGCCCACAGTTGGATACGCGGTACAACAAAAACAGCAAACTCACATGCCGTCTCAGTACGGAAATCAAAATCAACACGCGTATTCCAATACAAACAACAGTTACAACAGTAATAACACTTCATGCGGCAATCCATACAAAAGGCACCGCGGTAATAACTACAACGGTAACAACGGATACAAAGGCAACAACAAAAACACAAACAGAAATAGAAATAATAATAACTACGAGCCAAGACAGCATCAAGGTTGGACTCGTAACGATCAGTACTTTCATTCAAACTCTGCTTTACCACAGCAGACACCAGGACAAAATTGGAGCATATCTTACGACCGACAGGTAAGTTATAATGCGCAACAGCAACAACAACCGCAAAAGTTTGGAGATCATAATAGGCAATATCCGAATGTGAATATAATAGAAATGACACCTGATGCACAACCTCAATCTGTGTCAGTACCTAGTACAAATGCTAATCCAACAAACTAGAAACAGTCACTACTTTGCCCCAGGTCGTGGCTGAAGAATTCTTGGGGGGCGACTTCAATGTTAATCAGTTATTTGACACCACACTTGAACAACAGAATAATGATATGCCGAATAATTCTAAACAAAAATTACCTGTTTTATTTATAAGATACAACTACAATAACAATATATCAGATGAACTTTTACAAGACAGTACACAATGTCGTTCAAACACAAATGAAATTGTTTTAGCATCTACTACTGGTGTAGTAGGTGGGATTCCAACTACTATTATCCTAGATACAGGAGCAGCTGTGAGCGTTTTGTCTTTTAATTTCTATAAAAAGATGTGTGAATTGGAACCTGTGCCTGAGTTTCCTGCCCAAAACTGTAAAATAACTACTGCACTAGGTAATAAGTCATGTAGGGTTACGAAGCAAGTTTTTGTAAACATTAAAATAGGTAATGGAACCGTACAATGGCCATTCCTGGTTGTACAAAACCTTGTGACAAATTGCATATTAGGAATAGATATTATGAGCGAGAAGGACTGCATTATAGACTTCTCCAAAGGTAAATGTATTTTAAATGATAAAGGCAGTGTAATTATTATTGATTTGGACAGGAGAACTCTAAAACATGACAAACACTGTACAGGGTACAAGGTTCAGTTAGTACTTGACAAAGACATTCAAGACATGCAAACACACTCATCTGACACAGAGACACACTTGAAAACATTGCTTGATCCTAAGATAAGTGAAGCTACAGCTCTCAGTGTACATGAACGTATAAAACTACAGGAAGTGTTATCCAAATATTTACAAGTTTTTACCAAACGATTAGGTGTTATCAACACGTATGTGTACAAGATTGAAGTTAAGCCTCACAAGATCTTCTACCATAAGACATATAACGTACCGTTATCTCAACGACCTGCTGTGTGGCAAGAATTAAAACAAATGTTAGACTGGAAGGTCATTGAACCATCCACCTCACCATATTGTAGTCCTCTACTTGTTGTCAAAAAATCAAATGGAAGCATTAGGTTAGTGTTAGACGCACGAGCAATTAATGAAATAATTTTACCGGTTCACACAAAACCCGAAAATTTAGAAGAGCAATTACAGAAATTTCTAGATGCAAAATATTTTTCCACAATAGATCTCGCTAATTCGTTTTGGCAGGTGGGTATCACTCCTGATTCACGGAAATATACTGCATTTATGTTCGGGGGGAGAACCTATCAGTTTTGTGTTCTACCCTTCGGACTGAATGTCAGCTCTGGGGTATTCATTACAGCCCTGGATACCGTGCTTGGCGACGATTTAGTTGAGACAGTCACACACTATGTAGATGATATACTGATAGCTACACAGTCTTTGAAGGAACACATTGACACACTTCAAAGAATTTTAGAAAAATTTGCACAAGCTGGAGTCACAGCCAATCTTAGAAAATCAAAATTTGTTTGCAGTGAGATAAAATATTTAGGACATATCATTAATTCGCAGGGCATACGTCCGGATCCCAGTAAATTAGATGCTATCAGAAACTTTCCTAGCCCTCGAACTAAAAAGCAGTTAAAATCATTCCTTGGGCTATGTTCATTTTTCAGACGTTTTTTACCACAACCACTTTTGAACAGTAAACATCTGCTAAATCTACTTAGAAAGAATCAAGTTTGGATCTGGTCGGAACAGTGCCAGAAAGACTTTAATACTATTAAACATGCTTTAGTGGGTGCAAACTTATTGAGCCATCCAGATTTTAATTTAGACTTTTGTATGACTTGTGACGCTTCACGTACTGGCTTGGGATGTTGCTTATTTCAAGTTGTAAAGAATAAAGAAAAGGAACAGATAAGAATTATTGGGTTTGCAAGTCGTACTCTAACTGAATGTGAGCGTACATACTCCACTACTGAGTTAGAAACACTTTCCATAGTATGGGCATTCAAGAAATTCAATTATTATTTATTTGGAAAACATACAGTAATTTACACCGATCACCAGGCCCTGACATTTTTGTTAACTTGTAAACTTGTACATCCTAGACTATCACGATGGGCAGTTACACTTCAGAACTACTCTTTTGAAATTAAGTACATAAGAGGTAAGGACAACACCATTGCAGACACTTTGTCTAGACTTCCACAAGGTATGAATGATACCAACAGTGACTTAGAAAATATAAATGACTACAGGATTCTCTTAATGCAAGACAAGCAGTATCACCAGTATTATATTGATATGTGCAGAAACATGGCTGAATTACAAAAATCTGATCCTCACTGGTATAAGATAATAACATTACTGGTAGAAAAACACAATCATCCTTTGACTAAGTATTACAAGTTACACAATGATGTGCTATTTTATCGACGACATCCTAATGCTACTAACTGGTGTGTATGCATTCCCAAAGAGTCTGAACGTAATTTAATTTGGCACACACACTTAGTTTGGGGTCATTATGGGACGAAAAAGTGTTTGGCAAAGCTCAGCACATACTGTTATTTTAGCTATATGAGAAGAAAAATTTACAGGGAACTGAAAACATGTGTCATATGTCAAAAATCAAAACCTCAGAATTTATCCACAAAAACAGATTTACATTCTATTTTACCTAGTAAACCCCTGGAAATTCTGTGTACTGACATCAGTGGACCGCATCCAGCAAGCTCTGGAGGCGTCAAATATATCTTAGCTTTTTACGATATATTTTCTAAACATGTAAAACTTTATGCTTTAAAATCCGCCACTGCAAGTGCTATAATACGAAGATTCTCAAGTGATTACCTGACGCACGTGGGAAAACCTAAAGCAATTCTGTCAGATAATGCAGCATACTACTCTGGGTACAAATGGAGAAATTTCTTGAAGGACAATAACATTAAAAGTATATTTATTTCGAGGTTTAGTCCACAATGTAACGCGACTGAGAGACTTTTCCGAGAAATAAACCGATTCATGAGGACCTATATTTCATCAAAACATACTAATTGGGTGTCCTACCTAAGTCTTTTCGAAGACGTACACAATAATTTAAATATTTACAATACAAATTACACACCTAACGAGATCATGTTCAATTGCAAACAGAACGATCAGTGGATAGAACCATTACCTAAGTTGTCAGACATGGAAATCACACCTGAACAGAAAATAAAAGAAGTATTGACTACATTGACACATCACGCACAAATACGAAACAAACATCACAGAAACATAATAAAAAGAAAACAAAAATTCGAGGTAGGAATGCTTGTACTATTTCGTACTCATCATAAATCTGTAGCACTCAAACGACGCAACGCTAAGTGGCGTCTGCTATATGAAGGACCTTATATAATTGTTAACATACCGCATCCCGGTGCGTATCTGTTACAACATCGTAGAACTAACAAAATTATTGGGCTTTACGCACACCGAGATCTTAGAGCATTTCATGCTGAATAATGTCAAAGTCATACCCATCAAAATATTGCTAAGCAACTCGAAAAACTCTGTTGTTACAACACAGATAATAAGTAGTGTAGAAATTTTCATTTCAGCGGTTCCAGAGTCGCAGTTGAAGGCAGAAGAACTCTTCTTTCAACGCCGCGGCACCACCGAGAAGACTGAATATTAAAGTAAAATTTATGATGACGTAGCAGTGAAAGATATATTAATTTTTCACGGAACATTTGTGACTGTAGGTACCACTGACTTGGTATGACACCTGACGAACCGACAGACGTCATCTGTGAAGCGATCTTTTACTTCGAGAAATAGATTAGACGCACATCTCTCAACACGAAAAGCATCTATCAGTAGTCAAGGCCACACAGACACTCTACACACACGCACAAAACGCGAGGAATCGAACATTTTCTCTCTCTTACTATTTTGAATATTATTGAGTAGTGAAAACGCCTGGTCTTGCCTACTGATGTAATGAATGTTGTGTCTGACCTATCTTAATTTCAGATGACATCACGTGACACAATGTAATAACCTATAGCTATGTAATGATGATGCAAACATGTTTATGTGCAACTGTATTATGTTTATGCTAAGAAAATATGTGACGTGTGTATGTATAATTACTTATTTTTTTAACTGATGTATCATGTAACTGTTACTATAAAAAAAAATTTGAACAAAACGAGTGCCAAAAAGACATTGCATAGTAAACCTCTGTTCACGGACATTAACGAACATTACTAACTCTGCAACTACGCAGAAACCCATGTGAAAGAAACGGTTAATGCCATTCATTATGCAGCGTATCTATGTAAACGCGATGAATGATTTCTTTGATTAATAACTACGAACATTTAGGTGAACTATATTCAGCAAAAAAAAACTGAAAATGTGAAGTGCATAATTCGTGCATCGTCTAGTGACATTACTACAGTACCTAACTTCAAGATGTTAACTGGATTAAATGGACACAAAGTACCTGTCCAGAAAACAACACGACGGGTGGAAGAATTTTGGTTGGAACTTCAGGGAATGAAATGTTCTCGAAATGTGACAGACACTCTTACCTGGACTGTCCAAGGATCGACGCCAGCTATGTGCCGTCCAAGGTTCTGCAACCAAGCTTCCACGGAATGTAAAAAACGAACTGCACGTGGACCAATTACTCGACGGGTCACGTCTGATCTGTAATAAGCAATGCTTTTAGTCACATCAAACTGCATCACTACGACTATAATGGAAATGGGAAATGGACACGCTTATGTATTAATCACGTTGTTATACAACGATGTTACTGTGATCAAAAAACTTTACCACGACGATACTAACCTGTAAAAAATTATTGTGCAGCGGATGAATATGAACTGTAATAACGACACGATGTGAATAGGTCAACGCACCTGAAACATACGGACATTTTTCTTTGAAGTATTTCAAAACAATACTATGTAACTAAGAACATTCAACAATCTAAGTTGTATTGTGTTATAACAAATATTGTAAATTTAAAACTAAGTAACCTGTCATAGAATGTAGTCTTCATATGTAATCTTGGTTGAATATTTTCTTTGTGCAACGACTGAGAAACACGCGCACACGAACAATATGAACTGCAATACTGTGCCGCGTGATCTAACTGTACGACATAACGGCAGTCTCGGAGTCACACAGACGCTTCTGCGCATGCGCGCACTCTATCTACCAACATAAGAACTTTTACGGCGCACCCCCGTCATTCAAATTTTGTATATAATGTGTATAATGTAGGTCATGTAAATAGTTGTAAATAACTTAGATTTTCTTGTGCCTTTGGGTGAATTGCTCGCCTGCAGGTGTGTCCTTTCGCCTCGCAATTCAGGGGGCAATATAAAGCCACATTTGCATGCCGAGCGTGAGTTTCCTCGGAAACTCGAAATATTAATTAAATAAATAATCAGTGACAAATAAATAAAGCCTATAGCACACAACTGCAGCGCTGTGTCGCTGATAAAACAAAAGCACAATTACGTTACTCTTATGTTTGATTAAGAAAGGAGGAGAGCTCTGGTAGAAGTGGTGCGAGAAGCACGTATTTTATTCTATTGTCTGGCACACCGCCATATTTCACGTTATAGTAGAATACTGCGACTTGCAATCAGACTAGGCACTCGATTCTGTAAAGAATTTATATATTTATAAAAGTAAGTAGGATTATGAACTGTAGGCTTATTCATTGAATATATCTGATTTAACTAACTGTGTAACTTTTTTATGTTTAGTAGACAGTCACCTCTGTACGACGTATTGACATGGCTGGCAAATTATTCTAGTATTGAGATTTAGATTTGAGTCCGCACCTACCGCAGCAGTCTTTGGAAACGATTTATTTATGAAGTCCGATTATTTCAGTTTTATTTCACGGTCAACAACGAGTAACATTGCCTTTACGAAAAAGCCATTGTCAAGCGTCTGATACCGAATAATTAAACGTCCACGTTCCAGATAAGCAAATACCAATTACAATTACAATCACCATCATATAGATAGAATAATTAATATTTAAAATAATATTATTTTTTATTTCATTTATTTTATATCCTGTCGTTGCCATAGAAACGTTCTTCGATTTAGAAAGAGAAGGCATACAACCCATAGTATTTCATAGGGACGCAATTTCTGTGTTAATTCGTCATTGTGAGGGATCGACGGATTGAATAAAGATGGAATAGTGCATCCGAAAAGAGATAGTCCCCTCCCATTAGAAGATCCTTTCGTTGCCATAGAAACGTTCCTCGATTTAGAAAGGGAGGGCATAGAACCTATGGTATTTCATAGCGACGAAATTTCTGTGTTAATTCGGCATTGTGAGGGATCGACGGATGCAATAAAGAAGGAATAGTGCATCCGAAAAGAAATACGCGCCTCAAAATAGAAGATCCTGTCGTTCCCATTGAAACGTTCCTCGATTTAGAATGAGAAGCCATACAACCCATAGTATTTCGTAGGGACGCAGTTTCTGTGTTAATTCGTCATTGTAAGGGAGCGACGGATGCAAAAAAGAAGAAATAGTGCATCCGAAAAAAGATACTCGCCTCCCAATAAGAGATTCTGCCGATGCCATACAAACATTCCTCGACTTAGAATGAGAAGGCATAGAACCTATAGTATTTCATAGCGACGCAGTTTCTGTGTTAATTCGTCATTGTGAGGGATCGACGGATGCAATAAAGTGGGAATAGTGCATCCGAAAAGAGATACTCGCCTCCCAATAGAAGATCCTGACGTTGCCATGGAAACGTTCCTCGATTTAGAAAGAGAAGGCATAGAAACCATAGTATTTCATAGCGACGCAATTTCTGTGTTACTTCGTCATTATGAGGGGTCGACGGATGCAATAACGAAGGAATAGATCATCCGAAAAGAGATACTCGCCACCCAATAGGAGATCCTGTCGATGTCATAGAAACGTTCCTTTATTTAGAAAGAGAAGGCATAGAACCTATTGTATTTCATAGCGACGCAATTTCTGTGTTAATTCGTCATTGTGAGGGATCGACGGATGCAATAAAGAAGGAATATTGCATCCGAAAAGAGATACTCGCCTCCCAATAGGAGATCCTGTCGATGCCATAGAAACGTTCCTTGATTTAGAAAGAGTAGGCACAGAACCTATAGTATTTCATAGCGACGCAATTTCTGTGTTAATTCGTCGTTGTTAGGGATCGACGGATGCAATAAAGTGGGAATAGTGCATCCGAAAAAAGATACGCGCCTCCCAATAGAAGATCCTTTCGTTGCCATAGAAACGTACCTCGATTTAGAAGGAGATGGCATAGAAACTAGAGTGCTTCATAGCGACGCAATTTCTGTTTTTATTCGTCATTGAGAGGGATCGACGGATGCAATAACGAAGGAGTAGTGCATTCGAAAAGAGATACTCGCCTCCCAATAGAAGATCCTGACATTGCCATGGAAGCGTTCCTCGATTTAGAAAGAGAAGGCATAGAACCTATAGTATCTCATAGCGACTCGGCTATAGACTTGATGTGTGCCGTGTGACGGGTGGTGCTCATATTGAACCTTTATAAGGCTTTTGGTGAAACTGTTTGAGTTGCTCTTTCGTTTGACATATCATTTGTGACTGTGGGTTTAAAATGGTAAGTATTACAAAGTGTTGCAGCCCCGATATTCATTTGCAAACACCCTGTATATAGAAGGTCATAATATACAGATACACAACAGAGTAAATAGTTATCAGTGTTAACAAGCGAACACATTTGGAACAAGATGAGTCATAGTAAAAGCACCTGGAAATATGTATGTCATTATTGGATTCGTGTAGCAGACAGAAGAGTAACGATGTGTGTTAGAAATTTAGGGAAGCTGAAAATTCAGTGAATGATATTTAAAGCAACCACCAACAGAAAGAAGTTTTTGTTAATTCTCCACAAAGACGTGCTCAGAAGGAATTACAAGAAAGAGAATCTAGAAGGAAATCTCAACAGGAAGAGGAGTGGTGAAATAGGAAAACAAAAAGCAGCAAACCATGAAGTAAATATGGCCACTAATCGCATTCCCAGTCATGAATTAATAAACTCTGACACAGTAAACAGTATGAGGTGGTGCAGTAGTAAAACACTGCATTTACTTTTGGTAAGATGGCAACTCAAGTCCTGTTATAGCCATCCAATTTTAGTTTTTGTGTGGTTTCTTTAAATATATTACGTATGTGCCAAGATGATTTCTTCATAATGGACACTACCAATATCCTTCTCCATAATTTCCCAATCCGAACTGGTGTTCCATCTTTATTGACATTTCTGTTGACTAGGCACGAAACCCTAATTTTCCTTTCTTTCTTTCTTTCTTTGGATGCAGTAAATAGTGCTCACTAAAGATGGTACAAAATCAGAAATAATGTAAAGATGGAAAGCTGTCAAAGAGCAGTAGAAGGCAATAAGGAAGATGACATGGGATGGAAGAAGAGTGTAAATAATGTTCTTAGTAGATAACAAAGAGTGTAGTTCTGAGCACTAATTACATGTGATGATGCTAGGCAAAACAGCGTTGCATATATGTGTTTAGTTTATGTTGTGGGGCTGGAAAAGATTCTTCCATGAATTGTAAAATAATAGCAGACAGTAAGTATGCAGGAGCTAATAAGTGTTCTTTAGTGAGTAAAGTGGTATGAGATTGGTGTGTGCAATTAAGTTCACATTTATAGATTAAGCCAAAAGAACTGTGAAGGAAAGAGTAGGACAAGTAAAATATTATTTGAGGTACAGAGTGTTACACTAAAGAACTGACTGAAATTTATATTTCTCTTACCTGAACTGTTCATTGAACCAACTCAGCATGGGAATACACATTCTACATGACTGAACAGAAGCAGCACATGCAGTGGAATGATGGCACCTCTTCATTTCCTTCCCTGCATTTTGGTGTCAGCAGGTCACAACCTTGATGACTGTAAACATTATACATAAATGACCTGGTGGATGACATCGGAAGTTCACTGAGGCTTTTTGCAGATGATGCTGTGGTGAATCGAGAGGTTGTAACAATGGAAAATTGTACTGAAATGCAGGAGGATCTGCAGCGAATTGACGCATGGTGCAGGGAATGGCAATTGAATCTCAATGTAGACAAGTGTAATGTGCGGCGAATACACAGAAAGATAGATCCTTTATCATTTAGCTACAAAATAGCAGGTCAGCAACTGGAAGCAGTTAATACCATAAATTATCTGGGAGTACGCATTAGGAGTGATTTAAAATGGAATGATCATATAATGTTGATCGTTGGTAAAGGAGATGCCGGACTGAGATTCATTGGAAGAATCCTAAGGAAATGCAATCCAAAAGCAAAGGACGTAGGTTACAGTACACTTGTTCGCCCACTGCTTGAATACTGCTCAGCAGTGTGGGATCCGTACCAGATAGGATTGATAGAAGATATAGAGAAGATCCAACGGAGAGCAGCGCGCTTCGTTACAGGATCATTTAGTAATCGCGAAAGCGTTACGGAGATGATAGATAAACTCCAGTGGAAGACTCTACAGGAGAGACGCTCAGTAGCTTAGTACGGGCTTTTGTCAAAGTTTCGAGAACATACCTTCACCGAAGAGTCAAGCAGTATATTGCTCCCTCCTACGTATATCTCGCGAAGAGACCATGAGGATAAAATCAGAGAGATTTGAGCCCACACAGAGGCACACCGACAATCCTTCTTTCCACGAACAATACGAGACTGGAATAAAAGGGAGAGCCAATATAGGTACTCAAGGTACCCTCCACCACACACCGTCAGGTGGCTTGCGGAGTATGGATGTAGATGTAGATGTAGACGCAATTTCTGTGTTAATTCGTCATTGTGAGGGATCGACGGATGCAATAAAGAAGGAATACTGCATCCGAAAAGAGATACTCGCCTCCCAATAGAAGATCCTGACGTTGCCATAGAAGCGTTCCTCGATTTAGAAAGAGAAGGCATAGAACCTATAGTATTTCATAGCGACGCAATTTCTGTGTTAATTCGTCATTGAGAGGAAACGACATATGCAATAAAGAAGGAATAGTGCATCCGAAAAAGAGATACGCGCCTCCCAATAGAATATCCTGTCGTTGCCATAGAATCGTTCCTCGATTTAGAAAGAGAAGGCATAGAACAGATAGTATATCATGGCGACGCTATTTCTGTGATAATTCGTCATTGGGAGGGATCAACGGATGCAATAAAGAAGGAATAGTGCATCCGAAAAGAGATACGCGCCTCCCAATAGAAGATCCTTTCGTTGCCATAGTAACGTTCCTCGATTTAGAAAGAGAAGACATAGAACCTATAGTATATCATAGCGACGCTATTTCTGTGTTAATTCGTCATTGTGAGGGATCGACGGATGCAATAAAGAAGGAATAGTGCATCCGAAAAGAGATACGCGCCTCCCAATAGAAGATCCTTTCGTTGCCATAGTAACGTTCCTCGATTTACAAAGAGATGGCATAGAACCTATAGTGTTTCATAGCGACGCAATTTCTGTGTTAATTCGTCATTATGAGGGATCGACGGACGCAATAAAGAAGAAATAGTGCATCCGAAAATACATACTCGCCTCCCAATAGAAGATCCGGTCGTTGCCATAGAAACGTTCCTCGATTTAGAAAGAGAAGGCATGGAATCTATAGTATTTCATAGCGACGCAATTTCTGTGTTAATTCGTCATTGTGAGGGATCGACGGATGCAATAAAGAAGGAATATTGCATCCGAAAAGAGATACTCGCCTCCCAATAGAAGATCCTGTCGTTGCCATAGAAACCTTCCTCGATTTAGAAAGAGAAGGCATAGCACCTATAGTATCTCCGAGAAACACAATATCTGTGACAATTCGTCAATGTCAGGGATCGACGGATGCAATAAAGAAGGAATAGTGCATCAGAAAAGAAATACTCGCCTCCCAATAGAAGATCTTGTCGTTGCCATAGAAACGTTCCTCGATTTAAAAAGAGAGGGCATAGAACCTATGATATATCATAGCGACGCAATTTCTGTGTTGATTCCTCATTGTGAGGGATCGACAGAAGCAATAAAGAAGGAATAGTGCATCCGAAAAGAGATACTCGCCTCCCGATAGAAGATCCTTTCGTTGCCATAGAAACGTTCCTCGATTTAGAAAGAGATGGCATAGAACCTATAGTGTTTCATAGTGACGCAATTTCTGTGTTAATTCTGCATTGTGAGGGATCGACGGATGCAATAAAGAAGGAATAGTGCATCCGAAAAGAGATACTCGCACTCAATAGAAGATCCTGTCGTTGCCATAGAAAAGTTACTCGATTTAGAAAGAGAGGGCATAGAACCTATAGTATTTCATAGCGACGCAATTTCTGTGTTAATTCGTCATTGTGAGAGATCGACGGATGCAATAAAGCAGGAATAGTGCATCCGAAAAGAGTTACGCGCCTCCGAATAGAAGATCCTGTCGATGCCATAGAAAAGTTCCGCGATTTAGAAAGAGAAGCCATACAACCCATTGTATTTCATAGCGACGCAATTTCTGTGTTAATTCGTCAATGTGAGGGATCGACGAATGCAATAAAGAGGGAATACTGCATCTGAAAAGAGATACTCGCCTCCCAATTGAAGACCCTGTCGTTGACATAGAAACGTTCCCCGATTTAGAAAGAGAAGTCATAGAACCTATAGTATATCATAGCGACGCAATTTCTGTGTTAATTCGTCATTGTGAGGGATCTACGGATGCAATAAAGAAGGAATAATGCATCCGAAAAGAGATACACGCCTCCCAATAGAAGATCCTTTCGTTGCCATAGAAACGTTATTCGAATTAGAAAGAAATGGCATAGAACCTATAGTGTTTCATAGCGACGAAATTCCTGTATTAATTCGTCATTGAGAGGGATCGACGGATGCAATAAAGAAGGAATAGTGCATACGAAAAGAGATACTCGCCTCCCAATAGAAGATCCTTTCGTTGCCATAGAAACGTTCCTCGATTTAGAAATAAATGGCATAGAACCTATAGTGTTTCATAGCGACGCCATTTCTGTGTTAATTCGTCATTGTGAGGGATCGACCGATGCAATAAAGAAGGAATAGTGCATCCGAAAAGAGATACTCGCCTCCCAATATAAGGTCCTGTCGTTGCCATAGAAACGTTCCTCGATTTAGAAAGAGAAGCCATACAACCCATGGTATTTCATAGCGACACAATTTCTGTGTTAATTCGTCATTGTGAGCGATCGACGGATGCAATAAAGAAGGAATAGTGCATCCGAAAAGAGATAGTCGCCTCCCAATAGAAGATCCTTTCGTTGCCATAGAAACGTTCCTTGATCTAGAAAGTGATGGCATAGAACCTATAGTGTTTCATAGCGACGCAATGTCTGTGTTAATTCGTCATTGTGAGGGATCGACGGATGCAATAATGAAGGAATACTGCATCCGAAAAGAGATACTCGCCTCCCAATAGAAGATCCTGTCGTTGCTATAGAAACGTACCTCGATTTAGAAAGAGAAGGCATGGAAACTACAGTACTTCATAGCGACGCCATTTCTGTGTTAATTCGTCATTGTGAAGGATCGTCGGATGCAATAAAGAAGGAATAGTGCATCCGAAAAGAGATACTCGCCACCCGATAGAAGATCCTTTCGTTGCCATAGAAACGTTCCTCGATTTAGGCAGAGATGGCATAGAACCTATAGTGTTTCATAGCGGCGCAATTTATGTGTTAATTATTCATTGTGAGGGAACGACGGATGCAATAAAGAAGGAATAGTGCATCCGAAAAGAGATACTCGCCTCCCAATAGAAGATCATGTCGTTGCCATAGAAACGTTCATCGATTTAGACAGAGAGGGCATAGAACCTATAGTATATCATAGCGACGCAATTTCTGTGTTAATTTGTCATTGTGAGGGGTCGACGTATGCAATAAAGAAGGAATAGTGCATCCGAAAAGAGATACTCGCCTCCCGATAGAAGTTCCTTTCGTTGCCATCGAAACGTTCCTCGATTTAGTAAGTGATGGCATAGAACCTATAGTGTTTCATGGCAACGCAATTTCTGTGTTAATTCTTCATTGTGAGGGATCGACGGATGCAATAAAGAAGGAAAAGTGAATCCGAAAAAAGATACTCGCCTCCCAATAGAAGATCCTGTCGTTGCCATAGGAACGTTCCTCGATTTAGAAAGAGAGGGCATAGAACCTATAATATTTCCTAGCGACGAAATTTCTATGTTATGTCGTCATTATGAGGGATCGACGGATGCAATAAAGAAGGAATAGTGCATTCGAAAAGAGATACGCGCCTCCCAATAGAAGATCCTGTCGTTCCCATTGAAACGTTCCTCGATTTAGAAAGAGAAGCCATACAACCAATAGTATTTCATAGAGACGCTATTTCTGTGTTAATTCGTCATTGTGAGGGATCGACGGATGCAATAAAGAAGAAATAGTGCATCCGAAAAAAGATACTCGCCTCCCAATAAGAGATCCTGCCGATGCCATAGAAACGTTCCTCGATTTACAAAGAGAAGGCATACAACCTATAGTACTTCATAGCGACGCAATTTCTGTGTTAATTCGTCATTGTGAGGGATCGACGGATGAATAAAGAAGGACTAGTGCATCCGAAAAGAGATACTCGCCTCCCAATAGAAGATCCTTTCGTTGCCGTAGAAACGTTCCTCGAATTAGAAAGAGATGGAATAGAACCTATAGTGTTTCATAGCGACGCAATTTCTGTGTTAATTCGTCATTGTGAGCGATCGACGGATGCCATAAAGAAAGAATAGTGCACCCGAAAAGAGATACTCGTCTCCCAATAAAAGGTCCTGTCGATGCCATAGAATCGTTCCTCGATTTAGAAAAAGAAGGCATAGAACCATTAGTATTTCATAGCGACGCAATTTCTGTGTTAATTCGTCATTGTGAGGGATCGACGGATGCAATAAAGAAGGAAAAGTGCATCCGAATATAGATACTCGCCTCCCAATAGTAGATCCTGTCGTTGCCATAGAAACTTTCCTCGATTTAGAAAGAGAAGGCATAGAACCTATAGTATCTACTAGCGACGCAATATCTGTGTTAATTCGTCATTGTGAAGGATCGACGGATGCGATAAAGAAGGAATAGTGCATCCGAAAAGAGATACTCGCCTCCCAATAGAAGATCCTTTCGTTGCCGTAGAAACGTTCCTCGAATTAGAAAGAGATGGAATAGAACCTATAGTGTTTCATAGAGACGCAATTTCTGTGATAATTCGTCATTGTGAGCGATCGACGGATGCCATAAAGAAAGAATAGTGCATCCGAAAAGAGATACTCGCCTCCCAATAAAAGGTCCTGTCGTTGCCATAGAAACGTTCCTCGATTTAGAAAGGGAAGCCATACAACCCATAGTATTTCATAGCGTCGCAATTTCTGTGTTAATTCGTCATTGCGAGGGATCGACGGATGCAATAAAGAAGGAATAGTGCATCCGAAAAGAGATAGTCGCCTCCCAATAGAAGATCCTTTCGTTGCCATAGATACGTTCCTCGATCTAGAAAGTGATGGCATAGAACCTATAGTGTTTCATAGCGACGCAATTTCTGTGTTAATTCGTCATTGTGAGGAATCGACGGATGCAATAAAGAAGGAATAGTGCATCCGAAAAGAGATACACGCCTCCCAATTGAAGCAACTATCGTTGCCATAGAAACTTTCCTCGATTTAGAAAGAGAAGGCATAGCACCTATAGTATCTTCTAGCAAGGCAATATCTGTGTTAATTCGTCATTGTGAGGGTTCGACGGATGCAATAAAGAAGGAATAGTGCATCCGAAAAAAGATACTCGCCTCCCAATAGAAGATCCCGTCATTGCCATAGAAACTTTCGTCGATTTAGAGAGAGAAGGCATAGAACTTATAGTGTTTGATAGCGACGCAAATTCTGTGTTATTTCGTCATTGTGAGGGATCGACTAATGCAATAATGAAGGAATAGTGCATCCGAAAAGAGATACTCGCCTCCCAATATAAGATACTGTCGTTACAATAGAAACGTTTCTCGATTTAGAAAGAGAAGCCATACAACCCATACTATATCATAGCGACGCAATTTCTGTGTTAATTCGTCATTGTGAGGGATCAACGGATGCAATAAAGAAGGAATAGTGCATCCGAGAAGAGATACTCGCCTCCCAATAGAAGATACTTTCGTTGCCATAGAAACGTTCCTCGTTCTAGAAAGAGATGGCATAGAACCTATAGTGTTTCATAGCGACGCAATTTATTTGTTAATTCGTGATTCTGAGGGATCAACGGACGCAATAAAGAAGGAATAGTGCATCCGAAAAGAGATACTCGCCTCCCAATAGAAGATCCTGTCGTTGCCAAAGAAACGTTACTCGATTTAAAAAGAGAAGGCATGGAATCTATAGTATTTCATAGCGACGCAATTTCTGTGGTAATTTGTCAATGTGAGGGATCAACGGATGCAATAAAGAAGGAATAGTGCATTCGAAACGAGAAACTCGCCTCCAAATAGAAGATACTGTCGTTGCCATAGAAACTTTCCTCGATTTAGAAAGAGAAGGCATAGCACCTATAGTATCTCGTAGCAACGCAATATCTGTGTTAATTCGTCATTGTGGGTTATCGACGGATGCAATTAAGAAGGAATAGTGCATCCGAAAACAAATACTCGCCTCTCAATATAAGATCCTGTCGTTGCCATAGAAGCGTTCCTCGATTTAGAAAGATAGGGCATAGAACCTATAGTATATCATAGCGACGCAATTTCTGTGATAATTCGTCATTGTGAGGGATCGACGGATGCAATAATGTACGAATAGTGCTTCCGAAAAGAGATTCTCGCCTCCCAAAGTAAGGTTCTGTCGTTGCCATAGAAAGGTTCCTCGATTTAGAAAGAGAAGCCACACAACCCATAGTATTACACAGCGACGCAATTACTGTGTTAATTCGTCATTGTGAGGGATCGACGCATGCATCAAAGAAGGAATAGTGCATCCGAAAAGAGATAGTCCCCTCCCAATAGAAGATCCTTTCGTTGCCATAGAAACGTTCCTCTATCTAGAAAGTGATGGCATAGAACCTATAGTGATTCATAGCGACGCAATTTCAGTGTTAATTCGTCATTGTGAGGGATCGACGGATGCAATAATGAAGGAATACTGCATCCGAAAAGAGATACTCGCCGCCCAATAGAAGATCCGGTCGTGGCCATAGAAACGTTCCTCGATGTAGAAAGAGAAGGCATGGTACCTATAGTATTTCATAGTGACGCAATTTCTGTGTTAATTCGTCATTGTGGGGGATCGACGGATGCAAAGAAAGAAGGAATAGTGCATCCAAAAGCAGATACTCGCCTCCCGATAGAAGATCCTTTCGTTGCCATAGAAACGTTCCTCGATTTATAAAGAGATGGCATAGAACCTATAGTGTTTCATAGCGACGCAATTTCTGTGTTAATTCTTCATTATGAGGGATTGACGGATGCAATAAAGAAGGAATAGTGCATCCCAACACAGATACGCGCCTACCAATAGAAGCTCATGGTGTTGCCATAGAAACGTTCCTCGATTTAGAAAGAGAGGATATAGAACCTATAGTATATCGTAGCGACGCAATTTCTGTGTTAATTCGTCATTGTGAGGGATCGACGGATGCAATAAAGAAGGAATAGCGCACCCGAAAAGAGATACTCTCCTCCCAATCGAAGATCCTGTCGTTGCCATAGAAATCTTCCTCGATTTAGAAAGGGAAGGCAAAGCACCAATAGTATCTGCCAGCAACGCAATATCTGTGACAATTCGTCATTGTCAGGGATCGACAGATGCAATAAAGAAGGAATAGTGCATCCGAAAAGAAATACTCGCCTCCCAATAGAAGATCCTGTCGTTGCCATAGAAACGTTTCTCGATTTAGAAAGAGGGCATAGAACCTATAGTATTTCATAGCGACGCAATTTCTGTGTTAATTCGTCATTGTCTGGGATCGACGGATGCAATAAAGCAGGAATAGTGCATCCGAAAAGATATACGCGCCTCCCAATACAAGATCCCTTCGTTGCCATAGAAACGTTCCTCGATTTAGAAAGAGATGGCATAGAACCTATAGTGTTTCATAGCGACGCAATTTCTGGGATAATTCGTCATTGTGAGGGATCGACGGATGCAATAAAGTAGGAATAGTGCATCCGAAAAGAGATACTTGCCTCCCAAAATAAGGTCCTGTCGTTGCCATAGAAACGTTGCTCGATTTAGAAAGGGAAGCCATACAACCCATAGTATTTCATAGGGATGCCATTTCTGTGTTAATTCGTCATTGTGAGGGATCGACGGATCAATAAAGAAGGAATAGTGCATCCGAAAGGAGATAGTCCCCTCATATTAGAAGATACTTTCGTTGCCATAGAAACGTTCCTCGATCTAGAAAGTGATGGCACAGAACCTATAGTGTTTCATAGCGACGCGATTTCAGTGTTAATTCTTTATTGTGAGCGTTCGACGGATGCAATAATGAAGGAATACTGCATCCGAAAAGAGATACTCCCCTCCCGATAGAAGATCCTTTCGTTGCCATAGAAACGTTCCTCGATTTAGAAAGAGATGGCATAGAACCTATACTGTTTCATAGCGACGAAATTTCTGTGTTAATTCTTCATTGTGAGGGATCGACGGATGAAATAAAGAAGGAATAGTGCATCCGAAAAGAGATACTTGACACCCAATAGAAGATCATGTTGTTGACATAGAAACGTTCCTCGATTTAGAAAGAGAGGGCATAGAACCTATAGTATATCATAGCGAATCAATTTCTGTGTTAATTCGTCATTGTTAGGGACCGACGGATGCAATAATGAAGGAATACTGCATCCGAAAAGAGATACTCGCCTCCCAATAGAAAATCCTGTCGTGGCCATAGAAACGTTCCTCGATTTAGAAAGAGAAGGCATGGTACCTATAGTATTTCATAGCGACGCAATTTCTGTGTTAATTCGTCATTGTGAGGGATGGACGGATGCAATAAAGAAGGAATAGTGCATCCGAAAAGAGATACTCGCCTCCCGATAGAAGATCCTTTCGTTGCCATAGAAACGTTCCTCGATTTATAAAGAGATGGCATAGAACCTATAGTGTTTCATAGCGACGCAATTTCTGTGTTAATTCTTCATTGTGAGGGATCGACGGATGCAATAAAGTAGGAATAGTGCATCCGAAAAGAGATACTTGCCTCCCAAAATAACGTCCTGTCGTTAACATAGAAACGTTGCTCGATTTAGAAAGGGAAGCCATACAACCCATAGTATATCATAGGGATGCCATTTCTGTGTTAATTCGTCATTGTGAGGGATCGACGTATACAATAAAGAAGGAATAGTGCATCCGAAAGGAGATAGTCCCCTCATATTAGAAGATCCTTTCGTTGCCATAGAAACGTTCCTATATTTAGAAAGAGATGGCTTAGAACCTATACTCTTTCATAGCGACGAAATTTCTGTGTTAATTCTTCATTGTGAGGGATCGACGGATGAAATATAGAAGGAATAGTGCATCCGAAAAGAGATACTTGACTCCCAATAGAAGATCATGTTGTTGACATAGAAACGTTCCTCGATTTAGAAAGAGAGGGCATAGAACCTATAGTATATCATAGCGAATCAATTTCTGTGTTAATTCGTCATTGTGAGGAATCGACGGATGCAATAAAGAAGGAATAGTGCATCCGAAAAGAGATTCTCGCCTCCCGATAGAAGATCCTTTCGTTGCCATAGAAACCTTCCTCGATTTAGAAAGAGATGGCATAGAACCTATAGTATTTCATAGCGACGCAATTTCTGTGTTATTTCTTCATTGTGAGGGATCGACGGATGCAATAAAGAAGGAAAAGTGCATCCGAAAAGAGATACTCCCCTCCCAATAGAAGATCCTGTCGTTGCCATAGAAACGTTCCTCGATTTAGAAAGAGAGGGCATAGAACCTATAGTATATCATAGCGAATCAATTTCTGTGTTAATTCGTCATTGTTAGGGACCGACGGATGCAATAATGAAGGAATACTGCATCCGAAAAGAGATACTCGCCTCCCAATAGAAAATCCTGTCGTGGCCATAGAAACGTTCCTCGATTTAGAAAGAGAAGGCATGGTACCTATAGTATTTCATAGCGACGCAATTTCTGTGTTAATTCGTCATTGTGAGGGATGGACGGATGCAATAAAGAAGGAATAGTGCATCCGAAAAGAGATACTCGCCTCCCGATAGAAGATCCTTTCGTTGCCATAGAAACGTTCCTCGATTTATAAAGAGATGGCATAGAACCTATAGTGTTTCATAGCGACGCAATTTCTGTGTTAATTCTTCATTGTGAGGGATCGACGGATGCAATAAAGTAGGAATAGTGCATCCGAAAAGAGAAACTTGCCTCCCAAAATAAGGTCCTGTCGTTAACATAGAAACGTTGCTCGATTTAGAAAGGGAAGCCATACAACCCATAGTATATCATAGGGATGCCATTTCTGTGTTAATTCGTCATTGTGAGGGATCGACGTATACAATAAAGAAGGAATAGTGCATCCGAAAGGAGATAGTCCCCTCATATTAGAAGATCCTTTCGTTGCCATAGAAACGTTCCTATATTTAGAAAGAGATGGCATAGAACCTATACTCTTTCATAGCGACGAAATTTCTGTGTTAATTCTTCATTGTGAGGGATCGACGGATGAAATATAGAAGGAATAGTGCATCCGAAAAGAGATACTTGACTCCCAATAGAAGATCATGTTGTTGACATAGAAACGTTCCTCGATTTAGAAAGAGAGGGCATAGAACCTATAGTATATCATAGCGAATCAATTTCTGTGTTAATTCGTCATTGTGAGGAATCGACGGATGCAATAAAGAAGGAATAGTGCATCCGAAAAGAGATTCTCGCCTCCCGATAGAAGATCCTTTCGTTGCCATAGAAACGTTCCTCGATTTATAAAGAGAAGGCATAGAACCTATAGTATTTCATAGCGACGCAGTTTCTGTGTTAATTCGTCATTGTGAGGGATCGACGGATGCAATAAAGTTGGAATAGTGCATCCGAAACGAGATAGTCCCCTCCCCATAAGAGATCCTTTCGTTGCCATAGAAACGTTCCTCGATCAAGAAAGTGATGGCATAGAACCTATTGTGTTTCATAGCAACGCAATTTCAGTGTTAATTCGTCATTGTGAGGGATCGACGAATGCAATAATGAAGGAATACTGCATCCGAAAGGAGATACTCGCCTCACAATAGAAGATCCTGTCGTGGCCATAGAAACGTTCCTCGATTTAGAAAGAGAAGGCATGGTACCTATAGTATATCATAGCGACGCAATTTCTGTGTTAATTCGTCATAGTGAGGGATCGACGGATGCAATAAACAAGGAATAGTGCATCCGAAAAGAGATACTCGCCTCCCAATAGAAGATCTTGTCGTTGCCATTGAAAAGTTCCTCGATTTAGAAAGAGAACCCATACAACCAATAGTATTTCATAGCGACGCAATTTCTGTTTTAATTCGTCATTGTGAGGGATCGACGGATGCAATAAAGAAGAAATAGTGCATCCGAAAAGAGAAACTTGACTCCCAATAGAAGATCATGTTGTTGACATAGAAACGTTCCTCGATTTAGAAAGAGAGGGCATAGAACCTATAGTATATCATAGCGAATCAATTTCTGTGTTAATTCGTCATTGTGAGGGATCGACGGATGCAATAAAGAAGGAATAGTGCATCCGAAAAGAGATACGCGCCTCCCAATAGAAGATCCTGTCGTTCCCATTGAAACGTTCCTCGATTTAGAATGAGAAGCCATACAACCCATAGTATTTCATAGAGACGCAGTTTCTGTGTTAATTCTTAATTGTGAGGGATCGACGGATGCAAAAAAGAAGAAATAGTGCATCCGAAAAAAGATACTCGCCTCCCAATAAGAGATCCTGCCGATGCCATAGAAACGTTCTTCGATTTAGAAAGAGAAGGCATAGAACCTATTGTATTTCATAGCGACGCAGTTTCTGTGTTAATTCGTCATTGTGAGGGATCGACGGATGCAATAAAGTTGGAATAGTGCATCCGAAACGAGATAGTCCCCTCCCAATAAGAGATCCTTTCGTTGCCATAGAAACGTTCCTCGATCTAGAAAGTGATGGCATAGAACCTATTGTAGTTCATAGCGACGCAATTTCAGTGTTAATTCGTCATTGTGAGGGATCGACGAATGCAATAATGAAGGAATACTGCATCCGAAAGGAGATACTCGCCTCCCAATAGAAGATCCTGTCGTGGCCTTAGAAACGTTCCTCGATTTAGAAAGAGAAGGCATGGTACCTATAGTATTTCATAGCGACGCAATTTCTGTGTTATTTCGTCATTGTGAGATATCGACGGATGCAATAAAGAAGGAATAGTGCATCTGAAAACAGATACTCGCCTACCAATAGAAGATCATGTTGTTGCCATAGAAACGTACCTCGATTTAGAAAGAGAGGGCATAGAACCTATAGTATATCATAGCGACGCAATTTCTGTGTTAATTCGTCATTGTGAGGGATCGACGGATGCAATAAAGAAGGAATAGTGCATCCGAAAAGAGATACTCGCCTCCCAATAGAAGATCCTGTCGTTGCCATAGAAACCTTCCTCGATTTAGAAAGGGAAGGCATAGCACCTATAGTATCTCCCAGCAACGCAATATCTGTGACAATTCGTCATTGTCAGGGATCGACAGATGCAATAAAGAAGGAATAGTGCATCCGAAAAGAAATACTTGCCTCCCAATAGAAGATCCTGTCGTTGCCATAGAAGCGTGCCTCGATTTAGAAAGAGAGGGCATAGGGCCTATAGTATATCATAGCGACGCAATTTCTGTGTTAATTCGTCATAGTGAGGGATCGACGGATGCAATAAACAAGGAATAGTGCATCCGAAAAGAGATACTCGCCTCCCAATAGAAGATCTTGTCGTTGCCATTGAAAAGTTCCTCGATTTAGAAAGAGAACCCATACAACCCATAGTATTTCATAGCGACGCAATTTCTGTTTTAATTCGTCATTGTGAGGGATCGACGGATGCAATAAAGAAGAAATAGTGCATCCGATAAGAGATACTCGCCTCCCAATAAGAGATTCTGACGATGCCATAGAAACGTTCCTCATTTTAGAAAGAGAAGGCATACAACCAATAGTATTTCATATCGACGCAATTTCTGTGTTAATTCGTCATTGTGAGGGATCGACGGATGCAATAAACAAGCAATAGTGCATCCGAAAAGAGATACTCGCCTCCCAATAGAAGATCCTGTCGTTGCCATAGAAACGTTCCTCGATTTAGAAACAGAAGCCATACAACCCACAGTATTTCATAGCGACGCAATTTCTGTGTTAATTCGTCATTGCGAGGGATCGTCGGATGCAATAAAGAAGGGATAGTGCATCCGAAAAGAGATACTCGCCTCCCAATAGAAGATCCTGTCGTTGCAATAGAAACGTTCCTCGATTTAGAAAGAGAAAGCATAGAACCTATAGTATTTCATAGCGACGCAATTTCTGAGTTAATTGGTCATTGTGACGGATCGAAGGATGCAATAAAGAAGGAATAGTGCATCCGAAAAAAGATAATCGCCTCCCAATAGAAAATCCTCTGACGTTGCCATGGAAACGTTCCTCGATTTCGAAAGAGTAGGCATAGAACCTATAGTATTTCATAGCGACGCAATTTCTGTGTTAATTCGTCATTGTGAGGGATCGACAGATGCAATGAAGAAGGAATAGTGCATCCGAAAAGATATACTCGCCTCCCAATAGAAGATCCTGTCGTTGCCACAGAAGCGTTCCTCGATTTAGAAAGAGAGGGCATAGAACCTATAGTATATCATAGCGATGCAATTTCTGTGTTAATTCGTCATTGTGAGGTATCGACGGATGCAATAAAGAAGGAATAGTGCATCCGTAAAGGAATACTCGCCTTCCGATAGAAGATCCTTTCATTGCCATAGAAACGATCCCCGATTTAGAAAGAGATGGCATAGAACCAATAGTGTTTCATAGCGACACAATTTCTGTGTTAATTCTTCATTGTGAGGGATCGACGGTTGCAGTAAAGAAGGAATAGTGCATCCGAAATGAGATGCTCGCCTCCCAATAGAAGATCATTTCGTTGCCATAGAAACGTTCCTCGATTTAGAAAGAGATGGCATAGAACCTATAGTGTCCCATAACGACGCAATTTCTGTGTTAATTCGTCAATGTGAGGGATCGACGGATGCCATAAAGAAAGAATAGTGCATCCGAAAAGAAATACTCGCCCCCCAATAAAAGGTCCTGTCGTTGCCATAGAAACGTTCCTCGATTTAGAAAGAGAAGCTATACAACCCATAGTATTTCATAGCGTCGCAATTTCTGTGATAATTCGTCTTTGTCAGGGATCGACGGAAGCAATAAAGAAGAACTAGAGCATCCAAAAAGAGATACACGCCTCCCAATAAGAGATCCTGTCGATGCCATAGAAACGTTCCTCGATTTAGAAAGAGAAGGCATAGAACCTATAGTATTTCATAGCGACGCAATTTCTGTGTTAATTCGTCATTGTGAGGGATCCACGGATGCAATAATGAAGGAACAGTGCATCCGAAAAAAGATACTCGCCTCCCAATAGTAGATCCTGTCGTTGCCATAGAAACTTTCCTCGATTTAGAAAGAGAAGGCATAGAACCTATAGTATCTCCTAGCGACGCAATATCTGTGTTAATTCGTCATTGTGAGGGATCGACGGATGCGATAAAGAAGGATTAGTGCATCCGAAAAGAGATACTCGCCTCCCAATAGAAAATCCTTTCGTTGCCGTAGAAACGTTCCTCGAATTAGAAAGAGATGGCATAGAACCTATAGTGTTTCTTAGCGACGAAATTTCTGTATTAATTCGTCATTGAGAGGGATATAGGGATTCAATAAAGAAGGAATAGTGCATCCGAAAAGAGATACTCGCCTCATAATAGAAGATCCTTTCGTTGCCATAGAAACGTTCCTCGATTTAGAAAGAGATGGCATAGAACCTATAGTGTTTCATAGCGACGCAATTTCTGTGTCAATTCGTCATTGTGAGGGATCGACGGATGCCATAAAGAAAGAATAGTGCATCCGAAAAGAGATACTCGCCCCCAATAAAAGGTCCTGTAGTTGCCATAGAAACGTTCCTCGATTCAGAAAGAGAAGCCATACAACCCATAGTATTTCATAGCGACGAAATTTCTGTGTTAATTCGTCATTGCGACGGATCGACGGATGCAATAAAGAAGGAATAGTGCATCCGAATAGAGATAGTCGCCTCCCAATAGAAGATCCTTTCCTTGCCAAAGAAACGTTCCTCTATCTAGAAAGTGATGGCATAGAACCTATAGTGTTTCATAACGACGCAATTTCTGTGTTAATTCGTCATTGTGAGGGATCGACGGATGCAATAATGAAGGAATACTGCATCCGAAAAGAGATACTCGCCTCCCAATAGAAGTTCCTGTCGTTGCCATAGAAACTTTCCTCGATTTAGAGAGAGAAGGCATGGAACCTATAGTATTTCATAGCGACGCAATTTCTGTGTTAATTCGTCATTGTGTGGATCGACGGATGCAATAAAGAAGGAATAGTGCATCCGAAAAAAGATACTCGCCTCCCGATAGAAGATCCCGTCGTTGCCATAGAAACTTTCCTCAATTTAGAAAGAGAAGGCGTAGCACCTATAGTATCGCCTAGCAAGGCAATATCTGTGTTAAATCGTTATTGTGAGGGATCGACGGATGCAATAAAGAAGGTATAGTTCATCCGAAAAGAGATACTCGCCTCAAATTAGGAGATCCTGCCGTTGCCATAGAAACGTTCCTCGATTTAGAAAGAGAAGGCATGGAACCTATAGTATTTCATAGCGACGCAATTTCTGTGTTAATTCGTCATTGTGTGGATCGACGGATGCAATAAAGAAGGAATAGTGCATCCGAAAAAAGATACTCGCCTCCCGATAGAAGATCCCGTCGTTGCCATAGAAACTTTCCTCGATTTAGAGAGAGAAGGCATGGAACCTATAGTATTTCATAGCGACGCAATATCTGTGTTTATTCGTCATTGTGAGGGATCGACGGATGCAATAAAGAAGGAATAGTGCATCTGAAAAGAGATACTCGCCTCCAAATAGAAGATCCTGTCGTTACCATAGAAACATTCCTCGATTTAGAAAGAGAAGGCATAGAACCTATAGTATATCATAGCGACGCTATTTCTGTGTTAATTCGTCATTGTGAGGGATCGACGGATGCAATAAAGAAGGAATAGTGCATCCGAAAATAGATACGCGCCTCCCAATAGAAGATCCTTTCGTTGCCATAGAAACGTTCCTCGATTTAGAAAGAGAAGGCATAGCACCTATAGTATCTGCTAGCAACGCAATATCTGTGTTAATTCGTCATTGTGAGGGATCGACGGATGCAATAAAGAAGGAATAGCGCATCCGAAAACAGATACTCGCCTTCCAATATAAGATCCTGTCGTTGCCATAGAAGCGTTCCTCGATTTAGAAAGAGAGGGCATAGAACCTATAGTATATCATAGCGACGCAATTTCTGTGATAATTCGTCATTGTGAGGGATCGACGGATGCAATAAAGAAGGAATAGTGCATCCGAAAAGCGATACTCGCCTCTCAATAGAAGATGCTGTCGTTGCCATAGAAACCTTCCTCAATTTAGAAAGGGAAGGCATAGCACCAATAGTATCTCCCAGCAACGCAATATCTGTGACAATTCGTCATTGTCAAAGATCGACGGATGCAATAAAGAAGGAATAGTGCATCCGTAAAGAAATACTCGCCTCCCAATAGAAGATCCTGTCGTTGCCATAGAAGCGTTCCTCGATTTAGAAAGAGAGGGCATACAGCCTATAGTATATCATAGGGCGCAATTTCTGTGTTATTTCGTCATTGTGAGGGATCGACGGATGCAATAAAGAAGGAATAGTGCATCCGTAAAGAGATACTCGCCTCCCAATAGAAGATCCTTTCGTTGCCATAGAAACGTACCTCGATTTAGAAAGAGATGGCATAGAACCTATAGTGTTTCATAGTGACGCATTTTCTGTGTTGATTCTTCATTGTGAGGTATCGACGGATGCAATAAAGAAGGAATTGTGCATCCGAAAACAGATACTCGCCTCCCAATACAAGATCCTTTCGTTGGCATAGAAACGTTCCTCGATGTAGAAAGAGATGGCATTGAACCTATAGTATTTAATAGCGACGCAATGTCTGTGTTAATTCGTCATTGTGAGGGATCGACGGATGCAATAAAGCAGGAATAGTGCATCCGAAAAGAGTTACACGCCTCCCAATTGAAGCACCTATCGTTGCCATAGAAACTTTCCTCAATTTAGAAAGAGAAGGCATAGCACCTATAGTATCTCCTAGCAAGGCAATATCTGTGTTAAATCGTTATTGTGAGGGATCGACGGATGCAATAAAGAAGGTATAGTTCATCCGAAAAGAGATACTCGCCTCAAATTAGGAGATCCTGTCGTTGCCATAGAAACGTTCCTCGATTTAGAAAGAGAAGGCATGGAACCTATAGTATTTCATAGCGACGCAATTTCTGTGTTAATTCGTCATTGTGTGGATCGACGGATGCAATAAAGAAGGAATAGTGCATCCGAAAAAAGATACTCGCCTCCCGATAGAAGATCCCGTCGTTGCCATAGAAACTTTCCTCGATTTAGAGAGAGAAGGCATGGAACCTATAGTATTTCATAGCGACGCAATATCTGTGTTAATTCGTCATTGTGAGGGATCGACGGATGCAATAAGGAAGGAATAGTGCATCTGAAAAGAGATACTCGCCTCCAAATAGAAGATCCTGTCGTTACCATAGAAACATTCCTCGATTTAGAAAGAGAAGGCATAGAACCTATAGTATATCATAGCGACGGTATTTCTGTGTTAATTCGTCATTGTGAGGGATCGACGGATGCAATAAAGAAGGAATAGTGCATCCGAAAATAGATACGCGCCTCCCAATAGAAGATCCTTTCGTTGCCATAGAAACGTTCCTCGATTTAGAAAGAGAAGGCATAGCACCTATAGTATCTGCTAGCAACGCAATATCTGTGTTAATTCGTCATTGTGAGGGATCGACGGATGCAATAAAGAAGGAATAGCGCATCCGAAAACAGATACTCGCCTTCCAATATAAGATCCTGTCGTTGCCATAGAAGCGTTCCTCGATTCAGAAAGAGAGGGCATAGAACCTATAGTATATCATAGCGACGCAATTTCTGTGATAATTCGTCATTGTGAGGGATCGACGGATGCAATAAAGAAGGAATAGTGCATCCGAAAAGCAATACTCGCCTCTCAATAGAAGATGCTGTCGTTGCCATAGAAACCTTCCTCGATTTAGAAAGGGAAGGCATAGCACCTATAGTATCTCTCAGCAACGCAATATCTGTGACAATTCGTCATTGTCAAAGATCGACGGATGCAATAAAGAAGGAATAGTGCATCCGTAAAGAAATACTCGCCTCCCAATAGAAGATCCTGTCGTTGCCATAGAAGCGTTCCTCGATTTAGAAAGAGAGGACATACAGCCTATAGTATATCATAGGGCGCAATTTCTGTGTTAATTCGTCATTGTGAGGGATCGACGGATGCAATAAAGAAGGAATAGTGCATCCGTAAAGAGATACTCGCCTCCCAATAGAAGATCCTTTCGTTGCCATAGAAACGTACCTCGATTTAGAAAGAGATGGCATAGAACCTATAGTGTTTCATAGTGACGCATTTTCTGTGTTGATTCTTCATTGTGAGGTATCGACGGATGCAATAAAGAAGGAATAGTGCATCCGAAAACAGATACTCGCCTCCCAATACAAGATCCTTTCGTTGGATTGGAAACGTTCCTCGATGTAGAAAGAGATGGCATTGAACCTATAGTATTTAATAGCGACGCAATGTCTGTGTTAATTCGTCATTGTGAGGGATCGACGGATGCAATAAAGCAGGAATAGTGCATCCGAAAAGAGATACGCGCCTCCCAATAGAAGATCCAGTCGATGCCATAGAAAAGTTCCCCGATTTAGAAAGAGAAACCATACAACCCATAGTATTTCATAGCGACGCAATTTCTGTGTTAATTCGTCATTGTGAGGGATCGACGGATGCAATAAAGAAGGAATAGTGCATCCGAAAAAAGATACTCGCCTCCCAATAGAAGATCCTGTCGTTGCCACAGAAACTTTCCTCGATTTAGAAAGAGTAGGCATAGAACCCATAGAATTTCCTAGCGACGTAATATCTGTGTTAATTCGTCATTGTGAAGGATCGACGGATGCAATAAAGAAGAAATAGTGCATCCGAAAATAGATACTCGCCTCCCAATAGAAGAACCTTTCGTTGCCATAGAAACGTACCTCGAATTAGAAAGAGATGGCATAGAACCTATAGTGTTTCACAGCGACGAAATTTCTGTATTAATTCGTCATTAAGAGGGATCGACGGATGCAATAAAGAAGGAATAGTGCATCCGAGAAGAGATACTCGCCTCCCAATAGAAGATCCTTTCGCTGTCATAGAAATGTTCCTCGATCTAGAAATTGATGGCATAGTACCTATAGTGTCACATAGCGACACAATTTCTGTGTCAATTCGTCTTTGTGAGGGATCGACGGATGCAATAAAGAAGGCATAGTGCATCGAGAGAGATCGACGGATGCTATAAAGAAGGAATAGTGCATCCGAAAAGAGATACTCGCCTCCCAATAGAAGATCCTCTGACGTTGCCATGGAAACGTTCCTCGATTTAGAAAGAGAAGCCATAGAACTTATAGTTTTCCTTGACTTAGAAAGAGAGGGCATAGAACCTAAAGTGTTTCATAGCGACGCAATTTCTGTGTTAATTCGTCATTGTGAGGGATCGACGGATGCAATAAAGAAGGAATAGTGCATCCGAAAAAAAATACTCGCCTCCCAATAGAAGACCCTGTCGTTGCCATAGAAACTTACCTCGATTTAGAAATAGAAGGCATAGAACCTATAGTATCTCCTAGCGACGCAATATCTGTGTTAATTCGTCATAGTGAGGGATCGACGGATACAATAAAGAAGAAATAGTGCATCCGATAAGAGATACTCGCCTCCCAATAAGAGATCCTGTCGATGCCATAGAAACGTTCCTCAATTCAGAAAGAGAAGGCATAGAACCTATAGTATTTCATAGAGACGCAATTTCTGTGTTAATTCGTCATTGTGAGTGATCGACTGATGCAATAAAGAAGGAATTGTGCATCCGAAAAGAGATACTCCCCTCCCGATAGTAGATCCTTTCGTTGCCATAGAAACGTACCTCGATTTAGAAAGAGATGGCATAGAACCTATAGTGTTTCATTGCGACGAAATTTCTGTGTTAATTCTTCATTGTGAGGGATCGACGGATGCAATAAAGAAGGAATAGTGCATCCGAAAAGAGATACTCGCCTGCCAATAGAAGATCCTTTCGTTGCCAAAGAAACGTTCCTCGATTTAGAAAGAGATGGCATAGAACCTATAGTGTTTCATAGCGACGCAATTTCTGTGTTAATTCGTCATTGTGAGGGATCGTCGGATGCAATAATGAAAAAAAGTGCATCCGAAAAGAGATAATCGTCTCCCAATATAAGGTCCTGTCGTTGCCATAGAAACGTTTCTCGATTTAGAAAGAGAAGCCGTACAAGCCATAGTATTTCATAGCGACGCAATTTCTGTGTTAATTCGTCATTGTGAGAGATCGACGGATGCTATAAAGAAGGAATAGTGCATACGAAAAGAGATACTCGCCTCCCAATAGAAGATCCTTTCGTTGCCATAGAAATGTTCCTCGATCTAGAAATTGATGGCATAGTACATATAGTGTCTCATAGCGACACAATTGCTGTGTCAATTCGTCTTTGTGAGGGATCGACGGATGCAATAAAGAAGGCATAGTGCATCCGAAAAGAGATAGTCGCCTCCCAATAGAAGATCCTCTGACGTTGCCATGGAAAGGTTCCTCGATTTAGAAAGAGAAGGCATAGAACTTATAGCTTTCCTTGATTTAGAAAGAGAGGGCATAGAACCTATAGTATATCATAGCGACGCAATTTCTGTGTTAATTCGTGATTGTGAGGGATCGATGGATGCAATATAGAAGGAATAGTGCATCCGAAAAGAGATACTCGCCTCCCGATAGAAGATCCTTTCGTTGCCATTGAAACGTTCCTCGAATTAGTAAGAGATGGCATAGAACCTATAGTGTTTCATAGCGACGACATTTCTGTGTTAATTCTTCATTGTGAGGGATCGACGGATGCAATAAAGAAGGAATAATGCATCCGAAAAGAGATACTCGCCTCCGAATAGAAGATCCTGACGTTGCCATAGAAACGATCCTCGATTTAGAAAGAGAGGGCATATAACCTATAATATTTCCTAGCGACGAAATTTCTATGTTAATTCGTCATTGTGAGGGATCGACGGATGCAATAAAGAAGGAATAGTGCATTCGAAAAGAGATACGCGCCTCCCAATAGAAGATCCTGTCGTTCCCATTGAAACGTTCCTCGATTTAGAAAGAGAAGCCATACAACCAATAGTATTTCATAGAGACGCAATTTCTGTGTTAATTCGTCATTGTGAGGGATCGACAGATGCAATAAAGAAGAAATAGTGCATCCGAAAAAAGATACTCGCCTCCCAATAAGAGATCCTGCCGATGCCATAGAAACGTTCATCGATTTAGAAAGAGAAGGCATAGAACCTATAGAATTTCATAGCGACGCAATTTCTGTGTTAATTCGTCAATGTGAGGGATCGACGGATGCAATAAAGAAGGAATAGTGCATCAGAAAAAAGATACTCGCCTCCCAATAGAAGATCCTGTCGTTGCCATGGAAACTTTCCTCGATTTAGAAAGAGAAGGCATAAAACCAATAGTATTTCATTGCGCCGCAATTTCTGTGTTAATTCGTCATCGTGAGGGATCGAAGGATGCAATAAAGAAGAAATAGTGCATTATAAAGGAGATACACGCCTCCCAATAGAAGATACTTTCGTTGCCATAGAAACGTTCCTCGATTTAGAAAGAGAAGGCATAGAACTTATAGTATTTCATAGCAACGAAATTTCTGTGGTAATTCGTCATTGTGAAGGATCGATGGATGCTATAAAGAAGGAATAGGGAATCCGAAGAGAGATACTCGCCTCCCAATAGATGATCCCGTCGTTGTCATAGAAACGTTCCTCGATTTAGAGAGAGAAGTCATAGAACCTATAGTATTTCAGAGCCAAGCAATTTCTGTTTTAATTCGTCAATGCGAGGGATCGACGAATGCAATAAAGAAGGAATAGTGCATCCGGAAACAGATACTCGCCTCCCAATATAAGAACCTGTCGTTACCATAGGAACGTGCCACGATTTAGAAAGAGAAGTCTTAGAGTCAATAGTGTTTCATAGCGATGCAATTTCTGTGTTAATTCCCTATTGTGAGGGATCGACGGATGCAATAAAGAAGAAATAGTGCATCCGAAAAGAGATACTCGCCACCCACTATATTATCCTGTCTTTGCCATATAAACGTACCTCGATTTACAATGAGAAGGCATAGAACCTATAGTATTTCATAGCGACGCAATGTCTGTGTTAATTCGTCATTGTGAGGGATCGACGGACGCAATAAAGAAGGAATAGTGCTTCCGAAATAGATACTCGCCTCCCAAAATAAGTTCCTGTCGTTGCCATAGAACGTTCTCCGATTTAGAAAGAGAAGACATAGAACCTATAGTATTTCATAGCGATGCAATTTCTGTGTTAATTCGTCATTGTGTGGGATCGACGGATGCAATAAAGAAGGAATAGTGCATCAGAAAAGAGATACTCGCATCCCATTATAAAATCCTGCCGTTGCCATTGAAACGTTCCCCGATTTAGAAAGAGAAGGCACAGAACTTATAGTATTTCATAGCGATGTAATTTTTGTGTTAATTCGTCGTTGTGAGGGATCGACGGATGCAATAATGAAGGAATAGTGCATCCGAAAAGAGATACTCGCCTCCCCATAGAACATCTTGTCGTTGCCATAGCACCGTTCCACGATTTAGAAGGAGAAGGCATATAAGCTATAGCATTTCATAGCGACGCAATTTCTGTGTTAATTCGTCATTGTGAGGGATCGACGGATGCAATAAAGAAGAAACAGTGCATCCGAAAGAGATAATCGCATCCCAATATAAGATCCTGTCGATGCCATAGAAACGTTCCTCGATTTTGAAAGAGCAGACATAGAACCTATAGTATTTCATAGCGACCCAATTTCTGTGTTAATTCGTCATTGTGAGGGATCGACGAATGCAATAAAGAAGGAATAGTGCACCTGAAAAAAATTACTTTCCTCCCAATAGAAGATCCTGTCGTTGCCATAGAAACGTTCCTCGATATAGAAAGAGAAGGCATAGAACCTATAGTATTTCATAGCGACGCAATTTCTGTGTTATTTCGTCATTGTGAGGGATCGATGGATGCCTTAAAGTAGGAATAGTTCATCAGAAAAGAGATACTCGCCTCCCAATAGAAGATCCTGTCGTTGCCATAGAAACGTTCCTCGATTTTAAAACAGAAAGCAAAGGACCTATAGTATTTCATAGCGACGCAATATCTGTGTTAATTCGTCATTGTGATGGATCGAAGGATGCAATAAGGAAGGAATAGTGCATCCGAAAAGAGATACTCGCCTCCCAATATAAGATCCTGTATTTGCCATAGAAACGTTCCTCGGTTTAGAAAGGGAAGGCATAGAACCTATAGTATTTCATAGCGACGCAATTTCTGTGTTCATATCGTCATTGTGAGGGATCGACCGATGCAATAAAGAAGGAATAGTGCATCCGAAAAGAGATGCTCGCCTCGCAATAGATAATCCTGACGTTGCCATGGAGACGTTCCTCGATTTAGAGAGAGAAGTCATAGAACCTATAGTATTTCAGAGCCAAGCAATTTCTGTTTTAATTCGTCAATGCGAGGGATCGACGGATGCAATAAAGAAGGAATAGTGCATCTGGAAAGAGATACTCGCCTCCCAATATAAGAACCTGTCGTTACCATAGAAACGTTCCTCGATTTAGAAAGAGAAGTCATAGAACCAATAGTGTTACATAGCGATGCAATTTCTGTGTTAATTCGTCATTGTGAGGGGTCGACGAATGCAATAATGTAGGAATAGTGCATACGAAAACAGATACTCGCCTCCCAATAGATGATCCCGTCGTTGCCATAGAAACGTTCCTCGATTTAGAGAGAGAAGTCATAGAACCTATAGTATTTCAGAGCCAAGCAATTTCTGTTTTAATTCGTCAATGCGAGGGATCGACGAATGCAATAAAGAAGGAATAGTGCATCCGGAAACAGATACTCGCCTCCCAATATAAGAACCTGTCGTTACCATAGGAACGTGCCACGATTTAGAAAGAGAAGTCTTAGAGTCAATAGTGTTTCATAGCGATGCAATTTCTGTGTTAATTCCCTATTGTGAGGGATCGACGGATGCAATAAAGAAGAAATAGTGCATCCGAAAAGAGATACTCGCCACCCACTATATTATCCTGTCTTTGCCATATAAACGTACCTCGATTTACAATGAGAAGGCATAGAACCTATAGTATTTCATAGCGACGCAATGTCTGTGTTAATTCGTCATTGTGAGGGATCGACGGACGCAATAAAGAAGGAATAGTGCTTCCGAAAAGAGATACTCGCCTCCCATTATAAGTTCCTGTCGTTGCCATAGATTCGTTCCTCGATTTACAAAGAGAAGTCATAGAACCAATAGTGTTTCATAGCGATGCAATTTCTGTGTTAATTCGTCATTGTGTGGGATCGACGGATGCAATAGAGAAGGAATAGTGCATCTGAAAAGAGATACCCGCCTCCCCATAGACGATCTTGTCGTTGCCATAGAACCGTTCCACGTTTTAGAAGGAGAAGGCATAGAACCTATAGTATTTCATTGCGACGCAATTTCTGTGTTAATTCGTCATTGTGAGGGATCGACGGATGCAATAAGGAAGAAATAGTGCATCCAAAAAGAGATACTCAATTCCCCATAGAAGATCCTGTCGTTGCCTTAGTAACGTTCCTTGATTGAGAAGGAGCAGGCATAGAACCTATACTATTTCATAGCGACGCAATTTCTTTGTTAACTCGTCGTTGTGAGGGGTCGCCATATGCAATAAAGACGGAATAATACACCTGAAAACAGATACTGGCCTCCCAATAGAAGATCCTGTCGTTGCCATAGAAACGTTCCTCGATTTAGAAAGAGAAGGCATAGAACCTATAGTATTCCATAGCGACGCAATTTCTGTGTTAATTCGTCATTGTGAGGGATCGACAGATGAAATAAAGAAGAAATAGTGCATCCGAAAAGAGATACTCGCCTCCACATAGAAGATCCTGTCGTTGCCATGGAAACGAATCTTGATTTAGAAAGAGCAGGCATAGAACCTATGTTATTTCATAGCGACGCAATTTCTTTGTTAATTCGTCGTTGTGAGGGGTCGACGGATGCTATAAAGAAGGTATAGTGCATCCGAAAAGTGATACTCGCCTCCCAATATAAGATCCTGTCGATGCCATAGAAACATTCCGCGATTTTGAAAGAGCAGACATAGAACCTATAGTATTTCATAGCGACGCAATTTCTGTGTTAATTCGTCATTGTGAGGTTCGACGGATGCAATAAAGAAGGAATAGTGCACCTGAAAAAAGTTACTGGCCTCCCAATAGAAGTTCCTATCGTTGCCATAGAAACGTTCTTCGATTTAGAAAGAGAAGGCATAGAACCTATAGTATTTCATAGCGACGCAATTTCTGTGTTAATTCGTCATTGTGAGGGACCGACGGATGCAATAAAGAAGGCATAGTGCATCCGCAAAGAGATACTCGCCTCACAATAGAAGATCCTGTCGTTGCCACAGAAACGTTCCTCGATATAGAAAGAGAAGGCATAGAACCTATAGTATTTCATAACGACGCAAATTCTCTGTTAATATCGTCATTGTGAGGGATCGACCGATGCAATAAAGAAGGAATAGTGCATCCGAAAAGAGATACTTCCCTCCCAATAGAAGATCCTGTCGTTACCACAGAAACGTTCCTCAATTTAGAAAGAGAAGTCATAAAACCAATAGTATTTCATTGCGCCGCAATTTCTGTGTTAATTCGTCATCGTGAGGGATCGAAGGATGCAATAAAGAAGAAATAGTGCATTATAAAGGAGATTCACGCCTCCCAATAGATGATACTTTCGTTGCCATAGAAACATTCCTCGATTTAGAACTAGAAGGCATGGATCCTATATTAATTCATAGCGACGCAATTTCTGTGTTAATTCGTCATTGTGAGGGACCGACGGATGCAATAAAGAAGGAATAGTACATCCGAAAAGAGATACTCGCCTTCCCATAGAAGATCTTGTCGTTGCCATAGCACCGTTCAACGTTTTAGAAGGAGAAGGCATATAACCTACAGTATTTCATAGCGACGGAATTTCTGTGTTAATTCGTCATTGTGAGGGATCGACGGATGCAATAAAGAAGGAATAGTGCATCCGAAAAAAAATACTCGCGTCCCAATAGAAGACCCTGTCGTTGCCATAGAAACTTACCTCGATTTAGAAATAGAAGGCATAGAACCTATAGTATCTCCTAGCGACGCAATATCTGTGTTAATTCGTCATAGTGAGGGATCGACGGATACAATAAAGAAGAAATAGTGCATCCGATAAGAGATACTCGCCTCCCAATAAGAGATCCTGTCGATGCCATAGAAACGTTCCTCAATTCAGAAAGAGAAGGCATAGAACCTATAGTATTTCATAGCGACGCAATTTCAGTGTTAATTCGTCATTGTGAGGGATCGACGGATGCAATAAAGAAGGAATAGTGCATCCGAAAAGAGATACTCGCCACCCAATATAATATCCTGTCTTTGCCATATAAACGTACCTCGATTTAGAAAGAGAAGGCATAGAACCTATATTATTTCATAGCGACGCAATATCGGTGTTAATTCGTCAATTTGAGGGATCGACGGATTCAATTAAGAAGGAATAGTGCATCCGAAAAGAGATACTTGCCTCCCAATTGATGATCCCGACGTTGCCATAGAAACGTTACTCGATTTAGAGAGAGAAGTCAGAGAACCTATAGTATTTCAGAGCCAAGCAATTTCAGTGTTAATTCTTCATTGTGCGGGATCGACGGGTGCAATTAAGAAGGAATAGTGCATCCAAAAAGAGATACTCGCCTCCCAATATAAGATCCTGTCGTTGCTATAGAAACGTTCCTCGATATAGAAAGAGAAGCCATAGAACCTATAGTATGACTTAGCGATGCAATTTCTGTGTTCATTTGTCATTGTGTGGCATCGACAGATGCAATAAAGAAGGAATAGTGCATCCGAAAGGAGATACTCGCCTCCCAATAGAAGATCTTGTCATTGCCATAGAAACGTACCTCGATTTAGAAAGAGAAGTCATAGAACCTATAGTATTTCATAGCGACGCAATTTCTGCGTTAATTCGTCATTGTGAGCAATCGACGGATGCAATAAAGAAGGAATGGTGCATCCGAAAAGAGATACTCGCCTCCCAATATAAGATCCAGTCGTTGCCATAGACACGTTCCTCGATTAGAAAAGAAGTCATATAACCAATAGTATTTCATTGCAAGGCAATTTCTGTGTTAATTCGTCATTGTGAGGGATCGATGGATGCAAAAAAGAAGGAATAGTGCATCCGAAAAGAGATGCTCGCCTCCCAATAGAAGATCCAGTCGTTGCCATAGAAACGTCCCTCGATTTAGAAAGAGAAGGCATAGAACCTATAGTAATTCATAGCGACGCAATTTCTGTGTTAATTCTTGATTGTGAGGGATCGGCGGATGCAATAAAGAAGAAATAGTGCATCCGAAAAGAGATACTCGCCTCCCAATATAATATCCTGACTTTGCGATATAAACATTCCTCGATTTAAAAAGAGAAGGCATAGAAACTATAGTATTTCATAGCGACGCAATTTCTGTGATAATTCATTATTGTGAGGGATCGACGGATGCAATAAAGAACGGATAGTGCTTCCAAAAAGAGATACTCGCCTCCCAATAGAAGATCCTGTCGTTGCCATAGAAACGTTCCTCGATTTAGAAAGAGAAGGCATAGAACCTACAGTATTTCATATCGACGCAATATCTGTATTAATTCGTCATTGTGAGGGATCGACGGACGCAATAAAGAAGGGATAGTGCATCCGATAAGAGATACTCGCCTCCCGATAGAAGATCCCGTCGTTGCCATAGAAACGTTTCTCGATTTAGAAAGAGAAGGCATGGAACTTATAGTATTTCATAGCAACGCAATTTCTGTGTTAATTCCTCAATTTGAGGGATCGACGGATGCAATTAAGAAGGAATAGTGTATCCGAAAAGAGATACTTGCCTCCCATATGATTCTAGCATCGTTTCCATAGAAACGTTCCTCGCTTTAGAGAGAGAAGTCATAGAACGTATAGTAATTCAGAGCCAAGCAATTTCGGTGTTAATTCGGCATTGTGAGGTTTCGACGGATGCAATAAAGAAGGAATAGTGCATCCGAAAAGAGATACTCGCCTCCCAATATAAGATCCTGTCGTTGACACAGAAACGTTCCTCGATTTAGAAAGTGAAGTCATAGAACCTATTGTTCCTCATTGCGCCGCAATTTATGTGTTTATTCGTCATTGTGAGGCATCGAAGGATGCAATAAAGAAGAAATAGTGAATCCGAAAAGAGATGCTCGCCTCCCAAAAGAAGATCCTGTCGTTGCCATAGAAACGTTCCTCGATTTAGAAAGAGAAGGCATAGAACCTATAGTATTTCATATCGACGCAATTACTGCGTTAATTCGTCATTGTGGGGGATCGACGGATGCAATACAGAAGGAATAGGGCATCCGAAAAGAGATACTCGCCTCCCAATAGAAGATCCCGTCGTTGCCATAGAAACGTTCCACGATTTAGGAAGAGAAGGCATAGAATCTATAGTATTTCATAGCGACGCAATTTCTGTATTAAATCGTCATTCTGTGGGTTCAACGGATGCAATAAAGAAGGAACAGTGCATCCGAAAAGAGATACTCGCCTCCCTAAATAAGATCCTGTCGTGGCCATAGTAACGTTCCTCGATTAAGAAAGAGAAGGCATAGAACCTATAGTATTTCATAGCAACGCAATTTCTGTGTTAATTCGTCATTTTGAGCGATCGACGGATGCAATAAAGGAGGAATAGTGCATCCGAAAACAGATACTCGTCTCCCAAAATAAGATACTGTCGTTGCCATAGAAACGTTTCTCCATTCACAAATAGAAGGCACAGAACCTATAGTATTTCATAGCGACGCAATTTCTGTGTTAAATCGTCATTCTGAGGGATCGACGGATGCAATGAAGAAGGAACAGTGCATCCGAAAAGAGATACTCGCCTCCCAATAGAAGATCCTGTCGTTGCCATAGAAACGTTCCTCGATTTAAAATGAGAAGGCATAGAACATATAGTATTTCATAGCGACGCAAATACTGTATTTATTCGTGATTGTGAGGGATTGACGGATGCAATAAAGAAGGAATAGTGCATCCGAAAAGAGATACTCGCCTCCCATATATAAGACCCTGTCGTTGCCATAGAAACGTTCCTCCATTTAGAAAGAGAAGGCATAGAACCTATAGTATGTCATAGCGACGCGATATCTGTGTTATTTCGTCATTGTGAGGGATCGACGGATGCAATAAATAAGGAATAGTTCATCCGAAAAGAGATACTCACCTCCCAATATTAGATCCTGTCGTTGCCATAGAAACGTTCTCCGATTTAGAGGGAGAAGGCACAGAACCTATAGTATTTCATAGCGACGTAATTTCTGTGTTAATTCGTCATTTTGAGCGATCGACGGATGCAATAAAGGAGGAATAGTGCATCCGAAAAGAGATACTCGCCTCCCAATATAAGATACTGTCGTTGCCATAGAAACGTTCCTCCATTTACAAAGTGAAGGCATAGAAACTATAGTATTTCATAGCGACGCAATTTCTGTGTTAATTCGTCATTGTGAGGGACCGACGGATGCAATAGAGAAGGAATAGTGCATCTGAAAAGAGATACCCGCCTCCCCATAGACGATCTTGTCGTTGCCATAGAACCGTTCCACGTTTTAGAAGGAGAAGGCATAGAACCTATAGTATTTCATTGCGACGCAATTTCTGTGTTAATTCGTCATTGTGAGGGATCGACGGATGCAATAAGGAAGAAATAGTGCATCCGAAGAGAGATACTCAATTCCCCATAGAAGATCCTGTCGTTGCCTTAGAAACGTTCCTTGATTGAGAAGGAGCAGGCATAGAACCTATAGTATTTCATAGCGACGCAATTTCTTTGTTAATTCGTCGTTGTGAGGGGTCGACATATGCAATAAAGACGGAATAATGCACCTGAAAACAGATACTGGCCTCCCAATAGAAGATCCTGTCGTTGCCATAGAAACGTTCCTCGATTTAGAAAGAGAAGGCATAGAACCTATAGTATTCCATAGCGACGCAATTTCTGTGTTAATTCGTCATTGTGAGGGATCGACGGATGAAATAAAGAAGAAATAGTGCATCCGAAAAGAGATACTCGCCTCCCCATAGAAGATCCTGTCGTTGCCATGGAAACGTATCTTGATTTAGAAAGAGCAGGCATAGAACCTATGTTATTTCATAGCGACGCAATTTCTTTGTTAATTCGTCGTTGTGAGGGGTCGACGGATGCTATAAAGAAGGTATAGTGCATCCGAAAAGTGATACTCGCCTCCCAATATAAGATCCTGTCGATGCCATAGAAACATTCCGCGATTTTGTAAGAGCAGACATAGAACCTATAGTATTTCATAGCGACGCAATTTCTGTGTTAATTCGTCATTGTGAGGTTCGACGGATGCAATAAAGAAGGAATAGTGCACCTGAAATAAATTACTGGCCTCCCAATAGAAGTTCCTGTCGTTGCCATAGAAACGTTCTTCGATTTAGAAAGAGAAGGCATAGAACCTATAGTATTTCATAGCGACGCAATTTCTGTGTTAATTCGTCATTGTGAGGGACCGACGGATGCAATAAAGAAGGCATAGTGCATCCGCAAAGAGATACTCGCCTCACAATAGAAGATCCTGTCGTTGCCATAGAAACGTTCCTCGATATAGAAAGAGAAGGCATAGAACCTATAGTATTTCATAACGACAAAATTCTCTGTTAATATCGTCATTGTGAGGGATCGACCGATGCAATAAAGAAGGAATAGTGCATCCGAAAAGAGATACTTCCCTCCCAATAGAAGATCCTGTCGTTACCACAGAAACGTTCCTCAATTTAGAAAGAGAAGTCATAAAACCAATAGTATTTCATTGCGCCGCAATTTCTGTGTTAATTCGTCATCGTGAGGGATCGAAGGATGCAATAAAGAAGAAATAGTGCATTATAAAGGAGATACACGCCTCCCAATAGAAGATACTTTCGTTGCCATAGAAACGTTCCTCGATTTAGAAGGAGAAGGCATAGAACCTATAGTATTTCATGTTGTTGTTGTTGTGGTCTTCAGTCCTGAGACTGGTTTGATGCAGCTCTCCATGCTACTCTATCCTGTGCTAGCTTCTTCATCTCCCAGTATCTACTGCAACCTACATCCTTCTGAATCTGCTTAGTGTATTCATCTCTTGGTCTCCCTCTACGATTTTTACCCTCCACACTGCCCTCCAATGCTAAATTTGTGATCCCTTGATGCCTCAAAACATGTCCTACCAACCGATCCCTTCTTCTAGTCAAATTGTGCCACAAACTTCTCTTCTCCCCAATGCTATTCAATACCTCCTCATTAGTTACGTGATCTACCCACCTTATCTTCAGCATTCTTCTGTAGCACCACATTTCGAAAGCTTCTATTCTCTTCTTGTCCAAACTAGTTATCGTCCATGTTTCACTTCCATACATGGCTACACTCCATACAAATACTTTCAGAAACGACTTCCTGACACTTAAATCTATACTCGATGTTAACAAATTCCTCTTCTTGAGAAACGCTTTCCTTGCCATTGCCAGTCTACATTTTATATCCTCTCTACTTCGACCATCATCGGTTATTTTACTCCCTAAATAGCAAAACTCCTTTACTACTTTAAGTGTCTCATTTCCTAATCTAATTCCCTCAGCATCACCCGACTTAATTTGACTACATTCCATTATCCTCGTTTTGCTTTTGTTGATGTTCATCTTATATCCTCCTTTCAAGACACTGTCCATTCCGTTCAACTGCTGTTCCAAGTCCTTTGCTGTCTCTGACAGAATTACAATGTCATCGGCGAACCTCAAAGTTTTTACTTCTTCTCCATGAATTTTAATACCTACTCCGAATTTTTCTTTTGTTTCCTTTACTGCTTGCTCAATATACAGATTGAATAACATCGGGGAGAGGCTACAACCCTGTCTTACTCCTTTCCCAACCACTGCTTCCCTTTCATGCCCCTCGACTCTTATAACTGCCATCTGGTTTCTGTACAAACTGTAAATAGCCTTTCGCTCCCTGTATTTTACCCCTGCCACCTTCAGAATTTGAAAGAGAGTATTCCAGTTAACATTGTCAAAAGCTTTCTCTAAGTCTACAAATGCTAGAAAAGTAGGTTTGCCTTTTCTTAATCTTTCTCCTAAGATAAGTCGTAAGGTCAGTATTGCCTCACGTGTTCCAACATTTCTACGGAATCCAAACTGATCTTCCCCGAGGTCGGCTTCTACCAGTTTTTCCATTCGTCTGTAAAGAATTCGCGTTAGTATTTTGCAGCTGTGACTTATTAAACTGATAGTTCGGCAATTTTCACATCTGTCAACACCTGCTTTCTTTGGGATTGGAATTATTATATTCTTCTTGAAGTCTGAGGGTATTTCGCCTGTCTCATACATCGTGCTCACCAGATGGTAGAGTTTTGTCATGACTGGCTCTCCCGAGGCCATCAGTAGTTCAAATGGAATGTTGTCTACTCCCGGGGCCTTGTTTCGACTCAGGTCTTTCAGTGCTCTGTCAAACTCTTCACGCAGTATCTTATCTCCCATTTCGTCTTCATCTACATCCTCTTCCATTTCCATAATATTGTCCTCAAGTACATCGCCCTTGTATAAACCCTCTATATACTCCTTCCACCTTTCTGCCTTCCCTTCTTTGCTTAGAACTGGATTGCCTTCTGAGCTCTTGATATTCATACAAGTGGTTCTCTTCTCTCCAAAGGTCTCTTTAATTTTCCTGTACGCAGTATCTATCTTACCCCTAGTGAGACAAGCCTCTACATCCTTACATTTGTCCTCTAGCCATCCCTGCTTAGCCATTTTGCACTTCCTGTCCATATCATTTTTGAGACGTCTGTATTCCTTTTTGCCTGCTTCATTTACTGCATTTTTGTATTTTCTCCTTTCATCAATTAAATTCAATATTTCTTCTGTTACCCAAGGATTTCTATTAGCCCTCGTCTTTTTACCTACTTGATCCTCTGCTGTCTTCACTACTTCATCCCTCAGAGCTACCCATTCTTCTTCTACTGTATTTCTTTCCCCCATTCCTGTCAATTGTTCCCTTATGCTCTCCCTGAAACTCTCTACAACCTCTGGTTCTTTCAGTTTATCCAGGTCCCATCTCCTTAAATTCCCACCTTTTTGCAGTTTCTTCAGTTTCAATCTGCAGTTCATAACCAATAGATTGTGGTCAGAATCTACATCTGCCCCAGGAAATGTCTTACAATTTAAAACCTGGTTCCTAAATCTCTGTCTTACCATTATATAATCTATCTGAAACCTGTCAGTATCTCGAGGCTTCTTCCATGTATACAGCCTCCTTTCATGATTCTTGAACCAAGTGTTGGCTATGATTAAGTTATGCTCTGTGCAAAATTCTACAAGGCGGCTTCCTCTTTCATTCCTTCCCCCCAATCCATATTCACCTACTATGTTTCCTTCTCTCCCTTTTCCTACTGACGAATTCCAGTCACCCATCACTATTAAATTTTCGTCTCCCTTCACTACCTGAATAATTTCTTTTATCTCGTCATACATTTCATCTATTTCTTCATCATCTGCAGAGGTAGTTGGCATATAAACTTGTACTACTGTAGTAGGCATGGGCTTTGTGTCTATCTTGGCTACAATAATGCGTTCACTATGCTGTTTGTAGTAGCTAACCCGCACTCCTATTTTTTTATTCATTATTAAACCTACTCCTGCATTACCCCTATTTGATTTTGTATTTATAACCCTGTATTCACCTGACCAAAAGTCTTGTTCCTCCTGCCATCGAACTTCACTAATTCCCACTATATCTAACTTTAACCTATCCATTTCCCTTTTTAAATTTTCTAACCTACCTGCCCGATTAAGGGATCTGACATTACACGCTCCGATCCGTAGGACGCCAGTTTTCTTTCTCCTGATAACGACGTCCTCCTGAGTAGTCCCCGCCCAGAGATCCGAATGGGGGACTATTTTACCTCCGGAATATTTTACCCAAGAGGACGCCATCATCATTTAATCATATAGTAAAGCTGCATGTCCTCGGGAAAAATTACGGCTGTAGTTTCCCCTTGCTTTCAGCCGTTCACAGTACCAGCACAGCAAGGCCGTTTTGGTTAATGTTACAAGGCCAGATCAGTCAATCATCCAGACTGTTGCCCCTGCAACTACTGAAAAGGCTGCTGCCCCTCTTCAGGAACCACATGTTTGTCTGGCCTCTCAACAGATACCCCTCCGTTGTGGTTGCACCTACGGTACGGCCATCTGTATCGCTGAGGCACGCAAGCCTCCCCACAAGCGGCAAGGTCCATGGTTCATGGGGGGATAGTATTTCATAGCAACGAAATTTCTGTGGTAATTCGACATTGTGAGGGATCGATGGATGCTATAAAGAAGGAATAGGGAATCCGAAGAGAGATACTCGCCACCCAATATAACATCCTGTCTTTGGCACAGAAACGTTCCTCGATTTAGAAGGAGAAAGTATAGAACGTATAGTATTTCATAGCGACGCAATTTCTCTGTTAATTCGTCATTGTGAGTGATCGACAGATGCAATAACGTAGGAATAGTGCATCCGAAAACAGATACTCGCCCCCCAATAGATGATCCCGTCGTTGCCATAGAAACGTTCCTCGATTTAGAGAGAGAAGTCATAGAACCTATAGTATCTCAGAGCCAAGCAATTTCTGTGTTAATTCGTCAATGCGAGGGATCGACGGATGCAATAAAGAATGAATAGTGCATCCGGAAACAGATACTCGCCTCCCAATATAAGAACCTGTCGTTACCATAGAAACGTTCCTCGATTTAGAAAGAGAAGTCTTAGATTCAATAGTGTTTCATAGCGATGAAATTTCTGTGTTAATTCCCTATTGTGAGGGATCGACGGATGCAATTAAGATGGAATAGTGCATCCAAAAAGAGATACTCGCCTCCCGTTATAAGATCCTGCCGTTGCCATTGAAACGTTCCCCGATTTAGAAAGAGAAGGCATAGAACTTTAGGTATTTCATAGCGATGCAATTTTTGTGTTAATTCGTCGTTGTCAGGGATCGACGGATGCAATAAAGAAGGAATAGTGCTTCCGAAAAGAGATACTCGCCTCCCAATATAAGTTCCTTTCGTTGCCATAGAAACGTTCCTCGATTTAGAAAGAGAAGGCATAGGACTTATAGCATTTCATAGAGACGCAATTTCTGTATTAATTCGTCATTATGTGGGACCGACGGATGCAATAAAGAAGTAATAGTGCATCCGAAAAGAGATACTCGCCTCCCCATAGAAGATCTTGTCGTTGCCATAGAACCGTTCTACGTTTTAGAAGGAGAAGGCATAGAATCTATGGTATTTCATTGCGACGCAATTTCTGTGCTAATTCGTCATTGTGAGGCATCGACGGATGCAATAAAGAAGAAATAGTGCATCCGAAAAGACATACTCGATTCCCCATAGAAGATCCTGCCGTTGCCATTGAAACGTTCCCCGATTTAGAAAGAGAAGGCATAGAACTTTAGGTATTTCATAGCGATGCAATTTTTGTGTTAATTCGTCGTTGTCAGGGATCGACGGATGCAATAAAGAAGGAATAGTGCTTCCGAAAAGAGATACTCGCCTCCCAATATAAGTTCCTTTCGTTGCCATAGAAACGTTCCTCGATTTAGAAAGAGCAGGCATAGAACCTCTAGTATTACATAGCGACGCAATATCTTTGTTAATTCGTCGTTGTGAGGGGTCGACGGATGCAATAAAGAAGGAATAGTGCATCCGAAAAGAGATACTTGCCTCCCAATATAAGATCCTGTCGTTGCCATAGAAACGTTCCTCGATTTAGAAGAGAGGTCATGGAACCTATAGTGTTTCGTAGCGACGTAATATCTGTGTTAATTAGTCATTGTGAGGGATCGACGGATGTAATAAAGAAGGAATTGTGCATCCGAAAAGAGATACTCGCCACCCAATATATTATCCTGTCTTTGCCACATAAACGTACCTCGATTTAGAAAGAGAAGGCATAGAACCTATAGTATTCCATAGCGACGCAATTTCTGTGTTAATTCGTCATTGTGAGGGATCGACGGATGCAGTAAAGTAGGAATAGAGCATCAGAAAAAAGATACTCGCCTCCCAATAGAAGATCCTGTCGTTGCCATAGAAAGGTTCCTCGATTTAGAAAGAGAAAGCAAAGGACCTATAGTATTTCATAGCGACGCAATATCTGTGTTAATTCGTCATTGTGATGGATCGAAGGATGCAATAAGGAAGGAATAGTGCATCCGAAAAGAAATACTCGCCTCCCAATATAAGATCCTGTCATTGCCATAGAAACGTTCCTCGGTTTAGAAAGGGAAGGCATAGAACCGATAGTATTTCATAGCGACGCTTTTTCTGTGTTAATTCGTCATTGTGAGGGATCGACGGATGCAATAAAGAAGAAATAGTGCATCCGAAAAGAGATACTCGCCACCCACTATATAATCCTGTCTTTGCCATATAAACGTACCTCGATTTACAATGAGAAGGCATAGAACCTATAGTATTTCATAGCGACGCAATGTCTGTGATAATTCGTCATTGTGAGGGATCGACGGACGCAATAAAGAAGGAATAGTGCTTCCGAAAAAAGATACTCGCCTCCCAAAATAAGTTCCTGTCGTTGCCATAGAACGTTCTCCGATTTAGAAAGAGAAGACATAGAACCTATAGTATTTCATAGCGATGCAATTTCTGTGTTAATTCGTCATTGTGTGGGATCGACGGATGCAATAAAGAAGGAATAGTGCATCCGAAAAGAGATACTCGCATCCCATTATAAGATCCTTCCGTTGCCATTGAAACGTTCCCCGATTTAGAAAGAGAAGGCATAGAACCTATAGTATTTCATAGCGATGCAATTTTTGTGTTAATTCGTCGTTGTGAGGGATCGACGGATGCAATAAAGAAGGAATAGTGCTTCCGAAAAGAGATACTCGCCTCCCAAAAAAAGTTCCTGTCGTTGCCATAGAACGTTCTCCGATTTAGAAAGAGAAGACATAGAACGTATAGTATTTAATAGCGACGCAATTTCTGTGTTAATTCGTCATTGTGAGGGATCGACGGATGCAATAAAGAAGGAATAGTGGATCCGGAAAGAGATACTCGCCTCCCTATATAAGAACCTGCCGTTACCATAGAAACGTACATCGATTTAGAAAGAGAAGACATAGAACCAATAGTGTTTCATAGCGGTGCAATTTCTGTGTTAATTCGTCATTCTGAGGGATTGACGGATGCAATAAAGAAAGATTTGTGCATCCGAAGAGAGATACACGCCTCCCCATAGAAGATCCTCTCTTTGCCATAGAGACGTTCCTCGATTTAGAAAGTGAAGGCATAGGAACTATAGTATTTCATAGCGACGCAATTTCTGTGTTAATTCGTCATTGTGAGGGATCGACGGATGCAATAAAAAAGGAATAGTGCATCCGATAAGTGATACTCGCCTCCCAATAGAAGATCCTATCGTTGCCATAGTAACATTCCTCGATTTAGAACTAGAAGGCATGGAACCTATATTAATTCATAGCGACGCAATTTCTGTGTTAATTCGTCATTGTGAGGGACCGACGGATGCAATAAAGAAGGAATAGTGCATCCGAAAAGAGTTACTCGCCTCCCCATAGAAGATCTTGTCGTTGCCATAGCACCGGTCAACGTTTTAGAAGGAGAAGGCATATAACCTATAGTATTTCATAGCGACGCAATTTCTGTGTTAATTCGTCATTGTGAGGGATCGACGGATGCAATAAAGAAGAAACAGTGCATCCGAAAGAGATACTCGCCTCCCCATAGAAGATCCCGTCGTTGCCATAGAAACGTTCCTCGATTTAGAAAGAGAAAGCAAAGGACCTATAGTATTTCATAGCGACGCAATATCTGTGTTAATTCGTCATTGTGATGGATCGAAGGATGCAATAAGGAAGGAATAGTGCATCCGAAAAGAGATACTCGCCACCCAATATAAGATCCTGTATTTGCCATAGAAACGTTCCTCGGTTTAGAAAGGGAAGGCATAGAACCTATAGTATTAAATAGCGACGCAATTTCAGTGTTAATTCGTCATTGTGAGGGATCGACGGATGCAATAAAGAAGGAATAGTGCATCCGAAAAGAGATACTCGCCACCCAATATAATATCCTGTCTTTGCCATATAAACGTACCTCGATTTAGAAAGAGAAGGCATAGAACCTATATTATTTCATAGCGACGCAATATCGGTGTTAATTCGTCATTGTGAGGGATCGACGGACGCAATAAAGAAGGAATAGTGCAACCGATAAGAGATACTCGCCCGCCAATAGAAGATCCTTTTGTTGCCATAGAAACGTTCCTCGATTTAGACAGAGAAGGCATAGAACTTATAGAATTTCATAGCGACGCAATTTCTGTGTTAATTCGTCAATTTGAGGGATCGACGGATTCAATTAAGAAGGAATAGTGCATCCGAAAAGAGATACTTGCCTCCCAATTGATGATCCCGACGTTGCCATAGAAACGTTACTCGATTTAGAGAGAGAAGTCATAGAACCTATAGTATTTCAGAGCCAAGCAATTTCAGTGTTAATTCTTCATTGTGCGGGATCGACGGATGCAATTAAGAAGGAATAGTGCATCCAAAAAGAGATACTCGCCTCCCAATAGAAGATCTTGTCATTGCCGTAGAAACGTTCCTCGATTTAGAAAGAGAAGTCATAGAACCTATAGTATTTCATAGCGACGCAATATCTGCGTTAATTCGTCATTGTGAGCAATCGACGGATGCAATAAAGAAGGAATAGTGCATCCGAAAAGAGATACTCGCCTCCCAATATAAGATCCAGTCGTTGCCATAGAAACGTTCCTCGATTTAGAAAAAGAAGTCATATAACCAATAGTATTTCATTGCAAGGCAATTTCTGTGTTAATTCGTCATTGTGAGGGATCGATGGATGCAATTAAGAAGGAATAGTGCATCCGAAAAGAGATGCTCGCCTCCCAATAGGAGATCCAGTCGTTGCCATAGAAACGTCCCTAGATTTAGAAAGAGAAGGCATAGAACCTATAGTAATTCGTAGCGACGCAATTTCTGTGTTAATTCTTCATTGTGAGGGATCGACGGATGCAATAAAGAAGAAATAGTGCATCCGAAAAGAGATACTCGCCTCCCAATATAATATCCTGACTTTGCCAAATACACATTCCTCGATTTAAAAAGAGAAGGCATAGAAACTATAGTATTTCATAGCGACGCAATTTCTGTGATAATTCATTATTGTGAGGGATCGACGGATGCAATAAAGAAGGGATAGAGCATCCAAAAAGAGATACTCGCCTCCCAATAGAAGATCCTGTCGTTGCCATAGAAACGTTCCTCGATTTAGAAAGAGAAGGCATAGAACCTATAGTATTTCATATCGACGCAATATCTGTATTAATTCGTCATTGTGAGGGATCGACGGACGGAAAAAGAAGGGATAGTGCACCGGATAAGAGATACTCGCCTCCCGATAGAAGATCCCGTCGTTGCCATAGAAACGTTTCTCGATTTAGAAAGAGAAGGCATAGAACTTATAGTATTTCATAGCGACGCAATTTCTGTGTTAATTCCTCAATTTGAGGGATCGACGGATGCAATTAAGAAGGAATAGTGTATCCGAAAAGAGATACTTGCCTCCCAAATGATTATAGCATCGTTTCCATAGAAACGTTCCTCGCTTTAGAGAGAGAAGTTATAGAACGTATAGTATTTCAGAGCCAAGCAATTTCGGTGTTAATTCGGCATTGTGAGGTTTCGACGGATGCAATAAAGAAGGAATAGTGCATCCGAAAAGAGATACTCGCCTCCGAATATAAGATCCTGTCGTTGACACAGAAACGTTCCTCGATTTAGAAAGTGAAGTCATAGAACCTATTGTACCTCATTGCGCCGCAATTTCTGTGTTAATTCGTCATTGTGAGGGATCGAAGGATGCAATAAAGAAGAAATAGTGAATCCGAAAAGAGATGCTCGCCTCCCAATGGAAGATCCTGTCGTTGCCATAGAAACGTTCCTCGATTTAGAAAGAGAAGGCATAGAACCTATAGTATTTCATATCGACGCAAATTCTGCGTTAATTCGTCATTGTGGGGGATCGACGGATGCAATACAGAAGGAATAGGGCATCCGAAAAGAGATACTCGCCTCCCAATAGAAGATCCCGTCGTTGCCATAGAAACGTTCCACGATTTAGGAAGAGAAGGCATAGAATCTATAGTATTTCATAGCGACGCAATTTCTGTATTAAATCGTCATTCTGAGGGATCAACGGATGCAATAAAGAAGGAACAGTGCATCCGAAAAGAGATACTCGCCTCCCTAAATAAGATCCTGTCGTGGCCAAAGAAACGTTCCTCGATTATGAAAGAGAAGGCATAGAACCTATAAAATTTCATAGCGACGCATTTTCAGTGTTAACTCGTGATTGTGAGGGATCGACGGATGCAATAAAGAAGGAACAGTGCATCCGAAATGAGATACTCGCCTCCCAATATAACATACTGTCGTTGCCATAGAAACGTACTCCGATTTAGAAAGAGAATACACAGAACCTATAGTATTTCATAGCGACGCAATTTCTGTGTTAATTCGTCATTTTGAGCGATCGACGGATGCAATAAAGGAGGAATAGTGCATCCGAAAAGAGATACTCGTCTCCCAAAATAAGATACTGTCGTTGCCATAGAAACGTTTCTCCATTTACAAATAGAAGGCACAGAACCTATAGTATTTCATAGCGACGCAATTTCTGTGTTAAATCGTCATTCTGAGGGATCGACGGATGCAATGAAGAAGGAACAGTGCATCCGAAAAGAGATACTCGCATCCCAATATAAGAACCTGTCGTTGCCATGGAAACGTTCCTCGATTTAGAAAGAGAAGGCATAGAACCTATAGTATTTCATAGCGACGCAAATACTGTATTTATTCGTGATTGTGAGGGATTGACGGATGCAATAAAGAACGAATAGTGCATCCGAAAAGAGATACTCGCCTCCCATATATAAGACCCTGTCGTTGCCATAGAAACGTTCCTCCATTTAGAAAGAGAAGGCATAGAACCTATAGTATGTCATAGCGACGCGATTTCTGTGTTATTTCGTCATTGTGAGGGATCGACGGATGCAATAAATAAGGAATAGTTCATCCGAAAAGAGATACTCACCTCCCAATATAAGATCCTGTCGTTGCCATAGAAACGTTCTCCGATTTAGAGGGAGAAGGCACAGAACCTATAGAATTCCATAGCGACGCAATTTCTGTGTTAATTCGTCATTTTGAGCGATCGACGGATGCAATAAAGGAGGAATAGTGCATCCGAAAAGAGATACTCGCCTCCCAATATAAGATACTGTCGTTGCCATAGAAACGTTCCTCCATTTACAAAGTGAAGGCATAGAACCTGTAGTATTTCATAGCGACGCATTTTCTGTGTTAATTCGTCATTGTGAGGTATCGACGGATGCAATAAAGAAATAATAGTGCATCCGAAAAGAGATACTAGCCTCCCAATAGAAGATCGTGTCGTTGCTATAGAAACGTTCCTCGGTTTAGAAAGGGAAGGCATAGAACCTATAGTATTTCGTAGCGACGCAATTTCAGTGTTAATTCGTCATTGTGAGGGATCGACGGATGCAATAAAGAAGGAATAGTGCATCCGAAAAGAGATACTCGCTACCCAATATAATATCCTGTCTTTGCCATATAAACGTACCTCGATTTAGAAAGAGAAGGTTTAGAACCTATATTATTTCATAGCGACGCAATATCTGTGTTAATTCGTCATTGTGAGAGATCGACGGACGCAATAAAGAAGGAATAGTGCATCCGATAAGAGATACTCGCCCGCCAATCGAAGATCCTTTTGTTGCCATAGAAACGTTTCTCGATTTAGACAGTGAAGGCATAGAACTTATAGAATTTCATAGCGACGCAATTTCTGTGTTAATTCGTCAATTTGAGGGTTCGACGGATGCAATAAAGAAGAAATAGTGCATCCGAAAAGAGATACTCGCCTCCCAATATAATATAGTGTCTTTGCCATACAAACATTCCTCGATTTAAAAAGAGAAGGCATGGAACCTATAGTATTTCATAGCGACGCAATTTCTGTGTTAATTCGTTATTGTGAGGGATCGACGGACGCAATAAAGAAGGGATAGTGCATCCGATAAGAGATACTCACCTGCCGATAGAAGATCCCGGCGTTGGCATAGAATTGTTCCTCGATTTAGAAAGAGAAGGCATAGTACCTATAGTATTTCATAGCGACGCAATTTCTGTGTTAATTCGTCATTGTGGGGGATCGACAAATGCAATACTGAAGGAATAGGGCATCCGAAAAGAGATACTCGCCTCCCAGTATAAGATCCTCTCGTTTCCATTGAAACTTTCATCGAGTTAGAATGAGAAGACATAGAATCTTTAGTATTTCATAGCAAGGCAAATTCTGTGGTAATTCGTCATTGTGGGGGATCGACGGATGCAGTAAAGAAGGAGTAGTACATCCGAAGAGAGATACTCGCCTCGCAATATAAGATCCCCTCTTTGCCACAGAAACGCTCCTCGATTTAGAAAGACAAGGCATAGAACCAATTGTATTTCATAGCAACGCAATATCTGTGTTAATTCGTCGTTGTGAGGGATTGACGGATGCAATAAAGAAGAGATAGTGCATCCAAAAAGAGATACTCGCCTCCCATTATAAGATCCTGTCGTTGCCACAGAAACGTTCCTCGATTTAGAAAGAGAAGGCATAGAACCTATAGTATTTCAGAGCCAAGCAATTTCTGTGTTAATTCGTCAATGTGAGGGATCGACGGATGCTATTAAGAAGGAATAGAGTATCCGAAAAGAGATACTCGCCTCCCATTATAAGATCCTGTCGTTGCCACAGAAACGTTCCTCGATTTAGAAAGAGAAGGCATAGAACCTATAGTATTTCATAGTGACGCAATTTCTGTGATAATTCGTCATTATCAGGGATCGACGGATGCAATAAAGTAGGAATAGTGCATCCGAAAAGAGATACTCGCCTCCCTATAGAAGATCCTGTCGTTGCCATGGATACGTTTCTCGATTTGGAAAGAGAAGGCATACAACCTATAGTATTTCAAAGCCAAGCAATTTCTGTGTTATTTCGTCATTGTGAGGGATCGACTGATGAAATAAAGAAGGAGTAGTGCAACCTAAAAGAGATAGTTGCCTCGAAATATAAGATCCTGTCTTTGCCACATAAACTTACCTCGATTTAGAAAGAGAAGGCATAGAACCTATATTATTTCATAGCGACGCAATATCTGTGTTAATTCGTCATTGTGAGAGATCGACGGACGCAATAAAGAAGGAAAAGTGCATCCGAAAAGTCATACTCGCCTCCCAATATAAGATCATGTCTTTGCCATAGAAACGTTCTCCGATTTTGAAAGAGAAGGCACAGAACCTATTGAATTTCATAGCGATGAAATTTCTGTGTTAATTCGTCATTGTGAGGGATCGACGGATGCATTAAAGGTGAAATAACACATCCGAAAAGAGATACTCGCCTCCCAATATAAGATACTGTCGTTGCCATAGAAACATTCCTCGATTTAGAAAGAGAAGGCATAGAAAGTATAGTATTTCATAGCGACGCAATATCTGTGTTAATTCGTCATTGTGAGGGATCGACGGATGCAATAAAAAAGGAATAGGGCATTCGGAAAGAGATACTCGCCTCCCAATTGAACATCCTGTCGTTGCCATAGAAACGTTCCACGATTTAGGAAGAGAAGGCATAGAACCTATAGTATTTCAAAGCGACGCAATTTCTGGGTTAATTCGACATTGTGAGGGATCGACGGATGCAATAAAGAAGGAACAGTGCATCCGAAAAGAGATACTCGCCTCCCAATATAAGATCCTGTCGTTGCCATAGAAACGTACTCCGATATAGAAAGAGAAGGCACAGAACCTATAGTATTTCATAGCCACGCAATTTCTGAGTTAATTCGTCATTTTGAGCGATCGACGGATGCAATAACGGAGGAATAGTGCATCCGAAATGAGATACTCGTCTCCCAAAATAAGATACTGTCGTTGCCATAGAAACGTTCCTCCATTTAGAAAGAGAAGGCATAGAACCTATAGTATGTCATAGCGATGCGATTTCTGTGTTATTTTGTCATTGTGAGGGATCGACGGATGCAATAAAGAAGGAATAGTGCATCCGAAAAGAGATACTAGCGTCCCAATAGAAGATCCTGTCGTTGCCATAGAAACGTTCCTCGATTTAGAAAAAGAAGGCATAGAACCTATAGTATTTCATAGCGACCCAATTTCTGTGTTAATTCGTCATTGTGAGGGATCGTCGGATGCAATAAAGAAGGAATAGTGCATCCGAAAAGAGATACTCGCCTCCCAGTATAAGATCCTGTCGTTGCCATTGAAACGTTCCTCGATTTAGAACGAGAAGGCTTAGAACCCATAGTATTCCATAGCGTCCCAATTTCTATGGTAATTCGACATTGAGAGGGGTCGTCAGATCCAATAAAGAAGGAACAGTGCATGCGAAAAGAGATACTCGCCTCCCAATATAAGATCCCGTCGTTGCAATTGAAACGATCCTCGATTTAGAAAGAGAAGGCATAGAACCTACAGTATTTCATAGCGACGCAATTTCTGTGTCAATACGACATTGTGAGGGATCGACGGATGCAATAAGGAAGGAATAGTGCATCCGAAAAAAGATACTCGCCTCCAAATAGAAGTTCCCGTCGTTGCTGTAGAAACGTTCCTCGATTTAGAAAGAGAACGCATAGAACCTATAGTATTTCATAGCGACGCAATTTCTGTGTTAATTCGTCATTGTGGGGGATCGACGTATGCAATAAAGAATGGAATAGTGCATCCGAAAATAGATACTCGCCTCCCAATAGACGATCCTGTCGTTGCCATAGAAACGTTCTTCGATTTAGAGAGAGAAGGCATAGAACCTATAGTATTTCAGAGCCAAGCACTTTCTGTGTTAATTCGTCATTGTGAGGAATCGACGGATGCAATTAAGAAGGAATACAGCATCCAAAAAGAGATACTCGCACTACCAATATAAGATCTTGTCATTGCCATAGAAACGTTCCTCGATTTAGAAAGTGAAGGCATAGAACCTATAGTATTTCATAGCGATGCAATTTCTGTGTTAATTCGTCATTGTGTGGGATCGACGGATGCAATAAAGAAGGAATAGTGCAGCCGAAAAGAGATACTCGCCTCCCAATATAAGATCCTTACGTTGCCATAGAAACGTTCCTCTATTTAGAAAGAGAAGGCATAGAACCTACAGTATTTCATAGCGACGCAATTTCTGTGTTAATTCGTCATTGTCAGGGATCGCTGGATGCAGTAAAGAAGGAATAGTGCATCCGAATAGAGATACTCGCCTCCCAATATAAGACGCTGTCGTTGCCATAGAAACGTTCCTCGATTTAGAAAGAGAAGACATAGAACCCATAGTATCTCATAGCGACGCAATTTCTGTGTTAATTTGTCATTGTGAGGGATCGACGGATGCAATAAAGAAGGAATAGTGTTTCCGAAAAGAGATACTCGCCTCCCAATCGAAGATCCTCTCCTGGCCATAGAAATGTTCCTCGATTTTGAAAGAGAAGTCATAGAACCTATAGTATTTCATAGCGTCGCAATTTCTGTGTTAATTCGTCATGGTGAGGGGTCGACGGATGCAATAAAGAAGGAATAGTGCATCAGAAAAGAGATACTCGCCTCCCAATAGGAGATCCTGTCGTTGCAATTGAAACGTTCCTAGTTTAGAAAGAGAAGGCATAGAACCTATAGTATTTCATAGCGACGCAATTTCTGTGTCAATTCGACATTGTGAGGGATCGACGGATGTAATAAAGCAGGAATAGTACATCCGAAAAGTGATACACGCCTCCGAATATAAGATCCTGTCGTTGCCATAGAAACGTTATTCGATTTTGAAAGAGAAGTCAAAGAACCTATAGTATTCCATAGCGACGCAATTTCTGTGTTAATTCGTCATTGTGAGGGGTCGACGGATGCAATAAAGAAGGAATAGTGCATCAGAAAAGAGATACTCGCCTCCCAATAGAAGATCCTGTCGTTGCCATAGAAACGTTCCTCGATTTAGAAAGAGAAGGCATAGAACCTATAGTATTTCATCTCGACGCAATATCTGTGTTAATTCGTCATTGTGAGGGATCGACGGATGCAATAAAGAAGGGATTGTGCATCCGATAAGAGATACTCGCCTGCCGATAGAACATCCCGTCGTTGCCATAGAAACGTTTCTCGATTTAGAAAGAGAAGGCATAGAACTTATAGTATTTCATAGCGACGCAATTTCTGTGTTAATTCCTCAATTTGAGGGATTGACGGATGCAATTAAGAAGGAATAGCGTATCCGAAAAGAGATACTTCCCTCCCAAATGATTATCCCATCGTTTCCATAGAAACGTTCCTCGATTTAGAGAGAGAAGTCATAGAACGTATTGAATTTCAGAGCCAAGCAATTTCGGTGTTATTCGGCATTGTGAGGTATCGACGGATGCAATAAAGAAGGAATAGTGCATCCGAAAAGAGATACTCGCCTCCCAATATAAGATCCTGTCGTTGACACAGAAACGTTCCTCGATTTAGAAAGTGAAGTCATAGAACCAATAGTATGTCATTGCGCCGCAATTTCTGTGTTAATTCGTCATTGTGAGGGATCGAAGGATGCAATAAAGAAGAAATAGTGAATCCGAAAAGAGATACTCGCCTCCCATTATAAGATCCTGTCGTTGCCACAGTAACGTTCCTCAATTTAGAAAGACAAGGCATAGAACCTATAGTATTTCATAGCGTCGCAATTTCTGTGTTAATTCATCATTGTAAAGGAACGATGGATGCAATAATGAAGGAATAGTGCATCCGAAAAGTGATACTCACCTCCCAATATAAGATCATGTCGTTGCCATAGAAACGTTCTCCGATTTAGAAAGAGAAGGCACAGAACCTATAGAATTTCATAGCGACGAAATTTCTGTGTTAATTCGTCATTGTGAGGGATCGACGGATGCAATAAAGGAGAAATAACACATCCGAAAAGAGCTACTCGACTCCCAATAAAAGATACTGTCGTTGCCATAGAAACATTCCTCGATTTAGAAAGAGAAGGCATAGAAGAATAGTATTTCATAGCGACGCAATATCTGTGTTAATTCCTCATTGTGAGGGATCGACGGATGCAATAAAGAAGGAACAGTGCATCCGAAAAGAGATACTCGCCTCCCAATATAAGATCCTGTCGTTGCCATAGAAACGTACTCCGATTTAGAAAGAGCAGGCACAGAACCGATAGTATTTCATAGCCACGCAATTTCTGTGTTAATTCGTCATTTTGAGCGATCGACGGATGCAATAAAGGAGGAATAGTGCATCCGAAAAGAGATTCTCGTCTCCCAAAATAAGATACTGTCGTTGCCATAGAAACGTTTCTCCATCTACAAAGAGAAGGCATAGAACCTATAGTATTTCATAGCGACGCAATTTCTGTGTTATACCGTCATTCTGAGGGATGGACGGATGCAATGAAGAAGGAACAGTGCATCCGAAAAGAGATACTCGCCTCCCAATAGAAGATCCTGTCGTTGCCATAGAAACGATCCTGGATTTAGAAAGAGAAGGCATAGAACTGATAGTATTTCATAGCGACGCAAATACTGTATTTATTCGTCATTGTGACGGATTGACGGATGCAATAAAGAAGGAATAGTGCATCCGAAAAGAGATACTCGCCTCCCATATATAAGACCCTGTCGTTGCCATAGAAACGTTCCTCCATTTAGAAAGACAAGGCATAGAACCTATAGTATGTCATAGCGACGCGATTTCTGTGTTATTTCGTCATTGTGAGGGATCGACGGATGCAATAAAGAAGGAATAGTGCATCCGAAAAGAGATACTCGCCTCCCAATAGAAGATCCTGTCGTTGCCATTGAAATGTTACTCGATGTAGAAAGAGAAGGCATAGAACCTATAGTATTTCTTAGCGACGCAATTTCTGTGTTAATTCGTCATTGTGAGGGATTGACGGATGCAATAAAGAAGGAATAGTCCATCCGAAAAAAGATACTCGCCTCCCAATATAAGATCCTGACGTTGCCATAGAAACGTTCCTCTATTTAGAAAGAGAAGGCATAGAACCTATAGTATTTCATAGCGACGCAATTTCTGTGTTAATTCGTCATTGTGAGGGATCGCTGGATGCAATAAAGAAGGAATAGTGCATCCGAATAGAGATACCCGCCTCCCAATATAAGACCCTGTCGTTGCCATAGCAACGTTCCTCGATTTCGAAAGAGAAGACATAGAACCCATAGTATCTCATAGCGACGCAATTTCAGTGTTAATTTGTCATTGTAAGGGATCGACGGATGCAATAAAGAAGGAATAGAGTTTCCGAATAGAGATACTCGCCTCCCAATAGAAGATCCTGTCGTTGCCATAGAAACGTTCCTCGATTTAGAAAGAGAAGGCATAGAACCTACAGTATGTCATAGCGACGCAATTTCTGTGTTAATTCTTCATTTTGAGCGATCGGCGGATGCAATAAAGGAGGAATAGTGCATCCGAAAAGAGATACTCGCCTCCCAATATAAGATACTGTCGTTGCCATAGAAACGTTCCTCCATTTACAAAGAGAAGGCATAGAACCTATAGTATTTCATAGCGACGCAATTTCTGTGTTAATTCGCCATTGTGAGGGATCGACGGATTCAATACAGAAGGAACAGTGCATCCGAAAAGAGATACTCGCCTCCCAATAGAAGATCCTGTCGTGGCCATAGAAACGTTCCTCGATTAAGAAAGAGAAGGCATAGAACCTATAGTATTTCATAGCGACGCAATCTCTGTGTTAATTCGTCATTGTCAGGGATCGCTGGATGCAATAAAGAAGGAATAGTGCATCCGAATAGAGATACTCTCCTCCCAATATAAGACCCTGTCGTTGCCATAGATACGTTCCTCGATTTAGAAGGAGAAGACTTAGAACCCATAGTATCTCATAGCGACGCAATTTCTGTGTTAATTTGTCATTGTGAGGGATCGACGGATGCAATAAAGAAGGAATTGTGTTTCCGAAAAGAGAAACTCGCCTCCCAGTCGAAGATCCTGTCGTGGCCATAGAAACGTTCCTCGATTTTGAAAGAGAAGTCATAAAACCTATAGTATTTCATAGCGATGCGATTTCTGTGTTAATTCGTCATTGTGAGGGATCGACGGATGCAATAAAGAAGGAATAGTGCATCCGAAAAGAGATACTCGCCTCCCAGTATAAGATCCTGACGTTGCCATAGAAACGTTCCTCTATTTAGAAAGAGAAGGTATAGAAACTATAGTATTTCATAGCGACGCAATTTCGGTGTTAATTCGTCATTGTGATTGATCGCTGGATAATATAAAGAAGGAATAGTGCATCAGAATAGAGATACTCACCTCCCAATATAAGACCCTGTGGTTGCCATAGAAACGTTCCTCGATTTGCAAAGAGAAGTCATAGATCCTATAGTATCTCATAGCGACGCAATTTTTGTGTTAATTGGTCATTGTGAGGGATCGACGGATGCAATAAAGAAGGAATAGTGTTTCCGAAAAGACATACTCGCCTCCCAATATAAGATCCTGTCGTTGCCATAGAAACGTTCCTCGATTTAGAAAGAGAAGGCATAGAACCTACAGTATGTCATAGCGACGCAACTTCTGTGTTAATTCTTCATTGTGAGGGATCGACGGATGCTATAAAGAAGGAATAGTGCATCCGAAAAGAGATACTCGCCTCCCAATATAAGATCTTGTCGTTGCCATAGAAACGTTCTCCGATGTTGAAAGAGAAGTAACAGAACCTATAGTATTTAATAGCGACGCAATTTCTGTGTCAATTCGTCATTTTGAGCGATCGACGGATGCAATAAAGGAGGAATAGTGCATCCAAAAAGAGATACTCGCCTCCCAATATATGATACTGTCGTTGCCATAGAAACATTCCTCGATTTAGAAAGAGAAGGCATAGAAGAATAGTATTTCATAGCGACGCAATATCTGTGTTAATTCCTCATTGTGAGGGATCGACGGATGCAATAAAGAAGGAACAGTGCATCCGAAAAGAGATACTCGCCTCCCAATATAAGATCCTGTCGTTGCCATAGAAACGTACTCCGATTTAGAAAGAGCAGGCACAGAACCAATAGTATTTCATAGCCACGCAATTTCTGTGTTAATTCGTCATTTTGAGCGATCGACGGATGCAATAAAGGAGGAATAGTGCATCCGAAAAGAGATTCTCGTCTCCCAAAATAAGATACTGTCGTTGCCATAGAAACGTTTCTCCATCTACAAAGAGAAGGCATAGAACCTATAGTATTTCATAGCGACGCAATTTCTGTGTTATACCGTCATTCTGAGGGATGGACGGATGCAATGAAGAAGGAACAGTGCATCCGAAAAGAGATACTCGCCTCCCAATAGAAGATCCTGTCGTTGCCATAGAAACGATCCTGGATTTAGAAAGAGAAGGCATAGAACTGATAGTATTTCATAGTGACGCAAATACTGTATTTATTCGTCATTGTGACGGATTGACGGATGCAATAAAGAAGGAATAGTGCATCCGAAAAGAAATACTCGCCTCCCAATATAAGATCCTGTCATTGCCATAGAAACGTTCCTCGGTTTAGAAAGGGAAGGCATAGAACCGATAGTATTTCATAGCGACGCTTTTTCTGTGTTAATTCGTCATTGTGAGGGATCGACGGATGCAATAAAGAAGAAATAGTGCATCCGAAAAGAGATACTCGCCACCCACAATATAATCCTGTCTTTGCCATATAAACGTACCTCGATTTACAATGAGAAGGCATAGAACCTATAGTATTTCATAGCGACGCAATGTCTGTGTTAATTCGTCATTGTGAGGGATCGACGGACGCAATAAAGAAGGAATAGTGCTTCCGAAAAAAGATACTCGCCTCCCAAAATAAGTTCCTGTCGTTGCCATAGAACGTTCTCCGATTTAGAAAGAGAAGACATAGAACCTATAGTATTTCATAGCGATGCAATTTCTGTGTTAATTCGTCATTGTGTGGGATCGACGGATGCAATAAAGAAGGAATAGTGCATCCGAAAAGAGATACTCGCATCCCATTATAAGATCCTTCCGTTGCCATTGAAACGTTCCCCGATTTAGAAAGAGAAGGCATAGAACCTATAGTATTTCATAGCGATGCAATTTTTGTGTTAATTCGTCGTTGTGAGGGATCGACGGATGCAATAAAGAAGGAATAGTGCTTCCGAAAAGAGATACTCGCCTCCCAAAAAAAGTTCCTGTCGTTGCCATAGAACGTTCTCCGATTTAGAAAGAGAAGACATAGAACGTATAGTATTTAATAGCGACGCAATTTCTGTGTTAATTCGTCATTGTGAGGGATCGACGGATGCAATAAAGAAGGAATAGTGGATCCGGAAAGAGATACTCGCCTCCCTATATAAGAACCTGCCGTTACCATAGAAACGTACATCGATTTAGAAAGAGAAGACATAGAACCAATAGTGTTTCATAGCGGTGCAATTTCTGTGTTAATTCGTCATTCTGAGGGATTGACGGATGCAATAAAGAAAGAATTGTGCATCCGAAGAGAGATACACGCCTCCCCATAGAAGATCCTCTCTTTGCCATAGAGACGTTCCTCGATTTAGAAAGTGAAGGCATAGGAACTATAGTATTTCATAGCGACGCAATTTCTGTGTTAATTCGTCATTGTGAGGGATCGACGGATGCAATAAAAAAGGAATAGTGCATCCGATAAGTGATACTCGCCTCCCAATAGAAGATCCTATCGTTGCCATAGTAACATTCCTCGATTTAGAACTAGAAGGCATGGAACCTATATTAATTCATAGCGACGCAATTTCTGTGTTAATTCGTCATTGTGAGGGACCGACGGATGCAATAAAGAAGGAATAGTGCATCCGAAAAGAGTTACTCGCCTCCCCATAGAAGATCTTGTCGTTGCCATAGCACCGTTCAACGTTTTAGAAGGAGAAGGCATATAACCTATAGTATTTCATAGCGACGCAATTTCTGTGTTAATTCGTCATTGTGAGGGATCGACGGATGCAATAAAGAAGAAACAGTGCATCCGAAAGAGATACTCGCCTCCCCATAGAAGATCCCGTCGTTGCCATAGAAACGTTCCTCGATTTAGAAAGAGAAAGCAAAGGACCTATAGTATTTCATAGCGACGCAATATCTGTGTTAATTCGTCATTGTGATGGATCGAAGGATGCAATAAGGAAGGAATAGTGCATCCGAAAAGAGATACTCGCCACCCAATATAAGATCCTGTATTTGCCATAGAAACGTTCCTCGGTTTAGAAAGGGAAGGCATAGAACCTATAGTATTAAATAGCGACGCAATTTCAGTGTTAATTCGTCATTGTGAGGGATCGACGGATGCAATAAAGAAGGAATAGTGCATCCGAAAAGAGATACTCGCCACCCAATATAATATCCTGTCTTTGCCATATAAACGTACCTCGATTTAGAAAGAGAAGGCATAGAACCTATATTATTTCATAGCGACGCAATATCGGTGTTAATTCGTCATTGTGAGGGATCGACGGACGCAATAAAGAAGGAATAATGCAACCGATAAGAGATACTCGCCCGCCAATAGAAGATCCTTTTGTTGCCATAGAAACGTTCCTCGATTTAGACAGAGAAGGCATAGAACTTATAGAATTTCATAGCGACGCAATTTCTGTGTTAATTCGTCAATTTGAGGGATCGACGGATTCAATTAAGAAGGAATAGTGCATCCGAAAAGAGATACTTGCCTCCCAATTGATGATCCCGACGTTGCCATAGAAACGTTACTCGATTTAGAGAGAGAAGTCATAGAACCTATAGTATTTAAGAGCCAAGCAATTTCAGTGTTAATTCTTCATTGTGCGGGATCGACGGATGCAATTAAGAAGGAATAGTGCATCCAAAAAGAGATACTCGCCTCCCAATAGAAGATCTTGTCATTGCCGTAGAAACGTTCCTCGATTTAGAAAGAGAAGTCATAGAACCTATAGTATTTCATAGCGACGCAATTTCTGCGTTAATTCGTCATTGTGAGCAATCGACGGATGCAATAAAGAAGGAATAGTGCATCCGAAAAGAGATACTCGCCTCCCAATATAAGATCCAGTCGTTGCCATAGAAACGTTCCTCGATTTAGAAAAAGAAGTCATATAACCAATAGTATTTCATTGCAAGGCAATTTCTGTGTTAATTCGTCATTGTGAGGGATCGAAGGATGCAATAAAGAAGAAATAGTGAATCCGAAAAGAGATGCTCGCCTCCCAATGGAAGATCCTGTCGTTGCCATAGAAACGTTCCTCGATTTAGAAAGAGAAGGCATAGAACCTATAGTATTTCATATCGACGCAAATTCTGCGTTAATTCGTCATTGTGGGGGATCGACGGATGCAATACAGAAGGAATAGGGCATCCGAAAAGAGATACTCGCCTCCCAATAGAAGATCCCGTCGTTGCCATAGAAACGTTCCACGATTTAGGAAGAGAAGGCATAGAATCTATAGTATTTCATAGCGACGCAATTTCTGTATTAAATCGTCATTCTGAGGGATCAACGGATGCAATAAAGAAGGAACAGTGCATCCGAAAAGAGATACTCGCCTCCCTAAATAAGATCCTGTCGTGGCCAAAGAAACGTTCCTCGATTATGAAAGAGAAGGCATAGAACCTATAAAATTTCATAGCGACGCATTTTCAGTGTTAACTCGTCATTGTGAGGGATCGACGGATGCAATAAAGAAGGAACAGTGCATCCGAAATGAGATACTCGCCTCCCAATATAACATACTGTCGTTGCCATAGAAACGTACTCCGATTTAGAAAGAGAATACACAGAACCTATAGTATTTCATAGCGACGCAATTTCTGTGTTAATTCGTCATTTTGAGCGATCGACGGATGCAATAAAGGAGGAATAGTGCATCCGAAAAGAGATACTCGTCTCCCAAAATAAGATACTGTCGTTGCCATAGAAACGTTTCTCCATTTACAAATAGAAGGCACAGAACCTATAGTATTTCATAGCGACGCAATTTCTGTGTTAAATCGTCATTCTGAGGGATCGACGGATGCAATGAAGAAGGAACAGTGCATCCGAAAAGAGATACTCGCATCCCAATATAAGAACCTGTCGTTGCCATGGAAACGTTCCTCGATTTAGAAAGAGAAGGCATAGAACCTATAGTATTTCATAGCGACGCAAATACTGTATTTATTCGTGATTGTGAGGGATTGACGGATGCAATAAAGAACGAATAGTGCATCCGAAAAGAGATACTCGCCTCCCATATATAAGACCCTGTCGTTGCCATAGAAACGTTCCTCCATTTAGAAAGAGAAGGCATAGAACCTATAGTATGTCATAGCGACGCGATTTCTGTGTTATTTCGTCATTGTGAGGGATCGACGGATGCAATAAATAAGGAATAGTTCATCCGAAAAGAGATACTCACCTCCCAATATAAGATCCTGTCGTTGCCATAGAAACGTTCTCCGATTTAGAGGGAGAAGGCACAGAACCTATAGAATTCCATAGCGACGCAATTTCTGTGTTAATTCGTCATTTTGAGCGATCGACGGATGCAATAAAGGAGGAATAGTGCATCCGAAAAGAGATACTCGCCTCCCAATATAAGATACTGTCGTTGCCATAGAAACGTTCCTCCATTTACAAAGTGAAGGCATAGAACCTGTAGTATTTCATAGCGACGCATTTTCTGTGTTAATTCGTCATTGTGAGGTATCGACGGATGCAATAAAGAAATAATAGTGCATCCGAATAGAGATACTAGCCTCCCAATAGAAGATCCTGTCGTTGCTATAGAAACGTTCCTCGGTTTAGAAAGGGAAGGCATAGAACCTATAGTATTTCGTAGCGACGCAATTTCAGTGTTAATTCGTCATTGTGAGGGATCGACGGATGCAATAAAGAAGGAATAGTGCATCCGAAAAGAGATACTCGCTACCCAATATAATATCCTGTCTTTGCCATATAAACGTACCTCGATTTAGAAAGAGAAGGTTTAGAACCTATATTATTTCATAGCGACGCAATATCTGTGTTAATTCGTCATTGTGAGAGATCGACGGACGCAATAAAGAAGGAATAGTGCATCCGATAAGAGATACTCGCCCGCCAATCGAAGATCCTTTTGTTGCCATAGAAACGTTTCTCGATTTAGACAGTGAAGGCATAGAACTTATAGAATTTCATAGCGACGCAATTTCTGTGTTAATTCGTCAATTTGAGGGTTCGACGGATGCAATAAAGAAGAAATAGTGCATCCGAAAAGAGATACTCGCCTCCCAATATAATATAGTGACTTTGCCATATAAACATTCCTCGATTTAAAAAGAGAAGGCATGGAACCTATAGTATTTCATAGCGACGCAATTTCTGTGTTAATTCGTTATTGTGAGGGATCGACGGACGCAATAAAGAAGGGATAGTGCATCCGATAAGAGATACTCACCTGCCGATAGAAGATCCCGGCGTTGGCATAGAATTGTTCCTCGATTTAGAAAGAGAAGGCATAGTACCTATAGTATTTCATAGCGACGCAATTTCTGTGTTAATTCGTCATTGTGGGGGATCGACAAATGCAATACTGAAGGAATAGGGCATCCGAAAAGAGATACTCGCCTCCCAGTATAAGATCCTCTCGTTTCCATTGAAACTTTCATCGAGTTAGAATGAGAAGACATAGAATCTTTAGTATTTCATAGCAAGGCAAATTCTGTGGTAATTCGTCATTGTGGGGGATCGACGGATGCAGTCAAGAAGGAGTAGTACATCCGAAGAGAGATACTCGCCTCGCAATATAAGATCCCCTCTTTGCCACAGAAACGCTCCTCGATTTAGAAAGACAAGGCATAGAACCAATTGTATTTCATAGCAACGCAATATCTGTGTTAATTCGTCGTTGTGAGGGATTGACGGATGCAATAAAGAAGAGATAGTGCATCCAAAAAGAGATACTCGCCTCCCAATAGAAGATCCTGTCGTTGCCGTAGAAACGTTCCTTGATTTAGAAAGAGAATGCATAGAACCTATAGTATTTCAGAGCCAAGCAATTTCTGTGTTAATTCGTCAATGTGAGGGATCGACGGATGCTATTAAGAAGGAATAGAGTATCCGAAAAGAGATACTCGCCTCCCATTATAAGATCCTGTCGTTGCCACAGAAACGTTCCTCGATTTAGAAAGAGAAGGCATAGAACCTATAGTATTTCATAGTGACGCAATTTCTGTGATAATTCGTCATTATCAGGGATCGACGGATGCAATAAAGTAGGAATAGTGCATCCGAAAAGAGATACTCGCCTCCCTATAGAAGATCCTGTCGTTGCCATGGATACGTTTCTCGATTTGGAAAGAGAAAGCATACAACCTATAGTATTTCAAAGCCAAGCAATTTCTGTGTTATTTCGTCATTGTGAGGGATCGACTGATGAAATAAAGAAAGAGTAGTGCAACCTAAAAGAGATAGTTGCCTCGAAATATAAGATCCTGTCTTTGCCACATAAACTTACCTCGATTTAGAAAGAGAAGGCATAGAACCTATATTATTTCATAGCGACGCAATATCTGTGTTAATTCGTCATTGTGAGAGATCGACGGACGCAATAAAGAAGGAATAGTGCATCCGAAAAGTCATACTCGCCTCCCAATATAAGATCATGTCTTTGCCATAGAAACGTTCTCCGATTTTGAAAGAGAAGGCACAGAACCTATTGAATTTCATAGCGATGAAATTTCTGTGTTAATTCGTCATTGTGAGGGATCGACGGATGCATTAAAGGTGAAATAACACATCCGAAAAGAGATACTCGCCTCCCAATATAAGATACTGTCGTTGCCATAGAAACATTCCTCGATTTAGAAAGAGAAGGCATAGAAAGTATAGTATTTCATAGCGACGCAATATCTGTGTTAATTCGTCATTGTGAGGGATCGACGGATGCAATAAAAAAGGAATAGGGCATTCGGAAAGAGATACTCGCCTCCCAATTGAACATCCTGTCGTTGCCATAGAAACGTTCCACGATTTAGGAAGAGAAGGCATAGAACCTATAGTATTTCAAAGCGACGCAATTTCTGGGTTAATTCGTCATTGTGAGGGATCGACGGATGCAATAAAGAAGGAACAGTGCATCCGAAAAGAGATACTCGCCTCCCAATATAAGATCCTGTCGTTGCCATAGAAACGTACTCCGATATAGAAAGAGAAGGCACAGAACCTATAGTATTTCATAGCCACGCAATTTCTGAGTTAATTCGTCATTTTGAGCGATCGACGGATGCAATAACGGAGGAATAGTGCATCCGAAATGAGATACTCGTCTCCCAAAATAAGATACTGTCGTTGCCATAGAAACGTTTCTCCATTTAGAAAGAGAAGGCATAGAACCTATAGTATGTCATAGCGATGCGATTTCTGTGTTATTTTGTCATTGTGAGGGATCGACGGATGCAATAAAGAAGGAATAGTGCATCCGAAAAGAGATACTAGCGTCCCAATAGAAGATCCTGTCGTTGCCATAGAAACGTTCCTCGATTTAGAAAAAGAAGGCATAGAACCTATAGTATTTCATAGCGACCCAATTTCTGTGTTAATTCGTCATTGTGAGGGATCGTCGGATGCAATAAAGAAGGAATAGTGCATCCGAAAAGAGATACTCGCCTCCCAGTATAAGATCCTGTCGTTGCCATTGAAACGTTCCTCGATTTAGAACGAGAAGGCTTAGAACCCATAGTATTCCATAGCGTCCCAATTTCTATGGTAATTCGACATTGAGAGGGGTCGTCAGATCCAATAAAGAAGGAACAGTGCATGCGAAAAGAGATACTCGCCTCCCAATATAAGATCCCGTCGTTGCAATTGAAACGATCCTCGATTTAGAAAGAGAAGGCATAGAACCTACAGTATTTCATAGCGACGCAATTTCTGTGTCAATACGACATTGTGAGGGATCGACGGATGCAATAAGGAAGGAATAGTGCATCCGAAAAAAGATACTCGCCTCCAAATAGAAGTTCCCGTCGTTGCTGTAGAAACGTTCCTCGATTTAGAAAGAGAACGCATAGAACCTATAGTATTTCATAGCGACGCAATTTCTGTGTTAATTCGTCATTGTGGGGGATCGACGTATGCAATAAAGAATGGAATAGTGCATCCGAAAATAGATACTCGCCTCCCAATAGACGATCCTGTCGTTGCCATAGAAACGTTCTTCGATTTAGAGAGAGAAGGCATAGAACCTATAGTATTTCAGAGCCAAGCACTTTCTGTGTTAATTCGTCATTGTGAGGAATCGACGGATGCAATTAAGAAGGAATACAGCATCCAAAAAGAGATACTCGCACTACCAATATAAGATCTTGTCATTGCCATAGAAACGTTCCTCGATTTAGAAAGTGAAGGCATAGAACCTATAGTATTTCATAGCGATGCAATTTCTGTGTTAATTCGTCATTGTGTGGGATCGACGGATGCAATAAAGAAGGAATAGTGCAGCCGAAAAGAGATACTCGCCTCCCAATATAAGATCCTTACGTTGCCATAGAAACGTTCCTCTATTTAGAAAGAGAAGGCATAGAACCTACAGTATTTCATAGCGACGCAATTTCTGTGTTAATTCGTCATTGTCAGGGATCGCTGGATGCAGTAAAGAAGGAATAGTGCATCCGAATAGAGATACTCGCCTCCCAATATAAGACGCTGTCGTTGCCATAGAAACGTTCCTCGATTTAGAAAGAGAAGACATAGAACCCATAGTATCTCATAGCGACGCAATTTCTGTGTTAATTTGTCATTGTGAGGGATCGACGGATGCAATAAAGAAGGAATAGTGTTTCCGAAAAGAGATACTCGCCTCCCAATCGAAGATCCTCTCCTGGCCATAGAAATGTTCCTCGATTTTGAAAGAGAAGTCATAGAACCTATAGTATTTCATAGCGTCGCAATTTCTGTGTTAATTCGTCATGGTGAGGGGTCGACGGATGCAATAAAGAAGGAATAGTGCATCAGAAAAGAGATACTCGCCTCCCAATAGGAGATCCTGTCGTTGCAATTGAAACGTTCCTAGTTTAGAAAGAGAAGGCATAGAACCTATAGTATTTCATAGCGACGCAATTTCTGTGTCAATTCGACATTGTGAGGGATCGACGGATGTAATAAAGCAGGAATAGTACATCCGAAAAGTGATACACGCCTCCGAATATAAGATCCTGTCGTTGCCATAGAAACGTTATTCGATTTTGAAAGAGAAGTCAAAGAACCTATAGTATTCCATAGCGACGCAATTTCTGTGTTAATTCGTCATTGTGAGGGGTCGACGGATGCAATAAAGAAGGAATAGTGCATCAGAAAAGAGATACTCGCCTCCCAATAGAAGATCCTGTCGTTGCCATAGAAACGTTCCTCGATTTAGAAAGAGAAGGCATAGAACCTATAGTATTTCATCTCGACGCAATATCTGTGTTAATTCGTCATTGTGAGGGATCGACGGATGCAATAAAGAAGGGATTGTGCATCCGATAAGAGATACTCGCCTGCCGATAGAACATCCCGTCGTTGCCATAGAAACGTTTCTCGATTTAGAAAGAGAAGGCATAGAACTTATAGTATTTCATAGCGACGCAATTTCTGTGTTAATTCCTCAATTTGAGGGATTGACGGATGCAATTAAGAAGGAATAGCGTATCCGAAAAGAGATACTTCCCTCCCAAATGATTATCCCATCGTTTCCATAGAAACGTTCCTCGATTTAGAGAGAGAAGTCATAGAACGTATTGAATTTCAGAGCCAAGCAATTTCGGTGTTATTCGGCATTGTGAGGTATCGACGGATGCAATAAAGAAGGAATAGTGCATCCGAAAAGAGATACTCGCCTCCCAATATAAGATCCTGTCGTTGACACAGAAACGTTCCTCAATTTAGAAAGAGAAGGCATAGAACCTATAGTATTTCATAGCGTCGCAATTTCTGTGTTAATTCATCATTGTAAAGGAACGATGGATGCAATAATGAAGGAATAGTGCATCCGAAAAGTGATACTCACCTCCCAATATAAGATCATGTCGTTGCCATAGAAACGTTCTCCGATTTAGAAAGAGAAGGCACAGAACCCATAGAATTTCATAGCGACGAAATTTCTGTGTTAATTCGTCATTGTGAGGGATCGACGGATGCAATAAAGGAGAAATAACACATCCGAAAAGAGCTACTCGACTCCCAATAAAAGATACTGTCGTTGCCATAGAAACATTCCTCGATTTAGAAAGAGAAGGCATAGAAGAATAGTATTTCATAGCGACGCAATATCTGTGTTAATTCCTCATTGTGAGGGATCGACGGATGCAATAAAGAAGGAACAGTGCATCCGAAAAGAGATACTCGCCTCCCAATATAAGATCCTGTCGTTGCCATAGAAACGTACTCCGATTTAGAAAGAGCAGGCACAGAACCAATAGTATTTCATAGCCACGCAATTTCTGTGTTAATTCGTCATTTTGAGCGATCGACGGATGCAATAAAGGAGGAATAGTGCATCCGAAAAGAGATTCTCGTCTCCCAAAATAAGAAACTGTCGTTGCCATAGAAACGTTTCTCCATCTACAAAGAGAAGGCATAGAACCTATAGTATTTCATAGCGACGCAATTTCTGTGTTATACCGTCATTCTGAGGGATGGACGGATGCAATGAAGTAGGAACAGTGCATCCGAAAAGAGATACTCGCCTCCCAATAGAAGATCCTGTCGTTGCCATAGAAACGATCCTGGATTTAGAAAGAGAAGGCATAGAACTGATAGTATTTCATAGCGACGCAAATACTGTATTTATTCGTCATTGTGACGGATTGACGGATGCAATAAAGAAGGAATAGTGCATCCGAAAAGAGATACTCGCCTCCCATATATAAGACCCTGTCGTTGCCATAGAAACGTTCCTCCATTTAGAAAGACAAGGCATAGAACCTATAGTATGTCATAGCGACGCGATTTCTGTGTTATTTCGTCATTGTGAGGGATCGACGGATGCAATAAAGAAGGAATAGTGCATCCGAAAAGAGATACTCGCCTCCCAATAGAAGATCCTGTCGTTGCCATTGAAATGTTACTCGATGTAGAAAGAGAAGGCATAGAACCTATAGTATTTCTTAGCGACGCAATTTCTGTGTTAATTCGTCATTGTGAGGGATTGACGGATGCAATAAAGAAGGAATAGTCCATCCGAAAAAAGATACTCGCCTCCCAATATAAGATCCTGACGTTGCCATAGAAACGTTCCTCTATTTAGAAAGAGAAGGCATAGAACCTATAGTATTTCATAGCGACGCAATTTCTGTGTTAATTCGTCATTGTGAGGGATCGCTGGATGCAATAAAGAAGGAATAGTGCATCCGAATAGAGATACCCGCCTCCCAATATAAGACCCTGTCGTTGCCATAGCAACGTTCCTCGATTTCGAAAGAGAAGACATAGAACCCATAGTATCTCATAGCGACGCAATTTCAGTGTTAATTTGTCATTGTAAGGGATCGACGGATGCAATAAAGAAGGAATAGAGTTTCCGAATAGAGATACTCGCCTCCCAATAGAAGATCCTGTCGTTGCCATAGAAACGTTCCTCCATTTACAAAGAGAAGGCATAGAACCTATAGTATTTCATAGCGACGCAATTTCTGTGTTAATTCGCCATTGTGAGGGATCGACGGATTCAATACAGAAGGAACAGTGCATCCGAAAAGAGATACTCGCCTCCCAATAGAAGATCCTGTCGTGGCCATAGAAACGTTCCTCGATTAAGAAAGAGAAGGCATAGAACCTATAGTATTTCATAGCGACGCAATCTCTGTGTTAATTCGTCATTGTCAGGGATCGCTGGATGCAATAAAGAAGGAATAGTGCATCCGAATAGAGATACTCTCCTCCCAATATAAGACCCTGTCGTTGCCATAGATACGTTCCTCGATTTAGAAGGAGAAGACTTAGAACCCATAGTATCTCATAGCGACGCAATTTCTGTGTTAATTTGTCATTGTGAGGGATCGACGGATGCAATAAAGAAGGAATTGTGTTTCCGAAAAGAGAAACTCGCCTCCCAGTCGAAGATCCTGTCGTGGCCATAGAAACGTTCCTCGATTTTGAAAGAGAAGTCATAAAACCTATAGTATTTCATAGCGATGCGATTTCTGTGTTAATTCGTCATTGTGAGGGATCGACGGATGCAATAAAGAAGGAATAGTGCATCCGAAAAGAGATACTCGCCTCCCAGTATAAGATCCTGACGTTGCCATAGAAACGTTCCTCTATTTAGAAAGAGAAGGTATAGAAACTATAGTATTTCATAGCGACGCAATTTCGGTGTTAATTCGTCATTGTGATTGATCGCTGGATAATATAAAGAAGGAATAGTGCATCAGAATAGAGATACTCACCTCCCAATATAAGACCCTGTGGTTGCCATAGAAACGTTCCTCGATTTGCAAAGAGAAGTCATAGATCCTATAGTATCTCATAGCGACGCAATTTTTGTGTTAATTGGTCATTGTGAGGGATCGACGGATGCAATAAAGAAGGAATAGTGTTTCCGAAAAGACATACTCGCCTCCCAATATAAGATCCTGTCGTTGCCATAGAAACGTTCCTCGATTTAGAAAGAGAAGGCATAGAACCTACAGTATGTCATAGCGACGCAACTTCTGTGTTAATTCTTCATTGTGAGGGATCGACGGATGCTATAAAGAAGGAATAGTGCATCCGAAAAGAGATACTCGCCTCCCAATATAAGATCTTGTCGTTGCCATAGAAACGTTCTCCGATGTTGAAAGAGAAGTAACAGAACCTATAGTATTTAATAGCGACGCAATTTCTGTGTCAATTCGTCATTTTGAGCGATCGACGGATGCAATAAAGGAGGAATAGTGCATCCAAAAAGAGATACTCGCCTCCCAATATATGATACTGTCGTTGCCATAGAAACATTCCTCGATTTAGAAAGAGAAGGCATAGAAGAATAGTATTTCATAGCGACGCAATATCTGTGTTAATTCCTCATTGTGAGGGATCGACGGATGCAATAAAGAAGGAACAGTGCATCCGAAAAGAGATACTCGCCTCCCAATATAAGATCCTGTCGTTGCCATAGAAACGTACTCCGATTTAGAAAGAGCAGGCACAGAACCAATAGTATTTCATAGCCACGCAATTTCTGTGTTAATTCGTCATTTTGAGCGATCGACGGATGCAATAAAGGAGGAATAGTGCATCCGAAAAGAGATTCTCGTCTCCCAAAATAAGATACTGTCGTTGCCATAGAAACGTTTCTCCATCTACAAAGAGAAGGCATAGAACCTATAGTATTTCATAGCGACGCAATTTCTGTGTTATACCGTCATTCTGAGGGATGGACGGATGCAATGAAGAAGGAACAGTGCATCCGAAAAGAGATACTCGCCTCCCAATAGAAGATCCTGTCGTTGCCATAGAAACGATCCTGGATTTAGAAAGAGAAGGCATAGAACTGATAGTATTTCATAGCGACGCAAATACTGTATTTATTCGTCATTGTGACGGATTGACGGATGCAATAAAGAAGGAATAGTGCATCCGAAAAGAGATACTCGCCTCCCATATATAAGACCCTGTCGTTGCCATAGAAACGTTCCTCCATTTAGAAAGAGAAGGCATAGAACCTATAGTATGTCATAGCGACGCAATTTCAGTGTTAATTTGTCATTGTAAGGGATCGACGGATGCAATAAAGAAGGAATAGAGTTTCCGAATAGAGATACTCGCCTCCCAATAGAAGATCCTGTCGTGGCCATAGAAACGTTCCTCGATTAAGAAAGAGAAGGCATAGAACCTATAGTATTTCATAGCGACGCAATCTCTGTGTTAATTCGTCATTGTCAGGGATCGCTGGATGCAATAAAGAAGGAATAGTGCATCCGAATAGAGATACTCTCCTCCCAATATAAGACCCTGTCGTTGCCATAGATACGTTCCTCGATTTAGAAGGAGAAGACTTAGAACCCATAGTATCTCATAGCGACGCAATTTCTGTGTTAATTTGTCATTGTGAGGGATCGACGGATGCAATAAAGAAGGAATTGTGTTTCCGAAAAGAGAAACTCGCCTCCCAGTCGAAGATCCTGTCGTGGCCATAGAAACGTTCCTCGATTTTGAAAGAGAAGTCATAAAACCTATAGTATTTCATAGCGATGCGATTTCTGTGTTAATTCGTCATTGTGAGGGATCGACGGATGCAATAAAGAAGGAATAGTGCATCCGAAAAGAGATACTCGCCTCCCAGTATAAGATCCTGACGTTGCCATAGAAACGTTCCTCTATTTAGAAAGAGAAGGTATAGAAACTATAGTATTTCATAGCGACGCAATTTCGGTGTTAATTCGTCATTGTGATTGATCGCTGGATAATATAAAGAAGGAATAGTGCATCAGAATAGAGATACTCACCTCCCAATATAAGACCCTGTGGTTGCCATAGAAACGTTCCTCGATTTGCAAAGAGAAGTCATAGATCCTATAGTATCTCATAGCGACGCAATTTTTGTGTTAATTGGTCATTGTGAGGGATCGACGGATGCAATAAAGAAGGAATAGTGTTTCCGAAAAGACATACTCGCCTCCCAATATAAGATCCTGTCGTTGCCATAGAAACGTTCCTCGATTTAGAAAGAGAAGGCATAGAACCTACAGTATGTCATAGCGACGCAACTTCTGTGTTAATTCTTCATTGTGAGGGATCGACGGATGCTATAAAGAAGGAATAGTGCATCCGAAAAGAGATACTCGCCTCCCAATATAAGATCTTGTCGTTGCCATAGAAACGTTCTCCGATGTTGAAAGAGAAGTAACAGAACCTATAGTATTTAATAGCGACGCAATTTCTGTGTCAATTCGTCATTTTGAGCGATCGACGGATGCAATAAAGGAGGAATAGTGCATCCAAAAAGAGATACTCGCCTCCCAATATATGATACTGTCGTTGCCATAGAAACATTCCTCGATTTAGAAAGAGAAGGCATAGAAGAATAGTATTTCATAGCGACGCAATATCTGTGTTAATTCCTCATTGTGAGGGATCGACGGATGCAATAAAGAAGGAACAGTGCATCCGAAAAGAGATACTCGCCTCCCAATATAAGATCCTGTCGTTGCCATAGAAACGTACTCCGATTTAGAAAGAGCAGGCACAGAACCAATAGTATTTCATAGCCACGCAATTTCTGTGTTAATTCGTCATTTTGAGCGATCGACGGATGCAATAAAGGAGGAATAGTGCATCCGAAAAGAGATTCTCGTCTCCCAAAATAAGATACTGTCGTTGCCATAGAAACGTTTCTCCATCTACAAAGAGAAGGCATAGAACCTATAGTATTTCATAGCGACGCAATTTCTGTGTTATACCGTCATTCTGAGGGATGGACGGATGCAATGAAGAAGGAACAGTGCATCCGAAAAGAGATACTCGCCTCCCAATAGAAGATCCTGTCGTTGCCATAGAAACGATCCTGGATTTAGAAAGAGAAGGCATAGAACTGATAGTATTTCATAGCGACGCAAATACTGTATTTATTCGTCATTGTGACGGATTGACGGATGCAATAAAGAAGGAATAGTGCATCCGAAAAGAGATACTCGCCTCCCATATATAAGACCCTGTCGTTGCCATAGAAACGTTCCTCCATTTAGAAAGAGAAGGCATAGAACCTATAGTATGTCATAGCGACGCAATTTCAGTGTTAATTTGTCATTGTAAGGGATCGACGGATGCAATAAAGAAGGAATAGAGTTTCCGAATAGAGATACTCGCCTCCCAATAGAAGATCCTGTCGTTGCCATAGAAACGTTCCTCGATTTAGAAAGAGAAGGCATAGAACCTACAGTATGTCATAGCGACGCAATTTCTGTGTTAATTCTTCATTGTGAGGGATCGACGGATGCAATAAAGAAGCAATAGCGCAGCCGAAAAGAGATACTCGCCTCCCAATATAAGATCTTGTCGTTGCCATAGAAACGTTCTCCGATTTAGGAAGAGAAGGCACAGAACCTATAGTATTTCATAGCGACGCAATTACTGTGTTAATTCGTCATTTTGAGCGATCGGCGGATGCAATAAAGGAGGAATAGTGCATCCGAAAAGAGATACTCGCCTCCCAATATAAGATACTGTCGTTGCCATAGAAACGTTCCTCCATTTACAAAGAGAAGGCATAGAACCTATAGTATTTCATAGCGACGCAATTTCTGTGTTAATTCGCCATTGTGAGGGATCGACGGATTCAATACAGAAGGAACAGTGCATCCGAAAAGAGATACTCGCCTCCCAATAGAAGATCCTGTCGTGGCCATAGAAACGTTCCTCGATTAAGAAAGAGAAGGCATAGAACCTATAGTATTTCATAGCGACGCAATCTCTGTGTTAATTCGTCATTGTCAGGGATCGCTGGATGCAATAAAGAAGGAATAGTGCATCCGAATAGAGATACTCGCCTCCCAATATAAGACCCTGTCGTTGCCATAGATACGTTCCTCGATTTAGAAAGAGAAGACTTAGAACCCATAGTATCTCATAGCGACGCAATTTCTGTGTTAATTCGTCATTGTGAGGGATCGACGGATGCAATAAAGAAGGAATAGTGCATCCGAAAAGAGATACTCGCCTCCCAGTATAAGATCCTGACGTTGCCATAGAAACGTTCCTCTATTTAGAAAGAGAAGGTATAGAAACTATAGTATTTCATAGCGACGCAATTTCGGTGTTAATTCGTCATTGTGATTGATCGCTGGATAATATAAAGAAGGAATAGTGCTTCCGAATAGAGATACTCACCTCCCAATATAAGACCCTGTGGTTGCCATAGAAACGTTCCTCGATTTGCAAAGAGAAGTCATAGATCCTATAGTATCTCATAGCGACGCAATTTTTGTGTTAATTGGTCATTGTGAGGGATCGACGGATGCAATAAAGAAGGAATAGTGTTTCCGAAAAGACATACTCGCCTCCCAATATAAGATCCTGTCGTTGCCATAGAAACGTTCCTCGATTTAGAAAGAGAAGGCATAGAACCTACAGTATGTCATAGCGACGCAACTTCTGTGTTAATTCTTCATTGTGAGGGATCGACGGATGCTATAAAGAAGGAATAGTGCATCCGAAAAGAGATACTCGCCTCCCAATATAAGATCTTGTCGTTGCCATAGAAACGTTCTCCGATGTTGAAAGAGAAGTAACAGAACCTATAGTATTTAATAGCGACGCAATTTCTGTGTCAATTCGTCATTTTGAGCGATCGACGGATGCAATAAAGGAGGAATAGTGCATCCGAAAAGAGATACTCGCCTCCCAATATATGATACTGTCGTTGCCATAGAAACGTTCCTCCATTTACAAAGAGAAAGCATAGAACCTGTAGTAATTCATAGCGACGCAATTTCTGTGGTAATTCGTCATTGTGAGGGATCGACGGATGCAATAAAGAAGGAATAGTGCATCCGAGAAGAGATACTAGCCTCCCAATAGAAGATCCTGTCGTTGCCATAGAAACGTTCCTCGATTTAGAAAAAGAATGCATAGAACCTATTGTATTTCATAGCGACCCAATTTCTGTGTTAATTCGTCATTGTGAGGGATCGACGGATGCAATAAAGATGGCATAGTGCATATGCAAAGAGATACTCGCTTCCATATATAAGATCCTGTCGTTGCCATTGAAACGTTTCTCGATTTAGAAAGAGAAGGCTTAGAACCTATAGTATTTCATAGCGACGCAATTTCTGTGTTATATCGTCATTGTGAGGGATCGACGGATGCAAAAAAGAATGGAATAGTGCATCCGAAAAGAGATATTCGCCTCCCAATAGAAGATCCTGTCGTTGCAATAGAAACGTTCTTCGATTTAGAGAGAGAAAGCATAGAACCTATAGTATTTCAGAGCCAAGCAATTTCTGTGTTAATTCGTCATTGTGAGGAATCGACGGATGCAATTAAGAAGGAATACTGCATCCAAAAAGAGATTATCGCACTACCAATATAAGATCCTGTCGTTGCCATAGAAACGTTCCTCTATTTAGAAAGAGAAGGCATAGAACCTATAGTATTTCATAGCGATGCAATTTCTGAGTTAATTCGTCATTGTGAGCGATCGACGAATGCATTGAAGAAGGAATAGTTCATCCGAAAAGAGATACTTGCCTCCAAATATATGATCCTGTCGTTGCCATAGAAACGTTCCTTGATTTAGAAAGAAAAGGCATAGAACCTATTGTATTTCATAGCGATGCAATTTCTGTGTTAATTCGTCGTTGTGAGGGATCGATGGATGCAATAAAGAAGGAATAGTGCATCCGAAAAGAGATACTCGCCTCCCAATATAAGACCCTTTCGTTGCCATAGAAACGTTCATCGTTTTAGAAAGAGTAGTCATAGAAAATATAGTATCTCATAGCGACGCAATTACTGTGTTAATTCGTCATTGTGAGGGATCGACTGATTTATAATGACGGAATAGTGCATCCGAAAAGAGATACTATCCTCCAAATATAAGATCATGTCGTTGGCATAGAAACGTTCTCCGATTTAGAAAGAGAAGGCACAGAATCTATAGAATTTAATAGCGACGAAATTTCTGTGTTAATTTGTCATTGTGAGGGATCGACGGATGCAATAAAGGAAAAATAACACATCCGAAAAAGATATGGGATACTGTCGTTGCCATAGAAACATTCCTCGATTTAGATAGAGAAGGCATAGAACCTATAGTACTTCATAGCGACGCAATTTCTGTGTTAATTCGTCATTGTGCGGGTTCGACGGATGCAATAAAGAAGGAATAGTGCATCCGAAAAGAGATACTAGCCTCCCAATGGAAGATCCTGTCGTTGCCATTGAAACGTTTTTCGATTTTAAAAGAGAAGGCAAAGAACCAATAGTATTTCATAGCGACGCAATTTCTGTGGTAATTCGTCATTGTGAGGGATCGACGGATGCAATAGTGAAGGAATAGTGCATCCGAAAAGAGATACTCGCCTCCCAATAGAAGTTCCTGTCGTTGCCATAGAAACGTTCCACGATTTAGGAAGAGAAGGCATAGAACCTATAGTATTTCATAGCGACGCAATTACTGTGTTAATTCGTCATTTTGAGCGATCGACGGATGCAATAAAGGAGGAATAGTGCATCCGAAAAGAGATACTCGCCTCCCAATAGAAGATCCTGTCGTGGCCATAGAAACGTTCCTCGATGAAGAAAGAGAAAGCATAGAACCTATAGTATTTCATAGCGACGCAATCTCTGTGTTAATTCGTCATTGTCAGGGATCGCTGGATGCAATAGTTAAGGAATAGTGCATTCGAAAAGAGATACTCGCCTCCCAATAGAAGTTCCTGTCGTTGCAATAAAAACTTTCCTCGATTTAGAAAGAGAAGGCATAGAACCCATAGTACATCATAGCGACGCAATTTCTGTGTCAATTCAACATTGTGAGGGATCGACGGATGCAATAAAGGAGGAATAGTACATACGAAAAGTGATACACGCCTAAGAATATAAGATCCTGTCGTTGCCATAGAAACGTTCCTCGATTTTGAAAGAGAAGTCAAAAGAACCTATAGTACTTCATAGCGACGCAATTTCTCTGTTAATTCGTCATTGTGAGGGGTCGACGGATGCAATAAAGAAGTAATAGTGCAACAGAAAAGAGATACTCGCCTCCCATTACAAGATCCTGTCGTTCCCATAGAAACGTTCCTCGATTTAGAAAGAGAAGGCATAGAACGTATAGTATTTCAGAGCCAAGCAATTTCTGTGTTAATTCGTCATTGTGAGGAATCGACGGATGCAATTAAAAAGGAATACTGCATCCAAAAAGAGATACACGCACTACCAATACAAGATCCTGTCGTTGCTATAGAAACGTTCCCCGATTTAGAAAATGAAGGCATAGAACCTATAGTATTTCATAGCGATGCGATTTCTGTGTTAATTCGTCATTGTGAGGGATCGACGGATGCAATAAAGAAGGAATAGTGCATCCGAAAAGAGATACTCGCCTCCGAATTGAAGATCCTGTCGTAGCCATTGAAACGTTCCTCGATTTAGAAAGAGAAGGCATAAAACCTATAGTATTTCATAGAGACGCAATTTCTGTGTTAATTGGTCATTGTGAGGGATCGACTGATGCAATAAAGATGGAATAGTGTTTCCGAAAAGAGATACTCGCCTCCCAATACAAGATCATGTCGTTGCCATAGGAACGTTCCTCGATTTAGAAAGAGAAGGCGTAGAACCTATAGTATTTCATAGCGCAGCAATTTCGGTGTCAATTCGTCATTGTGAGGGATCGACGGATGCAATAAAGAAGAAATAGTGCATCCGAAACGAGATGCTCGCCTCCCAGTAGAAGATGCAGTCGTTGCCAAAGAAACGTTACTCGATTTGGAAAGAGAAGGCAAAGAACCTATAGTTTTTCATAGCAACACAATTGCTGTGTTAGTTCGTCATTGTGAGGGATCGACAGATGCAATAAAGAAGGGATAGTGCACCCGAAAACAGATACTCGCTTCCCAATAGAAGATCCGGTCGTTGCCATAGAAACATTCCTCGATTTAGAAAGAAAAGTCATAGAACCTATAGTACTTCATAGCGACGCAATTTCTGTGTTAATTCGTCATTGTGCGGGTTCGACGGATGCAATAAAGAAGGAATAGTGCATCCGAAAAGAGATACTAGCCTCCCAATGGAAGATCCTGTCGTTGCCATAGAAACGTTTTTCGATTTTAAAAGAGAAGGCAAAGAACCAATAGTATTTCATAGCGACGCAATTTCTGTGGTAATTCGTCATTGTGAGGGATCGACGGATGCAATAGTGAAGGAATAGTGCATCCGAAAAGAGATACTCGCCTCCCAATAGAAGTTCCTGTCGTTGCCATAGAAACATTCCTCGATTTATAAAGAGAAGGCATAGAACCTATAGTACTTCATAGAGACGCAATTTCTGTGGTAATTCGTCATTGTGCGTGTTCGACGGATGCAATAAAGAAGGAATAGTGCATACGAAAAGAGATACTCGCCTCCCAATGGAAGATTCTGTCGTTGCCATAGAAACGTTTTTCGATTTTAAAGGAGAAGGCAAAGAACCCATAGTATTTCATAGCGACGCAATTTCTGTGGTAATTCGTCATTGTGAGGGATCGACGGATGCAATAGTGAAGGAATAGTGCATCCGAAAAGAGATACTCGCCTCCCAATAGAAGTTCCTGTCGTTGCCATAGAAACTTCCCTCGATTTAGAAAGAGAAGGCATAGAACCTATAGTACTTCATAGAGACGCAATTTCTGTGGTAATTCGTCATTGTGCGGGTTCGACGGATGCAATAAAGAAGGAATACTGCATACGAAAAGAGATACTCGCCTCCCAATTGAAGATTCTGTCGTTGCCATAGAAACAATTTTCGATTTTAAAAGAAATGGCATAGAACCTATAGTATTTCATAGCGACGCAATATCTGTGTTAATTCGTCATTGTGAGGGATCGACGGATGCAATAAAGAACGAATAGTGCATCCAAAAAGGGATAATTGCCTCCCAATAGAAGATCCTGTCGTTACCATAGAACCGTTCCTCGATTTAGAAAGAGAAGGCATATAACCTATTGTATTTCATACCGACGCAATTTCTGTGTTAATTCGTCATTGTGAGGGATCGATGGGTGAAATAAAGCAGGAGTAGGACATCCGAATGGAGATACTCGCCTCCCGATAGAAGATCCTGTCGTTGCCATAGAAACGTTCCTCGATTTAGAAAGAGAAGGCATAGAACCTATAGTTTTTCATAGCGAAGCAATTTCTGTGTTAATTCGTCATTGTGAGGGATCGACGGATGCAATAAAGAAGGAATAGTGCATCCAAAAATAAATACTCGCATCCCAATATAAGAACCAGTCGTTGCCATAGAATTGTTCATCAATTTAGAAAGAGTAGGCATAGAACCTATAGTATTACATAGCGATGCATTTTCTGTGTTAAAACGTCATTGTTCGGGATCGACGGAAGCAATATTGAAGGAACAGGGCATCCGAAAAGAGATACTCGCCTCTTAAAATAAGATCCTGTCGTCGACATAGAAACGTTCCTCGATTTAGAAAGAGAAGACATAGAACCTATGGTATTTCATAGAGACGCAATTTCTGTGTTAATTCGTCATTGTGAGGGATCGGCGGATGCAATAAAGAAGGAATAGTGCATCCAAAAAAAAATACTCGCCTCCCAATATAAGAACCAGTCGTTGCCATAGAAATGTTCATCGACTTAGAAAGGGAATGCATAGAACCTATCGTATATCGTAGCGACGCAATTTCTGTGTTAATTCGTCATTGTGAGGAATCGACAGAAGCAATAAAGAAGGAATAGTGCAGCCGAAAGTAGACACTTTCCTCCGAATATAAGATCCTCGATTTAGAAAGAGAAGGCATAGAAACTAAAGTAAATCATAGCGACGCAATTTCTGTGTCAATTCGTCATTGTGAGGGATCGACAGAAGCAATAAAGAAGAAATAGTGCATCCGAAAAGAGATACTCGCCTCCCATAGAAGATCCTGTCGTAGCCATAGAAACGTTCCTCAATTTAGAAAGAGAAGGCATAGAACCTATGGTATTTCATAGCACGCAATATCTGTGTTAATTCGTCATTGTGAGGGATCAACGGATGCAATAAAGTAGGAGTAGTGCATCAGAAAAGAGATACTCGCCTCCCAATAGAAGATCCTGTCGTTGCCATAGAAAACGTTCCTCGATTAAGAAAGAGATGGCATAGAACCTATAGTATTCCATAGCGACGCAATTTCTGTGTTGATTCGTCATTGTGAGGGATCGACGGATGCAGTAAAGAATGAATGGTGCTTCCGGAAAGAGATACTCGCCTCCCAATAGAAGATCCTGTCGTTGCCATAGGAAAGTTCCTCGATTTAGAAAGACAAGGCATAGAACCTATGGAAATTCATAGCGATGCAATTTCTGTGTTAATTCGTCATTGTGAGGGATCGACAAACGCAATAAAGAAATAATAGTGCAGCCGAAAATAGATACTTGCCTCCCAATATAAGATCATCGATTTAGAAAGAGAAGGCATAGATCCTATAGTAATTCATAGCGACGCAATTTATGTGTTAATACGTCATTGTGAGGGATCGACGGATGCAAAACGAAGGAAGATTGCATCCGAGAAGAGATACCCGCCTCCCAATATAAGATCCTGTCGTTGCCATAGAAAGGTTCCTCGATTTAGAAGGAGAAAGCATAGAACCTATAGTATTTCAAAGCGACGCAATTGCCGTGTTAATTCGTCATTGTGAGGGATCGACGGATGTAATAAAGAAGGAATAGAGCATCTGAAAAGAGATATTCGTCTCCCAATAGAAGATATTGTCGTTGCCATAGAAACGTTCCTCGATACAGAAAGGTTAGGCATAGAACCTATAGTATTTCATAGCGATGCTTTTTCTGTGTTAAATCGTCATTGTGCGGGATCGACGGATGCAATAAAGAAGGAATAGTGCATCAGAAAAGAGATACTCGCGTACCAATAGAAGATCCTGTCGTTGCCATAGAAACGTTTCTCGATTTAGAAGGAGATGGCATAGAACCTATAGTATTTCATAGCGAAGATATTTCTGTGTTAATTCGTCATTGTGCAGGATCGACGGATGCAATAAAGAAGGAGTAGTGCATCCAAGAAGAAATACTCGCCTGCCAATATAAGAACCAGTCGTTGCCATAGAAATGTTCATCGATTTAGAAAGAGTAGGCATAGAACCTATAGTATTTCATAGCGACGCAATTGCTGTGTTAATTCGTCATTGTGAGGGATCGACGAATGTAATAAAGAGGGAATAGTGCATCCGAAAAGAGATATTCGCCTCCCAATAGAAGATCCTGTCGTTGCCTTAGAAACGTTCCTCGTTTTCGAAAGGGAAGGCATAGAACCTATTGTACTTCATAGCGATGCATTTTCTGTGTTAAATCGTCATTGTGATGGATCGACGGATGCAATAAAGAAGGAATAGTGCATCCGAAAAGAGATACTCGCCTCCCAATAGAAGATCCTGTCGTTGCCATAGTAAAGTTCCTCGATTTAAAAAGAGAAGGCACAGAACCTATACAAATTCATAGCGAAGCAATTTCTGTGTTAAATCGTCATTGTGAGGGATCGAATGATGCAATAAAGAAGGAACAGGGCATCCGAAAAGAGATACTCGCCTCCCAATATAAGATCCTGTCGTTGACATGGAAACGTTCCTCGATGTAGAAAGAGAAGACATAGAACCTATAGTATTTCATAGCAAAGCAATTTCTGTGTTAATTCGTCATTGTGAGGGATCGGCGGATGCAATAAAGAAGGAATAGTGCATCCAAAAAGAAATACTCGCCTCCCAATATAAGAACCAGACGTTGCCATAGAAATGTTCATCGACTTAGAAAGAGAATGCATAGAACCAATCGTATATCGTAGCGACGCAATTTCTCTGTCAAATCGTCATTGTGAGGGATCGACAGAAGCAATAAAGAAGGAATAGTGCAGCCGAAAATAGATACTTGCCTCCCAATATAAGATCCTCGATTTAGAAAGAGAAGGCATAGAACCTATAGTATTTCATAGCGACGCAATTTCTGTGTTAATTCGTCATTGTGCGGGTTCGACGGATGCAATAAAGAAGGAATAGTGCATCCGAAAAGAGATACTAGCCTCCCAATGGAAGATCCTGTCGTTGCCATAGAAACGTTTTTCGATTTTAAAAGAGAAGGCAAAGAACCAATAGTATTTCATAGCGACGCAATTTCTGTGGTAATTCGTCATTGTGAGGGATCGACGGATGCAATAGTGAAGGAATAGTGCATCCGAAAAGAGATACTCGCCTCCCAATAGAAGTTCCTGTCGTTGCCATAGAAACTTCCCTCGATTTAGAAAGAGAAGGCATAGAACCTATAGTACTTCATAGAGACGCAATTTCTGTGGTAATTCGTCATTGTGCGGGTTCGACGGATGCAATAAAGAAGGAATACTGCATACGAAAAGAGATACTCGCCTCCCAATTGAAGATTCTGTCGTTGCCATAGAAATAATTTTCGATTTTAAAAGAAATGGCATAGAACCTATAGTATTTCATAGCGACGCAATATCTGTGTTAATTCGTCATTGTGAGGGATCGACGGATGCAATAAAGAACGAATAGTGCATCCGAAAAGGGATAATTGCCTCCCAATAGAAGATCCTGTCGTTACCATAGAACCGTTCCTCGATTTAGAAAGAGAAGGCATATAACCTATTGTATTTCATACCGACGCAATTTCTGTGTTAATTCGTCATTGTGAGGGATCGATGGGTGAAATAAAGCAGGAGTAGGACATCCGAATGGAGATACTCGCCTCCCGATAGAAGATCCTGTCGTTGCCATAGAAACGTTCCTCGATTTAGAAAGAGAAGGCATAGAACCTATAGTTTTTCATAGCGAAGCAATTTCTGTGTTAATTCGTCATTGTGAGGGATCGACGGATGCAATAAAGAAGGAATAGTGCATCCAAAAATAAATACTCGCATCCCAATATAAGAACCAGTCGTTGCCATAGAATTGTTCATCAATTTAGAAAGAGTAGGCATAGAACCTATAGTATTACATAGCGATGCATTTTCTGTGTTAAAACGTCATTGTTCGGGATCGACGGAAGCAATATTGAAGGAACAGGGCATCCGAAAAGAGATACTCGCCTCTTAAAATAAGATCCTGTCGTCGACATAGAAACGTTCCTCGATTTAGAAAGAGGAGACATAGAACCTATGGTATTTCATAGAGACGCAATTTCTGTGTTAATTCGTCATTGTGAGGGATCGGCGGATGCAATAAAGAAGGAATAGTGCATCCAAAAAAAAATACTCGCCTCCCAATATAAGAACCAGTCGTTGCCATAGAAATGTTCATCGACTTAGAAAGGGAATGCATAGAACCTATCGTATATCGTAGCGACGCAATTTCTGTGTTAATTCGTCATTGTGAGGAATCGACAGAAGCAATAAAGAAGGAATAGTGCAGCCGAAAGTAGACACTTTCCTCCGAATATAAGATCCTCGATTTAGAAAGAGAAGGCATAGAAACTAAAGTAAATCATAGCGACGCAATTTCTGTGTCAATTCGTCATTGTGAGGGATCGACAGAAGCAATAAAGAAGAAATAGTGCATCCGAAAAGAGATACTCGCCTCCCATAGAAGATCCTGTCGTAGCCATAGAAACGTTCCTCAATTTAGAAAGAGAAGGCATAGAACCTATGGTATTTCATAGCACGCAATATCTGTGTTAATTCGTCATTGTGAGGGATCAACGGATGCAATAAAGTAGGAGTAGTGCATCAGAAAAGAGATACTCGCCTCCCAATAGAAGATCCTGTCGTTGCCATAGAAAACGTTCCTCGATTAAGAAAGAGATGGCATAGAACCTATAGTATTCCATAGCGACGCAATTTCTGTGTTGATTCGTCATTGTGAGGGATCGACGGATGCAGTAAAGAATGAATGGTGCTTCCGGAAAGAGATACTCGCCTCCCAATAGAAGATCCTGTCGTTGCCATAGGAAAGTTCCTCGATTTAGAAAGACAAGGCATAGAACCTATGGAAATTCATAGCGATGCAATTTCTGTGTTAATTCGTCATTGTGAGGGATCGACAAACGCAATAAAGAAATAATAGTGCAGCCGAAAATAGATACTTGCCTCCCAATATAAGATCATCGATTTAGAAAGAGAAGGCATAGATCCTATAGTAATTCATAGCGACGCAATTTATGTGTTAATACGTCATTGTGAGGGATCGACGGATGCAAAACGAAGGAAGATTGCATCCGAGAAGAGATACCCGCCTCCCAATATAAGATCCTGTCGTTGCCATAGAAAGGTTCCTCGATTTAGAAGGAGAAAGCATAGAACCTATAGTATTTCATAGCGACGCAATTGCCGTGTTAATTCGTCATTGTGAGGGATCGACGGATGTAATAAAGAAGGAATAGAGCATCTGAAAAGAGATATTCGTCTCCCAATAGAAGATATTGTCGTTGCCATAGAAACGTTCCTCGATACAGAAAGGTTAGGCATAGAACCTATAGTATTTCATAGCGAAGATATTTCTGTGTTAATTCGTCATTATGCAGGATCGACGGATGCAATAAAGAAGGAGTAGTGCATCCAAGAAGAAATACTCGCCTGCCAATATAAGAACCAGTCGTTGCCATAGAAATGTTCATCGATTTAGAAAGAGTAGGCATAGAACCTATAGTATTTCATAGCGACGCAATTGCTGTGTTAATTCGTCATTGTGAGGGATCGACGAATGTAATAAAGAGGGAATAGTGCATCCGAAAAGAGATATTCGCCTCCCAATAGAAGATCCTGTCGTTGCCTTAGAAACGTTCCTCGTTTTCGAAAGGGAAGGCATAGAACCTATTGTACTTCATAGCGATGCATTTTCTGTGTTAAATCGTCATTGTGATGGATCGACGGATGCAATAAAGAAGGAATAGTGCATCCGAAAAGAGATACTCGCCTCCCAATAGAAGATCCTGTCGTTGCCATAGTAAAGTTCCTCGATTTAAAAAGAGAAGGCACAGAACCTATACAAATTCATAGCGAAGCAATTTCTGTGTTAAATCGTCATTGTGAGGGATCGAATGATGCAATAAAGAAGGAACAGGGCATCCGAAAAGAGATACTCGCCTCCCAATATAAGATCCTGTCGTTGACATGGAAACGTTCCTCGATGTAGAAAGAGAAGACATAGAACCTATAGTATTTCATAGCAAAGCAATTTCTGTGTTAATTCGTCATTGTGAGGGATCGGCGGATGCAATAAAGAAGGAATAGTGCATCCAAAAAGAAATACTCGCCTCCCAATATAAGAACCAGACGTTGCCATAGAAATGTTCATCGACTTAGAAAGAGAATGCATAGAACCAATCGTATATCGTAGCGACGCAATTTCTCTGTCAAATCGTCATTGTGAGGGATCGACAGAAGCAATAAAGAAGGAATAGTGCAGCCGAAAATAGATACTTGCCTCCCAATATAAGATCCTCGATTTAGAAAGAGAAGGCATAGAACCTATAGTATTTCATAGCGACGCAATTCATGTGTTAATTCGTCATTGTGAGGAATCGACGGATGCAAAACGAAGGAATAGTGCATCCGAGAAGAGATACTCCCCTCCCAACATAAGATCCTGTCGTTGCCAAAGAAACGTTAGTCGATTTAGAAAGAGAAGGCATAGAACCTATAGTATATCATAGCGACGAAATTTCTGTGCTAATTCGTCATTGTGAGGGATCGATAGAAGCAATAAAGAAGAAATAGTGCATCCGAAAAGAGATACTCGCCTCCCAGTAGAAGATCCATTCGTTGTCATAGAAACTTTCCAGAATTTAGAAAGAGAAGGCGTAGAACCTACAGTATTTCATAGCGCCGCAATTTCTGTGTTAATTCGTCATTGTGAGGGATCGACGGATGCAATAAAGAAGGAATAGTGCATCCGAAAAGAGATACTCGCCTCTAATATAAGATCCTGTCGTTGCCATAGAAACGTTCCTCGATTTAGAAAGAGAAGGCATAGAACCTATAGTATTTCATAGCGAAGCAATTTCTGTGTTAATTCGTTATTGTGAGGGATCGACGGATGTAATAAAGACGGAATAGTGCATCCGAAAATAGATATTCGCCTCCCAATAGAAGATCCTAACGTTGTCATAGAAACGTTCCTCGATTTAGAAAGGGAAGGCATAGAACCTTACGTATTTCATAGCGATGCATTTTGTGTGTTAAATCGTTATTGTGAGGGATCGACGGATGCAATAAAGAAGGAATAGTGCATCCGAAAAGAGATACTTGCCTCAGAATAGAAGATCCTGTCGTTGCCATAGAAACGTTCCTCGATTTAGAAAGAGAAGGCATAGAACCTATAGTATTTCATAGCGACGCAATTTCTGTGTTGATTCCTCATTGTGAGGGATCGACGGATGCAATAAAGAAGGAACAGTGCATCCGAAACAAGATACTCTCCTCCCAATATAAGATCCTGTCGTTGCCATGGAAAAGTTCCTCGATTTAGAAAGGCAAGGCATAGAACCTATAGTATTTCATAGCGACGCAATTTCTGTGTTGATTCGTTATTGTGTTGGATCGACGGATGCAGTAGAGATGGAATACTGCATCCGAAAAGAGATATTCGCCTAACAATAGAGATCCTGTCGTTGCCATAGAAAAGTTCCTCGATTTAGAAAAAGAAGGCATAGAACCTATAGTATTTCATAGCGACGCAATTTTTGTGTTAATTCTTCAATGTGAGGGATCGACGGATGCAATAAAGAAGGAATAGTGCATCCGAAAAGAGATACTCGCCTCCCAATAAAGATGCTGTCGTTGCCAAGGAAACGTTACTCGATTTAGAAAGACAAGGCAAAGAACCTATAGTTTTTCATAGCAACACAATTTCTGTGTTAATTCGTCATTGTCAGGGATCGACAGATGCAATAAAGAAGGGATAGTGCATCCGAAAACAGATACTCGCCTCCCAATGGAAGATCCTGTCGTTGCCATAGAAACGTTTTTCGATTTTAAAAGAGAGGGCATAGAACCTATAGTATTTCATAGCGACGCAATGTCTGTACTAATTCGTCATTGTGATGGATCGACCGATGCAATAAAGCAGGAATAGTGCATCCGAAAGGAGATACTCGCCTCCCAATATAAGAACCAGTCGTTGCCATAGAAACGTTCCTCGACTTAGAAAGGGAATGCATAGTACCTATAGTATATCATAGCGACGCATTTTCTGTGTTAATTCGTCATTGTGAGGGATCGACAGAAGCAATAAAGAAGGAATAGTGCAGCCGAAAATATATACTTGCCTCCCAATATAAGATCCTCGATTTAGAAAGAGAGGGCATAGAACCTATAGTAATTCATAGCGACGCAATTCATGTGTTAATACGTCATTATGAGGGATCGACCGATGCAAAAAGAAGGAATAGTGCATCCGAGAAGAGATACTCGCCTCCCAATATAAGATCCTGTCGTTGCCATAGAAACGTTCCTCGATTTAGAAGGAGAAGGCATAGAACATATGGTATTTCATAGCGAAGCAATTTCTGTGTTAATTCGTCATTGTGAGGCATCGACGGAAGCAATAAAGAAGGGATAGTGCATCTAAAAGAAATACTCGCCTCCCAATATAAGAACCAGTCGTTGCCATAGAAATGTTCATCGATTTAGAAAGAGTAGGCATAGAACCTATAGTATTTCATAGCGACGCAATTGCTGATTTAATTCGTCATTGTGAGGGATCGACGGATGTAATAAAGAAGGAATAGTGCATCCGAAAAGAGATAATCGCCTCCCAATAGAAGATCCTGTCGTTGCCATAGAAACGTTCCTTGATTTAGAAAGGGAAGTCATAGAACCTATAGTATTTCATAGCGATGCATTTTCTGTGTTAAATCGTCATTGTGAGGGATCGACGGATTCAATAAAGAAGGAATAGTGCATCAGAAAAGAGATATTCGCCTCCCCATAGAAGATCCTAACGTTCCCATAGAAACGTTCCTCCATTTAGAAAGAGAAGATATAGAACCTGTAGTATTTCATAGCAACGCAATTTCTGTGTTAATTCGTCATTGTGAGAGATCGGCGGATGCAATAAAGAAGGAATAGTGCATCCAAAAAGAGATACTCGCCTCCCAATTTAAGATCCTGTCGTTGACATAGAAACGTTCCTCGATTTAGAAATAGGAGGCATAGAACCTATAGTATTTCATAGCAAGCAATTTCTGTGTTAATTCGTCCATGTGAGAGATCGGCGGATGCAATAAAGAAGGAATAGTGCATCCAAAAATAGATATTCGCCTCCCAATAGAAGATCCTGTCGTTGCCATAGAAACGTTCCTCGATTTAGAACCGGAATTCATAGAACCTATAGTATTTCATAGCGACGCAATTTCTGTGTTGATTCGTCATTGTGAGGGATCGACAGAAGCAATAAAGAAGGAATAATGCAGCCGAAAATAGATACTTGCTTCCCAATATAAGATCCTCGATTTAGAAAGAGAAGGCATTGAACCTTTAGTATTTCATAGCGACGCAATTCATGTGTTAATTCGTCATTGTGAGGGATCGACGGATGCAAAAAGAAGGAATAGTGCATCCGAAAAGAGATAGTCGCCTCCCAGTAGAAGATCCTTTCGTTGCCATAGAAACTTTCCTCGATTTAGAAAGAGAAGGCGTAGAACCTATAGTATCTCATAGCGCCGCATTTTCTGTGTTAATTCGTCATTGTGAGGGATCGACGGATGCAATGAGAAGGAATAGTGCATCCGAAAAGAGATACTCGCCTCCAATATAAGATCCTGTCGTTGCCATAGAAACTATCCACGATTTAGAAAGAGAAGGCGTAGAACCTATAGTATTTCATAGCAAAGCCATTTCTGTGTTAATTCGTCATTGTGAGGGATCGACGTATGCAATAAAGAAGGAATAGTGCATCCGACAAGAGATATTCGCCTCGCAATAGAAATTCCTGTCGTTGCCATAGAAACGTTCCTCGATATAGAAAGAGAAGGCATGGAACCTATAGTATTTCATAGCGATGCATTTTCTGTGTTAAATCGCCATTGTGAGGGATCGACGGATGGAATAAAGAAGGAACAGGGCATCCGAAAAGAGATACTCGCCTCCCAATAGAAGATCCTGTCGTTGCCATAGAAAAGTTCCTCGATTTAGAAAGAGAAGGCATAGAACCTATACAATTTCATAGCGCTGCAATTTCTGTGTTAAATCGTCATTGTGAGGGATCGACGGATGCAATAAAGAAGGAATAGTGCATCCAAAAAGAAATACTCGCCTCCCAATATAAGATCCTGTCGTTGCCATTGAAACGTTCCTCGATTTAGAAAGAGAAGGCATAGAACCTATAGTATATCATTGCAACGCAATTTCTGTGTTAATTCGTGATTGTGAGGGATAGACGGGTGCAATAAAGCAGGAATAGTGCATCCGAAAGGAGATACTCGCCTCACAATAGAAGATCCTGTCGTAGCCATAGAAACGTTCCTCGATTTAGAAAGAGAAGGCATAGAACCTATAGTATTTCATAGCGAAGCAATTTCTGTGTTAATTCGTCATTGTGACGGATCGACGGATGCAATAAAGAAGGAATAGTGCATCGAAAAAGAAATACTCGCCTCCCAAAATAAGAACCAGACGTTGCCATAGAAATGTTCATCGACGTAGAAAGAGAATGCATAGAACCTATCGTATATCGTAGCGACGATATTTCGGTGTTAATTCGTCATTGTAAGGGATCGACAGAAGCAATAAAGAAGGAATAGTGCAGCCGAAAGGAGAAACTTGCCTCCCAATATAAGATCTTCGATTTAGAAAGAGAAGGCATAGAACCTATAGTATTTCATAGCGACGCAATTCATGTGTTAATTCGTCATTGTGAGGGATCGACGGATGCAAAAAGAAGGAATAGTGCATCCGAGAAGAGATACTCCCCTCCCAATATAAGATCCAGTCGTTGCCATACAAACGTTCCTCGATTTAGAAACAGAAGGCAATGAACCTATAGTATTTCATAGCAATGCATTTTCTGTGTTAAATCGCCATTGTGAGGGATCGACGGATGCAATAAAGAAGGAACAGGGCATCCGAAAATAGATACTCCCCTCCCAATGTAAGATCCTATCGTGGCCATAGAAATGTTCCTCGATTTAGAAAGAGAAGGCCTAGAACCTATAGTATTTCACAACGACGCAATTTCTGTGTTGATTCGTCATTGTGTGGGATCGACGGATGCAATAGAGAAGGAATAGTGTATCCGAAAAGAGATCTCGCCTCCCAGTAGAAGATCATTTCGTTGCCATAGAAACTTTCCTCGATTTACAAAGAGAAGGCGTAGAACCTATAGTATTTCATAGCGATGCAATTTCTGTGTTAATTCGTCATTGTGAGGGATCGACGGATGCAATAAAGAAGGAATAGTGCATCCGAAGCGAGATACTTGCCTCCCAATATAAGATCCTGTCGGTGCCATGGAAAAGTTCCTCGATTTAGAAAGAGAAGGCATAGAACCTATAGTATTTCATAGCGACGCAATTTCTTTGTTAATTCGTCATTGTGAGGGATCGACAGAAGCAATAAAGAAGGAATCGTGCAGCAGAAAATAGATACTTGCCTCTCAATTTAAGATCCTCGATTTAGAAAGAGAAGGCATAGAACCTATAGTACACTCCTGGAAATTGAAATAAGAACACCGTGAATTCATTGTCCCAGGAAGGGGAAACTTTATTGACACATTCCTGGGGTCAGATACATCACATGATCACACTGACAGAACCACAAACACATAGACACAGGCAACAGAGCATGCACAATGTCGGCACTAGTACAGTGTATATCCACCTTTCGCAGCAATGCAGGCTGCTATTCTCCCATGGAGACGTTCGTAGAGATGCTGGATGTAGTCCTGTGGAACGGCTTGCCATGCCATTTCCACCTGGCGCCTCAGTTGGACCAGCGGTCATGCTGGACGTGCAGACCGCGTGAGACGACGCTTCATCCAGTCCCAAACATGCTCAATGGGGGACAGATCCGGAGATCTTGCTGGCCAGGGTAGTTGACTTACACCTTCTAGAGCACGTTGGGTGGCACGGGATACATGCGGACGTGCATTGTCCTGTTGGAACAGCAAGTTCCCTTGCCGGTCTAGGAATGGTAGAACGATGGGTTCGATGACGGTCTGGATGTATCGTGCACTATTCAGTGTCCCCTCGACGATCACCAGTGGTGTACGGCCAGTGTAGGAGATCGCTCCCCACACCATGATGCCGGGTGTTGGCCCTGTGTGCCTCGGTCGTATGCAGTCCTGATTGTGGCGCTCACCTGCACGGCTCCAAACACGCATACGACCATCATTGGCACCAAGGCAGAAGCGACTCTCATCGCTGAAGACGACACGTCTCCATTCGTCCCTCCATTCACGCCTGTCGCGACACCACTGGAGGCGGGCTGCACGATGTTGGGGCGTGAGCGGAAGACGGCCTAACGGTGTGCGGGACCGTAGCCCAGTTTCATGGAGACGGTTCCGAATGGTCCTCGCCGATACCCCAGGAGCAACAGTGTCCCTAATTTGCTGGGAAGTGGCGGTGCGGTCCTCTACGGCACTGCGTAGGATCCTACGGTCTTGGCGTGCATCCGTGCGTCGCTGCGGTCCGGTCCCAGGTCGACGGGCACGTGCACCTTCCGCCGACCACTGGCGACAACATCGATGTACTGTGGAGACCTCACGCCCCACGTGTTGAGCAATTCGGCGGTACGTCCACCCGGCCTCCCGCATGCCCACTATACGCCCTCGCTCAAAGTCCGTCAACTGCACATACGGTTCACGTCCACGCTGTCGCGGCATGCTACCAGTGTTAAAGACTGCGATGGAGGTCCGTATGCCACGGCAAACTGGCTGACACTGACGGCGGCGGTGCACAAATGCTGCGCAGCTAGTGCCATTCGACGGCCAACACCGCGGTTCCTGGTGTGTCCGCTGTGCCGTGCGTGTAATCATTGCTTGTACAGCCCTCTCGCAGTGTCCGGAGCAAGTATGGTGGGTCTGACACACCGGTGTCAATGTGTTCTTTTTTCCATTTCCAGAAGTGTATTTCATAGCGACGCAATTCAAGTGTTAATTCCTCATTGTGAGGGTCGACGGATGCAAAAAGAAGGAATAGAGCATCCGAGAAGAGATACTCGCCTCCCAATATAAGATCCTGTCGTTGCCATGGAAAAGATCCTCGATTTAGAAAGAGAAGGCATAGAACCTATAGTATTTCATAGTAGCGCAAATTCTGTGTTGATTCGTTATTGTGAGGGATCGACGGATGCAGTAGAGAAGGAATAGTGCATCCGAAATGAGATACTCGCCTCCCAATAGAAGATCATGTCGTTGCCATAGAAACGTTCCTCGATTTAGAAAGTGAAGGCGTAGAACCTATAGTATTTCATAGCGCCGCAATTTCGGTGTTAATTAGTCATTGTGAGGGATCGACGGATACAATAAAGAAGAAATAGCGCATCAGAAAAGAGATACTCGCCTCCCAATAGAAGATCCTGTCGTTGCCATAGAAACGTTCCTCGATTTAGAAAGAGAAGGCATAGAACCAATAGTATTTTATAGCACGCAACTTCTGTGTTAATTCATCATTGTGAGGGATCGACGGATGCAATAAAGAAGAAATAGTGCATCTGAAAAGAGGTTCTCGCCTCCCAATAGAAGATGCTGTCGTTGCCAAAGAAACGTTACTCGATTTAGAAAGAGAAGGCAAAGAACCAATAGTTTTTCATAGCAACACAATTTCTGTGTTATTTCGTCATTGTGAGGGATCGACAGATGCAATAAAGAAGGGATAGTGCATCCGTAAACAGATACTCGCCTCCCAATAGAAGATCCTGTCATGGACATAGAAACGTTCCTCGATTTAGAAAGAGAAGGCATAGAACATACAGTATTTCATAGCGATGAAGTTTCTGTTGTAATTCGTCATTGTGAGGGATCGACGGATGCAAAAAATAAGAAATAGTGCATCCGAAAAGAGATACTCACCTCCCAATAGAAGACCCTGTCGTTACCATAGAAACGTTCCTCGATTTAGAAAGAGAAGACATATCACCTATTGTATTTAATAGCAACGCAATATCTGTGTTAAGTCGTCATTGTGATTGATCGACGGGTGCAATAAAGCAGGAATAGTGCATCCAAAAGGAAATACTCGCCTCCCAATATAAGAACCAGTCGTTGCCATAGAAACGATCCTCTACTTAGAAAGAGAATGCATAGAACCCATAGTATATCATAGCGACGCAATTTCTGTGTTAATTCGTCATTGAGAGGGATCGACAGATGCAATAAAGAAGGTATAGTGCATCCGAAAACAGATACTCGCCTCCCAATAGAAGATCCTGTAGTGGACATAGATACGTTCCTCGATTTTAAAAGAGAAGACATAGAACCTACAGTATTTCATAGCGACGAAATTTCTGTGTTAAATCGTCATTGTGAGGGATCGACGGATGCAATAAATAAGGAATAGCGCATCCGAAAAGAGATACTCGCCTCCCTCCTGTCGTTGCCATAGAAACGTACCTCGATTTAGAAAGAGAAGGCATGGAACCTATAGTATTTCATAGCGACGCAATTTCTGTGTTAATTCGTCATTGTGAGGGATCGACGGATGCAATAAAGAAGGAATAATGCATCCGAAATGGGATACTCGCCTCCCAATAGAAGATCCTGTCGTTGCCATAGAAACGTTCCTCGATTTAGAAAGAGAAGGCATAGAACCTATAGTATTTCATAGCGACGTAATTTCTATGTTAATTCATAATTGTGTAGCATCGACGGATGCAGTAAAGAAGGGATAGTGCATCCGAAAACAGGTACTCGCATCCCAATAGAAGACCCTGGCGTGGACATAGTAACGTTCCTCGATTTAGAAAGAGAAGGCATAGACCTTATAGTAATTCCCAGCGACGCAATTTCTGTGTTAATTCGTCACTGTGAGGGATCGACGGATGCAATAAAGAAGGAATAATGCATCCGAAAAGGGATACTCGCCTCCCTATAGAAGATCCTGTAATTGCCATAGAAACGTTCCTCGATTTAGAAAACGAAGGCATAGAACCTATAGTATTTCATAGCGACGTAATTTCTATGTTAATTCATCGTTGTGTGGGATCGACGGATGCAATAAAGAGGGGATAGTGCATCCGAAAACAGATACTCGCCACCCAATAGAATATCCTGCCGTTGCCATAGAAACGTTCCTCGATTTAGAAAGAGAAGGCATAGAAAAAATATAGTATTCCATAGCGACGCAATGTCTGTGTTAATTCGGCATTGTGAGGGATCGACGGATGCAATAAAGAAGGAATAATGCATCCGAAAAGGGATACTCGCCTCCCAATAGAAGATCCTGTCGTTGCCATAGAAACGTTCCTCGATTTAGAAAGAGAAGGCATGGAACCTATAGTATTTCATAGCGACGCAATTTCTGTGTTAATTCGTCATTGTGAGGGATCGACGGATGCAATAAAGAAGGAATAATGCATCCGAAAAGGGATACTCGCCTCCCAATAGAAGATCCTGTCGTTGCCATAGGAACGTTCCTCGATTTAGAAAGAGAAATCATAGAACCTATAGTATTTCATTACGACGTAATTTCTATGTTAATTCATCATTGTGTGGGATCGACGGATCCAATAAAGAACGGATAGTGCATCCGAAAACAGATACTCGCATCCCAATAGAAGATCCTGTCGTGGACATAGAAACGTTTTTCAATTTAGAAAGCGAAGGAATAGAACCTATAGTATTTAATAGCGACGCAATTTCTGTGGTAATTCGTCATTGTGAGGGATCGACGGATGTAATAAAGAAGGAATAGTGCATCCGAAAAGAGATACTCGCCTCAAAAAAGAAGATGCTGTCGTTGCCATAGAAACGTTCCTCGATTTGGAAAGAGAAGGCATAGAACCTACAGTGTTTCATACCGACGACATTTCTGTGTTAATTCGTCATTGTGAGGAATCGATGGATGCAATAAAAAAGGAATAGTGCATCCGAAAGGAGATACTCGCCTCCCATACTGTCGTTGACATTAAAACGTTCCTCGATTTAGAATGAGAAGGCATAGAACCTACAGTATTTTATACCGACGCAATTTCTGTGTTAATTCGTCATTGTGAGGGATCGACGGATGCAATAAAGAAGGAATAGTGCATCCGAAACGAGATACTCGCCTCCCATACTGTCGTCGCCATAGAAACGTTCCTCAATTTAGAAAGAGAAGGCATAGAACCTATACTATTCCATAGCGACGCAATTTCTGTGTTAATTGGTCGTTGTGAGGGATCGACGGATGCAATAAAGAAGGAATAGTGCATCAGAAAAGATATACTCGCCTCCCAATAGAACATCCTGTCGTTGCCATAGAAACGTTCCTCGATTTGAAAAGAGAAGGCATAGAAGCTACAGTATTTCATAGCGACGAAATTTCTGTGTTAATTCGTCATTGTGAGGGATCGACGGATGCAATAAAAAAGGAATAGTGCATCCGAAATGAGATACTCGCTTCCCAATAGAATAACCTGCCGTTGCCATAAAAACGTTCCTCGATTTAGAAAGAGAAGGCATAGAAAAACTATAGTATTTCATAGCGACGCAACGTCTGCGTTAATTCGTCATTGTGATGGATTGACGGATGCAATAAGGAAGGAATAGTGCATCCGAAAAGAAATACTAGCCTCCCAATATCAGATCCTGTCAATGCCATAGAAACGCTCCCCGATTCAGAAAGAGAAGGCATAGAAATTATAGTATTTCATAGCGACGCAATTTTTGTGTTAATTAGTCATTGTGAGGGATCGACGGATGCAATAATGAAGGAATAGTGCATCCGAAAAGAGATACTCGCCTGAGAATAGAAGATCCTGTCGTTACCATAGGAACATTATTCGAATGAGAAAGAGAAGACATAGAAAAAACATAGTATTTCACAGCGACCCAATGACTGTGTTAATTCGTCACTGTGATGGATCGACGGTTGCAATAAAGAAGGAATAATGCATCTGAAACGAGATACTCGCCTCCCAATATAAGATCCTGCGTATGCTATAGAAACGTTCCTCGATTTAGAAAGAGAAGCATAGAAATTACAGTATTTCATAGCGACGCAATTTCTGTGTAAATTCGTCATTGTGAGGGATCGACGTATGCAATAAAGAAGGAATAGTGCAACGGAAAATAGATACTCGCCTCCCAATATAAGATCCTGTCGTTGCCATAGAAACGTTCGCCGATTTAAAAAGAGAAGCCATAGAAAAAACATAATATTTCACAGCGACAGAATGACTGTGTTAATTCGTCACTGTGATGGATCGACGGATGCAATAAAGATGGAATAGTGCATCCGAAATCAGATACACTCCTCCCAATATAAGATCCTGTCAATGCCATAGGAACGTTCCTCGATTTAGAAAGAGAAGGCGTAGAAATTATAGTATATCATAGCGACGCAATTTCTGTGTTAATTCGTCGTTGTGAGGGATCGACGGATGTAATACGGAAGGAATAGTGCATCCGAAAAGAGATACTCGCCACCCAATACATGTTCCTCGATTTAGAAAAAGAAGGCAAAGAACCTATAGTATTTCATAGTGACACAAATTCTGTGTTAAATCTTTACTTTGAGGGATCGACCGATGCAATGAGGAAGGAATAGTGCATCCGAAAACAGATACTTGCCTCCCAATATAAGATCCTCGATTTAGAAAGAGAAGGCGTAGAACACATAGTATTTCATAGCGACGCAATTTCTGTGTTAATTTGTCATTGTGGGGGATCGACGGATGCAATGAAGAAGGAATAGTGCAACCGATTAGAGATACTCGCCTCCCAATAGAAGATCCTGCCGTTGCCACAGAAACGTTCCTCGATTTAGAAAGAGAAGGCATAGGACCTATAATATTTCATAGCGACGTAATTACAGCTTTAATTCATCATTGTGTGTGATCGACGGATGCAATAAGGAAGGAATAGTGCATCCGAAACGAGATACTCGCATCCGAATATAAGATCCTGCAGTTGCCATAGAAATGTTCCTCGATTTAGAAAGAGAAGGCATAGAGCCTATAGTATTTCATAGTGACGCAATTTCTGTCTTAATTCGTCATTGTGAGGGATCGACGGATGGAATAATGTAGGAATAGTGCATCCGAAAAGCGATACTCGCCTCCCAATATATGATCCTGTAGTTGCCACAGAAACGTTCCTCGATTTAGAAAGAGAAGGCATAGAACCTATAGTTTTTTATCGCGACTCAATTTCTGTGTTAATTCGTCATTGTGAGGGATCGACAGATGCAATAAAGAAGGATTAGTGCATCCGAAAAGAGATGCTCGCCTCCCAATACAAGATCAGTCGTTGCCATAGAATCGCTCCTCAATTTAGAAAGAGAAGGCATAGAACCTATAGTATTTCATAGCGGGGCAATTTCTGTGTTAATTCGTCATTGTGAGGGATCGACGGATGCAATAATGAAGGAATAGAGCGTCCGAAAAGAGATACTCGCATCCCAATATAAGATCCTGTCGTTGCCATAGAAATGTTCCTCGATCTAGAAAGAGAAGGCATAGAACCTATAGTATTTCATAGTGACGCAATTTCTGTGTTAATTCGCCATTGTGAGGGATCGACGGATGCAAAAAGGAAGGAATAGTTCATTCGAAAACAGATACTCGCTCCCAATATAAGATCCAGTCGTTGCCATAGGGAAGTTCCTCGATTTAGAAAGAGAAGGCATAGAACCTATAGTATTTCATAGCGACGCAATTTCTGTATTAGTTCGTCATTGTGAGGGATCGACGGATGCAATAAAGAAGGAATAGTGCATCCGAAAATAGATACTCGCCTCCCAATATAAGATCCTGTCGTTGCCATAGAAACGTTCGCCGATTTAGAAAGAGAAGCCATAGAAAAAACATAGTATTTCACAGCGACCCAATGACAGTGTTAATTCGTCACTGTGATGGATCGACGGATGCAATAAAGATGGAGTAGTGCATCCGAAAACAGATACACTCCTCCCAATATAAGATCCTGTCAATGCCATAGCAACGTTCCTCGATTTAGAAAGAGAAGGCGTAGAAATTATAGTATATCACAGCGACGCAATTTCTGTGTTAATTCGTCATTGTGAGGGATCGACGGATGTAATACGGAAGGAATAGTGCATCCGAAAAGAGATTCTCGCCTCCCAATACATGTTCCTCGAAATAGAAAGAGAAGGCAAAGAACCTATAGTATTTCATAGTGACACAAATTCTGTGTTAAATCTTCACTTTGAGGGACCGACCGATGCAATGAAGAAGGAATAGTGCATCCGAAAACAGATACTTGCCTCCCAATATAAGATCCGGTCGTTGCCATAGGAACGTTACTCGATTTCGAAAGAGAAGGCATAGAACCTATAGCATTTCATAGCGACGAAATTTCTGTGTTAATTGGTCATTGTGAGGGATCGACGGATGCAATGAAGAAGGAATAGTGCATCTGAAAAGAGATACTCGCCTCCCAATAGAAGATCCTGCCGTTGCCATAGAAATGTTCCTCGATTTAGAAAGAGAAGGCATAGAACCTATAGTATTTCATAGTGACGCAATTTCTGTGTTAATTCGTCATTGTGAGGGATCGACGGATGGAATAATGTAGGAATAGTGCATCCGAAAAGAGATACTCGCCTCCCAATATATCATCCTGTCGTTGCCACAGAAACGTTCCTCGATTTAGAAAGAGAAGGCATAGAACCTATAGTTTTTCATCGCGACTCAATTTCTGTGTTAATTCGTTATTGTGAGGGATCGACAGATGCAATAAAGACGGATTAGTGCATCCGAAAAGAGATGCTCGCCTCCCAATATAAGATCAGTCGTTGCCATAGAATCACTCCTCAATTTAGAAAGAGAAGGCATAGAACCTATAATATTTCATAGCGACGCAATTTCTGTGTTAATTCGTCATTGTGAGGGATCGACGGATGCAAGAAAGAAGGAGTAGTCTATCCGGGAAGAGATACTCGCTTCCCAATCTAAGATCATGTCGTTGCCATAGAAACGTTCCTCGATTTAGAAAGTGAAGGCATAGAACCTATAGTATTTCAAAGCGACGCAATTCCTGTGTTAAATCCTCATTCTGAGGGATCGACGGATGCAATAAAGAAGGAACAGTGCATCGGAGAAGAGATACTCGTATCCCAAATGAAGATCCTGCCGTGGCCATAGAAACGTTCGTCGATTTAGAAAGAGAAGGCATAGAACCTATAGCATTTCATAGCGACGCAATTTCTGTGTTGATTCGTCATTGTGAGGGATCGACGGATGCAATAAAGAAGTAATATTGCTTCCGAAAAGAGTTACTCGCTCCCAATAGAAGATCCAGTCGTTGCCATAGAGATGTTCCTCGATTTAGAAAGAGAAGGCATAGAACCTATAGTATTTCATAGCGACGCAATTTCTGTATTAGTTCGTCATTGTGAGGGATCGACGGATGCAATAAAGAAGGAATAGTGCATTTGAAATGGGATACTCGCCTCCCAATATAAGATCCCTTCGTTGCTATAGAAACGTTCCTCGATTAAGAAAGGGAAGGTATAGAACCTACAGTATTTCATAGCGACGCAGTTTCTGTGTTAATTCGTCATTGTGAGGGATCGACGAATGCAATAAAGAAGGAATAGTGCATCTGAAAAGAGATACTCGCCTCCCAATTTAAGATCCTGTCGTTGCCATAGAAACGTTCCTCGATTTAGAAAGTGAAGGCATAGTACCAATAGTATCTCATAGCGACGCAATTTCTATGTTAGTTAGTCATTGTGAGGGATCGACGGATGCAATAAAGAAGGAATAGTGCATCCGACATGAGATACTCGCCTCCCAATATAAGATCCCTTCGTTGTCATAGAAACGTTTCTCGAATTAGAAAGAGAAGGCACAGAACCGATAGTTTTTCGTAGCGACGCAATTTCTGTGTTAATTCGTTATTTTGAGGGATCGACAGATGCAATTAAAGTGGGTTAGTGCATCCGAAAAGACATGCTCGCCTCCCAATATAAGATCCGTCGTTGGCATAGAAACGTTCCTCGATTTAGAAAGAGAAGGCATAGAACGTATAGTATTTCATAGCGACGCAGTTTCGGCGTTAATTCGTCATTGTGAGGGATCGACGGATGCAATAAAAAAGGAAGAGTGCATCCGAAAACAGATACTCGCCTCCCAATAGAACGTCCTGCCGTTGCCATACAAACTTTCCTTGATTTAGAAAGTGAAGGCATAGGACCTATTGTATTTCATATCGACGCCATGTCTGTGTTAATTCGTCATTGTGAGGGATCGACGGATGCAATAAAGAAGGAATAGTGCATCCGAAAAGAGATCCACGCCTCCCTATAGGAGATCCTGTCGTGGCCATAGAAACGTTCCTCGATTTAGAAAGAGAAGGCATAGAAAAAATATAGTATTTCATAGCGACGCAATGTCTGCGTTAATTCGTCATTGTGATGTATTGACGGATGCAATAAGGAAGGAATAGTGCATCCGAAAAGAGATACTCGCCTCCCAATATCAGATCCTGTCAATGCCATAGAAACGTTCCCCGATTTAAAAAGAGCAGGCTTAAAACCTATAGTATTTCATAGCGACGCAATTTCTGTGTTAATTCGTCATTGTGAGGGATCGACAGATGCAATAAAGAACGAATAGTGCATCGGAAAAGGGATACTCGCCTCCCAATAGAAGATCCTGCCGTGGCCATAGAAACGTTCGTCGATTTAGAAAGAGAAGGCATAGAACCTATAGCATTTCATAGCGACGCAATTTCTGTGTTGATTCGTCATTGTGAGGGATCGACGGATGCAATAAAGAAGGAATATTGCATCCGAAAAGAGATACTCGCCTCCCAATTTAAGATCCTGTCGTTGCCATAGAAACGTTCCTCGATTTAGAAAGAGAAGGCATCGAACCTATAGTCTTTCTTAGCGACGCAATTTCTGTTTTAATTCGTCATTGTTGGGATCGACGGGTGCAATAAAGAAGGAATAGTGCATTCGAAAAGAGATGCTCGCCTCCCAATATAAGATGCTGCCGTTGCCATAGAGACGTTCCTCGATTTAGAAAGGGAAGCCATAGAAACTATAGTAATTCATAGCGATGCAATTTCTGTGTTAATTCGTCATTGTGAGGGATCGACGGATGGAATAAAGTAGGAATAGTGCATCCGAAAAGAAATACTCGTCTGCAAATAAAAGATCCTCCATTTAGAAAGAGAAGGCATAGAACCTATAGTGTTTCATAGCGACGCAATTTCTGTGTTAATTCGTCATTGTGAGGGACCGACGGATGCAATGAAGAAGGAATAGTGTATCTGATAAGAGATACTCGCCTCCCAATAGAAAATCCAGTCGTTGCCATAGAGAAATTCCTCGATTTAGAAAGAGAAGGCATAGAATCTATAGTATTTCATAGCGACGCTATTTCTGTATTAGTTCGTCATTGTGAGGGATCGACGGATGCAATAAAGAAGGAATAGTGCATCCAAAATGAGATACTCGCCTCCCAATTTAAGATCCCTTCGTTGCCATAGAAACGTTGCTGTATTAAGAAAGGGAAGATATAGAACCTACAGTATTTCATAGCAACGCAGTTTACGTGTTAATTCGTCATTGTGAGGGATCGACTGATGCAATGAAGAAGGAATAGTGCATCCGATAAGAGATACTCGCCTCCCAATAAAAGATCCTTTCGAAGCCATAGGAAAGTTCCTCGATTTAGAAAGAGAAGGCATAGAACCAATAGTATATCATAGCGACGCAATTTCTGTGTTAATTCGTCATTGTGAGGGATCGACGGATGCAATGAAGAAGGAATAGTGCATCTGATAAGAGATACTCGCCTCCCAATAGAAGATCCAGTCCTTGCCATAGAAAAGTTCCTCGATTTAGAACGAGAAGGCATAGAACCTATGGTATTTCATAGCTACGCTATTTCTTTGTCAGTTCGTCATTGTGAGGGATCGACGGATGCAATAAGGAAGGAATAGTGCATCCGAAATGAGATACTCGCCTCCCAATATAAGATCCCTTCGTTGCCATAGAAACGTTCCTCGATTTAGAATGAGAAGGCATAGAACCTATAGTATTTCATAGCGACGCAATTTCTGTGTTAGTTCGTCATTGTGAGGGATCGACGGATGCAATAAAGAAGGAATAGTGCATCCGAAAAGAGATACTCCCCTCCCAATAGAAGACCCTGTCGTTGTCATAGAAACGTTTCTCGAATTAGAAAGAGAAGGCACAGAACCGATAGTTTTTCGTAGCGACGCAATTTCTGTGTTAATTCGTCATTGTGAGTGATCGACAGATGCAATAAAAGTGGGTTATTGCATCCGAAAAGACATGCTCGCCTCCCAATATAAGATAGAAACGTTCCTCGATTTAGAAACAGAAGGCATAGAACCTATAGTATTTCATAGCGACGCAGTTTCGGCGTCAATTCGTCATTGTGAGGGATCGACGGATGCAATAAAAAAGGAAGAGTGCATACGAAAAGAAATACTCGCCTCCCAATAGAACGTCCTGCCGTTGCCATACAAACGTTCCTTGATTTAGAAAGTGAAGGAATAGGACCTATTGTATTTCATAGCGACGCAATGTCTGTGTTAATTCGTCATTGTGAGGGATCGACGGATGCAATAAAGAAGGAATAGTGCATCCGAAAAGAGATGCATGCCTCAAAAATAGAAGATCCTGTCGTGGCCATAGAAACGTTCGTTGATTTAGAAAGAGAAGGAATAGAACCTATAGTATTTCATAGCGACGCAGTTTCTGTGTTAATTCGTCATTGTGAGGGATCGACGAATGCAATAAAGAAGGAATAGTGCATCTGAAAAGAGATACTCGCCTCCCAATTTAAGATCCTGTCGTTGCCATAGAAACGTTCCTCGATTTAGAAAGTGAAGGCATAGTACCAATAGTATCTCATAGCGACGCAATTTCTATGTTAGTTAGTCATTGTGAGGGATCGACGGATGCAATAAAGAAGGAATAGTGCATCCGACATGAGATACTCGCCTCCCAATATAAGATCCCTTCGTTGTCATAGAAACGTTTCTCGAATTAGAAAGAGAAGGCACAGAACCGATAGTTTTTCGTAGCGACGCAATTTCTGTGTTAATTCGTTATTTTGAGGGATCGACAGATGTAATTAAAGTGGGTTAGTGCATCCGAAAAGACATGCTCGCCTCCCAATATAAGATCCGTCGTTGGCATAGAAACGTTCCTCGATTTAGAAAGAGAAGGCATAGAACGTATAGTATTTCATAGCGACGCAGTTTCGGCGTTAATTCGTCATTGTGAGGGATCGACGGATGCAATAAAAAAGGAAGAGTGCATCCGAAAACAGATACTCGCCTCCCAATAGAACGTCCTGCCGTTGCCATACAAACTTTCCTTGATTTAGAAAGTGAAGGTATAGGACCTATTGTATTTCATATCGACGCCATGTCTGTGTTAATTCGTCATTGTGAGGGATCGACGGATGCAATAAAGAAGGAATAGTGCATCCGAAAAGAGATCCACGCCTCCCTATAGGAGATCCTGTCGAGGCCATAGAAACGTTCCTCGATTTAGAAAGAGAAGGCATAGAAAAAATATAGTATTTCATAGCGACGCAATGTCTGCGTTAATTCGTCATTGTGATGTATTGACGGATGCAATAAGGAAGGAATAGTGCATCCGAAAAGAGATACTCGCCTCCCAATATCAGATCCTGTCAATGCCATAGAAACGTTCCCCGATTTAAAAAGAGCAGGCTTAAAACCTATAGTATTTCATAGCGACGCAATTTCTGTGTTAATTCGTCATTGTGAGGGATCGACAGATGCAATAAAGAACGAATAGTGCATCGGAAAAGGGATACTCGCCTCCCAATAGAAGATCCTGCCGTGGCCATAGAAACGTTCGTCGATTTAGAAAGAGAAGGCATAGAACCTATAGCATTTCATAGCGACGCAATTTCTGTGTTGATTCGTCATTGTGAGGGATCGACGGATGCAATAAAGAAGGAATATTGCATCCGAAAAGAGATACTCGCCTCCCAATTTAAGATCCTGTCGTTGCCATAGAAACGTTCCTCGATTTAGAAAGAGAAGGCATCGAACCTATAGTCTTTCTTAGCGACGCAATTTCTGTTTTAATTCGTCATTGTTGGGATCGACGGGTGCAATAAAGAAGGAATAGTGCATTCGAAAAGAGATGCTCGCCTCCCAATATAAGATGCTGCCGTTGCCATAGAGACGTTCCTCGATTTAGAAAGGGAAGCCATAGAAACTATAGTAATTCATAGCGATGCAATTTCTGTGTTAATTCGTCATTGTGAGGGATCGACGGATGGAATAAAGTAGGAATAGTGCATCCGAAAAGAAATACTCGTCTGCAAATAAAAGATCCTCCATTTAGAAAGAGAAGGCATAGAACCTATAGTGTTTCATAGCGACGCAATTTCTGTGTTAATTCGTCATTGTGAGGGACCGACGGATGCAATGAAGAAGGAATAGTGTATCTGATAAGAGATACTCGCCTCCCAATAGAAAATCCAGTCGTTGCCATAGAGAAATTCCTCGATTTAGAAAGAGAAGGCATAGAATCTATAGTATTTCATAGCGACGCTATTTCTGTATTAGTTCGTCATTGTGAGGGATCGACGGATGCAATAAAGAAGGAATAGTGCATCCAAAATGAGATACTCGCCTCCCAATTTAAGATCCCTTCGTTGCCATAGTAACGTTGCTGTATTAAGAAAGGGAAGATATAGAACCTACAGTATTTCATAGCAACGCAGTTTACGTGTTAATTCGTCATTGTGAGGGATCGACTGATGCAATGAAGAAGGAATAGTGCATCCGATAAGAGATACTCGCCTCCCAATAAAAGATCCTTTCGAAGCCATAGGAAAGTTCCTCGATTTAGAAAGAGAAGGCATAGAACCTATAGTATTTCATAGCGACGCAATTTCTGTGTTAATTCGTCATTGTGAGGGACCGACGGATGCAATGAAGAAGGAATAGTGTATCTGATAAGAGATACTCGCCTCCCAATAGAAAATCCAGTCGTTGCCATAGAAAAGTTCCTCGATTTAGAACGAGAAGGCATAGAACCTATGGTATTTCATAGCTACGCTATTTCTTTGTCAGTTCGTCATTGTGAGGGATCGACGGATGCAATAAGGAAGGAATAGTGCATCCGAAATGAGATACTCGCCTCCCAATATAAGATCCCTTCGTTGCCATAGAAACGTTCCTCGATTTAGAATGAGAAGGCATAGAACCTATAGTATTTCATAGCGACGCAATTTCTGTGTTAGTTCGTCATTGTGAGGGATCGACGGATGCAATAAAGAAGGAATAGTGCATCCGAAAAGAGATACTCCCCTCCCAATAGAAGACCCTGTCGTTGTCATAGAAACGTTTCTCGAATTAGAAAGAGAAGGCACAGAACCGATAGTTTTTCGTAGCGACGCAATTTCTGTGTTAATTCGTCATTGTGAGTGATCGACAGATGCAATAAAAGTGGGTTATTGCATCCGAAAAGACATGCTCGCCTCCCAATATAAGATAGAAACGTTCCTCGATTTAGAAAGAGAAGGCATAGAACCTATAGTATTTCATAGCGACGCAGTTTCGGCGTCAATTCGTCATTGTGAGGGATCGACGGATGCAATAAAAAAGGAAGAGTGCATACGAAAAGAAATACTCGCCTCCCAATAGAACGTCCTGCCGTTGCCATACAAACGTTCCTTGATTTAGAAAGTGAAGGAATAGGACCTATTGTATTTCATAGCGACGCAATGTCTGTGTTAATTCGTCATTGTGAGGGATCGACGGATGCAATAAAGAAGAAATAGTGCATCCGAAAAGAGATGCATGCCTCAAAAATAGAAGATCCTGTCGTGGCCATAGAAACGTTCGTTGATTTAGAAAGAGAAGGAATAGAACCTATAGTATTTCATAGCGACGCAATTTCTGTGTTGATTCGTCATTGTGAGGGATCGACGGATGCAATAAAGAAGGAATAGTGCATCTGAAAAAACATACACGCCTCCCAATAGAAGATCGTGTCGTTGCCATAGAAACGTTTCTCGATTTATAAAGAGAAGGCATAGAACCTATAGTATTTTTTAGCGACGCAATTACTCTGATGATTCATCATTGTGAGGGATCGACGGATGCAATAAAGAAGGAATAGTGCATCCGAAAAGAGATACTCGCCACCCAATATAAGATCCTGTCGTTGCCATAGAAACGTTCCTCGATTTAGAAAGAGAAGGCATAGAACCTATAGATTTTCATAGCGACGGAATTTCTGTGTTAATTCGTCATTGTGAGGGATCGACGGATGCAATGAAGAAGGAATAGTGCATCAGATAAGAGATACTCGCCTCCCAATTGAACATCCTCTCGTAGCCATAGGAAAGTTCCTCGATTTAGAAAGAGAAGGCATAGAACCAATAGTATTTCATAGCGATGCAATTTCTGAGTTAATTCGTCATTGTGAGGGATCGACGCATGCAATTAAGAAGGAATAGTGCATCCGAAAAGAGATACTCGCCTCCCAATATAAGATCCCTTCGTTGCCATAGAAACGTTCCTCGAATTAGAAAAAGAAGGCATAGAACCTATAGCTTTCCATAGCGACGCAATTTCTGTGTAAATTCGTCATTGTGAATGATCGACGGATGCAATAAAGAAGGAGTACTGCATCCGAAAAGAGATACTCGCCTCCCTATAGAAGATCCTGTCGTTGCTATAGAAACGTTTCTAGATTTAGAAAGAGAAGGCATAGAAGCAATAGTATTTCATAGTGACGCAAATTCTGTGTTAATTTGTCATTGTGAGGGATCGACGGATGCAATAAAGAAGGAATAGTGCATCCGAAAAAAGATACTCGAGTCCCAATATAAGATCCTCTCGTTGCCATAGAAACGTTCCTCGATTTAGAAAGAGAAGGCACAGAACCTATAGTTTTTCATAGCGACGAAATTTCAGTGTTAATTCGTCATTGTGAGGGATCGACGGATGCAATAAAGAAGGAATAGTGCATCCGAAAAGAGGTCCTCGCCTCCCAATATAAGATCCTGTCGTTGCCATAGAAACGTTCCTCGATTTTGAAAGAAAAGGCATAGAACCTATAGTATTTCATAGCGACGCAATTACTGTGTTAATTCGTCATTGTGAGGGATCGACGGATAGACTAAAGTAGGAATAGTGCATCCGAAAAGAGATACTCGCCTGCCAATCAAATATCCTCCATTTAGAAAGATCAGGCATAGAACCTATAGTATTTCATAGCGACGCAATTTCTGTGTTAATTCATCATTGTGAGGGATCGACGGATGCAATAAAGAAGGAATAGTGCATCCGAAATAAGATACTCGCCTCTAAATAGAAGATCCTGTCGTTGCCATAGCAACGTTTCTCGATTTAGAAAGAGAAGGCATAGAACCTATAGTATTTCATAGCAAAGCCATTTCTGTGTTAATTCATCATTGTGAGGGATCGACGGATGCAAGAAAGAACGAGTAGTCCATCCGAGAAGAGATACTCGCCTCCCAATCTAAGATCCTGTCGTTGCCATAGAAACGTTCCTCGATTTAGAAAGTGAAGGCATAGAACCTATAGTATTTCAAAGCGACGCAATTTCTGTGTTAATTCGTCATTGTGAGAGATCGACGGATGCAATAAAGAAGGAATAGTGCATCCGAAATGAGATACTCGCCTCCCAATATAAGATCCCTTCGTTGCAATAGAAACGATCCTCGATTTAGATAGAGAAGGCATAGAACCTATAGTATTCCATAGCGACGTAATTTCTATGTTAATTCGTCATTGTGAGTGATCGACGGATGCAATAAAGAAGGAATACTGCATCCGAAAAGAGATACTCGCCTCCCTATAGAAGATCCTGTCGTTGCCATAGAGACGTTTCTCGATTTAGAAAGAGAAGGCATAGAACCTATAGTATTACATAGTGACGCAATTTCTGTGTTAATTCGTCATTGTGTGGGATCGACGGATGGAATAAAGAAGGAACAGTGCATCCGAAAAGAGATACTCGCCTCCCAATAGAAGATCCTGTCGTTGTCATAGAAACGTTTCTCGATCTAGAAAGGGAAGGCATAGAACCTATAGTTTTTCATAGCGACGAAATTTCAGTGTTAATTCGTCATTGTGAGGGATCGACGGATGCAATAAAGAAGGAATAGTGCATCCGAAAAGAGGTGCTCGCCTCCCAATATAAGATCCTGTCGTTGCCATAGAAACGTTCCTCGATTTTGAAAGAAAAGGCATAGAACCTATAGTATTTCATAGCGACGCAATTTCTGTGTTAATTCGTCATTGTGAGGGATAGACGGATGCAAGAAAGAAGGAGTAGTCCATCCGAGAAGAGACACTCGCCTCCCAATCTAAGATCCTGTCGTTGCCATAGAAACGTTCCTCGATTTAGAAAGTGAAGGCATAGAACCTAAAGTATTTCAAAGCGACGCAATTTCTGTGTTAAATCCTCATTGTGAGGGATCGACGGATGCAATAAAGAAGGAACAGTGCATCGGAGAAGAGATACTCGCATCCCAAATGAAGATCCTGCCGTGGCCATAGAAACGTTCGTCGATTTAGAAAGAGAAGGCATAGAACCTATAGCATTTCATAGCGACGCAATTTCTGTGTTGATTCGTCATTGTGAGGGATCGACGGATGCAATAAAGAAGGAATATTGCATCCGAAAAGAGATTCTCGCCTCCCAATTTAAGATCCTGTCGTTGCCATACAAACGTTCCTCGATTTAGAAAGAGAAGGCATCGAACCTATAGTCTTTCTTAGCGACGCAATTTCTGTTTTAATTCGTCATTGTTGGGATCGACGGGTGCAATAAAGAAGGAATAGTGCATTCGAAAAGAGATGCTCGCCTCCCAATATAAGATGCTGCCGTTGCCATAGAGACGTTCCTCGATTTAGAAAGGGAAGCCATAGAAACTATAGTAATTCATAGCGATGTAATTTCTGTGTTAATTCGTCATTGTGAGGGATCGACGGATGGAATAAAGTAGGAATAGTGCATCCGAAAAGAAATACTCGCCTGCAAATAAAAGATCCTCCATTTAGAAAGAGAAGGCATAGAACCTATAGTGTTTCATAGCGACGCAATTTCTGTGTTAATTCGTCATTGTGAGGGACCGACGGATGCAATGAAGAAGGAATAGTGTATCTGATAAGAGATACTCGCCTCCCAATAGAAAATCCAGTCGTTGCCATAGAGAAATTCCTCGATTTAGAAAGAGAAGGCATAGAATCTATAGTATTTCATAGCGACGCTATTTCTGTATTAGTTCATCATTGTGAGGGATCGACGGATGCAATAAAGAAGGAATAGTGCATCCAGAATGAGATACTCGCCTCCCAATTTAAGATCCCTTCGTTGCCATAGAAACGTTGCTGTATTAAGAAAGGGAAGATATAGAACCTACAGTATTTCATAGCAACGCAGTTTACGTGTTAATTCGTCATTGTGAGGGATCGACTGATGCAATGAAGAAGGAATAGTGCATCCGATAAGAGATACTCGCCTCCCAATAAAAGATCCTTTCGAAGCCATAGGAAAGTTCCTCGATTTAGAAAGAGAAGGCATAGAACCAATAGTATTTCATAGCGACGCAATTTCTGTGTTAATTCGTCATTGTGAGGGATCGACGGATGCAATGAAGAAGGAATCGTGCATCTGATAAGAGATACTCGCCTCCCAATAGAAGATCCAGTCCTTGCCATAGAAAAGTTCCTCGATTTAGAACGCGAAGGCATAGAACCTATGGTATTTCATAGCTACGCTATTTCTTTGTCAGTTCGTCATTGTGAGGGATCGACGGATGCAATAAGGAAGGAATAGTGCATCCGAAATGAGATACTCGCCTCCCAATATAAGATCCCTTCGTTGCCATAGAAACGTTCCTCGATTTAGAATGAGAAGGCATAGAACCTATAGTATTTCATAGCGACGCAATTTCTGTGTTAGTTCGTCATTGTGAGGGATCGACGGATGCAATAAAGAAGGAATAGTGCATCCGAAATAAGATACTCGCCTCTAAATAGAAGATCCTGTCGTTGCCATAGCAACGTTTCTCGATTTAGAAAGAGAAGGCATAGAACCTATAGTATTTCATAGCAAAGCCATTTCTGTGTTAATTCATCATTGTGAGGGATCGACGGATGCAAGAAAGAACGAGTAGTCCATCCGAGAAGAGATACTCGCCTCCCAATCTAAGATCCTGTCGTTGCCATAGAAACGTTCCTCGATTTAGAAAGTGAAGGCATAGAACCTATAGTATTTCAAAGCGACGCAATTTCTGTGTTAATTCGTCATTGTGAGAGATCGACGGATGCAATAAAGAAGGAATAGTGCATCCGAAATGAGATACTCGCCTCCCAATATAAGATCCCTTCGTTGCAATAGAAACGATCCTCGATTTAGATAGAGAAGGCATAGAACCTATAGTATTCCATAGCGACGTAATTTCTATGTTAATTCGATATTGTGAGTGATCGACGGATGCAATAAAGAAGGAATACTGCATCCGAAAAGAGATACTCGCCTCCCTATAGAAGATCCTGTCGTTGCCATAGAGACGTTTCTCGATTTAGAAAGAGAAGGCATAGAACCTATAGTATTTCATAGTGACGCAATTTCTGTGTTAATTCGTCATTGTGTGGGATCGACGGATGGAATAAAGAAGGAACAGTGCATCCGAAAAGAGATACTCGCCTCCCAATAGAAGATCCTGTCGTTGTCATAGAAACGTTTCTCGATCTAGAAAGGGAAGGCATAGAACCTATAGTTTTTCATAGCGACGAAATTTCAGTGTTAATTCGTCATTGTGAGGGATCGACGGATGCAATAAAGAAGGAATAGTGCATCCGAAAAGAGGTGCTCGCCTCCCAATATAAGATCCTGTCGTTGCCATAGAAACGTTCCTCGATTTTGAAAGAAAAGGCATAGAACCTATAGTATTTCATAGCGACGCAATTTCTGTGTTAATTCGTCATTGTGAGGGATCGACGGATAGACTAAAGTAGGAATAGTGCATCCGAAAAGAGATACTCGCCTGCCAATCAAATATCCTCCATTTAGAAAGATCAGGCATAGAACCTATAGTATTTCATAGCGACGCAATTTCTGTGTTAGTTCGTCATTGTGAGGGATCGACGGATGCAATAAAGAAGGAATAGTGCATCCGAAAAGAGATACTCCCCTCCGAATAGAAGACCCTGTCGTTGTCATAGAAACGTTTCTCGAATTAGAAAGAGAAGGCACAGAACCGATAGTTTTTCGTAGCGACGCAATTTCTGTGTTAATTCGTCATTGTGAGTGATCGACAGATGCAATAAAAGTGGGTTATTGCATCCGAAAAGACATGCTCGCCTCCCAATATAAGATAGAAACGTTCCTCGATTTAGAAAGAGAAGGCATAGAACCTATAGTATTTCATAGCGACGCAGTTTCGGCGTCAATTCGTCATTGTGAGGGATCGACGGATGCAATAAAAAAGGAAGAGTGCATACGAAAAGAAATACTCGCCTCCCAATAGAACGTCCTGCCGTTGCCATACAAACGTTCCTTGATTTAGAAAGTGAAGGAATAGGACCTATTGTATTTCATAGCGACGGAATTTCTGTGTTAATTCGTCATTGTGAGGGATCGACGGATGCAATGAAGAAGGAATAGTGCATCAGATAAGAGATACTCGCCTCCCAATTGAACTTCCTCTCGTAGCCATAGGAAAGTTCCTCGATTTAGAAAGAGAAGGCATAGAACCAATAGTATTTCATAGCGATGCAATTTCTGAGTTAATTCGTCATTGTGAGGGATCGACGGATGCAATTAAGAAGGAATAGTGCATCCGAAAAGAGATACTCGCCTCCCAATATAAGATCCCTTCGTTGCCATAGAAACGTTCCTCGAATTAGAAAAAGAAGGCATAGAACCTATAGCTTTCCATAGCGACGCAATTTCTGTGTAAATTCGTCATTGTGAATGATCGACGGATGCAATAAAGAAGGAGTACTGCATCCGAAAAGAGATACTCGCCTCCCTATAGAAGATCCTGTCGTTGCTATAGAAACGTTTCTAGATTTAGAAAGAGAAGGCATAGAAGCAATAGTATTTCATAGTGACGCAAATTCTGTGTTAATTTGTCATTGTGAGGGATCGACGGATGCAATAAAGAAGGAATAGTGCATCCGAAAAAAGATACTCGAGTCCCAATATAAGATCCTCTCGTTGCCATAGAAACGTTCCTCGATTTAGAAAGAGAAGGCATAGAACCTATAGTTTTTCATAGCGACGAAATTTCAGTGTTAATTCGTCATTGTGAGGGATCGACGGATGCAATAAAGAAGGAATAGTGCATCCGAAAAGAGGTGCTCGCCTCCCAATATAAGATCCTGTCGTTGCCATAGAAACGTTCCTCGATTTTGAAAGAAAAGGCATAGAACCTATAGTATTTCATAGCGACGCAATTTCTGTGTTAATTCGTCATTGTGAGGGATCGACGGATAGACTAAAGTAGGAATAGTGCATCCGAAAAGAGATAGTCGCCTGCCAATCAAATATCCTCCATTTAGAAAGATCAGGCATAGAACCTATAGTATTTCATAGCGACGCAATTTCTGTGTTAATTCATCATTGTGAGGGTTCGACGGATGCAATAAAGAAGGAATAGTGCATCCGAAATAAGATACTCGCCTCTAAATGGAAGATCCTGTCGTTGCCATAGCAACGTTTCTCGATTTAGAAAGAGAAGGCATAGAACCTATAGTATATCATTGCAACGCAATTTCTGTGTTAATTCGTGATTGTGAGGGATAGACGGGTGCAATAAAGCAGGAATAGTGCATCCGAAAGGAGATACTCGCCTCACAATAGAAGATCCTGTCGTAGCCATAGAAACGTTCCTCGATTTAGAAAGAGAAGGCATAGAACCTATAGTATTTCATAGCGAAGCAATTTCTGTGTTAATTCGTCATTGTGACGGATCGACGGATGCAATAAAGAAGGAATAGTGCATCGAAAAAGAAATACTCGCCTCCCAAAATAAGAACCAGACGTTGCCATAGAAATGTTCATCGACGTAGAAAGAGAATGCATAGAACCTATCGTATATCGTAGCGACGATATTTCGGTGTTAATTCGTCATTGTAAGGGATCGACAGAAGCAATAAAGAAGGAATAGTGCAGCCGAAAGGAGAAACTTGCCTCCCAATATAAGATCTTCGATTTAGAAAGAGAAGGCATAGAACCTATAGTATTTCATAGCGACGCAATTCATGTGTTAATTCGTCATTGTGAGGGATCGACGGATGCAAAAAGAAGGAATAGTGCATCCGAGAAGAGATACTCCCCTCCCAATATAAGATCCAGTCGTTGCCATACAAACGTTCCTCGATTTAGAAACAGAAGGCAATGAACCTATAGTATTTCATAGCAATGCATTTTCTGTGTTAAATCGCCATTGTGAGGGATCGACGGATGCAATAAAGAAGGAACAGGGCATCCGAAAATAGATACTCCCCTCCCAATGTAAGATCCTATCGTGGCCATAGAAATGTTCCTCGATTTAGAAAGAGAAGGCCTAGAACCTATAGTATTTCACAACGACGCAATTTCTGTGTTGATTCGTCATTGTGTGGGATCGACGGATGCAATAGAGAAGGAATAGTGTATCCGAAAAGAGATCTCGCCTCCCAGTAGAAGATCATTTCGTTGCCATAGAAACTTTCCTCGATTTACAAAGAGAAGGCGTAGAACCTATAGTATTTCATAGCGATGCAATTTCTGTGTTAATTCGTCATTGTGAGGGATCGACGGATGCAATAAAGAAGGAATAGTGCATCCGAAGCGAGATACTTGCCTCCCAATATAAGATCCTGTCGGTGCCATGGAAAAGTTCCTCGATTTAGAAAGAGAAGGCATAGAACCTATAGTATTTCATAGCGACGCAATTTCTTTGTTAATTCGTCATTGTGAGGGATCGACAGAAGCAATAAAGAAGGAATCGTGCAGCAGAAAATAGATACTTGCCTCTCAATTTAAGATCCTCGATTTAGAAAGAGAAGGCATAGAACCTATAGTACACTCCTGGAAATTGAAATAAGAACACCGTGAATTCATTGTCCCAGGAAGGGGAAACTTTATTGACACATTCCTGGGGTCAGATACATCACATGATCACACTGACAGAACCACAAACACATAGACACAGGCAACAGAGCATGCACAATGTCGGCACTAGTACAGTGTATATCCACCTTTCGCAGCAATGCAGGCTGCTATTCTCCCATGGAGACGTTCGTAGAGATGCTGGATGTAGTCCTGTGGAACGGCTTGCCATGCCATTTCCACCTGGCGCCTCAGTTGGACCAGCGGTCATGCTGGACGTGCAGACCGCGTGAGACGACGCTTCATCCAGTCCCAAACATGCTCAATGGGGGACAGATCCGGAGATCTTGCTGGCCAGGGTAGTTGACTTACACCTTCTAGAGCACGTTGGGTGGCACGGGATACATGCGGACGTGCATTGTCCTGTTGGAACAGCAAGTTCCCTTGCCGGTCTAGGAATGGTAGAACGATGGGTTCGATGACGGTCTGGATGTATCGTGCACTATTCAGTGTCCCCTCGACGATCACCAGTGGTGTACGGCCAGTGTAGGAGATCGCTCCCCACACCATGATGCCGGGTGTTGGCCCTGTGTGCCTCGGTCGTATGCAGTCCTGATTGTGGCGCTCACCTGCACGGCTCCAAACACGCATACGACCATCATTGGCACCAAGGCAGAAGCGACTCTCATCGCTGAAGACGACACGTCTCCATTCGTCCCTCCATTCACGCCTGTCGCGACACCACTGGAGGCGGGCTGCACGATGTTGGGGCGTGAGCGGAAGACGGCCTAACGGTGTGCGGGACCGTAGCCCAGTTTCATGGAGACGGTTCCGAATGGTCCTCGCCGATACCCCAGGAGCAACAGTGTCCCTAATTTGCTGGGAAGTGGCGGTGCGGTCCTCTACGGCACTGCGTAGGATCCTACGGTCTTGGCGTGCATCCGTGCGTCGCTGCGGTCCGGTCCCAGGTCGACGGGCACGTGCACCTTCCGCCGACCACTGGCGACAACATCGATGTACTGTGGAGACCTCACGCCCCACGTGTTGAGCAATTCGGCGGTACGTCCACCCGGCCTCCCGCATGCCCACTATACGCCCTCGCGCAAAGTCCGTCAACTGCACATACGGTTCACGTCCACGCTGTCGCGGCATGCTACCAGTGTTAAAGACTGCGATGGAGGTCCGTATGCCACGGCAAACTGGCTGACACTGACGGCGGCGGTGCACAAATGCTGCGCAGCTAGTGCCATTCGACGGCCAACACCGCGGTTCCTGGTGTGTCCGCTGTGCCGTGCGTGTAATCATTGCTTGTACAGCCCTCTCGCAGTGTCCGGAGCAAGTATGGTGGGTCTGACACACCGGTGTCAATGTGTTCTTTTTTCCATTTCCAGAAGTGTATTTCATAGCGACGCAATTCAAGTGTTAATTCCTCATTGTGAGGGTCGACGGATGCAAAAAGAAGGAATAGAGCATCCGAGAAGAGATACTCGCCTCCCAATATAAGATCCTGTCGTTGCCATGGAAAAGATCCTCGATTTAGAAAGAGAAGGCATAGAACCTATAGTATTTCATAGTAGCGCAAATTCTGTGTTGATTCGTTATTGTGAGGGATCGACGGATGCAGTAGAGAAGGAATAGTGCATCCGAAATGAGATACTCGCCTCCCAATAGAAGATCATGTCGTTGCCATAGAAACGTTCCTCGATTTAGAAAGTGAAGGCGTAGAACCTATAGTATTTCATAGCGCCGCAATTTCGGTGTTAATTAGTCATTGTGAGGGATCGACGGATACAATAAAGAAGAAATAGCGCATCAGAAAAGAGATACTCGCCTCCCAATAGAAGATCCTGTCGTTGCCATAGAAACGTTCCTCGATTTAGAAAGAGAAGGCATAGAACCAATAGTATTTTATAGCACGCAACTTCTGTGTTAATTCATCATTGTGAGGGATCGACGGATGCAATAAAGAAGAAATAGTGCATCTGAAAAGAGGTTCTCGCCTCCCAATAGAAGATGCTGTCGTTGCCAAAGAAACGTTACTCGATTTAGAAAGAGAAGGCAAAGAACCAATAGTTTTTCATAGCAACACAATTTCTGTGTTAATTCGTCATTGTGAGGGATCGACAGATGCAATAAAGAAGGGATAGTGCATCCGTAAACAGATACTCGCCTCCCAATAGAAGATCCTGTCATGGACATAGAAACGTTCCTCGATTTAGAAAGAGAAGGCATAGAACATACAGTATTTCATAGCGATGAAGTTTCTGTTGTAATTCGTCATTGTGAGGGATCGACGGATGCAAAAAATAAGAAATAGTGCATCCGAAAAGAGATACTCGCCTCCCAATAGAAGACCCTGTCGTTACCATAGAAACGTTCCTCGATTTAGAAAGAGAAGACATATCACCTATTGTATTTAATAGCAACGCAATATCTGTGTTAAGTCGTCATTGTGATTGATCGACGGGTGCAATAAAGCAGGAATAGTGCATCCAAAAGGAAATACTCGCCTCCCAATATAAGAACCAGTCGTTGCCATAGAAACGATCCTCTACTTAGAAAGAGAATGCATAGAACCCATAGTATATCATAGCGACGCAATTTCTGTGTTAATTCGTCATTGTGAGGGATCGACAGATGCAATAAAGAAGGTATAGTGCATCCGAAAACAGATACTCGCCTCCCAATAGAAGATCCTGTAGTGGACATAGAAACGTTCCTCGATTTTAAAAGAGAAGACATAGAACCTACAGTATTTCATAGCGACGAAATTTCTGTGTTAAATCGTCATTGTGAGGGATCGACGGATGCAATAAATAAGGAATAGCGCATCCGAAAAGAGATACTCGCCTCCCTCCTGTCGTTGCCATAGAAACGTACCTCGATTTAGAAAGAGAAGGCATGGAACCTATAGTATTTCATAGCGACGCAATTTCTGTGTTAATTCGTCATTGTGAGGGATCGACGGATGCAATAAAGAAGGAATAATGCATCCGAAATGGGATACTCGCCTCCCAATAGAAGATCCTGTCGTTGCCATAGAAACGTTCCTCGATTTAGAAAGAGAAGGCATAGAACCTATAGTATTTCATAGCGACGTAATTTCTATGTTAATTCATAATTGTGTAGCATCGACGGATGCAGTAAAGAAGGGATAGTGCATCCGAAAACAGGTACTCGCATCCCAATAGAAGACCCTGGCGTGGACATAGAAACGTTCCTCGATTTAGAAAGAGAAGGCATAGACCTTATAGTAATTCCCAGCGACGCAATTTCTGTGTTAATTCGTCATTGTGAGGGATCGACGGATGCAATAAAGAAGGAATAATGCATCCGAAAAGGGATACTCGCCTCCCTATAGAAGATCCTGTAATTGCCATAGAAACGTTCCTCGATTTAGAAAACGAAGGCATAGAACCTATAGTATTTCATAGCGACGTAATTTCTATGTTAATTCATCGTTGTGTGGGATCGACGGATGCAATAAAGAAGGGATAGTGCATCCGAAAACAGATACTCGCCACCCAATAGAATATCCTGCCGTTGCCATAGAAACGTTCCTCGATTTAGAAAGAGAAGGCATAGAAAAAATATAGTATTCCATAGCGACGCAATGTCTGTGTTAATTCGGCATTGTGAGGGATCGACGGATGCAATAAAGAAGGAATAATGCATCCGAAAAGGGATACTCGCCTCCCAATAGAAGATCCTGTCGTTGCCATAGAAACGTTCCTCGATTTAGAAAGAGAAGGCATGGAACCTATAGTATTTCATAGCGACGCAATTTCTGTGTTAATTCGTCATTGTGAGGGATCGACGGATGCAATAAAGAAGGAATAATGCATCCGAAAAGGGATACTCGCCTCCCAATAGAAGATCCTGTCGTTGCCATAGAAACGTTCCTCGATTTAGAAAGAGAAATCATAGAACCTATAGTATTTCATTACGACGTAATTTCTATGTTAATTCATCATTGTGTGGGATCGACGGATCCAATAAAGAACGGATAGTGCATCCGAAAACAGATACTCGCATCCCAATAGAAGATCCTGTCGTGGACATAGAAACGTTTTTCAATTTAGAAAGCGAAGGAATAGAACCTATAGTATTTAATAGCGACGCAATTTCTGTGGTAATTCGTCATTGTGAGGGATCGACGGATGTAATAAAGAAGGAATAGTGCATCCGAAAAGAGATACTCGCCTCAAAAAAGAAGATGCTGTCGTTGCCATAGAAACGTTCCTCGATTTGGAAAGAGAAGGCATAGAACCTACAGTGTTTCATACCGACGACATTTCTGTGTTAATTCGTCATTGTGAGGAATCGATGGATGCAATAAAAAAGGAATAGTGCATCCGAAAGGAGATACTCGCCTCCCATACTGTCGTTGACATTAAAACGTTCCTCGATTTAGAATGAGAAGGCATAGAACCTACAGTATTTTATACCGACGCAATTTCTGTGTTAATTCGTCATTGTGAGGGATCGACGGGTGCAATAAAGCAGGAAAAGTGCATCCGAAAGGAAATACTCGCCTCCCAATAGAAGTTCATGTCGTTGCCATAGATACGTTCCTCGATTTAGAAAGAGAAGGCATAGAACCTATGGTATTTCATAGCGAAACAATTTCTACGTTAATTCGTCATTGTGAGGGATCGACGGATGCAATAAAGAAGGAATAGTGCATCCGAAACGAGATACTCGCCTCCCATACGGTCGTTGCCATTAAATCGTTCCTCGATTTAGAATGAGAAGGCATAGAACATACAGTATTTTATACCGACGCAATTACTGTGTTAATTCGTCATTGTGAGGGATCGACGGGTGCAATAAAGCAGGAAAAGTGCATCCGAAAAAAGATACTCGCCTCACAAAGAGAAGTTCATGTCGTTGCCATAGATACGTTCCTCGATTCACAAAGAGAAGGCATAGAACCTATGGTATTTCATAGCGAAGCAATTTCTACGTTAATTCGTCATTGTGAGGGATCGACGGATGCAATAAAGAAGGAATAGTGCATCCGAAACGAGATACTCGCCTCCCATACTGTTGTCGCCATAGAAACGTTCCTCAATTTAGAAAGAGAAGGCATAGAACCTATACTATTTCATAGCGACGCAATTTCTGTGTTAATTGGTCGTTGTGAGGGATCGACGGATGCAATAAAGAAGGAATAGTGCATCAGAAAAGAAATACTCGCCTCCCAATAGAAGATCCTGTCGTTGCCAAAGAAACGTTTTTCGATTTAGAAAGGGAAGGCATAGAACCTATAGTATTTTATACCGACGCAATTTCTGTGTTGATTCGTCATTGTGAGGGATCGACGAATGCAATAATGAAGGAATAGTGCATCAGAAAATAAATACTCGCCTCCCAATAGAACATCCTGTCGTTACCATAGAAACGTTCCTCGATTTGAAAAGAGAAGGCATAGAAGCTACAGTATTTCATAGCGACGAAATTTCTGTGTTAATTCGTCATTGTGAGGGATCGACGGATGCAATAAAAAAGGAATAGTGCATCCGAAATGAGATACTCGCTTCCCAATAGAATAACCTGCCGTTGCCATAAAAACGTTCCTCGATTTAGAAAGAGAAGGCATAGAAAAACTAAAGTATTTCATAGCGACGCAACGTCTGCGTTAATTCGTCATTGTGATGGATTGACGGATGCAATAAGGAAGGAATAGTGCATCCGAAAAGAAATACTAGCCTCCCAATATCAGATCCTGTCAATGCCATAGAAACGTTCCCCGATTCAGAAAGAGAAGGCATAGAAATTATAGTATTTCATAGCGACGCAATTTTTGTGTTAATTAGTCATTGTGAGGGATCGACGGATGCAATAATGAAGGAATAGTGCATCCGAAAAGAGATACTCGCCTCAGAATAGAAGATCCTGTCGTTACCATAGGAACATTATTCGAATGAGAAAGAGAAGACATAGAAAAAACATAGTATTTCACAGCGACCCAATGACTGTGTTAATTCGTCACTGTGATGGATCGACGGTTGCAATAAAGAAGGAATAATGCATCTGAAACGAGATACTCGCCTCCCAATATAAGATCCTGCGTATGCTATAGAAACGTTCCTCGATTTAGAAAGAGAAGCATAGAAATTACAGTATTTCATAGCGACGCAATTTCTGTGTAAATTCGTCATTGTGAGGGATCGACGTATGCAATAAAGAAGGAATAGTGCAACCGAAAATAGATACTCGCCTCCCAATATAAGATCCTGTCGTTGCCATAGAAACGTTCGCCGATTTAGAAAGAGAAGCCATAGAAAAAACATAGTATTTCACAGCGACCCAATGACAGTGTTAATTCGTCACTGTGATGGATCGACGGATGCAATAAAGATGGAGAAGTGCATCCGAAAACAGATACACTCCTCCCAATATAAGATCCTGTCAATGCCATAGCAACGTTCCTCGATTTAGAAAGAGAAGGCGTAGAAATTATAGTATATCATAGCGACGCAATTTCTGTGTTAATTCGTCGTTGTGAGGGATCGACGGATGTAATACGGAAGGAATAGTGCATCCGAAAAGAGATACTCGCCACCCAATACATGATCCTCGATTTAGAAAAAGAAGGCAAAGAACCTATAGTATTTCATAGTGACACAAATTCTGTGTTAAATCTTTACTTTGAGGGATCGACCGATGCAATGAGGAAGGAATAGTGCATCCGAAAACAGATACTTGCCTCCCAATATAAGATCCTCGATTTAGAAAGAGAAGGCGTAGAACACATAGTATTTCATAGCGACGCAATTTCTGTGTTAATTTGTCATTGTGGGGGATCGACGGATGCAATGAAGAAGGAATAGTGCAACCGATTAGAGATACTCGCCTCCCAATAGAAGATCCTGCCGTTGCCACAGAAACGTTCCTCGATTTAGAAAGAGAAGGCATAGGACCTATAATATTTCATAGCGACGTAATTACAGCTTTAATTCATCATTGTGTGTGATCGACGGATGCAATAAGGAAGGAATAGTGCATCCGAAACGAGATACTCGCATCCGAATATAAGATCCTGCAGTTGCCATAGAAATGTTCCTCGATTTAGAAAGAGAAGGCATAGAGCCTATAGTATTTCATAGTGACGCAATTTCTGTCTTAATTCGTCATTGTGAGGGATCGACGGATGGAATAATGTAGGAATAGTGCATCCGAAAAGCGATACTCGCCTCCCAATATATGATCCTGTAGTTGCCACAGAAACGTTCCTCGATTTAGAAAGAGAAGGCATAGAACCTATAGTTTTTTATCGCGACTCAATTTCTGTGTTAATTCGTCATTGTGAGGGATCGACAGATGCAATAAAGAAGGATTAGTGCATCCGAAAAGAGATGCTCGCCTCCCAATACAAGATCAGTCGTTGCCATAGAATCGCTCCTCAATTTAGAAAGAGAAGGCATAGAACCTATAGTATTTCATAGCGGGGCAATTTCTGTGTTAATTCGTCATTGTGAGGGATCGACGGATGCAATAATGAAGGAATAGAGCGTCCGAAAAGAGATACTCGCATCCCAATATAAGATCCTGTCGTTGCCATAGAAATGTTCCTCGATCTAGAAAGAGAAGGCATAGAACCTATAGTATTTCATAGTGACGCAATTTCTGTGTTAATTCGCCATTGTGAGGGATCGACGGATCCAAAAAGGAAGGAATAGTTCATTCGAAAACAGATACTCGCTCCCAATAGAAGATCCAGTCGTTGCCATAGGGAAGTTCCTCGATTTAGAAAGAGAAGGCATAGAACCTATAGTATTTCATAGCGACGCAATTTCTGTATTAGTTCGTCATTGTGAGGGATCGACGGATGCAATAAAGAAGGAATAGTGCATCCGAAAATAGATACTCGCCTCCCAATATAAGATCCTGTCGTTGCCATAGAAACGTTCGCCGATTTAGAAAGAGAAGCCATAGAAAAAACATAGTATTTCACAGCGACCCAATGACAGTGTTAATTCGTCACTGTGATGGATCGACGGATGCAATAAAGATGGAGAAGTGCATCCGAAAACAGATACACTCCTCCCAATATAAGATCCTGTCAATGCCATAGCAACGTTCCTCGATTTAGAAAGAGAAGGCGTAGAAATTATAGTATATCACAGCGACGCAATTTCTGTGTTAATTCGTCATTGTGAGGGATCGACGGATGTAATACGGAAGGAATAGTGCATCCGAAAAGAGATTCTCGCCTCCCAATACATGTTCCTCGAAATAGAAAGAGAAGGCAAAGAACCTATAGTATTTCATAGTGACACAAATTCTGTGTTAAATCTTCACTTTGAGGGACCGACCGATGCAATGAAGAAGGAATAGTGCATCCGAAAACAGATACTTGCCTCCCAATATAAGATCCGGTCGTTGCCATAGGAACGTTACTCGATTTCGAAAGAGAAGGCATAGAACCTATAGCATTTCATAGCGACGAAATTTCTGTGTTAATTGGTCATTGTGAGGGATCGACGGATGCAATGAAGAAGGAATAGTGCATCTGAAAAGAGATACTCGCCTCCCAATAGAAGATCCTGCCGTTGCCATAGAAATGTTCCTCGATTTAGAAAGAGAAGGCATAGAACCTATGGTATTTCATAGTGACGCAATTTCTGTGTTAATTCGTCATTGTGAGGGATCGACGGATGGAATAATGTAGGAATAGTGCATCCGAAAAGAGATACTCGCCTCCCAATATATCATCCTGTCGTTGCCACAGAAACGTTCCTCGATTTAGAAAGAGAAGGCATAGAACCTATAGTTTTTCATCGCGACTCAATTTCTGTGTTAATTCGTTATTGTGAGGGATCGACAGATGCAATAAAGACGGATTAGTGCATCCGAAAAGAGATGCTCGCCTCCCAATATAAGATCAGTCGTTGCCATAGAATCACTCCTCAATTTAGAAAGAGAAGGCATAGAACCTATAATATTTCATAGCGACGCAATTTCTGTGTTAATTCGTCATTGTGAGGGATCGACGGATGCAAGAAAGAAGGAGTAGTCTATCCGGGAAGAGATACTCGCTTCCCAATCTAAGATCATGTCGTTGCCATAGAAACGTTCCTCGATTTAGAAAGTGAAGGCATAGAACCTATAGTATTTCAAAGCGACGCAATTCCTGTGTTAAATCCTCATTCTGAGGGATCGACGGATGCAATAAAGAAGGAACAGTGCATCGGAGAAGAGATACTCGTATCCCAAATGAAGATCCTGCCGTGGCCATAGAAACGTTCGTCGATTTAGAAAGAGAAGGCATAGAACCTATAGCATTTCATAGCGACGCAATTTCTGTGTTGATTCTTCATTGTGAGGGATCGACGGATGCAATAAAGAAGTAATATTGCTTCCGAAAAGAGATACTCGCTCCCAATAGAAGATCCAGTCGTTGCCATAGAGATGTTCCTCGATTTAGAAAGAGAAGGCATAGAACCTATAGTATTTCATAGCGACGCAATTTCTGTATTAGTTCGTCATTGTGAGGGATCGACGGATGCAATAAAGAAGGAATAGTGCATTTGAAATGGGATACTCGCCTCCCAATATAAGATCCCTTCGTTGCTATAGAAACGTTCCTCGATTAAGAAAGGGAAGGTATAGAACCTACAGTATTTCATAGCGACGCAGTTTCTGTGTTAATTCGTCATTGTGAGGGATCGACGAATGCAATAAAGAAGGAATAGTGCATCTGAAAAGAGATACTCGCCTCCCAATTTAAGATCCTGTCGTTGCCATAGAAACGTTCCTCGATTTAGAAAGTGAAGGCATAGTACCAATAGTATCTCATAGCGACGCAATTTCTATGTTAGTTAGTCATTGTGAGGGATCGACGGATGCAATATAGAAGGAATAGTGCATCCGACATGAGATACTCGCCTCCCAATATAAGATCCCTTCGTTGTCATAGAAACGTTTCTCGAATTAGAAAGAGAAGGCACAGAACCGATAGTTTTTCGTAGCGACGCAATTTCTGTGTTAATTCGTTATTTTGAGGGATCGACAGATGCAATTAAAGTGGGTTAGTGCATCCGAAAAGACATGCTCGCCTCCCAATATAAGATCCGTCGTTGGCATAGAAACGTTCCTCGATTTAGAAAGAGAAGGCATAGAACGTATAGTATTTCATAGCGACGCAGTTTCGGCGTTAATTCGTCATTGTGAGGGATCGACGGATGCAATAAAAAAGGAAGAGTGCATCCGAAAACAGATACTCGCCTCCCAATAGAACGTCCTGCCGTTGCCATACAAACTTTCCTTGATTTAGAAAGTGAAGGCATAGGACCTATTGTATTTCATATCGACGCAATGTCTGTGTTAATTCGTCATTGTGAGGGATCGACGGATGCAATAAGGAAGGAATAGTGCATCCGAAAAGAGATACTCGCCTCCCAATATCAGATCCTGTCAATGCCATAGAAACGTTCCCCGATTTAAAAAGAGCAGGCTTAAAACCTATAGTATTTCATAGCGACGCAATTTCTGTGTTAATTCGTCATTGTGAGGGATCGACAGATGCAATAAAGAACGAATAGTGCATCCGAAAAGAGATCCACGCCTCCCTATAGGAGATCCTGTCGTGGCCATAGAAACGTTCCTCGATTTAGAAAGAGAAGGCATAGAAAAAATATAGTATTTCATAGCGACGCAATGTCTGCGTTAATTCGTCATTGTGATGTATTGACGGATGCAATAAGGAAGGAATAGTGCATCCGAAAAGAGATACTCGCCTCCCAATATCAGATCCTGTCAATGCCATAGAAACGTTCCCCGATTTAAAAAGAGCAGGCTTAAAACCTATAGTATTTCATAGCGACGCAATTTCTGTGTTAATTCGTCATTGTGAGGGATCGACAGATGCAATAAAGAACGAATAGTGCATCGGAAAAGGGATACTCGCCTCCCAATAGAAGATCCTGCCGTGGCCATAGAAACGTTCGTCGATTTAGAAAGAGAAGGCATAGAACCTATAGCATTTCATAGCGACGCAATTTCTGTGTTGATTCGTCATTGTGAGGGATCGACGGATGCAATAAAGAAGGAATATTGCATCCGAAAAGAGATACTCGCCTCCCAATTTAAGATCCTGTCGTTGCCATAGAAACGTTCCTCGATTTAGAAAGAGAAGGCATCGAACCTATAGTCTTTCTTAGCGACGCAATTTCTGTTTTAATTCGTCATTGTTGGGATCGACGGGTGCAATAAAGAAGGAATAGTGCATTCGAAAAGAGATGCTCGCCTCCCAATATAAGATACTGCCGTTGCCATAGAGACGTTCCTCGATTTAGAAAGGGAAGCCATAGAAACTATAGTAATTCATAGCGATGCAATTTCTGTGTTAATTCGTCATTGTGAGGGATCGACGGATGGAATAAAGTAGGAATAGTGCATCCGAAAAGAAATACTCGTCTGCAAATAAAAGATCCTCCATTTAGAAAGAGAAGGCATAGAACCTATAGTGTTTCATAGCGACGCAATTTCTGTGTTAATTCGTCATTGTGAGGGACCGACGGATGCAATGAAGAAGGAATAGTGTATCTGATAAGAGATACTCGCCTCCCAATAGAAAATCCAGTCGTTGCCATAGAGAAATTCCTCGATTTAGAAAGAGAAGGCATAGAATCTATAGTATTTCATAGCGACGCTATTTCTGTATTAGTTCGTCATTGTGAGGGATCGACGGATGCAATAAAGAAGGAATAGTGCATCCAAAATGAGATACTCGCCTCCCAATTTAAGATCCCTTCGTTGCCATAGAAACGTTGCTGTATTAAGAAAGGGAAGATATAGAACCTACAGTATTTCATAGCAACGCAGTTTACGTGTTAATTCGTCATTGTGAGGGATCGACTGATGCAATGAAGAAGGAATAGTGCATCCGATAAGAGATACTCGCCTCCCAATAAAAGATCCTTTCGAAGCCATAGGAAAGTTCCTCGATTTAGAAAGAGAAGGCATAGAACCAATAGTATTTCATAGCGACGCAATTTCTGTGTTAATTCGTCATTGTGAGGGATCGACGGATGCAATGAAGAAGGAATAGTGCATCTGATAAGAGATACTCGCCTCCCAATAGAAGATCCAGTCCTTGCCATAGAAAAGTTACTCGATTTAGAACGAGAAGGCATAGAACCTATGGTATTTCATAGCTACGCTATTTCTTTGTCAGTTCGTCATTGTGAGGGATCGACGGATGCAATAAGGAAGGAATAGTGCATCCGAAATGAGATACTCGCCTCCCAATATAAGATCCCTTCGTTGCCATAGAAACGTTCCTCGATTTAGAATGAGAAGGCATAGAACCTATAGTATTTCATAGCGACGCAATTTCTGTGTTAGTTCGTCATTGTGAGGGATCGACGGATGCAATAAAGAAGGAATAGTGCATCCGAAAAGAGATACTCCCCTCCCAATAGAAGACCCTGTCGTTGTCATAGAAACGTTTCTCGAATTAGAAAGAGAAGGCACAGAACCGATAGTTTTTCGTAGCGACGCAATTTCTGTATTAATTCGTCATTGTGAGTGATCGACAGATGCAATAAAAGTGGGTTATTGCATCCGAAAAGACATGCTCGCCTCCCAATATAAGATAGAAACGTTCCTCGATTTAGAAAGAGAAGGCATAGAACCTATAGTATTTCATAGCGACGCAGTTTCGGCGTCAATTCGTCATTGTGAGGGATCGACGGATGCAATAAAAAAAGGAAGAGTGCATACGAAAAGAAATACTCGCCTCCCAATAGAACGTCCTGCCGTTGCCATACAAACGTTCCTTGATTTAGAAAGTGAAGGAATAGGACCTATTGTATTTCATAGCGACGCAATGTCTGTGTTAATTCGTCATTGTGAGGGATCGACGGATGCAATAAAGAAGGAATAGTGCATCCGAAAAGAGATGCACGCCTCAAAAATAGAAGATCCTGTCGTGGCCATAGAAACGTTCGTTGATTTAGAAAGAGAAGGAATAGAACCTATAGTATTTCATAGCGACGCAATTTCTGTGTTGATTCGTCATTGTGAGGGATCGACGGATGCAATAAAGAAGGAATAGTGCATCTGAAAAAACATACACGCCTCCCAATAGAAGATTGTGTCGTTGCCATAGAAACGTTTCTCGATTTATAAAGAGAAGGCATAGAACCTATAGTATTTTTTAGCGACGCAATTACTCTGATGATTCATCATTGTGAGGGATCGACGGATGCAATAAAGAAGGAATAGTGCATCCGAAAAGAGATACTCGCCACCCAATATAAGATCCTGTCGTTGCCATAGAAACGTTCCTCGATTTAGAAAGAGAAGGCATAGAACCTATAGATTTTCATAGCGACGGAATTTCTGTGTTAATTCGTCATTGTGAGGGATCGACGGATGCAATGAAGAAGGAATAGTGCATCAGATAAGAGATACTCGCCTCCCAATTGAACATCCTCTCGTAGCCATAGGAAAGTTCCTCGATTTAGAAAGAGAAGGCATAGAACCTATAGTATTTCATAGCAAAGCCATTTCTGTGTTAATTCATCATTGTGAGGGATCGACGGATGCAAGAAAGAACGAGTAGTCCATCCGAGAAGAGATACTCGCCTCCCAATCTAAGATCCTGTCGTTGCCATAGAAACGTTCCTCGATTTAGAAAGTGAAGGCATAGAACCTATAGTATTTCAAAGCGACGCAATTTCTGTGTTAATTCGTCATTGTGAGAGATCGACGGATGCAATAAAGAAGGAATAGTGCATCCGAAATGAGATACTCGCCTCCCAATATAAGATCCCTTCGTTGCAATAGAAACGATCCTCGATTTAGATAGAGAAGGCATAGAACCTATAGTATTCCATAGCGACGTAATTTCTATGTTAATTCGTCATTGTGAGTGATCGACGGATGCAATAAAGAAGGAATACTGCATCCGAAAAGAGATACTCGCCTCCCTATAGAAGATCCTGTCGTTGCCATAGAGACGTTTCTCGATTTAGAAAGAGAAGGCATAGAACCTATAGTATTTCATAGTGACGCAATTTCTGTGTTAATTCGTCATTGTATGGGATCGACGGATGGAATAAAGAAGGAACAGTGCATCCGAAAAGAGATACTCGCCTCCCAATAGAAGATCCTGTCGTTGTCATAGAAACGTTTCTCGATCTAGAAAGGGAAGGCATAGAACCTATAGTTTTTCATAGCGACGAAATTTCAGTGTTAATTCGTCATTGTGAGGGATCGACGGATGCAATAAAGAAGGAATAGTGCATCCGAAAAGAGGTGCTCGCCTCCCAATATAAGATCCTGTCGTTGCCATAGAAACGTTCCTCGATTTTGAAAGAAAAGGCATAGAACCTATAGTATTTCATAGCGACGCAATTTCTGTGTTAATTCGTCATTGTGAGGGATCCACGGATAGACTAAAGTAGGAATAGTGCATCCGAAAAGAGATACTCGCCTGCCAATCAAATATCCTCCATTTAGAAAGATCAGGCATAGAACCTATAGTATTTCATAGCGACGCAATTTCTGTGTTAATTCGTCATTGTGAGGGATAGACGGATGCAAGAAAGAAGGAGTAGTCCATCCGAGAAGAGACACTCGCCTCCCAATCTAAGATCCTGTCGTTGCCATAGAAACGTTCCTCGATTTAGAAAGTGAAGGCATAGAACCTATAGTATTTCAAAGCGACGCAATTTCTGTGTTAAATCCTCATTGTGAGGGATCGACGGATGCAATAAAGATGGAACAGTGCATCGGAGAAGAGATACTCGCATCCCAAATGAAGATCCTGCCGTGGCCATAGAAACGTTCGTCGATTTAGATAGAGAAGGCATAGAACCTATAGCATTTCATAGCGACGCAATTTCTGTGTTGATTCGTCATTGTGAGGGATCGACGGATGCAATAAAGAAGGAATATTGCATCCGAAAAGAGATTCTCGCCTCCCAATTTAAGATCCTGTCGTTGCCATAGAAACGTTCCTCGATTTAGAAAGAGAAGGCATCGAACCTATAGTCTTTCTTAGCGACGCAATTTCTGTTTTAATTCGTCATTGTTGGGATCGACGGGTGCAATAAAGAAGGAATAGTGCATTCGAAAAGAGATGCTCGCCTCCCAATATAAGATGCTGCCGTTGCCATAGAGACGTTCCTCGATTTAGAAAGGGAAGCCATAGAAACTATAGTAATTCATAGCGATGTAATTTCTGTGTTAATTCGTCATTGTGAGGGATCGACGGATGGAATAAAGTAGGAATAGTGCATCCGAAAAGAAATACTCGTCTGCAAATAAAAGATCCTCCATTTAGAAAGAGAAGGCATAGAACCTATAGTGTTTCATAGCGACGCAATTTCTGTGTTAATTCGTCATTGTGAGGGACCGACGGATGCAATGAAGAAGGAATAGTGTATCTGATAAGAGATACTCGCCTCCCAATAGAAAATCCAGTCGTTGCCATAGAGAAATTCCTCGATTTAGAAAGAGAAGGCATAGAATCTATAGTATTTCATAGCGACGCTATTTCTGTATTAGTTCGTCATTGTGAGGGATCGACGGATGCAATAAAGAAGGAATAGTGCATCCAAAATGAGATACTCGCCTCCCAATTTAAGATCCCTTCGTTGCCATAGAAACGTTGCTGTATTAAGAAAGGGAAGATATAGAACCTACAGTATTTCATAGCAACGCAGTTTACGTGTTAATTCGTCATTGTGAGGGATCGACTGATGCAATGAAGAAGGAATAGTGCATCCGATAAGAGATACTCGCCTCCCAATAAAAGATCCTTTCGAAGCCATAGGAAAGTTCCTCGATTTAGAAAGAGAAGGCATAGAACCAATAGTATTTCATAGCGACGCAATTTCTGTGTTAATTCGTCATTGTGAGGGATCGACGGATGCAATGAAGAAGGAATCGTGCATCTGATAAGAGATACTCGCCTCCCAATAGAAGATCCAGTCCTTGCCATAGAAAAGTTCCTCGATTTAGAACGAGAAGGCATAGAACCTATGGTATTTCATAGCTACGCTATTTCTTTGTCAGTTCGTCATTGTGAGGGATCGACGGATGCAATAAGGAAGGAATAGTGCATCCGAAATGAGATACTCGCCTCCCAATATAAGATCCCTTCGTTGCCATAGAAACGTTCCTCGATTTAGAATGAGAAGGCATAGAACCTATAGTATTTCATAGCGACGCAATTTCTGTGTTAGTTCGTCATTGTGAGGGATCGACGGATGCAATAAAGAAGGAATAGTGCATCCGAAATAAGATACTCGCCTCTAAATAGAAGATCCTGTCGTTGCCATAGCAACGTTTCTCGATTTAGAAAGAGAAGGCATAGAACCTATAGTATTTCATAGCAAAGCCATTTCTGTGTTAATTCATCATTGTGAGGGATCGACGGATGCAAGAAAGAACGAGTAGTCCATCCGAGAAGAGATACTCGCCTCCCAATCTAAGATCCTGTCGTTGCCATAGAAACGTTCCTCGATTTAGAAAGTGAAGGCATAGAACCTATAGTATTTCAAAGCGACGCAATTTCTGTGTTAATTCGTCATTGTGAGAGATCGACGGATGCAATAAAGAAGGAATAGTGCATCCGAAATGAGATACTCGCCTCCCAATATAAGATCCCTTCGTTGCAATAGAAACGATCCTCGATTTAGATAGAGAAGGCATAGAACCTATAGTATTCCATAGCGACGTAATTTCTATGTTAATTCGTCATTGTGAGTGATCGACGGATGCAATAAAGAAGGAATACTGCATCCGAAAAGAGATACTCGCCTCCCTATAGAAGATCCTGTCGTTGCCATAGAGACGTTTCTCGATTTAGAAAGAGAAGGCATAGAACCTATAGTATTTCATAGTGACGCAATTTCTGTGTTAATTCGTCATTGTGTGGGATCGACGGATGGAATAAAGAAGGAACAGTGCATCCGAAAAGAGATACTCGCCTCCCAATAGAAGATCCTGTCGTTGTCATAGAAACGTTTCTCGATCTAGAAAGGGAAGGCATAGAACCTATAGTTTTTCATAGCGACGAAATTTCAGTGTTAATTCGTCATTGTGAGGGATCGACGGATGCAATAAAGAAGGAATAGTGCATCCGAAAAGAGGTGCTCGCCTCCCAATATAAGATCCTGTCGTTGCCATAGAAACGTTCCTCGATTTTGAAAGAAAAGGCATAGAACCTATAGTATTTCATAGCGACGCAATTTCTGTGTTAATTCGTCATTGTGAGGGATCGACGGATAGACTAAAGTAGGAATAGTGCATCCGAAAAGAGATACTCGCCTGCCAATCAAATATCCTCCATTTAGAAAGATCAGGCATAGAACCTATAGTATTTCATAGCGACGCAATTTCTGTGTTAATTCGTCATTGTGAGGGATAGACGGATGCAAGAAAAAAGGAGTAGTCCATCCGAGAAGAGACACTCGCCTCCCAATCTAAGATCCTGTCGTTGCCATAGAAACGTTCCTCGATTTAGAAAGTGAAGGCATAGAACCTATAGTATTTCAAAGCGACGCAATTTCTGTGTTAAATCCTCATTGTGAGGGATCGACGGATGCAATAAAGAAGGAACAGTGCATCGGAGAAGAGATACTCGCATCCCAAATGAAGATCCTGCCGTGGCCATAGAAACGTTCGTCGATTTAGAAAGAGAAGGCATAGAACCTATAGCATTTCATAGCGACGCAATTTCTGTGTTGATTCGTCATTGTGAGGGATCGACGGATGCAATAAAGAAGGAATATTGCATCCGAAAAGAGATACTCGCCTCCCAATTTAAGATCCTGTCGTTGCCATAGAAACGTTCCTCGATTTAGAAAGAGAAGGCATCGAACCTATAGTCTTTCTTAGCGACGCAATTTCTGTTTTAATTCGTCATTGTTGGGATCGACGGGTGCAATAAAGAAGGAATAGTGCATTCGAAAAGAGATGCTCGCCTCCCAATATAAGATGCTGCCGTTGCCATAGAGACGTTCCTCGATTTAGAAAGGGAAGCCATAGAAACTATAGTAATTCATAGCGATGTAATTTCTGTGTTAATTCGTCATTGTGAGGGATCGACGGATGGAATAAAGTAGGAATAGTGCATCCGAAAAGAAATACTCGTCTGCAAATAAAAGATCCTCCATTTAGAAAGAGAAGGCATAGAACCTATAGTGTTTCATAGCGACGCAATTTCTGTGTTAATTCGTCATTGTGAGGGACCGACGGATGCAATGAAGAAGGAATAGTGTATCTGATAAGAGATACTCGCCTCCCAATAGAAAATCCAGTCGTTGCCATAGAGAAATTCCTCGATTTAGAAAGAGAAGGCATAGAATCTATAGTATTTCATAGCGACGCTATTTCTGTATTAGTTCGTCATTGTGAGGGATCGACGGATGCAATAAAGAAGGAATAGTGCATCCAAAATGAGATACTCGCCTCCCAATTTAAGATCCCTTCGTTGCCATAGAAACGTTGCTGTATTAAGAAAGGGAAGATATAGAACCTACAGTATTTCATAGCAACGCAGTTTACGTGTTAAATCGTCATTGTGAGGGATCGACTGATGCAATGAAGAAGGAATAGTGCATCCGATAAGAGATACTCGCCTCCCAATAAAAGATCCTTTCGAAGCCATAGGAAAGTTCCTCGATTTAGAAAGAGAAGGCATAGAACCAATAGTATTTCATAGCGACGCAATTTCGGTGTTAATTCGTCATTGTGAGGGATCGACGGATGCAATGAAGAAGGAATAGTGCATCTGATAAGAGATACTCGCCTCCCAATAGAAGATCCAGTCCTTGCCATAGAAAAGTTCCTCGATTTAGAACGAGAAGGCATAGAACCTATGGTATTTCATAGCTACGCTATTTCTTTGTCAGTTCGTCATTGTGAGGGATCGACGGATGCAATAAGGAAGGAATAGTGCATCCGAAATGAGATACTCGCCTCCCAATATAAGATCCCTTCGTTGCCATAGAAACGTTCCTCGATTTAGAATGAGAAGGCATAGAACCTATAGTATTTCATAGCGACGCAATTTCTGTGTTAGTTCGTCATTGTGAGGGATCGACGGATGCAATAAAGAAGGAATAGTGCATCCGAAAAGAGATACTCCCCTCCGAATAGAAGACCCTGTCGTTGTCATAGAAACGTTTCTCGAATTAGAAAGAGAAGGCACAGAACCGATAGTTTTTCGTAGCGACGCAATTTCTGTGTTAATTCGTCATTGTGAGTGATCGACAGATGCAATAAAAGTGGGTTATTGCATCCGAAAAGACATGCTCGCCTCCCAATATAAGATAGAAACGTTCCTCGATTTAGAAAGAGAAGGCATAGAACCTATAGTATTTCATAGCGACGCAGTTTCGGCGTCAATTCGTCATTGTGAGGGATCGACGGATGCAATAAAAAAGGAAGAGTGCATACGAAAAGAAATACTCGCCTCCCAATAGAACGTCCTGCCGTTGCCATACAAACGTTCCTTGATTTAGAAAGTGAAGGAATAGGACCTATTGTACTTCATAGCGACGCAATGTCTGTGTTAATTCGTCATTGTGAGGGATCGACGGATGCAATAAAGAAGGAATAGTGCATCCGAAAAGAGATCCACGCCTCAAAAATAGAAGATCCTGTCGTGGCCATAGAAACGTTCGTTGATTTAGAAAGAGAAGGAATAGAACCTATAGTATTTCATAGCGACGCAATTTCTGTGTTGATTCGTCATTGTGAGGGATCGACGGATGCAATAAAGAAGGAATAGTGCATCTGAAAAAACATACACGCCTCCCAATAGAAGATCGTGTCGTTGCCATAGAAACGTTTCTCGATTTATAAAGAGGAGGCATAGAACCTATAGTATTTTTTAGCGACGCAATTACTCTGATGATTCATCATTGTGAGGGATCGACGGATGCAATAAAGAAGGAATAGTGCATCCGAAAAGAGATACTCGCCACCCAATATAAGATCCTGTCGTTGCCATAGAAACGTTCCTCGATTTAGAAGGAGAAGGCATAGAACCTATAGATTTTCATAGCGACGGAATTTCTGTGTTAATTCGTCATTGTGAGGGATCGACGGATGCAATGAAGAAGGAATAGTGCATCAGATAAGAGATACTCGCCTCCCAATTGAACATCCTCTCGTAGCCATAGGAAAGTTCCTCGATTTAGAAAGAGAAGGCATAGAACCAATAGTATTTCATAGCGATGCAATTTCTGAGTTAATTCGTCATTGTGAGGGATCGACGGATGCAATTAAGAAGGAATAGTGCATCCGAAAAGAGATACTCGCCTCCCAATATAAGATCCCTTCGTTGCCATAGAAACGTTCCTCGAATTAGAAAAAGGAGGCATAGAACCTATAGCTTTCCATAGCGACGCAATTTCTCTGTAAATTCGTCATTGTGAATGATCGACGGATGCAATAAAGAAGGAGTACTGCATCCGAAAAGAGATACTCGCCTCCCTATAGAAGATCCTGTCGTTGCTATAGAAACGTTTCTAGATTTAGAAAGAGAAGGCATAGAAGCAATAGTATTTCATAGTGACGCAAATTCTGTGTTAATTTGTCATTGTGAGGGATCGACGGATGCAATAAAGAAGGAATAGTGCATCCGAAAAAAGATACTCGAGTCCCAATATAAGATCCTCTCGTTGCCATAGAAACGTTCCTCGATTTAGAAAGAGAAGGCATAGAACCTATAGTTTTTCATAGCGACGAAATTTCAGTGTTAATTCGTCATTGTGAGGGATCGACGGATGCAATAAAGAAGGAATAGTGCATCCGAAAAGAGGTGCTCGCCTCCCAATATAAGATCCTGTCGTTGCCATAGAAACGTTCCTCGATTTTGAAAGAAAGGCATAGAACCTATAGTATTTCATAGCGACGCAATTTCTGTGTTAATTCGTCATTGTGAGGGATCGACGGATAGACTAAAGTAGGAATAGTGCATCCGAAAAGAGATAGTCGCCTGCCAATCAAATATCCTCCATTTAGAAAGATCAGGCATAGAACCTATAGTATTTCATAGCGACGCAATTTCTGTGTTAATTCATCATTGTGAGGGATCGACGGATGCAATAAAGAAGGAATAGTGCATCCGAAATAAGATACTCGCCTCTAAATAGAAGATCCTGTCGTTGCCATAGCAACGTTTCTCGATTTAGAAAGAGAAGGCATAGAACCTATAGTATTTCATAGCAAAGCCATTTCTGTGTTAATTCATCATTCTGAGGGATCGACGGATGCAAGAAAGAACGAGTAGTCCATCCGAGAAGAGATACTCGCCTCCCAATCTAAGATCCTGTCGTTGCCATAGAAACGTTCCTCGATTTAGAAAGTGAAGGCATAGAACCTATAGTATTTCAAAGCGACGCAATTTCTGTGTTAATTCATCATTGTGAGAGATCGACGGATGCAATAAAGAAGGAATAGTGCATCCGAAATGAGATACTCGCCTCCCAATATAAGATCCCTTCGTTGCAATAGAAACGATCCTCGATTTAGATAGAGAAGGCATAGAACCTATAGTATTCCATAGCGACGTAATTTCTATGTTAATTCGTCATTGTGAGTGATCGACGGATGCAATAAAGAAGGAATACTGCATCCGAAAAGAGATACTCGCCTCCCTATAGAAGATCCTGTCGTTGCCATAGAGACGTTTCTCGATTTAGAAAGAGAAGGCATAGAACCTATAGTATTTCATAGTGACGCAATTTCTGTGTTAATTCGTCATTGTGTGGGATCGACGGATGGAATAAAGAAGGAACAGTGCATCCGAAAAGAGATACTCGCCTCCCAATAGAAGATCCTGTCGTTGTCATAGAAACGTTTCTCGATCTAGAAAGGGAAGGCATAGAACCTATAGTTTTTCATAGCGACGCAATTTCTGTGTTAATTCGTCATTGTGAGGGATCGACAAATGCAATGAAGATGGATTAGTGCATCCGAAAAGAGATGCTCGCCTCCCAATATAAGATCCGTCGTTGCCATTGAAACGTTCCTCGATTTAGAAAGTGAAGGCATAGAACCTATAGTATTTCATAGCGACGCAATTTCTGTGTTGATTCGTCATTGTGATGGATCGACGGATGCAATAAAGAAGGAATAGTGCATCCGAAAAGAGATACTCGCCTCTAAATAGAAGATCCTGTCGCGGCCATAGAAACGTTTCTCGATTTAGAAAGAGAAGGCATAGAACCTATAGTATTTCATAGCGACGCAATTTCTGGGTTAATTCTTCATCGTGAGGGATCGACGGATGCAAGAAAGAATGAGTAGTCCATCCGAGAAGAGATAGTCGCCTCCCAATCTAAGATCCTGTCGTTGCCATAGAAACGTTCCTCGATTGAGAAAGTGAAGGCATAGAGCCTATAGTATTTCAAAGCGACGCAATTTCTGTGTTAAATCCTCATTGTGAGGGATCGACGGATGCAGTAAAGAAGGAACACTGCATCCGAGAAGAGATTCTCGCATCCCAATAGAAGATCCTGCCTTGGCCATAGAAACGTTCGTCGATTTAGAAAGAGAAGGCATAGAACTTAAAGCATTTCATAGCGACGCAATTTCTGTGTTGATTCGTCATTGTGAGTGATCGACGGATGCAATAAAGAAGGAATATTGCATCCGAAAAGAGATACTCGCCTCCCAATTTAAGATACTGTTGTTGCCATAGAAACGTTCCTCGACTTAGAAAGAGAAGGCATCGAAACTATAGTCTTTCTTAGCGACGCAATTTCTGTTTTAACTCGTCATTGTTGGGATCGACGGGTGCAATAAAGAAGGAATAGTGCATTCGAAAGGAGATGCTCGCCTCCCAATATAAGATGCTGTCGTTGCCATAGAGACGTTCCTCGATTTAGAAAGGGAAGGCATAGAACCTATAGTAATTCATAGCGATGCAATTGCTGTGTTAATTCGTCATTGTGAGGGATCGACGGAAGGAATAAAGTAGGAATAGTGCATCCGAAAAGAGATACTCGTCTGCAAATAAAAGATCCTCCATTTAGAAAGAGAAGGCTTAGAACCTATAGTATTTCATAGCGACGCAATTTCTGTGTTAATTCGTCATTGTGAGGGATCGACGGATGCAATGAAGAGGAATAGTGTATCTGATAAGAGATACTCGCCTCCCAATAGATGATCCAGTCGTTGCCATAGAGAAATTCCTCGATTTAGAAAGAGAAGGCATAGAACCTATAGTATTTCATAGCGACGCTATTTCTGTATTAGTTCGTCATTGTGAGGAATCGACGGATGCAATAAAGAAGGAATAGTGCATCCAAAATGAGATACCCGCCTCCCAATTTAAGATCCCTTCGTTGCCATAGAAACGTTGCTGGATTAAGAAAGGGAAGATATAGAACCTACAGTATTTCATAGCGACGCAGTTTACGTGTTAATTCGTCATTGTGAGGGATCGACGGATGCAATAAAGAAGGAATAGTGCATCCGAAAAGAGATGCTCGCCTCCCAACAGAAAATCCTGTCGTTGCCATAGAAAAGTTCCTCGATTTAGAAAGAGAAGACATAGAACCAATAGTATTTCATAGCGACGCAATTTCTGTGTTAATTCGTCATTGTGAGGGATCGACGGATGCAATAAAGAAGGAATAGTGCATCCGAAATGAGATACTCGCCTCCCAATATAAGATCTCTTCGTTGCAATAGAAACGAACCTCGATTTAGATAGAGAAGGCATAGAACCTATAGTATTCCATAGCGACGTAATTTCTATGTTAATTCGTCATTGTGAGTGATCGACGGATGCAATAAAGAAGGAACAGTGCATCCGAAAAGAGATACTCGCCTCCCAATAGAAGATCCTGTCGTTGTCATAGAAACATTCCTCGATCTAGATAGGGAAGGCATAGAACCTATAGTTTTTCATAGCGACGCAATTTCTGTGTTAATTCGTCATTGTGAGGGTTCGACAAATGCATTGAAGATGGATTAGTGCATCCGAAAAGAGATGCTCGCCTCCCAATATAAGATCCGTCGTTGCCATTGAAACGTTCCTCGATTTAGAAAGAGAAGGCATAGAACCTATAGTATTTCATAGCGACGCAATTTCTGTGTTGATTCGTCATGGTGATGGATCGACGGATGCAATAAAGAAGGAATAGTGCATCCGAAAAGAGATACTCGCCTCTAAATAGAAGATCCTGTCGTTGCCATAGAAACGTTTCTCGATTTAGAAAGAGAAGGCATAGAACCTATATTATTTCTTAGCGACGCAATTACTGTGTTGATTCATCATTGTGAGGGATCGACGGATGCAATAAAGAAGTAATAGTGCATGCGAAGAGATATACTCGCTCTCCCAATAGAAGATCCTGTCGTTGCCATAGAAACGTTCCGCGATTTGGAAAGAGAATGCATAGAACCTATAGTTTTCATAGCGTCGCAATTTCTGTGTTAATTCGTCATTGTGAGGGATCGACGGATGCAATAAAGAAGAAATAGTGCATCCGAAAAGAGATGCTCATCTCCCAATATAAGATCCCTCGTTGCCTAGAAACGTTCCTCGATTTAGAAAGAGAAGGCATAGAACCTATAGTTTTTCATAGCGACGCAATTTCTGTGTTAATTCGTCATTGTGAGGGTTCGACAGATGCAATAAAGAAGGATTAGTGCATCCGAAAAGTGATGCTCGCCTCCCAATATAAGATCCGTCGTTGCCATAGAAATGTTCCTCGATTTAGAAAGAGAAGGCAAAGAACCTATAGAATTCCATAGCGACGCAATTTCTGTGTTAATTCGTCATTGTGAGTGATCGACGGATGCAATAAAGAAGGAATACTGCATCCGAAAAGAGATACTCGCCTCCCTATAGAAGATCCTGTTGTTGCCATAGAAACGTTTCTCGATTTAGAAAGAGAAGTCATAGAACCTATAGTATTTCATAGCGACGCAATTTCTGTGTTAATTCGTCATTGTGAGGGATCGACGGTTGGAATAAAGAAGGAACAGTGCATCCAAAAAGAGATACTCGCCTCCCAATAGAAGATCCTGTCGTTGTCATAGAAACGTTACTCGATTTAGAAAGGGAAGGCATAGAACCTATAGTTTTTCATAGCGACGCAATTTCTGTATTAATTCGTCATCGTGAGGGTTCGACAGATGCAATAAGGATGGATTAGTGAATCCGAAAAGAGATGCTCGCCACCCAATATAAGATCCGTCGTTGCCATTGAAACGTTCCTCGATTTAGAACGAGAAGGCATAGAACCTATAGTATTTCATAGCGACGCAAATTCTGTGTTGATTCGTCATTGTAAGGGATCGACGGATGCAATAAAGAAGGAATAGTGCATCCGAAAAGAGATGCTCGCTTCCCAATATAAGATCATGTCGTTGCCATAGAAACGTTCGTCGATTTAGAAAGAGAAGGCATAGAACCTATAGTTTTTCATAGCGACGCAATTTCCTGTTTAATTCGTCATTGTGAGGGTTCGACAGATGCAATAAAGAAGGATTAGTGCATCCGAAAAGAGATGCTAGCCTCTCAATATAAGATCCGACGTTGCCATAGAAACGTTCCTCGATTTAGATAGAGAAGGCATAGAAACAATAGTATTTTATAGTGACGCAATTTCTGTGTTAATTCGTCATTGCGAGGGATCGACGGATGCAATAAAGAAGTAATAGTGCATCCGGAGAGAGATACTCGCCTCCCAATATAAGATCCTGTCGTTGTCATAGAAACGTTCCCCGATTTAGAAAGAAAAGGCATAGAACCTATAGCATTTCACAGCGACGCAATTTCTCTGTTAATTCGTCATTGTGAGGGATCGACGGATGCAATAATGAAGGAATAGTGCATCCGAAAAGAGATGCTCGCCTCCCAATATAAGATCCTGTCGTTGCCATAGTACCGTTTCTCGATCTAGAAAGATAAGTCATAGAACCTATTGTATCTCATAGTGACGCAATTTTTGTGTTAATTCGTCATTGTGAGGGATCGACGGATGCAATAATGAAGGAATAGTGCATCCGAAAAGAGATGCTCGCCTCCCAATATAAGATCCTGTCGTTGCCATAGTACCGTTTCTCGATCTAGAAAGATAAGTCATAGAACCTATTGTATCTCATAGTGACGCAATTTTTGTGTTAATTCGTCATTGTGAGGGATCGACGGATGCAATAATGAAGAGATAGTGCATTCGAAAAGAGATGCTCGCCTCCCTATATAAGATCCTGTCGTTCCCATAGAAACTTTCCTCGATTTTGAAAGAGAAGGCATGGAACCTATAGTATTTCATAGCGATGCAATTTCTGTGTTATTTCGTCATTGTGATGGATCGACGGATGGAATAAAGTAGGGACAGTGCATCCGAAAAGAGATACTCGCCTGCAAATAAAAGATCCTCCATTTAGAAAGAGAAGGCATAGAACCGATAGTATTTCATAGCGACGCAATTTCTGTGTTAATTCGTCATTGTGCGGGATCGACGGATGCAATTAAGAAGGAATAGTGCATCCGAAAAGAGATGCTCGCCTCCCAATACAAGATCCTGTCGTTGCCATAGAAACGTTCCTCGATTTAGAAAGAAAAGGCATAGAACCTATAGTATATCATAGCGACGCAACTTCTGTGTTAATTCGTCATTGTGAGGGATCGACGGATGCAATGATGAAGGAATTGTGCATCCGATAAGAGATACTCGCCACCCAATATAAGGTTCTGTCGTTTCCATAGAAACGTTCCTCGATTTAGAAAGAGAAGGCATAGAACCTATAGTTCTTCATAGCGACGCAATTACTGTGTTCATTCGTCATTGTGAGGGATCGACGGATGCAATAAACAAGGAGTAGTGCATCCGAAAAGAGATACTCACCTCCCAATATAAGATCCTGTCGTTGCTATATAAACGTTCCTCGATTTAGAAAGCGAAGGCATAGAACCTATAGTATTTCATAGCGACGCAATTTCTGTGTTGATTCGTCATTGTGAGGGATCGACGGATGAGATAAAGAAGAAATAGTGCAACCGAAAAGAGATGCTCGCCTCCCAATATAAGATCCTGTCGTTGCCATAGAAACGTTCCTCGATTTAGAAAGGGAAGGCGTAGAGCCTATAGTATTTCATAGCGACGCAATTTCTGTGTTAATTCGGTATTGTGAGGGATCGAGGGATGCAATAAGGAAGGAATAGAGCATTCGAAAAAAGATACTCGCCTCCCAATGGAAGATCCTGTCGTTGCCATTGATACGTTTGTCAATTTAGAATGACAAGGCATAGAACCTATAGTGTTACATAGCGACGCAATTTCTATGGTAATTCGTCATTGTGAGGGATCGACGGATGCAATAAAGAAGGAATAGTGCATCCGAAAAGTGATACTCGCCTCCCAATAGAAGATGCTGTCGTTGCCATAGAAACGTTCCTCGATAAAGAAAGAGAAGGCATCGAACCTATAGTTTTTCATAGCGACGCAATTTCTGTTTTAATTCGTCATTGTGGGGATCGACGGGTGCAATAAAGAAGGGATAGTGCATCCGAAAAGAGATACTTGCCTCCCAATTTAAGATCCTGTCGTTTCCATAGAAACGTTCCTCGATTTAGAAAGAGAAGGCATAGAACCTATAGTTTTTCAGAGCGACGCAATTTCTGTTTTAATTCGTCATTGTGAGGGATCGACGGATGCAATAAAGAAGGAATAGCGCATTCGAAAAGATATGCTCGCCTCCCAATATAAGATCCTGTCGTTGCCATAGAAACGTACCTCGATTTAGAAAGAGAAGGCATAGAACCTACAGTATTACATAGCGATGCAATTCCTGTGTTAATTCGTCATTGTGAGGGATCGACGGATGGAATAAAGTTGGAATAGTGCATCCGAAAAGAGATATGCGCCTGCAAATAAAAGATCCTCCATTTAGAAAGAGAAGGCATAGAACCTATAGTATTTTATAGCGACGCAATTACTGTGTTGATTCATCATTGTGAGGAATCGACGGACGCATCAAGTAGGAATAGTGCATCCGAAAAGAGATACTCGCCTCCCAATATAATATCCTGTCGTTGCCATAGAACCGTTCCTCGATTAAGAAAAAGAAGGCATAGAACCTATAGTTTTTCATAGCGACGCAATTTCAGTGTTAATTCGTCATTGTGAGGGATCGACGGATGCAATAAAGAAGGAATATTGCATCCGAAAAGAGAAGCTCGCCTCCTGTCGTTGCCATAGAAACGTTCCTCGATTTAGAAAGAGAAGGCATAGAACCTATAGCATTTCATAGCGACGCAATTTCTGTGTTGATTCGTCATTGTGAGGGATCGACGGATGCAATACAGAAGGAATATTGAATCCGAAAAGAGATACTCGCCTCCCAATTTAAGATTCTGTTGTTGCCATAGAAACGTTCCTCGATTTAGAAAGAGAAGGCATCGAACCCTTAGTTCTTCATAGCGACGCAATTTCTGTTTTAATTCGTCATTCTGGGGATCGACGGGTGCAATAAAGAAGGGATAGTGCATTCGAAAAGAGATGCTCGCCTCCCTATATAAGATCCTGTCGTTGCCATAGAAACGTTCCTCGATTTAGAAAGAGAAGGCATAGAACCAATAGTATTTCATAGCGACGCAATTTCTGTGTTGATTCGTCATTGTGAGGGATCGACGGATGCAATAAAGAAGGAATAGTGCATCCGAAAAGAGATACTCGCCTCCCAATTTAAGATCCTGTCGTTGCCATAGAAACGTTCTTCGATTTAGAAGGAGAAGGCATCGAAACTATAGTTTTTCTTAGCGACGCAATTTCTGTTTTAATTCGTTATTGTGAGGGATCGACGGATGCAATAACGAATGAATAGCGCGTTCGTAAAGATATGCTCGCCTCCCAATATAACAACCTGTCGTTGCCATAGAAACGTTCCTCGATTTAGAAAGAGAAGTCATAGAACATATAGTATTACATAGCGATGCAATTTCTGTGTTAATTCGTCATTGTGAGGGATCGAGGGATGGAATAAAGTAGGAATAGTGCATCCAAAAAGAGATACGCGCCTGCAAAAAATGATCCTCCATTAAGAAAGAGAAGGCATAGAACCTAAAGTATTTCATAGCGACGCAATTTCTGTGTTAATTCGTCATTGTGAGGGATCGGCGGATGCAATGAAGAAGGAATAGTGCATCTGATAAGAGATACTCGCTTCCCAATAGAAGATCCAGTCGTTGCCATAGAAAAGTTCCTCGATTTTGAAAGAGAATGCAAAGAACCTATAGTATTTCATAGCGACGCTATTTCTGTGTTAGTTCGTCATTGTGAGGGATCGACGGATGCTATAAAGAAGGAATATAGCAACCTAAATGAGATACTCGCCTCCCAATATAAGATCCCTTCGTTGCCATAGAAACGCTCCTCGATTAAGAAAGGGAAGACATAGAACCTATAGTATCTCATAGCGACGCAATCTCTGTGTTAATTCGTCATTGTGAGGGATCGACGGATGCAATAAAGAAGGGTTAGTGCATCCGAAAAGAGATGCTCGCCTCCCAATATAAAATCCGTCGTTGGCATAGAAACGTTCCTCGATTTAGAAAGAGAAGGCATAGAACCGATAGTTTTTCATAGCGACGCAATATCTGTGTTAATTCGTCATTGTGAGGGATCGACAGATGCAATAAAGAAGGGTTAGTGCATCCGAAAAGAGATGCTCGCCTCCCAATATAAAATCCGTCGTTGGCATAGAAACGTTCCTAGATTTAGAAAGAGAAGGCATAGAACCTATAGTATTTAATAGCGACGCAGTTACTGCGTTAATTCGTCATTGTGAGGGATCGACGGATGCAATTAAATAGGAAGAGTGCATCCGAAAAGAGATACTCGCCTCCCAATAGGTCGTCCTGCCGTTGCCATACCAACGTTACTTTTTTTAGAAAGTGAAGGCATAGGACCTATTGTATTTCATAGCGACGCCATGTCTGTGTTAATTCGTCATTGTGAGGGATCGACGGATGCAATAAAGTAGGAATAGTGCATCCGAAAAGAGATCCACGCCTCCCAATAGAAGATCCTGTCGTGGCCATAGAAACGTTCGTCGATTTAGAAAAAGAAGGCATAGAACCTACAGTATTACATAGCGACGCAATTTATGTGTTGATTCGTCATTGTGAGGGATCGACGGATGCAATAAAGAAGTAGTAGTGCATCCGTAAAGAGATACACGCCTCCCAATAGAAGATCCTGTCGTTGCCATAGAAACGTTTCTCGATTTAGAAAGAGAAGGCATAGAACCTATAGTATTTTATAGCGACGCAACTTCTGTGTTAATTCGTCATTGTGAGGGATCGACGGATAGACTAAAGTAGGAATTGTGCATTCGAAAAGAGATACTCGCCTGCCAATAATATATCCTCCATTTACAAAGATAATTCATAGAACCTATATTATTTTATAGCAACGCAATTTCTGTGTTAATTCGTCATTGTGAGGGATCGACGGATGCAATGATGAAGGAATTGTGCATCCGATAAGAGATACTCGCCTCCCAACAGAAGATCCTGACGTTGCCATAGAAAAGTTCCTCGATTTAGAAAGAGAAGACATAGAACCAATGGTATTTCATAGCGACGCAATTACTGTGTTGATTCATCATTGTTAGGGATCGACTGATGCAATAAAGAAGTAATAGTGCATCCGAATAGAGATACTCGCCTCCCAATAGAAGATCCTGTCGTTGCCGTAGAAACGTTCCTCGATTTAGAAAGAGAAAGCATAGAACCTATAGCATTTCAAAGCGACGCAATTTCTGTGTTGATTCGTCATTGTGAGGGATCGACGGATCCAATACAGAAGGAATATTGAATCCGAAAAGAGATACTCGCCTCCCAATTTAAGATTCTGTCGTTGCCATAGAAACGTTCCTCGATTTAGAAAGAGAAGGCATCGAACCTATAGTTTTTCATAGCGACGCAATTTCTGTTTTAGTTCGTCATTGTGGGGATCGACGGGTGCAATAAAGAAAGGATAGTGCATCCGAAAAGAGATACTCGCCTCCCAATTTAAGATCCTGTCGTTGCCATAGAAACGTTCCTCGATTTAGAAAGAGAAGGAATAGAACCTATAGTTTTTCATAGCGACGCAATTTCTGTTTTAATTCGTCATTGTGAGGGAGCGACGGATGGAATAAAGTAGGAATAGCGCATTCGAAAAGATATGCTCGCCTCCCAATATAAGATCCTGTCGTTGCCATAGAAACGTTCCTCGATTTAGAAAGAGTAGGCATAGAACCTACAGTATTACATAGCGATGCAATTTCTGTGTTAATTCGTCATTGTGAGGGATCGACGTATGGAATAAAGTTGGAATAATGCATCCGAAAAGAGATATGCGCCTGCAAATAAAAGATCCTCCATTTAGAAAGAGAAGGCATAGAACCTATAGTATTTTATAGCGAAGCAATTACTGTGTTGATTCATCATTGTGAGGAATCGACGGACGCATTAAGTAGGAATAGTGCATCCGAAAAGAGATACTCGCCTCCCAATATAATATCCTGTCGTTGCCATAGAAACGTTCCTCGATTAAGAAAGAGAAGGCATAGAACCAATAGTTTTTCATAGCGACGCAATTTCAGTGATAATTCGTCATTGTGAGGGATCGACGGATGCAATGAAGAAGGAATATTGCATCCGAAAAGAGAAGCTCGCTCCCTGTCGTTGCCATAGAAACGTTCCTCGATTTAGAAAGAGAAGGCATAGAACCTATAGCATTTCATAGCGACGCAATTTCTGTGTTGATGCGTCATTGTGAGGGATCGACGGATGCAATACAGAAGGAATATTGAATCCGAAAAGAGATACTCGCTTCCCAATTTAAGATTCTGTTGTTGCCATAGAAACCTTCCTCGATTTAGAAAGAGAAGGCATCGAACCTATAGTTCTTCATAGCGACGCAATTTCTGTTTTAATTCGTCATTGTGAGGGATCGAAGGATGCAATAAAGAAGGAATAGTGCATCCGAAAAGAGATACTCGCCTCCCAATAGAAGATCCTGTCGTTGTCATAGAAACGTTTCTCGAATTAGAAAGAGAAGGCATAGAACCGATAGTTTTTCATAGCGACGCAATTTTTGTGTTAATTCGTCATTGTGAGGGATCGACGGATGCAATAAAGAAGGAGTAGTGCATCCGTAAAGAGATACACGCCTCCCAATAGAAGATCCTGTCGTTGCCATAGAAACGTTTCTCGATTTAGAAAGAGAAGGCATAGAACCTATAGTATTTTATAGCGACGCAACTTCTGTGTTAATTCGTCATTGTGAGGGATCGACGGATAGACTAAAGTAGGAATTGTGCATTCGAAAAGAGATACTCGCCTGTCAATAATATATCCTCCATTTACAAAGATAATTCATAGAACCTATATTATTTTATAGCGACGCAATTTCTGTGTTAATTCGTCATTGTGAGGGATCGACGGATGCAATGATGAAGCAATTGTGCATCCGATAAGAGATACTCGCCTCCCAACAGAAGATCCTGTCGTTGCCATAGAAAAGTTCCTCGATTTAGAAAGAGAAGACATAGAACCGATGGTATTTCATAGCGACGCAATTACTGTGTTGATTCATCATTGTTAGGGATCGACGGATGCAATAAAGATGTAATAGTGCATCCGAATAGAGATACTCGCCTCCCAATAGAAGATCCTGTCGTTGCCATAGAAACGTTCCTCGATTTAGAAACAGAAGGCATAGAACCTATAGTTTTTCATAGCGACGCAATTTCTGTGTTGATTCGTCATTGTGAGGGATCGACGGATGCAATAAACAAGGAATAGTGCATCCGAAAAGAGATGCTCGGCTCCCAATAGAAGATCCTGTCGTTGACATAGAAACGTTCCACGATTTAGGAAGAGAAGGCATAGAACCTATAGTTTTTCATAGCGACGCAATTTCTGTGTTAATTCGTCATTGTGACGGATCGACGGATGCAATAAACAAGGAATAGTGCATCCGAAAAGAGATGCTCGGCTCCCAATATAAGATCCTGTCGTTGCCATAGAAACGTTCCTCGATTTAGAAAGAGGAGGCATAGAAGCTATAGTTTTTCATAGCGACGCAATTTCTGTGTTAATTTGTCATTGTGAGGGATCGACGGATGCAATAAAGAAGGAATAGTGCATCCGAAAACAGATGCTCGCCTCCCAATATATGATCCTGTCGTTGCCATAGAAACCTTTCTCGATTTAGAAAGAGAAGGCATAGAATCTATAGTATTTCATAGCGACGCAATTACTGTGTTGAATCTTCATTGTGAGGGAGCGACAGATGCAATAAAGAAGTAATAGTGCATCCGAAAGGAGATACTCGCCTCCCAATAGAAGATCCTGTCATTGCCATAGAAACGTTCCTCGATTTAGAAAGAGAAGGCATAGAACCTATAGTTTTTCATAGCGACGCAATTTATGTGTTATTCGTCATTGTGAGGGATCGATGGATGCAATAAAGAAGGAATAGTGCATCCGAAAAGTGATGCTCGCCTCCCAATTTAAGATCCTGTCGATGCCGGAGAAACGTTCCTCGATTTAGAAAGAGAAGTTATTGAAACTATAGTTTTTCATAGAGACGCAATTTCTGTGTTAATTCGTCATTGTGAGGGTTCGACGGATTCAATAATGAAGGAATAGAGCGTTCGAAAAAATATACTCGCCTCCCAATATAAGATCCTGTCGTTGCCATAGAAACGTTCCTCGATTTAGAAAGAGACGGCATAGAACCTATAGTTTTTCATAGCGACGCATTTTCTGTGTTAATTCGTCATTGTGAGGGATCGACGGATGCAATAAAGAAGGAATAGTCCATCCGAAAAGAGATACTCGCCTCCCAATATAAGATCCTGTCTTTGCCATAGAAACGTTCCTCGATTTAGAAAGAGAAGGCATAGAGCCTATAGTATTTCATAGCGACGCAATTTCTGTGTTAATTCGTCATTGTGAGGGATCGACGGATGCAATTAAGAAGGAATACAGGTATCCGAAATATGATACTCGCCTCCCAATATAAGATCCCTTCGTTGCCATACAAACGTTCCTCGATTTACAAAAAGTAGGCATAGAACCTATAATATTTCATAGCGACGCAATTTATGTGTTTATACGTCATTGTGAGGGATCGACGGATAGAATAAAGTAGGAATAGTGCATCCGAAAAGAGATGCTCGCCTGCCAATAAAATATCCTCCATTTAGAAAGATAACGCATAGAAGCTATAGTATTTCGTAGCGACGCAATTTCTGTGTTACTTCGTCATTGTGAGGGATCGACGGATGCATTGAACAAGGAATTGTGCATCCGATAAGAGATACTCGCCTCCCAACAGAAGATACTGTCGTTGCCATAGAAAAGTTCCTCGATTTAGAATGAGAAGGCATAGAACCAATATTTTTTCATAGCGACGCAATTTCTGTGTTAATTCGTCATTGTGAGGGATCGACGGATGCAGTAAAGAAGGAATAGTGCTACCGAAAGGAGATACTCGCCTCCCAATAGAAGATCCTGTCATTGCCATAGAAACGTTCCTCGATTTAGAAAGAGAAGGCATAGAGCCTATAGTATTTCATAGCGACGCAATTTCTGTGTTAATTCGTCATTGTGAGGGATCGTCGGATGGAATAAAGTTGGAATCGTGCATCCGAAAAGAGATACTCTCCTGCCAATAAAAGATCCTCCATTTAGAAAGAGAAGGCATAGAACCTATAGTATTTCATAGCGACGCAATTTCTGTGTTAATTCGTCATTGTGAGGGATCGACGGATGCAATTAAGAAGGAATAGTGGATCCGAAATATGATACTCGCCTCCCAATATAAGATCCCTTCGTTGCCATACAAACGTTCCTCGATTTAGAAAATTTAGGCATAGAACCTATAATATTTCATAGCGACGAAATTTATGTGTTTATACGTCATTGTGAGGGATCGACGTATAGAATAAAGTAGGAATACTGCATCCGAAAAGAGATACTCGCCTGCCAATAAAATATCCTCGATTTAGAAAGATAACGCATAGAACCTATAGTATTCCATAGCGACGCAATTTCTATGTTAATTCGTCATTGTGAGTGATCGACGGATGCAATAAAGAAGGAATACTGCATCCGAAAAGAGATACTCGCCTCCCTATATAAGATCCTGTCGTTGCCATAGAAACGTTTCTCGATCTAGAAAGGGAAGACATAGAACCTATAGTATTTCATAGTGACGCAATGTCTGTGTTAATTCGTCATTGTGAGGGATTGACTGATGCAATAAAGAAGTAATAGTGCATCCGAATAGAGATACTCGCCTCCCAATAGAAGATCCTGTCGTTGCCGTAGAAACGTTCCTCGATTTAGAAAGAGAAGGCATAGAACCTATAGCATTTCAAAGCGACGCAATTTCTGTGTTGATTCGTCATTGTGAGGGATCGACGGATCCAATACAGAAGGAATATTGAATCCGAAAAGAGATACTCGCCTCCCAATTTAAGATTCTGTCGTTGCCATAGAAACGTTCCTCGATTTAGAAAGAGAAGGCATCGAACCTATAGTTTTTCATAGCGACGCAATTTCTGTTTTAGTTCGTCATTGTGGGGATCGACGGGTGCAATAAAGAAAGGATAGTGCATCCGAAAAGAGATACTCGCCTCCCAATTTAAGATCCTGTCGTTGCCATAGAAACGTTCCTCGATTTAGAAAGAGAAGGAATAGAACCTATAGTTTTTCATAGCGACGCAATTTCTGTTTTAATTCGTCATTGTGAGGGAGCGACGGATGGAATAAAGAAGGATTAGTGCATCCGAAAAGAGATGCTCGCCTCCCTATATAAGATCCGTCGTTGCCATAGAAACTTTCCTAGATTTAGAAAGAGAAGGCATAGAACTAATTGTATTTCATAGCGACGCAATTTCTGTGTTAATTCGTCATTGTGAGGGTTCGACGAATGCAATAAAGAAGGAATAGGGCATCCGAAAAAAGATTCTCGCCCCCCAATATAAGATCCTGTCGTTGCCATAGAAATGTTCCTCGAATTAGAAAGAGAAGGCATAGAACGTATAGTATTTCATAGCGACGCAATTTCTGTGTTAATTCGTCATTGTGAGGGATCGACGGATGCAATAAGGAAGGAATAGTGCATCCGAAAAGAGATACTCGCCTCCCAATGGAAGATCCTGTCGTTGCCATAGAAACGTTTCTCAATTTAGAATGACAAGGCATAGAACCTATAGTATTTCATAGCGACGCAATTTCTGTCATGATTCCTCATTGTGAGGGATCTACGGATTCAATAACGAAGGAATAGTGCATCCGAAAAGAGATACTCGCCTCCCAATAGAAGATGCTGTCGTTGCCATAGAAACGTTCCTCGATTTGGAAAGAGAAGGCATAGAACCTATAGTATTTCATAGCGACGAAATATCTGTGTTAATTCGTCATTGTGAGGGATCGACGGATGCAATAAAAAGGAAGAGTGCATCGGAAAAGAGGTACTCGCCTCCCAATAGATCATCCTGCCGTTGTCATAGAAACGTTCGTCGATTTAGAAAGGGAAGGCATAGGACGTATTGTATTTCATAGCGACGCAATGTCTGTGTTAATTCGTCATTGTGAGGGATCGACGGATGCAATAAAGAAAGAATAGTGTATCCGAAAAGAGATCCTCGCCTCCCAATGTAAGATCCTGTCGTTGCCAAAGAAACGTTCCTCGATTTAGAAAGAGAAGTCATAGAACTTATTGTATTTCATTGCGGCGCAATTTCTGTGTTAAATCGTCATTGCGAGGGATCGACGGATGCAATAAAGAAGGAATAGTGCATCCGGAGAGAGATACTCGCCTCCCAATTTATGATCCTGTCGTTGCCATAGAAAAGTTCCTCGATTTAGAAAGAGAAGGCATAGAACCTATAGTATTTCATAGTGACGCGATTTCTGTGTTAATTCATCATTGTGAGGGATCGACGGATGCAAGAAAGAAGGAACAGTGCATCCGAAAAGACATACTCGCCTCCCAGTATAAGACCCTGTCGTTGCCATAGAAACGTTCCCCGATTTAGAAAGAGAAGGCATACAACCTATAGTATTTCACAGCGACGCAATTTCTCTGCTAATTCGTCATTGTGAGGGAGCGACGGATGCAATAAAGAAGGAATAGAGCATCTGAAAAGAGATACTCGCCTCCCAATATAAGATCATGTCGTTGCCATAGAAACGTTCCTCGATTTAGAAAGAGAAGGCATATAACCTACAGATTATCGTAGCAACGCAATTTCTGTGTTAATTCGTCATTGTGAGGGATCGACGGATGCAATAAAGAAGGAATAGTGCATCCGAAAAGAGATGCTCGCCTCCCCATTTAAGAGACTGTCGTTGCCATAGAAACGTTCCTCTATTTAGAAAGAGAAGGCATAGGAACTATAGTTTTTCATAGCGACGCAATTTCTGTGTTAATTCGTCATTGTGAGGGTTCGACAGATGCAATAAAGACGAATTAGTGCATCCGAGAAGAGTTGCCCGCCTCCCAATATAAGATCCGTCGTTGTCATAGAAACGTTTCTCGATTTAGAAAGAGAAGGCATAGAACCTATAGTATTTCATAGCGACGCAATTTCTGTGTTAATTCCTCATTGTGAGGGTTCGACGGATGCAATAAAGAAGGAATAGAGCATCCGAAAAAAGATACTCGCCTCCCAATATAAGATCCTGTCGTTGCCATAGAAACGTTTCTCGATTTAGAAAGAGATGGCATAGAACCTATTGTATTTCATAGCGACGCAATTACTGTGTTGATACATCATTGTGAGGGATCGACGGACGCAATAAAGAAGGATTAGTGCATCCGAAAAGAGATAATCGCCTCCAAATATAAGATCCTGTCGTTGCCATAGAAACGTTCCTCGATTTAGAAAGAGAAGGCATAGAACCTATGGTTTTTAATAGCGACGCAATTTCTACATCTACATCTACATCTACATTTACATCTACATCTACATTTATACTCCGCAAGCCACCCAACGGTGTGTGGCGGAGGGCACTTTACGTGCCACTGTCATTATCTCCCTTTCCTGTTCCAGTCGCGTATGGTTCGCGGGAAGAACGACTGTCTGAAAGCCTCTGTGCGCGCTCTAATCTCTCTAATTTTACATTCGTGATCTCCTCGGGAGGTATAAGTAGGGGGAAGCAATATATTCGATACCTCATCCAGAAACGCACCCTCTCGAAACCTGGCGAGCAAGCTACACCGCGATGCAGAGCGCCTCTCTTGCAGAGTCTGCCACTTGAGTTTGTTAAACATCTCCGTAACGCTATCACGGTTACCAAATAACCCTGTGACGAAACGCGCCGCTCTTCTTTGGATCTTCTCTATCTCCTCCGTCAACCCGATCTGGTACGGATCCCACACTGATGAGCAATACTCAAGTATAGGTCGAACGAGTGTTTTGTAAGCCACCTCCTTTGTTGATGGACTACATTTTCTAAGGACTCTCCCAATGAATCTCAACCTGGTACCCGCCTTACCAACAATTAATTTTATATGATCATTCCACTTCAAATCGTTCCGCACGCATACTCCCAGATATTTTACAGAAGTAACTGCTACCAGTGTTTGTTCCGCTATCATATAATCATACAATAAAGGATCCTTCTTTCTATGTATTCGCAATACATTACATTTGTCTATGTTAAGGGTCAGTTGCCACTCCCTGCACCAAGTGCCTATCCGCTGCAGATCTTCCTGCATTTCGCTACAATTTTCTAATGCTGCAACTTCTCTGTATACTACAGCATCATCCGCGAAAAGCCGCATGGAACTTCCGACACTATCTACTAGGTCATTTATATATATTGTGAAAAGCAATGGTCCCATAACACTCCCCTGTGGCACGCCAGAGGTTACTTTAACGTCTGTAGATGTCTCTCCATTGAGAACAACATGCTGTGTTCTGTTTGCTAAAAACTCTTCAATCCAGCCACACAGCTGGTCTGATATTCCGTAGGCTCTTACTTTGTTTATCAGACGACAGTGCGGAACTGTATCGAACGCCTTCCGGAAGTCAAGGAAAATGGCATCTACCTGGGAGCCTGTATCTAATATTTTCTGGGTTTCATGAACAAATAATGCGAGTTGGGTTTCACACGATCGCTGTTTCCGGAATCCATGTTGATTCCTACATAGTAGATTCTGAATTTCCAAAAACGACATGATACTCGAGCAAAAGACATGTTCTAAAATTCTACAACAGATCGACGTCAGAGAGATAGGTCTATAGTTTTGCGCATCTGCTCGACGACCCTTCTTGAAGACTGGGACTACCTGTGCTCTTTGCCAATCATTTGGAACCTTCTGTTCCTCTAGAGACTTGCGGTACACGGCTGTTAGAAGGGGGGCAAGTTCTTTCGCGTACTCTGTGTAGAATCGAATTGGTATCCCGTCAGGTCCAGTGGACTTTCCTCTGTTGAGTGATTCCAGTTGCTTTTCTATTCCTTGGACACTTATTTCAATGTCAGCCATTTTTTCGTTGGTGCGAGGATTTAGAGAAGGAACTGCAGTGCGGTCTTCCTCTGTGAAACAGCTTTGGAAAAAGGTGTTTAGTATTTCAGCTTTACGCTTGTCATCCTCTGTTTCAATGCCATCATCATCCCAGAGTGTCTGGACATGATGTTTCGAGCCACTTACTGATTTAACGTAAGACCAGAACTTCCTAGGATTTTCTGTCAAGTCGGTACCTAGTATTTTACTTTCGAATTCACTGAACGCTTCACGCATAGCCCTCCTTACGCTAACTTTGACATTGTTTAGCTTCTGTTTGTCTGAGAGGTTTTGGCTGCGTTTAAACTTGGAGTGAAGCTCTCTTTGCTTTCGCAGTAGTTTCCTAACTTTGTTGTTGTACCACGGTGGGTTTTTCCCGTCCCTCACAGTTTTGCTCGGCACGTACCTGTCTAAAACGCATTTAACGATTGCCTTGAACTTTTTCCATAAACACTCAACATTGTCAGTGTCGGAACAGAAATTTTCGTTTTGATCTGTTAGGTAGTCTGAAATCTGCCTTCTATTACTCTTGCTAAACAGATAAACCTTCCTCCCTTTTTTTATATTCCTATTAACTTCCATATTCAGGGATGCTGCAACGGCCTTATGATCACTGATTCCCTGTTCTGCACTTACAGAGTCGAAAAGTTCGGGTCTGTTTGTTATCAGTAGGTCCAAGATGTTATCTCCACGAGTCGGTTCTCTGTTTAATTGCTCGAGGTAATTTTCGGATAGTGCACTCAGTATAATGTCACTCGATGCTCTGTCCCTACCACCCTTCCTAAACATCTGAGTGTCCCAGTCTATATCTGGTAAATTGAAATCTCCACCTAAGACCATAACATGCTGAGAAAATTTATGTGAAATGTATTCCAAATTTTCTCTCAGTTGTTCTGCCACTAATGCTGCTGAGTCGGGGGGTCGGTAAAAGGAGCCAATTATTAACCTTGCTCGGTTGTTGAGTGTAACCTCCACCCATAATAATTCACAGGAACTATCCACTTCTACTTCACTACAGGATAAACTACTACTAACAGCGACGAACACTCCGCCACCGGTTGCATGCAATCTATCCTTTCTAAACACCGTCTGTGCCTTTGTAAAAATTTCGGCAGAATTTATCTCTGGCTTCAGCCAGCTTTCTGTACCTATAACGATTTCAGCTTCGGTGCTTTCTATCAGCGCTTGAAGTTCCGGTACTTTACCAACGCAGCTTCGACAGTTTACAATTACAATACCGATTGCTGCTTGGTCCCCGCATGTCCTGACTTTGCCCCGCACCCGTTGAGGCTGTTGCCCTTTCTGCACTTGCCCGAGGCCATCTAACCTAAAAAACCGCCCAGCCCACGCCACACAACCCCTGCTACCCGTGTAGCCGCTTGTTGCGTGTAGTGGACTCCTGACCTATCCAGCGGAACCCGAAACCCCACCACCCTATGGCGCAAGTCGAGGAATCTGCAGCCCACATGGTCGCAGAACCGTCTCAACCTCTGATTCAGACCCTCCACTCGGCTCTGTACCAAAGGTCCGCAGTCAGTCCTGTCGACGATGCTGCAGATGGTGAGCTCTGCTTTCATCCCGCTAGCGAGACTGGCAGTCTTCACCAAATCAGATAGCCGCCGGAAGCCAGAGAGGATTTCCTCCGATCCATAGCGACACACATCATTGGTGCCGACATGAGCGACCACCTGCAGATGGGTGCACCCTGTACCCTTCATGGCATCCGGAAGGACCCTTTCCACATCTGGAATGACTCCCCCCGGTATGCACACGGAGTGCACATTGGTTTTCTTCCCCTCCCTTGCTGCCATATCCCTAAGGGGCCCCATTACACGCCTGACGTTGGAGCTCCCAACTACCAGTAAGCCCACCCTCTGCGACTGCCCGGATCTTGCAGACTGAGGGGCAACCTCTGGAACAGGACAAGCAGCCATGTCAGGCTGAAGATCAGTATCAGCCTGAGACAGAGCCTGAAACCGGTTCGTCAGACAAACTGGAGAGGCCTTCCGTTCAGCCCTCCGGAATGTCTTTCGCCCCCTGCCACACCTTGAGACGACCTCCCACTCTACCACAGGTGAGGGATCAGCCTCAATGCGAGCAGTATCCCGGGCAACCACAGTCGTAGTCCGATCGGGGGATGCGTGGGACGAGCTGGCCGTCCCCGACAAACCCCCATCCGGACCCCCACAGTGATGCCCATTGGCAACAGCCTCAAGCTGTGTGACCGAAGCCAACACTGCCTGAAGCTGGGAGCGAAGGGATGCCAACTCAGCCTGCATCCGAACACAGCAGTTGCAGTCCCTATCCATGCTAAAAACTGTGCAAAGAACGTCTGAACTAATCTACAGAGAGCGCAAACAAAACGACACAAAATTGAAGCGGTTATTAAAATACAAGATTGCCTAGTAAATGCAGTAATGCTGCCACTTGTGCACTGCTGACACACTGCTCGGCGGCGGAAGGAGACTACGCGATTTAACACTATTCGAGTACTAAAACGTGATGCTACAACTAATTTCTGTAATAATTCGTCATTGTGAGGGATCGACGGATGCAATAAGAAGGAATAGTGCATTCGAAAATAGATACTCGCCTCCCAATAGAAGATCCTGTCGTTGTCATAGAAACGTTCCTCGATTTAGAAAGAGAAGGCATAGAACCTATAGTATTTCATAGCGACGCAATTTCTGTGTTAATTCGTCATTGTGATGGATCGACGGATGCAATAAGAAGGAATATTGCATCCGAAAATAGATACTCGCCTCCCAACAGAAGATACTGTCGAAGAAATAGAGACTTTCCTCGATTTAGAAACAGAAGGCGTAGAAACTATACTAATTCATAGCGAAAAAATTTCTGTGTTAATTCATCGTTGTGAGGGATCGACGGATGCAATAAAGAAGGAATAGTGCATCCGAAAAGAGATACTCGCCTCCCAATAGGAGATCCTGTCGTTGCCATAGAAACGTTCCTCAATTTAGAAAGAGAAGACATAGAACCTATAGTGTTTCATAGCGACGCAATTTTTGTGTTAATTCGTCATTGTGAGGGATCGACGGATGCAATAAAGAAGGAATAGTGCATCCGAAAAGAGATACTCGCCTCCCAATAGAAGATCCTTTCGTTGCCATAGAAACGTTCCTCGATTTAGAAACAGAAGGCATAGAACCTATAGTATTTCATAGCGACGCAATTTCTCTGTTAATTCGTCATTGTGAGGGATCGACGGATGCAATAATGAAGGAATAGTGAATCCGAAAAGAGATACTCGCCTCCCAATATTAGATCCTGTCGTTGCCATAGAAACGTTCCTCGATTTAGGAAGAGAAGGCATAGAACCTATGATGTTTCATAGCCACGCATTTTCTGTGTTAATTCGTTATTGTGAAGGATCGTCGGATGCAATAAAGAAGGAATAGTGCATCCGAAAAGAGATACTCGCCTCCGAATTGGAGATCCTGTCGTTGACATAGAAACGTTCCTCGATTCAGAAAGAGAAGGCATAGAACGTATAGTATTTCATAGCGACGCAATTTCTGTGTTAATTCGTCATTGTGAGGACTCGACGGATGCAATAAAGAAGGAATAGTGCATTCGAAAAGAGACACTCGCCTCGCAATAGATGATCCTGTCTTTGCCATAGAAACGTTCCTCGATTTAGTAAGAGAAGGCATAGAACCTATAGTATTTCATAGCGACGCAATCTCTGTGAAAATTCGACATTGTGAGTGATCTACGGATAGAATAAAGAAGGAATAGTGCATCCGAAAAGAGATACTCGCCTCTCAATAGAAGATCCTGTCGTTGCCATAGAAACGTTCCTCGATTAAGAAAGAGAAGGTATAGAACCTATAGTATTTCATAGCGACGCAATTTCTGTGTTAATTCATCATTGTGACAGTCGACGGATGCAATAATGAAGGAATAGTGCATCCGAAAAGAGATACTCGCCTCCCAATGGAAGATCCATTCGTTGCCATAGAAACGTACCTCGATTTAGAAAGAGAAGGCATAGAACCTATAGTGTTTCATAGCCACGCAATTTCTGTGTTAAATCGTCATTGTGAGGGTTCAACGGATGCAATAAGAAGGAAATGTGCATCCGAAAAGAGATACCCGTCTCCCAATAGAAGATCCTGTCGTTGCCATTGAAACGTTCCTAGATTTAGAAAGAGAAGGCATAGAACCTATAGTATTTCATAGGGACGCAATTTCTTTATTAATTCGTCATTGTGAGCGATCGACGGATGCAATAAAGAAGGAATACTGCATCCGAAAAGAGATACTTGCCTCCCAATAGAAGATCCAATCGTAGCCACAGAAACGGTTTTCGATTTAGAAAGAGAAGGCATAGAACCTATAGTATTTAATAGCGACGCAATTTCTGTGTTAATTCGACATTGTGAGGGATCGACGGATGCAATAAAGAAGGAATAGTGCATACGAAAAGGGATACTCGCCTCCCAATAGAAGATCCTGTCGAAGCCATAGAAACTTTCCTCGATTTAGAAAGAAAAGGCTTAGAACGTATAGTATTTCATAGCGACGCAATTTCTGTGTTAATTCGTCATTGTGAGGGATCGACGAATGCAATAAAGAAGGAAGAGTGAATCCGAAAAGAGATATTCGCCTCCCAATAGAAGATCCTGTCGTTGCCTTAGACACATTCCTCGATTTAGAAAGAGGAGGCATAGAACCTATAGTATTTCATAGCGACGAAATTTCTGTGTTAATTCGTCATTGTGAGGGATTGACGGATGCTATAAAAAAGGAATAGTGCGTCCGTAAAGAGATACTCGCCTCCCAATAGAAGATGCTGTCCTTGCCATAGTAACGTACATCGATTTAGATAGAGAAGTTATAGAACTAATATTATTTCATAGCGAAAAAACTTTTGTGTTAATTCGTCATTGTGGCTGGGATTCACGGATGCAATAAAGAAGGAATAGTGCATCCGAAAGTGAAATTAGCCTCCCATTATAAGATCCTGTCGTTGCCATAGAAACGTTCCTCGATTTAGAAAGAGAAGGCATAGAACCTATAGTGTTTCATAGCGACGCATTTTCTGTGTTAATTCGTCATTGTGAGGGATCGACGGATGCAACAAAGAAGGATTAGTGCATCCGAAAAGAGATACTCGCCTCCCAATATAAGATCCTGTCGTTGCCATACAGATTTTCCTCGATTTAGGAAGAGAAGGCATAGAACCTATAGTATTTCATAGGGACGCAATCTCTGTGTTAATTCGTCGTTGTGAGGGATCGCCGGATTCAATATAGATGGAATAGTGCATCCGAAATGAGATACTTGCCTCCCAATGGAAGATGCTCTCCTTGACTCAGAATCGTTCATCGTTTTAGATAGAGAAGTTATAGAACCAATATTATTTCATAGCGAAAAAACTTCTGTGTTAATTCGTCATTGTGTTGGATCGACGGATGCAATAAAGATGGAATAGTGCAACCGAAAAGAGAAACTCGCCTCCCAATAGAAGATCCTGTTCTTGCCATTGAAACGTTCTTCGATTTAGGAAGAGAATGTATAGAACCTATTGTATTTCATAGCGACGCAATTTCTGTGTTAATTCGTTATTGTGAGGGATCGACGGATGCAATAAAGAAGGAATAGTGCATACGAAAAGGGATACTCGCCTCCCAATAGAAGATCCTGTCGAAGCCATAGAAACTTTCCTCGATTTAGAAAGAGAAGGCGTAGAACCTTTAGTATTTCATAGCGAAGCATTTTCTGTGTTAATTGGTCATTGTGAGGGATCGACGGATACAATAAAGGAGGAATAGTGCATCCGAAAATAGATACTCGCCTCCCAATAGAAGATCCTGTCGTTGCCATAGAAACGTTCCTCGATTTAAGAAGAGAAAGCATAGAACCTATGATATTTCATAGCGACGCAATTTCTGTGTTAATTCGTTATTGTGAGGGATCGTCGGATGCAATACAGAAGGAATAGTGCATCCGAAAAGAGATATTCGCCTCCCAATTGGAGATCCTATCGTTGACATAGAAACGTTCCTCGATTCAGAAAGAGAAGGCATAGAACGTATAGTATTTCATAGCGACGCAATTTCTGTGTTAATTCGTCATTGTGAGGATTCGACGGATGCAATAAAGAAGGAATAGTGCTTTTGAAAAGAGACGCTCGCCTCGCAATAGATGATCATGCCGTTGCCATAGAAACGTTCCTAGATTTAGTAAGAGAAGGCATAGAACCTATAGTATTTCATAGCGACGCAATTTCTGTGAAAATTCGAGATTGTGAGTGATCTACGAATAGAATAAAGAAGGAATCGTGAATCCGACAAGAGATACTCGCCTCCCAATAGAAGATCCTGTCGTTGCCATTGAAACGTTCCTCGATTATGAAAGAGAAGGCATAGAACCTATAGTATTTCATAGCGACGCAATTTCTGTGTTAATTCGTCATTGTGACAGTCGACGGATGCAATAATGAAGGAATAGTGCATCCGAAAAGAGATACTCGCCTCCCAATGGAAGATCCATCCGTTGCCATAGAAACGTACCTCGATTTACAAAGAGAAGGCAAAGAACCTATAGTGTTTCATAGCGACGCAATTTCTGTGTTAATTCGTCATTGTGCGGGTTCGACGGATGCAATAAGTAGGAATAGTGCTTCCGAAAATAGATACTCGCCTCCCAATAGAAGGTCCAGTCGTTGCCATAGAAACATTCCTCGATTTAGAAAGAGAAGGCATAGAACCTATAGTATTTCATAGCGGCGGAATTTCTGTGTTAAATCGTCATTGTGAGGGATCGACGGCTGCAATAAAGAACGAATAGTGCATCCGAAAAGAGATATTTGCCTCCCAATAGAAGATCCTGACGTTGCCATAGAAACTTTCCTCGATACAAAGACAAGGCATAGAAGCTATAGTATTTCATAGCGAAGCAATTTCTGTGTTAATTGGTCATTGTGAGGGATCGACGGATACAATAAAGGAGGAATAGTGCATCCGAAAATAGATACTCGCCTCCCCATATAAGATCCTGTCGTTGCCATAGAAACGTTCCTCGATTTAGAAAGAGAAGGCATAGAACCTATAGTGTTTCATAGCGACGCAATTTCTGTGTTAATTCTTCAGTGTGAGGGATCAACGGAAGCAATAAAGGAGGAATAGTGCATCCGAAAAGAGATACTCGCCTCCCAATATAAGATCCTGTCGTTGCCATACAGATTTTCCTCGATTTAGGAAGAGAAGGCATAGAACCTATAGTATTTCATAGCGAAGCAATTTCTGTGTTAATTGGTCATTGTGAGGGATCGACGGATACAATAAAGGAGGAATAGTGCATCCGAAAATAGATACTCGCCTCCCAATATAAGATCCTGTCGTTGCCATAGAAGCGTTCCTCGATTTAAAAAGAAAAGGGATAGAACCTATAGTATTTCTTAGCGACGCCATTTCTGTGTTAATTCGTCATTGTGAGGGATCGACGGATGCAATAAAGAAGGAATATAGAATCCTAAAAGAGATATTCGCCTCCCAATAGAAGATCCTGTCGTTGCAATAGACACGTTCCTCGATTTAGAAAGAGAAGGCATAGAACCTATAGTATTTCATAGCGACGCAATTTCTGTGTTAATTCGTCGTTGTGAGGGACCGACGGATGCAATAAAGAAGGAATAGTGCATCTGAAAAGAGATACTCGCCTTGTCATGTCCTTGCCATAGAAACGTTCATCGATTTAAAAAGAAAAGGGATAGAACCTATAGTATTTCATAGCGACGCCATTTCTGTGTTAATTCGTCATTGTGAGGGACCGACGGATGCAATAAAGAAGGAATAGTGAATCCGAAAAGAGATATTCGCCTCCCAATATAAGATCCTGTCGTTGCCATACAGATTTTCCTCGATTTAGGAAGAGAAGGCATAGAACCTATAGTATTTCATAGCGACGCAATCTCTGTGTTAATTCGTCGTTGTGAGGGATCGCCGGATTCAATATAGATGGAATAGTGCATCCGAAATGAGATACTTGCCTCCCAATGGAAGATGCTCTCCTTGACTCAGAATCGTTCATCGTTTTAGATAGAGAAGTTATAGAACCAATATTATTTCATAGCGAAAAAACTTCTGTGTTAATTCGTCATTGTGTTGGATCGACGGATGCAATAAAGATGGAATAGTGCAACCGAAAAGAGAAACTCGCCTCCCAATAGAAGATCCTGTTCTTGCCATTGAAACGTTCTTCGATTTAGGAAGAGAATGTATAGAACCTATTGTATTTCATAGCGACGCAATTTCTGTGTTAATTCGTTATTGTGAGGGATCGACGGATGCAATAAAGAAGGAATAGTGCATACGAAAAGGGATACTCGCCTCCCAATAGAAGATCCTGTCGAAGCCATAGAAACTTTCCTCGATTTAGAAAGAGAAGGCGTAGAACCTTTAGTATTTCATAGCGAAGCATTTTCTGTGTTAATTGGTCATTGTGAGGGATCGACGGATACAATAAAGGAGGAATAGTGCATCCGAAAATAGATACTCGCCTCCCAATAGAAGATCCTGTCGTTGCCATAGAAACGTTCCTCGATTTAAGAAGAGAAAGCATAGAACCTATGATATTTCATAGCGACGCAATTTCTGTGTTAATTCGTTATTGTGAGGGATCGTCGGATGCAATACAGAAGGAATAGTGCATCCGAAAAGAGATATTCGCCTCCCAATTGGAGATCCTATCGTTGACATAGAAACGTTCCTCGATTCAGAAAGAGAAGGCATAGAACGTACAGTATTTCATAGCGACGCAATTTCTGTGTTAATTCGTCATTGTGAGGATTCGACGGATGCAATAAAGAAGGAATAGTGCTTTTGAAAAGAGACGCTCGCCTCGCAATAGATGATCATGCCGTTGCCATAGAAACGTTCCTAGATTTAGTAAGAGAAGGCATAGAACCTATAGTATTTCATAGCGACGCAATTTCTGTGAAAATTCGAGATTGTGAGTGATCTACGAATAGAATAAAGAAGGAATCGTGAATCCGACAAGAGATACTCGCCTCCCAATAGAAGATCCTGTCGTTGCCATTGAAACGTTCCTCGATTATGAAAGAGAAGGCATAGAACCTATAGTATTTCATAGCGACGCAATTTCTGTGTTAATTCGTCATTGTGACAGTCGACGGATGCAATAATGAAGGAATAGTGCATCCGAAAAGAGATACTCGCCTCCCAATGGAAGATCCATCCGTTGCCATAGAAACGTACCTCGATTTACAAAGAGAAGGCAAAGAACCTATAGTGTTTCATAGCGACGCAATTTCTGTGTTAATTCGTCATTGTGAGGGTTCGACGGATGCAATAAGTAGGAATAGTGCTTCCGAAAAGAGATACTCGCCTCTCAATAGAAGATCCTGTCGTTGCCATAGAAACGTTCCTCGATTTAGAAAGAGAAGGCATAAAACCTATAGTATTTCATAGGGACGCAATTTCATTGTTAATTCGTCATTGTGAGCGATCGACGGATGCAATAAAGAAGGAATAGTGCATTTGAAAAGAGACGCTCGCCTCCCAATAGAAGATCCTGTCGTTGCCATAGAAACGTTCCTCGATTTAGAAAGAGAAGGCATAGAACCCATAGTATTTCATAGCGTCGCAATTCCTGTGATAATTCGTCATTGTGAGGGATCGACGGATGCAATAAAGAAGGAATAGTGCATACGAAAAGAGATACTCGCCTCCCAATGGGAGATCCTGTCGTTATCATAGAAACGTTCCTCGATTTAGAAAGAGAAGGCATAGAACCTATAGTGTTTCAAGGCGACGCAATTTCTGTGTTAATTCGAAATTGTGACAGTCGACGGATGCAATAATGAAGGAATAGTGCATCCGAAAAGAGATACTCGCCTCCCAATGGAAGATCCATTCGTTGCCATAGAAACGTACCTCGATTTAGAAAGAGAAGGCATAGAACCTATAGTGTTTCAAGGCGACGCAATTTCTGTGTTAATTCGTCATTGTGAGGGATCGAAGGATACAATAAAGGAGGAATAGTGCATGCGAAAATAGATACTCGCCTAACAATATAAGATTGTGTCGTTTCCTTAGATACGTTCCTCGATTTCGAAGGAGAAGGCATAGAACCTATAGTATTTCATAGCGTTGCATTTTCTGTGTTAATTCGTCATTGTGAGGGATCGACGGATGCAATAAAGAAGGAATAGAGCATCCGAAAAGAAATATTTGCCTCCCAATAGTAGATAGTGTCGTTGCCAAAGAAACGTTCCTCGATTTAGAAAGAGAAGGCATAGAACCTACAGTATTTCACAGCGACGCAATTTCTGTGTTAATTCGTCATTGTGGGGGATAGACGGGTGCAATTAAGGAGGAATAGTGCATCCGAAAATAGATACTCGCCTCCCAATAGAAGGTCCAGTCGTTGCCATTGAAACGTTCCTCGATTTAGAAAGAGAAGGCATAGAACCTATAGTATTTCATAGCGGCGGAATTTCTGTGTTAAATCGTCATTGTGAGGGATCGACGGCTGCAATAAAGAACGAATAGTGCATCCGAAAAGAGATATTTGCCTCCCAATAGAAGATCCTGACGTTGCCATAGAAACTTTCCTCGATACAAAGACAAGGCATAGAAGCTATAGTATTTCATAGCGAAGCAATTTCTGTGTTAATTGGTCATTGTGAGGGATCGACGGATACAATAAAGGAGGAATAGTGCATCCGAAAATAGATACTCGCCTCCCCATATAAGATCCTGTCGTTGCCATAGAAACGTTCCTCGATTTAGAAAGAGAAGGCATAGAACCTATAGTGTTTCATAGCGACGCAATTTCTGTGTTAATTCTTCAGTGTGAGGGATCAACGGAAGCAATAAAGGAGGAATAGTGCATCCGAAAAGAGATACTCGCCTCCCAATATAAGATCCTGTCGTTGCCATACAGATTTTCCTCGATTTAGGAAGAGAAGGCATAGAACCTATAGTATTTCATAGCGAAGCAATTTCTGTGTTAATTGGTCATTGTGAGGGATCGACGGATACAATAAAGGAGGAATAGTGCATCCGAAAATAGATACTCGCCTCCCAATATAAGAACCTGTCGTTGCCATAGAAGCGTTCCTCGATTTCAAAAGAAAAGGGATAGAACCTATAGTATTTCTTAGCGACGCCATTTCTGTGTTAATTCGTCATTGTGAGGGATCGACGGATGCAATAAAGAAGGAATATAGAATCCTAAAAGAGATATTCGCCTCCCAATAGAAGATCCTGTCGTTGCAATAGACACGTTCCTCGATTTAGAAAGAGAAGGCATAGAACCTATAGTATTTCATAGCGACGCAATTTCTGTGTTAATTCGTCGTTGTGAGGGACCGACGGATGCAATAAAGAAGGAATAGTGCATCTGAAAAGAGATACTCGCCTTGTCATGTCCTTGCCATAGAAACGTTCATCGATTTAAAAAGAAAAGGGATAGAACCTATAGTATTTCATAGCGACGCCATTTCTGTGTTAATTCGTCATTGTGAGGGACCGACGGATGCAATAAAGAAGGAATAGTGAATCCGAAAAGAGATATTCGCCTCCCAATAGAAGATCCTGTCGTTGCCATAGACACGTTCCTCGATATAGGAAGAGAAGGCATTGAAACCTATAGTATTTCATAGCCACGCAATTTCTGTGTTAATTCGTCGTTGTGAGGGATCGACGAATTCAATAAAGATGGAATAGTGCATCCGAGAGGAGATAGTCGCCTCCCAATAGCAGATCTTGTCTTTGCCGTAGATACGTACCTCGATTTAGAAAGAGAAGGCATAGAACTTACAGTATTTCACAGCGACACAATTTCTGTGTTAATTCGTCATTGTGAGGGATCGACGGATGCAATAAAGAAGAAATAGTGCATCCGAAAAGAGATACTCGCCTCCCAATAGAAGATGCGCTCTTTGCCTCAGAATCGTTCATCGATTTAGATAGAGAAGTTATAGAACCAATATTATTTCATAGCGAAAAAACTTCTGTGTTAATTCGTCATTGTGTTGGATCGACGGATGCAATAAAGAAGGAATAGTGCAACCGAAAAGAGATACTCGCCTCCCAATAGAAGATCCTGTCGTTGCCATAGAAACGTTCCTCGATTTAGGAAGAGAATGTATGGAACCTATAGTATTTCATAGCGACAAAATATCTGTGCTAATTCGTCATTGTGAGGGATCGACGGATGCAATAAAGAAGAAATAGTGCATCCGAAAAGAGATACTCGCCTCCCAATAGAAGATCCTGTCGTTGCCATAGAAACGTTCCTCGATTTAGGAAGAGAATGTATAGAACCTATAGTATTTCATAGCGACAAAATATCTGTGCTAATTCGTCATTGTGAGGGATCGACGGATGCAATAAAGAAGGAATAGTGCATCCGAAAAGAGATACTCGCCTCCCAATAGAAGATCCTGTCGTTGCCATAGAAACGTTCCTCGATTTAGAAAGAGAAAGCATAGTTCCTATAGTATTTCATAGGGACGCAATTTCTTTGTTAATTCGTCATTGTGAGCGATCGACGGATGCAATAAAGAAGGAATACTGCATCCGAAAAGAGATACTTGCCTCAAAATAGAAGATCCAATCGTAGCCATAGAAACGTTCCTCGATTTAGAAAGAGAAGGCATAGAACCTATAGTATTTCATAGCGACGCAATTTCTGTGTTAATTCGTCATTGTGAGGGATCGACGATTGCAATAAATAAGGAATAGTGAATCCGAAAAGAGATATTCGCCTCCCAATGGAAGATCCTGTCGTTGCCATACAGATTTTCCTCGATTTAGGAAGAGAAGGCATAGAACCTATAGTATTTCACAGCGACGCAATTTCTGTATTAATTCGTCATTGTGAGGGATTGACCGATGCAATAAAGAAGGAATAGTGCATCCGAAAAGATATACTCGCCTCCCAATAGAAGATGCTCTGCTTGCCTCAGAATCGTTCATCGATTTAGATAGAGAAGTTATAGAACCAATATTATTTCATAGCGAAAAAACTTCTGTGTTAATTCGTCATTGTGTTGGATCGACGGATGCAATAAAGAAGGAATAGTGCAACCGAAAAGAGATACTCGCCTCCCAATAGAAGATACTGTTCTTGCCATTGAAACGTTCCTCGATTTAGGAAGAGAATGTATAGAACCTATAGTATTTCATAGCGACAAAATATCTGTGCTAATTCGTCATTGTGAGGGATCGACGGATGCAATAAAGAAGGAATAGTGCATCCGAAAAGAGATACTCGCCTCCCAATTGGAGATCCTGTCGTTGACATAGAAACGTTCCTCGATTCAGAAAGAGAAGGCATAGAACGTATAGTATTTCATAGCGACGCAATTTCTGTGTTAATTCGTCATTGTGAGGATTCGACGGATGCAATAAATAAGGAATAGTGCATTCGAAAAGAGACACTCGCCTCGCAATAGATGATCCAGTCGTTGCCATAGAAACGTTCCTCGATTTAGTAAGAGAAGGCATAGAACCTATAGTATTTCGTAGCGAAGCAATTTCTGTGTTAATTCTACATTGTGAGGGATCGACGGATGCAATAAAGGAGGAATAGTGCATCCGAAAAGAGAAACACGCCTCCTAATATAAGATCCAGTCGTTGTCATAGAAACGTTCCTCGATTTAGAAGGAGAGGGCATAGAACCAATAGTATTTCATAGCGACGCATTATATGTGTTAATTCGTCATGATGAGGGATCGACGGATGCAATAAAGAAGGTATAGTGCATCTGAAAAGCGATATTGGCCTCCCAATAGAAGATCCTGTCGTTGCCAAAGAAACGTTCCTCGATTTAGAAAGAGAAGGCATAGAACCTATAGTATTCCCTAGCGACGCAATTTCTATGTTAATTCGTCATTGTGGGGGATCGACGGGTGCAAAAAAGGAGGAATAGTGCATCCGAAAAGAGATACTCGCCTCCCAATAAAAGTTCCTGTCCTTCCAAAGAAACGATCCTCGATTTAGAAAGAGAAGTTGTAGAACCTATAGTATTTAATAGCGACAAAACTTCTATGTTAATACGTCATTGTGAGGGATCGACGGATGCAATAAAGAAGTAATAGTGCAGCCAAAAAGAGATACTCACCTCCCAATAGAAGATCCATTCGTTGCCATAGAAACGTTCCTCGGTTTTGAAAGAGAAGGCATAAAACCTATAGTGTTTCATAGCGCCGCTATTTCTGTGCTAATTCGTCATTGTGGCTGGGATTCACGGATGCAATAATAAAGGAATAGTGCATCCGAAAAGAGATATTAGCCTCCCAATATAAGATCCTGTCGTTGCCATAGAAACGTTCCCCGATTTAGAAAGAGAAGGCTTAGAACCTACAGTATTTCACCCAGACGCAATATCTGTGATAATTAGTCATTGTGAGGGATGGACGGATGCAGTAAAGAAGGAATAGTGCATCCGAAAAGAGATATTACCCTCCCAATATAAGATCCTGTCATTGCCATAGAAACGTTCCTCGATTTAGAAAGAGAAGGCATAGAACCTACAGTATTTCACCCCGACGCAATATCTGTGTTAATTCGTCATTGTGAGGGATCGACGGATGCAACAAAGAATGAATAGTGCATCCGAAAAGAGATACTCGCCTCCCAATAGAAGATCCAGTCGTTGCCATGGAAATGTACCTCGATTTAGAAAGAGAAGGCATAGAACCTATAGTATTTCATAGCGACGCAATTTCTGTGTTAATTCGTCATTGTGGGGGATCGACGGGTGCAATAAAGGATGAATAGTGCATCCGAAAAGAGATACTCGCCTCCCAATAAAAGTTCCTGTCCCTCCAAAGAAACGATCCTCGATTTAGAAAGAGAAGTTGTAGAACCTATAGTATTTAATAGCGACAAAACTTCTATGTTAATACGTCATTGTGAGGGATGGACGGATGCAGTAAAGAAGGAATAGTGCATCCGAAAAGAGATATTACCCTCCCAATATAAGATCCTGTCATTGCCATAGACACGTTACTCGATTTAGAAAGAGAAGGCATAGAACCTATAGTATTTCATAGCGACGCAATTTCTTTGTTAATTCGTCGTTGTGAGGGATCGACGCATGCAATAAAGAAGGAATAGTGCATCCGAAAGGAGATAGTCGCCTCCCAATAGAAGATCTTGTCGTAGCCATAGAAACGTCCCTCGATTTAGAAAGAGAAGGCATAGAACCTATTGTATTTCATAGGGACGAATTTCTTTGTTAATTCGTCATTGTGAGCGATCGACGGATGCAATAAAGAAGGAATACTGCATCCGAAAAGAGATACTTGCCTCCCAATAGAAGATCCAATCATAGCCATAGAAACGTTCCTCGATTTAGAAAGAGAAGGCATAGAACCTATAGTATTTCATAGCGACGCAATTTCTGTGTTAATTCGTCATTGTGAGGGATCGACGGATGCAATAAAGAAGGAATACTGCATACGAAAAGGGATACCCGCCTCCCAATAGAAGATCCTGTCGAAGTCATAGAATCTTTCCTTGATTTAGAAAGGGAAGGCGTAGAACCTATACTAATTCATAGCGAAGCAATATCTGTGTTAATTCATCGTTGTGAGGCATAGACGGATGCAATAAAGAAGGAATACTGCATACGAAAAGGGATACCCGCCTCTCAATAGAACATCCTGTCGTTGCCAAAGAAACGTTCCTCGATTAAGAAAGAGAAGGCATAGAACCTATAGTATTTCATAGCGACGCAATCTCTGTGTTAATTCGTCATTGTGACAGTCGACGGATCAATAATGAAGCAATAGTGCATCCGAAAAGAGATACTCGCCTCCCAATGGAAGATCTATTCGTTGCCATAGAAACGTACCTCGATTTAGAAAGAGTAGGCATAGAAACTATAGTGTTTCATAGCGACGCAATTTCTGTGTTTATTCGTCATTGTGAGGGTTCGACGGATGCAATAAGAAGGAATAGTGCATCCAAAAGAGATACTCGCCTCCGAATAGAAGATCCTGTCGTTGCCATAGAAACGTTCCTCGATTTAGAAAGAGAAAGCATAGTTCCTATAGTATTTCATAGGGACGAAATTTCTTTGTTAATTCGTCATTGTGAGCGATCGACGGATGCAATAAAGAAGGAATACTGCATCCGAAAAGAGATACTTGCCTCCCAATAGAAGATCCAATCGTAGCCATAGAAACGTTCCTCGATTTAGAAAGAGAAGGCATAGAACCTATAGTATTTCATAGCGACGCAATTTCTGTGTTAATTCGCCATTGTGAGGGATCAACGGATGCAATAAAGAAGGAATAGTGCATACGAAAAGGGATACTCGCCTCCCAATAGAGGATCCTGTCGAAGCCATAGAAACTTTCCTGGATTTAGAAAGAGAAGGCGTAAAACCTATACTAATTCATAGCGAAGCAATTTCTTTGTTAATTCATCGTTGTGAGGGATCGACGGATGCAATAAAAAAGGAATAGTGCATCCGAAAAGAGATACTCGCCTCCCAATATTAGATCCTGTCGTTGCCATAGAAACTTCCCTCGATTTAGAAAGAGAAGGCATAGAACCTATAGTGTTTCATAGCGACGCAATTTTTGTGTTAATTCGTTATTGTGAGGGATCGACCGATGCAATGAAGGAGGAATAGTGCATCCGAAAAGAGAAACTCGCCTCCTAATATAAGATCCTGTCGTTGCCATAGAAACGTTGCTCGATTTAGAAGGAGAAGGCATAGAACCTATAGTATTTCATAGCGACGCAATTTCTGTGTTAATTCGTCATTATGAGGGATCGAGGGATGCAATAAAGAAGGTATAGTGCATCCGAAAAGAGATATTGGCCTCCCAATAGAAGATCCTGTCGTTGTCAAAGAAACGTTCCTCGATTTAGAAAGGAAAGGCATAGAATCTACAGTGTTTCACAGCGACGCAATATCTGTGTTAATTCGTCATTGTGAGGGATCGACGGATCTAAAAAAGAAGGAATAGTGCATCGGAAAAAAGATACTCGCCTCCCAATAGAAGATCCAGTCGTTGCCATAGAAACGTTCCTCGATTTAGAAAGACAAGGCATAGAACATATATTATTTCATAGCGACGCAATTTCTGTGTTAATTCGTCGTTGTGAGGGATCGACGGATGCAATAAAGAAGGAATTGTGCATCCGAAAAGAGATACTCGCCTCCCAATAGAAGATCCTGTCGTTGCCATAGAAACGTTCCTCGATTTAGAAAGAGAAGGCATAGAACCTACATTTCACAGCGACGCAATTTCTGTGTTAATTCGTCATTGTGGCAGTCGACGGATGCAATAATGAAGGAATAGTGCATCCGAAAAGAGATACTCACCTCCCAATAGAAGATCCTGTCGTTGCCATAGAAACGTTCCTCGATTTAGAAAGAGAAGGCATAGAACCTACATTTCACAGCGACGCAATTTCTGTGTTAATTCGTCATTGTGGCAGTCGACGGATGCAATAATGAAAGAATAGTGCATCCGAAAAGAGATACTCGCCTCCCAATAGAAGATCCTGTCGTTGCCATTGAAACGTTCCTCGATTTAGAAAGAGAAGGCATAGAACCTATAGTATGTCATAGCGACGCAATTTCTTTGTTAATTCGTCATTGTGAGGGATCGACCGATACAATAAAGGAGGAATAGTGCATGCGAAAATAGATACTCGCCTCCCAATATAAGATCCTGTTGTTGCCTTAGAAACGTTCCTCGATTTAGAAGGAGAGGGCATAGAACCAATAGTATTTCATAGCGACGCATTATATGTGTTAATTCGTCATGATGAGGGATCGACGGATGCAATAAAGAAGGTATAGTGCATCTGAAAAGCGATATTGGCCTCCCAATAGAAGATCGTGTCGTTGCCAAAGAAACGTTCCTCGATTTAGAAAGAGAAGGCATAGAACCTATAGTATTCCCTAGCGACGCAAATTCTGTGTTAATTCGTCATTGTGGGGGATCGACGGGTGCAAAAAAGGAGGAATAGTGCATCCGAAAAGAGATACTCGCCTCCCAATAAAAGTTCCTGTCCTTCCAAAGAAACGATCCTCGATTTAGAAAGAGAAGTTGTAGAACCTATAGTATTTAATAGCGACAAAACTTCTATGTTAATTCGTCATTGTGAGGGATCGACGGATGCAATAAAGAAGTAATAGTGCATCCAAAAAGAGATACTCACCTCCCAATAGAAGATCCATTCGTTGCCATAGAAACGTTCCTCGGTTTTGAAAGAGAAGGCATAAAACCTATAGTGTTTCATAGCACCGCTATTTCTGTGCTAATTCGTCATTGTGGCTGGGATTCACGGATGCAATAATAAAGGAATAGTGCATCCGAAAAGAGATATTACCTCCCAATATAAGATCCTGTCGTTGCCATAGAAACGTTAATCGATTTAGAAAGAGAAGGCATAGAACCTACAGTATTTCACCCCGACGCAATATCTGTGTTAATTCGTCATTGTGAGGGATCGACGGATGCAACAAAGAATGAATAGTGCATCCGAAAAAAGATACTCGCCTCCCAATAGAAGATCCAGTCGTTGCCATGGAAATGTACCTCGATTTAGAAAGAGAAGGCATAGAACCTATAGTATTTCATAGCGACGCAATTTCTGTGTTAATTCGTCATTGTGGGGGATCGACGGGTGCAATAAAGGATGAATAGTGCATCCGAAAAGAGATACTCGCCTCCCAATAAAAGTTCCTGTCCTTCCAAAGAAACGATCCTCGACTTAGAAAGAGAAGGTATAGAACCCATAGTATTCAATAGCGACAAAACTTCTGTGTTAATTCGTCATTGTGAGGGATCGACGGATACAATAAAGGAGGAATAGTGCATCCGAAAATAGATACTCGCCTCCCAATATATGATTCTGTCGTTGCAATAGACACGTTCCTCGATTTAGAAAGAGAAGGCATAGAACATATAGTATTTCATAACAACGCAATTTCTGTGTTAATTCGTCGTTGTGAGGGATCGACGGATGCAACAAAGAATGAATAGTGCATCCGAAAAGAGATACTCGCCTCCCAATAGAAGATCCAGTCGTTGCCATGGAAATGTACCTCGATTTAGAAAGAGAAGGCATAGAACCTATAGTATTTCATAGCGACGCAATTTCAGTGTTAATTCGTCATTGTGGGGGATCGACGGGTGCAATAAAGGATGAATAGTGCATCCGAAAAGAGATACTCGCCTCCCAATAAAAGTTCCTGTCCTTCCAAAGAAACGATCCTCGACTTAGAAAGAGAAGGTATAGAACCCATAGTATTCAATAGCGACAAAACTTCTGTGTTAATTCGTCATTGTGAGGGATCGACGGATACAATAAAGGAGGAATAGTGCATCCGAAAATAGATACTCGCCTCCCAATATATGATCCTGTCGTTGCAATAGACACGTTCCTCGATTTAGAAAGAGAAGGCATAGAACCTATAGTATTTCATAGCAACGCAATTTCTGTGTTAATTCGTCGTTGTGAGGGATCGACGGATGCAATAAAGAAGGAATAGTGCATCCGAAAGGAGATAGTCGCCTCCCAATAGAAGATCTTGTCGTAGCCGTAGAAACGTCCCTCGATTTAGAAAGAGAAGGCATAGAACCTATTGTATTTCATAGGGACGAATTTCTTTGTTAATTCGTCATTGTGAGCGATCGACGGATGCAATAAAGAAGGAATACTGCATCCGAAAAGAGATACTTGCCTCCGAATAGATGATCCAATCGTAGCCATAGAAACGTTCCTCGATTTAGAAAGAGACGGCATTGAACCTATAGTATTTCATAGCGACGCAATTTCTGTGTTAATTCGTCATTGTGAGGGATCGACGGATGCAATAAAGAAGGAATACTGCATACGAAAAGGGATACCCGCCTCCCAATAGAGGATTCTGTCGAAGTCATAGAATCTTTCCTTGATTTAGAAAGGGAAGGCGTAGAACCTATACTAATTCATAGCGAAGCAATATCTGTGTTAATTCATCGTTGTGAGGTATAGACGGATGCAATAAAGAAGGAATACTGCATACGAAAAGGGGTACCCGCCTCTCAATAGAAGATCCTGTCGTTGCCAAAGAAACGTTCCGCGATTTAGAAAGAGAAGGCATAGAACCTACAGTATTTCACAGCGACGCAACATATGTAGTAATTCGTCATTGTGAGGGATCGACGGATGCAATAAAGAAGTAATAGTGCATCGAAAAAGAGATACTCACCTCCCAATAGAAGATCCAGTCTTTGCCATAGAAACGTGCCTCGATTTAGAAAGAGAAGGCATAGAACCTATAGTATTTCATAGCGACGCAATTTCTGTGTTAATTCGTCATTGTGGGGGATCGACGGGTGCAATAAAGGATGAATAGTGCATCAGAAAAGAGATACTCGCCTCCCAATAAAAGTTCCTGTCCCTCCAAAGAAACGATCCTCGATTTAGAAAGAGAAGTTGTAGAACCTATAGTATTTAATAGCGACAAATCTTCTATGATAGTTCGTCATTCTGAGGGATCGACGGATACAATAAAGGAGGAATAGTGCATCCGAAAATAGATACTCGCCTCCCAATATAAGATCCTGTCATTGCAATAGACAATTTCCACGATTTAGAAAGAGAAGGCATAGAACCTATAGTATTTCATAGCGACGCAATTTCTGTGTTAATTCGTCATTGTGAGGGATTGACGGATGCAATAAAGTAGGAATAGTGCATCTGAAAAGAGATACTCGCCTTGTCATGTCCTTGCCATAGAAACGTTCATCGACTTAGATAGAGAAGTTATAGAACCAATAATATTTCATAGCGAAAAACTTCTGTGTTAATTCGTCATTGTGAGGGATCGTCGGATGCAATAAAGAAGGAATAGTGCATCCGAAAAGAGTTACTCGCCTCCCAATTGGAGATCATGTCGTTGACATAGAAACGTTCATCGATTTAGAAAGAGAAGGCATAGAACATATAGTATTTCACAGCGACGCAATTTCTGTGTTAATTCTTCATTGTGAGGGATCGACGATTGCAATAAAGAAGGAATAGTGAATCCGAAAAGAGATATTCGCCTCCCAATAGAAGATCCTGTCGTTGCCATAGACACGTTCCTCGATTTAGAAAGAGAAGGCATAGAACCTATTCTATTTCATAGCGACGCAATTTCTATGTTAAACCGTCATTGTGAGGGATCGACGCTGCAATAAAGAAGGAATAGTGCATCCGAAAGGAGATATTTCCTCACATTAGAAGATCCTGTCGTTGCCATAGAAACTTTCCTCTATTTAGAAAGACAAGGCATAGAACCTATAGTATTTCATAGCGAAGCAATTTCTGTGTTAATTGGTCATTGTGAGGGATCGACGGATACAATAAAGCAGGAATAGTACATCCGAAAATAGATACTCGCCTCCCAATATAAGATCCTGTCGTTGCCATAGAAACGTTCCTCGATTTAGAAAGAAAAGGCTTAGAACGTATAGTATTTCATAGCGACGCAATTTCTGTGTTAATTCGTCATTGTCATGGATCGACGAATGCAATAAAGGAGGAATAGTGAATCTGAAAAGAGATATTCGCCTCCCAATAGAAGATCCTGTCGTTGCCATAGAAACGTTCCTCGATTTAGAAAGAGAAGGCATAGAACCTATAGTATTTCATAGCAACGCAATTTTTGTGTTAATTCGTCATTGTGAGGGAACGACGGATGCAACAAAGAAGGAATAGTGCATCCGAAAAGAGATACTCGCCTCCCAATAGAAGATCCAGTCTTTGCCATAGAAACGTGCCTCGATTTAGAAAGAGAAGGCATAGAACCTATAGTATTTCATAGCGACGCAATTTCTGTGTTAATTCGTCATTGTGGGGGATCGACGGGTGCAATTAAGGTGGAATAGTGCATCCGAACGGAGATACTCGCCTCCCAATGGAAGATCCTGTCGTTGCCATACAGATTTTCCTCGATTTAGGAAGAGAAAGCATATAACCTATAGTATTTCATAACGAAGCAATTGCTGTGTTAATTGGTCATTGAGAGGGATCGACGGATACAATATAGGAGGAATAGTGCATCCGAAAATAGATACTCGCCTCCCAATATAAGTTCCTGTCGTTGCCATAGAAACGTTCCTCGATTTAGAAAGAAAAGGCATAGAAGCCATAGTATTTCATAGCGACGCCAATTCTGTGTTAATTCGTCATTCTGAGGGATCGACGGATTCAATAATGATGGAATAGTGCATCCGAAAGGATATAGTCGCCTCCCAATAGAAGATTTTGTCTTTGCCGTAGATACAGTCCTCGATTTAGAAAGAGAAGTCATAGAACCTATAGTATTTCACAGCGACGCAATTTCTGGGTTAATTCGACATTGTGAGGGTTTGACGGATGCAATAAAGAAGGAATAGTGTATCCGAAAAGAAATACTCGCCTCCCAATAGAAGATCCTGTCGAAGCCATAGAAACATTCCTCGATTTAGAAAGAGAAAGCGTAGAACCTATACTAATTCATAGCGAAGCAATTTCTGTGTTAATTCATCGTTGTGAGGGATCGACGGATGCAATAAAGAAGGAATAGTGCATCCGAAAAGAGATACTCGCCTCCCAATAGGAGATCTTGTCGTTGCCATAGAAACGTTCCTCGATTTAGAAAGAGAAGGCATAGCACCTATAGTGTTTCATGGCGACGCAATTTTTGTGTTAATTCGCCATTCTGAGGGATCGACGAATGCAATAAAGAAGGAATAGAGCATCCGAAAAGAGATACTCGCCTCCCAATGTATGATCCTGTCGTTGCAATAGACACGTTCCTCGATTTAGAAAGAGAAGGCATAGAACCTATAGTATTTCATAGCGACGCAATTTCTGTGTTAATTCGTCGTTGTGAGGGATCGACGGATGCAATAAAGAAGGAATAGTGCATCCGAAAGGAGATAGTCGCCTCCCAATAGAAGATCTTGTCGTAGCCGTAGAAACGTCCCTCGATTTAGAAAGAGAAGGCATAGAACCTATAGTATTTCATAGGGACGAAATTCTTTGTTAATTCGTCATTGTGAGCGATCGACGGATGCAATAAAGAAGGAATACGGCATCCAAAAAGAGATACTTGCCTCCCAATAGAAGATCCAATCGTAGCCATAGAAACGTTCCTCGATTTAGAAAGAGAAGGCATAGAACCTATAGTATTTCATAGCGACGCAATTTCTGTGTTAATTCGTCATTGTGAGGGATCGACAGATGCAATAAAGAAGGAATACTGCATACGAAAAGGGATACCCGCCTCCCAATAGAGGATCCTGTCGAAGTCATAGAATCTTTCCTTGATTTAGAAAGGGAAGGCGTAGAACCTATACTAATTCATAGCGAAGCAATATCTGTGTTAATTCATCGTTGTGAGGTATAGACGGATGCAATAAAGAAGGAATACTGCATACGAAAAGGGATACCCGCCTCTCAATAGAAGATCCTGTCGTTGCCAAAGAAACGTTCCGCGATTTAGAAAGAGAAGGCATAGAACCTACAGTATTTCACAGCGACGCAACATATGTAGTAATTCGTCATTGTGAGGGATCGACGGATGCAATAAAGAAGTAATAGTGCATCCAAAAAGAGATACTCACCTCCCAATAGAAGATCCAGTCTTTGCCATAGAAACGTGCCTCGATTTAGAAAGAGAAGGCATAGAACCTATAGTATTTCATAGCGACGCAATTTCTGTGTTAATTCGTCATTGTGGGGGATCGACGGGTGCAATAAAGGATGAATAGTGCATCAGAAAAGAGATACTCGCCTTCCAATAAAAGTTCCTGTCCCTCCAAAGAAACGATCCTCGATTTAGAAAGAGAAGTTGTAGAACCTATAGTATTTAATAGCGACAAATCTTCTATGATAGTTCGTCATTCTGAGGGATCGACGGATACAATAAAGGAGGAATAGTGCATCCGAAAATAGATACTCGCCTCCCAATATAAGATCCTGTCATTGCAATAGACAATTTCCTCGATTTAGAAAGAGAAGGCATAGAACCTATAGTATTTCATAGCGACGCAATTTCTGTGTTAATTCGTCATTGTGAGGGATTGACGGATGCAATAAAGTAGGAATAGTGCATCTGAAAAGAGATACTCGCCTTGTCATGTCCTTGCTATAGAAACGTTCATCGACATAGATAGAGAAGTTATAGAACCAATAATATTTCATAGCGAAAAACTTCTGTGTTAATTCGTCATTGTGAGGGATCGTCGGATGCAATAAAGAAGGAATAGTGCATCCGAAAAGAGTTACTCGCCTCCCAATTGGAGATCATGTCGTTGACATAGAAACGTTCATCGATTTAGAAAGAGAAGGCATAGAACATATAGTATTTCACAGCGACGCAATTTCTGTGTTAATTCTTCATTGTGAGGGATCGACGATTGCAATAAAGAAGGAATAGTGAATCCGAAAAGAGATATTCGCCTCCCAATAGAAGATCCTCTCGTTGCCATAGACACGTTCCTCGATTTAGAAAGAGAAGGCATAGAACCTATACTATTTCATAGCGACGCAATTTCTATGTTAAACCGTCATTGTGAGGGATCGACGCTGCAATAAAGAAGGAATAGTGCATCCGAAAGGAGATATTTCCTCACAATAGAAGATCCTGTCGTTGCCATAGAAACTTTCCTCTATTTAGAAAGACAAGGCATAGAACCTATAGTATTTCATAGCGAAGCAATTTCTGTGTTAATTGGTCATTGTGAGGGATCGACGGATACAATAAAGCAGGAATAGTACATCCGAAAATAGATACTCGCCTCCCAATATAAGATCCTGTCGTTGCCATAGAAACGTTCCTCGATTTAGAAAGAAAAGGCTTAGAACGTATAGTATTTCATAGCGACGCAATTTCTGTGTTAATTCGTCATTGTCATGGATCGACGAATGCAATAAAGAAGGAATAGTGAATCTGAAAAGAGATATTCGCCTCCCAATAGAAGATCCTGTCGTTGCCATAGAAACGTTCCTCGATTTAGAAAGAGAAGGCATAGAACCTATAGTATTTCATAGCAACGCAATTTTTGTGTTAATTCGTCATTGTGAGGGAACGACGGATGCAACAAAGAAGGAATAGTGCATCCGAAAAGAGATACTCGCCTCCCAATAGAAGATCCAGTCTTTGCCATAGAAACGTGCCTCGATTTAGAAAGAGAAGGCATAGAACCTATAGTATTTCATAGCGACGCAATTTCTGTGTTAATTCGTCATTGTGGGGGATCGACGGGTGCAATTAAGGTGGAATAGTGCATCCGAACGGAGATACTCGCCTCCCAATGGAAGATCCTGTCGTTGCCATACAGATTTTCCTCGATTTAGGAAGAGAAAGCATATAACCTATAGTATTTCATAACGAAGCAATTGCTGTGTTAATTGGTCATTGAGAGGGATCGACGGATACAATATAGGAGGAATAGTGCATCCGAAAATAGATACTCGCCTCCCAATATAAGTTCCTGTCGTTGCCATAGAAACGTTCCTCGATTTAGAAAGAAAAGGCATAGAACCCATAGTATTTCATAGCGACGCCAATTCTGTGTTAATTCGTCATTCTGAGGGATCGACGGATTCAATAATGATGGAATAGTGCATCCGAAAGGATATAGTCGCCTCCCAATAGAAGATTTTGTCTTTGCCGTAGATACAGTCCTCGATTTAGAAAGAGAAGTCATAGAACCTATAGTATTTCACAGCGACGCAATTTCTGGGTTAATTCGACATTGTGAGGGTTTGACGGATGCAATAAAGAAGGAATAGTGTATCCGAAAAGAAATACTCGCCTCCCAATAGAAGATCCTGTCGAAGCCATAGAAACATTCCTCGATTTAGAAAGAGAAAGCGTAGAACCTATACTAATTCATAGCGAAGCAATTTCTGTGTTAATTCATCGTTGTGAGGGATCGACGGATGCAATAAAGAAGGAATAGTGCATCCGAAAAGAGATACTCGCCTCCCAATAGGAGATCTTGTCGTTGCCATAGAAACGTTCCTCGATTTAGAAAGAGAAGGCATAGCACCTATAGTCTTTCATGGCGACGCAATTTTTGTGTTAATTCGCCATTGTGAGGGATCGACGAATGCAATAAAGAAGGAATAGAGCATCCGAAAAGAGATACTCGCCTCCCAATGTATGATCCTGTCGTTGCAATAGACACGTTCATCGATTTAGAAAGAGAAGGCATAGAACCTATAGTATTTCATAGCGACGCAATTTCTGTGTTAATTCGTCGTTGTGAGGGATCGACGGATGCAATAAAGAAGGAATAGTGCATCCGACAAGAGATACTCGCCTCCCAATAGAAGATCCTGTCGTTGCCATTGAAACGTTCCTCGATTATGAAAGAGAAGGCATAGAACCTATAGTATTTCATAGCGACGCAATTTCTGTGTTAATTCGTCATTGTGACAGTCGACGGATGCAATAATGAAGGAATAGTGCATCCGAAAAGAGATACTCGCCTCCCAATGGAAGATCCATCCGTTGCCATAGAAACGTACCTCGATTTACAAAGAGAAGGCAAAGAACCTATAGTGTTTCATAGCGACGCAATTTCTGTGTTAATTCGTCATTGTGAGGGTTCGACGGATGCAATAAGTAGGAATAGTGCTTCCGAAAAGAGATACTCGCCTCTCAATAGAAGATCCTGTCGTTGCCATAGAAACGTTCCTCGATTTAGAAAGAGAAGGCAAAAAACCTATAGTATTTCATAGGGACGCAATTTCATTGTTAATTCGTCATTGTGAGCGATCGACGGATGCAATAAAGAAGGAATAGTGCATTTGAAAAGAGACGCTCGCCTCCCAATAGAAGATCCTGTCGTTGCCATAGAAACGTTCCTCGATTTAGAAAGAGAAGGCATAGAACCCATAGTATTTCATAGCGTCGCAATTCCTGTGATAATTCGTCATTGTGAGGGATCGACGGATGCAATAAAGAAGGAATAGTGCATACGAAAAGAGATACTCGCCTCCCAATGGGAGATCCTGTCGTTATCATAGAAACGTTCCTCGATTTAGAAAGAGAAGGCATAGAACCTATAGTGTTTCAAGGCGACGCAATTTCTGTGTTAATTCGAAATTGTGACAGTCGACGGATGCAATAATGAAGGAATAGTGCATCCGAAAAGAGATACTCGCCTCCCAATGGAAGATCCATTCGTTGCCATAGAAACGTACCTCGATTTAGAAAGAGAAGGCATAGAACCTATAGTGTTTCAAGGCGACGCAATTTCTGTGTTAATTCGTCATTGTGAGGGATCGAAGGATACAATAAAGGAGGAATAGTGCATGCGAAAATAGATACTCGCCTAACAATATAAGATTGTGTCGTTTCCTTAGATACGTTCCTCGATTTCGAAGGAGAAGGCATAGAACCTATAGTATTTCATAGCGTTGCATTTTCTGTGTTAATTCGTCATTGTGAGGGATCGACGGATGCAATAAAGAAGGAATAGAGCATCCGAAAAGAAATATTTGCCTCCCAATAGTAGATAGTGTCGTTGCCAAAGAAACGTTCCTCGATTTAGAAAGAGAAGGCATAGAACCTACAGTATTTCACAGCGACGCAATTTCTGTGTTAATTCGTCATTGTGGGGGATAGACGGGTGCAATTAAGGAGGAATAGTGCATCCGAAAATAGATACTCGCCTCCCAATAGAAGGTCCAGTCGTTGCCATAGAAACGTTCCTCGATTTAGAAAGAGAAGGCATAGAACCTATAGTATTTCATAGCGGCGGAATTTCTGTGTTAAATCGTCATTGTGAGGGATCGACGGCTGCAATAAAGAACGAATAGTGCATCCGAAAAGAGATATTTGCCTCCCAATAGAAGATCCTGACGTTGCCATAGAAACTTTCCTCGATACAAAGACAAGGCATAGAAGCTATAGTATTTCATAGCGAAGCAATTTCTGTGTTAATTGGTCATTGTGAGGGATCGACGGATACAATAAAGGAGGAATAGTGCATCCGAAAATAGATACTCGCCTCCCCATATAAGATCCTGTCGTTGCCATAGAAACGTTCCTCGATTTAGAAAGAGAAGGCATAGAACCTATAGTGTTTCATAGCGACGCAATTTCTGTGTTAATTCTTCAGTGTGAGGGATCAACGGAAGCAATAAAGGAGGAATAGTGCATCCGAAAAGAGATACTCGCCTCCCAATATAAGATCCTGTCGTTGCCATACAGATTTTCCTCGATTTAGGAAGAGAAGGCATAGAACCTATAGTATTTCATAGCGAAGCAATTTCTGTGTTAATTGGTCATTGTGAGGGATCGACGGATACAATAAAGGAGGAATAGTGCATCCGAAAATAGATACTCGCCTCCCAATATAAGAACCTGTCGTTGCCATAGAAGCGTTCCTCGATTTAAAAAGAAAAGGGATAGAACCTATAGTATTTCTTAGCGACGCAATTTCTGTGTTAATTCGTCATTGTGAGGGATCGACGGATGCAATACAGAAGGAATATAGAATCCTAAAAGAGATATTCGCCTCCCAATAGAAGATCCTGTCGTTGCAATAGACACGTTCCTCGATTTAGAAAGAGAAGGCATAGAACCTATAGTATTTCATAGCGACGCAATTTCTGTGTTAATTCGTCGTTGTGAGGGACCGACGGATGCAATAAAGAAGGAATAGTGCATCTGAAAAGAGATACTCGCCTTGTCATGTCCTTGCCATAGAAACGTTCATCGATTTAAAAAGAAAAGGGATAGAACCTATAGTATTTCATAGCGACGCCATTTCTGTGTTAATTCGTCATTGTGAGGGACCGACGGATGCAATAAAGAAGGAATAGTGAATCCGAAAAGAGATATTCGCCTCCCAATAGAAGATCCTGTCGTTGCCATAGACACGTTCCTCGATATAGGAAGAGAAGGCATTGAAACCTATAGTATTTCATAGCCACGCAATTTCTGTGTTAATTCGTCGTTGTGAGGGATCGACGGATTCAATAAAGATGGAATAGTGCATCCGAGAGGAGATAGTCGCCTCCCAATAGCAGATCTTGTCTTTGCCGTAGATACGTACCTCGATTTAGAAAGAGAAGGCATAGAACTTATAGTATTTCACAGCGACACAATTTCTGTGTTAATTCGTCATTGTGAGGGATCGACGGATGCAATAAAGAAGAAATAGTGCATCCGAAAAGAGATACTCGCCTCCCAATAGAAGATGCGCTCTTTGCCTCAGAATCGTTCATCGATTTAGATAGAGAAGTTATAGAACCAATATTATTTCATAGCGAAAAAACTTCTGTGTTAATTCGTCATTGTGTTGGATCGACGGATGCAATAAAGAAGGAATAGTGCAACCGAAAAGAGATACTCGCCTCCCAATAGAAGATCCTGTCGTTGCCATAGAAACGTTCCTCGATTTAGGAAGAGAATGTATAGAACCTATAGTATTTCATAGCGACAAAATACCTGTGCTAATTCGTCATTCTGAGGGATCGACGGATGCAATAAAGAAGAAATAGTGCATCCGAAAAGAGATACTCGCCTCCCAATAGAAGATCCTGTCGTTGCCATAGAAACGTTCCTCGATTTAGGAAGAGAATGTATAGAACCTATAGTATTTCATAGCGACAAAATATCTGTGCTAATTCGTCATTGTGAGGGATCGACGGATGCAATAAAGAAGGAATAGTGCATCCGAAAAGAGATACTCGCCTCCCAATAGAAGATCCTGTCGTTGACATAGAAACGTTGTTCGATTCAGAAAGAGAAGGCATAGAACCTATAGTATTTCATAGCGACACAATTTCTGTGAAAATTCTACATTTTGAGTGATCTACGGATAGAATAAAGGAGGAATAGTGCATCCGAAAAGAGATACTCGCCTCCCAATAGAAGATCCTGACGTTGCCATAGAAACGTTCCTCGATTAAGAAAGAGAAGGCATAGAACCTATAGTATTTCATAGCGACGCAATCTCTGTGTTAATTCGTCATTGTGACAGTCGACGGATCAATAATGAAGCAATAGTGCATCCGAAAAGAGATACTCGCCTCCCAATGGAAGATCCATTCGTTGCCATATAAACGTACCTCGATTTAGAAAGAGAAGGCATAGAAACTATAGAGTTTCATAGCGACGCAATTTCTGTGTTAATTCGTCATTGTGAGGTTTCGACGGATGCAATAAGAAGGAATAGTGCATCCAAAAGAGATACTCGCCTCCGAATAGAAGATCCTGTCGTTGCCATAGAAACGTTCCTCGATTTAGAAAGAGAAAGCATAGTTCCTATAGTATTTCATAGGGACGCAATTTCTTTGTTAATTCGTCATTGTGAGCGATCGACGGATGCAATAAAGAAGGAATACTGCATCCGAAAAGAGATACTTGCCTCAAAATAGAAGATCCAATCGTAGCCATAGAAACGTTCCTCGATTTAGAAAGAGAAGGCATAGAACCTATAGTATTTCATAGCGACGCAATTTCTGTGTTAATTCGTCATTGTGAGGGATCGACGATTGCAATAAATAAGGAATAGTGAATCCGAAAAGAGATATTCGCCTCCCAATGGAAGATCCTGTCGTTGCCATACAGATTTTCCTCGATTTAGGAAGAGAAGGCATAGAACCTATAGTATTTCACAGCGACGCAATTTCTGTATTAATTCGTCATTGTGAGGGATTGACCGATGCAATAAAGAAGGAATAGTGCATCCGAAAAGATATACTCGCCTCCCAATAGAAGATGCTCTGCTTGCCTCAGAATCGTTCATCGATTTAGATAGAGAAGTTATAGAACCAATATTATTTCATAGCGAAAAAACTTCTGTGTTAATTCGTCATTGTGTTGGATCGACGGATGCAATAAAGAAGGAATAGTGCAACCGAAAAGAGATACTCGCCTCCCAATAGAAGATACTGTTCTTGCCATTGAAACGTTCCTCGATTTAGGAAGAGAATGTATAGAACCTATAGTATTTCATAGCGACAAAATATCTGTGCTAATTCGTCATTGTGAGGGATCGACGGATGCAATAAAGAAGGAATAGTGCATCCGAAAAGAGATACTCGCCTCCCAATTGGAGATCCTGTCGTTGACATAGAAACGTTCCTCGATTCAGAAAGAGAAGGCATAGAACGTATAGTATTTCATAGCGACGCAATTTCTGTGTTAATTCGTCATTGTGAGGATTCGACGGATGCAATAAATAAGGAATAGTGCATTCGAAAAGAGACACTCGCCTCGCAATAGATGATCCTGTCGTTGCCATAGAAACGTTCCTCGATTTAGTAAGAGAAGGCATAGAACCTATAGTATTTCGTAGCGAAGCAATTTCTGTGTTAATTCTACATTGTGAGGGATCGACGGATGCAATAAAGGAGGAATAGTGCATCCGAAAAGAGAAACACGCCTCCTAATATAAGATCCAGTCGTTGCCATAGAAACGTTCCTCGATTTAGAAGGAGTGGGCATAGAACCAATAGTATTTCATAGCGACGCATTATATGTGTTAATTCGTCATGATGAGGGATCGACGGATGCAATAAAGAAGGTATAGTGCATCTGAAAAGCGATATTGGCCTCCCAATAGAAGATCCTGTCGTTGCCAAAGAAACGTTCCTCGATTTAGAAAGAGAAGGCATAGAACCTATAGTATTCCCTAGCGACGCAATTTCTATGTTAATTCGTCATTGTGGGGGATCGACGGGTGCAAAAAAGGAGGAATAGTGCATCCGAAAAGAGATACTCGCCTCCCAATAAAAGTTCCTGTCCTTCCAAAGAAACGATCCTCGATTTAGAAAGAGAAGTTGTAGAACCTATAGTATTTAATAGCGACAAAACTTCTATGTTAATACGTCATTGTGAGGGATCGACGGATGCAATAAAGAAGTAATAGTGCAGCCAAAAAGAGATACTCACCTCCCAATAGAAGATCCATTCGTTGCCATAGAAACGTTCCTCGGTTTTGAAAGAGAAGGCATAAAACCTATAGTGTTTCATAGCGCCGCTATTTCTGTGCTAATTCGTCATTGTGGCTGGGATTCACGGATGCAATAATAAAGGAATAGTGCATCCGAAAAGAGATATTAGCCTCCCAATATAAGATCCTGTCGTTGCCATAGAAACGTTCCCCGATTTAGAAAGAGAAGGCTTAGAACCTACAGTATTTCACCCAGACGCAATATCTGTGATAATTAGTCATTGTGAGGGATGGACGGATGCAGTAAAGAAGGAATAGTGCATCCGAAAAGAGATATTACCCTCCCAATATAAGATCCTGTCATTGCCATAGAAACGTTCCTCGATTTAGAAAGAGAAGGCATAGAACCTACAGTATTTCACCCCGACGCAATATCTGTGTTAATTCGTCATTGTGAGGGATCGACGGATGCAACAAAGAATGAATAGTGCATCCGAAAAGAGATACTCGCCTCCCAATAGAAGATCCAGTCGTTGCCATGGAAATGTACCTCGATTTAGAAAGAGCAGGCATAGAACCTATAGTATTTCATAGCGACGCTATTTCTGTGTTAATTCGTCATTGTGGGGGATCGACGGGTGCAATAAAGGATGAATAGTGCATCCGAAAAGAGATACTCGCCTCCCAATAATAGTTCCTGTCCCTCCAAAGAAACGATCCTCGATTTAGAAAGAGAAGGTATAGAACCCATAGTATTCAATAGCGACAAAACTTCTGTGTTAATTCGTCATTGTGAGGGATCGACGAATACAATAAAGGAGGAATAGTGCATCCGAAAATAGATACTCGCCTCCCAATATATGATCGTGTCGTTGCAATAGACACGTTACTCGATTTAGAAAGAGAAGGCATAGAACCTATAGTATTTCATAGCGACGCAATTTCTTTGTTAATTCGTCGTTGTGAGGGATCGACGCATGCAATAAAGAAGGAATAGTGCATCCGAAAGGAGATAGTCGCCTCCCAATAGAAGATCTTGTCGTAGCCATAGAAACGTCCCTCGATTTAGAAAGAGAAGGCATAGAACCTATTGTATTTCATAGGGACGAATTTCTTTGTTAATTCGTCATTGTGAGCGATCGACGGATGCAATAAAGAAGGAATACTGCATCCGAAAAGAGATACTTGCCTCCCAATAGAAGATCCAATCATAGCCATAGAAACGTTCCTCGATTTAGAAAGAGAAGGCATAGAACCTATAGTATTTCATAGCGACGCAATTTCTGTGTTAATTCGTCATTGTGAGGGATCGACGGATGCAATAAAGAAGGAATACTGCATACGAAAAGGGATACCCGCCTCCCAATAGAAGATCCTGTCGAAGTCATAGAATCTTTCCTTGATTTAGAAAGGGAAGGCGTAGAACCTATACTAATTCATAGCGAAGCAATATCTGTGTTAATTCATCGTTGTGAGGCATAGACGGATGCAATAAAGAAGGAATACTGCATACGAAAAGGGATACCCGCCTCTCAATAGAAGATCCTGTCGTTGCCAAAGAAACGTTCCTCGATTAAGAAAGAGAAGGCATAGAACCTATAGTATTTCATAGCGACGCAATCTCTGTGTTAATTCGTCATTGTGACAGTCGACGGATCAATAATGAAGCAATAGTGCATCCGAAAAGAGATACTCGCCTCCCAATGGAAGATCTATTCGTTGCCATAGAAACGTACCTCGATTTAGAAAGAGAAGGCATAGAAACTATAGTGTTTCATAGCGACGCAATTTCTGTGTTAATTCGTCATTGTGAGGGTTCGACGGATGCAATAAGAAGGAATAGTGCATCCAAAAGAGATACTCGCCTCCGAATAGAAGATCCTGTCGTTGCCATAGAAACGTTCCTCGATTTAGAAAGAGAAAGCATAGTTCCTATAGTATTTCATAGGGACGAAATTTCTTTGTTAATTCGTCATTGTGAGCGATCGACGGATGCAATAAAGAAGGAATACTGCATCCGAAAAGAGATACTTGCCTCCCAATAGAAGATCCAATCGTAGCCATAGAAACGTTCCTCGATTTAGAAAGAGAAGGCATAGAACCTATAGTATTTCATAGCGACGCAATTTCTGTGTTAATTCGCCATTGTGAGGGATCGACGGATGCAATAAAGAAGGAATAGTGCATACGAAAAGGGATACTCGCCTCCCAATAGAGGATCCTGTCGAAGCCATAGAAACTTTCCTGGATTTAGAAAGAGAAGGCGTAAAACCTATACTAATTCATAGCGAAGCAATTTCTTTGTTAATTCATCGTTGTGAGGGATCGACGGATGCAATAAAAAAGGAATAGTGCATCCGAAAAGAGATACTCGCCTCCCAATATTAGATCCTGTCGTTGCCATAGAAACTTCCCTCGATTTAGAAAGAGAAGGCATAGAACCTGTAGTGTTTCATAGCGACGCAATTTTTGTGTTAATTCGTTATTGTGAGGGATCGACCGATGCAATAAAGGAGGAATAGTGCATCCGAAAAGAGAAACTCGCTTCCTAATATAAGATCCTGTCGTTGCCATAGAAACGTTGCTCGATTTAGAAGGAGAAGGCATAGAACCTATAGTATTTCATAGCGACGCAATTTCTGTGTTAATTCGTCATTATGAGGGATCGAGGGATGCAATAAAGAAGGTATAGTGCATCCGAAAAGAGATATTGGCCTCCCAATAGAAGATCCTGTCGTTGCCAAAGAAACGTTCCTCGATTTAGAAAGAAAAGGCATAGAATCTACAGTGTTTCACAGCGACGCAATATCTGTGTTAATTCGTCATTGTGAGGGATCGACGGATCTAAAAAAGAAGGAATAGTGCATCGGAAAAAAGATACTCGCCTCCCAATAGAAGATCCAGTCGTTGCCATAGAAACGTTCCTCGATTTAGAAAGACAAGGCATAGAACATATATTATTTCATAGCGACGCAATTTCTGTGTTAATTCGTCGTTGTGAGGGATCGACGGATGCAATAAAGAAGGAATTGTGCATCCGAAAAGAGATACTCGCCTCCCAATAGAAGATCCTGTCGTTGCCATAGAAACGTTCCTCGATTTAGAAAGAGAAGGCATAGAACCTACATTTCACAGCGACGCAATTTCTGTGTTAATTCGTCATTGTGGCAGTCGACGGATGCAATAATGAAGGAATAGTGCATCCGAAAAGAGATACTCACCTCCCAATAGAAGATCCTGTCGTTGCCATAGAAACGTTCCTCGATTTAGAAAGAGAAGGCATAGAACCTACATTTCACAGCGACGCATTTTCTGTGTTAATTCGTCATTGTGGCAGTCGACGGATGCAATAATGAAGGAATAGTGCATCCGAAAAGAGATACTCGCCTCCCAATAGAAGATCCTGTCGTTGCCATTGAAACGTTCCTCGATTTAGAAAGAGAAGGCATAGAACCTATAGTATGTCATAGCGACGCAATTTCTTTGTTAATTCGTCATTGTGAAGGATCGACCGATACAATAAAGGAGGAATAGTGCATGCGAAAATAGATACTCGCCTCCCAATATAAGATCCTGTTGTTGCCTTAGAAACGTTCCTCGATTTAGAAGGAGAGGGCATAGAACCAATAGTATTTCATAGCGACGCATTATATGTGTTAATTCGTCATGATGAGGGATCGACGGATGCAATAAAGAAGGTATAGTGCATCTGAAAAGCGATATTGGCCTCCCAATAGAAGATCGTGTCGTTGCCAAAGAAACGTTCCTCGATTTAGAAAGAGAAGGCATAGAACCTATAGTATTCCCTAGCGACGCAAATTCTGTGTTAATTCGTCATTGTGGGGGATCGACGGGTGCAAAAAAGGAGGAATAGTGCATCCGAAAAGAGATACTCGCCTCCCAATAAAAGTTCCTGTCCTTCCAAAGAAACGATCCTCGATTTAGAAAGAGAAGTTGTAGAACCTATAGTATTTAATAGCGACAAAACTTCTATGTTAATTCGTCATTGTGAGGGATCGACGGATGCAATAAAGAAGTAATAGTGCATCCAAAAAGAGATACTCACCTCCCAATAGAAGATCCATTCGTTGCCATAGAAACGTTCCTCGGTTTTGAAAGAGAAGGCATAAAACCTATAGTGTTTCATAGCACCGCTATTTCTGTGCTAATTCGTCGTTGTGGCTGGGATTCACGGATGCAATAATAAAGGAATAGTGCATCCGAAAAGAGATATTACCTCCCAATATAAGATCCTGTCGTTGCCATAGAAACGTTCCTCGATTTAGAAAGAGAAGGCATAGAACCTACAGTATTTCACCCCGACGCAATATCTGTGTTAATTCGTCATTGTGAGGGATCGACGGATGCAACAAAGAATGAATAGTGCATCCGAAAAAAGATACTCGCCTCCCAATAGAAGATCCAGTCGTTGCCATGGAAATGTACCTCGATTTAGAAAGAGAAGGCATAGAACCTATAGTATTTCATAGCGACGCAATTTCTGTGTTAATTCGTCATTGTGGGGGATCGACGGGTGCAATAAAGGATGAATAGTGCATCCGAAAAGAGATACTCGCCTCCCAATAAAAGTTCCTGTCCTTCCAAAGAAACGATCCTCGACTTAGAAAGAGAAGGTATAGAACCCATAGTATTCAATAGCGACAAAACTTCTGTGTTAATTCGTCATTGTGAGGGATCGACGGATACAATAAAGGAGGAATAGTGCATCCGAAAATAGATACTCGCCTCCCAATATATGATCCTGTCGTTGCAATAGACACGTTCCTCGATTTAGAAAGAGAAGGCATAGAACATATAGTATTTCATAACAACGCAATTTCTGTGTTAATTCGTCGTTGTGAGGGATCGACGGATGCAACAAAGAATGAATAGTGCATCCGAAAGGAGATAGTCGCCTCCCAATAGAAGATCTTGTCGTAGCCGTAGAAACGTCCCTCGATTTAGAAAGAGAAGGCATAGAACCTATTGTATTTCATAGGGACGAATTTCTTTGTTAATTCGTCATTGTGAGCGATCGACGGATGCAATAAAGAAGGAATACTGCATCCGAAAAGAGATACTTGCCTCCGAATAGATGATCCAATCGTAGCCATAGAAACGTTCCTCGATTTAGAAAGAGACGGCATAGAACCTATAGTATTTCATAGCGACGCAATTTCTGTGTTAATTCGTCATTGTGAGGGATCGACGGATGCAATAAAGAAGGAATACTGCATACGAAAAGGGATACCCGCCTCCCAATAGAGGATCCTGTCGAAGTCATAGAATCTTTCCTTGATTTAGAAAGGGAAGGCGTAGAACCTATACTAATTCATAGCGAAGCAATATCTGTGTTAATTCATCGTTGTGAGGTATAGACGGATGCAATAAAGAAGGAATACTGCATACGAAAAGGGATACCCGCCTCTCAATAGAAGATCCTGTCGTTGCCAAAGAAACGTTCCGCGATTTAGAAAGAGAAGGCATAGAACCTACAGTATTTCACAGCGACGCAACATAAGTAGTAATTCGTCATTGTGAGGGATCGACGGATGCAATAAAGAAGTAATAGTGCATCCAAAAAGAGATACTCACCTCCCAATAGAAGATCCAGTCTTTGCCATAGAAACGTGCCTCGATTTAGAAAGAGAAGGCATAGAACCTATAGTATTTCATAGCGACGCAATTTCTGTGTTAATTCGTCATTGTCGGGGATCGACGGGTGCAATAAAGGATGAATAGTGCATCAGAAAAGAGATACTCGCCTCCCAATAAAAGTTCCTGTCCCTCCAAAGAAACGATCCTCGATTTAGAAAGAGAAGTTGTAGAATCTATAGTATTTAATAGCGACAAATCTTCTATGATAGTTCGTCATTCTGAGGGATCGACGGATACAATAAAGGAGGAATAGTGCATCCGAAAATAGATACTCGCCTCCCAATATAAGATCCTGTCATTGCAATAGACAATTTCCTCGATTTAGAAAGAGAAGGTATAGAACCTATAGTATTTCATAGCGACGCAATTTCTGTGTTAATTCGTCATTGTGAGGGATTGACGGATGCAATAAAGTAGGAATAGTGCATCTGAAAAGAGATACTCGCCTTGTCATGTCCTTGCCATAGAAACGTTCATCGACTTAGATAGAGAAGTTATAGAACCAATAATATTTCATAGCGAAAAACTTCTGTGTTAATTCGTCATTGTGAGGGATCGTCGGATGCAATAAAGAAGGAATAGTGCATCCGAAAAGAGTTACTCGCCTCCCAATTGGAGATCATGTCGTTGACATAGAAACGTTCATCGATTTAGAAAGAGAAGGCATAGAACATATAGTATTTCACAGCGACGCAATTTCTGTGTTAATTCTTCATTGTGAGGGATCGACGATTGCAATAAAGAAGGAATAGTGAATCCGAAAAGAGATATTCGCCTCCCAATAGAAGATCCTCTCGTTGCCATAGACACGTTCCTCGATTTAGAATGAGAAGGCATAGAACCTATACTATTTCATAGCGACGCAATTTCTATGTTAAACCGTCATTGTGAGGGATCGACGCTGCAATAAAGAAGGAATAGTGCATCCGAAAGGAGATATTTCCTCACAATAGAAGATCCTGTCGTTGCCATAGAAACTTTCCTCTATTTAGAAAGACAAGGCATAGAACCTATAGTATTTCATAGCGAAGCAATTTCTGTGTTAATTGGTCATTGTGAGGGATCGACGGATACAATAAAGCAGGAATAGTACATCCGAAAATAGATACTCGCCTCCCAATATAAGATCCTGTCGTTGCCATAGAAACGTTCCTCGATTTAGAAAGAAAAGGCTTAGAACGTATAGTAATTCATAGCGACGCAATTTCTGTGTTAATTCGTCATTGTCATGGATCGACGAATGCAATAAAGAAGGAATAGTGAATCTGAAAAGAGATATTCGCCTCCCAATAGAAGATCCTGTCGTTGCCATAGAAACGTTCCTCGATTTAGAAAGAGAAGGCATAGAACCTATAGTATTTCATAGCAACGCAATTTTTGTGTTAATTCGTCATTGTGAGGGAACGACGGATGCAACAAAGAAGGAATAGTGCATCCGAAAAGAGATACTCGCCTCCCAATAGAAGATCCAGTCTTTGCCATAGAAACGTGCCTCGATTTAGAAAGAGAAGGCATAGAACCTATAGTATTTCATAGCGACGCAATTTCTGTGTTAATTCGTCATTGTGGGGGATCGACTGGTGCAATTAAGGTGGAATAGTGCATCCGAACGGAGATACTCGCCTCCCAATGGAAGATCCTGTCGTTGCCATACAGATTTTCCTCGATTTAGGAAGAGAAAGCATATAACCTATAGTATTTCATAACGAAGCAATTGCTGTGTTAATTGGTCATTGAGAGGGATCGACGGATACAATATAGGAGGAATAGTGCATCCGAAAATAGATACTCGCCTCCCAATATAAGTTCCTGTCGTTGCCATAGAAACGTTACTCGATTTAGAAAGAAAAGGCATAGAACCCATAGTATTTCATAGCGACGCCAATTCTGTGTTAATTCGTCATTCTGAGGGATCGACGGATTCAATAATGATGGAATAGTGCATCCGAAAGGATATAGTCGCCTCCCAATAGAAGATTTTGTCTTTGCCGTAGATACAGTCCTCGATTTAGAAAGAGAAGTCATAGAACCTATAGTATTTCACAGCGACGCAATTTCTGGGTTAATTCGACATTGTGAGGGTTTGACGGATGCAATAAAGAAGGAATAGTGTATCCGAAAAGAAATACTCGCCTCCCAATAGAAGATCCTGTCGAAGCCATAGAAACATTCCTCGATTTAGAAAGAGAAAGCGTAGAACCTATACTAATTCATAGCGAAGCAATTTCTGTGTTAATTCATCGTTGTGAGGGATCGACGGATGCAATAAAGAAGGAATAGTGCATCCGAAAAGAGATACTCGCCTCCCAATAGGAGATCTTGTCGTTGCCATAGAAACGTTCCTCGATTTAGAAAGAGAAGGCATAGCACCTATAGTGTTTCATGGCGACGCAATTTTTGTGTTAATTCGCCATTGTGAGGGATCGACGAATGCAATAAAGAAGGAATAGAGCATCCGAAAAGAGATACTCGCCTCCCAATGTATGATCCTGTCGTTGCAATAGACACGTTCCTCGATTTAGAAAGAGAAGGCATAGAACCTATAGTATTTCATAGCGACGCAATTTCTGTGTTAATTCGTCGTTGTGAGGGATCGACGGATGCAATAAAGAAGGAATAGTGCATCCGAAAGGAGATAGTCGCCTCCCAATAGAAGATCTTGTCGTAGCCGTAGAAACGTCCCTCGATTTAGAAAGAGAAGGCATAGAACCTATAGTATTTCATAGGGACGAAATTCTTTGTTAATTCGTCATTGTGAGCGATCGACGGATGCAATAAAGAAGGAATACGGCATCCAAAAAGAGATACTTGCCTCCCAATAGAAGATCCAATCGTAGCCATAGAAACGTTCCTCGATTTAGAAAGAGAAGGCATAGAACCTATAGTATTTCATAGCGACGCAATTTCTGTGTTAATTCGTCATTGTGAGGGATCGACAGATGCAATAAAGAAGGAATACTGCATACGAAAAGGGATACCCGCCTCCCAATAGAAGATCCTATCGAAGCCATAGAAACGTTCCTGGATTTAGAAAGGGAAGGCGTAGAACCTATACTAATTCATAGCGAAGCAATATCTGTGTTAATTCATCGTAGTGAGGGATCGACGGATGCAATAAGGAAGGAATAGTGCATCCGAAAAGAGATACTCGCCTCCCAATATTAGATCCTCTCGTTGCCATAGAAACGTTCCTCGATTTAGAAAGAGAAGGCATAGAACCTATAGTGTTTCATAGCGACGCAATTTTTGTGTTAATTCGTCATTGTGAGGGATCGACGGATGCAATAAAGAAGAAATAGTGCATCCGAAAAGAGATACTCGCCTCCCAATAGAAGATCCTTTCGTTCCCATAGAATCGTTCCCCGATTAACAAAGAGAAGGCGTAGAACCTATAGTGTTTCATAGCGACGCAATTTCTGTGTTAATTCGTCATTGTGGGGGATCGACGGGTGCAAAAAAGGAGGAATGGTGCATCCGAAAAGAGATACTCGCCTCCCAATAAGAGTTCCTGTCCTTCCAAAGAAACGATCCTCGATTTAGAAAGAGAAGTTGTAGAACCTATAGTATTTAATAGCGACAAAACTTCTATGTTAATTCGTCATTGTGAGGGATCGACGGATGCAATATAGAAGTAATAGTGCATCCGAAAAGAGATACTCACCTCCCAATAGAAGATCCAATCGTTGCCATAGAAACGTTCCTCGGTTTTGAAAGAGAAGGCATAGAACCTATATTGCTTCATAGCGCCGCTATTTCTGGGCTAATTCGTCATTGTGAGGGATTGACGGATGCAATAAAGAAGGAATAGTGCATCTGAAAAGAGATACTCGCCTTGTCATGTCCTTGCCATAGAAACGTTCATCGATTTAGATAGAGAAGTTATATAACCAATATAAATTCATAGCGAAATACTTCTGTGTTAATTCGTCATTGTGAGGGATCGTCGGATGCTTTAAAGAAGGAATAGTGCATCCGAAAGGAGTTACTCGCCTCCCAATTGGAGATCCTGTCGTTGACATAGAAACGTTCATCGATTTAGAAAGAGAAGGCATAGAACATATAGTATTTCGTAGCGACGCAAGTTCTGTGTTAATTCGTCATTGTGAGGATTCGACGGATGCAATAAAGAAGGAATAGTGCATTCGATAAGAGACACTAGCCTAGCAATAGATGATCCTGTCGTTGCCATAGAAACGTTCCTCGATTTAGTAAGAGAAGGCATAGAACCTATGGTGTTTCATAGCGACGCAATATCTGTGTTAATTCGTCATTGTGACAGTCGACGGATGCAATAATGAACGAATAGTGCATCCGAAAAGAGATACTAGCTTCCCAATAGAAGATCCTGTCGTTGCCATAGAAACGTTCCACGATTTAGAAACAGAAGGCATTTAACCTATAGTATTTCATAGCGACGCAATTTCTTTGTTAATTCATCATTGTGAGGGATCGACCGATACAATAAAGGAGGAATAGTGCATGCGAAAATAGATACTCGCCTCCCAATATAAGATCCTGTTGTTGCCTTAGAAACGTTCCTCGATTTGGAAGGAGAAAGCATAGAACCTATAGTATTTCATAGCGACGCAATTTCTGTGTTAATTAGTCATTGTGAGGGATCGACGGATGCAATAAAGAAGGAATAGTGCATCCGAAAAGAGATATTTGCCTCCCAATAGCAGATCCTGTCGTTGCCAAAGAAACGTTCCTCGATTTAGTAAGAAAAGGCATAGTACCTACATTTCACAGCGACGCAATTTCTGTGTTAATTCGTCATTGTGGGGGATCGACGTTTGCAATTAAGGAGGAATAGTGCATCCGAAAATAGATACTCGCTTCCCAATAGAAGATCCAGTCGTTGCCATAGAAACGTTCCTAGATTTAGAAAGAGAAGGCATAGAACCTATAGTGTTTCATAGCGACGGAATTTCTGTGTTAATTCGTCATTGTGAGGGATCGACGATTGCAATAAAGAAGGAATAGTGAATTCGAAAAGAGATATTCGCCTCCCAATAGAAGATCCTGTCGTTGCCATAGACACGTTCCTCGATTTAGAAAGAGAAGGCATAGAACCTATAGTATTTCATAGCGACGCAATTTCTGTGTTAATTCGTCATTGTGAGGATCGACGCTGCAATATAGAAGGAATAGTGCATCCGAAAGGAGATATTTCCTCACAATAGCAGATCCTGTCGTTGCCATAATAACTTTCCTCTATTTAGAAAGACAAGGCATAGAACCTATAGTATTTCAATGCGAAGCAATTTCTGTGTTAATTGGTCATTGTGAGGGGTCGACGGATACAATAAAGGAGGAATACTGCATCCGAAAAGAGATACTTGCCTCTCAATAGAAGATCCAATCGTAGCCATAGAAACGTACCTCGATTTAGAAAGAGAAGGTATAGAACCTATGGTATTTCATAGCGACGCAATTTCTGTGTTAATTCGTCATTATGAGGGATCGACGGATGCAATAAAGAAGGAATAGTGCATACGAAAAGGGATACCCGCCTCCCAATAGAAGATACTGTCGAAGCCATAGAAACTTTCCTCGATTTAGAAAGAGAAGGCGTAGAACCCAACCTAATTCATAGCGAAGCAATTTCTGTGTTAATTCATCCTTGTGAGGGATCGACGGATGCAATAAAGAAGGAATAGTGCATCCGAAAAGAGATACTCGCCTCCCAATAGGAGATCCTGTCGTTGCCATACAAACGTTCCTCGATTTAGAAAGAGAAGGCATAGAACCTATAGTGTTTCATAGCGACGCAATTTTTGTGTTAATTCGCCATTGTGAGGGATCGACGGATGCAATAAAGAACGAATAGTGCATCCGAAAAGAGTTACTCGCCTCCCAATAGAAGATCCATTCGTTGCCATAGAAACGTTCCTCGATTTAGAAAGAGAAGGCATAGAACCTATAGTGTTTCGTAGCGACGCAATTTCTGTGTTAATTCTTCATTGTGAGGGATCGACGGATGCAATAAAGGAGGAATAGTGCATCTGAAAAGAGAAACACGCCTCCTAATATAAGATCCTGTCGTTGCCATAGAAACGTTCCTCGATTTAGAAGGAGAGGGCATAGAACCTATAGTATTTCACAGCGACGCAATATCTGTGTTAATTCGTCATTGTGAGGGATCGACGGATCTAAAAAAGAAGGAATAGTGCATCGGAAAAATGATACTCGCCTCCCAATAGAAGATCCAGTCGTTGCCATAGAAACGTTCCTCGATTTAGAAAGACAAGGCATAGAACCCATAGTATTCCATAGCGACGCAATTTCTGTGTTAATTCGTCATTGTGGGGGGTCGACGGGTGCAAAAAAGGAGGAATAGTGAATCCGAAAACAGATACTCGCCTCCCAATAAAAGTTCCTGTCCTTCCAAAGAAACGATCCTCGATTTAGAATGAGAAGGTATATAACCTATAGTATTTAATAGCGACAAAACTTCTACGTTAAATCGTCATTCTGAGGGATCGACGGATGCAATAAAGAAGTAATAGTGCATCCGAAAAGAGATACTCACCTCCCAATGGAAGATCCATTCGTTGCCATAGAAACGTTCCTCGGTTTTGAAAGAGAAGGCATAGAACCTATAGTGTTTCATAGCGCCGCTATTTCTGTGCTAATTCGTCATTGTGGCATGGATTCACGGATGCAATAATGAAGGAATAGTGCATCCGAAAAGAGATATTAGCCTCCCAATATAAGATCCTGACGTTGCCATGAAACGTTCCTCGATTTAGAAAGAGAAGGCTTAGAACCTACATTTCACAGCGACGCAATTTCTGTGTTAATTCGTCATTGTGGCAGTCGACGGATGCAATAATGAAGGAATAGTGCATCCGAAAAGAGATACTCGCCTCCCAATAGAAGATCCTGTCGTTGCCATTGAAACGTTCCTCGATTTAGAAAGAGAAGGCATAGAACCTATAGTATTTCATAGCGACGCAATTTCTTTGTTAATTCGTCATTGTGAGGGATCGACCGATACAATAAAGGAGGAATAGTGCATGCGAAAATAGATACTCGCCTCCCAATATAAGATCCTGTTGTTGCCTTAGAAACGTTCCTCGATTTAGAAGGAGAGGGCATAGAACCAATAGTATTTCATAGCGACGCATTATATGTGTTAATTCGTCATGATGAGGGATCGACGGATGCAATAAAGAAGGTATAGTGCATCTGAAAAGCGATATTGGCCTCCCAATAGAAGATCCTGTCGTTGCCAAAGAAACGTTCCTCGATTTAGAAAGAGAATCCATAGAACCTATAGTATTCCCTAGCGACGCAATTTCTGTGTTAATTCGTCATTGTGGGGGATCGACGGGTGCAAAAAAGGAGGAATAGTGCATCCGAAAAGAGATACTCGCCTCCCAATAAAAGTTCCTGTCCTTCCAAAGAAACGATCCTCGATTTAGAAAGAGAAGTTGTAGAACCTATAGTATTTAATAGCGACAAAACTTCTATGTTAATTCGTCATTGTGAGGGATCGACGGATGCAATAAAGAAGTAATAGTGCATCCAAAAAGAGATACTCACCTCCCAATAGAAGATCCATTCGTTGCCATAGAAACGTTCCTCGGTTTTGAAAGAGAAGGCATAAAACCTATAGTGTTTCATAGCGCCGCTATTTCTGTGCTAATTCGTCATTGTGGCTGGGATTCACGGATGCAATAATAAAGGAATAGTGCATCCGAAAAGAGATATTACCTCCCAATATAAGATCCTGTCGTTGCCATAGACACGTTCCTCGATTTAGAAAGAGAAGGCATAGAACCTATAGTATTTCATAGCAACGCAATTTCTGTGTTAATTCGTCGTTGTGAGGGTTAGACGGATGCAATAAAGAAGGAATAGTGCATCCGAAAAGAGATAATCGCCTCCCAATAGAAGATGCTGTCCTTGCCATAGAAACGTTCATCGATTTTGGTAGAGAAGTTATAGAACCAACATTATTTCATAGCGAAACAACTTCTGTGTTAATTCGTCATTGTGTTGGATCGACGGATGCAATAAAGAAGGAATAGTGCATCCGAAAAGAGATACTCGCCTCCCAATAGAAGATCCTGTCGTTGCCATAGAAACGATCCTCGATTTAGGAAGAGAAGGCATAGAACCTATTGTTTTTCATAGCGACGCAATTTCTGTGTTAATTCGTCATTGTGAGGGATCGACGGATGCAATAAAGAAGGAATAGTGCATCCGAAAAGAGATACTCGCCTCCCAATAGATGATCCTGTCCTTGCCATTGAAAAGTTCCTCGATTTAGAAAGAGAATGTATAGAACATATAGTATTTCCTAGCGACAAAATATCTGTGTTAAATCGTCATTGTGAGTAATCGACGGATGCAATATAAAAGGAATAGTGCATCCGTAAAGAGATACTCGCCTCCCAATAGAAGATCCTTTCGTTGCCATAGAAACTATCCTCGATTTACGAAGAGAAGGCATAGAACCTATAATATTTCATAGCGACGCAATTTCTGTGTTAATTCGTCATTGTGACAGTCGACGGATGCAATAACGAAGGAATATTGCATCCGCAAAGAGATACTCGCCTCCCAATTGGAGATCGTATCGTCGACATTGAAACGTTCCTCGATTTAGAAAGAGAAGGGCTAGAACCTATAGTATTTCATAGCGACACAATTTCTGTGTTAATTCGTCATTGCGAGGATTCAACGGATGCAATAATGAAGGAATAGTGCATTCGAAAAGAGATACTCGCCACCCAATGGAAGATCCATTCGTTGCCATAGAAACGTACCTCGATTTAGAAAGATAAGGCATAGAACCTATAGTGTTTCATAGCGACGCAATTTCTGTGTTATTTCGCCATTGTGACGGATCGACGGATGCAATAGGAAGGAATAGTGTATCCGAAAAGAGATACTCGCCTCCCAATAGAGGATCCTGTCGTTGCCATAGAGACGTTCCTCGATTTAGAAAGAGAAGGCATAGAACCTACAGTATTTCATAGCGACGCAATTTCTGTTATAATTCGTCATGGTGAGGGATCGACGGTTGCAATAAAGAAGGAATTGTGCATCCGAAAAGAGATACACGCCTCCCAATAGAAGATCCTGTCGTTGCCATAGAAAATTTTCACTGTTTAGAAAGAGAAGGCATAGAACCTATAGTGATTCACAGCGACGCAATTTCTTTGTTAATTCGTCATTGTGAGGAATCGACGGATGCAATAATGAAGGAATGCTGCATCCGAACAGAGATACTCGCGTCCCAATTGAAGATCCAGTCGTAGCCATAGAAACGTTCCTCGAGTTAGAAAGAGAAGGCATAGAACCTATAGTATTTCATAGCGGCGAAATTTCTGTGTTAATTCGTCATTGTGACAGATCGACGGATGCAATAAAGAAGGAATAGTGAATCCGAAAAACAGATACTCGCCTCGTTATAGATGATCCTGTCGTTGCCATTGAAACGTTCTTCGATTTAGAAAGAGAAGGCATAGAGCCTATACTACTTCATAGCGAAGCAATTTCTGTGTTAATTCGTCATCGTGAGGGATCGACGGAAGCAATAAGAAGGAATAATGCATCCGAAAAGAGATACCTGCCTCCCAATACAAGATCCTGTCGTTGATATGGAAACGTTCCTCGATATACAAAGAGAAGGCATAGAACCTATAGTATCTCATAGAGACGCAATTTCTGTGTTAATTCGTCATTGTGTTGGATCGACGGATGGCATAAAGAGGGAATAGTGCATTCGAAAGGAGATATTCGCCTCTCAATAGAAGATCCTGTCGTTGCCATAGAAACGTTCCTCGATATAGAAAGAGAACGTATAGAACGTATAGTATTGCTTAGCTAAAAAATTTCTGTATTAATTCGTCATGGTGAGGGATCGACGGATCAATAAAGAAGGAATAGTGCGTCCGAAAAGAGATACTCGTTTCCCAATAGAAGATCCAGTCGTTGCCATAGAAACGTGCCTCAATTTTGAAAGAGAAGGCATAGAACTTATAGTGTTTCATAACGACGCAATATCTGTGATAATTCGTCATTGTGAGGGATCGACGGATGCAATAAAGAAGGAATACTGTATCCGAAAAGAAATACTCGTCTCCCAATTGAAGATCCAATCGTAGCCATAGTAACGTTCCTCGATTTAGAAAGAGAAGGCATAGAACCTATAGTATTTCATAGTGACGCAATATCTGTGTAAATTCGCCGTTGTGAGGGATCGACGGGTGCAATAAAGAAGAAATAGTACATCCGAAAAGAGATACTCGCCTTCCCATAGAATATCCTCTCGTTGACATAGAAACATTACTCCATTTAGAAAGAGAAGGCATAGAACCTACGGTATTCCATAGCGACGCAATTTCTGTGTTAATTCGCCATTGTGAGAGATCGACGGATGCAATAAAAAAAGAATTGTGCATCCGGAAAGAGATATTCGCCTCTCAATAGAAGATCCAGTCGTTGCCATAGAAACGTTCCTCGATTTAGAAAGAGAAGGCATGGAACCTATAGTACTTCATAGCGTCGCAATTTCTGTGTTAATTCGTCATTGTGAGGGATCGACGGATGTGATAAAGAAGAAATAGTGCATCCGAAAAGAGATACTCGCCGCCTAATAGAAGATCCAGTCGTTGCCATAGAAACGTTCCTCGATTTAGAAAGAGAAGGCATAGAACCTACACTATTTCATAGCGACGCAATTTCTGTGATAATTCGTCTTGGTGAGGGATCGACGGATGCAATAAAGAAGGAAATGTGCATCCGAAAAGAGATACACGCGTACCAATAGAAGATCCTGTCGTTGCCATAGAAAATTTTTACGGTTTAGAAAGAGAAGGCATAGAACCTATAGAATTTCTTAGCGAAGCAATTTCTGTATTAATTCGTCACTTTGTGGGATCGACGGATGCAATAAAGAAGGAATAATGCATCCGAAAAGAGATATTCGCCTCCCAATAGAAGATGCCGTCGTTGCCATAGAAACGTTCCTCGATTTAGAAAGAGAAGGCATAGAACCTGTAGTATTTCATAGCGACGAAATTTCTGTGTTAATTCGTCATTGTGAGAGATCGACGGATGCAATAAAGAAGGAATAGTGAATCCGAAAACAGACACTCGCCTCTTTATAGATGATCCTGTCGTTGCCATTGAAACGTTACTCGATTTAGAAAGAGAAGGCATAGTACCTATACTAATTCATGGCGAAGCAATTTCTGTTTTAATTCGTCATTGTGAGGGATCGACGGAAGCAATAAGAAGGAATAATGCATCCGAAAAGAGATACCTGCCTCCCAATACAAGATCCTGTCGTTGATATGGAAACGTTCCTCGATATAGAAAGAGAAGGCATAGAACCTATAGTATCTCATAGCGACGCAATTTCTATTAATTCGTCATTTTGAGGGATCGACGGATGCCATAAAGAAGGAATAGTGCATTCGAAAAGAGATATTCGCCTCTCAATAGAAGATCCTGTCGTTGCCATAGAAACGTTCCTCGATATAGAAAGAGAAGGTATAGAACTTATATTATTGGTTAGCTTAAAAATTTCTGTAATAATTCGTCATTATGAGGGATCGACGGATGCAATAAAGAAGGAATAGTGCGTCCGAAAAGAGATACTCGCCTCCCAATAGAAGATCCTGTCGTTGCCATAGAAACGTGCCTCGATTTAAAAAGAGAAGGCATAGAACTTATAGTGTTTCATAACGACGCAATTTCTGTGTTAATTCGTCATTGTGAGGGATCGATGGATGCAATAAAGAAGGAATAGTGCATCCGAAAAGAGATAATCGCCTCCCAATATAAGATCCTGTCGTTGCCATAGAAACGTTCCTCGATTAAGAAAGAGAAGGCATAGAACCTATAGTATCTCATAGTGACGCAATTTCTGTGTTAATTCGTCGTTGTGAGGGATCGATGGATGCAATAAAGAACGAATAGTGCATCCGAAAAGAGATACTCGCCTCCCAATAGAAGATGCCTTCGTTGCCATAGAAACGTTCCTGAATTTAGAAAGAGAAGGCATAGAACCTATAGTGTTTCATAGCGACGCAATTTCTGTGTTAATTCGTCATTGTGAGGGATCGACGGATGCAATAAAGAAGGAATAGTGCATCCGAAAAAAAGATACTCGACTCCCAATAGAAGATCCTTTCGTTGCCATAGAAACGTTCCTCGATTTAGAAAGAGAAGGCATAGAACATATAGTGTTTCATAGCGACGCAATTTCTGTGTTAATTCGTCATTGTGAGGGATCGACGGATGCAATAAAGGAGGAATAGTGCATCCGAAAATAGAAATACGCCTCCTAATAAAAGATAATGTCGTTGCCATAGAAACGTTCCTCGATTTAGAAAGAGAAGGCATAGAACCTATAGAATTTCTTAGCGAAGCAATTTCTGTATTAATTCGTCACTTTGTGGGATCGACGGATGCAATAAAGAAGGAATAATGCATCCGAAAAGAGATATTCGCCTCCCAATAGAAGATGCCGTCGTTGCCATAGAAACGTTCCATGATTTAGAGAGAGAAGGCATAGAGCCTATAGTATTTCATAGCGACGCAATTTCTGTGTTAATTCGTCGTTTTGAGGGATCGACGGATGCAACAAACAAGGAATGGTACATCCGAAAAGAGATACTCGCCTCCCAATGAAAGATCCTGTCGTTGCCATAGAAACGTTCTTCGATTTAGAAAGATAAGACATAGAAACTATAGTATTTCATAGCGACGCAGTTTTTGCGTTAATTCGTGATTATGAGGGAACGACGGATGCAATAAAGAAAGAATAGTGCTTCCGAAAGGAGATACTCGCCTCGCAATAGAAGAACCTGTCGTTGCCATAGAAACGTTCCTCGATTTAGAAACAGAAGGCATAGAACGTATAGTATTTCATAGAGACGCAATTTCTGTGTTAATTCGTCATTGTGAGAGATCGACGGATGCAATAAAGAAGGAATAGTGCTTCCGAAAATACATACTCGCCTCTTTATAGAAGATCCTGTCGTTGCCATTGAAACGATACTCGATTTTGAAAGAGAAGGCATAGAACCTATACTAATTCATCGCGAAGCAATATCTGTGTTAATTCGTCATTGTGAGGGATCGACGGAAGCAATAAGAAAGAATAGTGCATCCGAAAAGAGATGCCTTCTTCCCAATATAAGATCCTGTCGTTGATATGGAAACGCTCCTCGATTTAGAAAGAGAAGGCATAGAACCTATAGTATCTCATAGCGACGTAATTTCTTTGTTAATTCGTCATTGTGAGGGATCGTGGGATGCAATAAAGAAGGAATAGTGCATCCGAAAAAAGATACTCGCCTCCCAATAGAAGATCCGGTCGTTGCCATAGAAACGTGCCTCGATTTAGAAAGAGAAGGCATAGAACCTATGGTATTTCATAGTGACGCAATTTCTGTGTTATTTCGTCGTTGTGAGGGTTCGACGGATGCAATAAAGAAGGAATAGTACATCCGAAAAGAGATACTCGGCTCCCAATAAAAGATCCTGTCGTTGACATAGAAACGTTCCTCGATTTAGAAATAGAAGGCATAGAACCTATAGTATCCCATAGGGACGCAATTTCTGTGTTAATTCGTCATTGTGAGGGATCGTGGGATGCAATAAAGAAGGAATAGTACACCCGAAAAGAGATACTCGCCTCTCAATAGAAGATCCTGTCGTTGCCATAGAAACGTGCCTCGATTTACAAAGAGAAGGCATAGAACCTATAGTGTTTCATAACGACGCAATATCTGTTTAATTCGTCATTGTGAGGGATCGACGGATGCAATAAAGAAGGAATAGTGCTTCCGAAAAGAGATACTCGCCTCCCAATATAAGATCCTGTCGTTGCCATAGAAACGTTCCTCGATTTAGAAAGAAAAGGCATAGAACCTATAGTATTTCATAGTGACGCAATTTCTGTGTTAATTCGCCGTTGTGAGGGATCGACGGATGCAATAAAGAAGGAATAGTACATCCGAAAAGAGATACTCGCCTTCCCATAGAAGATCCTCTCGTTGGCATAGAAACATTCCTCGATTTAGAAAGAGAAGGCATAGAACTTACAGTATTTCATAGCGACGCAATTTCTGTTTTAATTCGCTATTGTGAGAGGTCGACTGATGCAATAAAGAAAGAATTGTGCATCCGGAAGGAGATATTCGCCTCTCAATAGAAGATCCTGTCGTTGCCATAGAAACGTTCCTCGATTTAGAAAGAGAAGGCATAGAACCTATAGTATTTCATAGCGACGCAATGTCTGTGTTAATTCATCATTGTGAGGGATCGACGGATGCAATAAAGAAGAAATAGTGCTTCCGAAAAGAGATACTCGCCTCGCAATAGAAGAACCTGTCGTTGCCATAGAAACGTTCCTCGATTTAGAAAGAGAAGTCATAGAACCCATACCATTTCATAGAGACGCTATTTCTGTAATAATTCGTCATTGTGAGAGATCGGCGGATGCAATAAAGAAGGAATAGTGCATCCGAAAACATATACTCGTCTCTTTATAGAAGATCCTGTCGTTGCCATTGAAACGTTCCCCGATTTACAAACAGAAAGCATAGAACCTATACTAATTCATAGCGATGCAATTTCTGTGTTAATTCGTCATTGTGAGGGATCGACGGGTGCAATAAAGAAAGAATTGTGCATCCGGAAAGAGATATTCGCCTCTCAATAGAAGATCCTGCCGTTGCCATAGAAACGTTCCTCGATTTAGAGAGAGAAGGCATGGAACCTATAGTATTTCGTAGCGACGCAATTTCTGTGTTAATTCGTCATTGTGAGGCATCGACGGATGCAAAAAAGAAGGAATTGTGCTTCCGAAAAGAGATACTCGCCTCGCAATAGAAGAAACTGTAGTTGCCATAGAATCGTTCCTCGATTTAGAAAGAGAAGGCATAGAACCTATAGTATTTCATAGCGACGAAATTTCTGTGTTAATTCGTCATTGTGAGGGATCGACGGATGTAATAAAGAAGAAATAGTGCATACGAAAAGAGATACTCGCCTCCTAATAGAAGATCCTGTTGTTGCCATAGAAACGTTCTTCGATTTAGAAAGGGAAGGCATACAACCTATAGCATTTCATAGCGACGCAATTTCTTTGTTAATTCGTTACTGTGAGGGATCGACGGATGAAATAAACAAGGAATACTGCATCCGAAAAGAGATACTCGCTTCCCAATAGAAGATCCAATCGAAGCCATAGAAACGTTCCTCGATTTAGAAAGAGATGGCATAGATCCTATAGTATTTCATAGTGACGCAATTTCTGTGTTAATTCGTCATTGTGATTGATCGACGGATGCAATAAAGAAGGAATAGTACATCCGAAAAGAGATACTCGCCTCCCAGTAGAGGATCCTTTCGTTGCCATAGAAACGTTCCTCGATTTAGAAAAAGAAGGCATAGAACCTATAGTATTTCATAGCGACGCAGTTTCTATTTTAATTCGTCATTGTGATTGATCGACGGATGCAATAAAGAAGGAATACTGCATCCAAAAAGAGATACTCGCCACCCAATAGAAGATCCAATCGTAACCATAGTAACGTTCCTCAATTTAGAGTGAGAAGGCATAGAACCTATAGTATTTCATAGAGACGCAATTTCTGTGTTAATTCGTCATTGTGAGCGATCGACGGATGTAATAAAGAAGGAACAGTGCATCCGAAAAGAGATACTCGCCTCCCAATAGAAGATCCTGTCGTTGTCATAGAAACGTTCCTTGATTTAGAAGGAGAAGGCATAGAACCTATAGTATTTCATAGCGTCGCAATTTCTTTGTTAATTCGTCTTTGTGAGGGATCGACGGATGCAATAAAGAAGGAATACTGCATCCAAAAAGAGATACTCGCCACCCAATAGAAGATCCAATCGTAACCATAGTAACGTTCCTCAATTTAGAGTGAGAAGGCACAGAACCTATAGTATTTCATAGCGACGCAATTTCTGTGTTAATTCGTCATTGTAAGAGATCGACGGATGCAATAAAGAAGGAATAGTGCTTCCGAAAACAGATGCTCGCCTCTTTATAGAAGATCCAGTCGTTGCCATTGAAACGTTCCTCGATTTAGAAAGAGAAGGCATAGAACCTATACTAATTCATAGCGAAGCAATTTCTGTGATAATTCGTCATTGTGAGGGATCGACGGAAGCAATAAGAAGGAATAGTGCATCCGAAAAGAGATACCCGCCTCCAAATATAAGATCCTGTCATTGATATGGAAACGTACCTCGATTTAGAAAGAGAAGTATAGAATATATAGTATCTCATAGCGACGCAATTTCTGTGTTAAATCGTCATTGTGAGGGATCGACGGATGCAATAAAGAAGGAATAGTGCATTCGAAAAGAGATATTCGCCTCTCAATGGAAGATCATGTCGTTGCCATAGAAAAGTTTCTAGATTTAGAAATAGAAGGCATAGAACCTATAGTATTTCATTGTGACGCAATTTCTATGTTATCTCGTCGTTGTGAGGGATCGGTGGATGCAATAAAGAAGGAATAGTACATCAGAAAACAGATACTTGGCTCCAAATAGAAGATCCTGTCGTTGACATGGAAACGTTCCTCGATTTAGAAAGAGAAGGCATAGAACCTATCGTATTTCATAGCGACGCAATTTCTCTGTTAATTCGTCATTATGAGGGATCGTGGGATGCAATAAAGAAGGAATAGTGCATCCGAAAAGAGATACTCGCCTCGCAATAGAAGAACCTGTCGTTGCCATAGAAACGTTCCTCGATTTAGAAAGAGAAGTCATAGAACCCATACTATTTCATAGAGACGCTATTTCTGTAATAATTCGTCATTGTGAGAGATCGACGGATGCAATAAAGAAGGAATAGTGCATCCGAAAACATATACTCGTCTCTTTATAGAAGATCCTGTCGTTGCCATTGAAACGTTCCCCGATTTACAAACAGAAAGCATAGAACCTATACTAATTCATAGCGATGCAATTTCTGTGTTAATTCGTCATTGTGAGGGATCGACGGATGCAATAAAGAAAGAATTGTGCATCCGGAAAGAGATATTCGCCTCTCAATAGAAGATCCTGCCGTTGCCATAGAAACGTTCCTCGATTTAGAAAGAGAAGGCATGGAACCTATAGTATTTCATAGCGACGCAATTTCTGTGTTAATTCGTCATTGTGAGGGATCGACGGATGCAAAAAAGAAGGAATTGTGCTTCCGAAAAGAGATACTCGCCTCGCAATAGAAGAAACTGTAGTTGCCATAGAATCGTTCCTCGATTTAGAAAGAGAAGGCATAGAACCTATAGTATTTCATAGCGTCGAAATTTCTGTGTTAATTCGTCATTGTGAGGGATCGACGGATGTAATAAAGAAGAAATAGTGCATACGAAAAGAGATACTCACCTCCTAATAGAAGATCCTGTTGTTGCCATAGAAACGTTCTTCGATTTAGAAAGGGAAGGCATACAACCTATAGCATTTCATAGCGACGCAATTTCTTTGTTAATTCGTTACTGTGAGGGATCGACGGATGAAATAAACAAGGAATACTGCATCCGAAAAGAGATACTCGCTTCCCAATACAAGATCCAATCGAAGCCATAGAAACGTTCCTCGATTTAGAAAGAGATGGCATAGATCCTATAGTATTTCATAGTGACGCAATTTCTGTGTTAATTCGTCATTGTGATTGATCGACGGATGCAATAAAGAAGGAATAGTACATCCGAAAAGAGATACTCGCCTCCCAGTAGAAGATCCTTTCGTTGCCATAGAAACGTTCCTCGATTTAGAAAAAGAAGGCATAGAACCTATAGTATTTCATAGCGACGCAATTTCTATTTTAATTCGTCATTGTGATTGATCGACGGATGCAATAAAGAAGGAATACTGCATCCAGAAAGAGATACTCGCCACCCAATAGAAGATCCAATCGTAACCATAGTAACGTTCCTCAATTTAGAGTGAGAAGGCATAGAACCTATAGTATTTCATAGAGACGCAATTTCTGTGTTAATTCGTCATTGTGAGCGATCGACGGATGTAATAAAGAAGGAACAGTGCATCCGAAAAGAGATACTCGCCTCCCAATAGAAGATCCTGTCGTTGTCATAGAAACGTTCCTTGATTTAGAAGGAGAAGGCATAGAACCTATAGTATTTCATAGCGTCGCTATTTCTTTGTTAATTCGTCTTTGTGAGGGATCGACGGATGCAATAAAGAAGGAATACTGCATCCAAAAAGAGATACTCGCCACCCAATAGAAGATCCAATCGTAACCATAGTAACGTTCCTCAATTTAGAGTGAGAAGGCATAGAACCTATAGTATTTCATAGCGACGCAATTTCTGTGTTAATTCGTCATTGTAAGAGATCGACGGATGCAATAAAGAAGGAATAGTGCTTCCGAAAACAGATGCTCGCCTCTTTATAGAAGATCCAGTCGTTGCCATTGAAACGTTCCTCGATTTAGAAAGAGAAGGCATAGAACCTATTCTAATTCATAGCGAAGCAATTTCTGTGTTAATTCGTCATTGTGAGGGATCGACGGAAGCAATAAGAAGGAATAGTGCATCCGAAAAGAGATACCTGCCTCCAAATATAAGATCCTGTCATTGATATGGAAACGTTCCTCGATTTAGAAAGAGAGGTATAGAATATATAGTATCTCATAGCGACGCAATTTCTGTGTTAAATCGTCATTGTGAGGGATCGACGGATGCAATAAAGAAGGAATAGTGCATTCGAAAAGAGATATTCGCCTCTCAATGGAAGATCATGTCGTTGCCATAGAAAAGTTTCTAGATTTAGAAATAGAAGGCATAGAACCTATAGTATTTCATTGTGACGCAATTTCTATGTTATCTCGTCGTTGTGAGGGATCGGCGGATGCAATAAAGAAGGAATAGTACATCAGAAAAGAGATACTTGGCTCCAAATAGAAGATCCTGTCGTTGACATGGAAACGTTCCTCGATTTAGAAAGAGAAGGCATAGAACCTATCGTATTTCATAGCGACGCAATTTCTCTGTTAATTCGTCATTATGAGGGATCGTGGGATGCAATAAAGAAGGAATAGTGCATCCGAAAAGAGATACTCGTTTCTCAATAGAAGATATTGTCGATGCCATCGAAACGTGCCTCGATTTAGAAAGAGAAGGCATAGAACCTATAGTGTTTCATAACGACGCAATATCTGTGTTAATTCGCCATTGTGAGAGATCGACGGATGCAATAAGGAAAGAATTGTGCATCCGGAAAGAGATATTCGCCTCCCAATAGAAGATCTTGTCGTTGCCATAGGAACGTTCCTCGATTTAGAAAGAGAAGGCATAGAACCTATAGTATTTCATAGCGACGCAATTTCTGTGTTAATTCGTCATTGTGAGGGATCGACGGATGCAATAAAGAAGGAATAGTGCTTCCGAAAATAGATACTCGCCTCGCAATAGAAGAAATTGTCGTTGCCATAGAAACGTTCCTCGATTTAGAAAGAGAAGTCATAGAACATATAGTATTCCATAGCGACGCAATTTCTGTATTAATTCGTCATAATGAGAGATCGACGGATGCAATAAAGAAGGAATAGTGCATCCGAAAACAGATACTCGCCTCTTTATAGAAGATCAGGTCGTTGCCATTGCAACGTTCCTCGATTTACAAAGAGAAGGCATAGAAACTATACTAATTCATAGCGATGCAATTTCTGTGTTAATTCGTCATTGTGAGGGATCGACGGATGCAATAAAGAAGGAATAGTGCTTCCGAAAAGAGATACTCGCCTCGCAATAGAAGAACCTGTCATTGCCATAGAAACGTTCCTCGATTTAGAAAGAGAAGGATAGAACCTATAGTGTTTCATAGCGAGGCAATTTCTGTGTTAATTCGTCATTGTGTGGGATCGACGGATGCGATAAAGAAGGAATAGTGCGTCCGAAAAGAGATACTCGCCTCCCAGTAGAAGATCCTTTCGTTGCCATAGAAACGTTCCTCGATTTAGAAAGAGAAGGCATAGAACATATAGTGTTTCATAGCGAAGCTATTTCTGTGTTAATTCGTCATTGAGAGGGATCGACGGATGCAATAAAGGAGGAATAGTGCATCCGAAAAGAGAAACACGCCTCCTAATATAAGATAATGTCGTTGCCATAGAAACATTCCTCGATTTAGAAAGAGAAGGCATAGAACCTACAGTATTTCTTAGCGAAGCGATTTCTGTGTTAATTCGTCACTTTGTGGGATCGACGGATGCAATAAAGGAGGAATAATGTATCCGAAAAGATATATTCGCCTCCCTAGAGAAGATGCTGTCGCTGCCATAGAAACGTTCCATGATTTAGAGAGAGAAGGCATAGAACGTATAGTATTTCATAGCGACGTAATTTCTGTGTTAATTAGTCGTTTTGAGGGATCGACGGATGCAATAAAGAAGGAATGGAACATCCGAAAAGAGATACTCGCCTCCCAATGTAATATCCTGTCGTTGCCATAGAAACGTTCATCGATTTAGAAAGAAAAGATATAGAAACTATAGTATTTCATAGCGACGCAATTTCTGCGTTAGTTCGTGATTATGAGGGAACGACAGATCCAATAAAGAAGGAATAGTGCTTCCGAAAGGAGATACTCGCCTCGCAATAGAAGAACCTGTCGTTGCCATAGAAACGTTCATCGATTTAGAAACAGAAGGCATAGAACCTAAAGTATTTCATAGAGACGCAATTTCTTTGTTAATTCGTCATTGTGAGGGATCGACGGATGCAATAAAGAAGGAATACTGCATCCGAAAAGAGATACACGCCTCCCAATAGAGGATCCTGTCGTTGGCATAGAAACTTTCCACGGTTTAGAAACAGAAGGCATAGAACCTAAAGAATTTGATAGCGACGCAATTTCTTTGTTAATTCGTCATTGTGAGGGATCGACGGATGCAATAAAGAAGGAATACTGCATCCGAAAAGAGATACACGCCACCCAATAGAAGATCCTGTCGTTGCCATAGAAACTTTCCACGGTTTAGAAAGAGAAGGCATAGAACCTATAGTGATTCACAGCGACGCAATTTCTTTGTTAATTCGTCATTGTGAGGAATCGACGGATGCAATAAAGAAGGATTACTGCATCCGAACAGAGATACTCACCTCCCAATAGAAGATCCAGTCGTAGCCATAGAAACGTTCCTCGATTTAGAAAGAGAAGGCATAGAACCTATAGTATTTCATAGCGACGCAATTCCTGTGTTAATTCGTCATTGTGAGTGATCGACGGATGCAATAAAGAAGGAATAGTGCATCCGAAAACAGATACTCGCTTCTTTATAGAAGATCCTGTCGTTGCCATTAAAACGTTCCTCGATTTAGGATGAGAAGGCATAGAACCTATACTAATTCATAGCGAAACAATTTCTGTGTTAATTCGCCGTTGTGAGAGATCGACGGATGCAATAAAGAAAGAATTGTGCATCCGGAAAGAGATATTCGCCTCTCAATAGAAGATCCAGTCGTTGCCATAGAAACGTTCCTCGATTTAGAAAGAGAAGGCATGGAACCTATAGTGTTCCATAGCGACGCAATTTCTGTATTAATTCGTCATTGCGAGAGATCGACGGATGCAATAAAGAAGGTATAGTGAATCCGATAACAGATACTCGACTCTTTATAGAAGATCCTGTCGTTGCCATTGAAACGTTCCTCGATTTAACTATCTCATAGCGACGGAATTTCTGTGTTAATTCGTCATTGTGAGGGATCGACGGATGCAATAAAGAAGGAATAGTGAATTCGAAAAGAGATATTCGCCTTTTAATAGAAGATCCTGTCGCTGCCATAGAAACGTTCCTCGATTTAGAAAGAGAAGGCATGGAAACTATAGTATTTCATAGCGACGCAATTTCTGTGTTAATTCGTCATTGTGATGATTCGACGGATGCAATAAAGAAGGAATAGTGCATCCGAAAATTAATACTCGCCTCCCAATACGAGATCCAGTCGTTGCCATAGAAACGTTCCTCGATTTAGAAAGAGAAGGAGGAGAACCTATAGTATTTCATAGCGACGCAATTTCTGTGTTAATGCGTCATGGTGAGGATTCGACGGATGCAATAAAGAAGGAATAGTGAATTCGAAAAGAGATACTCGCTTCCCAATAGGAGATCCTGTAGTTGCCATAGAAAAGTTCCTCGATGTAGAAAGAGAGTGCATAGAACCTATAGTATTTCATAGCGACGCAATTTCTGTGTTAATTCGTCATTGTGAGGGTTCGACGGATGCAATATAGAAGGAATAGTGCATCCGGAAGGAGATCCTTGCCTCCCAATAGAAGATCCTTTTGTTGCCATAGAAACGTTCCTCGATTTAGAAAGAGAAGGCATAGAACCTATTGTGTTTCATAGCGACGCAATTTCTGTGTTAATTCGTCATTGTGAGGGATCGACGAATGCAATAAAGAAGAAATATTGCATCCGAAAAGAGTTACTCGCCTCCCAATGCAAGATCCTGTCGTTGCCATAGAAACGATCCTCGATTTAGAAAGAAAGGCATAGAACCTACAGTATTTCATAGCGACGCAATATCTGTGTTAATTCGTCATTGAGAGGGATCGACGGATGCAATAAAGAAGGAATAGAGCATCTGAAATGAAATATTCGCCACTCAATAGAAGATCCTGTCGTTGCCATTGAAACGTTCCTCGATTTAGAAAGAGAAGGCATAGAACATATAGTATTTCATAGCGACGCAATTTATGTGTTAATTCGTCATTGTGAGGGATCGACGGATGCAATAAAGAAGGAACCGTGTATCCGAAAAGAGATACTCGCCTCCCAATAGGAGATCCTATCGTTGCCATAGAAACGTTCCTCGATTTAGTAAGAGAGTGCATAGAACCCATAGTATTTCATAGCGACGCAATTTCTGTGTTAATTTGTCATTGTGAGGGATCGACGGATGCAATAGAGAAGGAATAGTGCATCCGAAAGGAGATACTCGCCTCCCAATAGAAGATCCTTTCTTTGCAATAGCAACGTTCCTCGATTTAGAAAGAGAAGGCATAGAACCTATTGTCTTTCATAGCGACGCAATTTCTGTGTTAATTCGTCATTGTGAGGGATCGACGAATGCAATAAAGAAGAAATATTGCATCCGAAATGAGATACTCGCCTCCCAATAGAAGATCCAGTCGTTGCCATATAAACCATCCTCGATTTAGAATGAAATGCATAGAAGCTACAGTATTTCATAGCGACGCAATATCTGTGTTAATTCGTCATTGAGAGGGATCGACGGATGCAATAAAGAAGGAATAGAGCATCCGAAAAGAGATATTCGCCTCTCAATAGAAGATCCTGTCGTTGCCATTGAAACGTTCCTCGATTTAGAAAGAGAAGGCATAGAACATATAGTATTTCATAGCGACGCAATTTATGTGTTAATTCGTCATTGTGAGGGATCGACGGATGCAATAAAAAAGGAATAGTGCATCCGAAGAGAGATATTCGCCTCTCAATAGAAGATCCTGTCGTTGCCATAGAAACGTTCCTCGATTTAGAAAGAGAAGGCATAGAACTTATAGTATTTCACAGTGACGCAATTTCTGTTTTATTTCGTCGTTGTGAGCTATCGATGGATGCAATAAAGAAGGAATAGTACATCCGAAAAGAGGTACTCGCCTCCCAATAGAAGATCCTGTCGTTGACATAGAAACATTCCTCGATTGAGAAAGAGAAAGCATTGAACCTATAGTATTTCATAGCGACGCAATTTCTGTGTTAATTCGTCATTATGAGGGATCGACGGATGCAATAAGGAAGGAATAGTGCATCCGGAATGAGATACTCGCCTCCCAATGGAAGATCCTTTCGTTTCCATAGAAACGATCCTCGACATAGAAAGAGAAAGCATAGAAAAGATAGTGCTTCATAGCGAAGCAATTTCTGTGTTAATTCGTCATTGTGAGGGATCGACGGATACAATAAAGAGGTAATGGTGCACTTGAAAAGAGATACTCGCCACCCAATAGAAGATCCGGTCGTTGCCATAGAAACGTTCCTCGATTTAGAAAGATACGGCATAGAACCTATGGTGTTTCATAGCGACGCAATTTCTGTGTTAATTCGTCATTGTGAGGGACCGACGGATGTAATTAAGAAGGAATAGTGCATTCGAAAAGAGATACACGCCTCGCAATAGAAGATCCTGTCGTTGCCACAGAAACGTTCCTCGATTTAGAAAGAGAAGGCATAGAACATATAGTATTTCATAGCGACGCATTTTCTGTGTTAATTCGTCATTGTGAGGGATCGACGGATGCAATAAAGAAGGAACCGTGCATCCGAAAAGAGATACTCGCCTCCCAATAGGAGATCCAGACGTTGCCATAGAAACGTTCCACGATTTAGAAAGAGAATGCATAGAACCTATAGTATTTCATAGCTACGCAATTTCTGTATTAATTCCTCATTGTGAGGTTTCGACGGATGCAATATAGCAGGAATAGTGCAATGGAAAAGAGATACTCGCCTCCCAATATAAGATCCTGTCGTTACCATAGAAACGTTCCTAGATTTAGAAAGAGAAGGCATAGAACCTATAGTATTTCATAGAGACGCAATTTCTGTGTTAATTCGTCATTGTGGGGGATCGACGGATGCAATAAAGCAAGAATAGTGCATACGAAAAGAGATATTCGCCTCTCAAGAGAAGATCCTGTCGTTGCCATAGATACGTTCCTCGATTTAGTAAGAGAAGGCATTGAACCTGTACTAATTCATAGCGAAGCAATTGCTATATTAATTCGCCATTGTGAGGGATCGACGGATGCAATAAAGAAAGAATAGTGCATCGGAAAAGAGATACTCGCCTCCTAATATAAGATCCTGTCGTTGCCATAGAAACATTCCTTGATTTAGAAAGAGAAGGCATAGAACTTATAGTATTTCATAGTGACGCAATTTCTGTTTTATTTCGTCGTTGTGAGTTATTGACGGATGCAATAAAGAAGGAATGGTACATTCGAAAATAGATACTCGCCTCCCAATTGAAGATCCTGTCGTTGATATAAAAACGTTCCACGATTTAGAAAGAGAGGGCATAGAACGTACAGTATTTCATAGCGACGCAATTTCTGTGTTAATTCGTCATTGTAAGAGTTCGACGGATGCAATTAAGAAGAAATAGTGCATCCGAAAATAGATCCTCGCCTCCCAATAGAAGGTCCTGTCGTTGCCATAGAAACGTTCCTCGATTTAGAATGAGAGGGCATAGAACCTATAGTATTTCATAGCAACGCAATTTCTGTGTAAATTCGTCATTGTGAGGGATCGACGGATGTAATAAAGAAGGAATAGTGCATCCGAAAAGAGATACTCGCCTCCCAATAGAAGATCCTGTCGTTGCCATAGAAAAGTCCCTCGATTTAGAAAGAGAAGTCATAGAATCTATAGTATTTCATAACGACGCAATTTCTGTGTTAATTCGTCGTTGTGAGCGATCGACGGATGCAATAAAGAATGAATAATGCATCCGAAAAGAGATACTGGCCTCCCAATAGAAGATTATTTCGTTTCCATGGAAACGTTCCTCGATTTAGAAAGGAAAGGCATAGGACCTACAGTATTTCATAGCGACGCAATATCTGTGTTAATTCGTTATTGAGGGGGATCGACGGATGCAATAAAGAAGGAATAGTGCATCCGAAAAGAGATACTCGCCTCCCAATAGAAGATCCTGTCCTTGCCATAGAAACGTTCCTCGAAATTGAATCAGAAGTTATAGATCCTATAGTATTTCGTAGCGACGCAATTTCTGTGTTAATTCGTCATTGTGAGGGATCGTCGGATGCAATAAAGAAGTAATAGTGCATTTGAAAAGAGATACTCGCCTCCCAATAGAAGATCCTGTCGTTGCCATAGAAACCGTTCCTCGATTTAGAACGAGAGGGCATAGAACCAATAGTATTTCAAAGTGATGCAATTTCTGTGTTAATTCATCGTTGTGAGGGATCGACAGATGCAATAAAGAAGGAATAGTACATCTGAAAAGAGATACTCGCCTCCCAATAGAAGATCCTCCCGTTTACATAGAAACATTCCTCGATTGAGAAAGAGAAGTCATAGAAACTACAGTATTTCATAGCGTCGCAATTTCTCTGTTAATTCGTCATTGTGAGGGATAGACGGATGCAATAAAAAAGTAATTGAGCATCCGAAGAGAGATACTCGCCTCCCAATAGAAGATCCGGTCGTTGCCATAGATTCGTTCCTCGATTTAGAAAGTGAAGGCATAGGACCTATGGTGTTTCATAGCGACGCAATATCTGTGTTAATTCGTCATTGTGAGGGATCGACGGATGTAATAAAGAAGGAATAGTGCATCCGAAAAGAGATACTAGCCTCCCCATAGAAGATCCTGTCGTTGCCATAGAAACGTTCCTCGATTTAGAACGAGAGGGCATAGAACCTATAGTATTTCATAGTGACGCAATTTCTGTGTCAATTCGTCATTGTGAGGGGTCGACGGATGCAATAAAGAAGGAATAGTGCATCCGAAAAGAGATACTCAACTCCCAATATAAGATCCTGTCGTTGCCATAGAAACGTTCCTCGATTTAGAAAGAGAAGGCATAGAACCTATGGAGTTTCATAGCGACGCAATTTCTGTGTTAATTCGTCATTGTGAGGGATCGACGGATGCAATAAAGAAGGAATAATGCATCCGAAAAGAGATACTCGCCTCCCAATATAAGATCCTGTCGTTGCCATAGAAACGTTCCTCGATTTAGAAAGAGAAGTCCTAGAACCTATAGTATATCATAGCGTCGCAATTTCTGTGTTAATTCGTCATTGTAAGGGATCGACGGATGTAATAAAGAAGGAATAGTGCATCCAAAAACAGATACTGGCCTCCCAATAGGAGATCCTGTCCTTGCCACAGAAACGACCCTCGATATAGAAAGAGAAGGTATAGAACATATAGTATTTCATAGCGAAAAAATTTCTGTGTTAATTCGTCATTGTGAGCGATCGACAGTTGCAATAATGAAGGAATACTGCATCCAAAAAGAGATACTCGCTTCCCAATAGAAGATCCTGTCGTTGCCATAAAAACTTTCCTCCATTTAGATAGAGAAGACACGGAACCCAAAGTATTTCATAGCGACGCACTTTCTGTGTAAATTCGTCATTGTGAGAGATCGACGGATGCAATAAAGAAGGAATAGTGCATCCGAAAAGAGATAGTCGCCTCCCAATAGAAGATCCTGTCCTTGCCATAGAAACGTTCCTCGAAATAGAAAGAGAAGTTATAGATCCTATAGTATTTCGTAGCGACGCAATTTCTGTGTTAATTCGTCATTGTGAGGGATCGTCGGATGCAATAAAGAAGTAACAGTGCATTTGAAAAGAGATACTCGCCTCCCAATAGAAGATCCGGTCGTTGCCATAGAAACGTTCCTCGATTTAGAAAGAGAAGGCATTGAACCTATGGTGTTTCATAGCGACGCAATTTCTGTGATAATTCGTCATTGTGAGGAACGACGGATGCAATAAAGAAGGAACCGTGCATCCGAAAAGAGATACTCGCCTCCCAATAGGCGATCCTGCCGTTGCCATAGAAACGTTCCTCGATTTAGAATGAGAAGGCATTGAAACTATAGTACTTGAAGTATTTCATAGCGACGCAATATCTGTGTTAATTCGTCATTGTGAGGATGCGACGGATGCAATAATGAAAGAATGGTGCATCCGAAAAGAGATATTCGCCTGTCAATATAAGATCCTGTCGTTGCCATAGAAACGTTCCTCGATTTAGAACGAGAGGGCATAGAACCTATAGTATTTCAAAGTGATGCATTTTCTGTGATAATTCATCGTTGTGAGGGATCGACAGATGCAATAAAGAAGGAATAGTACATCTGAAAAGAGATACTCGCCTCCCAATAGAAGATCCTCCCGTTTACATAGAAACATTCCTCGATTGAGAAAGAGCAGTCATAGAACCTACAGTATTTCATAGCGTCGCAATTTCTCTGTTAATTCGTCATTGTGAGGGATAGACGGATGCAATAAAAAAGTAATTGAGCATCCGAAAAGAGATACTCGCCTCCCAATAGAAGATCCGGTCGTTGCCATAGATACGTTCCTCGATTTAGAAAGTGAAGGCATAGGACCTATGGTGTTTCATAGCGACGCAATATCTGTGTTAATTCGTCATTGTGAGGGATCGACGGATGTAATAAAGAAGGAATAGTGCATCCGAAAAGAGATACTAGCCTCCCAATAGAAGATCCTGTCGTTGCCATAGAAACGTTCCTCGATTTAGAACGAGAGGGCATAGTACCTATAGTATTTCATAGTGACGCAATTTCTGTGTCAATTCGTCATTGCGAGGGGTCGACGGATGCAATAAAGAAGGAATAGTGCATCCGAAAAGAGATACTCAACTCCCAATATCAGATCCTGTCGTTGCCATAGAAATGTTCCTCGATTTACATAGAGAAGGTATAGAACCTATGGAGTTTCATAGTGACGCAATTTCTGTGTTAATTCGTCATTGTGAGGGATCGACGGATGCAATAAAGAAGGAATAATGCATCCGAAAAGAGATACTCGCCTTCCAATAGAAGATCCTGTCGTTGCCATAGAAACGTTCCTTGATTTAGGAAGAGAAGTCATAGAACCTATAGTATTCCATAGCGAAGTAATTTCTGTGTTAATTCGCCATTGTGAGGGATCGACGGAAGCAATAAAGATGGAATAGTGCATCCGAAAAGAGATACTCGCCTCCCAATATAAGATCCTGTCGTTGCCATAGAAACGTTCCTCGATATAGAAAGAGAAGGGATAGAACCTATAGTATTTCATAGCGAAAAAAGTTGTGTGTTAATTCGCCATTGTGAGGGATCGACGGATGCAATAAAGAAGGAATAGTGCATCCAAAAAGAGATACTTGCTTCCGAATTGAAGATCCTGTCGTTGCCATAGAAACGTTCCTCGATTTAGAAGGAGAAGGCATAGATCCTACAGTATTTCGTAGCGACGCAATTTCTGTGTAAATTCGTCATTGTGAGAGATCGATGGATGCAATAAGGAAGGAATAATGCATCCGAAAAGAGATACTCGCCTCCCAATAGAAGATTCTCTCGTTGACATAGAAACGTTCCCCGATTGAGAAAGAGAAGGCATAGATCCTACAGTAATTCATAGCGACGCAATTTCTGTGTTAATTCGTCATTGTGAGGGATCGACGGATGCAATAATGAAAGAATAGTGCATCCGAAAGGAGATATTCGCCTCTCAATAGAAGTTCCTGTCGTTGCCATAGAAACGTTCCTCGATTTAGAAAGAGAAGGCAAGAACCTATGGTATTCCATAGTGACGCAATTTCTGTGTTAATTCGTCGTTGTGAGAAATCGACGGATGCAATAAAGAAGGAATAGTGCAGCCAAAAACAGATACTCGCCTCCCAATAGATGATCCGGTCCTTGCCATAGAAACGATTCTCGATATAGAAAGAGAAGGTATAGAACCTATAGTTTTTCATAGCGAACAAATTTCTGTGTTAATTCGTCATTGTGAGGGTTCGGCGGATGCAATAAAGAAGGAATAGTGCATCCGAAAAGAGATACTCGCCTCCCAATATAAGATCCAGTGTTTGCCATAGAAACGTTCCTCGATTTAGAATTAGAAGGCATAGAACCTATAGTATATCATAGCGACGCAATTTCTTTGTTAATTCTTCATTGTGAGGGTTCGACGGATGCAATAAAGATGGAATACTGCATCCGAAAAGAGATACACGCCTCCCAATAGAAGATCCTGTCGTTGCCATAGAAATGTTCCTCGATTTAGAAAGAGAAGGCATAGAACCTATAGTATTCCATAGTGACGCAATTTGTGTGTTAATTCGTAGTTATGAGGGATCGACAGATGCAATAAAGAAGGAATAGTGTGGTGTCACCGCCAGACACCACACTTGCTAGGTGGTAGCTTAAATCGGCCGCGGTCCATTAGTACATGTCGGACCCGCGTGTCGCCGCCATCAGTACTTGCAGACCTAGCGCCACCACATGGCAGGTCTAGAAAGACGGACTAGCACTCGCCCCAGTTGTACGGACGACATTGCTAGCGACTAGACGTACGAGGCCTTCCTCTCATTTGCCGAGAGACAGTTAGAATAGCCTTCAGCTAAGCACATGACTACGACCTAGCAAGGCGCCATTAGCCTTACCTACTTTGAGAGTTATAGTATAAATGTCTCAAGAAGAACGCTGTATTCATCAGAGAATAAAAGTTAAGTATAAAGCAACTACGTACTTTTCTTGCTACCATTCAATAGTTATCCTGTTTCAGACTTCACGCCCGTCTGCATTAGTCAGCGTGCCTTTCGGCTACCTCCGAGTGGTGTGGCTGTCTTGCTACGCCACAACAAATAGTACATCCGAAAAGAGATACTCGCCTACCAATAGAAGATCCTCTCGTTGACATAGAAACGTTCCTCGATTTAGAATGAGAAGGCATAGAACCTCTAGTATTTCATCGCGACGCAATTTCTGTGTTAATTCGTCGTTGTGAGGGATCGACGGATGCAATAAAGAAGGAATAGTACATCCGAAAAGAGTTACTCGCCTACCAACAGAAGATCCCCTCGTTGACATAGAAACGTTCCTCGATTTAGAAAGAGAAGGCATAGAACCTACAGTATTTCATAGCGATGCAATTTCGGTGTTAATTCGTCATTGAGAGGGATCAACGGATGCAATAACGAAGGAATAGCGCATCCGAAAAGAAATACTCGATTCCCAATAGAAGATCCTGTTCTTGTCATAGAAACGTTCCTCGATATAGAAAGAGAAGGTATAGAACCTATAGTATTTCATAGCGAAAAAATTTCTGTGTTAATTCGCCATTGTGAGGGATCGACGGATGCAATAAAGAAGGAATAGTGCATCCAAAAAGAGATACTCGCCTCCCAATTGAAGATCCTGTCGTTGCCATAAAAACGATCCTCGATTTAGAAGGAGAAGGCATAGATTTTATAGTATTTCGTAGCGACGCAGTTTCTGTGTAAATTCGTCATTGTGAGAGATCGACGGATGCAATAAGGAAGGAATAATGCATCCGAAAAGAGATACTCGCCTCCCAATTGAAGATTCTCTCGTTGACATAAAAACGTTCCTCGATTGAGAAACAGAAGGAATAGATCCTACAGTAATTCATAGCGACGCAATTTCTGTGTTAATTCGTCATTGTGAGGGATCGACGGATGCAATAAAGAAAGAATAGTGCATTCGAAAAATGATATTCGCCTCTGAATGGAAGATCCTGTCGTTGACATAAAAATGTTCCTCGATTTCGAAAGAGAAGGCATAGAACCTATAGTATTCCATAGTGACGTAATTTCTGTGTTAATTCGTTGTTGTGAGGGTTCGACGGATGCAATAGAGAAGGAATAGTACATCCGAAAAGAGATACTCGCCTACCAATAGAATATCCTCTCGTTGACATTGAAACGTTCCTCGATTTAGAATGAGAAGGCATAGAACCTACAGTATTTCATAGCGACGCAATTGCTGTGTTAATTCGTCGGTGTGAGGGATCGACGGATGCAATAAAGAAGGAATAGTACATCCGAAAAGAGATACTCGCCTACCAACAGAAGACCCTCTCGTTTACATACAAACGTTCCTCGATTTAGAAATAGAAGGCATAGAACCTACAGTATTTCATAGCGACGCAATTTCTGTGTTAATTCGTCATTGGGAGGGATCAACGGATCCAATAAAGAAGGAATAGTGCATCCGAAACGAGATACTCGATTCCCAATAGAAGATCCTGTTCTTGTCATAGAAACGTTCCTCGATATAGAAAGAGAAGGTATAGAACCTATAGTATTTCATAGCGAAAAAAGTTGTGTGTTAATTTGCCATTGTGAGGGATCGACGGATGCAATAAAGAAGGAATAGTGCATCCAAAAAGAGATACTCGCCTCCCAATAGAAGATCCCGTCGATGCCATAGAAACATTCCTCGATTTAGAACGAGAGGGCATAGAGAATATAGTATTTCATAGCGATGCAATTTCTGTGTTAATTCGTCATTGTGTGGGGTCGACGGATGCAATAAAGAAAGAATAGTGAATCCGAAAAGAGATACTCAACTCCCAATATAAGATCATGTCGTTGCCATAGAAACGTTCCTCGATTTAGAAGGAGAAGGCATAGAACCTATGGTGTTTCATAGCGACGCATTTTCTGTGTTAATTCGTCATTGTGAGGGATCGACGAATGCAATCAAGAAGGAATAATGCATCCGAAAAGAGATACTCGCCACCCAATAGAAGATCCTGTCGTTGCGATAGAAACGTTCCTTGATTTAGAAAGAGAAGGCATAGAACCTATAGTATTCCGTAGCGAAGCAATTTCTGTGTTAATTCGTCATTGAGAGGGATCGATGGAAGCAATAAGGATGGAATAGTGCAATCGAAAAGAGATACTCGCCTCCCAATATAAGATCCTGTCGTTGCCAGAGAAACGATTCTCGATTGAGAAAGAGATGGCATAGAACCTATAGTATTTCATAGCGACGCAATTTCTGTGTTAATTCGTCATTGTGAGGGATAGACGGATGCAATAAAGAATGAATAATGCATCCGAAAAGAGATACTCGCCTCCCAATAGAAGATTGTTTCGTTTCCATGGAAACGTTCCTCGATTTAGAAAGGAAAGGCATAGGACCTAAGGTATTTCATAGCGACGCAATATCTGTGTTAATTCGTTATTGAGGGGGATCGACGGATGCAATAAAGAAGGAATAGTGCATCCGAAAAGAGATACTCGCCTCCCAATAGAAGATCCTGTCCTTGCCATAGAAACGTTCCTCGAAATTGAAAGAGAAGTTATAGATCCTATAGTATTTCGTAGCGACGCAATTTCTGTGTTAATTCGTCATTGTGAGGGATCGTCGGATGCAATAAAGAAGTAATAGTGCATTTGAATAAAGATACTCGCCTCCCAATAGAAGATCCTGTCGTTGCCATAGAAACCGTTCCTCGATTTAGAACGAGAGGGCATAGAACCAATAGTATTTCAAAGTGATGCAATTTCTGTGTTAATTCATCGTTGTGAGGGATCGACAGATGCAATAAAGAAGGAATATTACATCTGAAAAAAGATACTCGCCTCCCAATAGAAGATCCTCCCGTTTACATAGAAACATTCCTCGATTGAGAAAGAGAAGTCATAGAACCTACAGTATTTCATAGCGTCGCAATTTCTCTGTTAATTCGTCATTGTGAGGGATCGACGGATGTAATAAAGAAGGAATAGTGCATCCGAAAAGAGATGCTAGCCTCCCAATAGAAGATCCTGTCGTTGCCATAGAAACGTTCCTCGATTTAGAACGAGAGGGCATAGAACCTATAGTATTTCATAGTGACGCAATTTCTGTGTCAATTCGTCATTGTGAGGGGTCGACGGATGCAATAAAGAAGGAATAGTGCATCCGAAAAGAGATACTCAACTCCCAATATAAGATCCTGTCGTTGCCATAGAAACGTTCCTCGATTTAGAAAGAGAAGGCATAGAACCTATGGAGTTTCATAGCGACGCAATTTCTGTGTTAATTCGTCATTGTGAGGGATCGACGGATGCAATAAAGAAGGAATAATGCATCCGAAAAGAGATACTCGCCTTCCAATAGAAGATCCTGTCATTGCCGTAGAAACGTTCCTTGATTTAGGAAGAGAAGTCATAGAACCTATAGTATTCCATAGCGAAGTAATTTCTGTGTTAATTCGTCATTGTGAGGGATCGACGGAAGCAATAAAGATGGAATAGTGCATCCGAAAAGAGATACTCGCCTCCCAATATAAGATCCTGTCGTTGCCATAGAAACGTTCCTCGATTTAGATAGAGAAGTCCTAGAACCTATAGTATATCATAGCGTCGCAATTTCTGTGTTAAATCGTCATTGTGGGTGATCGACGGATGCAATATAGAAAGAATAGTGCATTCGAAAAGAGATATTCGCCTCTCAATAGAAGATCCTGTCTGTGCCATAGAAACGTTCCTCGATTTAGAAAGAGAAGGCATAGAACCTACAGTATATCATAGCGACGCAATTTCTGTGTTAATTCGTCATTGTAAGGGATCGACGGATGTAATAAAGAAGGAATAGTGCATCCAAAAACAGATACTGGCCTCCCAATAGGAGATCCTGTCCTTGCCACAGAAACGACCCTCGATATAGAAAGAGAAGGTATAGAACATATAGTATTTCATAGCGAAAAAATTTCTGTGTTAATTCGTCATTGTGAGCGATCGACGGATGCAATAAAGAAGGAATGCTGCATCCAAAAAGAGATACTCGCCTCCCAATAGAAGATCCCGTCGATGCCATAGAAACATTCCTCGATTTAGAACGAGAGGGCATAGAGAATATAGTATTTCATAGCGACGCAATTTCTGTGTTAATTCGTCATTGTGTGGGGTCGACGGATGCAATAAAGAAAGAATAGTGAATCCGAAAAGAGATACTCAACTCCCAATATAAGATCATGTCGTTGCCATAGAAACGTTCCTCGATTTAGAAGGAGAAGGCATAGAACCTATGGTGTTTCATAGCGACGCATTTTCTGTGTTAATTCGTCATTGTGAGGGATCGACGAATGCAATCAAGAAGGAATAATGCATCCGAAAAGAGATACTCGCCACCCAATAGAAGATCCTGTCGTTGCGATAGAAACGTTCCTTGATTTAGAAAGAGAAGGCATAGAACCTATAGTATTCCGTAGCGAAGCAATTTCTGTGTTAATTCGTCATTGAGAGGGATCGATGGAAGCAATAAGGATGGAATAGTGCAATCGAAAAGAGATACTCGCCTCCCAATATAAGATCCTGTCGTTGCCAGAGAAACGATTCTCGATTGAGAAAGAGATGGCATAGAACCTATAGTATTTCATAGCGACGCAATTTCTGTGTTAATTCGTCATTGTGAGGGATAGACGGATGCAATAAAGAATGAATAATGCATCCGAAAAGAGATACTCGCCTCCCAATAGAAGATTGTTTCGTTTCCATGGAAACGTTCCTCGATTTAGAAAGGAAAGGCATAGGACCTAAGGTATTTCATAGCGACGCAATATCTGTGTTAATTCGTTATTGAGGTTGATCGACGGATGCAATAAAGAAGGAATAGTGCATCCGAAAAGAGATACTCGCCTCCCAATAGAAGATCCTGTCCTTGCCATAGAAACGTTCCTCGAAATTGAAAGAGAAGTTATAGATCCTATAGTATTTCGTAGCGACGCAATTTCTGTGTTAATTCGTCATTGTGAGGGATCGTCGGATGCAATAAAGAAGTAATAGTGCATTTGAATAAAGATACTCGCCTCCCAATAGAAGATCCTGTCGTTGCCATAGAAACCGTTCCTCGATTTAGAACGAGAGGGCATAGAACCAATAGTATTTCAAAGTGATGCAATTTCTGTGTTAATTCATCGTTGTGAGGGATCGACAGATGCAATAAAGAAGGAATATTACATCTGAAAAAAGATACTCGCCTCCCAATAGAAGATCCTCCCGTTTACATAGAAACATTCCTCGATTGAGAAAGAGAAGTCATAGAACCTACAGTATTTCATAGCGTCGCAATTTCTCTGTTAATTCGTCATTGTGAGGGATCGACGGATGTAATAAAGAAGGAATAGTGCATCCGAAAAGAGATGCTAGCCTCCCAATAGAAGATCCTGTCGTTGCCATAGAAACGTTCCTCGATTTAGAACGAGAGGGCATAGAACCTATAGTATTTCATAGTGACGCAATTTCTGTGTCAATTCGTCATTGTGAGGGGTCGACGGATGCAATAAAGAAGGAATAGTGCATCCGAAAAGAGATACTCAACTCCCAATATAAGATCCTGTCGTTGCCATAGAAACGTTCCTCGATTTAGAAAGAGAAGGCATAGAACCTATAGTATTCCATAGCGAAGTAATTTCTGTGTTAATTCGTCATTGTGAGGGATCGACGGAAGCAATAAAGATGGAATAGTGCATCCGAAAAGAGATACTCGCCTCCCAATATAAGATCCTGTCGTTGCCATAGAAACGTTCCTCGATTTAGATAGAGAAGTCCTAGAACCTATAGTATATCATAGCGTCGCAATTTCTGTGTTAAATCGTCATTGTGGGTGATCGACGGATGCAATATAGAAAGAATAGTGCATTCGAAAAGAGATATTCGCCTCTCAATAGAAGATCCTGTCTGTGCCATAGAAACGTTCCTCGATTTAGAAAGAGAAGGCATAGAACCTACAGTATATCATAGCGACGCAATTTCTGTGTTAATTCGTCATTGTAAGGGATCGACGGATGTAATAAAGAAGGAATAGTGCATCCAAAAACAGATACTGGCCTCCCAATAGGAGATCCTGTCCTTGCCACAGAAACGACCCTCGATATAGAAAGAGAAGGTATAGAACATATAGTATTTCATAGCGAAAAAATTTCTGTGTTAATTCGTCATTGTGAGCGATCGACGGATGCAATAAAGAAGGAATGCTGCTTCCAAAAAGAGATACTCGCCTCCCAATAGAAGATCCTGTCGTTGCCATAAAAACTTTCCTCCATTTAGATAGAGAAGACACGGAACCCAAAGTATTTCATAGCGACGCACTTTCTGTGTAAATTCGTCATTGTGAGAGATCGACGGATGCAATAATAAAGGAATAAAGCATCCGAAAAGAAATACTCGCCTCCCAAAAGTAGATTGTCTCGTTGACATAGAAACGTTCCTCGATTTAGAAAGAGAAGTCATAGAATCTATAGTATTTCATAACGACGCAATTTCTGTGTTAATTCATCGTTGTGAGGGATCGACGGATGCAATAAAGAATGAATAGTGCATCCGAAAAGAGATACTCGCCTCCCAATAGAAGATTCTTTCGTTTCCATGGAAACGTTCCTCGATTTAGAAAGGAAAGGAATAGGACCTACAGTATTTCATAGCGACGCAATATCTGTGTTAATTCGTTATTGAGGGGGATCGACGGATGCAATAAAGAAGGAATAGTGCATCCGAAAAGAGATAGTCGCCTCCCAATAGAAGATCCTGTCCTTGCCATAGAAACGTTCCTCGAAATAGAAAGAGAAGTTATAGATCCTATAGTATTTCGTAGCGACGCAATTTCTGTGTTAATTCGTCATTGTGAGGGATCGTCGGATGCAATAAAGAAGTAACAGTGCATTTGAAAAGAGATACTCGCCTCCCAATAGAAGATCCGGTCGTTGCCATAGAAACGTTCCTCGATTTAGAAAGAGAAGGCATTGAACCTATGGTGTTTCGTAGCGACGCAATTTCTGTGATAATTCGTCATTGTGAGGAACGACGGATGCAATAAAGAAGGAACCGTGCATCCGAAAAGAGATACTCGCCTCCCAATAGGAGATCCTGCCGTTGCCATAGAAACGTTCCTCGATTTAGAATGAGAAGGCATTGAAACAATAGTACTTCAAGTATTTCATAGCGACGCATTATCTGTGTTAATTCGTCATTGTGAGGATGCGACGGATGCAATAATGAAAGAATGGTGCATCCGAAAAGAGATATTCGCCTGTCAATATAAGATCCTGTCGTTGCCATAGAAACGTTCCTCGATTTAGAACGAGAGGGCATAGAACCTATAGTATTTCAAAGTGATGCATTTTCTGTGTTAATTCATCGTTGTGAGGGATTGACAGATGCAATAAAGAAGGAATAGTACATCTGAAAAGCGATACTCGCCTCCCAATAGAAGATCCTCCCGTTTACATAGAAACATTCCTCGATTGAGAAAGAGCAGTCATAGAACCTACAGTATTTCATAGCGTCGCAATTTCTCTGTTAATTCGTCATTGTGAGGGATAGACGGATGCAATAAAAAAGTAATTGAGCATCCGAAAAGAGATACTCGCCTCCCAATAGAAGATCCGGTCGTTGCCATAGAAACGTTCCTCGATTTAGAAAGTGAAGGCATAGGACCTATGGTGTTTCATAGCGACGCAATATCTGTGTTAATTCGTCATTGTAAGGGATCGACGGATGTAATAAAGAAGGAATAGTGCATCCGAAAAGAGATACTAGCCTCCCAATAGAAGATCCTGTCGTTGCCATAGAAACGTTCCTCGATTTAGAACGAGAGGGCATAGAACCTATAGTATTCCATAGCGAAGTAATTTCTGTGTTAATTCGCCATTGTGAGGGATCGACGGAAGCAATAAAGATGGAATAGTGCATCCGAAAAGAGATACTCGCCACCCAATATAAGATCCTGTCGTTGCCATAGAAAAGGTTCCTCGATATAGAAAGAGAAGGGATAGAACCTATAGTATTTCATAGCGAAAAAAGTTGTGTGTTAATTCGCCATTGTGAGGGATCGACGGATGCAATAAAGAAGGAATAGTGCATCCAAAAAGAGATACTCGCTTCCGAATTGAAGATCCTGTCGTTGCCATAGAATCGTTCCTCGATTTAGAAGGAGAAGGCATAGATCCTATAGTATTTCGTAGCGACGCAATTTCTGTGTAAATTCGTCATTGTGAGAGATCGATGGATGCAATAAGGAAGGAATAATGCATTTCGAAAAGAGATACTCGCCTCCCAATAGAAGATTCTCTCGTTGACATAGAAACGTTCCCCGATTGAGAAAGAGAAGGCATAGATACTACAGTAATTCATAGCGACGCAATTTCTGTGTTAATTCGTCATTGTGAGGGATCGACGGATGCAATAAAGAACGAATAGTGCATCCGAAAGGAGATATTCGCCTCTCAATAGAAGTTCCTGTCGTTGCCATAGAAACGTTCCTCGATTTAGAAAGAGAACGCAAGAACCTATGGTATTCCATAGTGACGCAATTTCTGTGTTAATTCGTCGTTGTGAGGAATCGACGGATGCAATAAAGAAGGAATAGTGCAGCCAAAAACAGATACTCGCCTCCCAATATATGATCCTGTCCTTGCCATAGAAACGATCCTCGATATAGAAAGAGAAGGTATAGAACCTATAGTTTTTCATAGCGAACAAATTTCTGTGTTAATTCGTCATTGTGAGGGTTCGGCGGATGCAATAAAGAAGGAATAGTGCATCCGAAAAGAGATACTCGCCTCCCAATATAAGATCCAGTGTTTGCCATAGAAACGTTCCTCGATTTAGAATTAGAAGGCATAGAACCTATAGTATATCATAGCGACGCAATTTCTTTGTTAATTCTTCATTGTGAGGGTTCGACGGATGCAATAAAGATGGAATACTGCATCCGAAAAGAGATACACGCCTCCCAATAGAAGATCCTGTCGTTGCCATAGAAATGTTCCTCGATTTAGAAAGAGAAGGCATAGAACCTATAGTATTCCATAGTGACGCAATTTGTGTGTTAATTCGTAGTTATGAGGGATCGACAGATGCAATAAAGAAGGAATAGTACATCCGAAAAGAGATACTCGCCTACCAATAGAAGATCCTCTCGTTGACATAGAAACGTTCCTCGATTTAGAAAGGAAAGGCATAGAACCTACAGTATTTCATAACGACGCAATTTCTGTGTTAATTCGTCATTGAGATGGATCGACGGATGCAATATAGAAGGAATAGTGTATCCGAAATGAGATACTCGCCTCCCAATAGAAGATCCTCTCCTTGCCATAGAAACGTATCTCGATATAGAAACAGAAGGTATGGAGCCTATAGTATTTTATAGCGACAAAATTTCTGTGTTAATTTGTCATTGTGAAGGATCGACGGATGTAATAAAGAAGGAATAGTGCATCTGAAAAGAGATACTCGCCTCCCAATAGAAGATTATCTCGTTGACATAGAAACGTTCCTTGATTTAGAAAGAGAAGGCATATATCCTATAGTATTCCGTCGCGAAGCAATTTCTGTGTTAATTCGTCATTGTGAGGGATCGATGGAAGCAATAAAGATGGACTACAGCATCCGAAAAGAGATACTCGCCTCCCAATATAAGATCGGGTCGTTGCCATAGAAACGATTCTCGATTTAGAACAGAAGGCATAGAACCTATAGTATTTCATAGCGACGTAATTTCTGTGTTAATTCGTCATTGTGGGGGATCGACGAATGCAATAAAGAAAGAATAGTGCATTCGAAAAGAAACATACGCCTCCGAATAGAAGATCCTGTCGTTGCCATAGAAACGTTCCTCGATTTAGACAGAGAAGGCATAGAACCTATAGTATTTCATAGTGACGCAATCTCTGTGTTAGTTCGTCGATGTGAGGAATCGACGGATGCAATAAAGAAGGAATAGTGCATCCAAAAACAGATACTCGCCTCCCAATAGATGATCCTGTCCTTGCCATAGCAACGATCCTCGATATAGAAAGTGAAGGTATAGAACCTATAGTATTTCATAGCGAAAAAATTTCTGTGTTAATTCGTCATTGTGAGGGTTCGACGGATGCAATAAAGAAGGAAAAGTGCATCCGAAACGAGATACTCGCCTCCCAATATAAGATCCTGTCGTTGCCATAGAAACGTTCCTCGATTTAGAAGGAGAAGGCATAGAGCCTATAGTATTTCATAGCGACGCCACTTCTTTGTTAATTTTTCATTGTGAGGTTTCGACGGATGCAATAACGAAGGAATAGTGCATCCGAAAAGAGATACTCGCCTGACAATAGATGATCCTGTCCTTGCCATAGAAACGATTCTCGATATAGAAAGAGAAGGTATAGAACATATAGCATTTCATAGCGAAAAAATTTCTATGTTAATTCGTCATTGTGAGGGTTCGACGGATGCAGTAAAGAAGGAATAGTGCATCCGAAAAGAGATACTCGCCTCCCAATAGAAGATCCCGTCGTTGCCATAGAAACGTTCCTCGATTTAGAAAGAGAAGGAATAGAACCTATAGTATTTCATAGCGACGCAATTTCTGTGTTAATTCGGCATTGTGAGAGATCGTCGGACGCAGTAAACAAGGAATAGTGCATCCGAAAAGAGATACTCGCCTCCCAATAGAAGATCCAGTCGTTGCCATAGAAACGTTACGCGATTTAGAAAGAGAAGGCATAGAACCTATAGTATTTCATAGAGACGCAATTTCTGTGTTAATTCGTCGTTGTGAGGGATCGACGGATGCAATAAAGAAAGAATAGTACATCTGAAAAGAGATACTCTCCTCCCAATACAAGATTCTCTCGTTGACATAGAAACGTTCCCCGACTGAGAAAGAGAAGGAATAGAACCTACACTATTTCATAGCGACGCAATTTCTGTGTTAATTCGTCATTGTGAGGGATCGACGGATGCAATAAAGAAAGAATAGTTCATTCGAAAAGAGATATTCACCTCTGAATGGAAGATCCAGTCGTTGCCATAGAAATGTTCCTCGATTTAGAAAGAGAAGGCATAGAACCTATAGTATTTCATAGAGACGCAAATTCTGTGTTAATTCGTCATTGTGAGGAATCGACGGATGCAATAAAAAAGAAGTTGTGCATCCGAAAAGAGATACTCGCCTCCCAATAGAAGATCCGGTCGTTGCAATAGAAACGTTCCTCGATTTAGAAAGTGAAGGCATAGAACCTATGGTGTTTTATAGCGACGCAATTTCTGTGTTAATTCGTCATTGTGAGGGATCGACGGATGTAATAAAGAAGGAATAGTGCATCCGAAAAGAGATACTCGCCACCCAATAGAAGATCCTGTCGTTGTCATAGAAACATTCCTCGATTTAGAACGAGAGGGCATAGAACCTATAGTATTTCATAGCGACGCAATTTCTGTGTTAATTCGTCATTGTGTGGGATCGACGGATGCAATAAAGAAGGAATAGTGAATCCGAAAAGAGATACTCAACTCCCAATATAACATCCTGTCGTTGCCATAGAAACGTTACTCGATTTAGAAAGAGAAGGCATAGAACCTATAGTATTCCATAGCGAAGCAATTTCTGTCTTAATTCGTCATTGTGAGGGATCGATTGATGCAATAAAGAAGGAATAATGCATCCGAAAGAAGATACTCGCCTCCCAATAGAAGATCCTGTCGTTGCCATAGAAACGTTCCTTGATTTAGAAAGAGAAGGCATAGAACCTACAGTATTCCATAGCGAAGCAATTTCTGTGTTAATTCGTCATTGTGAGGGATCGATGGAAGCAATAAAGATGGAATAGTGCATCCGAAAACAGATACTCGCATCCCAATAGAAGGTCCTGTCCTTGCCATAGAAAAGATCCTCGACATAGAAAGAGAAGGTATAGAACCTATAGTATTTCATAGCGAAAAAATTTCTGTGCTAATTCGTCATTGTGAGGGATCGACGGATGCAATGAAGAAGGAATAATGCATCCGAAAAGAGATACTCGCCTCCCAATAGAAGATTCTGTAGATGCCATAGAATCGTTCCTCGACTTAGAAAGAGAAGGCATAGAACCTAAAGTATTTCATAGTGACGCAATTTCTGTGTTAATTCGTCGTTGTGAGGAATCGACGGATGCAATAAAGAGGGAATAGTACATCTGAAAAAACATACTCGTCTCCATATAGAAGATCCTCTCGTTGACATAGAAACGTTCCTCGATTGAGAAAGAGAAGGCATAGAACCTACAGTATTTGATAGCGACGCAATTTCTGTGTTAATTCGTCATTGTGGGGGATCGACGGATGCAATAAAGAAAGAATAGTGCATTCGAAAAGAAATATTCGCCTCCCAATAGAAGATCCTGTCGTTGCCACAGAAACGTTCCTCGATTTAGAAAGAGAAGGCATAGAACCTATAGTATTCCATAGTGACGCGATTTTTGTGTTAGTTCGTCGTTGTGAGGAATCGACAATTGCAATAAAGAAGGAATAGTGCATCCCAAAAACAGATACTCGCCTCCCAATAGATGATCCTGTCCTTGCCATAGAAACGATTCTCGATATAGAAAGAGAAGGTATAGAACCTATAGTATTTCATAGCGAAAAAATTTCTGTGTTAATTCGTCATTGTGAGGGTTCGACGGATGCAGTAAAGAAGGAATAGTGCATCCGAAAAGAGATACTCGCCTCCCAATAGAAGATCCTGTCGTTGCCATAGAAACGTTCCTCGATTTAGAAAGAGAAGGTACAGAACTATAGTATTTCATAGCGACGCAATTTCTGTGTTAATTCGTCATTGTGAGGGGTCGAAGGACGCAGTAAACAAGGAATAGTGCATCCGAAAAGTGATACTCGCCTCCCAATAGAAGATCCTCTCGTTGACATAGAAACGTTCCTCGATTGAGAAAGAGAACGCATAGAACCTACAGTATTTCATAGCGACGCAATTTCTGTGTTAATTCGTCATTGTGAGGTATCGACGGATGCAATAAAGAAAGAATAGTGCATCCGAAAAGAGATATTGGTCTCTCAATAGAAGATCCTGTGGTTGCCATAGAAACGTTCCTCGATTTAGAAAGAGAAGGTACAGAACTATAGTATTTCATAGCGACGCAATTTCTGTGTTAATTCGTCATTGTGAGGGGTCGAAGGATGCAATAAAGAAGGAATAGTGCATCCGATAAGAGATACTCAACTACCAATATAAGTTCCAGTCGTTGCCATAGAAACGTTCCTCGATTTAGAAAGAGAAGGCATAGAACCTATAGTATTCCATAGTGACGCAATTTCTGTGTTAATTCGTCGCTGTGAGGAATCGACGGATGCAATAAAGAAGGAATAGTGCATCCAAAAACAGATACTCGCCTCCCAATACACGATCCTGTCCTTGCCATAGAAACGAGCCTCGATATAGAAAGAGAAGGTATAGAACCAATAGTTTTTCACAACGAAAAATTTTTGTGTTATTTCGTCATTGTGAGGGTTCGACGGATGCAATAAAGAAGGAATAGTGCATCCGAAAAGAGATACTCGCCTCCCAATATAAGATCCTGTCGTTGACATAGAAACGTTCCTCGATTTAGAAAGAGAAGGCATAGAACCTTTAGTATTTCATAGGGACGCAATTTCTTTGTTAATTCTTCATTGTGAGGGTTCGACGGATGCAATAAAGAAGGAATACTGCATCCGAAAAGAGATAATCGCCTCCCAATAGAAGATCCTGTCGTTGCCATAGAAACGTTCCTCGATTTAGAAAGAGAAGGAATAGAACCTATAGTATTCCATAGTGACGCAATTTCTGTGTTAATTCGTCGTTGTGAGGGATCGACGGATGCAATAAAGAAGGTATAGTGCATCCAAAAACAGATACTCGCATCCCAATACAAGGTCCTGTCCTTACCATAGAAAAGATCCTCGACATAGAAAGAGAAGGTATAGAACCTATAGTATTTCATAGCGAAAAAATTTCTGTGCTAATTCGTCATTGTGAGGGATCGACGGATGCAATGAAGAGGAATAATGCATCCGAAAAGAGATACTCGCCTCCCAATAGAAGATTCTGTAGTTGCCATAGAAACGTTCCTCGATTTAGAAAGAGAGGGCATACAACCTAAAGTACTTCATAGCGACGCAATTTCTGTGTTAATTCTTCATTGTGGGGGTTCGACGGATGCAATAAAGAAAGATTAGTGCATTCGAAAAGAAATATTCGCCTCCCAATACAAGATCCTGTCGTTGCCACAGAAACGTTCCTCGATTTAGAAAGAGAAGGCATAGAACCTATAGTATTCCATAGTGACGCGATTTCTGTGTTAGTTCGTCGTTGTGAGGAATCGACGGATGCAATAAAGAAGGAATAGTGCATCCCAAAAACAGATACTCGCCTCCCAATAGATGATCCTGTCCTTGCCATAGAAACGATTCTCGATATAGAAAGAGAAGGTATAGAACATATAGTATTTCATAGCGAAAAAATTTCTGTGTTAATTCGTCATTGTGAGGGTTCGACGGATGCAGTAAAGAAGGAATAGTGCATCCGAAAAGAGATACTCGCCTCCCAATAGAAGATCCCGTCGTTGCCATAGAAACGTTCCTCGATTTAGAAAGAGAAGGAATAGAACCTATAGTATTTCATAGCGACGCAATTTCTGTGTTAATTCGGCATTGTGAGAGATCGTCGGACGCAGTAAACAAGGAATAGTGCATCCGAAAAGAGATACTCGCCTCCCAATAGAAGATCCAGTCGTTGCCATAGAAATGTTCCTCAATTTAGAAAGAGAAGGCATAGAACCTATAGTATTTCATAGCGACGCAATTTCTGTGTTAATTCGTCATTGTGAGGATTCGACGGACGCAATAAAGAAGGAATAGTGCAATGGAAATGAGATACTAGAATCCCAATATAAGATCCTGTTGTTGCCATAGTAACGTTCCTCCATTTAGAAAGAGAAGGCAAAGAACCTATGGTATTTTATAGCGACACAAATTTTTGTAATAATTCGTCATTGAGAGGGATGGGCGGATGCAATAAAGAAGGAATAGTGCATCCGGAAAGAGATACTCGCCTCCCAATAGAAGATCCTGTCGTTGCCATAGAAACGTTCCCCGATTTAGAAAGAGAAGTCATAGAACCTATAGTATTTCATAGCGACGCAATTTCTGTGTTAATTCGTCATTGTGAGGGATCGACGAATGCAATAAAGAAGTAATAGTGCATCCGAAAAGAGATACTCGCCTCCCAATAGAAGATCCATTCGTTGCCATAGAAACGTTAATCGATATAAAAAGAGAAGGCATAGAACCCATAGTGTTTCATTGCGACGCAATTTCTGTGTTAATTCGCCATTGTGAGGGATCGACAGATGCAATAAAGAAGGAATAGTGCATCCAAAAAGAGATACTCGTCTCCCAATAGAAGATCCTGTCGTTGCCATACATCCGTTCCTCGATTTAGAAAGAGAAGGAAAAAACCTATAGTATTTCATAGCGACACAATTTCTGTGTTAATTCGTCAACGTGAGGGATCGACGGATGCAACAAAGAAGGAATAGTGCATCCGAAAAGAGATATTCACCTCAAAATAGAAGATCCCTTTGTTGCCATAGAAACTTACCTCGATGTAGAAATAGAAGGCATAGAACCTGTAGTATTTCATAGTGACGCAATTTCTGTGTTAATTCGTCGTTGTGAGGGATCGACGGATGCAATAAAGAAGGGATAGTGGATCCGAAAAGAGATACTCGCCTCCCAATAGAAGATCCTGTAGTTGACATAGAAACGTTCCTCGATTTAGAAAGAGAAGGCATAGAACCTACAGTATTTCATAGCGACGCAATTTATGTGTTAATTCGTCATTGTAAGGGATCGACGGATGCAATAAATAAGGAACAGTGCATCCGAAAAGAGATACTCGTCTCCCAATAGAAGATCCTGTCGTTGCCATACATCCGTTCCTCGATTTAGAAAGAGAAGGAAAAAACCTATAGTATTTCATAGCGACACAATTTCTGTGTTAATTCGTCAACGTGAGGGATCGACGGATGCAACAAAGAAGGAATAGTGCATCCGAAAAGAGATATTCACCTCAAAATAGAAGATCCCTTTGTTGCCATAGAAACTTACCTCGATGTAGAAATAGAAGGCATAGAACCTGTAGTATTTCATAGTGACGCAATCTCTGTGTTAGTTCGTCGATGTGAGGAATCGACGGATGCAATAAAGAAGGAATAGTGCATCCAAAAACAGATACTCGCCTCCCAATAGATGATCCTGTCCTTGCCATAGCAACGATCCCCGATATAGAAAGTGAAGGTATAGAACCTATAGTATTTCATAGCGAAAAAATTTCTGTGTTAATTCGTCATTGTGAGGGTTCGACGGATGCAATAAAGAAGGAAAAGTGCATCCGAAACGAGATACTCGCCTCCCAATATAAGATCCTGTCGTTGCCATAGAAACGTTCCTCGATTTAGAAGGAGAAGGCATAGAGCCTATAGTATTTCATAGCGACGCCACTTCTTTGTTAATTTTTCATTGTGAGGTTTCGACGGATGCAATAACGAAGGAATAGTGCATCCGAAAAGAGATACTCGCCTGACAATAGATGATCCTGTCCTTGCCATAGAAACGATTCTCGATATAGAAAGAGAAGGTATAGAACATATAGCATTTCATAGCGAAAAAATTTCTATGTTAATTCGTCATTGTGAGGGTTCGACGGATGCAGTAAAGAAGGAATAGTGCATCCGAAAAGAGATACTCGCCTCCCAATAGAAGATCCCGTCGTTGCCATAGAAACGTTCCTCGATTTAGAAAGAGAAGGAATAGAACCTATAGTATTTCATAGCGACGCAATTTCTGTGTTAATTCGGCATTGTGAGAGATCGTCGGACGCAGTAAACAAGGAATAGTGCATCCGAAAAGAGATACTCGCCTCCCAATAGAAGATCCAGTCGTTGCCATAGAAACGTTACGCGATTTAGAAAGAGAAGGCATAGAACCTATAGTATTTCATAGAGACGCAATTTCTGTGTTAATTCGTCGTTGTGAGGGATCGACGGATGCAATAAAGAAAGAATAGTACATCTGAAAAGAGATACTCTCCTCCCAATACAAGATTCTCTCGTTGACATAGAAACGTTCCCCGACTGAGAAAGAGAAGGAATAGAACCTACACTATTTCATAGCGACGCAATTTCTGTGTTAATTCGTCATTGTGAGGGATCGACGGATGCAATAAAGAAAGAATAGTTCATTCGAAAAGAGATATTCACCTCTGAATGGAAGATCCAGTCGTTGCCATAGAAATGTTCCTCGATTTAGAAAGAGAAGGCATAGAACCTATAGTATTTCATAGAGACGCAAATTCTGTGTTAATTCGTCATTGTGAGGAATCGACGGATGCAATAAAAAAGAAGTTGTGCATCCGAAAAGAGATACTCGCCTCCCAATAGAAGATCCGGTCGTTGCAATAGAAACGTTCCTCGATTTAGAAAGTGAAGGCATAGAACCTATGGTGTTTTATAGCGACGCAATTTCTGTGTTAATTCGTCATTGTGAGGGATCGACGGATGTAATAAAGAAGGAATAGTGCATCCGAAAAGAGATACTCGCCACCCAATAGAAGATCCTGTCGTTGTCATAGAAACATTCCTCGATTTAGAACGAGAGGGCATAGAACCTATAGTATTTCATAGCGACGCAATTTCTGTGTTAATTCGTCATTGTGTGGGATCGACGGATGCAATAAAGAAGGAATAGTGAATCCGAAAAGAGATACTCAACTCCCAATATAACATCCTGTCGTTGCCATAGAAACGTTACTCGATTTAGAAAGAGAAGGCATAGAACCTATAGTATTCCATAGCGAAGCAATTTCTGTCTTAATTCGTCATTGTGAGGGATCGATTGATGCAATAAAGAAGGAATAATGCATCCGAAAGAAGATACTCGCCTCCCAATAGAAGATCCTGTCGTTGCCATAGAAACGTTCCTTGATTTAGAAAGAGAAGGCATAGAACCTACAGTATTCCATAGCGAAGCAATTTCTGTGTTAATTCGTCATTGTGAGGGATCGATGGAAGCAATAAAGAAGGTATAGTGCATCCGAAAACAGATACTCGCCTCCCAATAGAAGGTCCTGTCCTTGCCATAGAAACGTATCTAGATACAGAAAGAGAAGGTATAGAGCCTATAGTATTTCATAGCGACAAAATTTCTGTGTTAATTCGTCATTGTGAGGGATCGACGGACGCAATAAAAAAGTAATTGTGCATCCGAAGAGAGATACTAGCGTCCCAATAGAAGATCCGGTCGTTGCCATAGAAACGTTCCTCGATTTAGGAAGTGAAGGCATAGAACTTATGGTGTATCATAGCGACGCAAATTCTGCGTTAATTCGTCATTGTGAGGGATCGACGGATGTAATAAAGAAGGAATAGTGCATCCGAAAAGAGATACTCGCCACCCAATAGAAGATCCTGTCGTTGTCATAGAAACATTCCTCGATTTAGAACGAGAGGGCATAGAACCTATAGTATTTCATAGCGACGCAATTTCTGTGTTAATTCGTCATTGTGTGGGATCGACGGATGCAATAAAGAAGGAATAGTGAATCCGAAAAGAGATACTCAACTCCCAATATAACATCCTGTCGTTGCCATAGAAACGTTACTCGATTTAGAAAGAGAAGGCATAGAACCTATAGTATTCCATAGCGAAGCAATTTCTGTGTTAATTCGTCATTGTGAGGGATCGATTGATGCAATAAAGAAGGAATAATGCATCCGAAAGAAGATACTCGCCTCCCAATAGAAGATCCTGTCGTTGCCATAGAAACGTTCCTTGATTTAGAAAGAGAAGGCATAGAACCTACAGTATTCCATAGCGAAGCAATTTCTGTGTTAATTCGTCATTGTGAGGGATCGATGGAAGCAATAAAGATGGAATAGTGCATCCGAAAACAGATACTCGCATCCCAATAGAAGGTCCTGTCCTTGCCATAGAAAAGATCCTCGACATAGAAAGAGAAGGTATAGAACCTATAGTATTTCATAGCGAAAAAATTTCTGTGCTAATTCGTCATTGTGAGGGATCGACGGATGCAATGAAGAAGGAATAATGCATCCGAAAAGAGATACTCGCCTCCCAATAGAAGATTCTGTAGATGCCATAGAATCGTTCCTCGACTTAGAAAGAGAAGGCATAGAACCTAAAGTATTTCATAGTGACGCAATTTCTGTGTTAATTCGTCGTTGTGAGGAATCGACGGATGCAATAAAGAGGGAATAGTACATCTGAAAAAACATACTCGTCTCCATATAGAAGATCCTCTCGTTGACATAGAAACGTTCCTCGATTGAGAAAGAGAAGGCATAGAACCTACAGTATTTGATAGCGACGCAATTTCTGTGTTAATTCGTCATTGTGGGGGATCGACGGATGCAATAAAGAAAGAATAGTGCATTCGAAAAGAAATATTCGCCTCCCAATAGAAGATCCTGTCGTTGCCACAGAAACGTTCCTCGATTTAGAAAGAGAAGGCATAGAACCTATAGTATTCCATAGTGACGCGATTTTTGTGTTAGTTCGTCGTTGTGAGGAATCGACAATTGCAATAAAGAAGGAATAGTGCATCCCAAAAACAGATACTCGCCTCCCAATAGATGATCCTGTCCTTGCCATAGAAACGATTCTCGATATAGAAAGAGAAGGTATAGAACCTATAGTATTTCATAGCGAAAAAATTTCTGTGTTAATTCGTCATTGTGAGGGTTCGACGGATGCAGTAAAGAAGGAATAGTGCATCCGAAAAGAGATACTCGCCTCCCAATAGAAGATCCTGTCGTTGCCATAGAAACGTTCCTCGATTTAGAAAGAGAAGGTACAGAACTATAGTATTTCATAGCGACGCAATTTCTGTGTTAATTCGTCATTGTGAGGGGTCGAAGGACGCAGTAAACAAGGAATAGTGCATCCGAAAAGTGATACTCGCCTCCCAATAGAAGATCCTCTCGTTGACATAGAAACGTTCCTCGATTGAGAAAGAGAACGCATAGAACCTACAGTATTTCATAGCGACGCAATTTCTGTGTTAATTCGTCATTGTGAGGTATCGACGGATGCAATAAAGAAAGAATAGTGCATCCGAAAAGAGATATTGGTCTCTCAATAGAAGATCCTGTGGTTGCCATAGAAACGTTCCTCGATTTAGAAAGAGAAGGTACAGAACTATAGTATTTCATAGCGACGCAATTTCTGTGTTAATTCGTCATTGTGAGGGGTCGAAGGATGCAATAAAGAAGGAATAGTGCATCCGATAAGAGATACTCAACTACCAATATAAGTTCCAGTCGTTGCCATAGAAACGTTCCTCGATTTAGAAAGAGAAGGCTTAGAACCTATAGTATTTCATAGCGACGCTATTTCTGTGTTAATTCTTCATTGTGGGGGATCGACGGATGCAATACAGAAAGAAGAGTGCATACGAATAGAAATATTCGCCTCCCAATAGAGGATCCTGTCGTTGCCATAGAAACGTTCCTCGATTTAGAAAGAGAAGGCATAGAACCTATAGTATTCCATAGTGACGCAATTTCTGTGTTAATTCGTCGCTGTGAGGAATCGACGGATGCAATAAAGAAGGAATAGTGCATCCAAAAACAGATACTCGATTCCCAATACACGATCCTGTCCTTGCCATAGAAACGAGCCTCGATATAGAAAGAGAAGGTATAGAACCAATAGTTTTTCACAACGAAAAATTTTTGTGTTATTTCGTCATTGTGAGGGTTCGACGGATGCAATAAAGAAGGAATAGTGCATCCGAAAAGAGATACTCGCCTCCCAATATAAGATCCTGTCGTTGACATAGAAACGTTCCTCGATTTAGAAAGAGAAGGCATAGAACCTTTAGTATTTCATAGGGACGCAATTTCTTTGTTAATTCTTCATTGTGAGGGTTCGACGGATGCAATAAAGAAGGAATACTGCATCCGAAAAGAGATAATCGCCTCCCAATAGAAGATCCTGTCGTTGCCATAGAAACGTTCCTCGATTTAGAAAGAGAAGGAATAGAACCTATAGTATTCCATAGTGACGCAATTTCTGTGTTAATTCGTCGTTGTGAGGGATCGACGGATGCAATAAAGAAGGTATAGTGCATCCAAAAACAGATACTCGCATCCCAATACAAGGTCCTGTCCTTACCATAGAAAAGATCCTCGACATAGAAAGAGAAGGTATAGAACCTATAGTATTTCATAGCGAAAAAATTTCTGTGCTAATTCGTCATTGTGAGGGATCGACGGATGCAATGAAGAGGAATAATGCATCCGAAAAGAGATACTCGCCTCCCAATAGAAGATTCTGTAGTTGCCATAGAAACGTTCCTCGATTTAGAAAGAGAGGGCATACAACCTAAAGTACTTCATAGCGACGCAATTTCTGTGTTAATTCTTCATTGTGGGGGTTCGACGGATGCAATAAAGAAAGATTAGTGCATTCGAAAAGAAATATTCGCCTCCCAATACAAGATCCTGTCGTTGCCACAGAAACGTTCCTCGATTTAGAAAGAGAAGGCATAGAACCTATAGTATTCCATAGTGACGCGATTTCTGTGTTAGTTCGTCGTTGTGAGGAATCGACGGATGCAATAAAGAAGGAATAGTGCATCCCAAAAACAGATACTCGCCTCCCAATAGATGATCCTGTCCTTGCCATAGAAACGATTCTCGATATAGAAAGAGAAGGTATAGAACATATAGTATTTCATAGCGAAAAAATTTCTGTGTTAATTCGTCATTGTGAGGGTTCGACGGATGCAGTAAAGAAGGAATAGTGCATCCGAAAAGAGATACTCGCCTCCCAATAGAAGATCCCGTCGTTGCCATAGAAACGTTCCTCGATTTAGAAAGAGAAGGAATAGAACCTATAGTATTTCATAGCGACGCAATTTCTGTGTTAATTCGGCATTGTGAGAGATCGTCGGACGCAGTAAACAAGGAATAGTGCATCCGAAAAGAGATACTCGCCTCCCAATAGAAGATCCAGTCGTTGCCATAGAAATGTTCCTCAATTTAGAAAGAGAAGGCATAGAACCTATAGTATTTCATAGCGACGCAATTTCTGTGTTAATTCGTCATTGTGAGGATTCGACGGACGCAATAAAGAAGGAATAGTGCAATGGAAATGAGATACTAGAATCCCAATATAAGATCCTGTTGTTGCCATAGTAACGTTCCTCCATTTAGAAAGAGAAGGCAAAGAACCTATGGTATTTTATAGCGACACAAATTTTTGTAATAATTCGTCATTGAGAGGGATGGGCGGATGCAATAAAGAAGGAATAGTGCATCCGGAAAGAGATACTCGCCTCCCAATAGAAGATCCTGTCGTTGCCATAGAAACGTTCCCCGATTTAGAAAGAGAAGTCATAGAACCTATAGTATTTCATAGCGACGCAATTTCTGTGTTAATTCGTCATTGTGAGGGATCGACGAATGCAATAAAGAAGTAATAGTGCATCCGAAAAGAGATACTCGCCTCCCAATAGAAGATCCATTCGTTGCCATAGAAACGTTAATCGATATAAAAAGAGAAGGCATAGAACCCATAGTGTTTCATTGCGACGCAATTTCTGTGTTAATTCGCCATTGTGAGGGATCGACAGATGCAATAAAGAAGGAATAGTGCATCCAAAAAGAGATACTCGTCTCCCAATAGAAGATCCTGTCGTTGCCATACATCCGTTCCTCGATTTAGAAAGAGAAGGAAAAAACCTATAGTATTTCATAGCGACACAATTTCTGTGTTAATTCGTCAACGTGAGGGATCGACGGATGCAACAAAGAAGGAATAGTGCATCCGAAAAGAGATATTCACCTCAAAATAGAAGATCCCTTTGTTGCCATAGAAACTTACCTCGATGTAGAAATAGAAGGCATAGAACCTGTAGTATTTCATAGTGACGCAATTTCTGTGTTAATTCGTCGTTGTGAGGGATCGACGGATGCAATAAAGAAGGGATAGTGGATCCGAAAAGAGATACTCGCCTCCCAATAGAAGATCCTGTAGTTGACATAGAAACGTTCCTCGATTTAGAAAGAGAAGGCATAGAACCTACAGTATTTCATAGCGACGCAATTTATGTGTTAATTCGTCATTGTAAGGGATCGACGGATGCAATAAATAAGGAACAGTGCATCCGAAAAGAGATACTCGCCTCCCAATTGAAGATCCTGTCGTTGCCATAGAAACGTTCCTCGATATAGGAAGATTAGGTATAAAACCTATAGTATTTCATAGCGACACAATTTCTATGTTAATTCGTCATAGTGAGGGATCGACGGATGCAATAAAGAAGGAATTGTGCATCCGAAAAGAGATACTCGCCTCCCAGTATAAGATCCTGTCGTTGCCATAGAAACGTTCCTCGATTTAGAAAAAGAAGGCATAGAACTTACAGTATTTCATAGCGACGCAATTTCTTTGTTAATTCGTCATTGTGAGGTATCGACGGATGCAATAAAGAAGGAATAGTGCATCCGAAACGAGATACTCGCCTCCCAATAGGAGATCCTTTCCTTGCCATAGAAACGTTCCTCGATTTAAAAAGAGAAGACATAGAGCCTATAGTATTTCATAGCGACGCAATTTCTGTGTTAATTCGTCATTGTGAGGATTCGACGGACGCAATAAAGATGGAATAGTGCATTGGAAAAAAAACACTCGAATCCCAATATAAGATCCCGTTGTTGCCATAGTAACGTTCCTCCAGTTAGAAAGAGAAGGCAAACAACCTCTAGTATTTTATAGCGACGCAATTTCTGTGTTAATTCGTCATTGTGAGGGATCGACGGATGCAATAAAGAAGTAATAGTGCATCCGAAAAGAGATACTCGCCTCCCAATAGAAGATCCATTCGTTGCCATAGAAACGTTCCTCGATTTAAAAATAGAAGGCATGGAACCCATAGTGTTTCATAGCGACGCAATTTCTGTGTTAATTCGTCATTGTGAGGGATCGACAGATGCAATAAAGAAGGAATAGTGCATCCAAAAAGAGATACTCGTCTCCCAATAGAAGATCCTGTCGTTGGCATAGAACCGTTCCTCGATTTAGAAAGAGAAGGCATAGAACCCATAGTATTTCGTAGCGACGCAATTTCTTTGTTAATTCGTCATTGTTAGGCACCGAGGGATGCAATAAAAAAGGAATAGTGCATCCGAAAAGAGATACTCGCCTCCCAATAGAAGATCCTGTCGTTGCCATAGAAACGTTCCTCGGTTTAGAAAGAGAAGGCATAGAATCAATAGTAATTCATAGCGAAGCAATTTCTGTGTTAATTCGTCATTGTGAGGGATCGGTGGATGCAATAAAGAAGGAATAGTGCATCCGAAAAGAGATACCCGCCTCCTAATATAAGGTCCGGTCGTTGCCATAGAAACGTTCCTCGATTTAGAAAGAGAAGAAAAAAAACCTATAGTATTTCATAGCGACACATTTTCTGTGTTAATTCGTCATCGTGAGGGATCGACGGATGCAACAAAGAAGGAATAGTGCATCCGAAAAGAGATATTCACCTCAAAATAGAAGATCCCTTTGTTGCCATAGAAACTTACCTCGATTTAGAAAGAGAAGGCATAGAACCTGTAGTATTTCATAGTGACGCAATTTCTGTGTTAATTCGTCGTTGTGAGGGATCGACGGATGCAATAAAGAAGGAATAGTGCATCCGAAAAGAGTTACTCGCCTCCCAATAGAAGATCCTGTAGTTGACATAGAAACCTTCCTCGTTTTAGAAAGAGAAGGCATAGAACCTACAGTATTTCATAGCGACGCAATTTATGTGTTAATTCGTCATTGTGAGGGATCGACGGATGCAATAAAGAAGGGACAGTGCATCTGAAAAGAGATACTCGCCTCTAAATAGAAGATCCTGTCGTTACCATAGAAACGTTCCTCGATAGAGGAAGAGAAGGTACAGAACCTATCGTATTTCATAGCGACACAATTTCTGTGTTAATTCGTCATTGTGAGGGTTCGACGGATGCAATAAAGAAGGAATAGTGCATCCGAAAAGAGGTACTCGCCTCCCAATATAAGATACTGTCGTTGCCATCGACACGTTCCTCGATTTAGAAAAAGAAGGCATAGAACCTACAGTATTTCATAGCGACGCTATTTCTTTGTTAATTCGTCATTGTGTGGTATCGACGGATGCAATAAAGAAGGAATACTGCAACTGAAAAGAGATACTCGCCTCCCAATAGAAGATCCTGTCGTTGCGATAGAAACGTTGTTCGATTTAGAAAGAGAAGGCATAGAACCTATAGTAACTCATAGCGAAGCAATTTCTGTGTTAATTCGTCATTGTAGGGATTCGGAGGATGCAATAAAGATGGAATAGTGCATCTGAAATGAGATACTCGCCTCTTAATAGAAGATCATGTCATTGCCATAAAAACTTTCCTCGATTTAGAAAGAGGAGGCAAAGAACCTATGGTATTTCATAGCGACGCAATTTATGTGTTAATTCGTCATTGTGAGGGATCGGCGGATGCAATAAAGAAGGGACAGTGCATCCGAAAAGAGATACTCGCCTCTAAATAGAAGATCCTCTCGTTGCCATAGAAACGTTCCTCGATAGAGGAAGAGAAGGTACAGAATCTATCGTATTTCACAGCGACGCAATTTCTGTGTTAATTCGTCATTGTGAGGGATCGACGAATACAATAAAGAAGGAATAGTGCATCCGAAAAAGAGATACTCGCCTCCCAATAGAAGATCCTTTCGTTGCCATATAAACGTTCCTCGATTTAGAAAGAGAAGGCATGGAACCCATAGTGTTTCATAGCGACGCAATTTCTGTGTTAATTCGTCATTGTGAGGGATCGACAGATGCAATAAAGAAGGAATAGTGCATCCGAAAAGAGATACTCGCCTCCCAATAGAAGATCCAGTCGTTGCCATAGAAACGTTCCTCGATTTAGAAAGAGAAGGCATAGAACCTATAGTATTTCACATAGACGCAATTTCTGTGTTAATTCGTCATTGTGAGAGATCGACGGATGCAATAAAGAAAGAATAGTGCATCCGGAAAGAGATACTCGCCTGCCTATAGAAGATCCTGTCGTTGAGATAGAAACGTTCCTCGATTTAGAAAGAGAAGGCATAGAACCTAAAGTATTTCATAGCGACGCAATTTCTGTGTTAATTCGTCATTGTGAGAGATCGACGGATGCAATAAAGAAGGAATAGTGCATCCGAAAAGAGAAACTCGCCTCCCAATAGAAGATCCTGTCGTTGAAATAGAAACGTTCCTCGATTTAGAAAGAGACGGCATAGATCCTATAGTATTTCATAGCGACGCAATTTCTGTGTTAATTCGTCAGTGTGAGAGATCGACGGATGCAATAAAGAAGGAATAGTGCATCCAAAAAGAGATACCCGCCTCCAAATTTAAGGTCCTGTCGTTGCCATAGAAACGTTCTTCGTTATAGAAAGAGAAGGCATAGAACCTATAGTATTTCATAGCGACGCAATTTCTGTGTTAATTCGTCATTGTAGGGATTCGGAGGATGCAATAAAGATGGAATAGTGCATCTGAAATGAGATACTCGCCTCTTAATAGAAGATCATGTCATTGCCATAAAAACTTTCCTCGATTTAGAAAGAGGAGGCAAAGAACCTATGGTATTTCATAGCGACGCAATTTATGTGTTAATTCGTCATTGTGAGGGATCGGCGGATGCAATAAAGAAGGGACAGTGCATCCGAAAAGAGATACTCGCCTCTAAATAGAAGATCCTCTCGTTGCCATAGAAACGTTCCTCGATAGAGGAAGAGAAGGTACAGAATCTATGGTATTTCAAAGCGACGCAATTTCTGTGTTAATTCGTCATTGTGAGGGATCGACGAATACAATAAAGAAGGAATAGTGCATCCGAAAAAGAGATACTCGCCTCCCAATAGAAGATCCTGTCGTTGCCATATAAACGTTCCTCGATTTAGAAAGAGAAGGCATGGAACCCATAGTGTTTCATAGCGACGCAATTTCTGTGTTAATTCGTCATTGTGAGGGATCGACAGATGCAATAAAGAAGGAATAGTGCATCCGAAAAGAGATACTCGCCTCCAAATAGAAGATCCAGTCGTTGCCATAGAAACGTTCCTCGATTTAGAAAGAGAAGGCATAGAACCTATAGTATTTCACATAGACGCAATTTCTGTGTTAATTCGTCATTGTGAGAGATCGACGGATGCAATAAAGAAAGAATAGTGCATCCGGAAAGAGATACTCGCCTGCCTATAGAAGATCCTGTCGTTGAGATAGAAACGTTCCTCGATTTAGAAAGAGAAGGCATAGAACCTAAAGTATTTCATAGCGACGCAATTTCTGTGTTAATTCGTCAGTGTGAGAGATCGACGGATGCAATAAAGAAGGAATAGTGCATCCGAAAAGAGATACTCGCCTCCCAATAGAAGATCCTGTCGTTGAGTTAGAAACGTTCCTCGATTTAGAAAGAGAAGGCACAGAACCTATAGTATTTTATAGCGACGCAATTTCTGTGTTAATTCGTCATTGTGAGGGATCGACGGATGCAATAAAGATGTAATAGTGCATCCGGAAAGAGATACTCGCCTCCCAATAGAAGATCCATTCGTTGCCATAGAAACGATTCTCGATTTAGAAAGAGAAGGCATAGAACGCATTGTGTTCATAGCGACGCAATTTCTGTGTTAATTCGTCATTGTGAGGGATCGACAGATGCAACAAAGAAGGAATAGTGCATCCAAAAAGAGATACTCGTCTCCCAATAGAAGATCCTGTCGTTGCCATAGAACCGTTCCTCGATTTAGAAAGAGAAGGCATAGAACCCATAGTATTTCATAAAGACGTAATTTCTTTGTTAATTCGTCATTGTGAGGGACCGACGGATGCAATAAAGAAGGAATAGTGCATCCGAAAAGAGATACTCGCCTCCCAATAGAAGATCCTGTCGTTGAGATAGAAACGTTCCTCGATTTAGAAAGAAAAGGCATAGAACCTATAGTATTTCATAGCGACGCAATTTCTGTGTTAATTCGTCGTTGTGGGAGGTCGACGGATGCAATAAAGAAGGAATAGTATATCCGAAATGAGATACTCGCCTTCCAATTGAAGATCCTGTCGTTGCCATTGAAACGTTCCTCGATTTAGAACGAGAAGGCATAGAACCTATAGTATTTCATAGGGACGCAATTTCTGTGTTTATTCGTCATTGTGAGGGATCGACGGATGCAATAGAGAATGAATAGTGCATCCGAAAAGAGATACTCGCCTCCCAATAGAAGGTCCTGTCCTTGCATTAGAAACGTTCCTCGATATAGAAAGAGAAGATATAGAACCTATAGTATTTCATAGCGACAAAATTTCTGTGTTAATATGTGATTGTTAGGGATCGACGGATGCAATAAAGAAGGAATAGTGCAACCGAAAATAGATACTCGCCTAGCAATAGAAGATCCTGTCATTGCCATAGAAAGGTTCCTCGATTTAGAAGGAGTAGGCATAGGACCTATAGTGTTTCATAGCGACGCAATTTCTGTGTTAATTCGTCATTGTGAGGGATCGACGGAAGCAAGAATGCAGGAATAGTGCATCCGAAAAGAGATACTCGCCTCCAATTAGAAGATCCAGTCGTTGCCATAGAAACGTTCCTCGATTTAGAAAGAGAAGGCATAGAACCTATAGTATTTCATAGCGACAAAATTTCTGTGTTAATTCGTCATTGTGAGGGATCGACGGATGCAATAAAGAAGGAATAGTGCATCCGAAAAGAGATACTGACCTCTCAATATAAGATCCTGTCGTTGCCATAGAAACGTTCCTCGATTTAGAAAGAGAAGGCATAGAAACTATAGTATTTCATAGTGTAATATTATTCTTATTTCCGTCCTACGAAAGCTTCGAGTACCCTTTGAAAGACATTTGTTTTGTATAATTTACATAACTGTAAGCATGCGCATCTAGCGCGGACGCTTATACATCGATTGCGCAGTCAAAGAAACATTTTACAGAAGCTGAACTGTCGTTCCGCTTCGATCTAAATAAAAGATGACGGTAGAAAACTTTTGTAGATCTTCAGATTTTAATGTGCTTCTGTTTGTTATGTGAAAACGTAAAGGAGGTCGACGTTAAGTTAAAAAAGTGAGCGGTCTTGCTAGCGTGCAGACAACATTATTAATTATTAAAATTAAGGTAATTCATGTTCGAAACTGTACATCAGCAAGTTATTGTTATCGGAGGTGTTGAACAGGGCAAGAATTGTCTTCACCGAAAGGAGAAAAGTAGTGACTATAATTTGTGACAAAAAAAAAGTGAACCAAGGAGACAGCACAGGACAGGCTGAAATCTGATCGCACCATACTGTTAGAAAAGTAATTATGTAAGTTGTATTGTTTATAAATAAGCCCTAATTTTGCTAGTGAGAATTGTTTGAATATATTTAGTGTTTACCAGACTTCTTATTCTGTTCTTTTCCTTTTTACTTTTTTATCCTCCATGCCATATTATTTTTATAAATGTCAAACAGCCTTTACTACAGCAGAGAATACTGCGGCATCCTGGTCGTAGACAGAAGGCCGCTCCTTGTCTTCTATACAACTCATAAATGACCCATTTATTAATGATTTCATCTGCAAATGCAATTTTATTGTTCACTATTAAAGGTCCCTTAGGTAATTATAAAATTCGTACTAATTAGGTAAAGAAATCCGGGTTGTTCTTTTCCAAATAATAGAAGTCTTTGCGTAATCAAAACCTAGCCTCCTTCTGACAACCATCAGGAGCCGACCAGAAGACGGACGTCTTCGACCGCTTTCGTGTCTCCTGTGGCAAAGCTGTGCCAGACTGGAAACACGACATTCTAGTATGAAATATCGATTTAAATTGATATAATTGAAATATATTTAACGTAAGAAAAATAATATTTTTTTATCATACTAGATCTGGCGCCCGAACAGGGACCTGATAAAAAATTTTAATCTGTTCTGTTATTGTTTCATGACATCACCGGTGGACATCTGGAAGCCGTAAAGGAAGTACTGAACAAAACCGTGGAAGTAATAAAAAAAAAAATTCGAAAAATAACAGCAATGCGCAAAACAACTGATGTAAGTACGATTTTCATTACGCATAAAATCTCGCGTCTTGTATAAATAAAACTGATTTCCGGAATTTCTTTCCTCACTGCTTCATTTTATCCTATCGCTGTTATTTCCTTGCAGAGTTGCTTATTTACGTAGTTAGAATTCGTTTCTGATCATCTCTTCATGCAAAGTTTATTTGTTAGCATTATTAGCATCTCCATTGTTGCTTCGGTTAAGAACACAAGATGGATGCCATAATAGCTGGATTAAGTGTCTAGTAGGTGTTTGTCTTCCACCCGGTATAGTTCTGCAATTGTCAACTACCGCGGTGTGACGTTTGACTATCAGCGCGCGCATCTGAGAGTTGACGAGAAATATTTCTTTGAGCAGTTACGTCACAAACTTGAAAATAAACATGGCAGATGACAAAGGAAAGCCGACAAACAGTGTGGATGACGGTGATGACACTGTTGTCAAGTCATATCCACTACGTTCGCGAACGGGAACAGGTAGACCCGATTCGCGAATGGAGAGAACGACAGACGATGATGGTGTGTGTGACGTATCGTCACAGCAATCATCGTCACAGCAAGCGGGAGAAAATTTGATGGTTGAAATGATGAGAATTTTTTTTCAAGAAAGAGAACAGCAGAAACTGGGAAGGGAAGCTTATAAATTACAAGAACAACGTGATAGAGAACAGGAGAAACGGGAAAGGGAAGCTTATAAATTACAAAAACAACGAGATAGACAAGAAAGGGAACAAAAAGAAAGGGAAAAGGAACGGGAGACAGAGCGAAAATGGTTTGACCTGAATACCATGATTGGTACAATGAAAAATAGGTTAGATAATATTGATGCCAACTTAGAGGCAAGAATAAGGACAGTCACGGTGGAATGTATCTCGGAATTAAGTACTAAAGTTAATGAAAGGATAGAAGGTATTCTGCAGAAGGTAGATGCATGTGAGAGCACAGTAGGTAACGTGCGCAAAGACATCAAAGTACAAATCGAAAGTTGCCAGGCAGTTACAACAGAACTTTCAAAAAAGTCCGCTGAGGTCGGAGCTAAAGTAAACAAGCTTGCAGACAATGTCGTCACTCTGCAAGGCCAGGTCAATGACCTGACACAGGCGCTATCCGAAATAAACATTGAAAAGAGGGTGAATGATGCTGCAGCCAACGTACGTTCCACGATAGGAAAAGAATTTGTAGAATGGGTCGAGACTAAGGAACAGTACATAGAAAACAAGGTTCAACACGACTTAAAAGAAGCCGTTAAGTCAGCCACAGTTGAAGTTTTAGCTGCTCCAGGTACATCAGGAGATACGATTCTCACTGAATTAGGGGAGATTCGTAGAGTTTTTCACCGAGATCTTCCCGAGTGGAAACGACACCTCACTGAGGAAATCGAGCAGTTGAAACAACAAGTCAATGATTTTCCTAATGACAATAGAAGTGAGCATTCACACTTGCTTTCTTCAGAACATGAATACAATAATAATCCCGTGCCTCGTGTAGAATTCTCTCCACTTGTACATGGACACAGCAGTAAGAATCCGTTAGTACGCATCCAGAATGATCAAGTAACTCTTGTCGAGCTAATGAAAGAAGAAAGCGTTCTCAAGTACCGCGTGTTCCAGCCTTTTCTGCCAGAGAAACGCAACATCCACCCAATGGTTTTTCTGAAGTCATTTAATGGTGTTTTTCCTGAGAGCTGGGATGACAAGCAACGTATGCGCTTTATAGTAGGTTACATTCAAGGAGAGGGTTCTGTCTGGGGAACAGAAGTAATTGACAGATGTAATAATTACGCTGACTTCGAAAAGCAATTTCTGAACAAATTCTGGAGTTCAGGCAGACAACAACGCCTTAGAAAGGAGGTATATAATGCTAAACCGTTTAATACGAGAAGTGCTGGTCTCCGTAGGTACTTCGAGAAATACCTGCGAAAAATACAATATTGGGACACGCCAGTTTCCAAGAAGGACGTAATTATGATCCTTAAGTCAAAGCTAGCGGTATCAATCAGGGAGAAGTTAGTAAATGTCAGTGACGACGACACGGAGGCTTTTCTGTCAGTACTTGACAGCCTTGACATGATTCAAGAAGACGTGCGTGCTAGTGCGCGGAGTAATTGTAATCTTGGCCCGCACACTACACAGCCGCACGGTGTAGGCGCAGACTCAGGTATGTCATACCAACCCAACAACAGTAAAGGACACGACGTTCCGTGTGATAATAACAACTACTATCGCCGTAACGGGAAGCAGAAACATAAATTACAGGATCAAAACAGGTACCACCCCATATACCAGACAACACCACAGCAATACGGTAATTCACCAGTTAATTACACTGATCGCTATCACTACAATAACGATCGCCAAAATAATAATAATTTCAATGCAAAAGGACGTTGGATTAACACCAACAGTCAACAGCAGTATGGTAACCAGCCTAGATTCCAGCACTGTTCTCAAGGGAGAAATCCTCCAGATCCTTCCAAGCAATACAAACAACAGTATGCTCCAAACTTTAGGAATAGTCCTCCACCTTTTACCATCTATCAAAGTCAAAATCATGAACCTCAAAATTCTCGCATCTATTATGCCCGAGCAAACCCGCCAACACAAACCATCTCGACTGAAATTCCGGCAAATAGCTCGCAACTTAGGTGGAATACGGAAGCAAACTTCTTACCCAGCGTACCGCCCGGTACTTCAAAAGTAATTGTGAGCGAAATTCAATCTAATGAACATTCGGAAAACTAAAAGCACACTTTGACCGGTTTCACACCTTCAGAACTAATCTCCAGGCAAAGGGAAAGCAATGAATGGACTGATCCCATCCCCAAGATAGAAGGTCCAGAAGTCAACCTAGATAATAAGTTCAGACAAGCCGTGATCTCTCTCACAACTCATGCCAATTTAAGAAAAAGGGCATTTGACAAGCATGTCAATAAAGTTCTGTCGTATCGCCTGAACGAGCGTGTTCTTCTGAGAACACACTTCAAACCATCTCTCATCTTACGTAAAAATCGTTAAGTGGCAACATCTAAACGAAGGACCGTTTGTTATAGTCAGGAAGCCACATATTGGTTGTTACGTGTTGGCAGATCCAGTTAGTGGACGAATAAAAGGACTTTACCACCATGTAGACCTAAAGAAGTACCATGAAAAACATTAAAAAATCATTTATTATGTTAAGCTGCAACTTGAAACTGTGATCTGTTTAGAAAGTATGTGAATCAACAGCGTGTACATGTATTCTGCAGGTGATGTAATCACTTGAGTGAGGTGGACACAAAGTAATGATGGAGCTTGAAAGATATGAAGTGATTGAAGAAGGTACTCTACGGATTTGGAAAATAAGATTTGCTTTAGTTTTAAGGTAGTTTTAAGCTTCTTGAGCACGAGAAGACTGCAGTCGTTGAATTGAGTAAGGGATGTGCCAAAGTGCCACCTGCTGCTTTAGTTTTAAGTTATGGCAAATCTCCTTTTTACCAAGTAGTAAAGGTTTTCTTTAAATCCCTCATTCAGACCAGAATGTCCTAAGTTAAGCTTTCAAAGGATTGATATTTTAAATCGCTAGAATCATGTACGATGCAAAACTGATACATTGTAATCTGTAGATTACACTGAGTATAAGCAGCAACATATAGTGTACAAAGAAATGAATAATGGTACTCGCAACTGGAGAGAAACTTTAATTTATTTATTACTATGAGTCAACCAGTTAAGAAATATGCATTTATAATGATAATTAGGTCCTGCATTGGAGAAACTTAGAGAGACTATTCCTATGTCACGAGTATTATACAGAAACCTTCGATATTAAGACACCTAGGTGAGGACTGAGATAGTCTGCTTATATTCTTCTGCCATGTCAGCATGCCGTTATTTTGAAATATATTTGAAGATGCTTTGGAAGCGGATTTGTGCGATATTTTAATACTGAAGTCAAGTTACGCCACGTGGATGACACTAAAAACGGTGGAGCCGAAGAATGAATTTGCTCAACTGATTATTTCACCTATTATTTATCTTCGTATCTTTCATTTCCTTGCACTATCCTATTGTAGTTTTCTTCTTTAGCATTCTTACCTTTCTACCCTACCCGGTAGGGGAAGAAATTTGGAAATTGGTTCAAAAGACTTGACGTGTGTATGTTGTGTGTATTGACGATCGTGGCTCGTTGGTTAATGCGTATCTGCAGTTACTTATCGAAACGTGATGTAAATCTGATTTGCTGTGAGCAAAAGCATCCTAGGAAATAGGAATAATTTTCCCGATTTCTGTTAGATGAAGTTTTGAACGTGAACTGTTCGGCACGCCAAAGTGGGTATATTTTACTGATTATTGATGTAACCGAAGAAATAAAAAAAAGGCTGTTATAGAACAATAAGAAAAGGAAAAGAATCAGATTTAAAATATATATAAAATCTAACGTGCTTCAGAAGCACCATTCAGAATAGCAAACACGTTTTTCGTTAGGTCTTGGACACTAATAAAAAAAACTATGTATATTTTGTAAATGATCCTTTCATGATAAGTAATTTTAGCATTACCTGTGCTACTCCGTGGTATAGAGACACCTATATGGACACGTATGGATTGCTGCGTGTGACTCAGTGACAAAATGATAGACACGTGTAAAATAGTAATTTGACACATGTATGGACACGAAAAACTAGTTATCTCTTGTGTGAATCAAAACTGTAATAAACTTATGGACACGAGTGATGTTCCGCGTGTGAAGTAGCATTACAAGTATTCTCACGTTGTAACGACGATACAGTGACTATCAGTCAAAGGATAGACAAGCTATTGTACTCACTGCAATAGGTGACAGTAGTCATTTTCATCGATGACTGTTCTTCGTCGCTGGTGCAGTCAATTTACCGTCCAGGTTGACCATGTCGCCTTGACGGGCTGCTCCAGTACCCACGATTCAACAAAATGCACAAACTTAAACAAAAGAAGGGTTGGTAGCCACTGAACTACCTGCCTCGTGCAGGACGCGGACTGCCAACGCTGTCAAACCGCCGGTTCGTTACCACGTGACTGTGAAGCACTCTGGCAACATTCAATGACTGCTCGCCGGCCCGCACTCAACAATAAGCATTCCTCTCCGTAACGGGCGCGAGCGTGCTCAAGATTTGAGATGAAAATTGACATAAAAATAATAAAACGTTGATAAACTACGCACGATTTTATTATATTTACATTAAAAGGACACTAATGATGACTTTTCCTTAACTATGAAAATTGCTAGGGCAATATTGCTAAATACATTGCTTAAGAAAGACCTGTACAAGACGAAACGTGTTTTGCTAATATTTGCTAACGAAAGAATGTAAAACCTAGACACAATATGAATAATATATAATGTATATGTACATAATCTATGTAGTAATTTTTATTGTCTTAAATTCTTACTCTATATTCCCTTAGATTAAGATGCTAGTTAATGAGCAAGTCCTAATACAGATTTTTTTTCTATATTTTCATGTGCTGGAACATGAATTGGAATGAGATTAAGACAGCCACCAAACTGACTCATTCGTCATTGAACCAGTCATCAACTTTCCTGATTCCCGACATGACCCGATGGATCGTCGAGTCAAGAAATATCACTTCCCCCTTTCACATAGTGAAATTCCCAGTGTTTTTCCACCAGAATGTGAAAAGGTGATCCCCAGTTGTAGTGCAGTGAAAAGTGAAAGGCGATGAAAGAATTCCCCTGTGAAAATCACCCGAGTTCATGGGAATACTTCCAACTACAAAGTGAAGAGTGATGTCGCTACGAGAAAGACTGATAAATTTTTATGTTCTGTTCAAAATTGGTGGAAATGCACCAATATTGTAATCGAATTTTTTTTCTTCTTGTCAATATTTATGTATATATGTATCTGTATGTGTATTTAATTTGTACTTGTATCTATGTTAGTATTTCAATGTTTCAATTGACTGAATGAGAGTAATTCTTGAGAACACGAAAAAAAAGGAATCCTTGAACACTTATGATGGCATCATGCCACAACCAAGTTTGTTAATGATCAAGCAACTGTGAGTAGCTTTGACGACTTAGTGTGAAACGTATATAATTCTATGTGCCTTATGTTATGTTTGTTTTGCTCCCTACAAGGAGAGATCCTTAAATACTTCATTCACTAAGTACGTGAATCCAATAATATTACGACTGCGCGTGAGTCGTAACGATCTTTCAGACTCATTACTCCTCACGCGGGAAGCGATGTAATATTATTGGTATTTCCGTCCTACGAAAGCTTTGAGTACCCTTTGAAAGACATTTGTTTTGTATAATTTACATAACTGTAAAGATGCGCATCTAGCGCGGACGCTAATACATCGATTGCGCAGTCAAAGAAACATTTTAACAGAAGCTGAACTGTCGTTCCGCTTCGATCTAAATAAAAGATGACAGTAAAAAACGTTTGTAGATCTTCAGATTTTAATGTGCTTCTGCTTGTTATGTGAAAACGTAAAGGAGGTCGACTTTAAGTTAAAAAAGTGAGCGGTCTTGCTAGCGTGCAGACAACATTATTAATTAATAAAATTAAGGTAATTCATGTTCGAAACTGTAAATCAGCAAGTTATTGTTATCGGAGGTGTTGAACAGTGCAAGAATTGTCTTCAACGAAAGGAGAAAAGTAGTGACTATAATTTGTGACAAAAAAAACGTGAACCAAGGAGACAGCACAGGACAGGCTGAAATCTGATCGCACCATACTGTTAGAAAAGTAATTATGTAAGTTGTATTTTTTATAAATAAGCCCTAATTTTGCTAGTGAGAATTGTTTGAATATATTTAGTGTTTACCAGACTTCTTATTCTGTTCTTTTCCTTTATACTTTTTTATCCTCCATGCCATATTATTTTTATAAATGTCAAACAGCCTTTACTGCAGCAGAGAATACTGCGGCATCCTGGTCGTAGACAGAAGGCCGCTCCTTGTCTTCTATACAATTCATAGCTCCCCCATTTATTAATGATTTCATTTGTAAATGCAATTTTTTTTTACTGTTCATTGTGAAAGGTCCCTTAGGTAATAATAAAATTCATACTGATTACGTAAAGAAATCCGGGTTGTTCTTTTCCAAATAATAGAAGTCTTTGCGTAACCAGAAACTAGCCTCCTTCTGAGAACGATCAGGAGCCGACCAGAAGACGGACGTCTTCGACCGCTTTCGTGTCTCCCGTGGCAAAGCTGTGCCAGACTGGAAACACGACATTCTAGTATGAAATACAGATTTAAGTTGATAGAATTGAAATATATTTAACGTAAGAAAAATATTTTTTTTTATCATACTAGAAACTTTACAGAAAATAAAACAGACAATCTTTAAATTTGATAATGGCCAATCCACTACCCGAAAGAAATTCACAGCTGTCCATCCAAATTGCAACCACAGGAAGATCAGTAAATAACTAAGTTGTACTTACTTTGCATAAACGCAAGAGCAGCAAGAAAACACGACTAAATTTGCTGGTGATCAGGGGGTATACAGAGTACGATCTATACAGAGCTCCCATCTCAGTCAGCAATAATATTTATAACACTATTCCACGTAGAGCTTAAATGTGCCTGGATGGGAGATATTGGTACCTCATCCCGTGCTACCTCAACTCAGTGCCAGAGACCATCGATCATCCCAGCTGTCAACTGGTGGCGTACTTAGTCGCTCGTCGACTCGTGACCAGATATTTTCAATCTAGAGAAGTTATTGGCAGGGGAAAATACTAACACTTTTTATTATACTTCACGTATTAACTGACAGGTGACCACGTGTAGTGTTTAGTGATTTATTTTCGTCCCCATTCAGAGATATGCATAATACAGAGATAAATAACAGACAACTTATTCAGTCATCAACAGCCTCCCCAACCTAGTCACTCTCAAGATGGGTGACCGTCTGCACCGGCCGACAAAAGTTTGAAAGATTAAGGTCCGCCCTATTCCACATTTCCCTGGACTTCTTTCAATAGTGTGGGTTCTCTTCCACATATGCTTCAACTGTCAGCTAAAGAGTACAATATCGCCAACTCGGTATTTCTGAGATTTGCTGTGAGGGCGGTGGTATTCATAAACTTTCCTCAACTCGAGGAGATAATGTTTCTTCCATCTCTTCAAGAAGTTATTTTGCAGTTTTTCTGTTAGTTTCGCATCTCTTCCAAGATTATTTTGTATACGAGATTCAAGAACAGTGGCTAATGAAGTCAACCGTTCCCCAGTGAAAAATGGCTTTGTGTCAATATTTCCCAGTCGCACTGTGTGGTCGATCGCGAGCTGATGGCGGCATCTACACTGAAGCGCCAAAGAAACTGGTACAGGCACGCGTATTCAAATACAGAGATATGTTAACAGGCGGAATGCGGCCATATGGTCGGCAACGACTGTATAGGACAAAACGTGTCTGGCACAGTTGTTAGATAGGTTATTGCTGTTGCAATGGCACGTTATAAGACTTGAGTCAGTTTGAACGTGGTGTTGCAGTCGGTGCACAAGCGGTCGGACAGGTAGCGATGAAATGTGAATTTTCGTGTGCGACCACTTCATGAGTGTACCGTGAATATCAGGAAACGAGTGAAATATAAAATCTCTGGCAGCGGTGCGGCCAGAGAAAGATCCTCCATAACATGACTAATAACGACTGAAGAGAATCGTTCAAAGTGACAGGAGTGCAATCCTTCCGCAAATTGCTGAAGATTTCAATGCTGGGCTATCAACAAGTGTCAGTCAGTGTGCGAACCATTCAACAAAACATCATCGATACGAGCCTTTGGAGCCAAAGGCACACTCGTGTACCCTTGATGACTACACGGCACAAAGTTTTACGCCTCGCGTGGACCCCTCAACACCGACATTGGGCTGTTGATGACTGGATATATGTTGCCTGGTCGGACGACACTCGTTTCAAATTGTATCGAGAGGATGGACGTGCATTGGTGAGGAGAAAACCTCATGAATCCTTGGACCCTGCATGTCAGCAGGGGACTGTTCAATCTGGTGGACGCTCTGTAATGGTCTGGGGTGTGCGCAGTTGGAGTGGTATCTGACCCTTGATACGTCTAGATATGACTCTGACAGGTGACACGTACGTAGGCACCCTGTCTGATCACTTGCATCCATTCATATCCACTGTGCTTTCCGACGGACGTGGGCAATTCCAACAGGACCATACGACAACCCACTTGTCCAGAACTGCTACAGAGTGGCACCAGGAACACTCTTCTGAGTTTAAACACTTCCGCTGGCCACCAAACTCCCCAGACATGAACATTATTGAGAATATCTGGTATGCCTTGTAACGCACCGTGTAGAAGAGATCTCCATCCCATCGTACTCTTACGGATTTATGGACTTCCCTATAAAATTGATGGTGTCAGTTCCCTCCGGCAATAGTTCAGACAATAGTCGAGTCCCTGCCACGTCGTGTTGCGGCACTTCTGCGTGCGCGCAGTGCCTCTACACGAAATTAGGCAGCTGTACCAGTTTCTCTGGATCTTCAATGTATTTCTACCAATAAAGTCCTAAATGTTTCTTCCTCTATTATCGTTTTCCAAAATCCTTCTCAGATAGTGTTTCTCAGTTCGTACCATACGCTCACCACCAAGCCGCAAGTAGTACAATAAGCTTCAAGTGAGTCAAGTACTGATAGGTCTTCGTGTTCTCGAAGAGGTGAGTGAGGTATTTTAGTTCTGTGCGCGACACAAAATATAGTCCCTGGCAGTCCCCTTCTCGCCGGAAATATGGGAACGGCACCATATATTTGCTTGTTTTCATATTTAACATTAGTTCTAATTGGAGAGCTGTTGCTATAGCAAATCTGAAACGAAGGTTGTAGCACCGAAACAAGTTATCAAGCTTGACGAAAAGTGGACCTACGAAAACTACGCCTGTTACAGAAAACGGCTTGGTGATTTCAATACAGCCAGGTGGTAGAGGACCTTCTACCTCAGATACGCGGACACTTCTGTTTAGTTTCCAAGGAGACACGTATGTATCATCATTTTTACCGCTTCTCTTACCTTCAAGATTCAAAAGTCCTTACGTATTTCAGACAGCACTATAGCAGTTCCTAGTTGGTGTGAATGTACATTCCTCTGTCGAATGAGTAGTTTTGTGAATGGGTGGGTATACTCTATGAGTAGTGGGTGCTTCTCTTGTATCTTAGACTCTGCAAAGTGAACTCGTCTTCCAAGTCGTACAAGTTCGTTACGAAGGAACTTGTTGTAACATTAAATTTCATATTCCGTTGGAAGTTGGGTATTTGGCAGGGAAGCTATGATGCTGGACCATCCGCATCCAACTGCGTTTTCCTGATTCTAGCTCTTGGAAAGTGAATTTGCTCTTAACATTTCCTGAGCGTCGAACATTATAGATCAAAAGCAATAATCCATGCCGTTATGCGTAATGTTTCCAGTAAGCTCTATATTTTGACGCGTCAATGGAACACACCAAAGTATTAATAATGAAAGAATGTTCGATATCTTTCGCATCTCTGGAAGGGAATCGTCAGAGATTTTTTCCAGAGACCACGTGTGAAGTGGCTGACTTTAACACGGAGGTCCATTTCATCATAGTACAGAAGACCGGAATTTTCCCATTGATGTTCCACTTAATACCAGATCTGCAGGATCATATGTGATGGGACAATGTCGCCACTACAATGGCGTCAAACTCTCTTAGGTATCCATTACTCTACGGACAAACGTATTGTGACAATTTCGGTGTCTCCGTATCTAGTCCAGAGTCACCATAGGATCGCTCCACATTCTGGCGTTTGCGATGTCAATTACGGAGAACTGGTGAAAAAATCTCAGAAGTCGCGAACCCAGGAAGGCGTATACTTAGTGAAGGCGCGGAAGCGTCACCATTTTATTAAAGGTACACTGCTTTTACTTACGATCAAAACAAAAAATGTGTTTTTAGTCTTGGAGATTCTGATGTACAGCGCTGCCCCATGAACCCTCCCCAAGGCATCACATACCCTGGAAAAGAATTTTTTTCTGCAATGGACGTTGATGACAAGATACCAAGAGAATCATAGAATTTCGCAGTCACGTGCAGTAACTTTCGTTTAATTGGCAGACTCATACTGCAGCTTATCGGTTACGGGACGGTCATCATAGAAAAATTATTCCGTGTCCCAATCAATGCCTAACACTGCTGTGTGTTCTTCAACTCTTCGCTGATCCGTTTTCCATATAACCTCTAGTATATTATAAATACTATCCCATTTTTTCACTGGAAGTTTTTTCTGTTTCAGCAGACTTGTCAGCTGCTTTTGTAAGAATATCAAATTATTGTCGCCCTCGCAACAGGCGGCAAAGTCGTCCCCGGAAGTACTTTCAAGCAGAAGTTCTGCTGCAGTAGGGTATGTGCCCCTAAGTCCTGTAGCCAAATCACGCAAAGTTGCGCAAAAGAGAAACTTGGTGTATGTCAGGCCAAACTGTAAACGTGTATTAAACCTGTGAATGATGACGTCATCATAGTTTGCCAAATTGCATCTTTTTTCTCGACATGAAACCGGGGGAATATCGTTGTATCTCCATCCTTTTCGTTCTACGTCAGTTGTAAATATACCTGGGTGCCATCTCCAATGATTATCTTCTGGAACATCCTGAAGCAAATTCATGATGACAATATTTCACACAACAGATTGGAGCCTGAGTCTCAAAATGTCACTGAGTGATGGTGAACTGTTTTTCCGAGTTGAAGCATCAAATAATTCAACGTTTTGTAAATCTCAGTCTTTCTTTCCTCAGAGCCTGATGAGGAAGGTAGGATACATAATTTATAGTATCCTGCGTACTGATCGTTTCGCCCTGCTGGTTCTAAATGCAAAGAAATATTTGGGAATGACACATCTCACAAAACTGAACGTTTTTAGAAAATTTTCATTGTAACGAAGTGCTACGTTTACCTGCGTTGCAACGATTCGAATAAAGGACTCCTTTCGTCTAGAACGAGCTACTTTGGTTTTGTTGCTACATTCGTTAATCTTACTACCACTTAACAATCGTAAAATTCCATTAGCTACCTGACGTGCCTTTCTGCGTTCTATAGTCTTGTAGCATACATAAACCAGTGTTGAGCAATATCTGCAGGTAACGCACGCAGAATTTTGGGTGCCATCATGCGGCTGTAATTGTTCACGTTTTTCCCTTTGGCTCGTAAGGCTTATCGGGATATTTAGAGGGTGACCTTCACAGCTTAAAATCCTGCTGAACTTTATTTAGATTGTGTTTGTCGTGTACATTTTGTGAAGAAAATTCGTTCATTTTATGTGTTACATGTAAAAAAATGCTATGCTTTAAGAATTTGTTCACAGATTATCACTAATGTAATGATTTTACATCATAATAATCAGTTACTGATTGTTATCAATTAACAAAATATATGTATGTGAAACGGTAAAATAAAAGCAAAGAAGGACATAAATGTGAAACGTAAAATAACAATTTAAAAAATAATATTTAATTACCCTGCAGCTTATAGTGACAGCTTATCCTCCAAAAATGGGATTTTAGAAACCACCTGTAACGTCGCGAGTCAATACGGAATAGCATTTTATTGCAGTAAGCTACTTTGGAGTACGGGCTCGTAGCTTTGGAGTCTTAGCGTGACTCACTCGCACCTGTCGCTAGCCTAGCCGTGGGAAGCGCAACCTGTGTTATTTCGAGCGACAGATTATTCATCCCTAAGAATCTAAATAAACAGCATTAAATATTATTCAGTTTTGTTAAAAGTCAATATAAAGCCCTTTGTTATTAAAAGAAAGCTTGTGTTAAAATCTCAGCTAACTAGCTGAGATACTTTCAGACTTAGAGAAAATTACCTAAAACACCAAAAACCGACACTTATAGGATTAAAGTCAGTTAGGATTCACAGCAGTTTGTCTCTTAGTATCATTTGGAATTATTACTGAAGTTCACTAAATGGCAGAGCAATTTATTTAGATTTTTTATAATTAAAAACGTTTACTATTTTTCATTTTAGTAACATACAATTCAGAAAGGGTTAATATTTATTTAATAACAATTTGTTTTGCTGTGTGAATAAATGAGAGTGAGTAAGAGTGTATATGTGGGACACACGTAAAGATTCAATATTATCTGATGTTAAACTTTACGTAACTATGTCATGGGAAAGTGTGAAGCAAGCAGTTGCAATGAAAGCTGTAATTTCCCTACCTTGCTGATGACGTATGTCCAAGAGTACAGTACTTGTTTTTGTGAGAACGCAGCCAGAATAGCCATTTGCAGAGTAATGATTTTCTAAAGTTACTTCAAGGTTAGTTTTCTTTCTGTTTGGTTTTGTTAAACATTTTATTCAGATTTGCATGATCAAGTGACGTAAATGCATATGTGAATATTGATTGGCATTTGACAGTTTTGGCGGGAGAAAGAACTCGAAGGACTGTTTTGATTGGCTGGTCATTTTGAACAACCAATCAGAGTTAAGCGTTTCCCGCGCTCTGTCAAACAGTTACAGGCCCTGGAAGGAACGGCAGGGAGTCACTCGTTGGCTAGCTATTGGACGTAGAGGTCAGGTAGGACGTGTCCGTCTATGTTATGAGTAAAATGAAGAAGTTACTGCTATTTCGCGTCCGGATGGTATTGCCGTCAAAGCAGTTTCATTTACACACAGATTGTGAAAATTTGAGCTTTGTGAAGTGTTTAGTTGGGGAGATACACGCATGTGAACTTTCGGCCTCTGTAGAATTCCGCGTGCCATGTTTCATATTCATCTATGGAATAGTTGGCAGTTTTTTTTATTACAAATCCACTGAAAAAAAAGACCGAATGTGAAACTCATATATTGTAGCAAAGCATCGATTGTAGATCACGTAATAATTCGGGTCGGACATATGTACATTTCTGGCTGTTTTGTGTGTGTACTGGGTTGTATGAACTGTGAGCTGAGGAAATTTATATTAGCCATTTAAATAAATACGGGCTGATGGCTAATTCTTTAAATTTGAACCTAAAGAAATAAAGAACTTGTTGCCGAATTTTGACACTTTTAGTAAAAGACCGAAGCAATCGCCCTCCACCTGAAAATCGTTATAAAATATTACAGGATCTCCCTACCAGAGTTTAGGCGGACTTTGCAAACGTAAGTACTGACGATGTTTTTCGTCAACGCTGCTTTTAACATCGTCTGAACAGTATCAACGTATGCAGAGAATCAGACTGGTGACCAGATGCCGTACTGACGTAGGTGGAACTTCTTTTAGTGCACAGTACGACGAAAGACAGTGGTCATACAATTACGCTACGCAACGCGACTTTTTAACCAGCCTAGCCGCACAGCTTCATTACGCGTGGATCTCCCTGGTTGAAAAGTTTCTCGAAATTATGTTGTCACAAAAGTTATAATTTTTCAAAATTATTAATTGTGATGCAATAGTTTGCAGAATTTCGGATTTTTACAATAGCTGTATATAATTTTCCAGAACGTTAATTACAAGTCAACTTTTACACGAAAAACATTATATCATCATTTAGAAGATATTCCCTCTAAATCTAGATTACATTATGGGCTGCGTTCTACTTCTTAATAGTGGAACTGGGTAGAAACAAAGCTATATTCGCAGATTTCATCAACATCGTTTATTTACACTTGGGAACGTTCACTTGTTAGTCTTACCCCATTTTTATTGAACAGTTTTTTACCATATTATTGTTGTTTCTCATCGTTAGAGCCAATAATAGTTCATAGTACATTCTACTTTTATTCCATTTATCTTGATTTCAATACTGTTGTTAACAGTATTCTAGCTCTGTATGGGGATTTTGTTTTCTTGTCGCCTCTCGGCTGTTTAACGACTGCTGCTAATCCCTGTGGCGTTGGCCATAAAACCTCCTTCGTCCCTAAAGATACCCAGCGCTTTCACTTCCTATAGTTCAATTCATTTATCTTGGCGGCTCGCGCATGCCCGCCCAGACGCGGAAGATTGCAGCGTTGCCAGTGGCACGCGCCAAGAGAAGCAGCGCCGTAGTAGTGTAGTTCGCAAACTTACGTTTAGGGGGGAGCGCGCAGTTTATGAAGTAAAGCCACCACGGCCGCATTAAACCTTTCGCTGCTACAGAGACGTGCTCCCCGCATTCCGCGCCGTGCGCGATTTTGTAACCAATGCACTGCTCGCCTGTGCAGACACAGTGTTCCGACTGCTTTGACACACTAATCATTCGATTTCACAAAAACTATTTGGTCCTAAAATTTGATTTTGACACATCTTCTTGACTGATACCTTCCCCCCATAAATGACTCAATTTTGTTTCGATTTTCAACGCAGTTATATTGCAGCATTAAATGTAGTAAACCATTGCACGAAATTTTGAAGAGTTTGCAGAGGTAAAGTTCATAGCGTATACTTTCCGTACGTTCGATTGTAGTTGCCACAATGTTGATAATGAAATGTGGACAAGATACCTAAATTTCATGTAAAATTCACTGTATAACAATATCTCATTTAAGTACCAGATTGGTGTCGTATGTAATATTGAGAAATATTCCGTCTTTCGCGACTGTAATAAAAGTTTTATTTACACCGGGCGCGTTTGACTTTATTTTAAAGCACTTCAATCAATCAAAAGGAAGTGCACAAAATACGTTAAACAAAACTGTGGACTTACAAAAACATTAGGACTTGAATATACTGTGTATCAGTGCTCTGAGCTATGTCAAATATAATTTTTGTGTGTGGCAGACACAAAGAGCATTTATTTGCTAAAACACTGATCGGCCAACACAAACGTTGAATATTGTGTTACCTCAGCACAAAACTACGAAAGGTGACTTGGCAATGGAGGAGACAAAATGCTGTCCACTGAAGATGCTTCAAAAGAGAAAAACGCGTCTGGTCTAAATAAGACGCTTATTACAGTTGCAGAAGAGGAATATATTTCAATACCACCGGTAAAACTGCAACTGTGGAACAAAAACAAGAAAGAGAACATGAGTATTATTGTGTATGTGCCTTACCTTTCATTGTTGTCAATCGCTGCGATTGTCTTCTGCATCGCTGTCGTCAGTGTCGCAGTCCGAATCATCAGGTCTTAAGAGTGATGACGATGGGTTCAAGCAGATTGTCAATTACAATTTCCCTGTCGATGTCCTCCTCCTGTAGCCTTTGTGCATGCCGAACACATTCAGCCCATGCTGAAGGAGTAATTCTGTCAAGTGCTTCGTGCAGAAGCCTTTCTGTATCGGCAATTTTAAATGTCACGTTTCGTTCTGCGACATACCCTTTCACTCGTGCCCAAATTAACTCTATCGGATTGTATTGACAATGGTACGGTGGCAAACGCAAAACTGTGTGTCCATGTTCCTGTGCAATACAATCGATTTCATAAACTTTTGTGCGAGGCTTATGAAGCACTACAAGATTCAACATTTCAGCACGGGTTTGGTTGGCAGTATGTGGTATATTTTTATTTGCAAGCCATAACATGATATCGGCTTTTTTTGTACTTGTTGTGGGTGTCTTGCCAACAACAACAGAGTGATAACTCGCATTGTCCATTACAATCACCGAGTTTGCAGGCAAGTAAGGGAGAAACTGATTCCCAAACCACAATGTAAATGTCTCCGAGTTCATTTCGGAATGATAATCCCCTGAATTTCTCTTTTTTGCCCGGAACACTAATTTGCTTTCTGGCATGAATCCGGAAGCAGAACCAGCGTGAAGCACAATTACTCGTCCACCTTTACCAACTGGTACTTCAAACCCACCCGAACCATCACTCATTTTCCAACACGCTTTCCTTGTGTGATTTTGGTTTACCCATGTTTCGTCCAAGAAAAAAATGTTCTTATTCCCGGATTTTCTTACTTCAATAATACGTCTTAAAAACTGTGCCCTTGAAGCAGGGATATCACTACGTTCCATTAAAAACTTTCTTCCGTCATTTGTATGTACATATTTGAATCCAATGTTTTTAAGTATTCTATTCATTGAAGTCATGCTACCTTTAAAATTTATGGTTTCACGCATTTTCACAGTGATTTTTTTTACAGTAGGAAATTCGCCTGTGTTGTACATGTTGAGCACTTCTCGTCTTAGAGCATCTTTGTCGAAATTTTTAAATTAGTTACAGTCCGCCCACGAGTGTTTTTCTTCTGTCAAGAAAAATGCATACTTCTGTAACTGATGAGCCATTGGCCGCTGGAATTGTATCATATGCCTCCGCGATGTTTTCAGATCGCAAGAAGGGACAGAGGGTAGTGAATAAGGAAGCAAGGAATATTATAAAATCATGTGATTAAGAATCAAGGCAGCAAGGTAAAGCAAGGTTATCTTCTCGCTGCCTAGTATGCTGGCGTATCTGTACGATCAGTTACAAAAATTTAGAAAGGGATAATGTCCACAGTTGTAATCCCTTTGTGCTCCTGGTAAAAAGCGTCCAAGAAGTATAGAAGTCTCACTGTGATTACTCTGATAAGGATGTAATAATGTAATACGACACACTGTACTACATGCATGTGAACATCACATTTCCACTGCAAGCTACAAACAGTCGAAAAGCAGTCACAAATATCAATGTTTTAATTGGTTCGCTGTGATGAGAAAAATCATTTCAATTGTTGCATGCACATTATAAGCATTAATAAACGAATTATACAACAGGCTACACAAATGAAGAAAATTATCGGTATTATTACGAAAGTAGGAATATCCTAAAAGAGTGTTATGATTAGATATATTTAATTTGTTGAAATGTACAGATAACAAAGTCAGATCTACTTTCATGACAATATTTTTCGAATTCCAACTCACGAGGCACACATGTGCATTCCTGTCGCGCGAATTATCCTCCGCTGCTGACAATACGCTGAACATTGTGTTGTGCGACAGATCGGTTGTTTTTTTTCCTAAATAACAACTATTTTATTCGCGATCACACATTGTCGGTTTGGCAAGCCGTAGGTGAGTAACCAGTATCTGGCATCCCGACTGAAGGAACGCTCGTCATTATTTTAATACTGCTCAGATCAAGAGAAGGAATAAAATCCTTTGGTAAGATTCCATTCCAGTCGCTCAGTGTTAAAAATACGATGGGTTAGGGGGATTCCACCAAAATTCCAACAGAATTGGCAAACTATTTTGTGTGAGTTGTTAACCTTTTCTCATTCGAAGAAGCATCACCGTTTGTGAGTAACGGCCGCATTTCTCTTGGTGACTGGTTTAATTGTACTTCCTTTGGCACAGTGTAATTTGTCAAACTCATCTCACAGCAGCTATTGAGACAGAATTCCGAAACGGAGTGCCTTAGTAAACAAGTAATTGGCAATGACAGAGCTCCAAAGCTTACGAAAAACCTCATAGTGTCGGTTTGCAGTAATATAAAATAAGAAATTTTATATTTATTTTCATACTAGAAAGCTCTTGTTTCGCTTGCTGTCGACAACTCTTAAAAAATTAGTCACTGGAGTGAAATAAATAAAAAGGGAAGTATAAGTACTGATACATCGCCATAGATAAGAAAGTTCCGTGTGTTTAAGAATTGGTAAACCACTCTCCTCCTTGTGTGCTATCATTCGCCAAACTTTCGTTTCGATGTCTCGAGCGGTCTAGGGGATATGAGAGATGATGCGAGTATTTCATTCTCGCGGGCGTGAGATCGGAAGTGAGCGCGCTACATAGGATCCATTTTCTCGAGATCGGAGGCAGATAGAGACCTCCTCCCAAGTCTAAACAAAAATTGAACATGTTAGCTAAATTTCATACGCGGCAACGTCGCACCAAACGCAAAATCACAGCGACCCCTAATTTTCGTTGCAAACTTTTTGAGTTTTGCGTAGTGTCTTACTAAAATGTGTACATCACAATAAGAATGGTCATTAGCGAGATGATGGGCACTTCGCCACGAAGCCGACATACAACGCTACAATTAAGGCAAAAATCAAATATTTTCAGTGAATAGTTTCCGTAAAATCGTTTGAGAAAGATAACAGGTTGCGCGCGCTTCGGTTCTGTGAGCGCAGAGCGTCGCCAGTCGGCGCGTGCGAAGTACGGTGTGCGCGTCGCAATATGCACTGCACCCGCGCGACCCGTGCGGCGCGTGCGTGTCGCGCTGTAGTGTCGTGTCACGTCACACGTGCTGTACGCGTCTCAATTTGCGCCTAGCCTTAGCAGTATCCTCACACGTGCTGCACATGAATACACTAAGCTCCATATTGCACGTACAAATATCCAGTTTCTGGCAGCTCATCTCGAGCTGTTCCGCCATGGATTGGAAGACATAGGTATCCGTACTATACTTCTGTCAGAGATCTGGTTCAAACAAAGCATTCCCAGAGGCTCGGTAAATCTGACGATCACGTGTTTCTTAGACACGATAGATGTAACAGACGAGAGCGAGGAGTAGGGGCATACATACTCTATGGTTCCTAACCTACTATGTTACACACATCGAACAAAAATGAAGATAAATTCATTCCTTGACAGAATGTGCCTGAAATGTGTTCTTTTCAAACTTCCTAAAGTATGCGTGGTTGCCTGCTTCGAAATTGCTCTTTCAGGTCTCGAAACAACACACCAGCACATGTTCGTAGCTGGTGACATTAACATAAATTTTCTGCACAATAGTTCCTTCAAGTCCGAAATTTTGGCAGGTGCTTCCTTCTCCAAACGTGTCACTGCTTCAGGTTTCTCTTACCCATCATATAAGCTCTAGTCAGCCTCTCGTACGTATATTTGCAATTAAATTCCAAACACAGTGTTTTTCACCTCTCAACTACTTGCACCTGGAATGAATGCCTGTGAAGTAATTTTCATGAAGTATGCAGTAGAATGTCCCAGAAGAAAAAAAAACACAACTGCCTGCATACCGAGGCTTCAGAAGCAGTAATTTATCTGAACTTGCAAGTAAGGCGCAAGAAATAGTTTGAGTAACATCTTCCGTTCCTTCCCTGGAAACGAAAAACCTCTCGATTTCCTGAAAAACATCGATGATACAATCTATGCTCTAAGCCGCAAGATCGTCTTTCCTATAAGCAGAAGAGTAATAATCAGTCAAGCCGTGAGAAAGGAAAACCTCAGGAATTTCCATAGTCCACCGTCAACAAATATAAACTAGCTTCCCTAAGGAAAAACTTGCCTTCTCTTAGTATATGGCAAGTTAAAGCGGCAGCTGATTTCATTGTCGTACCTGAAGAACTCAACCGATACTTCACACTGACAACAACCACATTGTAACGGAAACGAAACAGAAACTCATTGATTCCTTAATAGTGGTAAGAGACTGTAGCACGAAAAATTCTATCTGAACCATGTTACTCGTAATACTGTCACGAAAGCTGTCATGCGTGTCAGGTCAGCATCTACTGGACACGATGGCACCACAGTCCAAGTGATGAAGCTTGCTATTGACTCACTGCTGCCACTATAACAGTTATAGCATCTCCTTGTCTCATGTGATATTCTACAAACCATGATTTTGTCAGGCAGATTCCATATTTCTAGATTTCCGGAAAGCATTTGACTTGGTGCCCAATTGCAGACTGTTAAAGATCTGAGCACATGTGTTAGGCTTCGAATATGCGAGTGGCTCGAAAGCTTTTTAAGTAGTAGAACCCAGCACAGAATTTTCGACGGCGTTAGTTCAGGGCATCTTCGGGAGTGTGCCTGGGAACTGTGATAGGAACATTTTTATTCTCTATGTACATAAATGGTCCAACGAACAAGGTGAGCAGCAACTTACGGTTGTTTGCTGATGACAGTAGCTGAATGACTATGGGAACATACAAGATGATTTAGATAAAATTTCTAGTGTCAGCTAGCTCCAAACGTAGAAAAGCGTAAGTAAATGCGGATGAAAAGGAAAGACTGTCTTGTGACCTTCAAACACAGCATTAGTAGGGTGGAACTTCGATTGAATATCCAGGCATAACGTTGCAAAGCGGTATGAAATGTAACGAAAACATCATTTTGGTAATAGGTAAGGTTGATGCTCGACTTCGATTTATTGGGAGAAGTATGGGAAAGAGTAACTCATCCATGGAGACGGCGTTTAGATCGCCAGTGTGACGCATTCTCGAGTACTGTTCGAATTTTTGGGATCCCCGCAGAGGACAAATTAAAGTAAGGCATCGAAGCAATTGAGAGGCGGACTCCTAGCACTGTTACCGACAGTTTCAATCGGCACATGAGTATTACACGGATGCTTCGTGAACTCAAATGTTAATCCCTGGAGGGGATACGATGCTCTTTCCTCAAGTTACTACTGCACAAGTGTAGAGAACCGGCATTTGAGGCTGACTGCAGAACGATTCCACTACCGCCAACGTACATTTCACGTAAGGACCATGAAGATAAGATGGGAGAAATTAGAGTTCGCACGGGGGCTTTTAGGCAGTCGTTTCCCTCTCGCTCTATTTGCGACAGGAATAGGAGGGGTCATGACAAGTAGTGGACAAGATACCTCCCGCCATGCAGAATACGGTGGTTTGCGAAGTATTGGTGTAGGTGAAGGTGCAGGTATCTAACACCACTCCTTAACCATAAGTGTCTTCACTGAGGCCTCAAAACATGGACTAGTTAAGGAACTACCTAAAATTGGCGCTTCAACAGTACCCTGTGATTACAGACCTATTTGCAATCTTCTTGCGGCGCCGAAGGTCTTAGAATAAACATTATGAGGCTAGCAAACAAATTACCTAACTACAGACAACCTACTAAAGGAATAACAATCGTGCTTCCGTAAACGTCGAAGCACAATATCTGCCTTAATAAAGTTAACCATACAGTATGACCTGAAGCTTGTCACGGATGCACAACAGGCAACTATCACGTGCTGCTCGGACTTAAGCAAAGCATTTGACACTGGCGACATTTAGTTTCCGAACTTAGCAGACTAAATTTCTCTCCGAGTGCAGTGTAATGGTATCGCTCATACATGTCGCATCGGCAACAATGTGTCATTTTGGGTACCACGAAGACTCAAAGGAGGCAGGCAGTTTTAGACAGGTTCTACGGTTCTTTATTAGTTTCTATAATCTGTTCATTGAATGCCAATGATGTGTCATCAGTTTTGTCCTGCTGAAAATACCACGTGACCAAGCTGTATTTAAGTACAAAACCAATAGGCCTGAAGACAGCCATCGAGAATGTCAATGCCGACCTTTGCGCGATACCAAAATGGAGACAAGTCTGTCGCGTTAAAGGGCAACCCACCCTAAATCTCAGCAGTACTGACCCGTCATTCTAGCCTCATTAGCCCGAATTATCGGGAATTCCTACCACCTTCAATCCTAATTGGAAAACATATCAACTTATCTGTCTCAGCATATGTTCTAGAAGAAATAATAGATGAAAATACAGATTGGGATGAGCACGTAACTGCTCTGTACAAGACGGCATCAGCATCTCTGTATGTCCTACAAAAATATACCGTAAAAACCTCTTCCCTCGTGATCAGAAAAATGAATTACTACGAATACGTATACTTCCAGTTATTGATTACACTGAATGTACCCTGCAAGGTCTTTCTCAGGAAAGCTCAAGGTACCTGTAACTGGTCATGGATGCCTGTGTTCGTCGCATCTGTGGTGTTCGACTCCTTGATCATATTTCACCATCGTATACGTACCTATCCTGACTGCGTGCAGACTAGTGTAGATTTTTTCCATATCCTTCGGGTTCCCTACTGTCTTACCACCGTACGCAGGCCTTCTTATCTCTCGTGGACCTTAACGTTCTTGTCTCAACAACATTTCAGAAATACCCACTCCTATCAGAGAAAAATCCTTTATACGCCACTCCATGGTTGAGCCACTTTCACGAAGTCCTTCTCAGAAGCAGGAACTCGACTCGGGAATAACCTCCTGCACTATACTAGATAACTGAATAACATTTACAACTTCAGAATAGAGCTGGTGACATATCTACTGAAACATAAATAATGGATACAAATGTTCCTGAACGCACTCGTTAGCGCCAAACATACATAAATTTCCTTTCCCCAGAACTCGCTGTATCGAAAAACATCTCTTTTTGCACACCTTTGTTGTTGTTGTGGTCTTCAGTCCTGGTTTGATGCAGCTCTCCATGCTACTCTATCCTGTGCAAGTTTCTTCATCTCCCAGTACCTACTGCAACCTACATCCTTCTGAATCTGCTTAGTGTATTCATCTCTTGGTCTCCCCCTACGATTTTTACCCTCCACGCTGCCCTCCAATACTAAATTGGTGATCCCTTGATGCCTCAGAACATGTCCTACCAACCGATCCCTTCTTCTGGTCAAGTTGTGCCACAAACTTCTCTTCTCCCCAATCCTATTCAATACTTCCTCATTAGTTATGTGATCTACCCATCTAATCTTCAGCATTCTTCTGTAGCACCACATTTCGAAAGCTTCTATTCTCTTCTTGTCCAAACTATTTACCGTCCATGTTTCACTTCCATACATGGCTACACTCCATACAAATACTTTCAGAAATGACTTCCTGACACTTAAATCTATACTCGATGTTAAAAAATTTCTCTTCTTCAGAAACGCTTTCCTTGCCATTGCCAGTCTACATTTTATATCCTCTCTACTTCGACCATCATCAGTTATTTTGCTCCCCAAATAGCAAAACTCCTCTACTACTTTAAGTGTGTCATTTCCTAATCTAATACCCTTAACATCACCCGACTTAATTCGACTACATTCTATTATCCTCGTTTTGCTTTTGTTGATGTTCATCTTATATCCTCCCTTCAAGACACCATCCATTCCGTTCAACTGCTCTTCCAAGTCCTTTGCTGTCTCTGACAGAATTACAATGTCATCGGCGAACCTCAAAGTTTTTATTTCTTCTCCATGGATTTTAGTGCCTTCTCCGAACTTTTCTTTTGTTTCCTTTACTGCTTGCTCAATATACAGATTGAATAACATTGGGGAGAGGCTACAACCCTGTCTCACTCCCATCCCAACCACTGCTTCCCTTTCATGTCCCTCGACTCTTATAACTGCCATCTGGTTTCTGTACAAATTGTAAATAGCCTTTCGCTCCCTGTATTTTACCTCTGCTCCCTTTAGAATCTGAAAGAGAGTATTCCAGTCAACATTGTCAAAAGCTTTCTCTAAGTCTACAAATGCTAGAAACGTAGGTTTGCCTTTCCTTAATATTTCTTCTAAGATAAGTCGTAAGGTCATTATTGCCTCACGTGTTCCAGTATTTCTACGGAATCCAAACTGATCTTCCCCGAGGTTGGCTTCTACTAGTTTTTCCATTCGTCTGTAAAGAATACGTGTTAGTATTTTGCAGCTGTGGCTTATTAAATTGATTGTTCGGTAATTTTCACATCTGTCAACACCTGCTTTCTTTGGGATTGGAATTATTATATTCTTCTTGAAGTCTGAGGGTATTTCGCCTGTTTCATACATCTTGCTCACCAGATGGTAGAGTTCTGTCAGCACTGGCTCTCCCAAGGCTGTCAGTAGTTCCAATGAAATGTTGTCTACTCCGGGGGCCTTGTTTCGACTCAGGTCTTTCAGTGCTCTGTCAAACTCTTCACGCAGTATTGTATCTCCCATTTCATCTTCATCTACACCCTCTTCCATTTCCATAATATTGCCCTCAAGTGCATCGCCCTTGTATAGACCCTCTATATACTCCTTCCACCTTTCTGCTTTCCCTTCTTTGCTTAGAACTGGGTTTCCATCTGAGCTCTTGATGTTCATACAAGTGGTTCTCTTATCTCCAAAGGTCTCTTTAATTTTCCTGTAGGCAGTATCTATCTTACCCCTAGTGAGATAAACCTCTACATCCTTACATTTGTCCTCTAGCCATCCCTGCTTAGCCATTTTGCACTTCCTGTCGATCTCATTTTTAAGACGTTTATATTCCTTTTTGCCTGCTTCATTTACTGCATTTTTATATTTTCTCCTTTCATCAATTAAATTCAATATTTCTTCTGTTACCCAAGGATTTCTACTAGCCCTCGTCGTTTTACCTACTTGATCCTCTGCTGCATTCACTACTTCATCCCTCAAAGCTACCCATTCTTCTTCTATTGTATTTCTTTCCCCCATTCCTGTCAATTGTTTCCTTATGCTCTCCCTGAAACTCTGTACAACCTCTGGTTCTTTCAGTTTATCCACGTCCCATCTCCTTAAATTCCCACCTTTTTGCAGTTTCTTCAGTTTTAATCTACAGGTCATAACCAATAGATTGTGGTCAGAGTCCACATCTGCCCCTGGAAATGTCTTACAATTTAAAACCAGGTTCCTAAATCTCTGTCTTACCATTATATAATCTATCTGATACCTTTTAGTATCTCCAGGGTTCTTCCATGTATACAACTTTGCACACCTACACATTCTTTTTACATCCTCCGCTATCAGCATTTTCATCGTTGTCTTGATTACCATTTTTTATTGTTATTAACGTTATTCGTGGCGGTGGCAGCGGTAGTAGAAGTACTGCCAGTACTTCTCATAGTATTACTCACATTATTTATATTGATACTATAACCATTTTGATACTATTTATCATATTAAAACTTCTATTTTTAGGTTAATATGACTTAAAAATGTACTTAATATGTGAAACTAAGGTCAGATGCATGACAGGGCCCGATGGCCCTAAGCTGTTTAGGTTGAGAAATAAATAAATATTTCTCCTGAAAGTACCTCTAAGCCACGGCTACAGCTGCTGATGTCGCGGCTGAAGATGGAGTAAGTGTCGCGTTTGCAACCGAATAGGATTCAGTATCTGCTATCGTTCATGTTCCTTTCAATACTGTCCTGTTAGCAATGCCGACATATTCTTCGCAGTTCTTTACGTCAGCGTGTTAGAAAGCAGATCCTGAATTGTGTCATCTCGGGCTCTCGAACGGTCCAACACCTCTTTCAGTCGCGTTTGAAAGTACTCATAATCTGTATCTTTGTTTCTACCTCCCTCATCAGTTGCCGTACTGAACAGCGTTACTAGCTTCCTTTCAATGATTCGTTTCTTATTGAAATTGCACAAACGTATATCTGTACCCGTCTCCACATCATACCTTGATTTGATGTCACATACGAAGAATCAGAGAATGTAGTACAAGAAATTGTCCATAGATTGCGCTATCGCGAATTGGTGCTACGCTGGAAAATTCAAAGATTACAGCAATATAAACAAACAATAGAAAGCGCTGCCTGCAGTTAAATATTTTATCATTACACGACTTTGTTTAAACTGTTACTATCCAGCCTGTGAATGAACCTCACAATACTTGCAGAGTTTACTTAATATACGTTTGCTAGAATAGTAAAGCGTACAACTCAATTGCTGCGCCGAGGCTATGCGACTACTGAGTATTCTGCTATATGCTGTCTCCGTTCTTACCTCGACTCGAGGGCGTGAAGCAAGTGGACGTGGATTTTCGTCTGACAGCTAGACTCCCACTCCACTGCCATACTATCCTAGTCACAGGTTCCCGGGTGTCGGTACCATATTATGCACCGTGCATTAACTGACGTGTAATGTTTACAGCTTTATTTTCGTCTCCAATCAGAGATATATATATTACAGAGATGAATAAAGATCAGAGCACATTCACGATGAAGATCATGTCGAACGTGTATTCGATGTATATGTCTGAGGAATCACTCATGACTAAATGTAATGCCAATTATGGAACATAAAAACTTTATTTGCCTTGACTCGGTGGAACCAGGAACTAGGGCTTAAAGAGCATGTTTGGCTATGTTTGTCCATGGTATTTCCATTTACTGCTCCTTGATGACTGATATTCGAGTGCCCACTCTAGTCTTCCTTTTCTGTATAATGCAATCTTTCGGTGAGATGGCATATTTTAAAGAGCCATTTTTATCAGCGATCCCCACTAACTCATCCACTACTTCGTTAAATATAATGTTAGCGTCTCCCTTGATCCACATAAACGTTAACTTCTACACGAGAGTGCAGACCTTTTTTGTGGCATTCTTAGTGTCCGCTACCATTAGATTAGTGTTCCTGAGAAGAGCTCACGTCTGAATGCCTTGGAACAACCTTCTACAGTACAGTAAAAGCGCAATGTTTATATTGTGAGTTTCCGCAACTAATTTAAAGCTTCACGCATAGTTCGTTGGCGCTTCTATGGAAAGTCTCCCTGGGAAGTGCAATCAGATTCTTTGCAACATGTGCTTGGCCACAGGAACACGCAACAACCCCCCCCTTAGCTGTGGTTTTGGATCCGTCGTTATATACACTACCGGACAAAAGTTTTCGATTACCTATCACAACTATGGATTTTTAATTAAAACAGAGAATTCATTGTGAATATTTTATCACATCCCTAATTCCGATAATGAAACAACTACAATCATGTAAAGCTGGAAGCGCCTGTACTGTATATTTGACTGGTTGTTCACCTAGAGGGGCACTGATGAGAATCCGCTACAACACTGACGTAACTTAACCTAAGCTGGTTCCGTTCTAATAGGCCTCATTCCTTCAGTTCGCGTCAGTGTACAGTACAGAGGGTGAATCTGGCAGTGTGCTTTGATACCTAGTGAGGTTCATAACGTATTATCTCCTAATGAGACAGAATCAGAAGACTGGAATTCAAAAACGTGCTGTAATTCTAGCCCTGTATCAGGAACGCTACTCTACAAAGACAACAGCATCTACAGTGATGTATATGTTGTAGCCGTTCAAGTCATTGTAAGTGTGTCTGGAAGACACCGAGTAACATCATACGGGAAAATCAATTCATATGTGCACAGACTAATCACCAGAGGACGCGTAGTGCACCTTAAATTCTCGAGAAAGTAAATACTATGCGAGCAACTCCAATCGCTGTTCCAATAGCGCAATCCGTTCTCCGTGAAAAGTTTTAAAGTGATGTATAGCGGCCATAAAACGGTTATTTTGTGAATAAAATAAGGTGGAACTATTACAACGGGCACAGCGAAAGCAGTGATTTTCACGGACGAATCTAAATATGAAGTACTTTAGAAGCCATCGTCGACTTCGTGGAGAACGTATGAGGAGTAACGTTTCGCGGCAACGGCGGATGGTCGGCCACGGTGTGGGGGTGTTTTATGGTTGATAAAGTCAATCGTCTAATGAGAATTAATAAAGAAATTAGAGGAGGAGTAATAGTACAAGGATACTCATCAACAATGCAGTTCCATCTGGCAAGAGACTTACATTTCGCGGATTTGTTCTGGAGCAGGACAACGATCCGAGACATGCATCTAAATTGTGCAGAGGGGCTGTCAATAGAAAAGAAAAATGTGGGGAACAGAAGAATATGAATTGGCCAAGTCAGTCTCCTGCTTAAAATTCCATTAAAGTCTTAAGGGCTGAACTTGACAGGGACAATAGATAAATGAGGTTATCTAATGTTGAAGGGCTGTGGAATAATTTACAGAAGTGTTGGTGTGTTGGCACCGCCAGACACCACACTTGCTAGGTGGTAGCCTTTAAATCGGCCGCGGTCCGTTAGTATACGTCGGACCCGCGTGTCGCCACTATCAGTGATTGCAGACTGAGCGCCGCCACACGGCAGGTCTAGTCTAGAGAGACTCCCTAGTAGAGTGCTGCAACGCTCCGTGTTTGACCGGTCACGGCTCGCCTGTTGACAGGGGGACCGAGCCGCTCGTGTCCGGCCCCACTCGACTCCGCTCGGCCACGTACCCGCCCCAATTCTGATGTCCGGATTCCGGACACGCGGGTAACCGAGCATGAACGGCCACCGCTGACGTCTCACCTCGCCTAGCCCCGGCTCGCTACTGTACAAATCCAACGCCTCTCTCTCTCTCTCTTTTAATACAAAAGTAACATTTCCAATAACGGGTACGTGACACAGCTAAATTCATAGGGCACCTGGAAAGTAAAATGATATTTCAATACAATCGCGGATAGAAGACGAGTCTCATTTCCAAACAAAAGAGATATTTTTCCTTTCATTTATAGTAAACATTAAATAAGTGCTTTCCCTGTAATCTAGAAGACAGCCATCTTCATAAAGAAAGCATACAAAGAACATTAAACATTTACAGACGTAACTTGTCATACGTTTCAATTGTTTGCAACTTAAACAAAATTATAGTTATTGTTGATCAGCAGGAAATCACTAACGCGTTCCGGATTTAATTGGCTGTGGCAATTTGTTAGTAACATGCTGGCTTTACTAAAGAACCTTTCACTAGGTGCGCTTGTTGCTGGGATAATAAAATACGTCTTACAACTGTAGCCAAACCTGGCAGATCTGTTTCATGTCTGCTCCACCACTTTAAGATGTCATCATCTCCGGGGTGCATTAAAATGTACAGATCTACTTCATCTGCTGCGGATGATCTGTTGTTCCTCCATTCCTTGAAACGAGCTCTCTTTCTGGGTGGTGATGACACAGTACTTGAAGGATCTATGATAATTAACAAAAGAGACAAGTAATACAGAACTGATATGGAAATCATCGAAACATTCCCGTAAGAGACCGATGACCTCGCTGTTTGGTCTCTTCCCCCCAAACAACCCGACCCCCGTTCCCATAAAAACGAGAAGTTTTACGTTAATGAAATATTATACGAGTCACAACATTCCCGTTTGTCTATAATACACTGTCCACTAACTATGCAAAAACGATTATGTTAATCATTGAATGTTGTACCTGCGTACGTAGCACGCATTTGTCGCACATTGTTAAGAATTTCCTGCTTTTCACTTATTTCAAGCATATTAAGATAACGGAAAGACGGCCAAACAAACGATCTTTGTGAGGTTTCTTGCAACTGTGTTTCTTTAAATGAGTGGTTCCCGACTGGAAAAACAATAAAGTGGAGCAGTTTATGCACGATACGTACCCAGTAGACGCAATGTTTTCATCTACAACCAACAGAAATGTACTCCATACTTGGCTTTTTAGACCTTCCCGTTTCCTTAATGTGTAAACATTGGTTTCAATCTTACGTCTTACTACACTGGCTTCCTCGCGCTGCATGATTACAGAGAGAGACACACCACAAATAAGAATCCCGTACTGGCTGCAGTGTCAGACGGATAATAACACGTGTAATGTGTTTGAAGTTACAGGCTGTTTCAAAAATGACCGGTATATTTGAAACGGCAATAAAAACTAAACGAGCAGCGATAGAAATACACCGTTTGTTGCAATATGCTTGGGACAACAGTACATTTTCAGGCAGACAAACTTTCGAAATTACAGTAGTTACAATTTTCAACAACAGATGGCGCTGCGGTCTCGGAAACTCTATAGTACGATATTTTCCACATATCCACCATGCGTAGCAATAATATGGCGTAGTCTCTGAATGAAATTACCCGAAACCTTTGACAACGTGTCTGGCGGAATGGCTTCACATGCAGATGAGATGTACTGCTTCAGCTGTTCAATTGTTTCTGGATTCTGGCGGTACACCTGGTCTTTCAAGTGTCCCCACAGAAAGAAGTCACAGGGTTTCATGTCTGGCGAATAGGGAGGCCAATCCACGCCGCCTCCTGTATGTTTCGGATAGCCCAAAGCAATCACACGATCATCGAAATATTCATTCAGAAAATTAAAGACGTCGGCCGTGCGATGTGGCCGGGCACCATCTTGCATAAACCACGAGGTGTTTGCAGTGTCGTCTAAGGCAGTTTGTACCGCCACAAATTCACGAAGAATGTCCAGATAGCGTGATGCAGTAATCGTTTCGGATCTGAAAAATGGGCCAATGATTCCTTTGGAAGAAATGGCGGCCCAGACCAGTACTTTTTGAGGATGCAGGGACGATGGGACTGCAACATGGGGCTTTTCGGTTCCCCATATGCGCCAGTTCTGTTTATTGACGAAGCCGTCCAGGTAAAAATAAGCTTCGTCAGTAAAGCAAATGCTGCCCACATGCATATCGCCGTCATCAATCCTGTGCATTGTATCGTTAGCGAATGTCTCTCGTGCAGCAATGGTAGCGGCGCTGAGGGGTTGCCGCATTTGAATTTTGTACGGATAGAGGTGTAAACTCTGGCGCATGAGACGATACGTGGACGTTGGCGTCATTTGGACCGCAGCTGCAACACGGCGAACGGAAACCCGAGGCCGCTGTCGGATCACCTGCTGCACTAGCTGCGCGTTGCCCTCTGTGGTTGCCGTACGCGGTCGCCCTACCTTTCCAGCACGCTCATCCGTCAGGTTCCCAGTCCGTTGAAATTTTTCAAACAGATCCTTTATTGTATCGCTTTTCGGTCCTTTGGTTACATTAAACCTCCGTTGAAAACTTCGTCTTGTTGCAACAACACTGTGTTCTAGGCGGTGGAATTCCAACACCAGGAAAATCCTCTGTTCTAAGGAATAAACCATGTTGTCTACAGCACACTTGCACGTTGTGAACAGCACACGCTTACAGCAGAAAGACGACGTACAGAATGGCGCACCCACAGACTGCGTTGTCTTCTATATCTTTCACATCACTTGCAGCGCCATCTGTTGTTGAAATTTGTAACTACTGTAATTTCGAAAGTTTGTCCGCCTGAAAATGTACTGTTGTCCCAAGCATATTGCAACAAACGGTGTATTTCTATCGCTGCTCGTTTAGTTTTTATTGCCGTTTCAAATATACCGGTCATTTTTGAAACACCCTGTATGTGCTACGTATCCGGTCACGGCTTCTATGCTCGGTCACAAGAACTAGTGCGGGTAGCCTATCCAGTTAGGGTGTGCTCGCCCCACCTCGTATTTTGTGCTCGCTTACTCGGTCATGCAGGACTCTACTCCCTAGCACTCGCCCCAGTTGTACAGCCGACTTTGCTAGCGATGGTTCACTGCCTATATACGCTCTCGTTTGCCGAGACGACAGTTTAGCATAGCCTTCAGCTACGTCATTTGCTGCGGCCTAGCAAGGCGCCATATTCAGTTACTATTCTGAACAGATATTGTGAATCATGTACCGTCAAGAGCGACGTTCATCATTAATGGATTAAAGTTAAGTATCAAACTAATTACGTCCGCTTTCTGAATTCTAATTCCTTGTCATGTTCCAGACCTCACGTCAGTATAGTTCTTCCCTCCTCACGCCAGCCTGCGTGAGCTAAAACGCGTGCATTTCGGCCTCAAATCGTAACACGGTGTTGGCTCTTCTGCCAACACAACAGATGGACTACAGTATCTGCAAAAACACTACAAAATCATATCTCCAGAATGACAAGAGTTTGTGTAATTGTACTGAGAGTACTGTGTTGGTACTTTGAAGAGGCTGAAATCTAAATCATGTTGAACTGTACTTAATCACAGAGAGAGAAAATATTTATTTTGTTGGTGAATTTTGTTTGTATGTCGTGTTTGAACACTGAAACAAAGTATATAGCTTTTTTTCATAAGGGATCGAAAAATTCTGACAGGGAGAGTATCTCGAAATACTACAGGAAATGAACAGCAATGCTGTTTTTTGCGAATTGACCTGCTCCGACGAAAGTTTTTGTTGTAAAGTAGAAAAGGTCTGGTGCTAAACTCCATTTGTTGTAATGGCAATCGGCATTATATAATGCACACTCTGTAACGGGGTTTCCAATGTAGTTGTTGCACACTCAGTTACGAGTTGGTATTCCATACAGACCGTCCTCCTCACGGTAATTTGCTAGCACTGCCCCTCCAGCTGCAATTTTCGACTGTACATGCCGTGCAAACAACAATAATGGACGCCTTTGAAATAGCTACGTCAGTTCCGTTAGTGAACGTTGAAGATAACGGAGAAAATAGCGGAGAATATTGTGGATATGTCTTTGGAATTAACAAAGAATTGTAACACGTATTTAGAGAACTGCTTTGACATTCCTTTGGAGTATTAACTCCGGCCTGAGGCATTTTACTTTTTCACATGCGCAAGAGAGCGTCTCGGATTCGCATTGTTTATTGTTCCAATTGATAATATCCACACTGATCTAGCACTGCCTCTCTTTCACAGTGTATATTAAAGCAAATATTTGTTCCTTTATCAAGATGACGGTCATGTCATTGCGCCTGTAGAACACACTGTACTGAACTGTGAGGTAGTCAGCCAGTGACGCAGACAGAAATTTTTGCAATTAAGTGGTCGATGTTCCGTACGACGTTCCAAAATGGAACAAATACAGCCCCGAACTTAAATATAATTTATACACTTATATAAAACACCGAATATTCCAGAAAATGTTTCTATTAAATGTAGAAGGAAGTTACAGATGCCGAAAGAAAATACACAAACGACTAAAAAATGACTCGCTGAAAGGAGATCCTAGCCAGAAACCGCTCCGTTCTCAGCCCGTGCCCATATGCGTAACACTATTTTACAAAGACGTAATGTATATCCATTTATTTGATTTTACGATGTTGTCAAAGCCTTATCTATCGAGATGTCGTTAACTGACATTTAATTACAATAAATTATACAAAGAAGGCGCAATTTTGATAAACTTCTAATGCGCTGGTGTCTTGAAACGGGGTCCACCAAGTAACGATACGAAAAACACCAAACAAGAATATTTTTAACCATCAATACTTCGCTACCTACATTTTATTACGAAGAACCACACCACAAGAGGCTCTTTTCTCTAAAGATCATCAATATGATAACATTACATCAGATCATATTCAGAGTATTTAAGCAATAATGTAGAAAACACCAGCAATAAAGGCCAAAACTACAAATATGGTGGCTCCTAAATTGCGTTTGTAAGGCAGAAAGCCCTTATGCATCTCATCAGTCACATTACTGTCCATGAAGCAAAAATCGGCGGCATCTGATTCTACCTGCCACGGTCGGTATGAAATTCCCCGTTGTGACGCCATATATAATGGACCAGCTTCTCGTCCAAGTTCGCTTTCCCGCCTTGAGTGAGAGCTGCTTGACCCTTTGTTTACTACCAATGAAATCTGTGTACAGTGAAACACAAAGGCGAACTAATAAAAGGGCCAGAACATTCAGAAAACTGTTTTACAGTATTTTTGTCGTATGTCGTTTCAGAGCAAAATTGTTAGAAAAACCTATGTTAAGTGTTTGGGAAACTCCGCGAACTGTTGTTATTACTCATGCAGAACGCCGTGTTTCACTGTGCTGCACAATATAACATCTTGATGTTCCGTCTGTAGGCGTATGTTGCTCCTTCATTTAGCCGTTCGGCGTGTGGAACGCGGGCTTTAAAATAGCTAATGCTTCGTGATTATTGCTGTTATTGTTGTCGAGAGCGATGAATGCCCCACGACCCCTAGAATCATATCAATCTCAATCTTCGTTGTGAATTAATTTCGCAGAATATTATGCTACACTGACTATAGCCACGTGAAGGCCAGATCAGCAGCGCACAGATTAAAAAATGATTCAAATGGCTCTGAGCACTATGGGACTTAACATCTGAGGTCATCAGTCCCCTAGAACTTAGAACTAGTTAAACTTATCTAACCGAAGGACATCACACACATCCATGCCCGAGGCAGGATTCGAACCTGCGACCGTAGCGGTCGCGCGGTTCCAGACTGAAGCGCCTAGAACCTCTCGGCCGCACAGATTCCATTGTTGCGTGATTCTATGGGTGAGCAGACGAGATGACTCAACCCTTATTTGCCAATGATTACACACTGTATCCATGCATGACTGTCTTGGTCAGGTCGAAAGGTGACTCGTAGTAATGATTTGCGGCACACAAAATGTAAATTAAAGGCGCGTCAGCAAAACCTGAAGTTCTCCGAACTGTGTAGCCACAAACTCGATACACACAGTTTACTGTGGCCGCTGTTAGAGGTCAGATGTAATTCACCCTTTAGACAGGGGGTTCATAGGGTACATAGAAACACCTTCACACTATTTCTCTACAGTTCCACTCCCGAACGGCGCGCAGGAAGAACAAACGCTTAAATATACTTAAATCTTTCCGTGCGAATACTGGTTTCTCTTATTTTATTTTTATGTTCGTTTCTCCCTATGAGTAGGGGTGCAGCTCCAGTAGAAGCTACGTGGGGAGTATTGTTCTCTTATGGGACCAAACTGGCCAGTTGCCTTAGTACCACTTATATAAATAAAGCTTTCATTTAGGTCCGTCTTTTGTTCATTTAGGAGGTAATCTATAACTATCATGACAGTTACTATAATTTATGGCCATGGTAGCTGTCGAGTAGCCTACTTGGGTTCATGTTTACACAGGAATTCGATTACTTTCGGTGTGAAGTGGCAACTGTCATGTCCATCTCGGTAGCTACATGGTTAGCGAGGCGAATTGCTAAGTGAAGGGTCTTACGTTCAGTTCCTGCTAGGTCGAAGATTTTATCCTTTTTCGGACTGCATGTTGTGTTGCCCTTATTTTGGTATCGTCACAATTGACATTACTATTGAGAAGGCTGAATGAGAATGGCCCAGAAGCCCGTAAAAATTACAAAATAAAAAAAAAACTATCATAATGAAGACGGCAACTTATGACCCACAACTGAAGCCTCTCCTTCCCCACTGGAGCACTGTGCTCTTTCTCCTACCAACACTGTTGTCGTGTGCTCGCATTGGTCCTCCCACCACCGCCACCACCCTCCTCCCTAGTGCCTCCATCATGCTGAGACTGTCATTCTTAGGCTGTCCATCCACTGGGCAACTGCATGAAACATCTGCAGTTTCCAGCATGGTAATGCATCCTCAGTGCTGTTTGCCGATTATTTGAGGAACGTGGTTGTATTTATGGAACTAAACATCAAAAGACACCAAAAATTGCACTATTGCTACTCTCATATTATAGCAAATAACGTTCCTACATAAGAAGAAAATAGGACTTTATAACTAACATTACGGCACATAAATTGCAATTATGCTTAAGAACGTGTAGTCAACGTCACCCTGCAAAATACTCACTTTCTACTTCGATAGTACGAGACTATGGTAAATAACAGTCATATAGGGTATCAACGTATTTTGTTATATACCTTCTGCACACTGGTACTGCACTCGGTCGGGGATGCTTGAGAGAGCACATCAATGAAGTCCACCTCCTCCTCCTCGTCCGCTCCAGTAATAACACGGATACACTGCCTGATGTCTCTCTTGCAGCATGATTTGCATCAAATTCAAAATGCTTAAGGATGTGCTGCTGGTTTAGCACAACCAAGAGGGCACTTGCTAATAGAGAAAGGGAGTAGCCCTCATTGCCAACGAGTCCGCAGCTCGTGGGCCAGCGGCTAACGTTGCTACCTCTGGATCACGGAGTCCCGAGTTCGATTCCCGGCCGGGTTGTGGATTTTCCCTGCCCGGGGGATGGGCGTTTATGTTGTCCTCATCATTCCATCATCATTCATGAAAGTGGCTAGACTGCACTGTGTACAGATTGGGAATGTGGACAGGCGCTGGCGAACAAGCAGTTGAGCGCCCGACAAACCAAACATCATCATCATTACCAACTGGTTCCGCTAAACCAGCCATAAAATTTATACAGAAGAAGAGAATAAAACTTATTTTTTTTTTAAAAAAAAGCCATTCTTATTCGAACCTACGTTTACTACCTTCACAGCGCAGTTTAATGGAAGATGTGACATCAACATAGCAATTTACATCGATTAGTAAATGCTTGTCACAGAGTCATACTTGGAAATAACATTGCTATGAAACACAGATGGTAGCTTTTGAAATTTCTATGTTCTATTACACGAAGCAGATATTAGTTTTTAGGAAACAGATAGTAAGTACTCTACTGCATTCAAATTATAGCGGTCATCCATAATTCTTTTATAAACTTTATGAATAACTTTATACACTTTTCAGATACAAGTAGGTAAAGAGTATACATTGCTATCTTTTCACCCCAAAGAGAAAATACAATTGTAAATGTCATTATCGTTCTAGACGCATCAACATTTGTACTACGAGAGATGGTCTAGATAAGCAACTGACTGATTGTTCCACGTAGGAACCGGTACATGTGGAAATGAGAATTGAAAACAAGAAATACCAGCACGAGGAACGTTGCCCCTTCACAGCATACACTGACTTTAAATGTCTACTCATTCTTATCGCGCTCTGTAAGGGAGACTGCACTGATACATATGCGACCTTTACAGAGCAGCATGTACCATATGTTGCGGCATATAGAGTTGTATGGTGGTATGACTCAGGTAAAAATCGTTTGCTATCATTTGTCAGGGATAATTCTGGGAGGTGGCTGCTCAGTGAGGTAGAACAACTTGCGTGGTATTTTGATCACAATAGCGGCACCAACATCTCCATGATCATCCCACAGGGGGAGTTCTGCAGCACAGCGTACACTGCAGGCAACTTAAACAACTACGTGCCTGACTCATACTCACATCCTTCCACAATTTGAGCAGTTATAATGAAGACTTCAAAACTGTGCACTTGGTTGATTTTGGTTTGCACAACGACCAGGTCGTGTCCTGCCTGAGAGCGTTAAGACACACATCTCGTTCTGCAGGCGAATGACGCCCAACATTACATCACACTTCCTGGACTTAATTCGATTGATGCAAGCGCTGCTTTAGAAATATGTTAGGAGGACATAAATCTCTAAAGCTGCATTTGCCGATGATGCAAACTTCCACTCATGACGAATAATGTTGTCTTTCCTTATAAATACCTGAATTTCAAAGAGAGACTCAACTAAGTCACATTGCCTGACATACACACATTCACCAGTAATCTTATACGCAATACCATAACGAATTCCGAGTATAAGCATCTGGTGAATGTTTAGCAGGAATTCAGCGTCTATGATTTAGGGGAGTATGCAAAGCTATATATGGGCATGGACGTACAACTACTTGCAGATATTTTCGAGAAGTTCTGGACAGTATGCATGACCACATACACTTTGAATTCCACATTATATTACATGTCGACACTGAATTTTTGATCAATGTCAACATGGTTTTCTTTTTTGACTGCAGCATGCACGGTGAACTTTGGCAATGTGTGCACAGACACGCCAAGGCAAACAAGACGTGAATGGGCGGACAAATGGCTCTGAGCACTGTTAGACTTAACATCTGAGGTCATCAATCCCCTAGAACTTAGAACTACTTAGACCTACCTAACCTAAGCACATCATGCACATCCATGCCCGAGGCAGGATTCGAACCTGCGACCGTAGCGGTCGCGCGGTTCCAGACTGTAGAGCCTAGAACAGGCGGCCACTTCGACCGGGGATGGGCGGACAGTTTAAAGCATGTGAATATAAGAGTTACATACGTATCGTCGTGTTAACAACTTATACGGATATGCCACTAAACATAATCTGGCTGTTGGGAAGTTTCGATGGCTGCGTGAGGAGGACAGCCACATATTAGGTGATTTCAAAGGTGTGGCAGCTGGTCTGGTAAAGGATACGGTGTGGAAGGTAGACTTGGCATATCCTTTTAGTTTGCTGATACGCACAGCAATGGAGCACCTCGTACCATAAAAGGACTCCACCCTCAGTCCAATGACGGCACTGGGTCGAAAACAGATATGCATTATGCACTGCAGGTATGTCCAGCACCGTATCCATTTGGAATGGTTCTGATTAGAGTCACCCATGGCATCTCTTTAAAGTGAAGTCGCTGGATGAGGAAGTATATTGACGTTAAAACGGAACGGAGGGTCCTTGTGACACGTGACTTAGACAAATATTTTTTTAAAAATTGATGAATGGTGCTGTTTTCAAGAAAAAGTCGACAAATTAAGACAACACCACGAAATTCATGAAGTTTACTGCTGGGAAAGCCGTTATAGCGGCATTATTATGTCGCTTGGCCACATTCTTCAGCCAAGGTTTAGTCGTTCTACAGATGGATAAGTTTTCGACGGAGTTCATGAGAGCTGTTTATGTTTGTATGTGTATATCGGAAATTTCCTGACTCCGTGTGCAGCAATTTCACTATGCCTTCCTGCAGACCAAATTCACTGACACAGAGTTACTTTATATGGATAAAGACTGCTTCATTTACTGGATTAAAGACTGCAATCCATATAAAGTAACGAGACGCAGTCCGGAGGAATTCGACACGTCTGGATATTCGACCAATAATACGGTTTAGACCTCATAACAAGAGTGTTATCAGAATCAAGTCTTCTCGATTGTTAAGCCACGTCAACGTCAGTTCGAATAAAATTCCCAAGGTTTCTACGGCTATCTCCGCCATCGTTGTCAGGCGCAGGGGACAGCACTATGTTGTGATTTTATAACCACGAATGTGGCGGCTGGCACCAGTGAGAGAGGGCCGAAACGATGCGAGCGGGGAAGGTGAGGTGAGGCGGACAGCTCGCAGCAACTCCGGCCCGCCGCGCGACAGCGTGACGTCAGGTGGCGCAAGAGCCCAGCGATACGCCTGCAACAGCCTGCCTGCAAGCGTCAAGCAGCCGCCGTGGTTTCCTTCCGGCACTCAGAGCCCACCCCCACCCGCTACTCACTGTGTGCCTCCTGTCTCTGTTATAAGTGTTGTTGTTCATTCTAATCTCGGCCGTCTATTTTATAACGGAATCCCATTACGTTCACGCACACCCCGAGACTCTCTTTCTCAATCAGTATTTTGTGTCCACTTACCAGGCAGTGCTCAGCTACGGCCGATTTTTCAAACTTCTTCTTCTTTTTTTTTTTTTTTCTTAAAGATGTCTGTTGTGCTCGGTACGATTTGCTGAATTGTATGACCTACGTAGATGCTGGTGCACTCGCAACGGCACCATACGCACGGGGCACGCGAAGAGCTATGTCGTCTTTAAGATGGCGCAGCATATCTTATATTTTGGGCCGGGTTGGCAGTCAATCCATGTCGCTACAATACACGTCCTAACTTGCTGCACATTGTCATTCAATGTGTCCCCTACTCTGCTTCGAAAATTTTCTTAGCCTCCTTTTTCTCTACTCGTTTACACATTGTAGTAAGCAACGGAAACTACAGTGCGTTTAAAGTTAGTTGCAACTTTTGACAGTTCAGTACGGATCGAGTGGAGGAAAGTGTAGTTGCCAGCGTGTGCTGAACGCGTCAGCATGCGAAGATAACGCCAGACCTGCTCGATGCGTAAACTGTCGGCCGCGCAAGCTGCTCCATCTGCAATCTTTTTCAGACGATTTTGGAGAAACTATACGGTAGTAAACTGATAGCGTCATTCGTCAGCTTCATTACCAGTTAGCTATTACTTAGTTAATGGTCATAGTTATTGTGATATTTCGGTATTAGCTGAACTATTGCGAGAAATTCTTAAAGTTTGGAGTGAAAAATAGGTATCGCTACGAATTTTCGTGTGATGTGATATGTCATATGTTGCTGCATATAAAATTTAGGTAACATATTGAATTATTTATTAATCCTCGAAGGATATCATTATTTATCTCCAACGTCCAGAAAATGGAATGTGTGTAAACGTTTCCATCACGAACGCACAAGCCACTGAAAAAGGCAGAATGAAATATTCATCGAGCCCTTGTAACTCATAAACGGTCTGAGATATCCAAACAAGATTTTGGCAAATGATAGAACGCAAAGAGCAGAGCATTTTGCCATATGATTAATATGCGCAACTTCCATGTTTATCACGGTATTCAAGCAACAACAAAAGTTTTTAAAGGAAATAATGTAATGTTTAAGGACCATCAGTAGCCTGTGAAACCAAATCTGCTGTGGGTTTTGGAACAACGTAAATGAAGAAGGTGCACATTTATTTTTATACTGACAATGGGCTTTCTCATAACTAATGATATCTCTCGCCCTCTGTTGCTAGTTTAATAATACGCTGTTTTATGATTCTGCCACTATTTCAACTGCAGTAAAATGTTAGTGAGATGTATACCCGTAAATTCTGCTGAGTCTAGGCAAAAGAGGTAGTTGCTAGCACAACAACAAGAGAAGGGAAGTATTACTCAAAACTCGACACAGCCCTTCATGAATCCATGTCTCCTTAAATCCATTTTTGGTATGGCTGACAACTTGACACCAGTCCTGTTATGTAACATTTACAATGACTTCTTTTGTCATCATTTCAACCCTAATGAGCGTAAATTTCTTATTTCTGCCACATTACTTTTCACCGACGCCTATATATACTCAGTCGGATTTAAATGTGGATGATACGGGGGAATCCTGATGAAACTATGCCCTTTAGCGTTAGCCTGTTCGTCGGCCTGGTAGCGACGAGTTTTTGGCTTGTACAGTACTACAAGTTCCATTAACGTCACCTTACACAAGTTAGGTTGAATTTATCCAATCGAATATTCCTTTGCACCTAGAGAAAAATAGCCGCTTTGCTTCGCTGCATTGTTGGAGCTAAATCCATCACAACAGAGTGATACTGGGCATTGTCAATTGCTTTGTCGATTTCGGAGGAATAGTTTGCAGCAGAACATTATATTCACAGCCAATGATCGTATTCTAGGACGAGCGCTTTTCCTGCGAATCTCGTGTTCACACGTGGTCTACTGTTGTTATTCATGTAGCGCCAACACGAAACACTCGTTCACAACACCTGACGACTGTAGAACACTTTAACGCCAGAAAATATCACTTTACTGCAAGAGCAAACAGACGCGACACCACGTGGCACTGTTTATCCATGGCGTGGCAACAGGCGCGCTGTACCAAGCGAACTGCTGAATGAATGAATATCATGTGACTAGAGCCTTCCGTCGGATAGACCGTTCGCCGGGTGCAAGTCTTTCGATTTGACACCACTTCGGCGACTTGCGCGTTGATGGGAATGAAATGAGCGGAGAAAATCTCCGACCCAGCCGGGAATCGAACCCGGGCCCTTAGGGTTGACAGCCTGTCGCGCTGACCACTCAGCTACCGGGGGCTGGTGGCGGGGTAGGGAAAGCCGGCTCACCAACCGTGTTACCTGGGCAACAGCGTCATGTCCCCACCGGTGAGCCAAACGTCAAAAGTCGCAACTAATATTAAACGCACTATAGTCATCAGGCTTTAATTGTATAATAAAAATTACGGTCTAAGTACTAAATGATTTTTGCATCAAAATATTTTATTTACTAATATAAAAATTTATGTGATTTATTGTGTATGTGAAAGACCTTACACATTTTATTATTTAGAACCAACGCCCACTTGTCGCACCATGCAGACATTTGTCTAAATCAGTCTGCAATTCGTTCTCGTGCTCTGATCACTTTCCTAGCTGATAAACTACATTATGATCTCCAAACATTCTAAGAGGGCTGCACACATTATGTCCTAAATCATTTACCGGTACATAAATTAAGATCAGCAGAGAACCTGTAACGCGTCCTTGGGGGTCCCCAGATGTCACCTCGTTTACACTAGATGACTTTATATCAGTTATTACGGACTGTGCTCTCTGTGACAGGAAATCGCAAATCCAGGCGCAAAGCTGATACGATACTCCGGAAACAAGCAATTTGGTTAGAAACCATTTATGGAACGGTGTCAAAAGACTACTGGAAATCTAGGAGTATGTAAGCAATCTGAGATACTCTGAAGAGAGCACTGAAGACATCACACAGAGCGTCGTGTGCATAACGAGGGATTTGTTTTACAAATACAATATTTCCTTCATCCGCGCTGCTTATGTCTCATTAGATCGGTTTCGTCGAGCAGTTTCATAGTAATGGAACACGGTATATGTTTTGAAAACCTATTACAAATGTTAGTCGTAAACCCTCACGATAGCACGAGTGGACAGGATAAATATTTTGTTGGCTTCCAGTGGCTTTCGTGTCAGTTTATGCATTGCCATAGTATATTTAGTTGTTGCCGGTGTAACATAAAGCTACAAAATTATTCTTCAGCTAAGATAATCTTAAATTTGGAAATTTGTGGTAAGCTCTTACGGGACCAAACTGCTCAGGTCATCGGTCCCTAAGCCTACACACTACTTAATTTAATTTTAACTTATCTCTATAGACAACACACACACCCATTCCCGAGGGAAGACTTGAACCTCCGAGGGGGGGGGGGGGGGGGAGGGGGAGTGGGGGGAGCTGGACGGACCGTGACAGGGCAAGGCACCCCTGACCGTGCGGCTAACTAACACGCGCGGCAAGATAATCTTAAACAGGATAACACAAAATACGTGTTTGAAAGTGTTTGTCTTCTGTGGTTTAATTGTATGCCGTAAATGACTGTCCTTGTGATATTGCTGCGTAGTATCCCTGCAAATTCTATAGCTCACTCACCGATGTCTCGGTTCACATTTCAGAATGAAAGCTCTAACTTTGGTACTGCGTTTGTTGATGGCCAAGGCATTTCACATTAATCGTAGGGTTGAGACGCACATTCAACAGCACATTTCGGCCAAGAACAAAACCCTCTGAATGCCCATTTCTCGGTGAGATAACAGGACAGAGCTGAAGTAAAATTGTTATGACTACAGTTAAGCAACCTCTGATACAGATTTTTGTGTAATGTTAACCCTGTTGTTTAACAGATTGCTGAATTGCTATCAAAAGACAAAATATCTACATGGTTCCAGAAAGGGCCAGTCAGGACGACCAGTCTCAGTTGTAGCCCTAGGCAGTGTGCGAGTACGAACTTGATTCAGTGAGGAGTCCATGTCATCAGCAATACATGCAGCACAGAAACTCAGGAAGTATACATCTACATCTACATTTATACTCCGCAAGCCACCCAACGGTGTGTGGCGGAGGGCACGACGGTCTCTCCAGAGGTTAATGAAAAAGAAACTACCATTGAAGAACAGGGATGCGAAGCGGCCACAGTCTTTTGGAAATGACATGACTGAGGCGCCGTTGTCGAAGACCACTACCGGAAACAGTTGTGGAAGGCGCACCCTAGGGGAGAGTACAGTGTTACAGATGGGACGAGGCGGGCGGCTGGGCTGTCAGAGGCGACGGCGTCGTGCGCACGCACTCTGCCCGCGTGGCGGCTTTCCCGGCGCAACGAGGCGCGGAACTCACAGGCTGTCTTACAAGGGTGACGTAGCTACTCCTCATCACCGCTTTCGTTCACGTTATTGGTACATGGGGCGTACACTTAGTCGCTGACCATAAATTCTAGCTCAGTTTAAGTAACCTAATGTAGAGAAGACTGTTTTCCAGTGCTTTTTCTCACCGGAAAATACGCAATTCAATCATAGGGCTCCGTAAGTACACTGTGACAGTAATTTCTGTGTGTATGCAATGCGTACTGATTGTAGAATTTAGTGGTGCTCTCTCTTCCACTTCTGTATACAATATGCCTGACCTAAACGGGCCCTTCATCATTACAGGGCCTGGGCGCTGCATCATCATACTGACGACAGTAATGTGCTTATACTGACAATCTCACTGTTAGGTTTTACCTGATTTTGTAATCATTTGAATAAAACAACATGACCTTCCAGTGGGAGAAATTTCGTCCCCCATTTCCTTCCGTGAAATTTGTCAGTAAGCTTTTTGCCTTCCAACCAGCGAAATGCGGCAGAGTACGGCCGGTAAACGATTCACAAACCACGAGTTTGTCCCGTTTAGACGCTTTCTTTAAACATTGTCGCAGCTGAAGGAATTTAGCTTCTTCTCAAATCGTCTTATGCAGCAACGTTCACAGATACCTTAAATAGGCAAAGCTCTTTATCCAAGTACGAAGGTTGTAAACCAAACTTCCCAAAGTTTTTCAGGTTGATCTTTTCGTCTGACAGCACTGCGTAAGTATTTTGTCTAAGAAGTATCGCAAGTTGTGTTCATTTAGTCGTGGGAATCATTGGTTGAAAACGAGTTTAATACCAATGGGTACAGTACTGCCAAATATTCAAAATGATTATCAACCTAAGTCTGAGTACATCCACAAACTGTGGCGTATTCATAATATTGAAGCTAGACTGTGTATCCTTGTCATCCTTGAGTAGGCACTGGAAGGCGTTTACACACACGTATACAATACTATGAATACTTCGAACGCTATAGCTAACGTTGGTCTCATTAACTAATATTATTTCTTTCATTCTTCTGGGTCCTCAACGTGCAGTATGTGTTGTAGACACAGTCTTAGACAAAAAAATTGACCATCGAGACGTTCACGTAATGCACACAATACAGCCGTGCTCCCCTCAGAATTCTATGTCCGGCAATATGAACAATCTGGCAACATTGTAGACTGTGGCACTTACTGGAGGAAGTCTTGACTTCAGTCTGAGTACATCGCTCTTGACTATGACTGTAGTCTTTAGGTAAAACGCGAGACTAGCTAATACGATGCCTGGCAACTGAAAGCACACGTCGACAAAGTCTTTATCGCACCTTTCCACTCGGTGCTGAAGCTATGAGTGTAATTCAAGCGAATGTACAATATATTCCGCTTTCTGTCACATCGGTAAAACAGTTTGGTTTAAGAATAATTTAGAGAGAGATTTCTTGGCCGACCATCTGCCTCTGTACACCGTATGCGTCTCAATTCTCTGCGACCCGTTTCCTGGCTACCGACGGGGGCTGAGCCACTGTGCTGCCTCGCCTTCTGCCGACAAAGTCTGCTCCACTCCTCACTCTCGACGGTGTAAAATGCTTTAATGTTGTTGAGTGGTGACCCATAAAATCTGTCTACGATTTGTGTTTCACACTCAATAGCAACAGCGTCACAAAACCGTTTTTATTTGATGAGTATTTTATTACACTAGTATACAATACATCACTGTGGCACAGCATTAATCTCATTGTTTCTGATCCAGTGCGCTAAAATTAAAGCGTCACATCCTGTTCTTTTTCCTTTCACAGGAGATTCTTCAAATAATTTATTTTGTCATGGATTCATATGTGTTAGTCAAGACACAGAGTGTAAATGCAATGGAATGTGTTTGGTTTCTTTCTTTGATTCCCTATGGTAAATGGATGCGAAACATTGTGTGAATACCTTTCAGGACCGGCTCTATAGCTACTGAGGCAAACTGCTTGTTTTCAGGTTCATACATTAGTTAATGGAGGAGTGAACGCTGTTCAAAAGTGATATTTAAAATATTCAATTCGATTTAAGGCGACAAAATTTTCCTATATTTGAAGCTACCCAGAGAAACAGTAAGTTGCTAGAGTCCCTGTTAGCAAATTTCTGCAGAGAGTCCCTGATTGTTGCTTTGGAAATTTAGCATAGAGGCTCTATAGAAATCAAGAGGTTCATTTCCTTCATACTTATCACCCTGGCATGTGAGTCTTAAGTGAAGAACAATATTGATATTCGTATTGTTGACGGTCGACTGGAATTTCTTCCGAGATGCTTGTATTGTGAAGCAGCTTGGCAGTTACAAAGCCGAGATCTATTACCATTACAACTTATTGAGTCGAGCTACCAAGAGGAATTGATGTGTAAAGGTTTTCTTCAGATTTTGTTACAACATTTTTTCTGGAAATTCGCAGCTTTATAAAATAAATCAGAAAAAATGCTCGCACACGCTGGCCCCAACCACGTATAGAACTGATGACTCACTGAGTCATTGCAACATGAGGCATGGGCTGTACCACGGGGTTATGGACACACTGCTTCCAGCACACCACTCTCATCATGGTATTGGTCGCTCAGCCTCATAATGGATCGTGAAAGATAATAAAAGTTCTCACTTATTAAAGAATAGCATTTCTTTAGTCGAAAAAATTTCTGTCTCAGTGTCTTAGTATACTTGAGGATTATATAGCAGGAGTCATTCAGATAGAAAGGGATATCAAGTGAATTCAGTGAGTCAATTCAGTACCGTACATGGAAGTGATTGTACTGTCACAGTGTTGCCAAATGTTTGTGACGATATTGCCAATGATCAGCTATGCTAGGAACAGCTGTGTAGAGGTATGCAAGGCGAATCCCGTGCTCATATCATAGGAGGATACGGAGAGGAGGTGCGGGGTTTGGTTAGTATGCAGCGTTTTCTCCTACCAGTTGCGTCAAACATTCAGGTGTATAATCTTCCATCACGATTATAGTTTCCCACAAAATATATATGAATAAGACACTTACCTTGTTACTTTGTGACAAAAGATTATTTCAGTACAGCAAAAAGTCATTGGAAATCGACTTTGTCCACTTGTCACGAAAAGTAAGATAACAAACACTTTGAACCTCGAAATCGATTGCATCTATGTGCAGTCTTGTGATCAAACAAGTAGAATTTCATGAATTGCACGAGAATGTAGAAAAATGTTGGTGCGAATGGAAGCTATAAAAAACACAGTTAATTAATTATTCTGTGCCACCTAATAATCAATTCATTTGAAAATTCAGAAGAGAAGAAATTTAAAAATTAAGACAGAAACTGAAGTGCAGATGCGGGCACTTTGCAGATCTGTGCTTTTTCATCTTCAGATCTATACAAATAATGTATACCAATCAGTTTATTCATTGCTTTCGTAATGTTTCGCTCTTGTTTAGTCTTCTAATTACGAACTGGATCCACATCGATGAATTTGATTGTTTCTTCGTTTCCTTCCATCTACTATCTTTGTGTGTTATTGCTCAGTGTTCAAAAAGCAAAATATTATGCCTGTTCCCACGTGATGTTAGCACGAGGACGCAAGAAGGCTCACGAATTATTATCAAAATACACTGAGACGCCAATTTGTGTGTCATCATGGTGTTAAGTCGACGGAAATAGTTGGGTATTATTGGCTGGTTCTCAGCACTATGCGACTCAACTTCTGAGGTCATCAGTCATCTAGAACTTAAAACTAATTAAACCAACTAACCTAAGGACATCACACACATCCATGCCGAGGCAGGATTCGTGCCTGCGACCGTAGCGGTCGCTCGGCTCCAGACTGTAGCGCCTAGAATCGCCCGACACTCCGGCCGGCTGGCTATTATTGCCTGCGTCACCGGCATCCCGTTATCGTCTTCTCTTACTGAGATTTTCATACTACCCTGAACACAAGACGCCGAGATATATGTGTATATTTTCCGTGACGAAACATCCCACATTCCATTCATCCTGATCCATTCGTTACGTGCATCAGCAGCAATGAGTGGTAGGAAAGATGTTGTGAGGTGACGAATAACAATAACAATGGTAGTAATAACAAATCACTAATTAAGGATGTTTACTGCATTACAGGCACTCGCTTCCCACGCCCGGGTTCCCGGGTTCGATTCCCGGCGGGGTCAGGGATTTTCTCTGCCTAGTGATGACTGGGTGTTGTGTGATGTCCTTAGGTTAGTTAGGTTTAAGTACTTCTAAGTTCTAGGGGACTGATGACCATAGATGTTAAGTCCCATAATGCTCAGAGCCATTTGCACCATTTTTGCATTACAGACAATTGTTAACAGTTAACAAAATAACCGAGAAAGGCTGAGTGTTTAATTGGCGCAATGCATAGTTGTTCTTACCACTTTGTTACTGAATTCTGTTTAGGTTGTTTGCAGAGAGAAAAGAAAGAACCCTGTAGTCATACATAGTTTACAGCACGAGACGAACATTGCGTCACCGAGCTGATATTTGAAATACATTTCTGTTTTCTCACTCTGTCTCTCCCTTTCTCTTTATTTTTATTTTTTGATGAAAGCTTCGAGAAACGCGAGTAATAAGCAAATAGGCATATAATCTATTTACAGTTATTTTCATGGGGATACACAAATTCAAAAATACACCTTTTAAGTGTATTATTGCGAAATTCCAATTATTGACAGTCTATTTGTGAGGTTGCTCGCATTCAGTGGGGTGAAACCTATCACAGAACCAAGCAAAAAACAAATATATCTTGCACCATGCGCAACACACAAACGAAACCTCGCTGCACTGACGTGTTGTCCGATATATTGCTCGGAAAACATATCTGAGTCATGTTGCTAAACACAGCTCTATCAAATATCAATTTGGATTCGTACCAAGTGGATAAAAGTATATCTTGAAATACACAGAAAGTCACATAGAGGTATTCGACTGAAACAGAGCCATTACCAAGATTGTAACTGGGGTCGACAGCATCGTCCTCTACCACCTTGAAAACTCGAATGGTGACAGTGCTCCTCCAGTTACTTGCGTTTACTGGTATCAAAGCTACAGCATGAAAATACAAAAATGTTAATAACACAAAGCTCACTAACTTTGGAACCCACGGGAAAGTAACGCAGGCATCAGTCGGAAGATTGGTGTGAACACCACAGTGCTTTAATAGGCAGGGTCTAGTTTGAGGTGGTATGCCGTTGCTATCCTCCGACCTTTGAGTCGACTTACTTAGGCAGTTAATAGGGGAACCTACAATTATCGTGGCTTTCGGACCACAGTGTAACTCGGCATTTTCACATCAACATACACTGCCCAAGGGGAAATAACTGTAAAATGGCAGTTAAAAATATCTTTGTATTCGTGGTCTTGCTCTTCACCACTTTTCCATGACGTAATGCATGAGACCCCGAACGTGTTAATAAAACGTTTTATTTGTAGACGCTCTTTGGGTGTACCGCATTGAAAATACGATTGTCCGTCCTCAACTTTGGCCTCGATTTTTTCAAAAGCTGGGGAGTGTCTAGCAGAAATGGAGAACCTCCACGCAATATTTGATCAAAATAGTTAGCGCACATATCAGACCCTCTCGTTGTGAGACTTATTTACAAAACGGAAGTTTGTGGAGACCGTTTCCCCCTGCTCCCCACAACGAGCATTCTAAGTGACATAAAGCGATGTATGCAATACCTCGAATACGCTGAACGCCACAGTTTACTTTAGTCTTCTGTACTAAAACATGTTCGTTTCTTCGAAGTAATATTTACGACTAAAACATATTTTTGTTTAACCTGAATTTTGTTGGACAGATATAAATTGTCATCTAACACAACTCCTTCTAACATGGTTCGAGCTCCTGGTTAACATACGACATATATGGTAAAATCAACAGCTACGTATTTCAGACTAGTGATTTTGGCAGATATACCCATAAACTAAACCAACCTATCTGTTATAACTGAATCGTCTGCAACAACATTGATTTAATGATATTGCTCTTAACGTTCCAGTGAAATCGTGAATATAATCCGCGTGTCACAGTATTGAAAGCTTGAAATCGGGAATGAATTTGACGTCGGTGCTCGTGCGAGTGCTCTGTTTCCTGTGTGGCACTTCGTTTCCTGTTTTCTTGTGAGTCGGTTGTTACTTTTGTCAAGGCGACATACCACAGCCCAGTGAGTTTGATAAAGGTCGTATTCTTGCGCTTTATGAAGACCGGTACTGTATCAGTGCCATTTCCCGTGTTCTGGGATACAGCAAATCCACTATTCATCTCTGGGTGAAGAGGATGGAAGATGAAGGCCGCGTAAACCGTCGTCGTCGCTCTGGTCGCCCACGGACTACCACAGAGGACGAAGACAGGATTATACTCCGCTGCAGTGTTGAGGACCCTTTCAGGAGTGGCAGAGAAATTAATAACATCCTGTAGCTAACAGTGAGCAGGTTGACCATACGCCATCGGCTCAACGAGGAAGGAAGGTATGGACGGAAATCGGCTGTTAAGGAAATGCTGAACGAGGAACATAGGACTGCCTGGGTATATTTCGCACTAGCCTATAGAAGGAAGCCGCTTTCGTACTGGGACCGAGTTATATTTACCATCTAGAAGGTATTTTCAACTGCTCTGTCCATGTGTATCGACCAAGTGGAATGAGATACGACCGCAAATATGTCCAGCAGAGCCAAATGTGTGGCCTGACGTCTGGGGCTGGATATCAGCAAATGGATGTGACGTGCTGTGGAAACTTAGCGTCCGCTTTGTAGTGCTTATTACTGCACAATACTGGAAGAAATCTTTCTTCCTTCTGTTCGTCAGCGATTTCCTGGAGGTAGAATCGTCTTCCAACAAGACCGTTCCCCACTTCGTACAGCCAATCGTGTAGGACAATGGTCTCAGATGAAAGGAGACGTTGGCCTCCAAAAGCTGCTGACCTCAATCCCATAGAGCACGTGTGGGCAGAGATGGAAAAAATTGTTTGGAGCAAAAGACCTGCACCAACTTCCAAGCCAGAGTCGTCGGAAGTAGTTAACGCTGCGTGGGGAGAGATGTCACAGAGTGACAGATTCATCAGAAAAGCTTGTTGCCTCTGTTCCCTGGCGATTAAATGCAGTTGTAGAAGAGGACGAGAACTGGACGCAGTACTGAGTCTACTGTGTTAATGAGAAGGAAGACTTTGTTTAAAGCACATATTGTTTAATTTCAGCATGACTTCTCATCAGCGATTAAGATGCTGTGAACAAAAGGAAAACTTATCCTATTTTAATTTTGTTAGTAAAATTTTAATATAAAACACATCGCAAATATTTGCATAACAAGACGAAGATGCTTATTTTAATAAAGAGAACGTTTCCTCTCATAAGACGCGTAATAGTAATGCAGATTGAGGCAGCAAAGACAGACCATTTATGTTGTTTAATTTTTCTCCTTTTCCGTTTATGACAACTTGAAGGGACTTCATTAAATTCAGTTCTCTTTACTTAGGCGCAGTCCGCCCCCGGTAGCTGAGTGATCAGCGCGACAGAATGTCAATCCTAAGGGCTCGGGTTCGATTCCCGGCTGGGTCGGAGATTCTCTCCGCTCAGGAACTGGGTGTTGCGTTGTCCTAATCATCATCATTTCATCCCCATCGACTCGCAAGTAACGGAAGTGTCGTCAAATCGAAAGACTTGCACCCGGCGAACGGTCTACCCGACAAGAGGCCCTACTCACACGACCATTACTTACTTTGATGCAGAGACACGCAATTGCCAACGCAGGCACAAACGAGAGATCCTTAATTTTAATGCCAAGCAGAAGCCACACTGCTGGGTACATAGGCAAAATGATTAATAGCAAAACCACGAATATAAAGGTCTTGGGTACGATCCCTGATTAATCCAACGATTTTCGCTGCCATTTTACACTTATTTCTCCTTGGGCAGTCTTAATTAATGAGAAAAATGCCGAGTTGTACTGTGGCCCGAAAGCCACGTTAAACTGTAGGTTCCCCTATTAATTGGGTGGGTAAGTCAACTCAAAGGTCGGAGGATAGCAACGGCATACCACCTCCAACAAGACCGTGCCTATTAAAGCACTGTGCTGTTCAAGCCCTTCTTCCTACTGTTGACTGCTTTACTTTACTATGGGTTCCAAAGTTAATGATCCTTGGATTATTAACTTTTTGGTGTTTTCATGCTGTAGCTTCGATACCAGTAAACGTAAGTAACTGGCCGAGCACTGTCACCATTCGAGTTGTCAAGGTGGTAGACGACAATACTGGTAATAGCTATGTTTCAATCGAATACCTCTATGTGACCTTCTGTGTATTTCAAGATATACTTTTATACACTTGCTACGAATCCAAACTGGTATTTGATAGAGCTGTATTTAGCAATATGAATGAGATATGTTTTCCGAGTAATATATCGGACAACTCGTCAGTGCAGCGAGATTTCGTATGTGTGTTGCGCATGGTGCAAGAAATATTTGCTTTTGCTTGCTTCTGTGATAGATTTCACCCCACTGAATGCGAGCAATCTCACGAAGCGACTGACAATTATTGAAATTACGCAATAATACACTTGAAAGGTAAATTTTTGCATTATGTATCCCAATGAAAATAACTCTAAATAGATTATATGGCTACTTGCTTATTACTAGCGTTTCACGACGCTTATCTCAAAAAATAAAAATTAAAATAACAAGACAGAGAGAGAAAACAAAAATGTATTTCAAATATCAGCTCGGTGACGCCATGTTCGTCTCGTGATGTAAACTATGTATGGCTACAGGGTTCTTTCTTTTCTCTCTGCAAACAAACAGAACAGAATTCAGCAACAAAGTGCTAAGAACACCCATGCATTGCGCCAGTTAAACACTTAGCCCTTCTCGGTTATTATGTTAATGGTGATTTAATATTACTACTATTGTTATTCGTCACCTCACAAAAGGTTTCCTATCACTCATTGCTGCTGATGCACGTAACGAATGGAGCAGGATGAATGGAATGTGGGACATTTCGTCACGGAGAATTTACACATTTATCTCGGCGTCTTGTGTTCAGAATAATATGAAAATCTCAGTAAGAGGAGACGACAACGGGATGCCGGAGACGCAGGCAATAATACCCTGCTGCCCGGAATGGCCGTGCGATTCTAGGCGCTACAGTCTGGAGCCGAGCGCCCACTACGGTCGCAGGTTCGAATCCTGCCTTGCGCATGGAAGTGTGTCATGTCCTTAAGTTAGTTCGGTTTAGTTAGTTTTAAGTTCTAGATGACTGATGACCTCAGAAGTTTAGTCGCATAGTGCTGAGAACCAGCCAATAATACCCAACTATTTCCGTCGACTTAACACCATGATGACACACAAATTGGCGTCTCAGTGTATTTTGATAATAATTCGTGAGCCTTCTTGCGTCCTCGTGCTAACATCTCGTGGGAACAGGCATAATATTTTGCTTTTTGAACACTGAGCAATAACACACAAACATAGTAGATGGAAGGAAACGAAGAAACAATCAAATTCATCGGTGTGGATCCAGTTCGTAATTAGAAGACTAAACAAGAGCGAAACATTACGAAAACAATGAATAAACTGGATGGTATACATTATTTGTATAGATCTGAAGATGAAAAAGCACAGATCTGCAAAGTACCCGCATCTGCACTTCAGTTTTTGTCTTAATTTTTAATTTCTTCTCTTCTGAATTTTCAAATGAATTGATTATTAGGTGGCACAGAATAATTAATTAACTGTGTTTCTTATAGCTTCCACTCGCACCAACATTTTTCTACATTCTCGTGCAATTCATGAAATTCTACTTGTTTGATCACAAGACTGCACATAGATGCAATCGCTTTCGAGGTGCAAAGTGTTTGTTATCTCACTTTTCGTGACAAGTGGACAAAGTCGATTTCCAATGACTTTTTGCTGTACTGAAATAATCTTTTGTCACAAAGTAACAAGGTAAGTGTCTTATTCGTATATATTTTGTGGGAAACTATAATCGTGATGGAAGATTATACACCAGAATGTTTGACACAACTGGTAGGAGAAAACGCTGCATACTAACCAAACCCCGCACCTCCTCTCCGTATCCTCCTATGATATGAGCACGGGATTCGCCTTGCATACCTCTACACAGCTGTTCCTAGCATAGCTGATCATTGGCAACATCGTCACAAACATTTGGCAACACTGTGATAGTACAATCACTTCCATGTACGGTACTGAATTGACTCACTGAATTCACTTGATATCCCTTTCTATCTGAATGACTCCTGCTATATAATCCTCAAGTATACTAAGATACTGAGACAGAAATTTTTTCGACTAAAGAAATGTTATTCTTTAATAAGTGAGAACTTTTATTATCTTTCACGATCCATTATGAGGCTGAGCGACCAATACCATGATGAGAGTGGTGTGCTGGAAGCAGTGTGTCCATAACACCGTGGTACAGCCCATGCCTCATGTTGCAATGACTCAGTGAGTCATCAGTTCTATACGTGGTTGGGGCCAGCGTGTGAGAGCATTTTTTCAGATTTATTTTATAAAGCTGCGAATTTCCAGAAAAAATTTTGTAACGAAATCTGAAGAAAACATTTACATGTCAAGTCTTGGTAGCTCGACACAAATTGTTCTGTTAATGGTGATAGTCTCGGATTTCTGACTGCCAAGCTGCTTCACAATACAAGCATCTCGGAAGAAATTCCAATCGACTGTCAGCAATACGAATATCAATATTGTTCTTCACTTAATACTCACATGCCAGGGTGATAAGTATGAAGGAAAAGAACCTCTTGATTTCTATAGAGCCTCTATGCTAAATTTCCAAAGCAACAATCAGGGACTCTCTGCAGAAATTTGCTAACAGGGACTCTAGCAACTTACTGTTTCTCTGGGTAGCTTCAAATATGGGAAAATTTTGTCGCCTTAAATCGAATTGAATATTTTAAATATCACTTTTGAACAGCGTTCACTCCTCCATTAACTAATGTATGAACCTGAAAACAAGCAATTTGCCTCAGTAGCTATAGAGCCGGTCCTGAAAGGTATTCACACAATGTTTCGCATCCATTTACCATAGGGAATCAAAGAAAGAAACCAAATACATTCTATTGCATTTACACTCTGTGTCTTGACTAACACATATGAATCCATGACAAAATAAATTATTTGAAGAATCTCCTGTGAAAGGAAAAAGAACAAGATGTGACGCTTTAATTTTAGCGCACTGGATCAGAAACAATGAGATTAATGCTGTGCCACAGTGATGTATAGCATGCTAGTGTAATAAAATACTCATCAAATAAAAACGGTTTTGTGACGCTGTTGCTATAGAGTGTGAAACACAAATCGTAGACAGAATTTATGGATCACCACTCAACAACATTAAAGCATTTTACGCCGTTGACAGTGAGGAGTAAAGCAGACGTTGTCAGCAGAAGACGAGGCAGCGCCGTGCCTCAGCCCCCGTCGGTAGGCAGGAAACGGGTCCCACAGAACTGAGACGCATGCGGTGTACAGAGGCAGATGGTCGGCCAAGAAATCTCTCGTTAATATATTGTTGAACCTAACTGTTATTACCACTGTGACTGAAAGCGGAATATATTGTACATTCGCTTGAATTAGAAAATGGTTCAAATGGCTCTGAGCACTATGGGATTTAACATCTATGGTCATCAGTTCCCTAGAACGTAGAACTACTTAAACCTAACTAACCTAAGGACATCACACAACACTCAGTAATCACGCTTGAATTACACTCATCGCTTCAGCAGCGAGAGGAGTGGGGCGATAAATACTTTTCGACGTGTGCTTTCGGTTGCCAGACATCGCATTAGCTAGTCTCGCGTTTTACCTAAAGACTACGGCCATAGTAAAGAGTGATGTACTCAGACTGAAGTCAATACTTCCTCCGGGAAGTGCCGCAATCTACAATGTTGCCAGATCGAGCGTATTGCCGGACACAGAATTCTGAGGGGAGCACGGCTGTATTGTCCACCTTACGTGAACGATTCAGTGGTTAATTTTTTTTTTGTCTAAGACTGTATCTACAACACATATTGTACGCTGAAGACCTAGAAGAACTAAAGAAACAAAATTAGTTTATGAGACCAACGTTAACTATAGCATTCGAAATATTCATAGTATTGTATACGTATGTGTAAACACCTTCCAATGCCCACTCAAGGAAGACAAGGATACAAAGTCTAGCTTCAATATTATAAATACACCTCAGTTTTGGATGAACTCTGACTTAGGTTGATAATCATTTTGAATATTTAGCAGTACTGTACCCATTGGTAGTACACTCGTTTCCAACCAGTGATTCCCACAGCTAAAGGAACAAAACTTGTGATACCTCTTAGACAAAATACTTACACGGTGCTATCAGACGAACAGATCAACCTGACACAAACTGTGGGAAGTTTGTTTTACAACCTTCCTACCTGGATAAAGAGCTTTTCCTGTTTAAGATATCTGTGGATGTTGCTGCATAAGACGATTTAAGAAGAAAAAAAATTCCTTCAGCTGCGACAATGTTTAAAGGAATCGTCTAAACGGCACTAAATCGTGGTTTGTGAATCGTTTACTGGCCGTACTCTGACGCATTTCGGTGGCCGGAAGCAAAGAGCTTACTGACAAATTTCACAGAAGGAAATGGGGGACGAAATGTCTCCCACTGGAAAGTAATGTCGAATTATTTACATCATCATCATCATCATCATCATCATCATTTAAGACTGATTATGCCTTTCAGCGTTCAGTCTGGAGCATAGCCCCCCTTATACAGTTCCTCCATGATCCCCTATTCAGTGCTAACATTGGTGCCTCTTCTGATGTTAAACCTATTACTTCAAAATCATTCTTAACCGAATCCAGGTACCTTCTCCTCGGTCTGCCCCGACTCCTCCTACCCTCTACTGCTCAATCCGTGAGTCTCTTGGGTAACCTTGCTTCTCCCATGCGTGTAACATGACCCCACCATCTAAGCCTGTTCGCCCTGACTGCTACATCTATAGAGTTCATTCCCAGTTTTTCTTTGATTTCCTCATTGTGGACACCCTCCTGCCATTGTTCCCATCTACTAGTACCTGCAATCATCCTAGCTACTTTCATATCCGTAACCTCAACCTTGTTGATAAGGTAACCTGAATCCACCCAGCTTTCGCTCCCATACAACAAAGTTGGTCGAAAGATTGAACGGTGCACAGATAACTTAGTCTTGGTACTGACTTCCTTCTTGCAGAAGAGAGTAGATCGTAGCTGAGCGCTCACTGCATTAGCTTTGCTACACCTCGCTTCCAGTTCTTTCACTATGTTGCCATCCTGTGAGAATATGCATCCTAAGTACTTGAAACCGTCCACCTGTTTTAACTTGATTCCTACTATTTGGCACTCAATCCGTTTATATTTCCTTCCCACTGAAATTACTTTCGTTTTGGAGATGCTAATCTTCATACCATAGTCCTTACATTTCTGATCTAGCTCTGAAATATTACTTTGCAAACTTTCAATCGAATCTGCCATCACAACTAAGTCATCCGCATATGCAAGACTGCTTATTTTGTGTTCACATATCTTACTCTCACCCAGCCAGTCTATTGTTTTCAACATATGATCCATAAATAATATGAACAACAGTGGAGTTAGGTTGCAGCCTTGTCTTACCCCTGAAACTACTCTGAACCATAAACTCAATTTACCGTCAACTCTAACTGCTGCCTGATTATCCATGTAAAGACCTTTAATTGCTTGCTAAAGTTTGCCTCCTATTCCATAATCTTGTAGAACAGACAATAACTTCCTCCTAGGAACCCGGTCATATGCCTTTTCTAGATCTATAAAGCATAGATACAATTCCCTGTTCCACTCATAACACATCTCCATTATTTGCCGTAAGCTAAAGATCTGGTCCTGACAACCTCTAAGAGGCCTAAACCCACACTAATTTTCATCCAATTGGTCCTCAACTAATACTCGCACTTCCCTTTCAACAATACCTGAGAAGATTTTACCCACAACGCTGATTAAAGAGATACCTCTGTAGTTGTTACAATCTTTTCTGTTTCCATGTTTAAAGATTGGTGTGATTACTGCTTTTGTCCAGTCTGATGGAACCTGTCCCGACTCCCAGGCCATTTCAATTATCCTGTGTAGCCATTTAAGACCTGACATTCCACTGTATTTGATGAGTTCCGACTTAATTTCTTCCACCCCAGCCGCTCTATTGCACTGCAATCTATTGACCATTTTTCCACTTCCTCAAATGTGATCCTATTTCCATCATCATTCCTATCCCATTCTACCTCGAAATCTGAAACATTACGGATCGCATTTTCACCTACATTGAGCAACTCTTCAAAATATTCCCTCCATCTGCCCAAGGCATCCACAGGATTCACCAGCAGTTTTCCTGACCTGTCCAAAATACTTGTCATTTCCTTCTTACCTCCCTTTCGAAGACTGCTAAGTACACTCCAGAATGGTTTTCCAGCAGCTTGACCCATAGTCTCCAACCTGTTTCCAAAGTCTTCCCACGATTTCTTCTTGGATGCTGCAATTAGCTGTTTGGCTTTGTTTCTTTCATCAACATAACTTTCTCTGTCTACCTGGGTTCTGGTATGTAGCCATTTTTGATACGCCTTCTTTTTCCTTTTACAGGCTGCCTTGACTGTATCATTCCACCAAGCTGTTTGCTTCATCCTACTTTTACACACTACTGTTCCAAGACATTCTTTAGCCACTTCTAGTACTGTGTCCCTGTACCGTGTCCATTCCTTTTCCAATGACTGTAATTGACTACATTCAACTAACTGGTACCTTTCTGAGATCGCTGTTATGTACTTGTGGCTGATTTCCTTATCCTGAAGTTTCTCCACTCTTATCCTCCTACATATGGACCTGACCTCCTGCACTTTCGGCCTCACAATCCCAATTTCACTGCAGATTAAATAATGATCAGTGTCATCAAAGAATCCCCTGAATACCCGTGTGTCCCTCACAGACTTCCTGAATTCCTGATCTGTTATTATATAGTCAATGACAGATCTGGTTCCCCTGCCTTCCCACGTATACCGGTGAATTATTTACACGATTACAAAATCAGGTAAAACGAACAGCGAGGTTGTCAGTATAAGCACATTACTGTTGCCACAATGATGATGCCCTGCCCAGGCCCTGCAATGATAAAGGCCCGTTTAGGTCAGGCACATTGAGTACAGGAGTGGAAGAGAGAGCACCACTAAATTTTACAAACTGTATGCATTGCATACACATATATTACTGTTACAGTGTACGTATGGAGCCCAATGAGTGAATTGCGTATTTTCCGGTGAGAAAGAGCACTGGCAAACATTCTTCGCTACATAAGGTTACTTAAGCTGGAGTCACTCTGAGCTAGAATTTATGGTCAGCGACTAAGTGTACCGGGTTCCCGGGTTCGATTCCCGGCGGGGTCAGGGATTTTCTCTGCCTCGTGATGGCTGGGTGTTGTGTGCTGTCCTTAGGTTAGTTAGGTTTAAGTAGTTCTAAGTTCTAAGGGACTTATGACCTAAGATGTTGAGTCCCATAGTGCTCAGAGCCATTTGAACCATTTGACTAAGTGTAAGGTCAATTACCTTAGTTTTAATGTAATCTACTAGTAATTGCTGATGTTTGATATTAACATGAAAATGATTCCATAGACAGGGAAAGAACCTGTTCTTGGGCAACTACTTCTGTAATGACCAAAAGGTATTATATGATTTTCAAGCACACATGTTCCAGCAGTGGTGTGAAGAACATGCTAGTAATAATGACGGTAATAATCGAATTATCCGGTAACTTCACACTTCACAACCGATTTTCTCGAACTAAGAATTTTGATAAATTAGCGAAAATTTCGAAACGGTTTCACACCGAGGCTATGATGCCTAGAACTGTCTTCCTCCTGACATATGAGTAGCGTAATCTCCGCGTCAGAAGCTTGCTTCTTCTTAACCGTTTAATAGTCTCGCATTTTTTCCACCATGACTAATTTTTTAAGCTAAGCACATCATCCGCTACAGCACACTCCTGGGGCTGGGAAATGTGGCCACAATGGTCTGGAGGAACGAACTATCACAAGTGCAATGCGTGGGTTCACTCATTTACTTATAAGAGGCACATACAGATTCACTTTACCTCTGGTAACCTCTAGAGAAAGATATTATAATCCGGAATCTGCATTAAACATCAATTACCTTCACCACCAACTGGGCAGAGCCAGTTTACGTTGGGAAATGACATAGGCGGAAGTCATGGTAAACAGAAATACTATTGGGAGTAAACTTACTTAGATTAAAAAATTTTATTTTATTTGATGAACCGATAGCCATTTAAAGGAAAAGGGTTCTTTATTTACTTGTACTTGATTGAACTAGAGACGTTGAAAAATTTGGTGCTGGACTGTAATTCGAATTCGTATCTCCTCTTTCGAGCAACTGTATCTCTCGGAACAGTATAGTTCAATCATTTCGTTCCCTTTCCCAAGACTACAATCTTCTCTAAGTCTCCTCCAAAGTTGTGTATGTGGGCCTGAAACTTGATCCAGTACAAAAATATTCATATCATTTCAAACCCTATCACATGCACACCAGCCTGCTAGTGAATATTAACATGCATTTTTAATGGCTGTTTATGTGTTGCCGACATTCGCAATGGGTGTCGTTATTTCTGGTCAAACGTGCTTACATCTTACTATTGGTGAGTAAGCAATTGACACTTAAGCTATATTCGTGGATGATAAAGAAGGAGGGTAGGTGTCCGGTTCGATTGTCGCTCAGGCACAAAAATTTGTTTACATATTTTAGATTCAAACACCTAGCAGCTTGTGAGAAAAAACGATACGTAATATTTTATTTTACTTAGCTAACAATCCGATTACGTGTTGGGTTCATATCTCTGTCACATCATGCGGTTCATCTTTAAATGCATGCACACTTTGTTACTTCTGAATGGAGGTATATCAATCTTTCGTGCTTAGTTAACAGGGACGAAAGGGTCTTGATAGGAGTCCCGGTTTGATACAGAAACTGTCTTTATTTTCAAGTTTACTTTTGGCTACTGATTCTGGCGAAAATTTCGGTAAATCATGACTCTTCATGGCTAGTCAGCAATATGATATGATTAGATTACATTAATACTTATTCCATAGATCATGAATACTAAATTTCGTAATGATGTGGAGCGTGTCATTTTAATGAAAGATTTCTTTACATACCATGATTCAATTTCTTTACAACAATTTTTTACTGTCTCTCTCATTCTTTTTATTTTTATCTCTCTCTCTCTCTCTCTCTCTCTCTCACACACACACACACATATTCTTTTTTATTTTCATTTGTTTGTTGTCATCAACTATCAGCGAGGCACGAAAACGTCAGCGAATGAGGTAACCATGGACCTTGCCGTTGGTGGGGAGGCTTGCGTGCCTCAGCGATGCAGATGGCCGTACCGTCGTAGGTGCAACCACAATGGAGGGGTATCTGTTGAGAGGCCAGACAAACGTGTGGTTCCTGAAGAGGGGCAGCAGCCTTTTCAGTAGTTGCAGGGGCAACAGTCTGGATGATTGACTGATCTGGCCTTGTAACACTAACCAAAACGGCCTTTCTGTGTTGGTACTGCGAACGGCTGAAAGCAAGGGGAAACTACAGCCGTAATTTTTCCCGAGGGCCTGCAGCTATACTGTATGGTTAAATAATGATGGCGTCCTCTTGGGTAAAATATTCCGGAGGTAAAATAGTCCCCCATTCGGATCTCCGGGCGGGGACTACTCAGGAGGACGTCGTTATCAGGAGAAAGAAAACTGACGTTCTACGGATCAGAGCGTGATATGTCAGATCCCTTAATCGAGCAGGTAGGTTAGAAAATTTAAAAAGGGAAATGGATAGATTAAAGTTAGATATAGTAGGAATTAGTGAAGTTCACTGGCAGGAGGAACAAGACTTTTGGTCAGGCGAATACAGGGTTATAAATACAAAATGAAATATGGGTAATGCAGGAGTCGGTTTAATAATGAATAAAAAAATAGTAGTGCGGTAAGCTTTTACAAACAGTATAGTGAACGCATTATTGTGGCCAAGATAGACACGAAGCTCACGCCTACTACAGTAGTACAAGTTTATATGCCAACTAGCTCTGCAGATGACGAAGAAATTGAAGAAATGTATGATGAAATAAAAGAAATTATTTCGATAATGAAGGGAGACGAAAATTTAATAGCCATGGGTGACTGGAATTCGGTAGTAGTAAAAGTGAGAGAAGGAAACGTAGTAGGTGAATACGGATTGGGGCTAAGAAATGAAAGAGGAAGCCGCCTGATAGAATTTTGCACAGAGCAAACTTTATTATAGCTAGCACTTGGTTCAAGAATCATAAAAGAAGGTTGTATACATGGAAGAAGCCTGGAGATACTGACAGGTTTCAAATAGATTATATAATGGTAAGACAGAGATTTAGGAGCCAGGTTTTGTGTTGTAAGACATTTCCAGGGGACATGTGGACTCTGACCACAATCTATTGGTTATGAAATGTAGATTAAAACTGAAGAAACTGCAAAAAGGTGGGAATTTAAGGAGATATTGATTTTAATTGATGAAAGGAGAAAATATAAAAATGCAGTAAATGAAGCAAGCAAAAAGGAATACAAATGTCTCAAAAATGAGATCGACAGGAAGTGCAAAATGGCTAAGCAGGGATGGCTAGAGGACAAATGTAGAGGTTTATCTCAATAGGGGTGAGATAGATACTGCCTGCAGGAAAATTAAAGAGACCTTTGGAGAAAGAGTAACCACTTGTATGAATATCAACAGCTCAGATGGAAACCCAGTTCTAAGCAAAGAAGGGAAAGCAGAAAGGTGGAAGGATTATATAGAGGGTCTATACAAGGGCGACGTACTTGAGGACAATATTATGGAAATGGAAGAGGATGTAGATGAAGATGAAATGGGAGATACGATACTGCGTGAAGAGTTTGGCAGACCTGAGTCGAATGTAACTCAGACCGCCCTTCTTTGTTCAAAACTCGAGATTCCTCAACATCTCCACATATTGCACGCGGATGGCTTCGAATTCTTGCCTGGGACTAAAGTTTTCATTGTGTATTATCAAGCTCTAACATGAGAACACCTATCTGCTGGTGGATAATAATTTTGATTTTTAATGTATTTTCATTCGCTGTCAACACTATCGACATCTGACGTATCTGACTCCCAGTGAGACACAGAACTATTTGCGAGATCACCGTAAGTTCAAGGATGTGATTCCGAGCTGCTGGTGGAGAAAAATTCGATAGGTGACGTCTCTTTGTGTAGAGTCAACAACGATAAGTGTGGGGCTCGATTCCCAGTCAGCACTGAACTCTTCGTCATATTATTTCTAGTTCAAACATGCTCACATGTCGCTGCTGGTGTAACAATCCAATATTTAACGTTCGTCTTCTCTAGAATATAACGGCGATAGGTGCCACGTTGGAGACCTGGGAAGTAAAAAATTAATGTTTCGTCTCGTCATTTCAGTTAAAACATCTAGCTACTGCCGAGGAAATCCGATATGTCACAGTTGATTGTGCTTCGATATCAATCCGATTATGTTCTGGGTTCGAATCGCTGTCGAACAGAAAGCTTTAACTTACACCATTTCAAGTAAGTTAGTTGTGAAGAAGCAATAGTTAACATCTCTCGTAGTTCGTTAACAGGGACAATAGATCTTGGGTAGCAATTCGCGTCCATTAAAAATGTTTACGTTATGTAATTTAAATATGATATTTGCTAACTTATACTGTCTAAAATCGAGGTATATCACTCTCTGTCTGGCTAGTCAGGAATGTCTGTTAGTTTCCGTCAGTCACGAAATCTTTGCTTAGTCTGTATGACCTGGGTTTGAATCCATATGCCGAACGAGACGGTTCGTCGTGTCATTTGAAGTTCATACATATTCCCAACTAGCTGCTCGTGAATAACTTAAATTTTTAATGTCATTTTGTGCTAAACAATAACCGGCCGTGGTAGACCAAGCGGTTAAAGGCGCTACAGTCTGGAACCGCGCGACCGCTACGGTCGCAGGTTCGAATCCTGCCTCGGGCATGGATGTGTGTGATGTCCTTAGGTTAGTTAGGTTTAAGTTGTTCTAAGTTCTAGGGGACTGATGACCTTGGAAGTTAAGTCCCATAGTGCTCAGAGCCGTTTTTTGGTAAACAATAAGAACGGTATGAGGAAATCACGAATACGACGAACTTACTACGTGAATTATCTATCTGACGTAATAATTAGAGTGGTAACATTTCAGGTATGTCATTTATTGTAATAAATGTGAGCTTACAAGCCTTAAGGACAGTCTTATCTGTGATAAGGTGTTCCCTGATATTTGTAGTATCGTGGTATTCCTTTACATCTTGAGTTACTGCGATAGAGTGCAGTGTTTTCTAGTGGTGACTTGTTGGAAGCGTTTTCAGTAGTCAAACGACTGTACCAAGGAGCGATTTTAGGACCTGCTAGACAGCTGCGTTCTGCGGGTTGCATGCGAATCAGGCGAAGTACAATTCAGGTCGTTCGGATACTTTTGAGCAGAACTGTACTTAATTTGACTGCAGTCGCATAATTCACCTGGGAAGAAGTCAGCATGTATGCATTAGTATTTCTATTTTAATTCGTAAATGTATGGAAGGGTTACACTAAACTACAACTTTTATATCCCGCCTGGGAAGCGGCGCGTCTGTAGGAACGGGAAAAGGTAAATAACGGCGGTACTGCCAATACAGTTAAAGCGCTTTACTAGTGGATAAACATATGCAAACATCTTGCATAACTGGCTAGGTGGTACGAATTTGAAGGGAAGTGTCCTGGCTGTCCGCACCTGATGAAATGGGGAGAAGCAGTAGCCCAGCTCGTAGAGCTCGACAGCACCTGCTAGAGGGCCAACTCGTCGGTGTCTCGTAGTAGTGCCAACCTAGCAGAGCGCACCTACGTTGTGGCATCGTACCTATCAATACAACAACAACTCATGTATCGGAAGAAATATACTTGACTCCAAGCAGTCACTTGCGGGGAAGTCATCATAAATCAATCAGTATTTAATAGCGACGCAAATTCTGTGTTAATGCGTCAATCTGAGGGTTAGAGTAATCTACAACTGGTGCATCGGAAGAAAGATCATTGACTCACAGGAGATGATACATACTTTGAACATAGCCGCCTTGCACACTTGGGGACAAGTCAGCAAGTCTCCATTAGTATTTAATAGTGACGCAATTTGTGTGTTAATTCGTCAATGTGATGGTGTGACGGTTACAGTAAACTACCACTGGTGCATCGGAAGAAAGATACTTGAATCCCAGGAGAAGATACATACTTTGACTGCAGCCACATTACTCACTTGGGAGAAGTCAGCAAGTATCCATTAGTATTTACTAGCGACGCAATTTCTGTGTTAATTCGCCAATGTGAGGGAGTGAGGCTTACAATAAAGTACTACTGGTCACTCGGAAGAAAGATAATTGAGTCCCAGCAGAAGTTACACACTTAGACCGCAGCCGAATTACTCACTTGGTGGAAAGTCACAATGAAATAATTAAAATTTAATAGCGACGCAATTTCTCTGACAATTTGAGGGTGTAAGGGTCACAGTAAACTAACACTGGTGCACCGAAAAAAGATACTTGACTCCCAGACGAAGAAAAATGCTTTGACTGCAGACAATTAGTATTTAACAGCGACGTAACTTCTGTGTTAATACGTCAATGTGAGGGTGTGATGATTGCAGTTAACGCCCACTGGTGCATCGCAAGAAATTTACTTAACTCCTACGAGAAGATACATACGTTGATAGCAGCCGCATTATTCACTTGGGGAGAAGTCAGCATGTTTCTAGAATGAAGTTATCGCAGCGGTGTGTGCGGGGATATGAACCTTCCTGGCAGATTAAAAATTTAAATGCGACGCGATTTCTGTCTTAAATCGTCACTGTGAGAGTGTGAGCGTTACAGCAAACTACCACTGTGGACGGCGCGTGAGTCATGCTTGGGTAGCTCAGTTGTTAGAGCACTTGCCCACGAATGGCAAAGGTCCCGATATCGTGTCTCGGTCCGGCACACAATTTTAATGTGCCAGGAAAATTCAATAGATAGTGCATCCATTAGTATTTAATAGGGACGCAACTTCTGAGTCACTTCCTTGATATGAGGGTGTGAAAGTTACAGTAAACTACCACTGGTGCAACGGAGGCAAGATACGTAACTTCCAGGAGAAGATACAAACTTTGACCACATCTGCATTACTCACTTTGGCAAAAGTCAGCATGTATCCATTAGCGTTTAATAGCGACACACATACACTGTTAACTCGTCAATGTGCGAGTGTGAGGGTTACAGTAAACTACCACTGGTGCATCGGAAAAAAGATACTTGACTTCCAGGAGAAGATACATACTTTCACTGCAGCCGCATTACTCACTTGAGGAGAAGTCAGCTCGTATCCAATAGTATTTAATAGCGACGCAGTTTCTGTGTTAATTCGTCGATGTGAAGGTGTGGGTTACAGTAAACCAGAATTGGTGCATCGAAAGAAAGATACTTAAGTCCCAGGAGAAAAAACATACTTTGACTGCAGCGGCATTGTTCCGATTGGGAGAAGTCAACATAATTACGTTAGCATTTAATTAAAACGGAATTTCTGTGATAATTTGTCAATGTGAGAGTGTGAGGGGTACAGTAAACTACCACTGGTGAATCGGAAGAAAGGTACTTAACCCCCAGGAAAAGATACTTATTTTGACTGCAGCCACATTACTCACTTCGGCAGAAGTCAGTTTCTATCAAATAAAAAGTTTACTAGCCACACAATTTCCGTCTTCAATCGTGACTGTGCAGGTGTGAGCGTCACAGCAAACTACCACTGGTGCATCAGAAGAACGATATTTGACTCACAGAAGAATATACATACTTCGACCGCAGACTCATTGCTCACATGTGGACAAATCAGCATGTATCCATTAGTATTTATTTGCGACGCAATTTCTTAGTTAATCTGACATTGTGAGGGTGTAAGGAATACAGTAAACTACCACTGGTGCATTGGATGAAAGATCCTAGACATCCAGGAGAAAATACGTACCTTGACCACAGCCGCATTACTCAGTTTGGGAGAAGTCAGCATGTACCCATTAGTATTTAATAGCGTCGAAATCTCTGCGTCCATTCGTCATTGGGATGGAGAGAGGGTTACAGTAAACTCCCAGTGGTGCATCACGAGAAACATACTTGCCTCAGGGGAGAAAATACATATTTTGACCGCAGCTGCATTACTCACTTGTGGAGTAGCCAGCAAGTATCTATTAGTATTTAATAGCGACGCAATTTGTGTGTTAATTCATCGTTGTGAGGGTGACAGGGTTACAGTAAACTACCACTGGTGCACTGGAGTATAGTTCAAGAAATCCAGGAGAATATACATACTTTGACCACAACGGCATTACTCACTTGAGAAGTCGGCACGTATCTAATAGTATTTAATAGCGACGCTATTTCTGTGTTAATTCGTCGATGTGAGGGTGTGGGTTACAGTAAACTAAGAGTGGTGCATCGCAAGAAAGATACTTGACTCCTAGGAGGAGAAACATACTTCGACCGCAGCGACGTTGTCCAGTTTGGGAAAAGTCAGCATATCTACATTAGTATTTAATACAGACGCAATTTCTGTTATAATTCGTCAATGTGAGAGTGTGAGGATTACAGTAAACTACCACTGGTGCATCGGAAGAAAGATACTTAACTCCCAGGAGAAGCAGCATACTTTGACAACAGCCATATTGTTCACTTGGGGTCAAGTCAGAATGTATCCATTACTATTTAATAGCGACTAAATTTCTGTGTTAATTCGGCGATGTGAGTGTGAGAGGGTTGCACTAAACATACACACATGCATCTTACCTAAGATAATAACTACTAGGAGAAAATACATACTGTGCCCTCAGCCGCAATACTCACTTTGGTGGAAAGTCAGCATGTATCCATTACTTTTTAATAGCGACGCAATTTCTGTGTCAATCCGTCAATGTTATGGTGTGGCTTACAGTAAACTACAAGTGGTGCATCGGAAGAGAGATACGTGACACAAAGGAGGAGAAGGATACTTTGACCGCAGCAACATTGTTCAGTTTCGGAGAAACCAGGATATCTACATTAGTATTTAATACAGACGCAATTACTGTGATAATTCGTCAATGTGAGAGTGTGAGGATTATAGTAAACTACCACTGGTGCATTGCAAGAAAGATACTTAACTCCCAGGAGAAGATACGTACCTTGACCGCAGCCGCAATACTCACTTTGGGAGAAGTTAGCATGTAACCATTAATATTTAATAGCGACGAAATTTCTGTGCTAATACGTCAATGTGTGGGAGAGAGGGTTACAGTAAACTCCCAGTGGCGCATCGGAAGAAAGATACTTGACTCCCAGGGGAAGATACATACTTTGACAACAGCCACATTGTTCACTTGGGGAGAAGTCGACATGTATCCAATAGAATTTAATAGCGACGCAGTCTCTGTTTTATTTCGTTGATGTAAGGGCGTGGGTTACAGTAAACTACAAGTGGTGCATCGGAAAATAGATACTTGACTCCCAGAAGGAGAAACATACTATGACCGAAGCAACATTCTTAAGTTTGGGAGAATTCCGCATATTTACATTAGTATTTAATAGAGACGCAATTTCTGTGATAATTAGTCAATGTGAGAATGTGAGGGTTACAGTAAACTACCACAGGTGAATCGGAAGATAAATATTTGTCTCCCAGGAGAAGATACATACTTTGACAACAGCCACATTGCTCACTTGGGAAATTCTATGATACTTGTTTCCCAAGGCACGTATCTTCTCCCGTCTGTGAGAAACACAACTACCACTGGCGCAGCGGACGACACATCCCTAACTCCCAGGAGAAAAAAATGGCTCTGAGCACTATGGGACTTAACATCTGAGGTCATCAGTCCCATAGAACAACTTAAACCTAACTAATCTAAGGACATCACACACATCCATGCCCGAGGCAGGATTCGAACCTGCGATCGTAGCAGTAGCTCGGTTTCGGACTGAAGCGCCTAGTAACCGCTCGGTCATAAAGGTCGGCTCCCAGGAGAAGATATAACCTGCACCGTATTCCTCAGTTTGGGAGAAATCAGCATGTACCAATTAGTATTTAATAGCGACAAAGTTTCTATGTTAATTCGTCAATGTGAGGGAGAGAGGGTTAAAGTAAACACCCAGTGGTGCCTCAGAAGGAAGATACTTCACTCACAGGAGAAGATATATATTTTGACCGCATCCGCATTAATCACTTCAGGAGATGCCAGGATGTATCCGTTAGTATTTAATAACGATGCAATTTCTATGTTAATTCGTCGATGTGCGGTGTCATGGTTACAGTAAACTACCACTGGTGCATCGCAAGATTGTTCATGAAATCCAGGAGGAGATACATTTTTTGACCACAGTAGCAGTACTCACTTGGGGAGAAGTCGATATGTATTCAATAGTATTTAATAGCGACGCAATATCTGAGTTAATTCGTTGATGTGAGGGTGTAGGTCACAGTAAACTACAAGTGGTGCATCGGAAAATAGATACTTAACTACCAGGAGCAGAAACATACTTTGACCGCAGCGACATGTTCAGTTTGGAAGAAGTTAGCGTATCTACATTAGTATTTAATACAGACGCAATTTGTGTGATAATTCGGCAATCAGAGGGTGAGGGTTACAGTAAACGACCACTGGTGCATTGGATGAGAGATACTTGACTCCCAGGTGAAGATCCATACTTTTAGTGCAGCCACATTACTCACTTGGGGAGAAGTCAGTTTGTATCCAATAAAAAAATTAATAGCGACGCAATTTCTGTCTTAAATCGTCACTGTGAGTGTGTGAGCGTTACAGTAAACTATCACTGGTGCACTGGAAGAAAGATCCTTGACTCCCAGGAGAAGATACGTACTTCGACCGCAGCCACATTACTCTCTTGGGAGATGCCAGAGTGTTTTTGTTGTTGTGGTCTTCTGTCCAAAGACTGGTTTGATGCAGCTCTCCATGCTACTCTATCCTGTACAAGCTTCTTCATCTTCTAGTACCTACTGCAACCTACATCCTTCTGAATCTGTTTAGTGTATTCATCACTGGGCCTCGCTCTACGATTTTTACCCTACATGCAGCCCATGATTACAGAATTGGTGATCCTTTTATGCCTCAGAATATGTCCTACCAACCGATCCCTTCTTCTAGTCAAGTTGTGACACAAATTTCTCTTCTCCCCAATTCTTTTCAGTACCTCCTCATTAGTTATGTAATCTATCCATCTAATCTTCAGCACCCTTATTTAGCGCCACATTTCGAAAGCTTCTGTTCTCTTTTTGTCTAAACTATTTATCGTTACGTTTCATTTCGATACGTGGCTACACTCCATACAAATACTTTCAGAAAAGACTTCCTGACACTTAAATCTACACACGATGTTAACACATTTCTCTTCTTCAGAAAAGCTTTCCTTACCATCGCCAGTCTACATTTGATATCCTCTCTACTTCGAACACCATCAGTTATTTTGCTCCCCAAATAGCAAAACTCATTTACTACTTTATGCGTCTCATTTACTAATCTAATTCCCGCAGCATCACCCGTTTCAATTTGACTATTTTCCATTATCCTCGTTTAGCTTTTGTTGATGTTCTTCTTATACATTAGAATTTAATAGCGACGCAATTTCTACGTTGATTCGCCAATGTGAGGATGTGAAGTTACAGTAAAGTGCACATGGTACATCGGAACAAAGATACATGACTCCCAGGATGAGATACATCCTTTGACTGGTGATAAGTCAGCTTGTATCCATTTGAGTTTAATAGCAACGCAGTATCTATGTTAATTCGGCAATGTGAGTGTCAGAGGGTTACACTAAACTACCACTCATGCATCGGAAAAGAGGTACTTAATTCGAACGAGAAAATACATACACTCCTGGAAATTGAAATAAGAACACCGTGAATTCATTGTCCCAGGAAGGGGAAACTTTATTGACACATTCCTGGGGTCAGATACATCACATGATCACACTGACAGAACCACAGGCACATAGACACAGGCAACAGAGCATGCACAATGTCGGCACTAGTACAGTGTATATCCACCTTTCGCAGCAATGCAGGCTGCTATTCTCCCATGGAGACGATCGTAGAGATGCTGGATGTAGTCCTGTGGAACGGCTTGCCATGCCACTTCCACCTGGCGCCTCAGTTGGACCAGCGTTCGTGCTGGACGTGCAGACCGCGTGAGACGACGCTTCATCCAGTCCCAAACATGCTCAATGGGGGACAGATCCGGAGATCTTGTTGGCCAGGGTAGTTGACTTACACCTTCTAGAGCACGTTGGGTGGCACGAGATACATGCGGACGTGCATTGTCCTGTTGGAACAGCAAGTTCCCTTGCCGATCTAGGAATGGTAGAACGATGGGTTCGATGACGGTTTGGATGTACCGTGCACTATTCAGTGTCCCCTCGACGATCACCAGTGGCGTACGGCCAGTGTAGGAGATCGCTCCCCACACCATGATGCCGGGTGTTGGCCCTGTGTGCCTCGGTCGTATACAGTCCTGATTGTGGCGCTCACCTGCACAGCGCCAAACACGCATACGACCATCATTGGCACCAAGGCAGAAGCGACTCTCATCGCTGAAGACGACACGTCTCCATTCGTCCCTCCATTCACGCCTGTCGCGACACCACTGGAGGCGGGCTGCACGATGTTGGGGCGTGAGCGGAAGACGGCCTAACGGTGTGCGGGACCGTAGCCCAGCTTCATGGAGACGGTTGCGAATGGTCCTCGCCGATACCCCAGGAGCAACAGTGTCCCTAATTTGCTGGGAAGTGGCGGTGCGGTCCCCTACGGCACTGCGTAGGATCCTACGGTCTTGGCGTGCATCCGTGCGTCGCTGCGGTCCGGTCCCAGGTCGACGGGCACGTGCACCTTCCGCCAACCACTGGCGACAACATCGATGTACTGTGGAGACCTCAAGCCCCACGTGTTGAGGAATTCGGCGGTACGTCCACCCGGCCTCCCGCATGCCCACTATACGCCCTCGCTCAAAGTCCGTCAACTGCACATACGGTTCACGTCCACGCTGTCGCGGCATGCTACCAGTGTTAAAGACTGCGATGGAGCTCCGTATGCCACGGCAAACTGGCTGACACTGACGGCGGCGGTGCACAAATGCTGCGCAGCTAGCGCCATTCGACGGCCAACACCGCGGTTCCTGGTGTGTCCGCTGTACCGTGCGTGTGATCATTGCTTGTACAGCCCTCTCGCAGTGTCCGGAGCAAGTATGGTGGGTCGGACACACCGGTGTCAATGTGTTCTTTTTTCCATTTCCAGGAGTGTATTTTGACCTCAGCCGCAATACTCACTTTGAGGGGAAGTCAGCATGTATCCATCAGTTTTTAATAGCGACGCAATGTCTGTGTTATTTCAGCAATGTGAGGGTGTGAGGGTTACAGTAAACTACAACTGGTGAATCTGAAGAAAGATACCTGACTCTTAGGAGAAGTTACATACTTTGACCGCAGCCGAATTACTCACTTTTGGACAAGTCTGAATGCACCTATCAGTATTTAATAGCGACGCAACTTCTGTGTTAATACATCAATGTGAGTGTGTGAGGTTTACAGTGAACTACAACTGGCCCATCGGAAGAAATATACTTGACTCCAAGGGAAGAAACATACTTTGAATGTAGCAACATTCCTCAGAATGGAGCAAAGTCAGCATATCTACATTAGTATTTAATAGTGAAACTAATTGTGTGATAATTCGTCAATGTGAGAGTCTGAGGATTTCAGAAAACTACCTCTGGTGCATCGAAAGATAGATATTTGACTCCCAGGAGAATGTACATCCTTTGACAACAGCCACTTTGGACACTTGGGTATAAGTCTGCATGTATACATTAGTATTTAATAGCGACAGAATGTCTGTTTTAATTCAACAATGTGATGGTGTGAGAGGTAAAGTAAACTTCAACTGGTGCAAAGGAAGATGGATACTTGACTCCAAGGAGATAATACATACTTTGACCACAGGTGCATTGCTCATTGGGGACAAGTCAGCATGTACCAATTAGTATTTAATAGCGACGCAATTTTTGTGTTAATTCGTCAAGGTGTGGGTGACAGAGTTACAGTATACTACAACTGCTGCATTGGAAGAAAGATACTTGTCTCCCAGGATAAGATCCATACTATGAACGCAGCCGCCTTACTCACATGTGTGTAAGTCTGCATGTACCCATTAGTATTTGATAGCGACGCAATTTCTGTGTTAATTCGACAGTGTGAGGGTTACAGAAAACTACCACTGGTACATTGGAAAAAAGATACTTGTCTCACAGGATAAGATATATATTGTGACCAAAGCCACATTACTCTCTTCGGGACATGTCACAATCTGTCAATTATTATTTAATAGCAACGAAATTTCAGTGTTAATTCGTCAATGTTAGGGTGTGAGCGTTACAGTAAACTACCAATTGTGCATTGGAAGAAAGATAATTGACTGCTAGGAGAAGATACATACTTTGACCGCAGCCGCATTACTCACTTGGGAGAAGTCAGCAAGTATCCATTAGTATTGAATACTGACGCAATTTCTATCTTAATTCGCCAACGTGAGGGTTACAGTAAACTACAGATGGTGCACTGGAAGAAAGATACTTGACTCCCAGGAGAACAAACATACTTTGAACGCAGTGGCAATGCTCAGATTAGGTTCAATGGTTCAAATGGCTCTGAGCACTATGGGACTTAACATGTATGGTCATCAATCCCCTAGAACTTAGAACTACTTAAACCTAACTAACCTAAGGACATCACACAACACCCAGTCATCACGAGGCAGAGAAAATCCCTCAGATTAGGAAAAGACACCATATCTACATTAGTACTTAATAGCGACGCTAATTCTGTAATAATTCTTCAATGTGAGTGTGTGAGGGTTAAAGTAAACTACCAATGGAGCACCGGAAGAAATATACTTGACTCCCTGAACAAGATACATACTTCGACAACAGGGACATTGGACACTTTAGTATAAGACTGATGTATCCATTTATATTTAATAGTGACGAGACTTCTATATGAATTCGTCAATGTGAGTGCGAGATGGTTACATTAAGCTACCACTCATGCATCGGAACAAAGATACTTGACTCCCAGAAGAAGATACATTCTATAACCTCAGCTGCAATACTCACTTCGGGGGAAGTCAGCATGTATCCATTAGTTTATAATAGCAACGCAATTTCTGTGATAATTCGTGAATCTGAGGGTGTGAGGGTTACAGTAAACTACAACTGTTGCATCAGAAGAAAGATACTTGATTCCCAGAAGAAGATACATATAATTTGACCATATCCGCATCGCTCTCTTGGGGGCGAGTCAGCATGTATCCATTAGTATTTAAAAACGACGCAATTTCAGTGTTGATTCGTCAATCTGAGAAATTCAGTAAACTACCACTGGTGCTTCGGAAGAATGATTCTTGTCTCCCAGGAGAAGATACACTTTGACTGCAGGCTCATTATCACTTGGGGAGAAGCCAGATTGTATCCATTAAAAAATTTAACAGCCACGCAATTTCTGTCTTAAATCGTCACTGTGATGGTGTGAGGGTTACAGTAAACTACCACTGGTGCATCAGAAGAAAGATACCTCACTCCCTGCAGAAGATACATACATTGCCCGCTGCTGCATTACTTAATTTGGGAGAAGTCGGCATGTAACCATTAGTATCTAAATGCGACGCAATTTCTAAGTTAATTCGTCAATATGAGGGTGAGAGGGTTACAGTTAACAATAGTTCAATTCTTTTATCATGGCGACTAGCGCATGTTGCCAGTTGCAAACGACACATGCGCCAGGAGAAGCAGCGCCATAGTATAGTATAGTTCGCAAACTTACGTTTAGGGCGGAGCGCACAGTTTATAAAGTAAAGCCACCACGGCCGTATTAACCCTTTCGCTGCTACAGAGATGTGCTGCTTGCTTCCCGCGCTGTGCGCGATTTTGTCATCACTGCACTGCTCGCCTGTGCAGACAAATGGTGTTCCGACTGCTTTGACCTACTTATCATTCGATTTCACAAAAACTATTTGGCCCAAAAATTTCATTTTTACACATCTTCTCGACTGATACCTTCCCCCCCTCCGCCCCATAAATGACTTAATTTTGTTTCGATGTTCAACGCAGTTAACGCAGTTATTGTGCAGCATTAAATGTAGTAAACCACTGAACGAAATTTTGAAGAGTTTGCAGAGGTAAAAGTGTGGTGTCACCGCCAGACACCACACTTGCTAGGTGGTAGCCTTTAAACGGCCGCGGTCCGCTAGTATACAACGGACCCGCGTGTCGCCACTGTCAGTGATTGCAGACTGAGCGCTGCCACACGGCAGGTCTAGAGAGACGTCCTGGCACTCGCCCCAGTTGTACAGCCGACTTTGCTAGAGATGGTTCACTGACAAATTACGCTCTCATTTGCCGAGACGATAGTTAGCATAGCCTTCAGCTACGTCATTTGCTACGACCTAGCAACGCGCCATCATCATTTGCTATTTATCTTGTGATGCATGTACTGTCAGACCAATGTTCACCAATTATGGATTAAAGTTAAGTATTCCAGCAGCTACGTATTATTTTTACTAGACTCAACTCCTTTAACTGTTCCAGACCTCACGCCAGCCTGCGTGAGCTTAAACGCGTGCCTTTCGGCTACCAATCATAGTGGCTTGGCTGTCTTGCCAAGTCACAACAACTTGGCGACGAGGATTTTGCGTTCGTATTGATTTACCTGTGTAATGGCTTCGCCACAATCTCCAGATGTACTGTCCGAATTTTATCCCTTGCAGAATCAGCAGACGCAGGCCTTATTGGATGCCCTTGGAGAGCTCATCCAGGGTCAACGTGCACTGCAAAACGATGCGGCAGCCGCCGCTTCACCGCTACCGCAGCCACAACACGCAGTTGCACCACCGTTTCGTCCTTTTGATGCGGCACTGGAAAGCTGGACGGAGTGGTCACGCCAATTTGGATTTCATCTCGCCGCCTACAGAATTCAAGGTAATGAGCGGCAGGCTTATTTATTTTCTTGCGTTGGAGTGTCCACATACCGTGTGATACTCAAATTGTTTCCCCGACGCGACGTAGCAACTCTGTCCTACGAAGAAATTTTGTCTGCATTAGATGCATATTTCAAAGAATCAGTCAATGTAGTTGCAAAAAGGTATACCTTCTTTCGTACAAAACATACGGCCGGTCAGACTTATAGGGAGTGGGTTGCCACCTTGCAAGGCCTTACTAGGGATTGTGCTTTTGAGTGTGAGTGTGGATTCCCTTATTCAGATACTATGGTACGTGACGCTATTGCACTAAACGTTTCTGATGTTTGTATACGGGAACAGATTTTGAAACTAGTCAATCCCTCCCTTCAACAAATGATGGACATATTGGATCGGAAGGACACATTTGACTTTGCTCAGGAATCATTTGAAACTTCGCCACCTGTGTGTCACACTAACCGGCCTGCCGGGCGAGCTGCACGGAACAGTAAACAGTACTCGCGCCCGGCCGCGCCAAAGCCGCCTGGCTCTCAGCCACGTGTCCCGCGCCAGCAAGCAAATGCAGTGAAATCATGCCCGCGGTGTGCTACTAGACATTCGCGTGAGAATTGACCGTCACGCCAGGATATTTGCTTTTTCTGTAATAAAAACGGACATGTTCAAAGTGTTTGCCAGAAAAAGCTCCGATCGGACACACAACCTTTCCAGGCCCTTTGCTTCGCGCTGGCACCGGTATCGAACCAGGGATACTCAGGCTCGCGACACTTCGCCTATGGCAATTCATATAGTTCATTCCACTCCGCCCAGTGCTACTCTGTCTATCAGTGACTGTGATCATCCCACAAATAGTGTGCGTCGACATCGCCGGGAATCCCATCAAATCGCAATTGATTCTGTACCAGTGTCAGTTCACATTGCACGAGACAGTCGCTCTTGTCGTCAGCACGACAATAAACTTTTTGTGGACTTGGACATTAACGGTAAAGTGATACCGTTCCAGCTCGATACCAGAGCTGCAGTTTCGCTACTCAATCATGACACGTACAAGCAGCTGGGCACACCTCCGTTGCGTGCCGCAAATGTTAAGCTAACTAGTTATTCCGGACAAGCGATCCCTGTGTTAGGACAGTGAAGCCTTCTTGCAACATACAAGGGACAAACAAAACTTGTGTCATTTTACGTCCTTCGTTCTTCTTCTGCAGTGAACTTGTTTGGTTTCGATTTATTTCAGTTGTTTAACTTGTCTATAGTCAATCAGGTCCTATCAGTGAACCAGACTGTGCCTTCAGCCAGTGTTTCTCGTCGATGTGAAGAATTTGCAGACAATTTTGCACCGGGCCTTGGTTGCACTAAGAACTATAAAGCACATTTGGAACTGAAAGTCAACGCGCAACCGAAATTTTGCAGAGCACACAATGTTCCCCACGCATTGCGTGATGAGGTCGCAAAAACATTACACGATTTGGAGTCACAAGGTGTAATTGAACGTGTGCAGGCTTCTCTCTGGGCATCACCCTTAGTAATTTTGCACAAACCTTCCGGAAAATTGAGACTTTGTGTGGACTTCAAGGCAACAGTGAATCCACAACTAGTGACTGCAACTTATCCTTTACCTGCCCGGAAGATCTTTTTGACAAACTGTGCCCGGGTAAATATTTTTCGAAGTTGGACCTAGCAGATGCGTACTTGCAAATACCGGTGGACGCCGAATCCCAGCGCGTCTTGGTGGTTAACACGCATCTTGGTTTGTATAGATTAAAACGACTGCTATTCGGATGTGCATCCGCCCCTGCATTGTTTCAGCAATATCTACAAACTGTTTGTGCGTCGGTCCCTAATGCAGAAAACTATCTAGACGATATTGAGATCTCCGGAAAGACGGAAGAAGAACATTTAGCCAATCTCAGAACATTATTTCAGGTCTTGCGACAAAATGGTCTTCGCTTGCGGAAGGACAAATGTGTGTTTTTTGCTCGTGACTTACCCTATCTGGGACACGTACTCAATGCCCAAGGCATACATCCCAGTCCAGAGCACCTCCGTGCCATAAAAGACTTGCCTTCGCCGCAGAATTTGAAGCAGCTACAGAGTGTGCTGGGAAAAATAAATTATTATCATCGCTATGTGCGCCATTTCAGCTCCGCTTCATCGCTTACGCCGTAAAGGTGTTCCGTTCGTCTGGACGACGGAATGCGAACGCGCTTTTCGCCAGTTGAAATCGGCGTTGCTTTCCAATACCTGCCTTACGCCATTCGATCCCCAGAAACCCCTTTTGTTGATGGTAGATGCATCGGATTTCGGGATCGGCGCTGTGCTTGCGCACAAAGATGGATCGCATGATCGCCCTATTGCCTTTGCGTCCAAATTGCTTTCGTCTGCGCAAAGAAATTATTCACAGATCGAGAAAGAAGCTTTGGCTCTAGTATTTGGTGTTACAAAGTTCCATGATTTCTTGTATGGTCGTCACTTTACCATCATCACAGACCACACACCGTTGACATCGCTTTTTCATCCGGATGTCTTCCACGACGTCATCTGCCACCGTCCAAGCGTTGTCTGCTATCTTTTGCATTGAAGGTCTTCCACAGACTATTGTTTCCGACGATGGCCCACAATTCATGTCCGCAGAATTTCAGTCATTCTGCAAGGCCAATGGTATTCAACATCTGACGTCCGCGCCGTTTTCGCCACAGTCAGTCAACTCCTGTAACTGTTCCAGACCTCACGCCAGCCTGCGTGAGCTTAAACGCGTGCCTTTCGGCTACCAATCATAGTGGCTTGGCTGTCTTGCCAAGTCACAACAAAAAGTCCATAGCGTATACTTTCCATATTGTCGAGTTTAGGTGCCACAATGTTGAGAACGAAATGTAGACAAGATACCTAAATTTCATATAAAATTTACTGTATAACAATATCTCATTTAATTTAAGTACCAGGCGTCATATGAAATATTGGGAAATATTCCATCTTTAGAGACAGTAATAAAACTTTTATTTATAACACAGTCATTTCGCTTTTTCTTTAAAAAGTTCTGATTAAAACAAAGTTGGCGAAGTACACAAAACTGAATTGTGGCCGTAATAAAACATAGAAACTAAAATATATTGCCAGTGAAGCGCAGTGCACAAACAATTTGTGTTTGTCACAACGGACAGCAAATAGTTGCCAAAACAAAAAACATAGATCATTCGACTAAAACATTGAATATGATGTTGCCAAAGCAGCGAAGCAAAGAATTGCGTCAGACAACCAAGTAGCTCGGCAATGTACGAAATTCTCCTCTAAATAATACTTTTAATACTGTCGCAAAAGAATATATCTCAATATGAATAGCAAAACTGCGACTGCGGAAGAGAAGATATAAAAACAAAACAGATAACATGAATATTGTATGTGTGCCTTTTCACTCTTCTTAATTGCTGTGAAAGGAAATATTGGAGGAAAAAATTAGAAAAACCGAAAAATTATAATTACACTGTAGAGACAAAGCACTAGAAATTACATTAAAGCGAATAAAATTCATGAAGTAAGACACTTCGATATTGTTTTTAAATAAAGAAAATATTAAGCACAGAACAAGGTTTGAACTCAGAACCTTACGATGAGCAGCCAAATCTTTAACCATTAAGCTAACGCAGCTCGTCACTCAACAAAACTCCTGAAGGATTCAAAAATATCACGTGAAATACCGAGAAACACTATTGGTATGACTATAAATTATTCACGTTTCATCGAAGTACAATAGGAAATAAACAATTAACGCTGTTCTTTATTGCGTAAAAGCGGTTCGTGAGAATGATACGAACACCTTACTTTGCTATCGCCTGAATTAGGAGGCTTATTGCTTGTTTGGTTTATTTAATTGATAGAATATAAAGCAATTGGTATAAAGAATGCTTTTCCAGACATTGTATAAAAGAAAGTCTGGTATCAAGACACTGCTTTTGTTCAATTACTTTATTTAAGACTGAACGTTTCTAAAACTGAAGACACTCGTCCGCGCTCCGCACTGCAGTCGAGCTCAGGCAACGTCGTTCTCTCTCTGTTCATTGGCTGACTGTGTTTTGTGACGTCATGTGCACAGAACGAACCTAAACTCGGCTGCCGTCATAAAAGACGCGCACAATATAACTGGTGCATCACAATAAAGATACATAAATTCTAGAGAAGATAGATACACTGAATGCAGCCGAATTGCTAACTTTGGTATCAGTCAGCATGTATCAATTAGTATTTAACAGCGACGCAACTTCCGTGTTAATTCGTCAATGTGAGGGTTACAGCAAATTCCCACTGATGCATCAGAAGAAAGATACATGACGCCCAGGAGAATGTACATACTTAGACTGCAGCCGCATTCTTCACTTGCGGAGAAGTAAGCATGATTCAGTTAATATTTAAGAGCGACACAATTTCTGTGTTAATTCGCGGATGGGAGTGTTACAGTACACTTTTCGTGCTGCATCAGAAGAAAAATGCTTGACTCCCAGGAGAAAATACATATCTTGTCCAATGTGAGCGTGAGTGTGTTACAATAAACTACAAGTGGTGAATCAGAATAAAGATACATAACTCCCAGGAGAAGATACATACTTTGACCATATTCGCATTCCTCACTTGGGGACAAGTCAACATGTATCCATTAGTATTTAATAGCGACGCAGTTTCTGTGTTTATTCGCCAATGTGAGGGTTTCAGTACACTACCGCTGGTGCATTGGAAGAAAGATTCTTGTCTC